>NC_044322.1:324835867-326085867 GCF_007399415.2 Gopherus evgoodei
GTGTTATGTGTGGAGTTAAACTACCTCTGAGCCCACCTACTGTATGAGGCCCCACAAGCAAGACCAGACATTTACCTGCCTAACTTTCCCCTGTCTGTGAATTACAAGTGGAGATAAGCACCAGACTCTGAGGGATTGCCTTAGAATACACCTCTCTTGTTAGAATCTCCTATTGGCTGGTTTAGGCATCTTCCCACCAAGCTTGCTGGCTTTGTAGATTGCTTTCTAAACTGCCTGTCTCTTCTTATTAATTGTACAGGGAGCCTACGCACCCAACTTACTCTCTGTGGATTGCTGTGTTGAGCCAGTGATTTTCTAGGTACCTAAAAGTTAGCTGTTGCAATGCTCAGTATTACAATACCAAAAGTCCCTTTGTGGATCCAGGCCAAAGTATTTTACAAAGCTCAGTATTATCATCAATTTCAGCTATACAGACTGGTTAATTTAAAGCATGAACCAACCCTGAATCTTTGCTCAGAGCTCAATGAAAACTAAATGCACACTATTTAGAAATCTGGAAAAGATTAATTTTTTATACAAAGATAAAAATTTGTGCATCTTTTGACACTTTTTGATTTAAACCAGGAACAGAACTGAAAATGCCAAAATACCACAAGAAACCTTGTTCTTATTATATTGCCAAACTCATTGAAACAGACAAACAATCACCAGAAATCTCATTAGAAAAGCCTCACCTCATAAGGCTTCTTGGCCCAAGGGCCTTGGACAAGTTCAGCTAAACTTCCAAAAGTTGCAGTTTTGGATAACCTTGTTCAGACTGAAACAAACTTCTGAATCTTTGGACCTTCTTATGGGAAGATTGAAATCTTTTACATACTTTGGAATTGGAATATTATCCAGTTTCAACACTTTAGGCAATGTGGAAGCTCTTTTAATAATATAAAAGAGCCTCAAAGACAAACAAAGGTTTCACTGGGCTTGGTCAGAACAAAAGTCTCTCTTTCCCCCAGGGCTTAAATGTATCCAGTTTTCCACACAACAAGGACATTCCTTGCCTAGGGTTGCAAACCAGCTATTTCTTTCACCAAATGTAAACTGGAAATCAACAAACCATTGCTATCACCTGCTGTTTGGGGAAGAGGCTTTCCTGCAGGTTGTCTGTGTTGTTTCTGTGAGGCTCCTTATTACCCTATCAGGAGGTAATATCCAGCTGAGTTAAATGGCAGGCGCTGATGGACACCCATCAGCAAACACAATTGTTTCTTAACCTCTTTAGAACTTAAATATAACCTACATTGTGGGCAAGTATAATAAAGTTTCCTTTCATTTACAAGATGGTAGAGGAGGGGCAGGTGTTCTGATCAACTGGGTGGTCCCCCGAAGAGCTAATCTAGCCCATGGCAATATTGATAACAGCAGTAATAACTAATAGGACATTTTGCATATATAGTGATTTATATAATGACAGACCTGTTCAAATGTTAACTAGTTAATACAGGGAAAAAAAGTCTGAAATGGAACATACCCCTGCTCTCAGGTGAAACCATAAAATAACATGTTGAAAAATTTTGTGTAATTATTTTGTAGTAAAAAACGATTAAGTAACAGATTAAGGGCAGAAAAAGATAGAACTGCTGTTATTGTGGTTGTAAAATCTAGCATTCAGAATCAACTGTCCAAGCCAAATTATCAAGAGGCCTTCACTAACAATCCCACAATTTTCAGGCACCTTCATTTGAAAATTCAGATGTGTGTGTACAAAGCTTCAGTTATGCATCTAACTACTGAGTCTGTTCTTGAAAACAGATTTGTGGACATATTAGTTGGAGACCAGTTGAAAATGTGACCCAAAAAGAAACTCAGATATGAAATTGCAGAACTACTAATGGTGGTATGTAACCTATCACTTAAATCAGATTCTGCTGGATGATTGGAGGTTAGCTAATGCAACAATGATTTTTAAAAAAAGGCTCCAGAGGCAATTCTGGCATTTACAGACCAGTAACTTAAGTACCAGCCTAGTTGCAGCACCAGGCAAATTGGTTGAAACTATAATAAAGAAAAGAATTATCAGATACATAGATGAAAGTCATATATTGAGGAAGAGTCAACATGGCTTTTGCATAGGCGGTGGGTGAAATTTCCCCTAGGGAAGTTAGCTCCCTGTCTCATCTCTTCCACCAGCGACTCCACCCTGACTCTGCCCCTGACCCCTCCCCACTCACATTCTGCCACCAGACCCTCCTCACCTGCAATGAGACCCCCCCCCTGCTGCCCGCCTCCTCACCAGCCTGCCTGCCGTGAGAGCCCCCACACCTGGTATTTGCTTCCTTACCTGCCCTTCATGAGACACTCTCCCCCCATCTGCTGCTCACCTCCTGGCTGCATCCCTCCTCATTTCCCTACCCCCACAGGCAGTGGGGGCCTTGAGGAAGGGGCAGAGCAGGAAGGGGAAGGGGCAAAGCCATCATTGCCTGGGCTGGATTAACACAGGGGCTTTAGGCTAAGGGGAACCTTGTAGGCTGAATGCAGCCCACTACTTCTTTTCATCCGGCCCACTGCAAGTGAGGGAGGTTCAGGGAATCTCTGTGTGCTACTCCTGCCCGCAGCGCTGGTTCCGCAGCTCCCATTGGCTGGGAACCAGTGGAACTCATCGCCACGAAATGTTGTGAAGGACAAAAGTATAACTTGGTTCTAAAAGGAATTAAATAAGTTCATGGAGTCTAGGCCCATCAATGACTATTAGCCAAGATGTTCAAGGGCACAACTCCATGTTTTGAGTGTCCCAAACCTACAACTGCCAGAAGCTGGCATTGGATGACAAGGGATGAATCACCCCAAATTGCCCTGTTATGTTCATTCCCTCTGAACCATCTAGAAGTGGCCACTTTCAGGAGCCATGATACTGAACTAGATGGACCGTTGGTCTAACCCAGTATGGCTGTTCTCATCCTGTATCCTGAGTGACAGCTGGCATGTGCATGTGTAAGAGCTTTGAATGTTTACGGGTTTAGGCATTTTGCTATCACATCTCCTGCTTCACTGACCCAAATTCAAGATGCCATAGCTGCTTTAGAGCAGTAAATGACTCCACATTTATAGTGAAACATTCCTACACTGATGCTCACCACTTTGCACTACATAAGATGAACTTTGGCTGGGCAAGAGTGAATCAGTAGGCAAATTTGCATGTTTAATCCCTTTTTCACTTTATAGAAATGTGTTTTGAAACATACAGCTACACTGATTTTATTTCTCTTCTGTGTATTGCTTGATTACATATGCACTTGTTTTGGATACACACTTGATGGAGCAGTGACTACCCCTTCCGCAAAGGAGGACTGACTGTGCCTCGCTTTGGGGCCTTAACATGTTCTGGGCATAGGCCTAAACAGTAAGTAATATAACAGGCTGTTTGTCTGCAGTCTATTAGCAGTTAGCAATTAGCAGGTTATGCATTGCATTTTCTTGTTTGAGGGTGTACAGAGCTGCTCTCCTTTGTCTTGGCTAGAAGGGCCATTTCGCAAGCTGTTCTTTCAGTGGCCATTTTGTTCTTTGCACACACCCAGAGAGATTCCTCCATTTCTTCCTGGTCTCCTGCATAGTCCATCCTCGTCACTGACTCTGGCAGCCCCTTAGGAGAACTGGCTCAGGCACCAATATTTCCATATGTTCAGGTAATAGATGAAGGGGTCTGTGCAGCCATGCCCACGCTTGGCTAAAGATACCACTGTTTTCACTCCCATCTGCCTACCTTTCTTCCATGCAGCACCTTCCATGCTGCTCCTTCAGAGGGCTTCATAATAAATAAATAATAATAAATAAAGCACTCTGAAGATGAAAATGATATAAATGACTCAAACTATTCTGATCATTTACACACTAATTACAGTATCAATATAATGTTATATATGCTACTATATAATATAGTAAAGTCAACACAACACATTTTGACCTTTTCAAAACAAAACATTTTGATAATTTCCCATTGAAAATTTGTATGAAATTGATACTTTCCTGTAAAAAAAAATTCCAACTTTGTCAATCTGCGTTTTCTGATGAAGAAATCTTCTGTCTAATATTTTTGACCAGCTCTTGTTCCAGGTGCTTAGGTCATTTAAATGACTGATAAAAGTAGATGTTTTTTTCCCAGATCTGGTCACTAAACATCTAAGCCTGCTATTCCCTACAGCTCATGGAAATATTTTAACTCTTAACATCTACCTGAAGATGTATCTGTTTGGTGCAATTATTCCCATGATCCAATTACCAAGTATTTCTACCACTGATCCTGTGGCAATTTGAACGGTCATGTTCCATTACATTCCTTACATTATAGTTAAAATATCTAGATTTAGAACCTGAACCTACCCCCATTAAAGTCAAAGGCAAAATTCCCATTAACTTCAGTAGTGCAGGATCAAGCCTTGAAACAACTGCAGGCTCCTTTTTAGAATAAAAAATCAATGGCAAACAGCAACAAAAGCAAATAATAACATTACACCCCAGTACCTGAGTTAATTTAACCAGTTACAGGTGTCATTTCCCCCCCATCTCTCTTCACCAGCAAGCTGGAATTTTTATGGTTTTGCAATCTTTTGCTTCCCTCTCCTCCCATCTTTGGATTGCTCCTCCTCTTTTTCCTTACAGACCATAATTCTCTGCCTATAAGAACACTTGTGGCACAGTAGTGTTTTCTGTTACCCACACCTCTCACCTCTCTCCTGCTCTGCCGTTTCCAGTTTCCCTTGCACAGCTCACCTCACAGGAAAAAAAAAATGCTTGGAAATTCCTTTACACGATCCTCTCCTGGAGACAGCAGGAGACATCTACACAGTAAGTAAAATCAGTTGAGCATCACAGTGGGCTTTCTGAGGTGACAGCAGCTCTCATGGGGAATGTTGCAGAAACTTCTGAACAAATTTCATAAGCCATTTTGGGCCTTGGGTAACTTTAGCAGTGACCAATCAGAAACAAACAAACAAAACTTTGTTCTACAGGGAAAGAAATCCATTTGGGGAAAAATAATCTTAAACATTTGCTTAGGCGGAGGGAGAAACCTGGAGAAATGTAATGCTGAAAGAGACGAAAGATGTCAGTGGCCAGCAAATTAGATAGAAGCTAGTTATGAAATATGGCTGCAGAAAAGGCCAATGCACATTATGGAGCAGGAAGGATCAACTGCACTTGGCATATTGCATTCCACTCTGAGTACCTCATTACCAGAGAAAAATTAGAGGCAGTTCAGAGAAGAACAAAAAAAACGACCAGAGCATTGGAGGGACTGGCTTGTAAGTAAAGATTAAGATGGTTTGTTCATCAATGATTAGAGGGACAGGGGAACATAATAACAGGCTACAAATACATGATGAGTGTGTAAATGCCAAGAAAGGAGAGGAATTATTTACTGTGGTATATAGTGGCTATAGCTAGTTGTAATGGGATAAACACAGGAAGGGGAAAATTAGGGGAAATATTAGGGAAAACTTCCTAGCATGAGATGTATTATGCTGTAGAATAGTATCTTATGGGAAGTGGAGGAAGACCAGGCTTTTGGGTCTTTGCAAACATTAGAACATATAATGTAGGGAATAATTCTGCATTGATAAGGAGATGGCTTATAAGGTCACCCAATTTTTTTCCTCATCTAACATCTATGATGCTGTTGGTCATATTCAGAAGATGGATTTCCATTAACTGCACTGGGGTTGCACCTCTTTACAGCAGAGATTAATTTGGCAGCTTGATGCTATGAAAGGAAAAGAAACTCTTTTAGTTGAATAATATTTAAATTTTTGCCCAAATTCTTTAAGGTCAGTATAGGTGAGCTGATTCTCTTGGGGTTCTATATACATCCTGTAGCTTCCTAGATTATTCATTGCCATTGTAGAACCCTAAAATATTGAATCAAATGTATTCACCACTACCTATAAAGGGATTATTTGCAAAAAATGTCAGACAAACAATTTCAGGTCATCCATCTGAGACAGACTGAGCAGAAGTTAAAGTTGTTCTCCCTTCCTCCCCATTCAGAGGGTGAAAGTGAAGTGCAGAGCGAATCACCAGTTACATGTGCAGCTAGATTTTCTGGGTCATATCCTCAGCTGGTATGAGTACACAAGCAGAGAATTTATGAAAAAAATTTTTCTATAATGCTCATTTATGGTGAAGAAATCAGTAACTAATGCTCTTGTACTATAAACAATAGCACTACTTTACATAACCATTAACTCAAGCGTAGGTTAGTCACAGAGAAGGTTATAAAGGAGGGTAGCACAAGTGAAGCATAGAACCTGTTTGCTAAGTCCATCCAGTTGGTCCAGAGTTCTGAGTTAAATTTTAAACAAAAAAGCAATTGTTAACCTTTATTTCTGAAATAGCTGGGCTTACTTTGTTTTCAGCATTCTGTAGTGTAACTTAGGGTATGTCTACACTACCTGCCGGATCAGGAGGTAGTGATCAATCTATTGGGGATCGATTTATCACATCTAGTGTAGACACTATAAAATCGATCCCCGATCGCTCTGCCGTCGACTCCGGAACTCCACCGCACGCGAGAGGTGGAAGTGGAGTCGACGGGGGAGCGGCAGCGGTTGGCTTGCCGCCATCCTCACCGCCAGGTAAATCAACCTAAGATATGCTATTCACATAGCTGAAGTTGAGTATCTTAGGTCGCCTCCCCCCCGACTCGTGTAGACCTAGCCTTATTCTCGGAGGAAGGGCTCAGTTGATTTTTCTTTGGAAGCCTGTCTGTCTTCTAATGCTTTGATGTATTTCATTGAATTTTGAGATGAATGGTTCCAGAAAACAATTCATAGTTTTGCTAAGTATAACAGGACAAATTTTATTCCTGTTTTGTGGTTATAATTTTTTATTGTGAGAAAGGCAGCACATTTATATTGCATTTCCAGGCATATGTTGGAAAAGGGATATATAGTACAGTAGATAGTTTCTTCCTAGATACTTCAATACTCTGGATTGCTGTAGCACCAATTCCTTTCTTGGAAGTGAATTAATTTAATGGTGACCAGTCATTGTGGTTCTTCTTCTTGAAGGATGGTTTGTAGGCTTTATTTATGCTATCAGTCTGAATCTAGTTCTACGAGGTCTCCTCCAGCCATTGTCATGCTGAGAAGTTATTTAATGAATGGGGCTCATGTATATTCAGCATCTACTGACACTGCTGAGATTTTGAAACTGGATCTCTAGGTCTATTACTCTGTCCAATAAAGTTTTGGGTTTTAAAACTGTGAATTATTTGTTACCACTGATCACTAACTTTCATCCTCTAGATCATTTATTCTCCAAGAAGTGACTGCCACTCATTGCTGAACATTGCCAAGCTTGCTATGTAGACCTGTAATGACCATGTTACTGTCCTATACTTGTTCTTTATAAATGTAACTCGTATTTTTAATCTCCTGCAGCAATTTTTCAATAGCTGTTTTATGAAGTTGGATCTAGTAGAGACAGTTTGGTATGGACAGAATTCCTGTTATTGCCTGGTGCAGCACAGTCTTTGATTTCCATTTTATTCTATCGTTTCATAGTGCCATTTGAGTTGATAATTTTTTATTTATCTTGATATAATTTTATTGAATTTTAGGATATGCTATTAAGTATTCAACCAATTAGGGCTTGGCAAAAATGTATATGAGCTCTGCTGGAGTCTTTCTGAGGACTTGTCTTCATTTAAAATTCTGCAGCATTAAAAGGGCATGACTGCTGCCTTCTACTCTGTTCCTTTGCACCACTGTCTATCGATCTGCAGTAGCAGGGAAGGTAAGAGGGTCATGGAATTCATAGATTCCAAGGCTAGAAGGGACAATTGTGATCATCTTGTCTGACCTCCTGCATAACACAAGCCATAGAAGTTCTTCAAAATAATTCCTAGAGCATCTCTCAAAGAACAACAGTTACTGTACAGATAGGTAACTTTTTTACCCCTCCTTTAAGTGATTGTGCACATATACATGCCACTGTAGGTGACTAGGGTTGCCAACTTTCTAATCACACAAAACTGAAAACCCTTGTCTTGCCCCATCCCACCCCTTCTTCAAGGCCTTGTCTCCCACTCACTCCATTCCCCACTTCCTCCATTGTTCATTCTCCCCTACTCTCACTCACATTCTCCAGGCTGGGGCAGAGGGTTGAAGCTGGGAGAGCTCAGGCTGGGTTGCTGCCTCTGGGATGAGGCCAGATATGAGGGGTTTGGAGTGTGTGTGGGGGGGGGGGGGATGGGGACTCAGGGCTGGGACAGGGGGTTGAGGTGCAGGAGAGTGTGCGGGTTCTGGGAGAGAGTTTGGGTATGAGAGTGGGCTCAGGGCTGGAGTACAGGGTTGGGGTGTGGGCTCCAGGAATGAGTTTGGGTGCAGGAGGAGACTTAGGGTTGGGGCAGGAGGTAGAGGTGCAGGGTCTGGCTAGAAGTGTGGGTTTTGGGGGGGTGGGGCCAGGTCTGAGGGGTTTGGAGTGCAGCGGGGGGCTCAGGCCTGTGGCATAGGGTTGAGGTGCAGGAGAGGGTGTGGGCTCTGGGAGGGAGTTTGGGGATGAGAGAGGGCTCAGGGTTGGGGTAGGGGGTTGGGTGCAGGCTCTGGGAGGAAGTAAGGGTGCAGGAGGGGGTTCTGACCGGGGGCTGGGGGTTTGGGTGCAGGAGGGAGTGAGGGGTATGGGCTCTGGCTGGATGGCGCTTACCTTAGGTGGCTCCCAGAAGTGGCCAGCATGTTTGGCTCCTAGGCGGGGGGGTCAGGGGGTTCTACGTCCTGCCCGTGGCTGCAGGCGCTGCCCCTGCAACTCCCATTGGCTGCGTTTCTCAGCCAATGGGAGCTGCAGAACTGATGCTCAGGGCCAGGGCACTGCGTGGAGCCCCCATGGCCTGCCCTGAACCTAGAAACCAGACATGCCAGCTGCTTCCAGGAGCCACACGGAGCCAGGGCAGGCAAGGAGCCTGCCTTAGTCCCACTGTGCCACCAACTGGACTTTTACCGGCCCAGTCAGCATTGTTGACCGGAGCCGCCAGGTTCCCTTTTTGACTGGGCATTCTGGTCGAAAACCAGATGCATGGCAACCCTAGGGTGACTCATCAGCAGTTCCAGGATGTCTAACATATATCATTATATATATTGCAGTTTACTTAGGGTGACCAGATGTCCCCTTTTCAAAAGGGACAGTCCTGGTTTTGGGGATTTTTTCTTATATAGGCGCCTATTACCCCCCACTCCCTGTCCCATTTTTTCATAGTTCCTTTCTGGTAACCCTAAGTTTACTTCATAATGTAATTTGCACATTTCAAAATATTACCCACTGTATCTTATAACAATATTCACCATAATTTTCAAATTTATGTGTTGAAGGTTAGGCACCTAAATCCTTATTTGGAAACCCATGTTTATTAGAATTAGTAATACAATGGTGCCTAGAAGGGGGCTGTTTTTCAGAGGTGCTGAGTATCTGCAGCTCTAGTTGACCTTAGTAAAAATCAGGCCTTTTTTATATAGGCGCCTAAATATAGATATAGGTGCCTAACTTTAGGCATCTGAGTTTGATCTTTGTATGCCATTAATAACACCTCTCACTCATCTCTAAATAATTTGTAAAATGAATGGCTATTACCTAGAATATGATTTGAAAATAACATTTTTCAACATCTTCATGACTTTGTCCAAAATATAATTCTAAATAATTCAATGGTTTTAAACTGAATTATCACTATTATTTAGTTTTTGTATAACACCCATAACATTGCTGGCCCTTTACTGACAAATGCTGGATATACGTCTCTATAAAATAAATCAATTGTAAATATTTGCAAATTAATAAGTTTTTAAAAATCCCTCAACAAAAATCTTGCATCCAATCATATCTATGTACAGAACATGGACAAGATGCTGTTGTCATTGAAGTCAGTAGGAATATTACTACTGACTTCAAGAGAGAAGCAGGACTGGGCTCCCTATGTTACAAATCATTATTAATAGTCTGTGCAAAGCTCAGTGGTTCAAATGGCTTTGTGCAAATTGGAACTGGGCAGAGGACGGACAGTCCATTTTGTGAAGGATTTTAAGATTTCAAAATGTGGCTTAATTTCAAATCAGAACCAAACTTAAAGATTTTTAGATTCTCTGTGAAGGAAAATTCCAGGAAAAAAAGTTTTGGAGTGATTGAAATGTTTTGTTTAGACACATCAAAATGTTTTGTTTCAATTTTGACCTTTTGAATTTTATATTATAACATAATAGAATACAAAATAATAAACATTTCAAAATGATGTCATTTCAGAATGAAAAATCAAAACATTTCATTCCAAAAATGTGAAAATGGGATTTTTTGACTAACGGAATTTTTTAAAAAATTTTCTCTGAAACAAAATGTTAGTTAAATCAACAAGTGTGTGCAATTGTTTCAGTTTCGACTATATTTTCTGATGGGAAATGGATTCATAAAAGTTTTTTTTTCTGACTAGTACCAGTGAAAACATTTTTCTGAGTTTCTGCCCATTGAATTTGCATTCCAAATGAACCCTGGAATATAATATAAAACTCAGCAAGAGCCATCAAATGTTACATGTTTTCAGGTGAAAATATAAAATGGCTCAGTTTGTTCAGAACTTGTCCAGGCTGGTTCAGTTCTTAGTCTGAGTTCACTGAAAGGTTGACTAAGCACAGAAAATGTGTCTTGAGTTTCAGATACCATTTGGAAAGTTTCACATAGCTTTGATTATCAACTCTCCAAAAATAATGAATGTCTTAATGATTAGTGTTTATAGTACTACCTTAAGAATGTGTTTCAGGCAAACTGTTTCCAGGCAACTCTTAAAATAAACTATTATTCACACAGAAGGATATATTTGTCCAGAGAGATAAGTCTCTATTGGTGTGTTGTTAGAGACACTTAGAGAGACGTTTACCTTACTTATAATAAGGCAGAAATCTTCCCTTGTTTGTTAAGATTAAGAATGAGCTCTCTAGTAATTTGGGCCTGAATTTTCAAAAGGGTTCACTCATTTTAGGTGCCTCAGTTTCTGAGTGCTCAACTTCACACACCCACAACTTGACTTTTAGAATGACTGAACTGGTGTGTCAACACCTCTGGTAATATACCCGGCCAAAATTAGAGAGCTTCAGTAAATATATACTCCAGTTTTAAAAAAAGCTGCAAGCAGCCATCAATGTTATTAATGTTCTTACATTTACTAAACAGACAAATGAATAGTGATGTTTCTTATCTGATGAAATTTTATATTCATTATTTTGTCTTCCATCCAAGTATTGATTCCATTGGATTCAGTGGAATTGTAGTAATTTTACACAGGTATAACTGAGCTCAGAATCTGGACCACTGCCTGCAGCAGGACTGCTCATGTGAGTAAGGCAAGCCAAGATTTTACCCTATGAGCTTTTCACATGTACCAAAATTAAAAATATATTAAATGTAAATAAATAAAGTATTTTGTGATCATTCTGTGGTTTTCACCTTTGAAATCATTAGGAGTCTATTTACTTTAGAGGGATTTTACACTATAAAAAAAATCTACAAAGTTTATCAAACAATGAATGTGGAAAGCCAAAGAGAATTGTATGAAGCCAGTCAAAACTAAAATCCCATCTGGAAACAAAATAAATATGTTATAGTAGCTTATTGAACTTGGAAGATGAACCTGTGGAGTTTGGTAGGCTTTGAAATGGACTGTGTGAAGGAAGACAAAAGAACTCAACAACATTATTCTAGTTTTGTTAGTTCACTTAAGTGATACTATATCTTTGATTGTGTTTAGATTAGATTTTCCCTCCTAAAATAACCCAATGTTACTATCACCAGTGCAACTCCACCAGTGGTAGTAAAATGGGATCACTAGTGTATGCAAGATTCCAGCAGCTGGCAGTGTTTCTATGGCTTAGTCTATTCCTAAAACTTAAGCTGATCTAGCTACATAACTCAGGGGTGTGAAAATCTCACACACACTCCCGAGAGATGTACTTAAGCCCTGGTATAGACACCACTAGGTTGATGGAAGAATTCTTTCATTGATGTAGCTACCGTCTCTTAAGGGATGGATTTACTACAGTGATGAAAAACCCCTTCCATCACTGAAACACATATCTACATTAGAATGCTACAGAGACATAGTTGCAGTGCTGGAGTATTTGTAATGTAGACGTACCATATGTCATCTAAATCTGACCAGGGCAAGTCTAGAAAAGATGGCACTAAAAGGACAATGACAACTATCACCTTAAGAATTCTTACTGTTGCTAGCACTTGTGGTGCTGCATCAGTATTAGGAATGACTGGAAATTTTAGGGGGGAAACTCGAGCATAGACAAGACTTCAGAGTAGTGATCTGATCTGTAACTTATATTGAGAAGGGAGCAGGGCTGGCTCCAGGGTTTCTGTCGCCCCAAGCAGGAAAAAAAAAAAGCCGTGATCACGATCAACTCTATCGCCACCGCTTCAGTCTTCAGCAGCAATTCAGTGGCTGGTCCTTCACTCCGAGAGGGAGTGAGGAATCCACCGCCGAAGAGCCCGACGTGCCGCCCCTTCCCCGTGGCCGCCCCAGGCACCTACTTGCTGCTTGGTAACTGGAGAAGGCCCTGGAAGGGAGTGTACTAGGTTTATCTTAAAAATAATAAACTGATGAAAGAAATGAGAGTATTCTCTAAAGCCAAAAAGCAGCTAGTCTTTGGAATCAAGACAGGACAGCGGGGAGGTTTTAAAGTAATATTCTTATACTTTGATGACCGTAATAGAAAGTGTGTTTCAGAGTAAGCCTGGGGGAATGCTTCCAAAAGAATATAACATGGGTTCAGTCTGCAGAAAATGCATAGGACACTATTATATTGATATTTATGTTTTCCTATTCTAATAATTGCCACTGATATAGTTCAGTGTGTCTTCAAAGCACTGTCCAAGTATTTCCTCCCGTGGAAGTAGCAGGAGGTAATTAAGTAGGTGGAGGAGGGAAAGAGCAAGGTGAACATTAACTGATTCCATTCAGACTCTTGCAAAACCTAACATGATGACTATGAAATTGTACAGGCTCTCAGAGTGGTAATTTTGAGCTGAGCATAAGGAAGCTATGACTAAAAGGCAAGTACAGCTGGTTGCTGTATTGAAATGGATATGAGTCCAACCAGGTGTTTGAAGGGACCCAACTTTGTGAGGCGTCTGGATGACCCTGTAATGCTGTTATGTGGGTAGGTGCTTTTTAGTGATCAATGGCTCCATGTCTAGCTGGCAGTGGTATCAAGTGGAATGCCCCAAGGGTCAGTCCTGGGGCTGGTTTTGTTCAATATCTTCATTAATGATCTGGAGGATGGCGTGGACTGCACCCTCAGCAAGTTTGCAGATGACACTAAACTGGGAGGAGTGGTAGATATGCTGGAGGGTAGGGATAGGATACAGAGAGACCTAGACAAATTAGAAGATTGGCCCAAAGGAAATCTGATGAGGTTTAACAAGGACAAGTGCAGAGTCCTGCACTTAGGACAGAAGAATCCCATGCACTGCTACAGACTAGGGACCGAATGGCTAGGCAGCAGTTCTGCAGAAAAGGACCTAGGGTTTACAGTGGATGAGCAGCTGGATATGAGTCAACAGTGTGCCCTTGTTGCCAAGAAGGCTAATGATATTTTGAGCTGTACAAGTTAGGGGCATTGCCAGCAGATCAAGGGACAATTTTTTTTACATGCATGTAAAAAACTGATGACACCATAGAGCAATATGTCACAGAATTAAGGAAACTCAGTAAAACCTGTGACTTTGGTACAGACAGTCACATGGAAGGTGTGGATCACAACAAGGCCCCAAACTGTGTGTTACCTTCGGGAAACTCTGTCAAAAATGTGGCAAACATAATCATTTTGCAAAAGGCTGCAGATCCCAAATGCAGAAAAGTCAAGTGGACTCAGTTAAAGACAATCTGTTTGAGGAGTTTTTCATAGACGTACTTGGATCTAACAAGCCTGATAAGAGGGACAGGGTACTGACAGTAAATGGAACAATTATTCCACTGAAACTGGATGTAGGTGCTCAGGTTATTATTTTTTCTGAACAAGATTAAGAGAGACTAAAAATAAGACCCAAAAGGGAACAACAAAAATAAAAGTAACTGATTATTCTGGAACAAATATACCCGTGAAGGAGAGATGCTTTTCTAGCATCAACCATAAAAACATCATGTACAGGATCCCATTCATTGCGCCAAAAGAGATTACACCAATTTTAGGCCTGGCTACATGTGAGAAACTCAGTCTGCTAAAATGGGTGCTCTCACTACAAGATCATACTGAACCTGGATATGAGGCACTCTTTCAGGAATATCATGCCCTGTTTCCAGGGTGAGGTTGCTTGCAGGGTGAACATATAATCCAGATAAACAAGCAGGTCCCTCCAGTTATCCATCCATTCAGAAAGGTGCCATTTGCACTCCATGATAAACTCAAGGCTGAGCATGCAAGGATGGAAGCAGTGCGAATAATACAAAAAATTGAGGAGTCAACAGAATGGGTGAACTCCTAATCTTTGTGGAGAAAAGTAACAGCCAGCTATGTAGATGCTTATATCCCAGAGACCTCAACAAGACTATACAAAGAGAATATTTCAAACGACCAATCAGAGGAGAGATTATGGCTCAGTTTTCAAATGCTCAATATTTGAGTAAATTGGATGCATCCTCAGGTTTTTAGCAGCTAAAATTAACTGAAGAAAGCTCAAAACTATGCACATTTAATACCCCATTTGGAAGATACAGATTCTTATGCATACCCTTCAGCATAGCTTCAGCACCAAAAGTGTAGCACAAAACCATACATATAATCTAAGAACATATTAATGGTGTTGACACCTCAATGGATGACATCATCATCCGGGGCTCAGTGAAAAAGGAGCATGATCGCAGACTCTAGGAAGTCCTGGTTGCAACTAGAGCTGCAAACCTCAAACTAAATAGGTAGAAATATATGTTGAGGGTTACAGAATTGACTTTTGTTGGGAGGTGAATGAAGGCGTAAAACCTGATAAGGGAACGATTTCAGCCATTGAAATGATGCCCTGTTCCCAGTTAAAGACACATGTCCAATAGCTCCTGGCGATGGTTACTTATCTTAGAAAATTCATACCTAATTTATCTACCAAAGCAGCAGCTTTGAGAAAACTCTTAGAGAATAAAAATGAATGATATTGGGGCGCAGAACAGGAGGAATCATGGGAAGGTTCTGGTAGCAACAACTGATTTTAAGAACCAGTGTTGAAGTGCTATGCATCAGGAAGGCCTATTAAAATCTCAGAAGATGCTTAACAGTCTGGATTATATGCAGTGATTTTACAGAAGCATGGGGATTATTGGCTACCAGTGGCATATGCATCAAAATCACTGACTGAGGCAGAAACCAGATATGCACAGATTGAAAATGAGCTTTTAGAAATATTATTTGCTTATGAGAGATTCAATCAGTATATTTACGGACAGACAGTGGAAGTTGAAATGGACTACAAGCCCCTTGATAGCATTATTTAGCAAACTGTTAAATGACTGTACCTTAAGGATTCAAAGAATGATGATAAAGTTGCAAAATTATGATCTGGTTGTGACCTGTATGCCCAGTAAATTCATATTCACTGCAGATGCACTTTCCAGAGCAGTGGCTTCCACAAAATTAGAGAAGACTTTAGAGACAGAGATGCAAGCCTATGTAGATCTGATTGTAAATTCAATTTCCTTAGCTAACAGGAAACTACAACAAATAAGAGAGGAAATGGATAAAGATAAATAATTGGGAATGCTTAAAGAAATGATAATTAAAGGGTGTCCTGAAGAAATAAACAGTTCCTGTCCAAGTATAAGAGACTATGGAACTGCAGACATGAAGTTACTGTGATAGATGGGGTGACTTTCAAGGGCAGTAAAGTTGTCATTCCAAGAGCCTCCAAAAAAAATGCTAGAGAAGATTCATGAGGGTCAGTTACGAATTGAGAAGTGCAAACAATGAGCATGAGAGGTGCTGTACTGGCCATGGATCAATCACGACATCACTAATGTGTTAGGAAACTGCTTTTCCTCCTTGAAATACAAGCTGTGCCAACAAGCAGAGCCACCGAGACCTCATCTAGTTCCCCAAAGGCCTTATGAGAAGGTCAGCACTGATTTATTTACCGAGCAATCAAAGAATTATTTAATAGTCACAGATTATTATTCTCTGTATCCAGAAATTTGCATACTGCACAATACTAATAGTAAGTCAGTGATAGCCAGCATGAGAGAAATCTTCTCCAGACATGGAATTCCAGATGCAGTCTTTAGTGATAATGATCCACAATGTTCCAGTGTAGATTTTAGACAATTTACCATCCATTGGGATTTTCATCACAAAACATCAAGTCCAAATTACCCCCAGCCAATTGGACCTATGTGGAAAGGTCTATACAGACAATAAAGAACCTTATGAAAAACTTTTGACCATGGGAGTAATTTGTATAAAGCTTTATTGGTTTAGTGAAGCACACCTCTGGAAAATGGCTTTTCTCTAGCTCAAATGTTAATAGGTAGAAGGATCAGATTTAATTTACCAATTACTGATAACCTGCTGAAATCTCATACAGAAGATGAAAGAAAATCAGAAATGGAAGCAGAAATATTACTTTGACAACAGGGCCCATGAGCTCCCTTCTCTTGACCCAAGTGACAGAGTGTACTTGAGGAATCACAGCTCTAATACTTGGGGCCAAAGGGGTAACATTAAAGAACAGCTGCATCCAAGGTCCTGTGTAGTCCAGATTGACAGCTGATGTGGACTCTGGCATTTCCCGTTTAACAGTTCCTTTATCATCAATAAGGAGAATTTGCCAAAGAATAAGAGAACAACTTAGACTCTAACGAAAGGCTGATACTGAGAAGATCAGAGCTGGAGATTAAATGTCCTGAAAGACTCATCGACTTGCTAATTTGCCTGGAGAAGGGGTATTTGAGGAAAGTGAGTGGTAAAGACTCACTCGAGGTTGATCTGCTGGCAGCCTTTCCTCTCTAGGTAGTTGATACATTGGGTTTATAGAAATGTACTAGATGGGTTGAGAATTTGATGTATGTGTTATTAGATAGCTAACTGTGTGTGTATACAAATATAATGAGTTAATTCATTTTTCTTTAAGAGGGAAGATGTAGAGATATGTTTATGAAAGATTCTGATATGGAGACACTCCCTCATAAGGGATTGTGTTGTGAGTCTCGGAATTTGGTGATCTGCCTTGGAGGCAAGGGCTGGGAACACATGGCTGGGTGCAGCAGTTCACCAGAAACGCTCCAGATTGTTTTATTTAAGGTTCATTCCTTTCTCATTCACTAGTTTGTTATTTAATGAACCCCAAGATTGTTACACTCTTCATAAAGGGAATGCCCAATTTATTTTGTGAGGAAAACAGCCAACTCTGTTTCCTCAGGCATTTAAATACACCACAGATTAACAATCCTTCCTTGTTTACAGAAAGCATGTCTCCTTTTCTAAATTATTCTGCATGTGATTGTTTTCAATGCACTGAACAAAGCTTTTGTGATACAAATGATACACACATTTCCATCTTTAAATTTAAATCAGAAATCCAACAAAAATCCTATCAGCCTGATTCTCCTCTCACATTGGTGAAAGTAAATAAGGAGTAACTCAGCTGAAGACAGTAGCGTCCAACAAATGTGAGAAGACAATCAGACCCTAATATATTTTTCTTTAAAGAATACCTACATCGTGGGCCTATATCATTTACACTAAGGCCCCTTGCATCAGTCTGACAGTGAAAAGAGGCCTTAAAGTGGATATAAATGCACTCTAAGGCCAGAGTCAGTGAGAAGAGCTTTAGTGTGAATGAAAATCAGGCTGTTGTAGCTGGTTAGAGCAGTATTTGCCTCACTGATATTGGAAAAAAATAAAATCATACCCCGCAGAAAACGTTTCACATCCCAACCACAGCCAGGTAAAATCAAATAAAAAATTAAAAGTTAATTAAGCCTGTGGCCATTTATTGGACCTCTTGTAGAGCAAGCGGAGGGTTTTCATCATTGTAAACTTCATGGTCTCAGGCCTTCTTCCTAATCAAGTAGCCCTGAAGATGCAAGTGCTAATGAAGATATGCTCTCCTTGACTTCATAGCCTCTGAGTAAAAGAAAGAAACCTCAGTAGGGAAGATTGGAATGTTGATGCAATCACCAGAGGATCTCAGAGGAAAGTTTTGACTTGGACTTCAAAGGTTAAGCCCTATAAGTGCAAACATGAAGGAAACAAAACAAATTGATCAAACAGACTGTTCATTACATGATCAAAGATAGACACGGGATAATGCCAATCAGTGATCAGTCACAATAATGAGGAGTCCTTGTGGCACCTTAAAGACTAACCAATGTATTTGGGCATAAGCTTTTGTGGGCTAAAACCCACTTCATCAGATGCATGGAGTGAAAAATACAGTAAGAAGGATATATATAATAGCTTGTGATCAGTTTTTCATACATTCACATTCCCACCCACTGCACTAGTCAAATACTTCTTTTAGTTTCTTTAAATATTAATGTAGAACAATATTTTTAAAAAGATCATGTTTCAATATATGTTGTATTCCTAGAGTAATGCAGGGCCGGCGCTTCCAATTAGGCGACCTAGAAGGTCGCCTAGGGGGCTAGGATTTGGGGGGGGTGGCATTTTGCCACCTATAGCGGCAATTCAGAGGCGGGGGTTCCTTCCGTGCTCCAAGTCTTCGGCGGCAATTCTGCGGCGGGTCCTTCAATCGCTCCAGGATCTGCCGCCAAGTGCCCCGAAGACCAGGAGCCGCGGAAGGACCCCCCTGCTGCAGAATTGCCGCCAACGACCAGGAGCGTGGAAGGACCCCCGCCTAGGTTGCCAAAAACCCTGGCGCCGCTCCTGAAGTAATGGTAGAAAAACTGCTTCTAAATACCAACATTGTTTTAAAAAGTTGTAAACAAGGGATCTTACATAAATGTATAGGGCCTAACTCTGCACTCAGTTCTACTCCTGCAACACCAGGGAGTCAGTGGAGTTCCATGGCTGTAACTGGTAGAAAAATTTGGCCAGTAAAATACATATTTTAAAATAATGTTCTGCACCAAGAAGCAAATCCTGCTCCTACCTCTGGCAGACTGAGAGAGGGGGCAGCAGAATGGGTGAGAAGCAGGATTCAGTGTGAGGAACTCAAATAGTCCAGACCTGCTGCATAGCAGGAAGCTCAGCTCTTTGGAAGCTCCTTCAGTCAGTGATGCTCAAAATTTTCCATTCACTCCTCCCTTACCATTTACAGAATTTGCGGCAGACACTCCTCCATTACTTGTAATCAACAGCAGCGCGGCCTCCAGAGGTGGGTGGCTGGAGAGAGATGTCTGCTGACAGGGGCATTAGTGATGTTTGCAGCACAGGAGGACTAATTTTTTAACCCTGCTCCCATCCCACCCTGCAATACTCACTCTATTTTTATCCTACAATACTACTCTATTTTTATCCTGCTTCTGCTATTATGGCAGTGGGTCCTGCAGGATCCCAGTTTCTTTGTGCCCCCCACAACCTCTTGTGCCTCCCTAGTTTGCAAACTACTGCCCTAAGTAGTAGGGAGTGGGGGGTTGTCTGAGGTGGGGTAGTGTGAAGGTCAAAGCATCTGTTGTTATTTATATTCTCTGGCCTCTGCTGTGGAAAGATATGCGAGGGCCTTTAAACTGGAGGAATTTCCACAGAGCAGTTCCACTCTAACGTGTATCCGAGGAGTTCTCTTTTACTCTTGCTGCAGAGCCTCAGAGACTAGCTGATATATTTGCCCAACATCGGTGCAGAAAAATAAACAAAAAGAATGAGGAGTACTTTTGGCACCTTAGAGATTAACACGTTTATTTGAGCATAAGCTTTGTGGGCTAAAACCTACTTCATCAGATGCATGGAGTGGAAAATACAGTAGGAAAATATATATACACGGACATGAAAAAATGGATGTTGCCATACTAACTATAACAAGAGTATGGCAACACCCATTTTTTCATGTCCTCTGTGTATATATATCTTCCTACTGTATTTTCCACTGCATGCATCCGATGAAGTGGGTTTTAGCCCATGAAAGCTTATGCTCAAATAAATGTGTTAGTCTCTAAGGTGCCACAAATACTCCTCGTTCTTTTTGCTGATACAGACTAACACAGCTACCACTCTGAAAAATAGACAAGTGGCTTCTGCTTTTTAAAGATGTGGCCTCAAATGTCCACTATATTAATTAATATGGGCCAACTGGTATAAGTCGCCCTAAGTCAGTGGTGGGCAACCTACGGCCCATGGGCCATAAACGGCCTGTCAGGGAATTCACTGGTGGGCCACCAGCCAGTTTGTTTACATTTGTGTAGCCACCTGCAGCTCCCAGTGGCCATGGTTTGCCTACCACTGCCCTAAATCCATTAAAGTTAATGGAGCTAGGCTGATTTACACCAGCGAGGGAGCTGGTACTATACGTTCTTCAGTAGGGTGACTTTCATTATGTGCATAGGATGAACAAAAATATATTTTACTTGACATAAAACCAATTTCCACTCAACCTGCCTGTAACTTCCAGGACAGAAAAAGATGGCTGGGGAATGGCACTCATATTCATAATTTCACACTTCATGAAATATGACATTCATGCTTCAATGTAAAGTACACATTTCCCCTGTAAGACTGCACAACACTATCCTTTCTAACGCTAAAATAAAGGGAAGTTCCTATGTCAATATTTGAAAAGATCTAGCCCACAAAGATCCTGTTCTTACTTCTGGGTAAACACATACAAACATACAAACAAGTCGCAGCCCTATTTCTGAGAGTGTAAAGGCAGCTGAGTATGCATGTGCACCAGGCAAGCTACACAGAAGATGAGCAGGGGAGATGATTTATTTTTGATTTTTTTTTGCACTCCAGAAAAGGTTGATATAAGAGACAACAAGAGGTGAAGGTCTATCAGGTAAATAAGACATTTTTATTTACAATTTTGATAGTCTGTTGCCTTGGTAGCCTGGCACTGAATTAAAAAGATTCAAACATAAATGAGATGTGCCATTCTCAAAAATAAAAACAGTAAGTGATTCAAATGCTAAACAATTAAATGTGCCTTGTATGGTGGCTAAAGGTCACTAGATTCATGTTCGGGGGGGCTGCTGTGAGCAGCAGTCTTCACTGTAGGACCCCTCAACTGAGAAGGCTCTGCTGCCTGCCATGGAGTGATCAGACATAACAATTGATGACAGTCTTCCCACCTACCTTAACTGCTGTGCTGAGTAGTGAGCAATGGTGCTTAGATACTGTACCTAGAAGGCACCTGGAAACATCTACATTTAGAAAGATTAGATAGACATCAAAGAGAGAAGTGTTATCAGATAACCAGGTCTCAGATCATATGGGGCTTTGAAGATCTTCACCAGCAGCTTAAATTGCCCAGCAAACAACTGCACCAGAGCATGTGTGTTTTATATAGGGCCCTACCAAATTAACAGCTGTGAAAAATGTGTTACGGACAATGAAACTTGGTCTGTGCCGTGAAATCTGGTCTTTTGTGTACTTTCACCCTATATTATACAGATTTCACAGTGGAGACCAGTGTTACTCAAACTGGGGGTCCTGAACCAAAAGGGGGTCACAGGGGGGAAATGCAAGTTTATTGTTGGAAGTCTTGATATTGCCAACCTTACTTCTGGGCTGCCTTCAGAGCTGGGAAGCTGGAAAATGGCAGCTGCTGGCCAGGTGCCTAGCTCTGAAGGCAGCACCGCCAGCAGCAGCGCAGAATTAAGGGTGGTAATGGGTAGCTGGATAACAGTGGCTGTTGACTGGACACCCAGCTCTGAAAGCAGTAGTGTAGAAGTAAGGGTAGCAATACCATACCATACCATTCTTACCTCCGCACTGCTGCTGCTGCCTTCAGACCTTGGCTCCAAGGCAGCAGCTGACGCTCTTTGGCCACCCAGCTCTGAAAGTAGTGCCACTGCCAGCAGCAGAGAAGTAAGGGTGGAAGTACTATGACCCACCTACAATAACCATATGACACACACACACACACACAACCCCCTTTTGAGTCAGTTCCCCTATAGTTACAACACAGAGAAATTTCAGATTTAAATATCTGAAATCATGAAATTTATTGTTTTTAAAATCCTACAACCGTGAAATTGACCAGAATGGACTGTGAATTTGGTAGGGCCCTAGTTATGTGCTTGTGATGGCCCAGATCAAATAGGAGGTGAGTAGCTGCATTCTGCACCAGCTAGAGATTTGGAATGGAATTAATTGGTAACTCTAAGTACAGCACATTCCCTAGTCTAGCCTGGAGATGAGAAAGGTGAGATGCGGAAAGTTTTGCACAATCTCTGATAGAAATAAACAAAGTCCCCTTGTCCATTGCTGATCATGAAATGCATTACTGGGCATTACTGCTATCTGAAAGTCCAAGATGAGTGAGATTCAGTGGATCCCAGAACAAATTTGATAAAAGACATGGTGTAAAAAACACTGTAATGGGTAGTACAGACAGGTTGTTCATTGCTTCCTAAAGGAGGCCCTTAATCCCTGTTATACCTTGCCTTATGCGAGGCACCCCCACTGAACCAGACAACTGCATGGGCATTTTGGGTTAAGAAGTCCAGGTTCTAAGCTAGGAATGCATTAGCATAGATACACACAAACCTTAAAAAAGAGCTGAACCACTGTCATGGGAGGTTGAGACAGAAGAGCTGCCCTATTATGTTGATCTTACATTGTTTGTTTTGAGTTTACAGACTGTCAAGACACATGAAGAGCATGTGGCCCAAGACTTGGTTGGCTTCTAGCTAAGCAACAAACCAGATAAACCAGAAGCCCTCCAGAGGGCTTTGTTTTTCTTCAGTTGGGCCTTTTCTCTTCAACTATTCAGACTCTGGGTGGGCCATGCAACTAGAAATTGTCGGAGTAAACACCTATAGTATGCAGTGGACTGATTTGTGTCTACTTGTTATATTACACACATGTCAAAAAATCCCTCTGCTGAGATGTACGTGATTGATTATGACAAAGTAACACATACAATACCGTAGGGGAAGGTAAATACAGGTACACGTAGGTACGGGCTTAAAACTATTTTATCAGCAGGGATCCGTCAGACTGCAATGAGCTAAATGACTAGCAAGGCTGTATTTCTCAGATTA
Source organism: Gopherus evgoodei (assembly GCF_007399415.2). Lineage (NCBI taxonomy): Eukaryota > Metazoa > Chordata > Testudines > Testudinidae > Gopherus > Gopherus evgoodei. The sequence continues at coordinate 324,859,002 of NC_044322.1, forward strand.
CAACAGCCAGCTAGTTGGGACATCTTTCAATTTGCAGTCTACAAGAATAGATAAATCAGGCGCTGCTTAACAGCAGTTCTGGATGGTTCAGGGGAGCATAGAAACATTTTGCACTAGGTCATTGGTTTGAATTCAGCTCATTGGGATAGCAGCTCAAAGCTGTTGGCATCTGATGGCTAACTGGTAGCTGTGGGCAGTAAGCGAGGTGGTCTCAGTCCAATTCCTAATGTACAGATGTCCACACCACAAAATGCAAAGCTATCACTGACACCCTTGTTGGCAATCTCAGCAGACAGACCATGGATTCAATGGACCATCCAGGGTGTCCTCAATCCTAGATGGTTCCTGCAGAAGAAGGAATGAAGTGCAGAACAGTGGAGTAATGTGGAGGGCCTTGCTATGACTGTTCTGGCGGAAGCCTTCCATACCCAAGGCACCTTTCCAAAGAACTTATTTTTGTTTTTGAAAGGAGCAGTTTGATATCAGTGAACAAAGATTAAAAGCTTCTTAGCCACAAGAGATGGCTATTGAAAACCACAGGTAGACCGATGGTTTAATTATGTCTAAAAAGGGGTTTTGCTGTTGGCCTGGACATACCTTCCATACTGTAGTATTTCATTTACAGCAGGGTGACTTTAGCTCCTCTTTAATGCTTTTCCCCATATAGCTCAGGAACTATCTCCATAGCTCATCAGACTCATGTCTCATTTTCTATTCTGCAGATTACCACCACTGCCACCAGGTCCATTAACTCTTATGTTCCATTAAAAGAATTATATGGAGAGCATATAATTTGTTGTGTTTTTTTATTTATTTTAAAACCCTATCCGATAAAAAGCCTCAAGCTGTAAGTAAACTAGAAAACTTCTGTTGACAGTAATGAGTAATTTTTGTTGTCAGAAGGAGGTTGTTATTTAATGAAGTTTCAGAACCCCTCTTCTAAGTGTTTGCAAATTGATTGCTAAATTATTTGCTCCATTATCTTTCCAGATAGTGAAGTTAAGATGACTGGCCTGTAATTCCCCAGGTTGTCCTTATTTCCCTTTGTATAGTTTGGCACTATTACCCTTTTCCAGTCCTCTGGAATCTCTCCCGTCTTATATGACTTTTCAAACATGATCACTAATGGCTCAGATATCTCCTCAGTCAACTCCGTGAGTATTATAGCACTTACTTCATCAGGCTCTGGTGACTTGAAGACATCTAACTTTTCATGACACATCTAAACTTTTAGCATGATTATTTGCAGCACCTACTGGTCAACAGTTATACAAAACAGAAGTTAATAGGCGGATTCTCAAAGAAAGTGGGACATTTGCTATGCTTAATGACCCACCAATGCCTTGAATGCTCTTTCAATTTATGAGAATGGAGAATAAGATTCAAATGAACAAATAATTTTCCCTAGCTCGAGGCCATCTAATGTTTACTCAAACAAAACAGTTATCAGACTACCCAAATTGTGCATAATCTGTCCTTCAGTGATCTTCTGAAGTTATATGATTTCTCTCCTAAATTGGCGTTAGGGCCTTAGTTGTCTTCTTACTTCACAAGGCTGCAGAATTAATGACTATTCAGATACAAAACTAGCTCACCCTTATTTTGGTCTGTTTCTTCCTCAACAACTATAGCTGTTGTTTACTCCTCAGGCCTGGTCTACACTACCGAGTTAGGTCAACATAAGGCAGCTTACGTTGACCTAACTCTATAGATGTCTACTTTACAATGGTGCTTCCACCGATGTAAGTTGGCCACTACATCAACCTAATAGCTTCACCTTTGCAAGATGCATAGAGCCTAGGTCAGTGTAGACACTGCATTATTACCATTGCCTGTTGTCTGTCAGATGCACATGGCTGACAGCCCGGAGCCCAGACACTGGGACTGGCAGCCCAGAACTGCACCGCTGCCTCCCAGTGAGGGAGTGGGGGTGGCGGTGGGCAAGAAAAGCCCAAGTCTAGCCGCTGCTCGGGGTCTCCTCACCACCAGTCCCTCACCAAGACGCTGCCAGGCTTGTGATCTCCTTAACCCCCTCCTCAAATCCCTCACTGGGAGGCTGCCAAGCTTGGATTCTCCTGCCCTTCCCCCTAGTCCCTCACTGGGAGGTAGCAGCAGGGCTCTAGGCTGTCAGCCCCAGGGCAGGGGGGCGATTCTAGGTGTCAGTGCCTCACAATACCCCACTTCAGTCAGTAGGAGCACTCTTGGTGAGGAAGCGCACTGCCGCCAGAAGGGGTTAGGGTGGACATTACAAAAATGAAGTACTTACTGCGATGGCTGTACGTCAACCTAACTTAAGTCGACTTAATTTTGTAGTATAGACAAGGCCTCAGTAACTACTGAATGGCTTTCTCTTTCTAGTAGGTGGAGTTGATACTTTAATCATTTTTTCACTGTTTCTACTATGAGGATGAACACAAATGAAGCAAGATCTATACCACTTTGTTCCATAGGATTACAAAGAGCTAGAATCTCAAGAATGGTATATTGTTGATAGTGCGATTAGCTATCTTTAGAGCCTTACAAATCTGTGGATATCCCGTTTTATATCCATGAATATGCATGGACCATATTTGTGGATCACAGATCGGATGCAGATACAAATTTTGTATCCATGCAGGGTGCTAGCTATGTTCCAATATAATGACTAAGTTCCGATATATACACACACTCTGTGTATGTAATTATGGAGTTTAGGAATTTAATCTTGGTGTTTCTGAAAAGGGAATATCTCAGTAACTATATCAAAATATTCTTGAATGCCCCAATATCATTAGAGTCAACTTATGTACATAGTTTATAAACTATTAATAAAAAGTATTTACTCAAAAAGGAAACAACAGGGTGAAAAGCCCAAAGTTCTGGTTCCTGCTAGACCTCAAGAAGTAGCCACATCATTCCTGACAGCCTTATACTGATCTAAACAAATGACCTAGTCCTTCCACTTCCACCTTAATGAAGGCCCCAATTCCACAGGCTGATTCCTGCACTCACAGGGTTTTACTCTTAGGATCAAGGCCAAATTTTCTCCCTTGATCATTGTTTATATTATTAACTCTGTCATTAATTATTCAAGTGACTCAGGCTAGAATGAAGAAAAACAAATAATAATCACTAGGCTAACAAACTAGGCTAAAAAATGGCCCAAACATTCTGAACTATAGATAAATTTGTAACTATGATCATAATCTTAGAGATGTTTTTTTATACTCAGGCAGACTAATACCAGTTAGTACAAGTCACTCAATTCTATGGGAATCCATGAAAGGCCACTATGAGCCATCCAAATCCATGAATTCACTGATTTTTGCATCAAAATTGAGACACATGTCTAAGAGCATTATTGGCAGTAGATGTCAGATGCTTGTAGCACTTACTGGGTCAAACTAAGTTAGTGGACCCAACTCTAATGAGATATGCCCAGTTATATCAGGGTTGAATTTAGACTCTGAAGTCTAACCCTACTAAAGTAACACTGCCCAATACTGATAATGCTTATGAGCACTTCTTGGACCTAATCCAAACAGCACTACTAGTGATCCCTGATGGGACACACATCATCCTGTACCAGAGGAATAAGAATTGTGAGATGTTGCACTAAATTAGTATACTCAGATTTTCTACCTTTCTATTCATTTGCAATCTAGTTTATGATATAAAAATGAGAAAATAATTAAACAGAGAAAATTAATATGATATTCTCCAATATATAACCTTCAAATTCAGGAAAATACAAAGGAGTAGCTATTTCCCTAGATTTAGGGCACTTAGGTCCATCGGTATGAACTCCCAGATAACCTTAGAGCAATTAATGTTAATATATTCTAAAGATATTGACTTTTTGACAATGACAAGGGCAGCTTTATTACTCAGCTCACTTAAACCCAAACTCACAACAGAAGACTGAAAAGAGCAACATTTATTAGACCTGTCATCATTAAGCTGGGCCAGAGGCAATCCTTTTAACTGAAAGCTATCATGTGAAATAATCTATTAACTTTAACACATAAGAATAAATTACCATAAGATTTGGAGACAAAAGTTTCCCAACAGCCAATTGAACAAATCATAGTAGGAGTGGCAAAATCAGCTGAGTTTTATATAAACTGATAAATGTAATATACAGTACAAAGATTTGTATTTTTCCTCCACATCCATGGCCTTCCAGTCAAATTCACTTACAAGTAAACTTAACAGAGTGGAAAGTCAAATTTTTACTCTCTAGTGCTCCAATTTGATTTGGGGGTAAGAATTCCTCCTTAAAACATATGATAATTTTCTTTCATCTGATTAGTTGTTCATGCATAAATGGAAGATATTCTCCTCCTCCCTCATGATTTCTGAGAAGAGTTCTTTGTTCTGTCTCTGAAGCCCCAGTATAAACATGTCACTCCATCAGAAAATGTTGCCTCATTTGGTTAATGTGAAGAAGTTCTAAGTTATGGTGGTCAACAAAACAGAAAAGTCAGGCTAGATCAGACAGTAGGTTGCCAGAAAGTCAGCTTTTTGCACATTTTCGGCTTGATCCCACTCACAGAAGTCAACAACAAATGCTGAGTGGACTTCAATGGCGCAGGATCAGACCCTTTCTCAAGAGCACATGGCTATTATGGTGATTGGTAATAGCTAATTGGCAATAGGTATTTTATTGTATAGTATTCAACATGAATCATAGATCATAGAATCATAGAATCATAGATTATTAGAGTTGGAAGGGACCTCAAGATGTGTAAATTGAATTTTTTCATATGATCACATTCTCCTTATTTCTCAATACAAATTCTGTATACCTGTGTAGAAGACAAGATGTGACAGAAGAGTCAAAGAGACCAAGAAAAGCTCAAAAAACATTCTTCTTTTCCTCAAAAATCTCAAATGGAATCATATGAAACATAGTTATGCTTCGTAACTACCATCACCTTTTACATATGATCCAAGCAGAATTTCTATATTAGTATGGTATTTTTAGTATTAGTATGGCATTTATATTGATGTACTTCTTTATTGACATAGTCTGTTATCTAGGAGTGAAAGTAAGAAAAAAGACTTACTGGAAGGGGTGGGGCCTTGGGCAGAAGGGGCGGGGCTGAGGGTCAGCCTTCCCCAGCCAGTCCTTCCATGCTGCCCAGTGCTGCCCAGGGCTCTAGTGGCTATTTAAAGGGTCCAGGGATCTGCCTGCTGCAGCAGTGGCCAGGAGCCCCAAGACTTTTAAATTACCGGGCCCCAGGGCACCTGCCCCTTTTGCCCCCCCATTGCTGGCCCAGGGGAGGGGGCAAAAAGCATCAGCTGTGTACAGGGCAGTACCGGCAGCCACTTCTTACTGGTATGCCATACTGGCCCATACTGGCCCACTTTCACCTCTGCTGTTATCACTGTATGTATTGCAACTACATTCTGGAGCACTGTAATGAATTACATGGATATGAGCCATCTATAATTTGATATCAGAAATTATTTTATAGGAAGATGGTGGTTGGGGTGAGTTTCCTCCTATTCCTGAGATACTGGAGCCAGATGACAGCTCTCAAATAGAAATGTAAGCCAGGAATGATAAAGGCCCCACTCAGGACAAAGCTCTCCCACCCAACCAAGGGTATCCAGAGGACAGAGAAGACATAGCAAAGCCCACCCATGACCTTTCCAATACTCCCACTAGCTAATTTTTTTGGCCTTATGGGAAAGCCCCTATCCATGGTCCCCTGTGCTTTGTCCCTTTTCCTCCACTTCCCTTCTCATCCCCGTCTTTTAGGGTACGTCTACACTGCAATAAAAAACCTATGGCACAGTCTCTGAGCCCAGGTCAGATGACTCGGGTTCACAGGGCTCAGGCAGAGGGGCTATAAAATTACAGTATAGACATTTAGGTTTTGCTCTGGGCTTTGAGATACTCCCAAATATCTATACTGCAATTTTATGGGCCTTTTATGGGTCTTTTATCATGCTATGGGTCTTGATATCACAGCATTGATGTCCCCTCTCACGCACAGGCTGCCCAGGATTGTAGTAGCTTTTGTGGTCCCAGCAGAGGGGAGACAAATGAGTTGGGATCTACAGAAGGCTGGTTGAGCTGCTGGGGACTCATGCCCCTTTCAGCATCTCTGTGAGATTTGACGACAGAGTTTCTGCAGAGCCCCTTTGTAGTCCATAATGTGCTAGCCTGACCATATTCAGCTTTGGTCAGAATCAGGCAAAGCATCCTTATGCAGGAAGTTGATAAGTACCCCAAAATTTGGACTCTCATTTCCCCCAAGGAGAGACAGTCAATTGTAAATAATAGTAATGGACTGACTACAGAAGTAGTTTTCCTAGCCTAGGTGACGGCTAAGGAAAGAAGTGGTATGCTGAGTCTTCATTTATTCACTCTAATTTAAGGTTTCGCGTGCCAGTAATACATTTTAACATTTTTAGAAGGTCTCTTTCTATAAGTGTATAATATATAACTAAACTATTATTGTATGTAAAGTAAATAAGATTTTATCATGTTTAAGAAGCTTCATTTAAAATTAAATTAAAATGCAGAGCCCTCAGGACCGGTGGCCAGGACCCGGGCAGTGTGAGTGCCACTGAAAATCAGCTCACATGCCGCCTTTGGCACATGTGTCATAGGTTGCCTACCCCTGCCCTAGCTACTTTAATAATGCTTTCAATTACTGCACATACCATTACAAACACCAACACCCTCACTAGGGAGACCGTTAGCAATATCAGCTGGAGATAATGCCCTATAAAGGACCCAGCATTGTTGTTTTTTTTTCAGTTCTATGTCCAACAGCTGCCCCCTTCATTAAGTATGGGACACATTTGTTTTGGATACCAGTTGCATAAGAATCATTACCCAGAAGGTTGGCTGATAAAATGTCTCAATTTGCATAGGCATCCAATGCAGCTTAAATCGATGATAGATCACTACTCTGAGAGAATAAAGAGAAGCTGCACTGCTCCAGAATAGGTCCTTAACCAATCAGAGATAAAAACATACATCTATCTAGAGGTAAGGTAAGAATTTAACTGTTAGTACATCACCATCCTCCTTGCCCTTCCCTAGCGGGTTGGGTAGTACAGTCGCAATCACAAGGGAAGGAATTTACCAATAGCATAGTTACCTACAGCTAACAGGCTAATCCATAGCCCACTTCCACCCTCATTTGCTCAATATTCATTCTCCCAAGAAAGGCCTGTCCTTATACACCATCATACCATTAACACACAGTGTGTGTTAGATAGAACCATACAGTGTGTTAATATAAAGCCCCACTGTAAAAGAAAAACTCTTGAATTCCATAACAAATGTTGCCTGCATTGTTAAGGTATAAATTGCATAGCGCATGTGCATGCAATAGACCTGCCCTTACAAATGTAGGGTTCCTCTGCACTAGCACAGACATAGCTTCATCAGTCAAACTCTAGGAAGAGAGGGCATGACAGATATTCTGATTTTTAACTTAAGCAAAGAAAGGACAGAGTTAGTCTAGATATCAGAAAAGACTTCTCTTGTAGAGCCACTGGGAATTAAATTTATTGAAGGTTCTAGTGGAATCAGGTGGTATTAATGAGTGCAAGAAAAGGATGGATATTAACTTAGGGTAAGATTATGGCGGGTCGAGGCACAATGTGGTTGAGGAGCATGGCCAGTGCATGAGGCTAGCAGTGGCATCACTCGCCTTCTCAAAGGGGACAGGTGAGGAAAACACAATGATGCAAACCCATCTGTAGAAGCCAGCAGAGCTGATCAGGCACAAGAGGGGTAAGAATGCACCCTGTACTTGTTTAAATGGTTGCAGAGAGTCTGTGAAAAGCAACATGGGGGCCCAGTTTTGGGGTCTAGTTGAGCTGTACTCGGCTCACGATCAAAGGAAGAGGGGGGTAAATGTAGCTTTACTTTAGTGTTCCCCTGATCTTAGAGCTGGCTCAGGGCTGATTTGGCCCCTCGTATGACTTAGGGTAGCTTCCAATTTACTCTTAATTCCACATGGCTGCCCAAAGCCCCAAGGAGCTATTCTGGCCACAGTGCTTCACTCATACCCCATTTTGCCTAGCCACATCCCCTATGCTTGGAGCTCAGACTGTGCTGGCTCTATAACACCTGGTCTTCCTCTACACTGGGAAAATATTCAGGGGGCATTTAAACTGGTTTTATAACCCGTTTGCACAGACAAATCAGTGCAGAGGAGCTATTGCAGACTAAGAACTGGGCTCTTTAGATCTGAACACAGTACACGTTATAAACCCATATATGCATACAGCAAGGGCCCTCATCCCTGGAGCACCCCTCTGAGGCCCTGGTGGCCCAGTAAAGTGCCGCCATTGTGTCTTTGCCTCAGTTTCACAGAATGAGGGGTTTTAACAAGTCCCATGAGGCTTGTATATTGAAAAGTACCCCTTCAGGTGTTTAGTTTATTCAGCCCCAAAGGCAGAACCTGACACAGCTAAGCCTCCTCAGCTTGTCTGTCACATGCCAGCCTAACTTTCAAACTGCCCTTATGGTTTCCATCATTTAGGTAGGCGTTTCCCACAGTGCTCCTTTATGTAGTTGAGCTGTAGTTCAGGCCAGTGGCAGGGCTATAACCAGCTTCTCCTCCAGCTGGACCCTTTTACCACTCAGTCCATCCACCCTGAGGCTGGGAGGGTTCAGCAAGCAGACCTTCTCCTACTGCTGTCTTCTCCCTGTTAACTCAGGGTCTTACAGGAGCCTTACTGCTCCCTATAGTTTCTACAGGTTTCTGACCTACTATGAAAAAGGAGGTAGCATTTATGCTGGCCCCTTCTCCCAGCTCATTCCTTACTGGCTGGGTGAAAAACAGGGCCATACCCCACCCTCTCTTCAAGGCTCCAGGTCCAAAGCCCCTAAAGACACAGTAACAGGATTTCTTCTAACTGCTACTTTTCCCAGGATCTTTTACCTCTCTCCCCATATCTCCTCAGGTCTTGTGTATCAGACCACCCAATATTCTTACAGGCCATGACACATGATGAGGAGGACTGACCCACAGGCAGTCCTGCCCTTAAGGGGCAGGCGATCCCATCACACTGCTTATTGCTTCACACTTCTTTTCAAGGAAAGTGTTTAGCTATGGTGAGGAGGCGCCCTGCCCATAGGCGGCAAATTATATGGGCCCGTGGTGCCCATGCTCCACCAATATTCAAGAATGTGGGCCCAGCTCCACCAATGTTTGAGCTGATATTTTCAGAGCCATCCCGTCTATAGGAAAGACTGAGACAACCGCCCCAGGCCCTGCGCTTTTGGGGGGCCCTGCACTTCTGTGGGACACAGGGTTCAAGGAGGCCTGGAAGGTTAGTGGGGGGCTTGGTACCAGCAGCAGCAAGCAACCTGCCCCAGCCCACTCCACTCCACCACTTCCCACCCCTATTCTGCCTCTTCCTGCCCCTGCTCCACCTCTTCCCCCTATTCCACTCCTTCCCCCAAGCTTACATCCCCACCCTGCCTCTTTCTGGCTTCCACCCCCTCCCCCAAGCAATGTCAGGAGCTGGCAGGGCAGGCTGGGGCCAAATCGCTCGCTGCTGCTGGTGCCCGGCCCCCCACTAATCCCCCAGACTGCCCTGGACCCCATGTTCCCCTGAAGCATGGGGCCCAGGGCAGTTGCACAGATCCATCCTATGGATGGGACAGCTCTGTTTGGACCTGTTCTGGCTGGGCACCACCAAAAATTAAACAAACCTGGTGCCCATGGCCCTGCCTCAGCAGGAATGGTGAGTCCTAAAGTCATTGGCCTGGCTCACACATAATGCGTCTTTGAGCTCTTAAGAGCATGGCCACTATACCATGCTTTTCAAGGGTGCAGTGTACACTCATTCCTGCCTTTCACAGAGTTTGCTCTTCTAGCCTGTGTAGAGGAGTGACGCAGGGCAATGGTCCACCTTCTTCCCACCCATTTGGGAAGGCTAGCAATGCCAAGGGAACCCGCACTAGGGAAGTCATATGCTCTCGTTGTGTGCCGCTAGGTCAGGAGAAGTAGCGTTGCTAATCCACATAGATCTGGGCGTAATCAAGCCCACAGATCACAAGCTTTATTTTGATAGATTCTGTATTGTGATATCTTTCCTACTGCAAGTCACTTGCTAATACAATTACCATATAGTTTTGGCAAAAATAATACAGCAGGAAGGATTTTCACAACAGTGTAAATTATGAAAATGCAAAGCTTAACTGATAGGCATGCAGGCATGATTGCTGGATTCAGAAGTGGAAGACAAACAGAGCTACTATATCATAGTGCTTATGATGCAACAGGGGTACAGTATATTGCATTAAAACAGGCAAGCAATAGGAATGAGACAAGAAACAAGAAAATAGCGCCCACATTTTGTATTAGAGCAAGGACATGATCGTAACAATTGCATGTACAGAGCATCTTTCATCTGGAGATCGCAAAGCGCTTTGTAAAATTAATAGCTTCAGAACAACCTTGTGAGGTAGGTAAGTAATATTATACCCACATTATTGCTGAATATGTAGAGGCACCAAGTGCTTATGTGACTTTGTTCAAAGTCACATACTTGAGTTGCTGGCAGAATCAGAAGTAAGGTGGGGTACCAACTTTGTTCCATGCTCTGACCATTAGAAACCACTTCCCTGACCATCTTATATCTTCTCTAAGTATTTTATTGCTGGTTTTTCACTCAGGAGGAGTAGTCTCTGCTCACTGAAAAATGGCTGTATTTTCACAGCTACAAACTATGTATATTTATGTTTTAAGGATACTCTTAAAAAACATCCCGCTGGATATTGTAATGGCTTCAGTCTCTTTTTCTGCATTAGGTTGGGCAACTATTGGGAAGCTTCCTTGAATGTGCAATAAAGCAATAAAGAACATGAGATAAACAACACATCTTTTACCCATAAGGAATATTGCTGAATGTGTACTCTATTTGAAGAAATATATTATTTTGCTAAAGACTTTGACTGACTGCCATGGCTGTGAGCACCTTTGGAGCATTTATTTGCAGCTTGATCAGAAACAGCTTGTGCCATTGTACATATTGAGCCATTCACTAACTGAAATGGAAACCCTAAGGCAAGTCCAAAGCTTTGGTAGCTTTGTTGCCTCTAACAGAGCATCCTGGCTGGTGTTCATCATTATTCTAGTTACTTGCTGCTCATCTTTGCATATAAGAGCCCGTCCTCTTATCCCCAACTCTCCTTTCCTCTCCATCTGGAATGCTCCTACAGAGGTTTGCACTGAAAAGATTCGAGTGCAGCTGGATATGAGACTCTTCCACTTGGTAGGAAGCACACTAAAGACATCCACTGAGCAGAGTATTACTATATTCTATGCCAACAGGCTTGGCAATTATCCTTACATAGATGAGAACACAGCTGAGACATTTAATGGTGGGATCCCCCAACTCTGTTCCATAGAGCATCATTTAAAGAAAGCCAGAGATGACATTAATTTTTACCTGCCTTCAGATGAGCAGGTTGGTTTGGCTGTCATCGACTGGGAAAACTGGAGGCCACTATGGATACGGAACTGGAAATCGAAAGACATTTACAGACAGGTGTCTGTTGAGTTTGTTCAGCAAAAAGATTTAAGCCTATCAGAAACCCAAGCCAGGACTTTAGCCAAAATGGAATTTGAAGCTGCAGCAAAATCACTTATGTTGCAATCTTTAAAACTGGGAATATCAATGAAGCCGAATCATTTGTGGGGATATTACCTTTACCCTGACTGCTATAACTATGATTACAAGCAAAATCCCCACAATTATACAGGAAGCTGTTTAGATATTGAAATAGAAAGAAATAATGAGCTTAATTGGCTGTGGGAGGAAAGCACAGCACTTTACCCATCTGTCTATCTGGAAACGGCCTTGAGATCTTCCAAAAATGCACCACTCTTTGTTCGTAATAGAGTTCAAGAAGCCATTAGAGTTTCTAATGTTTCAAATTCCACCTGTCCACTTCCCATTTTTGTATATACACGTCCAGTATTCACAGATTTCAATCAGGAATATCTCTCTCAGGTGAGTGAGGCTTGGCTAGCTCTTAAATATTTGTAATATAAGGCATACTAAATATATAGGCACAAAGCATTTGCAAGATGATTAAAGTATCCCATGGAGGGTTTGGATGTTTACTTGACAAGTAAATGAAATTGTATTGACATGGAAGTGTACAGATAGAGTCATAAAACTTAAGTTTATTCAGAAATTAAATTCAGCCAAGCCAAAAAGGTTGAATTCTTCCAAACTTCCTCCTAGTACCTTATGAGTAGTACTGTATCCAACAAGTAGTGAAATGCTATGAAAGTGGAAAGAATATTGTAGCAGGTTAATTGAGGGAAAATATGAATTAGCTGTTGTTCCAAGCTGACTAGTTAGAGGCTATTAAAATTGGACTAGGGACAATTTTTAAAAAAATGATGTATAAAGAAAGTATGAATAAGATTACTTTTAAAAAAGATGTTTCTGTTGAGTTTTACCTCAAGAAGTATTAGGAATATAAAGTGTGGTCTGCCCTGGTTTTGTTAGAGAAGTGGCTCTCCACCTTTCCAGACTACTGTACTCCTTGCAGGAGTCTGATTTGTCTTGCGTATCCCAAAATTTCACCTCACTTAAAAACTGTTTGCTTATAAAAATAAGACAAAAATACAAAAAAGTGTCACAGCACACTAGTACTGAACATTTGCTTTCTTTCTCATTTTTACCATATATTTATAAAAATAAATCAATTGGAATATAAATATTGTACTTTAATATGTATTTAATCATTTCAGTGTATAGTATATAGAGCGGTATAAACAAGTCATTGTATGAAATTTTAGTTTGTACTGACTTTGCTATTGTTTTTATGTAGCCTGTTGTAAAACTAAGCAGATATCTAGATGAGCTGAAGTAACCCCTGGAAGACCTCTGCATACTCTCCGGGGTACATGTACCCCTGGTTGAGAACCATTGTGTAAGAGGATCTTAGAGATCTCAGAGATGTCTATTGTGAGATCTAACTCTGTAACTGAAGAGGCAAGTTTCTCAAATCTTTAAGAGAAGCTACCTTTCTCTAAAATGTTAAATACCCATTGTTGATTAGGTGTTAATAAAACAAACAAACAAAAAAACTTTAGTTTTCTTGTTTAACAGTCAACTCCTATCCTACCCTACCCTGTTGCTCATTTTTTGCTCTCTGGGCTCTTGCGATGTCACCATTTCACTAGTTCTCCTACTATTGTGGAACTTGCTTGCCTGGATAAGGTGACCAGACAGCAAGTGTGAAAAATCAGGACAGAGGGTGTGGAGTAATAGGCGCCTATGTAAGATAAAGACCCAAATATCGAGACTGTCCCTATAAAATCCGGACATCTGGTCACCCTATGCCTGGAGCAGGGTCAGAATTTCTAAAGTGAAAAAATAAGAAGAATAAACACACAAACTTTTTATATATACCATAAAGAGGCAAAAATGGCACAAGTCCACTGAGTGTTGCCTTTATAGGTCAATCTCAAGCATGATGAACAAATTTTGCTCTCATTTATAATGTGGCAAACTCAGGACACTTAGCTACCAGGAGAGGGGTAGTAATTAGTCCCAGAAGGCTTAACCATGGAGGAATAAGGTTCAGCTGGAACAGGGGTTACCAGGGAGCTAATTAGTTTCAGCTGGCCCCAATGGCTGGAGACCTTTTTAAAACCTCCCTGGCAGGGAAGCAGGGGAGAGGAGAGAAGTAGAGTACCTGTCAGTGAGTAGAGGCAGCTGAACTCTGAAACTTTTCTCGCAAGGCAGATTGCACTCTCCCCAGAAGGAGAGGAAAACAGAACAAGGGCCTGACTGAGAAGGGCTCAGCCAGACCCTGCGTGACTGTGAAGGGCTTTTTGCTTTGCCCAAGCCTGTGTCTCCAAGGCTAAGAAGGACTGAGCTAGCAGAGGAGAGGCAGGTACTTTGCCACATACAGTATAATTTTGTAAATCTGGAGAAACTCCACTGAAGTCAGTGGGGTTACCTGGGATTAAACCTGACTGAACAATATATAAACAAATATTTTAAATACATCTATGTGTAAAGCCCAGGAGCACCGTGTCTCCCTTTCCTGAAGGCAGAAGGTCCCAAAGGTGTTGACTCTTCCTCCTGCTCCTTTTCTGCTTTGGCTCCCCCCCTGCTGGCCAAAGTTAGGTGAAGCATTGCCCTGAACGAGGTCTTTCATGCCCCAGCCAAAGGCAGCACTTTTGAATTTGGACCATCAACTCTGATTAGCCAAAAGAGCTGATAAGGGGGGAGAAGGAGATGGAACAAAATGGTGATCAGTTTGGAGAAGTGCCCGTGTGTCTCATGAACTTGTAGGGACTCAATTTGAGTCTTAGTTCTCTGATCATAAGACATACTCAAAAGGGTGTTAGGTGGCAACATTGTCTTGCATCTCCTCAACTCTGTTCCAGAATCCAGCAACATAACTAAGAGCAGAGTGTGGGTGTAATGTTTAATTATTTACCACTTTCAAGGTGATTATCCTGGTTACATAACTTATTGTATGTACTGCATATTACTGAAGCATACTTATTTTATTATTCATCGTTGCACGTTTGCTTTCAGGATGACCTTGTAAATACCATTGGAGAATCTGCTGCATTAGGGGTGTCTGGAATTGTAATCTGGGGAGACCTGAATTTAACATTGAGTGTGGTATGTCAGATTAATTACTTTCAATTTTTAAAAGAACAATACATTATTTTTCCTTAGAGATGAAAAGTGTAAGGTATTTATTATTTATTTACTCCTCTCAGAATTTCTGCTTTAAATAATGACTAAGCAGTTTTCAGAAGACCCAGTGTCTTCTCTGAGATGAAGGCAAACACCTTTTGAGGCTTGTTGGTATGATCTGCCACTCTACTTAAATAAAACGTCAACCCTTCAGAAGTCTTTTTATATCAGTGTTAGTACTTAGATTTCAATCTGATACATGCTGTTAGGGATTAATGACTAGACAAGCTACTATGTTAGCTGCAAGCAGGTTGTCACTTGTTTGGTCAGTTTAGAGTTCTGATATTTCTTCATAGCATTCCATCCTAAGGCTCAGAAAAATATTCAGGAGCAACTGTTTTTATGATCGTTCTCATTGATTGTTTTTTTTTTAAATGATAGATTTAGGAAAAATATTTTAAACATTAGGAGGTGATAGCCTGTTACATTTCGCTATTAGCCTGTTCTATATTTCCTATGCAGTGGATGATAATACCTTGACTGAATCCTATATGAGAAAGATGCATGGCAAAAGAGGCAGAAAAATCTTTTTTCCCCTTCATTTACTTTAGGAAGATCAGTCACAGTTTGAGAAACACTGTTCTAAGGAAGTTGGAATAAATCTTTTGAACTAGCCCATTTGTATACAGTCAAGTCAGTCCATATAAAATATTGTTTGTGCAGTTATTGTACTTTTACCCCCACCCACAGTCTCCTAAAAGGAAGGAATTGGAACTGTCCAGCACTGTTGGTGTCCCCTGAGCAGAAAGCATGCCCACATAAATATTCATAGTTCTTTAAGGACTGAATTTTCAAAAGATCTGAACGTAGACTCCAGTTGTACATGCTTGGTTTTGATATGAATATCATTTGCATCTAATTTGTGCACACAATTATTATGACAGAATTTACATTGGCAATAGCCTTTAGAATTAAATTTGCAAATTTATTATCAGCAAATGAGATTTTGCATATACAGATTGTAACATTTGTCTACACAGGTCATTTTGGGTGCCACTGCAGTCAATATAAGTGACATAGACTGACAGAATCAGTAACAGTAAAGTCTTGCAGCTCTTCAGAAGAGTGCAAGGATGATGGGTCGTGTTGTTCAAAGTCCCGTACTCTAAATTGTCCAAGAACAACACAGCCTGTTACATAAAAGTTAAAAATAGACAGATACAAACTGGATTGCTTGAATTAAAAGAACTATACTAAGGAGTCTTCAAGACTCCCAGAGAGGTCACAGGTTGGCATGACATAAGTGATAAAAATGGAGAGATTCTAGAAATGGGAGGAAATATCTATAGTTGAAATCACAAAATGTATTTTAATTGGCAAATGTTACTGAAATGAGGTGACCACCATGGACAATATTTATCTGGGCTTCACCAAATAGGAGTGGGAAGGATGCATGGACTGGAAGAAGAAAGGTTCACCATCCTGGCTGCCACTCCCACTCTCTCCTGGTTGGGATCCACACTAACACCACTGGGCCTACATCATCCTAATCCTGAAAGGCATCATAACCAGATCAGACGAGAGAGAGGGAACCAGATGACATTGCCACCTCTACCAGCTTTGGCTAAATCCTAAACAAGGCCTGGAACATGAGATTTTGGTTCCTGGTGTCATGCCCTCCCTTGAGTCATTTTCCTTCCCTGCCTTGTTTCTTCTCTTTCCTAGCTCACTCCTTTTGCCTTCTGTCTAAAAATAAAGAGTGTGGATGAGCCAGCCAACACAACTCTTATCTTGTGTAACATAACTGAGCCTGTGACCAGAGAGACAGCTTAAAACAATGCCTTAAACAGATGGCTAGGGGTTCGCCAGGTCTCAGAGTGGCTGATAATGAAATGTGCCTGTGCTTCTCCAGCAGCGAGGCCACAAGTACAAATCAGCACCTAAAATAGAAAAAACGGCTTCCTTCTTTACTATTCTGTCCTCTCCTCTTTCATGTGTTTGCCTTATTTTATCTTAAAGAAAATGGGGTTCAATTTCAACAACAGCTCCAGACCATCCAAACAAACTTCTTTTCCCCAGGAGACCAGTTAGCACCATCTAAAAGGCTGTCAGACAGAGCTGTCTCCTATAAAAGATTGTTTCCAGCTAAAGGGAAGGGTTACCATTAAAATGAAAGTCTTATTCAATACTTCACGTTTCAAATGCTCAAATGCTTTATTTCCCATTCTTTTTATGTATCTTTAATAAATGAGTTATAAAGAGTTTTTTAGTGGAGGCTGTTACTTGCTGTGGAATCCCAGACCACACTTAACTCTTTAATGTTTGAATAGTAAATAAATGTTTCATCTTAGCCTTTGTTAGGTCCAAGACATACCCTTTTCAACATAACGGGTGGAAAAAGGGAAAAATGCAGAGAACTCTCTTAGGCCCTTTCTACACTGGGTTATTGTCCTGATTTCAGCCATTGGTGGGCAGCCATTGATGTAGCTGCACCAGTACGAACACTAAGGAAGACAGGGTAAGCTAACAGCTATCAGCTGTGATATGTACTGGTACAGTTTACCCCAGGGGTAAACTGCACTGGTGCAAATAGTAGCTGTGCCTGTCTACACTAGGTGTTTGGTGTCTAATGAGGGCAAATGCCCAGTATAGATATAGCCTCAGAAAAAAAAATACCAAAAAGCAACACGCATACCCCACCCCCCGCCTCTAATTATGAAACCATGCCAAGCAAACAGGAAACCTGTGCCAATTACACAAGAATTTCTCAGTCAATGAGGCATGTTTTGAAGATATTCCTCAATATGAAGAAGTTCCCAGAACTTTTTCCGTTCCAAAGGCAGAGCCCTTGGAGTGTTCAGTTCGAACCTTGAAAAACCCCTACTTTCTGCAGCTGCTGGATAGTCAGCTCAGTGGAAAAAAATTAAGACTTTTATGGGGATAATAATTAGAAAAAATGATCATTTGTGAAGACCTAAAATTCTTCAGGATCCCCTCAAAATAAAAGGAATTTTGATCTCTCTTATAACTTAAACACATCTGACTCAAAAAAACCTATAGGCTAACCTTACATAGATAAAATGAAAGCCTTAATTCCTCTGCTTTCTGATATTTGAATGATTTTAATAAAATCTCCAGCATCTACCTAGCATAATTTTGCCATAAGTATTGCACTGTATAACAACTTAAGTATGCTTGCTTCTAACAGCAAATGATAACTGAATGTCTGCATTCGCAATACTTCAAGAGAAACACTGATAATTAGCTACAACAATGTTGTTATTGAAGTGACAACCATTTTCATACTGAATTTGTATACTAAACTTTTTTAGTATGATTTTCTTTTCACAGAACACTTGCAGGACTCTGGACAGCTACCTTAGGCACACTCTGAACCCTTACATCATCAATGTAACAATGGCAGCCAAAATCTGTAGTCAGATATTATGCCATGACTCTGGTGCATGTGCACGAAAGAACTGGAACTCCAGTGATTATCTTCATCTGAACCCAGAGAATTTTGTCATTCAGATGTCAAGGAATGGGAAATATTCCATACAAGGGCAGCCATCATTTCAGGATCTGCAACGATTTATAGAAAAATTTTATTGCCGCTGTTATGCAGGCTACAATTGTGAACCTAGTGTTGATATAAATGACATCCACTACATCAATGCCTGCATTTCAGAAGATATTTGTGTTCAAGTATCTTTAAATTCATTTTCTAATGTAGAAGCCTCTGGGGACAGAGCCTCTTCCAGCATGAGTATATTTTCATCTACCCCACAGAGAAACATAACATTACCTGCACATAATGCAACAGGAGGTTTTCAGCAAACTATTTGTAATAACACATTCAATGTATCTACTGCAGGACATATCAATGCCCCAACTAACAGTAGTGGTGATTTAAAGATAACCAATACTCATAGCTTCAGTGGTTCATCTTCTGATGAGATGAAGACATTGGATGTGGTTTGTTTAATTCTAATTTTGAGAAATCTAATCTAAATGGCTCAGCTGACAAAAGAATGCCATTTCCATTCTCTCTTTCTTTCTTTCTTTCTTTCTTTCTTTCTTTCTTTCTTTCTTTCTTTCTTTCTTCAAGGATGTGTTCAGCATTCTGGAGTTTTTATTCCCACAAAGAGACCATTCTTGAAAGGAGATAAGTAGCTGTGATGTCTGTGGATTTAATTGGATCAGTCCCATTTTCTGTGCCTCAAACTATACATCAGCTTTTCAGTTTAGTTCTAAAAACTACTATTTGTGCTAGAGAAATGCTGGCCACATCTTTGTGTAACAGAATAATAAAAAAAAATGAACATTTTGTAACTAATTTTTATATTTGAAAAACAAAATTTTATATGGGTGAGGGAGCTATTTGTAATAGAAGATTTTTTGTGTTAAAATAAGTGTGTGAAATTCACTTCAAACTGATTCTAAGTGTGTCTTGAGTAGTACGTAGACTTGGTGCTTGTTCTCTTTATGAGGTGAATTTTCATCCAGTGTGAATATAAATACTAGTTCCTACAAATACCTGAATTAACTTTAGAGCTGAGGAAATGATTTGTAGCCAATTTTTGCTTTTAGAACATCTGCAAGGACTTTGCAATATACCCCTTATCTAAATATATTCAAAGACTTTTTTAAAAAGTTATTAATTATGCCCTATGGAATGATTACAAACAATTCACCTCAAGTATCTAATATTCAATATTCAAAATTTGATCTGTATTGGCTAGGTGTGAGTGATCACAAAAGTCATGGGGTATTTCTGTTCTTTCACTGAATGAGCTAAACTCCCACCATCTGGAGGAGGGATTGAAGAAGCTAATGGGGTCTGTGAGTGACAGAAGCTGTGCACACTAGCACTATGCCGGTATAATTTATGTTGTTCAGGGGGGTGGAATATTCACACCCCTGAGTGACATAAGTTTCGCTGACAAAAGTGGTAGCATAGCTTAAATCATTAGCTTATAGAATATTAAACACAAAACTATGTTCAAAGAACATTAAGGTTGCAAAATTCAGCACTCAAAAGTTAAGGAATGCCAGCACTGAGGGTGCCTGTACAACCTTAATTCACTCCTCCTATGCATGTGCATTACGGTATATGATCATACTGTTTTTATCCATAGAAACTCTGACTCATTCATTCAGAGAGAATGCTGCTCAATGAACAAGCAGCTATTCAACATTTTGTTTTATACTCGTTGTTCCATGTGTGGCTCTAGGCCCTATTTACTCCACATTATTCAAACCTTGCTCTGAAGAAAAAAATCTTGTCATCTTGGGCTTTACTATAGTGCTCATCACTATGGTACCTGAGTGCTTCACAAACATGAATTGATTTTCACAACAGGTCTAATGCTATTATCCCCATTTTACACACGGGGAATGGAGGGCCACTGATTAAGGTCAAAATTATCCACTAACTTTGTGTGTCAGATATGATCTGCCTAGGACCTGAATTTTCAGAATCCTTAGCATTATATAACATTTGATACACGCAAAGCACAGCTTCCATCAGTTGCAGCTAGGAGTGCAAATCACATCAGCAAATGACAATCTTGGGGCTTAATTGCACTCTATGTCCATAGCCACATGTTTGGGGCAGTGTGGAGCCATATACCCAACATGGATTTGTCAAGAACAATCATTCCAAATCAATCTAATTTCCTTCTTTGATAGGTTTATTGGCCTAGTGGATAGGGGGCAAGTAGATACGATTTATCTTTATGTTTAGTAAGGTTTTTGATACAGTGCCTCATATGCAAACTAGGGAAATGTAGTCTAGATTAAGTTACTATAAAGTAGGTGCACAACTAATTGAAAAACCATACTCAAAGAGTAGTTATCTATGGGTCACTGTCAAACTGGGAGGATGTATCTAGTGGGATCAGCAACGATCTGTCTTGGTCCAGTACTGGGTATAGTTTAACATTTTCATTAATGACTTTGATAATGGAGTGAAGGAAATGCTTATAAAACGTATGGATGAAACCAAGCTGGGAGGGATTGCAGGCATTTTGGAGGAGAAGATTAGAATTCCAAATGACCTGGAGAATTGGTCTGAAACCAACAAAATGAAATTCAATAAAGATAAGTGCAAAGTACTATACTTAGGAAGGAAAAAATCAAATGCACAGCTACACGATGTGGAATAACTGGCTAGGCAACAGAACTGCAGAAAAAGATCTTGGGATCATAGTGGATCACAAATTGAACATGAGTCAACAATGTGATGCAGTAGCTGGGCTGAGGTATTAACAGGAGTGTTGTGTGTCACATGCGAGAGATAATTGTTCTGCTCTGCTCAGCACTGGTGACACCTCAGCTGGTGTATTATGTCCAGTTTTGGGCCCCACACTTTAGGAAAGATGTGGACAAATAGGAGAAAGTCACTCCAGAGGACAGCCACAAAGATGCTAAAAAAGTTTAGAAAGGTTAAAAAAACTGGGTAGGTTTAGTCTTGAGAAAAGAAGACTGAGGGACCTGGTAACAGTCTTCAGATATGTTACAGGCTGTTACAAAGAGGACGATGATCAATTGTTCTCCTTGTCCATTGAAAGTAGGACAAGTAGTAATGGGCTTAATCTATAGCAAGAGAGATTTAGGTCAGATATTAGGAAAAACCTTCTAACTTTATCTTTTGGGAATTGATATACTTACACACACACACACACACACACACACACACCCCTCATCTTTTTTCCTATTGGTGTAACAGCATAGCTAGAGATGGAACACAGCATGGGCAACATTTTCAAATGGGTCTCAGTCTAGCAAGTATTTGTGCATGTGCAACATTGTACATGCAGTTGGCACTCGCTTGTGCATAAAAATACAATGTATAGGCACAAAGCCTATTTTCACTTGTTTTGCACACAGCTAGGGGATTTACCTGTGTGAATTCTAATCTTTGATAGTGACTGAAGTGATGGAGGACAAAAATTGCTCGAGAGATGATTGCATAAACAAACTTGAATATGCATGGAAATACCATTTTGAAATCTGATCTCACATTCGAAAGCCAATGTGAAATGAAAGATTCCTGTCTCCTACATACTGCTTCAAGCTGTGAAAAGCAGCACCTGCGATTACTTTTTTTTTTTTTCTTTTAAAAGATGTAAAAATTACATTGGTATTGCCAGGTCCCTCATTCATTGGATATTGGTGTCACACTGTTTGAAGTGGCTCATGACCAAGAGTGTCAAACTCCGGGCAGACTCAAGAAACAGGGCAAATACCCCAAACTGATTGTATGTTCCATAATTAGATTTTATTAACCCAGTAACAAAGGTGAGCTCCTGGAGTACTACAATAGTCTTATACTGGAATAACAGGACATTCCAGTGTATCTTGCCACCCAGGGAAGTTGGACTTGATATATGGTCCTTTAGATTATTTAACCCCCCCCCCCAAAAAAACAACAACAAAAACACATACACCCACACAAAAGCAGTCAGGTTGCTCCCAGTCCCAAGAGACGAGTCACTTACCTCAGATCAGTTTGTACCTTAGATCTCACAAAGACAACACTAGTAGCCAATCCTGTAATAAACTAATCATTTATTAACTAGGAAAAATAAATGAGTTATTTACAGGTTAAACGAGCCAATGTATACACATGTGAGTTCAGTCTACGGTTCCAAGAGCTGACACATCTATCAGGATTGAATGTTTTTTTCAAGGCTAACCCATGCCAAGCAGCCTGGGGATCTCTATGCTTATGTTTAAGAATCCTTGCCCTTCATAGAATACCAGGGTTGGAAGGGACCTCAGGAGGGCATCTAGTGCAACCCCCTGCTCCAAGCAGGACCAATCCCCAAACAGATTTTTTTTACCTCAGTTCCCTAAATAGAACCCTCAAGGACTGAGCTTATAACCCTGGGTTTAGCAGGTCAATGCTCAAACCACTGAGCTAGCCCTCAGAATCCAAACAATGTCAAAGAATCAGTTTCCCCTCATCAGGGATTTTTTAATCCCTTACACCCCCGAGTTCAAAACTGATGGGATGAGTTCATGTGTAGGTCTCTCCTTCCTGGAGGAAGGAAAGCAGTCAACAAAGTCTCTGTCCATTGATTCTACACAATATGTCATGAGTGCTGGAGAAGCATTTTACCTTAATCAATGCTTCTGTTCATATTTTTTGAGTTACACAATTACAGAGGTTTACAATGCAAACACTCAATATAACTTTATATCATGAGATTAATACATGCAGCATCCTACACACATTGTATGAAGTCTAAATACTAAACATTCTTTTTAACTTAACATCAGTATCTATTTTGATGATGCTAACACAAGTGAGCTGTACTGGTTCCCAGCTATGCATTTGTAAGTATTCAGTGAGGCCTTGCATGTGATAGCCCTGAAAAAAAAATTTGATGTTGATGTCAGCTTATGATGTCATTTGATGTTGATGTCAACAATAGACTGAACTCTGTTGTGGTATAGGTTGCCTGCTTTAACCTGTAAATTACTTATTTCTTTTTTCCTAGTTAATAAATCATTAAATTTATTACAGGATTGGCTACCAGCATTGTCTTTGGTGTGAGATCTAAGGTACAAATTGATCTGAACACTGGCTTGAGCTGGCATCTGGTCTGGCAGAGTCACAGTTGGCATTTTGGGCTTAAAAGAACTCCTGTTTAGAGGCATTGATAAAAAGTTTCACTGGCTTCTGTGTGTTATTTGGAGCTCAATACACCTGCTTTTAAATGCTGTATTTGAGCAGATGCAATAGCTATTTGCTTAGAGTTCTTACCACTTTCTTGGCCAAAGAAATTTTGAAGGTTTAATGTCTGAATCTGTAATAACCCCTTACTTATTCTATATTGCGAGTTTGACTGATCTGTTTTTACTCAGTCTTAACATTAAAGGCAAAGAACAATGCAGTTCACCTTATAAAATAACCTTTCTGAATTGTTATGCCAGATGCTTGTTTGATTTAAGTAATTGATGCATGGAGAAAGCGGGACTCTTAGCATCAGTGGGTTAATAGATTGCAAGTGTTCCTAGAGCTAACAGCAACCTCTGTAAATCATCAGTCCCATTGATACAACTTTCCTCACAACTTTGCTCACTAATGGAACTCTCAGAGATTTTGATATAGTAGCCCCTTTATGTTTTTTAAAGTTAATGCTTAAACCTAGCAGAAAACACATATATTATGCCTTGTAATCCATTACCTTCACATTTTCAGGTTGTCAGTCCTAACAGATGTGCAGAAGAGTGTTTGAAGGTCTTAGATTTACTATGGATAAATACTGTTCTGATGGATTTTGGAGAGCAAGTTATCATGGGCAAGTGACAACTTTTCCATTGCATATGGGCTTGAGTCCACCAGGCAAAGGAATTTCAGCCATTAATGTTTCAAGTTTACTCATGAATAATAATAAAATAATAATAATAATAATAATAAAATCTAGAGTGTACTGCTGGTCAGTCTTGATCAACTTTAATACAAATACATACTTCACTGCATCCCTGATAAGGGTTATTAGACCTTGAGTATACAGCCATCACAAGACACCAGAATTTACGCATGTTTTTTCTGAAACTGAGCCATCCCCCAATTCACTTCACATTAAGCAGCCTATATAGACACAATCCTGGTTACTCTTCACCTCTATATTTCAGAAACAGAGCTGAAAACAATCCAGGCATCCCCAACCACGGGAACCTTCACTGTTAACATTTTATAAACCGTAGACTATAGTTTTGGAATGCCCATAATTATATCAAGTGTAGGTCCCTACAGTAGCCTTTTTTCACATTTGAAATTATATTAGTTTATGCAAATTAATGACCAAGCAACACCATTGTTGTGAGCTAACATGTTGTCAAAGCTTCTTGTTCATGTTTGTTTCTGTCTAGCTCTGAAAGTTGTACTGCACTGGTAATCCTTTACTATGAAAGAACTGTCAGGACCACAGGCCAGGGTTCTATGCTACAACCAACCAATAACAACTCTCATGGTAGGGGTGTGGCAGAAGGGATGGAGATACCAGGAGGAGAGAAGTTTTCACAGAGAGAAGTGAAAAGAGTTTGGAGGCACCAGGAGCTGAGATCCCATAGTGGGTGAAGATGGAGAGGGGAGGGAATTGGAGGCACCAAGGGAGTGTGGACAGATCACTCACTCTCTGTTGTGTTTGTGACACACCTTCCCTTTCCATGGAATGTACCTGTGATGGAGCCCATCTCCATGGTGCCCTTTTGTGGCCCAGTGGGGGGCTATTCACCCTGCTATGGGGTCTCTGATAGTGGGTTGCTGCCACTCATGAGTCTGGTGCGGTGGTGCTTTCATTGCAAGACACACTTCAGTCCCACCCCCTCTGGAATATTACCAATGGCACTGTTGCTCTTTACAGAGCATAGTGTATGCACTGATACGTTCTTTGATGGTTGCTGAGTCCAATGCATGAGTGACAGTCCCATCCACAGATAAAGCATTGCTTGTGCATGGGTATGCCCTGAATCCAAGCAGCAGATTCTTTCCTCCGCTGATGCTAGTCATCACAAAGCTTGATCCAGTCTGCCTTGCAACACCTCACTCCATCTACAAGCTGAATCTGCCAACCAGAGTGGCATTCTGCACTACTTTCCCAATCATCTGCAGATTTTCCAAGGGAAATTAAGTCGTCCTTGCAAGCATTTGTGAAGCTGTCTGCCTCTCTTTCTAGACCCTTCACAAGCTTCAGAGTATAGCACAGTCTTTGGGATCATGTCATCTGGCATTCGCTTGACAAGTCTTTTCTTACTAATCAACATTCCCATGAATGACATGCCAACATGTTTTAACATTTAGACATTAGTCCCTGTCTTGCCATCTTATTCAAAGAATTTTATGCAAGTATCTGATGTAAAAGCGGTTTAGTCTTTTGGTATGTTTGGCATAAAGCATCCATGTTTCTGAGCCATATAGAAGAGTGGATTAAACGCATCAAATACAGATTTTCACTTCAGTTGACAATTTGTTATTGTTCCAGGCTCTGTCTTGCAAAAGACCAAAGTTCCTGGCTGCTTTGCTGAGTCTACCAGTGAGCACAGCATCAAGATCTACATTGCTAGTAACAGAAGAGTCAAGGTAGCAAATTGGTCAACAACATCCAGACAAGTAACATCTAAGGTGATATCTTGAACTGGTTCTGAAGAGCCGTGGTGCATGATAACAGTCTTCATCAAGCTTATTGCTAGCCCAAAGCTTTTGCATGAATCAGAGAACTTGGTAATAAGATGTTATAGGGCATCAACTCTGTGAGCCACAAGGGCTGCATCATCCGCAAACAACAGGACCCTTATGATGATCTCTTTCACCTTTGTCTTAGCTCTGAACCTTGCAATGTTAAGCAAACATCCATCATGTCTAGTGCTAAGATAGGCACCCTCTCAAACATCACAGAATGCATGTTGAAGCAGGAATGAGAAGTAAATATTAAACAATGTGGGAGCCAGTATGTGACCCTGCTTCACTGGGATATTAAAGCCCAAATATAAATAGATACAATGAATTCAGAAACAATGGTTGTCCAAGGAGTCTTTGGCAGGACCCCACCCTTCTACTGAGGGCTTGTCCTCACACAGTCAGTCCATTTAAATCACTGTGATATGGTGTGTCTGGGGTAGCCCTCACTGAAAATGCCAAGATCAGGTCAGGTTGCAAAAGGGAGAGCAGATAACCACCAGTTTGGGGAGTAACACTGAAGTTAAACTCACCAACCAGTCACAAACTGTGCATCTGATCCCCCTCACTGATTATCAAGAAGCTGAAAAAAGAAATCACACAGCCCCATAGGTGCTAACTTTCTCCGGCACTAGTGGGTGCCCGTGCCCCTCTCCTTTCCACGCCCCCTGGCCCCACCCTGAGTCACCTTTTCCCTGCCCTGGCCCCACCCCCATTCCAGCCCCATCCCCAAAGTCCCTGCCCTAACTCCTCCCCCTCTCTGCCCCTATTGGATCCCTTCCCCAAATTCCTGCCCTGGCCCTGCCTCTTCCCCCAGTGTACTGCATTGCCTCTCCTCCCTCTCCCTCCCTGCCCTGTGAATCAGCTGTTTTGCAGCGCAAGCGCTGGGAGGGAGAGAGGAGAAGCAGGATGTGGCAGCGCTGAGCACCAACCATTTTTTTCCCATGGGTGCTCCAGCCCCAGAGCACCCATGGAGTCAGCGCCTACGCACAGACCCTTTTATTGCATTCCAGTTCTCTGGCTCCCAATCAGCACATAGGTCTCATGCAGTGAGAAGTTATTTGAAATTATGCTCACTATATGAAATGTTCTTCTGACACGATAGGGCCAGCCACATTACCAGATCAATATTAGTTTGGATCTTATTGAAAATACAATGCTGCCAGCCAATCCTCTAGTGTCTAAAACTAAAGGTTTATTATAAAAGAAAGAATGAACAAGAAGAGAGTTGTTAAATGATAAAACAGAGATACATAGATTCTTCAAAGTCCATATATTAGGTTCTTAGCAGTATTCGTGAATTTGCTGCCTTGAAAATCCCTCTGAAACACATCCACAGCTTGGATGGATCATTCAGTGCTTTGTTCAGAGCTTCAGAGTTTGTAGAAAAGTTCCTCCAGAGGTGAGGAGCAGGAATGAAGACAAAATGGAGATGATGCAGCTGCCCTTTATATTCCTTTTGCCATGTGGCTTATGCTTCCTGTGTCCCAAACACAAGCTTCACAGCACATGGCATGGAAAAGCCCAAGAGTT
This sequence comes from Gopherus evgoodei, assembly GCF_007399415.2. Classification (NCBI taxonomy): domain Eukaryota; kingdom Metazoa; phylum Chordata; order Testudines; family Testudinidae; genus Gopherus; species Gopherus evgoodei. Next base: position 324,886,369 of record NC_044322.1, read on the forward strand.
CTCTGTCCACAGGCAGGCCCCTACAAGTCTTGCTGACTCCTGAGGTGTGGCTCCTGCCCTCTCTCAGTAGTTAATTGTATAGCTGATGTCCCTTAATAGGCCATCAAGCAGGCTTAGTGCTGATGCCAATTTGTCTGGGGGTGTCACCCAGAAACAGCACAAGTTTTGAAATACAGACATAGCATACACATCTATAACTCACAGTACAAAGATCATCACACTTGGCAAATCATAGTTTTCACAGATACCTTACCTGGCATATCTGGTACAATTGATTGAAATTTTATAATTTGGTATTATTGGTAATAATATCATAAAATGTCTCCCATATTCCATACAATGTCAGAACCCCACATACTGGTATGCTCATCCAGGCAGCAGGTGGTCTCAGACGCCTGGCTGAAACCCAGGCTTTCCTCCCTGAGGGAGAAGCAGAGCTCTTCTCTCCTTTCTGGTCAGCACCAAACTGAGCTGGGTCTCCTCCTTTTAACTCCACTCTCCAGTCCTGAGATCTGCTACAGGTGTAGCATGGCAGGGCCCTCATTGATCCACTCCTTGTCCCATCATAGCACCATATAGACACAGGAACATAGTGCATCAGACTACTCGGCCATCTCATCCAATATTGTCTCTGACAGTAGCCAGCACCAGATGTTTTGGGAAAGTGCAAGAAATCTTATAATTGGACAATTATGCAAAAGCTCATCCACAGAGATTTTCTTCTTAACCCTCATCAGTGAGTGCCCTGAAGTAAAATGGTTTATATACACCTTACCCAAACTCCTGCCCACCTTTTGTGATGGATGTAGAGTCAGTTACCTCACCTTGCTGCCTTACCCTAACCTTGGCCACTGTTTGGCTCTGAAGGGTTCTCATGAGGTAAGTAGCCCCCACAAGTTTTTCCCAGAGATGACCTCTGTCAATAGAACCAAAAGCCAATTTCAGGTTGACAAAGACATTTTTGCCACTTGGGGAAATATATATATATTAATCAAATGAGAAGACAAAGTAGATCTCAATGGTAGAACAGCCATTCCAGAAACTGGCTTACTCCTTGGCAAATAAATTACAATTCTCTGCCCAATCCTCTGATCTCCCCAGGAGGGATCTGGTGTAAATTTTTAAAAAATATATCTAGAAGCTAATTGGGTGATAATTTCCAGGATCTTTTCTGTCACCTTCATTTATAAATTGACTCCTCCTTCTGCAAGTATATGGGCTCTTCACCATTCTGCTGGTATTAAACTGGCAGGTGTCTCTCTGTGGGGGAGGAGCAGCCTAGATACCACATATCCTGTAAACACCAGAATCTCACAAATGAAGAGGATGGTTGTGGGGAGAAGAAATGGCACCTGAAACTTTATAATAAATCATCCACAGTGTAAGGGAATCTCTTCAGTACTTAGAAGTGGGGTGGGGTGGGGTGGGGTGGGGTGGGGTGGGCTGGGGAGAAGGTTTTCACTAGGTAGGTCATTCTTCCAGACAGTCCTGTTTTTAAATGGTTTGAATCCTGTCTGGTACTGACACAAAACTGGAGATGGTTTTTGTCTGGTATAATGGATGTGGGGGGACACCATTTTGAAGAGCATGCTCTTCTACCCCACTGCCATGACCTTGCACACACCATGCATGTAAGGTCTTGCCAGCAGCGATAAGGCAGTGTGCTCTTTCAAACAGCACCCTCCAGGTGGTGTGACCTCAGATGCACTGTGAATGGGGAAGAGTCACAGGGGAAGAGTCACATAGGCAGAGGTGTGAAGAGGCTGCTGCGGTGGAATGTCTAGTATTTTGGGGATGTATGTGTGACCACACTAGGTCTCACATACACAAGTTCAGCTAATGTCTTGGCCAACTCTGCCTGCCAGCTCATGGCAGCCGATTCCCAAGACCCTGCACCTCCTCTGACTGCTCTTGCCTTGTTGACTCTCAGAGCCCCATATATATGAACCTGCTGATTAGTTCCCATTAACAGCCAGTATTCAACTAGAACAACTGCTGCTGCTCCCACCTCCAGCTGTATCAGCCAGCATGATGGGAAGGGGGAGGAGAGACTCCTCCTCGAGCAACATCTCTCACGTTCACTCACATCCCACATCTTGATCCTTGGCGTCATTCACTACTTTTTGCAACCGCCTCTCCAGCCGCAGTGTACGCTAACCTGGTCCTGCCACTCTGCCCACTCATAGTTGGATCTGCCTCAGCTTTACTGCAGGTCAGCTCAGGCCAGTCTCTGCAACACAAGGTGCAGCCTATCAGGTAACTCACCAAAGTAGCCACATTCCTTTCTGTTTAGCTAGAAAGTAGGGAGTTACAACCTGCAGCACATGAAAGTTAAAGGACAATAAATAATTTTCTGATTCCTACTAAGCTTTTGGCACGAAGATCTCTGTGGCAATGAGTTCCACAGGTAATTTTTAATTCATTTTTACGTTTGTTGTTTTTCTATTTAATTGACTAGCTCCTTATTCTTGTGTTAAGAGAGAAAGTAAACAGTAAAGGATCATCCATTCTACCTTCATTACTTTGTACACCTCCCCTCCAGGCACTTTTCAGGCTGGCAATGCTCACGGAAAGCTGGGTTTGAGTTGGCAAGGTGATATGGTCCAGAAGGACAGGTCCAACTGCCTTAATGAACGCCTCCCCCAATGCACATAACTATTAGATTTCTTAATCTAAACCTGCCTCTCTGAATCACCTGCATCTGTTCTGTAGTGCTGTTCATTTTAGGGCAATTCAAAGGTACTGGCATACCTGAGAGGTGACTGCTGGCACTTAGCCCAGTGTGAAAAGAACCTAAAATCAAGTGCCAAGAGGCCACTTGGCACACATAGGCCTATCTGTAGTCAAATAAATCAGAGACAGACAGGTTTGGAGAGACACAGACAACAAAAGCATTTTGAGAACAGGCTGGATGCAGATAGCATTCTAAGAAACCCAGAACAATTCTCTCCCAATCTTTGCATCATATTGGTATAACTTCTTATACACAGAGCAGAAAAGAAATAGGAAGAAAATCCAGAACCTAATGTCATGCAATTGAAATTAAGGTCCTGACAAATTCTAGAAACAGATTAGATAGATGTACAAATTAAACCAGATCAAAAGTATAAAGAATCATATTTCAACACAAAAAATATGAAAAACAGGCTAAATTATTTAAAAAAAAATCAGATTATCAAGAAGCATTCAGTCATTTAAAAATGCACATACATTATTAAAAATGCTTTAAAAGGCATTTTATGCCCCAGTTGTGGAGGCTGCTGGAATACAAGTGCCCATGCAAAGCAACTTGCAAGATTAGTCCATTAAGTTCCAAAACAGTGTTATGATGTTCCTGCACATGCACTTCTACTGCAGTGCTAACAACAATCACCGCTTTACTAAATAAAATGGATAAAAGATTTTGAATATCTGCCAACATTCTGAACAAAGAAATAACTAAATAAAATAAAAATCCCAAAACAGGTGATACTAAGACAAGTGTTTAAGGCAGGGATTGGCAACCTTTGGCATGTGGCTCACCAGGGTAAGCACCCTGGCCAGCCAGGCCAGTATGTTTACCTGCCGCATCTGCAGGTTTGCCTAATCGCCGCTCCAGGGCAACGAGGGTGGTGGGAAGCGGCAGCCAGCACATCCCTCGGCCCACGCTGCTTCCTGCAGCCCCCATTGGCCTGGGATGGCAAACTGCGGCCAGTGGGAGCCGCAGTCGGCCGAACCTGCGGACACGGCAGGTAAACAAACCGGCCCGGCCCACCAGAGTGCTTACCGTGGCGAGCCACGTGCCAAAGGTTGCCGATCCCTGGTTTAAGGAGTGGATCCTCCTTTAAACTGGTAATAAGTGTGGTTCAACCCTTACTCACCTAAACTTCTGCAAACCCACTATCATCAGATCAAGTCTTCAGTGATACCTGCATGTAGCAAGGCGGTGGGATACCTCACAGCCCCGCTGAGGGACAAATCTCCCCTACCATCACCGTGGGCAGAGCCGTTGGGTCCTGCGCCCACCCCTCAGAGGTCACGGCGCAGACCTGGAAGTATAAAAGCTCGCCTGCAGAACTCATTCGAGGCCCAGCCACCGCAGGAGCCAGACGTCTGCGGCCACTGCCAGCCGAACCTGCCCTGCGCTCGCTAGCCTGAGCAGGACTGGCCGAGCCTGCCCCACGCCAGCTAACCCGAGGAGGACTGGCCGAGCCTGCCCCACGCCAGCTAACCCGAGGAGGACTGGCCGAGCCTGCCCCACGCCAGCTAACCCGAGGAGGACTGGCCGAGCCTGCCCCACGCCAGCTAACCCGAGGAGGACTGGCCGAGCCTGCCCCACGCCAGCTAACCCGAGGAGGACTGGCCGAGCCTGCCCCACGCCAGCTAACCTGAGGAGGACTGGCCAAGCCTGCCCTGCGCCAGCTAACCCAAGGAGGACTGGCCGAGCCTGCCCCGTGCCAGCTAACTCGAGGAGGACTGGCCGGGACCATCCCAATCCAGCTTCCCCGAGGAAGAGCCGAGCCTGCCTCTTGCCAGCTATCCTGAGGAGCCGCTGAGCCTACCATCGGCTACTTACCCAGGGGAACCGATGGTGTTTGAGCCCACCGGTGACGCTACGATGACTCAGGTACCCTACCAGGGGAGTGTGGAAGTAGCCCGGGGGCAGCCGACCCCATTCTGGCTGCAACACTGCCAGAGCCAATGTCAGTGTGTTGTGGCCAGGATCCCCACTGACAGCAGCGAGTCTCTGCCGCTGCTAGGGCCCCAAGCTGTGACGCAGTGGAGTGAGAGGGCCTGCATCCCCCCGCCACCCCACTCCAGGGTGGCAGACTCCCCATTCCTCTGGCCTGAGAAGGCCGAAGCCTAGGATTTCTGCTCAGCCATGCCTGGGGGCCTGAGCATTCTGACTCAGTGTTTATTGTCCTGCCCTGACCTAGGGCCTGGGCCGGTTTCGGACTATTGACTCAGCCCCGCCCCGGGGTCTGAACCCCCCTAACTGAGTATGCGTTATTTCCCCTGACAGCAGAGCCACCAATAGGCGAACTAGAGTGAGGCGGTGGGATACCCCAAAGCCTCGCTGAGGGACAAACCGTGGCCGAGCCGCACCACACTGCACAATCCCTATTAATCAATCATCAGTGGGTTCACACAGATATCACTGAGACCATATGTTGAAACCAAAGGGGCTGCATATATATATAGCTAAGAACAAAATTTAACTTTCAAAACCTTTTCGACTGGAGATAATGTGAGAGAGAGAAAGAATTAAGCTTGATGCAGGGCTTGTCACAGGACTACATTAATGCAAACTAGGAACCTTTTAGTTTGCATCTGCAGTGTCTACATGGGAGATTTACAACCCAGCACTTCGGAGTGCGTTGCTATTCACATCAACGTATTGTGTCTGCACTGTGAGGAAGTGTAGGCATAGCTCTGTACTGTCCCCCTTCCCCAGTGCAAAGCCTCACTTTCCTCTTAGTTTTAGTTTTGCAGCCAGAAGGATAAAGGAAGCACAACGCACAGCTACGTTTCCATCAGCTCTCTCCGCATCTGTCTTTCTAAATGAGAGACATAATGACCATGGAGCAGCAAAGAATCCTGTGGCACCTTATAGACTAACAGTCTGTTAGTCTATAAGGTGCCACAGGATTCTTTGCTGCTCTTACATATCCAGACTAACACGGCTACCCTTCTGATAAATGACCATGGAATCGTTTGATATCATGTTTAGAGACTCATTTTTCAGGGTAGAGTTTAAAATTAAGTAAAACATAGTGGGAAAATTTTCAAAAGCAACGCAGGCACTTAGAAGCCTTGATTTCATTGAAAGGCTATAGGATTTAGGCATAGGCTCCCAAGATATTTAGCTGTGTTTAAAAATGTTACCTAGTAACTGATCCTTGTGATGAAAGTATTTTTCTTAAAAAAACAAAACATGCAATACCACCACACAGATTTAGGCGAAAGACTTTCCTTTAAATATTCACGCCCTTGACAAGTTTGATATAATCTTCACTATCGTAATAGGGAGTTCACCAAACATCAACATTCTTTCTGGTGGGATGATGTGGCCAAGAGGAGGATTATATAAGAGAATTGGCTGGAGCATCCCAAGTTTTGACTCACAAAGGGCTAGATTCTAATACTATCTTACTGCATGAGTAGCCCCACTGAAACTAGTATAACTATTTGGTAGTAATAAAGATGTCAGAATCTGACCTAACATGAACTCTTTCATCTTCTTCTTGGTCCCAATGTACTCTTTGACCTGTCCCCTTTTCAGTGGTGCAAGGGTCAGTAGGTCTATGGATAAGTGTGCTGTTCCAAAAAAGACTCAGGAGAAGGGATCACAGAGTCAGATCCTGAGCTGATTTAATTCAGTGTAGCTCCATGATGCGATTACAGTGCTTGTTACACTTCTGTCCTCTTTCTGCTCTCTCTGAGTGCACCCCTAAGGTGCTTGGCCTCATGCCTTTAGGTATTCTGGGGCAGAATTTCATAAGTCTCTCCCTCTTACGCTCGTGACCTGGGCTATATGCCCCCTGTAACCACTATTCTCAACCTGCAGGCTTGACTGAGTTCAGGCCGTTGCAGTTCTTCCCTTCATGAGCCTGTGACTAGTGGTATGCACTAGTGATCAGACAGCCTCTTAAAACAAAAGTATTCATTTTAGCAATATGAAAAACTTTTACAGAAAAAAGATTTTAAAACAATAAACAGTCTATACCTATGTCTTCCTTACCTAAAGCTCCTACCATCCTTTGATGGTGACCCCAGGCAGGCCTAGCTTTTTCAAACACTGCAGTGGATTCTGGTGTCTGTCTGGTTCCCCTCTTGAGTGAAGGTCCTTCTAATCCTGCGTTCACAGGCCTTTTTCTTATCCTGGTCGAGACTAGTTGGAGATAGAGGCAAAAAAACATCAAAACTCATAGCTCTGGCACTGTCCCTTAACTTTTAAGTGCTCACTGAGAGATGGCTTATCTTGAGTCATTCTTTGCATGCTTTGCCTGTTTTTCCAGATTCACTCCTGTTGAGTTAAATCAATACAGCTGTTCAGAAAATACCCAATAACCAGGCCAACATACAGTTGTGTTGGGGTATAAAAGTCTCATAGTGGGCAGGACGGGGCTGCTGATGGCCTGCGGGCCCGATCAACCCTGTTCCGCTACACCAGTGGTAGGAGTCAGGTGGAGCAAGGAGAGGACTTAGGTCAGTTGAGGGCTGACCAGGAAGGAGTGCAGACCTCTGCTTTGACTTCTGTGAGAAAAGCCTGATTTTAGCCAGGAACAGGGGACAGCTTGTCACCTAGAAGACTCCCCCAGTAGGTGGACAGACTGGTCCCAGGGAGGATGACCATTTGTTTGAAGACAGGTTCTTGTAGAAAGGCATAAATTGGGCCCCTCTGGTTTCTGCCCCTGCTTCCCTCGCAAATCAATCAGGGACGCCTCAGGTTGATGCAAACACCAGTGCTCTTTATGAAAAGACATCAGATCACCCCTAGAAACTACACATTAGAAACCCTAGATAAATAAGTAGATCAGGGAATGTCTAGGAAGACACAATTAGGTTTATCTTTTATTTCTTTATGGCTTGTGGACTCCTCTGTGCTAACCCAAAATGCTTTTGTTTTGTTTGTAAATTTTAAGCTGGACCTAAAGAATGTTATTCTTGATGCTTAATCCTTGGAAGTGTTATTTTTTTTAATCTAGCAATAGCCTGAGTTTCCAGATGTATTTTCTTTCTTTTTGTTTTTAATAAAATTAAAGAACAGTATTCGATTTTTGTGTCCTAATAGGTTTGTGCACATATTGTTTAATTAGCTGATGGTAATAGCTGATTTCCTTTGTTTTTCTTCTCAGCTCTTCCCTGGAGGGCGTGTGTGAAAGGGCTTGAGGGTATTCCACAAAAAGGAATTCCCAAGTGCACCATCCTGGGTTCTCAAAGGGGTTCTGCACTTGGGTGGTGGCAGCACCTACCCATCCAAGGTCAGAGAAAAGCTGTAACCTTGGGAGATTAATACAAGCCTGGAGTGGCCAGTATTTTTCAAATCCTTGCAGGTCCCCACCTTCTGCACTCGAAATGCCAGAGTGGGGAATCAGCCTTGACAACAGCTGTTTCCCACCACCATCATCACACAGTCTATGTACAGATTTTTCACAACCACACTTTGCCCTCAGCAGACTAGAGTGCTCCATCACTCTCTGTGCCTAGTCCCTCTTTTCCCCTCCCCTCCTGCTTCCTTCCTGCCAGCTTTTATAGCCCCATATGATTAGGCTGGCAGCTGTTCCTCATTGCCAGGCAGGCACAGGGCTCTTCAACCAGCACCAATCCATTCCCCTTGACTGGAGCTGGAGCAGCAGGGGGCTGATTAAGTCTTCCTTACTCAGCACCCTGTCACACACCTCCCCAGTTAGATAACCACTAGGGTTATCCTTACCCATCCTTTTCTCCCTCTACCAGGAGGCTTACTGCAGGCCAAGTCTCTTGTCTCCCAGTGGGTGATCCCCAGGGTTGTCCTTGCTGGATTTCTTCATCCCCCACCTGCAGAAGAACACACTGGGTAGGGGGTGGACAGCCCCATAACTCTACTGCCCTCCACAGATCTTCACACCAGTCTCACCCCTGGGTGCGTCCTCTTGGCTGCCCCCTCTTTCCCCCTGGCAGGGGATTGGGATCATTCCCTGCCTCCCCCAGGACACCCAGGGCCTTGGGTTCTCCTACCTTGTCCAGCGGGGTCCGGGGTTGCTTGCCTGGGGGCTCTATTTTGGGGCACTCCTTAGGACCCCCCCTCCCCTTTGTCTTCTCTTTTCAGACTCTATTGTCCAGGGTTTTCTTCTGTTTTTTCCTAAGGACCTTGGTCTTCCCCCACATTGGGATCCACTAGAGTAGGGGACTTCCCTCCCCTCTTTCGGGTCTCTCCCCTTTTCCTTCCTGTGGGTCTCCTCCCACTGCCTGCTTTCCCTTTTGGGAAGGGGTCCCACTCTTTCCCCAGTACCACTGGCTATGGTAACCCCTCCACTTCCCCGACCCATTTCCAGCAAAACCTGCTCTTGACTTCCAGGGACATCTGGGCCATTGGGCAGTGCTTCCTAATCCCAAGGACACACTCAAGTTTCATCCTCGCCCCAGGGATAAGCCAGTATGGCTTTACCTACCCCCTCTGGATGAGCAAGTGTAATGCTGACAGACCATGGTTGTCGGTGGGCAGGATCAAACCAGGGACCTCTGGATCTGAGTGCATGAGCCTCTACTGCATGAGCTAAAAGTCAGCTGGCTATTAGTGAAGGATGTAGAGCACACGCACACAGTGTGGGTTACACAAGCAGGCCCAGGCCGTGTCCACCAGGCTTCTCTGGGGCTTCCTTCCCACTGGCACCAGAATGATGGTGACTCCTCGCCCATTCCACCACCCTCCAACGTTAATCCAGCCACAAAACTCGGCTAGGCCACATTCCATCTCTGAGCAGTCCCCCCTTTTATGTCCTGGCTGCCTGCGCTGCCAACGCATGAGTTGCCTGGGGGCTCCCCGGTCTCCTCCTTCTTCTCCGGGCCCTTCCTGGGGGTGTTTTTCAGGGTCTTGTCCCCCACTCCAGGTCCCAGCATGTCCATCCCTCCTTCCAGGGGAGCTGTGCCACCGCATACTCCTCAGTTAACTTAATGGCAGCCTCCATGGTGCTCGGCTGGTGTTGCCTGACTCAGACTCGCACGCTCTTGGGGAGGCCCTGTAAAAACTGTTCAAGGATCAAACAGTTTCTCCCACCATTTGGAGATGCAGCTGCATCCAACAAGTGGCCCAGTCTGTCAGCTTCTGGGCAAATGCCCGGGGCCACAATCCCCACATCCACCAGGCCAGCCGAAACATCTGCTAGTATTTCTCTGCTGACAGTCCCATCTGGTCTAGGACGGCCACTTTCATTGCCTCAGTCTTTGGCCTGGTCATTGCTCAGTGCCATATAGGCTGCTTGAGCCTCGCCAGCCAGATATGGAGCCAGCTATAGGGCCCAGGTTGCCCTATCCCATCAGGTGCCCAGGGCTACCCACTCAAAAGGACAGAGGAAGGTGTCCAGATCATCAACAGGGCCTATCTTACATAGGCCCAAACCCTCCACGCAGGTACCATCACTCCCAATGGGACTCACCAGTCTCTGTAGGAACTCCTGCACATTGGCCTGCTCCCTTATAAAGTCTTGCAAGGTTTTCTGTTCTGCCTTCCAGGAGAGTAAGGCCTACCTCTCTAGCTGGTTGGATTGCTGGAAGGCTTCCGCACCTTTTGAATCTCATCCTGCTGCTTTGCCAGCAATTGCAGGGTCCCCTCCATCTCCAGGCCATCAAACTCTTGTCCTGGCTTAAGGTCCTGCACAGGGCCCCATGTGTAGCAAGGTGTAAGCTGGGCCATTCTGGTTTCTGCCCCTGCTTTCCTCCCAAATCAGTCAGGGATACCTCAGGTTGTTGCAAATACCAGCGCTCTTTATTTACAGCTGTTGCCCACCACCACCTTACAGTCTATGTACAGGTTTTTCACAGACAAGCTTTGCTAGCAGCAGACTAGAGTGCCTGCACCCTCTGTACCTGGCCTTTCTTTTTCCCCTCCTCTCCTGATTCCTTCCTGCCAGCCTTTATTGCCCAGGCTAAGTAGACTGGCAGCTGTTTCTCATTGACAGGCTGGCACAAGGCTCTTGAAACTTGATTGGGTCTGGAATGGCAGAGGGCTGATTAGTCCTTCTTACTCAGCACCCTGTCACAGCCCTAAAGAGTAGAGTGGGGTTTTGCTGAAGAATTGTTTTAAGTTATTCTTTGAAGTTCCTCTTTTTCTCTTGTTTTGGGTCTTTGATATCCCAGAAGGGTGGGTCTGGAACGTCTCTTAGCTTTTTTTTTTGGTATTAAGGCTCCAAGTACCGGCACCCATGCTACGTGTTGGCTAACCATAGGAGACCCTGAGGCATGTTGGGCCACCGGTGGGCACTGTAGAAGTCAATCTTGCCTCAACTGTATTAATAAAATATCATGGAGCAATCTCAAACCTGCCACACTCCACTGAAGTCAACAGAGCTATGCCTGTTTACAACAGTTGAGGATCTGGCCCTTGGAGTGCGATCCCAGAAGTTCTCAGGATTTGTAAAAGAATGGTTGTGCTCTACTGCAGGTGTCTTGAAGATCAGACACCATCTCTCTTTTGTCAAATTGTATGCCATTAACATTGCAAATACTTCTGATGTAGAGTGCCACCCCTCACCTCCTCTCCTTTTATTCTCCTCTGTTCTACCCATCTGTATTAGCATTCTAGTTGTGAATAATCTTACTAGGTTTCATCATGCTTACTAACTCATTATCTGTCATTTCATACTGCTTCTAGTTCTCTATGATTCTATGTGATAATTGGATAACAATTTTCAATTTACATATACAGTTCAGTTTACAAATATTTACATGTATGTATCTAATTTATCAATCAGTAAATACTAAGCTATATGCAAATCAGTAGATGACTCATTTATATATACAGCATATATTTCATTTGTGATTTAGTGCTATTTTTAATTTCATTTTTTTCAAGCTGTAGCAAAGTGTATAGCTATATGCATACAATCACCAATTAGTATGTATATAATCACATATTGTTATTTATTTTCAATTTATAAAATCTCAGTTGATCTCTCTGACATCTCCTTGTGGATGTCTGTTAGCTCAAGCTCAACAGAGTTCTTAATTCTTCCACTCTAGCCTTTCCCAGCCACCTCCTTTCTCAATCACTGTGAATAACACCATCACCCTGTTTGTTACTCAAGCCAATAACTGGCATCATCTTCAACTCAGACCTCTCTCTACATCCTCACATCCAGGCTATAGCTAAGTCTTGCAGACTGTTGCTGCATAACATCTCTGAGGGTACGTCTACACTACGGGATAATTCTGATTTTACATAAACCAGTTTTATAAAACAGATTGTATAAAGTCGAGTGCACGCGGCCACACTAAACACATTAATTCAGCAGTGTGCGTCCATGGTCCGAGGCTAACGTCGATTTCTGGAGCGTTGCACTGTGGGTAGCTATTCCATAGCTATCCCATAGTTCTCGCACCTCCCCCGCCACTTGGAATTCTGGGTTGAGAGCCCAGTGGCTGATGGGGCAAAAATCATTCGCGGGTGGTTCTGGGTAAATGTCATCAGTCATTCCTTCCTCCGGGAAAGCAACGGCAGACAATTATTTCGCGCCCTTTTTCCCTGGATTGTACTGGCAGACGCCATAGCATGGCAACCATGGAGCCCATTCAGCTTTTTTATTTTACAGTCACCGTATGTGTACTGGATGCCGCGGACAGAGGCGATACTCCAGCGCTACACAGCAACATTCATTTGCTTTTGCATGATAGCAGAGATGGTTACCAGTCGTTCTGTACTGTCTGCTGCCAGTGTAATTTGGCAATAAGATGATGGTTATCTGTCTTTCTGTGCTGTCTGCTGCTATCATAGGTGCCCTGGTTGAGGTCGGCCAGGGGCGCAAAAGCAAAACTGAGAATGACTCACTGAGTCAATCCCTCCTTTATGGTTTCTAAAAATAGAGTCAGTCCTGCCTAGAATTTGGGGCAAGTGTACTAGAGAAGCAGTGTATCAGAGAGCACAGCTGCTCCGTGTCAGATCCTCACAGGGGGTGCCCCTGCAATGAGCCCATCTGTTGCTTCCCTCCTCCCCCAACCTTCCTGGGCTACTGTGGCAGTGTCCCCCCCATTTGTGTCATGATGTTATAAAGAATGCAGGAATAAGCAACAGTGACTTGTTAGTGAGATAAAATGAGGGGGAGGCAGCCTCCCTGTGCTATGACAGTCCAGGCAGGACATTAAGTGATGCGGGGGAGAGGAGCCCAGCATCCCGCTGCTATGATAGTCCAGGCAGTACAGAATCTTTTCTTTACACCAGAAAGGGAGGGGGCTGATGGAGCTCAGCCCCCAGTGGCTATGATGAAGACAGTTACCAGCAGTTCTGTGCCATCTACTGGAAATGACCAGGAATAATTCCTATTTTTACCCAGGTGCCCCTGAGGCCAGCCAGGAGTATTCAGCAGTTATCAAGCATGTACCATCTGCCACCAGGGAGGGGAGAGGAGCGGATACTGCTCTTCACTGCTGCAGGATCGAGTCTACCAGCAGCATTCAGTAGACATAGGGTGACATTGAAAGAAGTCAAGAAACGATTTCTTTCCCTTTTCTTTCATGTTGGGGGGGGGAGTAAATTGACGAGCTATTCCCTGAACCACGCCGGACAATGTGTTTGAACCTACAGGCGTTGGGAGCTCAGCCAAGAATGCAAATACTTTCCGGAGACTGCTGGGGACTGTGGGATAGCTGGAGCCCTCAGTACCCCCTCCCTCCCTCCCTCCATGAGCGTCCATTCGAGTCTCTGGCTTCCCGTTAACGCTTGTCACACAGCACTGTGTAGCCTGTAGATTTTTTTTTCAAATGCTTTGGCATTTCGTCTTCTGTAACGGAGCTCTGATAGAACAGATTTGTTTCCCTATACAGCGATCAGATCCAGTATCTCCCGTACGGTCCATGCTGGAGCTTTTTTTGGATTTGGGACTGCATTGCCACCCGTGCTGATCAGAGCTCCACGCTGGGCAAACAGGAAATGAAAATCAAAATTTTGCGGGGCTTTTCCTGTTTACCTGGCCACTGCATCCGAGTTGAGATTGCTGTCCAGAGCGGTCACAGTGGTGCACTGTGGGATACTGCCTGGAGGCCAATACCGTCGATTTGCGGCCACACTAACCCTAATCCGATATGGTAATACCAATTTTAGCGCTACTCTTCTCGTCGGGGAGGAGTACAGAAACTGATTTAAAGAGTCCTTTATATCAATATAAAGGGCCTCGTAGTGTGGACGGGTACAGCGTTAAATCGGTTTAATGCTGCTAAAATCGGTTTAAACGCGTAGTGTAGACCTGGCCAAAGATACAGCTTTACTCTATCCATCTACACACCTAAAGCTCTTATCCAGGTTCTTATCTCACATCTTGATTACTGCAATATTCTTTTCTCTAGCTTTGCAAATGCAATCTTGCCTCATTCATATCCATTCCGATTGCAAAGATCATTTCCCTAGCCTGTCACTGGTTTTTTTGCATACTTCCACTAGTTCCCCCTTCTCTGTCACATTAAACATAACCTACATATTTCACTTTAAAGGTCTTTCACTGCCTAAACCCACCCCACATGTTATCTCTCACTGTTGAGAGGTCAGTAACTACCTCAACTGATCCTTGATACCAGCCTCCATTGTTCACTTGTTTAAATTTCCATACAAGCACCTCCGTGTTTTCTCCCATGGTGCTCCTCACAGCTGGTAGAAACTCCCCATAAGCCTTCTCAAAACAAATGCATTATTCAACCTTTAAATCTCTCCATAAACTCTTCTTTGCCAAGATGCCTACAAAAAAACTTCACAACAGTTAGGCTGCTGGTGTGCTGAGATTACTACCTATCATGCTGACCAAGAATGTCATCATTATCTTGTATTCCTCTATCTATCTGTAGCCATCTGTTGACTAGTCTTAAATTGTAAGGTCTTTGGGACAAGAACTGGCTTTTTGTTCTGTGTTTGTACATTACCTAGCACAGTGGTGCCCTGGTCCATGACTAGGGATCCTAGTGCTATGATAATATGTTTGTTTGATGGTGCCCTAAGTGCAGCAGTGACAAACAAAATACAACTCATTAACAGTATTAATAGCCTCACTGCATTCACTGTTCCCTCAGGCTAAGGACAGTTAGTTGGGAAGGCTATTAAGTGTCAAGAGATGGTTTCTTGAACAGTGAACTAATAATCTCTCACTTAATGGAAAGTTGGTGGTGTCCTGTAGTTTTATAAGGAGGATGCTGTTAATATCACCAACAAAGGACTTAGTATCTAACTGCAAGGCTTGACCAGTTAGAAGGGGCATAGGCCTGATTAGGCTGAAGCACCCTCGATCCCAAGCATAGTCTCAGTGAGTGAAGCTGCATTCATAATACACAGAACCCCTCAAAACTTCAGCTTCCAAAACAGATTTCCTGAGCTAAAAGATAATCTGCGTTAGCATGTCATATCTGCTCTTAAATCCTTTTCAGTCCTCTAGTCACTAGAGCAGGACACAAATTTATAAAAAAGAAAAACACTAAAGAGTTTCTGATGTTCCATCCAGTAGAGGGCACCAATGATGCACATAAACACTAATAGCATGTTACAGAGTGTTGATAAACTGTTTAGTCAACTGCTTGACCACACTTTGGTTCATTATGAAATATACTCAAGAGACCAAATAACCAATGTCAGTCAGGTTTATTGCTATGAGCCAATAATATAGTACAGGAAAAACATTCTATGCAATACCAGTCTCCAGAAAGCCATCTCATGCATCATTGTTACATTCACCTAACACAGAAAATGTGCTCCCAAAATTACACCCCTAAAACAATCTTTTTATACCCTGCCTATTTACAAGTAGAAGATACTGTGTACATAATCTGAAACCAGATTTAACCAACTAGTTTTATACCTTGTTGTTCTGGTCCTGACAGCTTTGTTATCTACTTATGCCAAAGTGTACTTCAGCTAATGCAAGATGTTATGGGATACTTAGCATAAGTGAATATATATAGCCGACATAACGAATGCTTCCAACCATAAATTCATTAAAGACTCTGAATTTCCTTTAGCATAAGCAAATGCTTGACCCTGCTGTAAAAAGAGAAGTGGCAACTAGTCACATGCTAGTGCATTATCTCATTAATAGAAAAGTATGTCGTTTACATTGCAGATTTCTCCCTCCCCCGAAATATCTGGTATTACTATGTCAAAATAAACTTTAAAACACCATATGCACACACATACACATACACACAATCCAGATAAATCATTTCTGTTCATGTTGGCCTCCCTTAAGATTTTACTAAGTTGCAGGTTTATTTTTATTCAACTCTACAGCTACCACTAGAAATGAGCCTGAGCCACAAAATCTGGATTCAGATTACACCCCCCACCTCCACCCCCCGAAGTAACGGTGTTACAAAGATGGGGATTCTGTCATCCTTGAAGTTTAGGAGTGCTTGGATATGGGGTTTTGGTGCAGGTCCTCACTTACCACATATTCATTTTATGTCATCATCATTATTGTTAAAAAATTATGTTATTCAAAGAAGGGAGGGATAGCTCAGTGGTTTGAGTATTAGCCTGCTAAACCCAGGGTTGTGAGTTCAATCCTTGAGGGGGCAATTTAGGGATCTGGAGGAAAAAAAAAATCTGTTAGTGATTGGTTCTGCTTTGAGCAGGGGGTTGGACTTAGATGATTTCCTGAGGTCCCTTCTAACCTTGGTATTCTGTGCAGAAAAAGGGTACATATACATCCTCTTAAACACTTCTACATTTCCAACTATGTCTCTGGAATGGCATGTTATATTTTTTTAGATGGAATAAAGGGCCCAAAGAGTTGGTGTTAACATGACCCTGAAACTGTCCAACATTAAACAGATTTAAACAAGGTTTGGGGTTTGGTGTACAGAGACCTCAGCCTGTTTAGTACCATGGCAAGCACACCGTTAAACATCTCTTTTAACTCTTTATTAAAGATACAAAAAAGAATGAAAAACAGTTAATGCATTTGAAATGTAAGGTATTAAGTAAACCTTTCATTTTAACATCACTTGTTCTTTTTTCCTTTAGCTGTGGAGAGTTTTTAAAAAGGAGGTCCCCCTTCACCATATCTGACTGTTTTAAAAATCATATTATCTGTGGTAATAGCTGTCCCTTTTTAAGGGGTGGTTGTGAGAGAGAGGAAATTAGTTGAAATGAGCTAGAACTGTTGTTTTTAAAGTCTGATGAACACACATAAGTGTAACATTACTGTGGGTCATTGCTGAAACTAGTTTTCAAAGCCTCACGGAGACAGAGCCCCTCAATGTGCTTTTCTGATTGCTCTGGTGGCTAGCTGCTCAAAATTGGCTCCCAGGAGGTCTGCACCAACTTCCAATCCTGCAGAAAACGTTGTTCTCTCTGTTTCACAGATATTACAGAGCACAAAGTAGGTAGCAACAACAATAGGGATATTGCATTCACTGAGGTCGAACATAGTAAGCAAACAACGGCAGCACCCTATTAAATATCCATAGGCACGTTCCACTACCATTCTGTACTTGCTCAGTCTATGGTTGAACCGCTCCTTACTGCTGTCCAGGTTGCTTGTGTATGGCTTCATGAACCATGGGAGCAAGGTGTAGGCTGGGTCTCCCAGGATCATGATTGGCATTTCAACATCACCAATTTTTTTTTTTTTTTTTTTTTTTTTTTTTGCAGTCTGGAAAGAAAGTACCTGCTTGCAGCTTTCTGAACAGACTGGAGTTCCTAAAGATGCGCACGTCATGCACCTTTCCTGACCATACCACGTTGATGTCAGTGAAATGGCCCCTATGATTCACCAGCACTTGCAACACGATGGAGAATACTCCTTTCAGTTTATGTATTCTTTGGCAAGGCGGTCTGGTGCCAAAATATCCATCTATAGCCCCATTGCAGTTAGGGAACCCCACTGCACCAAAACCATCCACTATGTCCTGCATGTTCCTCAAAGTCAATTCTCTTCTTAGCAGAAGTCTATTGATTGTCCTGGCAACTTGGATCACAACAGATCTCATGGTAAATTTACCCACTCTGAATAGATTCCCCACTGACCAGTAGCAGTCTGGCATTGCAATCGTCGACAGAGCTATCGCCACTCACTTCTCAACTTTCAGAGCAGCTCTCGTTTGACTATTGCTGTACTTCAGGACTGGGGAAAGCTCTTCACACAGTTCCATGAAAGTGGTCTTATGCATTCAAAAGTTCTGCAGCCACTGCTCATCATCTCAGAGCTACAGAACTATGTGGCCCCACCAGTCACTGCTTGTTTCCCTTGCTCAAAAGTAGCGCTCCACCATGTCAAGGTGATGCACGTCTGTTGCCAGTATCTGCAAATTGCTCCGGTCCATGGCTTCCAGCTAGGGCTGTTTGTGTGGCATCACATTGTTCCGCAGGGCGGCTCCTGCTTCAACTGAGTAATACTACAGGATAAGGTGTGAGGTATTTGTAATGCTCACAACAACAGTGTACAGCTGAGCGAGGTCCATGCTTGCCATGCTATGGCATCTGTGTGGGTAACCCAGGCTTAGGAAAATAAGGTGCAAAAAAGGGCTTGGTTTCTTTGCTGTTGATTTCATGGAGGGAGAGAGGTAAGTGCATCATGGGAGACTAACACCATGTTCCCATAACCACCCAGGCAAATGTTTTGGTCCCATGAGGCATTGCAAGCCCAACCCAAAATTCCACTTGGCTACAAGCACTGTGGGATAGCTACCCACAGTGCAGTGCTTTGTGCATTGATGCAAGCCCTACTAGTGAGGTTGCACTCCGCTGACACAATAAGCGTAGTGGAGACATGCAAGATTGACTTGCTTAAATCAGAGGCTCAGTGTTGACTTACATAAAATCGACTTAACTTTGTAGTATAGACATGCCCTAAATTACGCTACTCCAGCTACATGAATAACATAGCTGGAGTCAATGTAGCTTAGGTCGACTTACCCTGGTGTCTTCACTGTGCTGTGTCAATGGGAGACAATCTTCAGTCGACTTACCTTACTCTTCTTGCAGAGCTGGAGTCGACCAGAGAGCACTGTGCCATTGATTTAGTGGGTCTTCACTAGACCCACTAAATTGACACTCGCTACATTGATTACAGCAGCGTCGATCTCCCCAGTAGTGAAGACAAGCCCATGGTCTTATCAACCACTCTGAAACTTGGCAACCTTGACATGAGGATTAGACTGCTTGGGCACTGCTTTTAGCTTCCTCTTTCTGGTCATAAGCTCACAGCAGTATTGCAAAATATGCAGTCTTGCCTGGCTAAGCCACACTTACTAAACGGGTGGAAAAAGGAGACAGGTAGGAAAGAAAAGAAATAAAGATGGGGAAGGAAAGAACACATGGTGGGAAGGGAGATGAAGTGCAGATGGTGTTTGGGATTTAGCCAGAGCTGGTGGTGTCTAGGTCCCTCTTTCTCTGGCCTGGTCATCTATCAGCATTAGGATAAAGAAGACCCTAGGTCCCAGGAGATGGTGAAGGTGACAGCCATAATGATGAAACTTGCTCCTTCCCCTTCTCTCATCTTGCAGCCAGCATCACAGTAGCCAGCTTCCCCACTTCCCAAAATCTCTTTTTGAGGACCCCAAAAGTGCAATGATGGGTAGACTAGCCTGTTCTCTCATTATCTTGTCCACCAGTTAGGCCTGGTTTCCAACATACCAATTTTGGTTCACCGATCACCGGTTCCATACCCTTCTTGTTTACCAAGCATGATCTTAACAGTTGAACTCACAATTAGGTCAAATTTGTAGGGCCAATTACTATAACAGATCATAATAAACATAATAAACCAGCTAAATCCTAAGAGTGCTTAGAGGACCCAGCTGTGCTAGGTGCCGTACAGACACATAAATCCCAGCCCAGGACAGCTTACAATCTAAATAGACAAGATGGGCAAAGGGTAGGAGAAAGGAAGTATAATTTTACTCATAGGCAACTAAGTCGCAGAGAGATTGACCTTCCCAAAGTCACACCAGATACCGAATGCAGATCTTCTGATTCCCAGTCTAGTACCTCAAACCATGAGAACAGTGTTCTTCTGAGCTGCAGTTATAAAGAGGTATATTCTCCCAGGATTACATGCAATACTTTGTTAGACTGCCTGCAAGCTAAAGAATTTTATAGCAAGAAAGGTTGTCTCAAAATTAGGACTTTATAACAAACTTAAGAATGTGGACAAATCATGTACAGGTTTTTCATAAGACATTAGTCACGTATTACACTATGATCCCCTTGGGCTCCATAACAAAAGACATGCATACTTCAGCCACTTTCTGGAAGTCTCATATTCCAATGTTAATATTTATTATTTGTATGACAGAGACATAGTCCCTCCAATACTCATTGCTAAGGTATACTGTATCTGTGTATCTCTACAGATTGTTTTAAGCCTCCATCACCATAGTATATCAGGTACCTGCCAGATCGATGGGCAGCGATCGATCCAGAGGGATCTAGTCTAGACGCGATAAATCGACCCCTGAGCCCTCTCCTGTCGACTCCTGTACTCCAGCGTCATGAGAGGCACAAGCAGAGTCAACAGGGGAGCAGCAGCAGTCGACTCACTGTGGTGAAGACACCACGGTGAGTTGATCTAAGTACATTGACTTCAGCTACCTTATTCACGTAGCTGAAGTTGTGTAACTTAGAACGATCCCCCATGCCCCCTTCCCCAGTGTAGACCAGGGCTTAGTCACTCAAGTATTTAAAAAGCCTTGCACAAACAAAAATTGTTCACAACACTTTCCTACTTGATGTGAATTCAAATGGCTTCATTTTACATGACCTCTTTGAACCAAAATGGTTGTTTTTCAAATGAGCCCACCTGCAAACTGAAACCACTGCACTTTGCAGGTTTTCCACTACATCCATGAATCATAGCCTCTGCATTCCACACAAACCATTCCTGTAAACTGGATTGGCTGTATTTCATATGACCTGTCTCCGCTGTGAATAGGAAAAGATGTAGTAATGGTAGTATTTATTATTGTTGCAGTATGTAAAGCCTGCTAGGTGATATATACTACAAAGGTCTCTGCCCCTGGGGGCATACAATGTAAATGTAGACACAACATGATGAGTGATAGTCTCAATGAGTAGAGAGGTGATGGGGGTCATAGATTCAGCAAGAAGATCACACAGATAGTCAATTTGATCATGTGCACATCTTGGTGAGGCAATTACATTTCATAAATAGGAATTCTATAAATAAAACTTTGTTGAAAAGGGATTAGCAGTGATCATTTGAAACTGATCTCATCAGAGTTTTTCTCCAATTTTGACAGGACATTTTCTGCCATATGTGACTGGCTGTTTGTTTCCCTCCCACCGCCTTGTGCCACTGCTCTCCATCTTTTCACCACAGCTGGACATCATACTTGCCCTTCATACCCTCAGCCACCTCCCTTCAATGTCATCTTTCCATTTAGCTTAGTTACCCCCTAACTAAATTCCATCTTTAACATTGTTTTTTTAAAGAAAACTCGTGGAACAATTAAAATATGACATTTGCAGGCCATTATGCTGTTCACTCTGCTTGCATGCTATATCCTCTTTCCCTATTTTGTCTGTTTAGATATTGAGCTCTGCAGGGTAAAGACTATCTACTACTCTGTTTCCCATTGTGCCAGGCACTGTCCACCTTGTTTTTTTATTGTCATCTTCTATGCATTATGGTAATAAACATAATTAAGAATGTGTGACATATCCCCAAACCCTAAAAATCAAGGAAATTCCAAATTATGGGACATTTCAACCATATCATAATGCCACACAACATTTCTACTGTCAGCGACAGATGCATTGTCAAAAGGAATTTTATTCTGCATCTAACAAGCGAGGAAATGACACACAACCCAATAATGTCCCTCTGTATAATGCAGAACTTTAATTATAACTTCAGCGACGTTAACAAATAATTTCAGGTCGACACATGCACTCAGATTCAGTGTGTGCTAGGTCTTGTATATATAGGGGAAATATAAGGTTTTGTGCAATACTATGAGTCAAAATAATATGGTGAGTATTAGTGTGCATCCTTACCAGTTGCAAACAAAAGGAAGTTCCTTGTGATAGTGAAAATTCACTCTATAGGCATTAACATCTGGTTAACTACAGGCTAGCATGCCACTTCAAATGGGTATCATGAAAACATGAGTCTCAACAAAGATTTTGAATGAGAGGATAGGATCTAGTGATCAGAATTTAACAACTGTTATCTACCTAAGGGGTAGTATGGGAAAAGGCATTCAGTTGGCTATAGGAGATTAGGATGAAAGGGGCATGGAGGCTGGCATTAATGACAGACGGATGAGGTATTCCAACTGTAAACTGACCCCAACACCTAAAGATGATGCCCCCTGCATGGACCCGAGGCCATCACTTGTCACATCACACCTCCCTTCCTTGCACTGCACCAGCCTTGTCTATCTTAGGTACTTCTCTAGCCCATATCACTATAATATCTGAGTGCTTTATAATGTTAATGTATTGATTCTCTCACTATTTTGTGAGGCAGGGCAGGGCTGCAATCCCCATTGTACAGAGGGGAAACTGAGGCACAGAGGGGCTAAGTGAGTTGCCTAAGGTCACACAGGAAATAAGTGGCAGAGTGGGAACCTGAACCTTGATTCTCCCAAGAACTAGGCTAGTGCCACAAGACCCCAAGCACTAAGCTTTGCATCCCCTGCACAACACTCTATACAGGGCCTGTGCCTTGCCCCTCAGTAACCCTCCATGAAGACCCACTTGTCAACCCTCATGATTCCCCCACTTCTCCATCCCCGCTGTGAGGACCCACTCTATCACCTGATCCCTACCTCTCAGTCAGGCCCATACTGTAAGGATCCATTCTTTTGTTCCTTATGCGATCCTCCCACCCTTCAGTAATAAACCCCTTGAGTAGACCGTCTTGGATTCTCCAGGAATTAAAAATTCATGTTTAATTAATGATTGCCATGTGATGAAACCTCCAGGAATACCTCACACCAAACGCTGCAACCCTACCTTGCAGGGACCCAGCCTATCACCCCTCATCTGACCCCCTCTGCCCAGCCCCCGAGTGACACCCACTCCGAGACCCCTCGCCTAATCCCCATCGCTCAACAACCCTCCTCCCCCCGGGACCCAACCTGTCAGCCCTCATGTGATCCCTGCCCCTCATGTGACGCCAGGGCCCCGCCCCTCACTGACACCCCGGCGGGGCCCAGTCTGTCACCCCCCCCACATGACCCCCCCGCCCGCAGTGACCCCCCCGCGGGGATCCAGCCTATTGCCCCCAAGGCTCATCCCCCCCCTTTCCCGCAGCGCACGTGCCGCTGAGACCCGCCCGGCCGCTCCGTCCCGAGCCCCTCCCAGTCTGCGGCGACTCAGCCAGCAGCAGCCTCGGGAGAAGGGCGGTGGCTGGGATCACGTGCGGCTCCGCACTCAGCTGCTCCGACCCCGGCGCTGTCCCCAGCGGAGCCGCCACCGCCGGGACCCGGAGCCAGTCGCTGCTCCGCGCCGGCCGCCTGCGCCGCCGAGCCCGCGGTGCCGCCAGAGCTGGGAGGCGCGTCGGGGGCGCTGGCCGGGATGCTGACGCTGGTGGCCCGGCTGCTGGAGTGGCTGCGCTCGCTGTTCTGGAAGGAGGAGATGGAGCTCACCCTGGTGGGGCTGCAGTACTCGGGCAAGACCACCCTGCTCACCGTGCTGGCGGTACGGCGCCCGGCCACGGCCTCCCGGCGGCGGGGTCGTCGGTCCCCGGGAGAAGGGGGCCATGGCGCGGGGGGAGGAGGCTATGTCCGTAATGTGGCGGGCGGGAGCTGTCACTAATGAGGCGGGGGGCTCTGTCTTGGGGCTGTGCCTTTAATGAGATGGGAGAGTGTCTCTGACAGGCGGGGGAGCTCTGTCTGAATGGGTGGGGGCAGTGTCTCTGGGGTGGGGGTGCTAGGGAGGCGGAGGGGGCTGTGTCTGGGACCCTGTCATTAGGCTGGGGGGGGGGGCTGTGTCTCTTTAAGGGGACAGGGGGACCCTCTCTGCTGCTAGAGGGCCATGTCTGGGACTGTCTCTCTTTAGGGAAAATGGAGGCAGTCTGTCCCTGGGTTTGGATGCAGCTGGCCCCCAGCCCTGCCTGCTGGATGAACATTGCCTGTGGTTGGTTTCCCTTGTGGGAGTAAGCCATTAGGGCGGTGTGTAGTAATACAGTGGTGTGGGGTCTGGGGCACCCTGAGGGGCTGTGAGTGGGTTTCAAGTGGACCACCAAGCATGGCTGGCATTAGACTCACTAGGGCCCAGAACAGAAAGCTGAAGCCTTTTCACATGGGATTGCAGCCCTGGGGCCCCAAGGCCTGCTCCCCCAGGCTGAAGCTGAAGTCTGAGCAACTTAGCTTTATGGTGCACCATGTAGTGGGGGGCCTAAGGCAATTGCCCTCCCTTCTATCCCCTACCCCTGCAGGCTCTGGCATTTATATGCAGAAAAACAGTTGTGGCACAGCTGGGCCATGGAGTTTTTATAGCATTCTGGGGGAGAGGGCCCCAGAAAGAAAAAGGTTGAGAACCCTTGTAGTAGTATGTAGGGGGTGAACATGGTTTGTATTTGAGGTTGGGAAGCAGATGGTTGCTAGAAACTTCGTTGAGATTTCTAGTGTCTTGTAGCTGAATGCCTGGCACCTCTTTTCCCTCCTGCTCACCTCCCCATCCCCTCACAAGAGAGGTTTATTGCCTGTGGTGAAGTCCTCATCCTGTCATAAGATCTCTATAGTGAGTGGGGGATGGGAAGAACCCTGGGACAGTGACGATTTCGCAACTGCTCTAATATCACACCAACAACAGATGTGAGTTTAAAGTAAGTTAAAGATGAGAAAATAGCTTTTTGATTATCAGGTTCATCCATCTCGCTGTGAATCCCCCAGAGAAAGGATATTTGTACATTATATAAAGTCACTTTTTCTACAATAAAATAGTGTTTTGTTTATATAAATCCTCACATCAACACCTCCTATCTAGCCAAAATTCACCTGATAAAATAATGTTCTAGTCTAGGGTTTCTCAAACAGGGGTCGCCGCTTGTGTAGGGAAAGCGCTGGGCTGGGCCGGTTCATTTACCTGCCTTGTCCACAGGTCCGGCCGATCGTGGCTCCCAGTGGCCACAGATCGCTGCTCCGAGCCATGCTGACTGAATATTAGAGCTGTTTGGAACATGGACTACCTTTTCTGTAGGAAATTTCAAAATGTATGTAGAATAGGAATGTAACAATTTTTCAAAATGTCCATTGGAGCAAAATTCTGTACGTTCATTTTGGAAGAATCCAAATTACATTTTATTTTGACTGCGTCAAAACATTTTGGTTTGATAAGGTCAAAACATCTAGTTTTGACTTTATAACATTACAATCAACAAGACTTTTGTAATATAATATAAAGATTGAAAGATTTTTAACTATTATGTCATGGCAGCCAAGGAGCTAGGTAATAGGCAAGCTGGCCAGCATGTAGTGATCTGAGGAGCTGGCCAGTGTTCCCTCTAATTTTTCCCACGCATGTATGGAACAAATTTTGATATGTGCGCCAATACAAAGGCAATGTGTGACACATCATCTCCATATTGGTGCACGTAACAAAATTCATATGGCGGGGGTGGGGCCGAGGGTTTTGGAATGTGGTAGTGGGCTCAGGGCTGGGGCAGAGGGTTGAGGAGCGGAGGGGGTGAGGACTCTGGGGTGGAGCCGAGGATGAGGCGTTCAGGGCTGGGGCAGAAGGCTAGGGTGTGGAGGTGAGAGCTCCAGCTGGGGGTGCAAGCTCTGGGGTGCAGCCAGGAATGAGGAGTTTGGGGTACAGGCTGCCTCGAGGCTACAGCGGGGAGAGAGGACTCTCCCCAGTTCTCTTTCCCTGTAGCAGCACCTGGGCTGGGGCTGCAGGACAGGCACCTCTCCCCCGGCCATGGGAGGTCCAGGCTCGGGCTAGGGGAAGGGTGCCTCTCCCCCGGGCCGTGGCAGGGCTGGGTTGGGGCCGACGGGGAGCCACAGGCCTGCGCGGCGCTTAATAGGCTGCCGCGCAGCTTCAAGGGAAGTTAGGAGCTGACTAGCCGGGCTGCCATTCTGTCTGACTTCTTTCGAAAGTTTTAATGGAATTGACACATTCCCATGGAACATTTTGATTCCATCAAATCAGCGTTTTCTGATGGAAAATTGTTCTGTCAGAAAACTTTTGACCAGCACTACTTGTCAGTATGTACTGATCAGCTAAGCTTTCTATCTGTCTTATCTGTTTATCTATTGTTACTCAAAGTTAATCTTTCCTTTGGGTTCCCAGTGCATCCCATTGTCTCCATTTTGCCTGTCATTGTTACTGTGATAAATGAAGGGGGATAGCTCCTTTTGTGGACATCCAGCCAGCCAGTTAGCATAGAATCTCTCTTGGTAGCTCTTCTCCACTTGCTTTATCTGTAAAGGGTTAAAAAGTCTGACTGCATGCATAGGTAAAGGGAAGTGAGTAGGCACCTGGCCAAGAGAGCCAATGGGAGGCTAGAACTTTTTAAAATTGGGGAAAAAACTTTTCCTTGGTGGGTCTGTCTGTTGTTCTCCGTAGAGAGGAGACACATGGTAGCAATGCTATAAGAAGCTTTAAGCCAGGTATGGAAAATCATCAGATCATACCTAGAACTATTTATTTGAACCCCAGATATGTAAGTAAATCAGGGGCTGTCTAGGAAGATGCGATTAGGGTTATTTCTTTTATTTCTTTATGACTTGTGGACTCCTCTGTGCTAACCCCCAAATGCTTTTGTTTTGCTTGTAACCTTTAAGCTGGACCTCAAGAAAACCATTCTTGATGCTTAATTATTATATTTGATCTTTTAAATTCTAGCAATAGCCCATGTTCCAGATGTATTTTCTTTCTTTTTGTTTTTAATGAAATTTACCTTTTTTTTTAAGAACAGGATTTTTTTTTGGTGTGTGTCCTAAGAGGTTTGTGCATATGTTGTTTAATTAGCTGTTGGCAACAGCTGATTTCCTTTGTTTTCTTTCTCAGCTCTTCCCTGGAGGGGAAGTGAAAGGGTTGAGAGTACCCCCACAGAAAGAATTCCCAAGTGCGCCTTCCTGGGCTCTCAAAGGGGTTCTGCACTTGTGTAGTGGCAGCATCTACCCATCCATGGTCAATGAAAATCTGTAACCTTGAGAGTTTAATACCAGCCTGGAGTGGCCAGTATTACTTTTTAGAATCCTTGTGGGCCCCCACTTTCTGCACTCAAAGTGCCAGAGTGGGGAATCAGCCTTGAACTGTCAAGGCTGATTCCCAACTAACTTATGTTGTGGTAACACCCATATAGACACTTGAAGAGTCAGTCTCTACCCTGAAAAGATGGCAGTTTAAGAAGACCAAAAAACAGAGGAAGCATGGGAGGAAGGGATACAATATATAAGCAAGTGATTGGGGTGGTGGTAATCACACAACTTTAGTCCCACATTTGTTTTTTGTTTTACTTTATAATATGGGGACCAAGGTGCGATGAAGGGAAATGGCAGTGAGGGTGTGTGTAGGGAGTGAGATCAGAGGAGGAAGGAAGCAAGATAGAAGGGAAAAAAGATGGAAGAATAAAGAGAAGCGTGCAGGTATTGGAGAATGAGGCTAGCAGCGTGCCAGTGGAAGGGTATGTTGTGGGGAAGACATCAATCAGCAAACAGAAAAGGATGTCTGCAGTTCAGATTGTAAAAGGCAGTTTGCTGACATATTTGGCATTCGGGTGATCTTATGATATGGGCCTCAGTGGTACTGCTGTTAATCTAGTCTCCAGCCGAGGAGCATTCAGCTCGCAAGGGCTTGCTCTGCCCTTGGGAGTTCTTGCTTTGCAAACAATAAATCAACTTGCCACTTGCAACCATTGCAAAAATGGAAATAGTCTTACAATAAGATGACAGCACCAGTTTAATAATAAGTGCGGGTGTTAGAGCTTAATGATTTACATTGCAAGGAGTTGACTCCCCACTAACAGTGTGCTTATGGTGCTCTCTGCAGGTATACTGGGACTGGTACAAACTCTAAACCAGGAGATGGCAACCTCTGGCACGCGGCTTGCCAAGGTAAGCACTCTGGCGGGCTAGGCCAGTTTGTTTACCTGCCGCATCGGCAGGTTTGGCCGATCATGGCTCCCACTGGCCGCAGTTTGCTGTCCCAGGCTAATGGGGGCAGCAGGAAGCGGCGTGGGCAAGAGATGTGCTGACCGCGGCTTCCCGCCACCCCCATTGGCCAGAGAGAGCAAACCGCGACCAGTAGGAGCCGTGATCCGCCGAACCTGCTAACGCTGCAGGTAAACAAACTGGCTCAACCCAGCCCGCCAGGGTGCTTGTCCGGGTAAGCCGCGTGCCAGAGGTTGCCGACCCCTGCTCTAAACCTGCTTTAGATTAGAGGAGAATAAGTTAGCTAAGAAATAACACCTTTTGGTTTTGGGCTGCATTTACATTAGCAAACTTTGTGGCTATAAGTCATCACATTACAGTGCAACCAGTAATAGCAGTGTTGGACAGGACTCTCAGCTTCTTCTTGTCATGTTATGTAATTCTGCCCCAAATGTGCTAGACAGTGTGGTGGTACCAAAAAAAATAAAAAATCTGCACTGTGCACACTACAGTTTCTGTCATTGCTATAATCCGTGGAGATGCACTAGTGAAAAATTACATGTAATTTGTGCCAGCACAGATGCAGTCTAAGAAGAATGTTATGAATCACTTTTAACCATGGTTTCTGATTTGGGGAAGGACACAGATTGCAGCTATGGAAAAGCACACGTATTGTGTCCTTCAAGTTGGAGATAAAGTGTCATGATAAGAGGAGAGTTGGTTGGGAACTAATTCTGAAGTAAACAGTCTAGGATAAGTGGTTCACAGTGGATTATTCTTGAATACACCTCTACCCCGATATAAAGTGGTCCTTGGGAGCCAAAAAATCTCACCGCCTTATAGGTGAGACCGCGTTATATCGGTTCAGGCTGGTATGCCATACCAGACTGGACTGGCGTCCCCAGCTGTGATTTAAAGGGCCGAGTGCTCCAGCCACTGCAGGGAGCCCCAGTCCCTTTAAATCACCGCTGGAGCTCTGGCAGCGGGGCTCAGTCGGGGATTTAAAGGGCCCGGGGCTCCCCGCAGCAGCTGGAGCCTCTGGCCCTTTAAATCACAGCCCAAGCCTGGCTGCCAGAGCCCCGGTGGGGATTTAAAGGGTCCAGTGCTCCAGCTGCTGTGGAGAGCCCTGGCCCCTTTAAATTACTGCCGGAGCTCTGGCAGTTGGGCTCGGGCAGGGATTTAAAGGGCCCGGGGCTCTACACGAATTTGGATATAACTCAGTAAAGCAACGGGGCTTGGGTGGCGTTTTAAAGAGCCCAGGGCTCCCCAGTGCTTTACTGCGTTATATCCGAATTCGTGTTATATCGGGTTGCATTCTGTCAGGGTAGAGGTGTACAATGGACCTGAGGGGAGGGGATTGGAAGTGGGGTGGGGGAGAAGGTTGAATGGGAAAAGAGAAACCATCATGACAAGGGACTGAGTGTATTAAACCTAAACTGTGGTGGACCATAAAACACAGTGGTAGGATATTGTATTGCAGTAGCTTCAGAGATCCTTGTCAGGGTTCCACTGTGCTAAGCCATGTACAAACACATTGTGAGACAGTCCCTGCCCTGAAGAGCTTGGGCAAGATTTTGCCCTGTTCTACCAGTGTAAATCCAGACAAATTCCATTGTAAAGGAGTTATTTTGGATTTCAGCCTGTATAACAGAGCAGAATCTGGGCCATTGTTAAGGTAAGAGTGACTGTTAATGAAAATAGTCCATATAGTTATGGTAACTCAGTATTTGGAGGCATTTAATTCAGTATCCCAAAGCATTTATAAATCCATATTTGTAAGCATGTGTAACACAGGCATTCAGATTAGATGATTACAATGATCACTTCTGACTTTGGAAGCTATGAAAAATTCATTTCAAACCCCTCAAGCATCAAATCTATTGCTTCCTTCAGATTGTCATTTGTTTGTTTTTATTGAAATATAATAGAATAAGGATGTCTGACTTCACACCTCTGAATATTACAAAAACAAGATATGTATCTTGTGGAACCTTCCTAGGAAATAAAGTCTGTTTTATTGGACTTATTCTTTTCACTTCAAGGCTCCTTATAGCGCTTGAAACAAATTATCTTATCGCAACAGATTCATTGATAAGAAACTATATGTTAATTGGGCAGTGATTAGTAAACTATTTCCTCCCGACCCCCGTCTTTCAGCTAGAAGTCCAAGATTGTATATGGAGAAAAGAACTACAAAAATAATGTTATCCAGCTTGTAACTGTTTCTTTTCTACCATAATAGAAACATCTCAGAAAGATAAGACCAAATATCTAAACAGGAGACATGAACTGTTTGAGGACCCCAATATATACATTGTATCTCCAAGACAGGGCAGTTATGCCTTTTATTTTACTACATGTGTCTTCCTTTTTAACATGTCTGATGTATACTTTACTAATACAAATGGAAGACTTACTTTCTTAGAATTTACCAAAATCATGACTTTTAATGGATTCCTGGTGCAATTATCTCCTCCCCCAAGATTCAGTATTTAAAGAATAATCACATTTCTTCTGGTTTCTCGCTTTAAAAGTCAGTTCAGCATAAAATAAATATTCAGCATAAAATATTGAACCAATTAGACCAGTGTGTTTAAAAGAAGATTGAAACTAACTAGGCTCTCTGATTTTAATCAATTCCAAATTTCTGCTTCTGTTGCTGCTAGGCATGTGGTTTTATGTAGGAGCACAGGTACAGTTGTATTGAGTGATGATTTTTGAACGTGGAGGCATTTATAGAAAGTGACTGTCAAGGGTTCCTTCCCTACTCTGAACTCTGGGGTACAGATGTGGGGACCTGCATGAAAGACCCTCTAAGCTTATTTTTACCAGGTTAGGTTAAAAACTTTGCCAAGGCACAAATTCCACTTTGCCTTGAACAATATGCTGCTACCACCAAGTGATTTAGACAAAGAATCAGGGAAAGGACCACTTGGAGTCCTATTCCCCCCAAAATATTCCTCCGAGCCCTGCACCTCCCTTTCCTGGGGAAGGCTTGAGAATAATAGCCTCACCAGTTGGTACAGGTGAACACGACCCAAACCCTTGGATCTTAAGAACAATGAAAAATCAATTGGGTTCTTAAAAGAAGAGCTTTAATTAAAGAAAAGGTAAAAGAATCACCTCTGTAAAATCAGGATGGTAAGTACTTTACAGAATAACAAAAGACTCAAAAACAGAGGATTTCCCCTTTAGGCAAAACTTTAAAGTTACAAAAACAAGGATAAACCTCCCTGTTAGCATAGGGAAAATTCATAAGCTAAAACAAAAGGTAACCTAACGCATTTCTTTGCTATTACTTACTATTTTTGCAAGACTAGATGCTTAGTTCAGATATGGCTTAGGGAGATGTATTTTCCCTGCCCTGTTTCTTTGTTGACTCCCGGAGAGACAGACCAAAAAACCTTCCCCCACAGGTTTGAAAGTATCTTCTCCCCTTATTGTTCCTTTTGGTCAGGTGCCACCCAGGTTATCTGAGCTTCTTAACCCTTTACAGGTAAAAGAGGAATTAAATGCTACCCTTAGCTGTATGTTTATGACAGTGACTGAAACAAAGAATGAGCGAAAGAGACACAGAAACAAAAGATGGGGGCAAAGCATGGGAGAAAATGTATCCATAAGACTGCCTATAGAGAAGTTTGGTATCCTGAGAACAATATACCCTGAACAAACCAAGGAACTAACTAATAGAAGTTGTTTTAATCTGCAAGATAGAGAACATTAAAAAAAATCATGAAGTGAGAGTAACAGGTCTCTATTGAAAGTTATGTGACTTTTTAAGCCCTAGACCAGGGTTTCTCAAACAGGGGCTGCTGCTTCTGTAGGAAAGCTCCTAGCGGGCTGGTCCGGTGTGTTTACCTGCCCCGTCTGCAGGTCCAGCTGATCGCAGCTCCCACTGGCCACGGATCGCTCCTCCAGGCCAACGGGAGTTGCTGGAAGCAGCGGCCAGTACATCCCTCGGCCCGAGCTGCTTTCAGCAGCTTCCATTGGCCCAAAACAATGTGATGGAATCTTATCCTCTTAACCCCAGTTAATGAAGGGGAAAGATGCAGCAGGTCTGGTGTGACCAGTGATAACATTAGGAATCAGTCAGTTGTCCAGTTGCATAGAAAATAGCTCGAATGTAATGTTGTTCGTGGGACAAAATGCCTACTATATTTATTAAAGGTACATTTCTGGAGGTGATGGGTGGAGAGGGCATAGTGAGAACTCTACTTAAGTTCTCATTTTTCACCTCCTCCTCTTTCAAGGTACTATGGTAAAGTGCGTTTTAACAAAAACTAAGTTCCTTTATTGTAGCAATGTTCATTTCAACTGTGAGGCACTGGATAGGACTTGCCTTAACCTTTTGTAGGAGAGAGTATTTTCCTAAAATTTCCCAAATTATCACTCATTCAGCTCCACTTATTGCAGTAATAGTAAGAACTTGAGGATAGGTGGTGCTTCCAACACTAAGCTAAGTTATTCCCTGCAGCACCACCCCTTTCACCATTGTTACCTTTGGTGGAGCTGAACCCATGGTAACAATAGTGAGGAACTTTAGCAGAAACATCCTAGTGTTGTCAAGGCCTCATAGTAATCCAACAATGCTGCCCCCAGATTAGCTAAAGGAACCAGATGAAGCGTGTTGAGAGTTTCTTTGAGTACTCAGGATAATAAGTCTAGGAACAAGAGGCCAGAAATGAGTTAGTTTTCTCCCAGTGGCAGGACAGTGTGTTAATCAAAGCATTTGTTCATGTTATTTTAAATAATTTATATAATTCTCAATTTGTGTTGTGAAAATGAAAGATTATTTAGATTACAAATGCTGAATGTGTTAGTTCTTAATGAGTTATAGTAATTATAACCCTTTTTTTTATTTTCAGTCAGGGCAGTTCACAGAAGATATGATTCCTACAGTAGGCTTCAATATGAGAAAAATAACAAAAGGAAATGTTACCATAAAGGTAAGTGTTCTTGTCTGAATTATACAAAAGAAGCAATAACTACTAAACCAATTTTTTTAGCATGGGATGTGAGTGTGGTGAAAATGACTGCACTTAGCATAATTGATAACTGTCATTTTTCTCATGAAATAATAGGATGGACTATTCTTTTAAATAATCTTTATCGAGACTTCTTTTGAATATGCACTATGGTCAGTTATTTCAAGAAACCAACAGACGTATGTTCACTTTTATGAAAACAGACCTACATAGCGAGCAACACATTATTAAAGTAATCCAGCAAATGTGAAACTTAGTTGATTTAAAAAAGAAAGTTAAAATTATTTTCTACGCCTGCCACTGCATCTCTTTGCCAATTCTTGTGACTTTTCAATAACTCTTGTATGTTTGAACTAATCATCTTCTCTGTGCTCTCCTGCTGTGTGAAAAACAGGAACAATTTACTTGACAATGCAAGGAAGTAGTGAATCTGACCATATGAAGTGCTGTCCAATGCACAAATTAAACTGACGATTTTTTCCCCTCTAATCTTTTTCAAATATAGTAATCTTACAGTTAAAACGTCAGTACGAGGGAAAAGCAGACAAGTGAACTGTCAGGCTGGAGGGAGGTTACTAGTGGAGTTCCTCAGGGATCGGTTTTGGGGCCAATCTTATTTAATCTTTTTATTACTGACCTTGGCACAAAAAGTGGGAATGTGCTAATAAAGTTTGTGGATGACACAAAGCTGGGAGGTATTGCTAACACAGAGGAGGACCGGGATATCATACAGGAAGATCTGGATGACCTTGTAAACTGGAGTAATAGTAATAGGATGAAATTTAATTGTGAAAAGTGCAACGTCATGCATTTAGGGCTTAATAACAAGAATTTTAGTTATAAACTGGGGACACATTAGTTGGAAGTAACAGAGGAGGAGAAGGACCTTGGAGTATTGGTTGATCACAGGATGACTATGAGCTGCCAATGTGATATGGTCATTAAAAAAGCTAATGTGGTTTTAGGATGCATCAGGTGAGGTGTTTCCAGTAAAGATAAGGAGGTGTTAGTACCATTATACAAGGCACTGGTGAGACTTCATCTGGAATATTTGTGTGCAGTTCTGGTCTCCCGTGTTTAAGAAGGATGAATTCAAACTGGAACAGGTACAGAGAAGGGCTACTAGGATGATCCGAGGAATGGAAAACCTGTCTTATGAAAGGAGACTGAAGGAGCTTGGCTTGTTTAGCCTAACCAAAAGAAGGCTGAGGGGAGATATGATTGCTCTTTATAAATATATCAGAGGGATAAATATCAGGGAGGGAGAGGAATTATTTAAGCTTGGTAGCAATGTGGACACAAGAACAAATGGATATAAACTGGACACTAGGAAGTTTAGACTTGAAATTAGATGAAGGTTTCTAACCATTATAGTGAAGTTCTGCAACAGCCTTCCAAGGGGAGTAGTGGGGGCAAAAGACATATCTGGCTTCAAGACTAAGCTTGATAAGTTTATGGAGGGGATGTTATGATGGGATAGCCTAATTTTGGCAATTAATTTATCTTTGATTATGAGCAGCTAAATATGCCCAATGGTCTGTGATGGGCTGTTAGATGAGGTGGGATCTGAATTACTACAGAGAATTCTTTCCTGGGTGCTGGCTGGTGAGTCTTGCCCACATGCTCAGGGTTTAGCTGATCACCATATTTGGGGTTGGGAAGGAATTTTCCTCCAGGGAAGACTGGCAGAGGCCTTGGAGGTTTTTCGCCTTCCTCTGCAGTGTGGGGCACGGGTCACTTGCTGGAGGATTCTCTGCACCTTGAGGTCTTTACCCACGATTTGAGGACTGCAGTAACTCAGACATAGGTTAGGGATTTGTTCCAGGAGTGGGTGGGTGAGATTCTGTGGCCTGCATTGTGCAGGAGGTCAGCCTAGATGATCATAGTGGTCCCTTCTGACGTTAAGTCTAGGAGTAAGTGTCTAAGCTGACAATGTTATTTTTTAGATGTTTCAGGTCAAAACGTGTCATCTTTTTTCCAGTAAATACATTTTATTTTATTTGTGTTATTATTGCATTCGTTTAATTTGTCACTGGAAAGTCCCTGCCAGGCCAAAGCCTTCCCTCCACACTTCTTCAAATGGAAGAAGTTCAAAAGTTATAGGATGGGCTGAGGGAATTTCTTTTGGCTCCAACTGATCTAAATTAGAGCAATATTGCATATATTCAAATTACTGTGCTGTCTCATAAAAGAGTTATCTGCTACTTCTCCTTTTTTCCTGGATCTGTCTTTTCTGTTCCCATTGCTTCTTTCTCCTCCATTTCTTGGAAATTGTCTTTCTTCCCTCTGGAATTGTGGGCTTCCTGAACCTGGTTGAAGGCCTTGCCTACTCAGGAAAGTTTGTGAGGGTTTTTTTGTTTGTTTTTTATAGTCTAAGATATTAATTTAAACTGTAAAACTGCCCATACCTATCTGGATACTCTTATTCCGGTATGAGTACCTTTTTTTCCAGTTTAGTTTGTCTCTCTTGGTGGGTTTAATCTAAACCAAAAAAGCCACTCTTCTACTGGAATAGGAGTGTCCACATGAATGGGCTATACTGGTATAGCTTTATCAGTATAACTGTCAAAACTTTCCCATATAGACA
Organism: Gopherus evgoodei; assembly: GCF_007399415.2. Taxonomy (NCBI): domain Eukaryota; kingdom Metazoa; phylum Chordata; order Testudines; family Testudinidae; genus Gopherus; species Gopherus evgoodei. Next base: position 324,921,658 of record NC_044322.1, read on the forward strand.
AGCTCAGGGTTTGTAGAGCACCTAATACAATGGGTTCCTGGTCCACAACTAGGACTCTTAAGTATTAAATCTATACAGATAGGAAATAAGACCTTAAACCATTGGTTTCAGTGTTTTAATCTTTTGCATTCAATTTTTAATGTTATTAGCTTGTAGAATAATCATAGGGTGAGCTATTGGGTATCAATATATTTAGGTTACCTAAACAATTGCATTATAAAAGACTCTTGCCAACTTTTTTTTGAGAAGATCTAACATCTCAGTTGTTTGCAGACAGCCTTTGAAATTAGGTGGAATGAAAGCCCTCAAACTATAGAAATATGCTTTCTTTTTTCTCCCCTAAATGATCCATCAAATTCTGGCTGAGATACAAACTTAAATATCACAATCTTCCTGCTGTGGTTTGCACTTGTGGGGAAAATTTTGACAGCATGCCAAATACACCTCTACCCCGATATAACGCTGTCCGCAGGAGCCAAAAAATCTTACTGCGTTATAGGTGAAACCACATGATATCGAACTTGCTTTGATCCGTTGGAGTGCGCAGTCCCGCCCCCCTGGAGCAATGTTTTACCACACTGTATCAGAATTCGTGTCATATTGGATCACGTTATATTAGGTGTAAATAAACATGAACATTCTAAGGCAGGGCTTGCACCAAAGCACAGCAGCACTCAAAGTTAGGAAATGTGAGCTTTGCAGTTTCCTGTGAAACCTTAAATCTGCCATCTTGTGCATAAACTTTATACTACAGCCTTTAAGTACATGACCACAAACTATTTTTTCTGTAGGATTCATGTCTTTGTTAGTGCAGAGGATGGATGAACAAGGGGCAAGGAGAATCTGGTATTTCCTAAATATCAAGTGTTTAAGTTTGCAACCTAAATAACGTTCTTTCAGCATAGGGGTGGGGTTTTTTAATATATAATACCATGTATTTTACTTGAACACAATTGCAAAAGAATAATCCAAACTAGCCAAATCTCTTTGAAACAAAAAAGTTCCCTTTGAAGATGTGACAAATCTTAATTGATTTACTCCCTTTCCTTGTTTAATGTCTTGAGCAACAACCACATTCTGCCATAATCAGAAGGGAGCGTGTGCTATTTCAAAATGTTTGAGAAATACAAAATACTGTATTTTGAAATAAAATGCCTTTTTCCATATTCTAGAAAGAAGGGTAAATATTGGGTGAGCTATAGAACAAACTTTCCCAAGTTGTAAAGCAGGAGATGATCCTACTCTATATTGGGGAATGGTGTGGGAATGGTCCCATAGATATTGGGAGCAGCCCATGAAGAATATTACTGCTGTCCAGTTCTCCTAAATTTCATAGCTTCCCCAGAGTTGGGCTAGAGACTGGATGAGCCATTTACCTTTACAAACAGGCACATGTCATGGTGTTCTCTTGTACGCTATTTTCTCAGGTGCCAACTTTTTCAGCAGTGTTGTACTGGACTTCATTCTGCTTCTATCAATAGCATGACTCAGAGCAGGCCTTCCTATAAGTGTGCTGCCAACTGCTCTGAGGCAAACATGTGAGAACTGGTGGCAATTTGTGCAGATGGGATTGATTGTCAGGTAAACTTAGTAGGTTTGGTGGGGGGTTGTCTGAGCAGCTAGTCAAGACTAGCATTACCTAGAGCAGCAAGCAGTGCTCAGAAAAGATAGAGGAGCTTAAGCTCCTATATGACAAGGCCTGTGACAATAGTAATAAGCCTGGAAAATATGTCTGGTCTACGGTGAATTGGACCAAATCCTCAGAACTCATCCCTCCAACCAGCCCAAAGTGCTATATGGTAGTACCAAGGTTCCTTTCTTGGCAATGGTAAGGAATAAAGAGGATCAGAAAGAAAACACTAGCTCCAACTGAGGGGTGCATAAAACACTACCAGAAACTATTTGGGGGGACCCAGGATCCAGACATAGCAGAAGACATGGCAACTGAACTGAACTGGGAAGAGGAAATAGTGGCTGAGGGACCCTCATCTGTATACAACAGGTATGCTGCTTTTTATTCTAAATATGTACCATGGAGGTTGAGTTTGTATCCCATCTCCTCCCCCCTCCCCCCTCCAACTTGTGTATTTTTGTTGTTTTCAGGGGGGTTATGGATGCTACCATTAGTATAAATTGAAGGCTAGCCATAACTTCACATCAGTTTCACTACCTTTCATGCAGCACTTCCAGTCATTACTCCCCTCAGCTTAAACCATTCCTCCTTACCTTGCCCACCCCTTCCTCATGTCTGCAGCACAAGCAGCAACTGCCAAGCCCCTGTTTGTCCCACCAGGTTCTACTGCCCCACAATCAGCATCACCTTTGGTAAAACCCAGCCTTTGGCTACATGAGCTTGCCATCCCCAGTTAGCTTGGAAGTGTCCAGATGAACATGCCCAGTGGCTGCTGTGCCATGTCATGTGTCTAGACTTAAAATGGAGGACAAGACCAGGGGGAAAATATTTTACTTTTGAAAAGAAACTGCATTATAAAAATGTAGAGATAGGAGCTTTTTTTTTTTTTTTAATTCTTCATATCAGTCACTATAGCTAAAATATTTGCATTGCATTGCATGTGCCAGGGCATTGCACCTTATTAGCAATCACAGTTCACTTTTTCTATTTAAATACATGAAGTATTCTCAGGCATTGTGAGAAACAAAGGCTCATTAGGGGGAGCTGGTCAGGATTTTAGATTGACCAGCTGATGTCCACTCAGGTCCTCAAAATTTCTAGACTCTTGCTTGCTCATTGAAAGTAATGTGGCTGTGTTATATTTATACATTTTATTTTTGATAAATTGTTTTAATAAAATCACAAATACATCCCCAAGGCTAAGATACTGATGGTAATAGTCAATAATACTAAGACTAAAACAATACAACTTTCAAATAAAAAACAAATCATGGTTTACTCAACAAGTTAGCTTCAATACTGGATTGAAATTAAATAATCAAATTAATTAGTTGTAAGATTAATACAACAAACAATCTAAATTCTAAGAAGGAATCCAAGGAGATGGCAATTCATTTGGCTATATACCCCAGTTATAAGAAGTTTACCAAAATTGGTTGTATCTATAATTTGAAGATGGCTAAATATTTTGATAGTGAAATCAAATTATTACTTTGTCTAAAGCACTGTCTTAGAGCTTCTTCCTTAGATTTCAGTTGCTATTTAATGGCTAACCCTTTCCTGCCCTACCCCTAAACAGAGATAATACAACACAGGCCTAAAAGAACACTGACAAGTAGAAGTTTGAAAAAGCTCGTTTAGCAGTTTACAGCTGATAGCTTCAAGGTTCTTAGGACACTCTAAAGCAGAATGCAGAACACATGTCAATGAATATCTTTGAGACTGTTTTAGGGCTGTTTAAACCTAGTGAACTTTCTTTGTGGTGCCTTCCCCAGGTAGATTTTTACAGATGCTCATGCACATGTACATAAACCCAACCATACTTTCAACCCTGAAAACTAGAGAATAAAAAGGCTAGGAGTCTCCCAACTAATAAAAACAAAGACAAAAATAGAAAAAGTAAATATAAGATACTGAAGAGTGTTTTATTACTCACTGTCAGCAGTTTACAATAAGTCTGACCCAAAGTTTTATAAAAATAAGTGGAAAGCTCCTAACAACCACCAGCCATTCAACACTCATCCATCAACAAAATTAAAAACAAATTTGAACATATTATGATCAGATACTGTTCTTGCAAACAATACAATTTAGTAATCTTGATATTTATTACCTAGGTCATAAATCAAATAGCTTATCTTTTGAAAGTTTCATGTTGATAAGCTACTGAAAACATCTCAAGAAATAAAAGCAAGTAAAATTTTATGAAAGGTCTCGATTACCATGTACACCTCTGCCCTGATATAATGCGAACTGATATAATATGAATTTGGATATAACAGGGTAAAGCTGCGCTTCAGGGGGCGGGGCTGCATGCTCCGGTGGATCAAAGCAAGTTCGATATAATGCGGTTTCACCTATAACGCTGTAAGATTTTTTTGGCTCCTGAGGACAACGTTATATCAGGATAGAGGTCTATGCTATTTCTCTTACAGGATATTATGCTAGAAAAGTGTCAGACTATGAGGTTTGGGGGAATAAGTGAACAAACTATCCTGTCTATTTTCATATATTAATAAAAAAATTTAGAAATCTAGTGGAGATACTAATTAATCTGAACATTATTTTTGCTCAATTTTCTGCAATTATATCCTATAGCCTTTTATAAAATGAGTGTTTGACCTTTGTAATCAAGGCAAAGTTCCTTCCATCCCTACAGAAACTTGCACAGCATTTCTCTTCAGAGAGCTGATTCTGTAATGTCACCTGTGTGAGTAACTCTAGTACAAACTTAGGGCTTGGTTACACTGGGGAGTTGCAGCGCTGGTGGTGGGTTTACAGCGCTGCAACTTAGTAACTGTCCACACCTGCAAGGCACATCCTGTGCAGCAACTCCCTGGCTGCAGCGCTGGCTGTACACCTAGTCTGCTTGGGGTGTAACGATTGTAGCACTGGTGATGCAGCTCTGCTCATCAAGTGTGGCAACCAAAAGCGCTGTTATTGGCCTCCAGGGTATTAGGAGGTATCCCAGAATGCCTGCTCACAACAAACCGGAAGAATGGCTGAACTCTGAGCTCCCCGGAGCTACTTATCTAAAAAAAAAACACAGCTGCTCTTTGCTCCAGCGAGCGAGCGGAGGCAGGGGAATTGCTTTGGAATGTTCACAGCTGTTTGCTTGAGGAGAGAGGGGAGTCCATGTTGAGCAGCTGCATATGTGGTCTGAAGGCTATTTAGGAGTGCATAATTTGCATTTAGTGAATAAGAAAGGGGTGGGGCAAGGGGTCAAAACTTTTAAAATGATTGAAAGTAGGTGCTGTGTATCTTCCAGTCCTTAGAACTTGCAAGGCAGGGAGCTGAGAACAGCGTCAGGTCCAAAAATCCACTCTCTCTGTCTCCCCCATGCTCCCGGTCACACTCTACCTCACCCCCCTGTTTTGAAAAGCACGTTGCAGCCACTTGAACGCTGGGATAGCTGCACATAATGCACCTCTCCCAACAGCTCTGCAAATGTGGCCACAGTGCAGCGCTGGTAGCTGTCAGTGTGGCCACACTGCTGCGCTTTCCCTACACAGCTGTACGAAGACAGCTGTAACTCCTAGCGCTGTACAACTGTAAGTGTAGCCATACCCTTGTCAATCTTGCCCCTCTCTCCCTTGCAGGTATGTATTGCAAACTGGGTGGGGGTGTTTCTCTGAGGCTTGCATTAACCTTTTAGTCCTTTTACACTCACCACCAACTGTCCGTTTTGTGTTTTTCCACCTTTCAAGGATCACTGTCTGATAACAATCTAGCACTCCCAATTACCCGTATAATTATGTGCTAATTTTAATTATAGGTCCTTAAAAGTTCTAGGCCATGGAGAAAGGACATTGGACTTGAAAACTGAACTGAAATTATCTTACAGTATTTCTGTGGTTAATTGTGTAATTTCATCTTTTTCACTGTAATTGCCATGGCAGTGCTATGGACTTCTCTGAACAGTGGTGGAAAGGCAGATGAATCCCAGTGATGAAAGTCTTATGAAACAAAAGGCCAGGGAGCAAATCAAGTAGGGAAGATCTACTTCTGGGCATACACAGTGACATGTACTGGGACTCTGAATGTACTGGTTCAAGGAACTCAAAAAGAAGATGACTCTGGAAAGAAAGGGCACATTTAGGCAATAGGGCAGGGAATTGGTGTAGTACTGTTGAGGACTGAGAGGGATATTGATTCTGTTGAGTATATGAGAACTCAAGAAAACTTGAATGCTTACGTGGAAAGTAATCACTGGGAAGGGTACTGTAGCGAGTGAGTGAACCCCGAGGTTGGTGGGAACATGGGAAGATGTGGAGGAATAGAGGAGCCTGGGGGTCGCAGGCGGAGGTATTGGGCTGAGGGGGTCCAGAGTGGGGAGATGTTTGTGAGAGGGGGAGTGGGAAATTGAGGGAGACCCATAGAAGTGGATTAGAGGGAACTGGAGAGGAGATGTGTAGCTTGGATGGTGGGGTGGCATCTGTGTTGCCAGCTCTTTTGGTATTTTGGTGACTCCAGCAACTTTGCAGCACGAATACTGGTCTATTGCAATCTTATGGGAAGATCCTGGCAACTCAATATTTTTGTCTGAGGCCTTGGCTACACTGGCACTTTACAGCGCTGCAACTTTCGCGCTCAGGGGGGTGAAAAAACACCCCCCTGAGCGCTGCAAGATACAGCGCTGTAAAGCCTCAGTGTAATCAGTGCCGCAGTGCTGGGAGCGCGGCTCCCAGCGCTGCAAGCTACACCCATAGAGGTTGTGGAGTACGTGCAGCATTGTGAGAGCTCTCTCGCAGCGCTGGCGCTCCGACCACACTCACACTTCACAGCACTGCCGCTGCAGCGCTCCGAAATTTCAAGTGCAGCCATACCCTCAGCTGTAACTGATGCCGCAGTTCTGGCTGGAACCACCAGAGGCAGGCACTGGCAGGTTGAGCTGCAGTTCTAGCTGTTGCCAGCAGAGGCCGCCCCTCCACTTGCTGTGGAATCTGCTCCCTCAGTTGAACTGCTGCCTCTGCAGTGCGTGGAAGCCCTTGGGAAGGCAACTCAGGGATAGAAGCCCTTCTCATTCCCATTTAGTGCTGTGCTGGAACCAGTGCTGGATTAAGGTATAAGATAACTAAGTTACAGTTTAAGGCCTCGGAATATGAGGGGCCTCTAAAGAAGAAAAAACTGACTCCATTTCCAATTTTATCAAAATTGGTTGATAAATAAAGGAGATAAGGGACAAAAGAGATTCTCTGTAAATATAAACATTTTTGTTCAAATATGACAAATATACGCAGCTGGCTACACACATACCCTTCAGCCCCTGAGGCAGGAGCAGAAGAACTACTCTGTGGACCCCAGCCCTGAATGGGGGGAGCAACTATGGGCATGTTGAAAAAGTGAATAAAGCCCTGCAGGATAGAAGTTTATACCCATGGATGCGGATATCCTTGGATATAAATTGGTATCCACGGAACCGCAGGGCTTTCCCAGGAACTGCAGCGGTGAAAGGAGCAGAACGTGGGGGGCTGCTGCTCCCAGGAGCCAGCAGGCGGTGTTGGCAGCTCCCCCAGCGTGGCTATACCGCCTCCAGTCCCACCCTCTGGGGCGGGCACCAGGCTCACTGACAGCTGTCCCATGTCATGTTCTTGTGTTCAAGTGGAGCCCATGCCCTCAGATGGGAGATGCAGACAGCTGCATGGAAGGGGCAGGGATGGGTCTAGAGGCAGTACAGCCGTGCCAGAGGAGCTGCTGGCATGGGGCACTCGCTCCTGGGAGCAGCAGCCTCATGTTCTGCTCCTTTCGCCGCTGTGGTTCCTAGGAGAGCCCTGCAGTTCCGTGAAAACCAATTTATATCCACATCCATGGATATAAATTTGTATCCATGCACGGCTCTAGTTGTGAACTGCCCAGGAGAGCTCAAGCTGGCATTGCCAGCCCTCCTTCTCTAACTCTTTACTGCAACAATTTCTTGTTCCCATGGAGTATATAGTGCTGTGAGTCTTGCTGCCTTTTCACTGTTGTTTAATAATAAAAACCTCATCTTTGCTTTAAGATACATTATTCAAAGATCATCAGACAAATTAATAATCACTACATTAATTACTGACCCATATCTCTAGGCCAACAGCCCTTCCTTTCCTGCTTTCGGCCTCCCAAATGAAGCTGAGTGAATAACAGATTTTTTGGTTTGGTGGCCAAACTTAGAGGGGTGGGGGATGGATAGATTCCTTTTAAACTGAAACTGTTTGTTTTTGGGTTTTTTTCCTGAAATGAAAATGCAGCAAATTTTTGTTCAGATTAAAATGAAATGTTTTAAATGTCCAAATCAACACTTCTAAATAAAATATTAATTCAAAATTACATTTTGAAATGGTTCTTTAGATTTTTTTTTTTAACAAACTTTTGGCACTTCTGAAATTTTTGTTTTATTAACTGAATCAGCCTCTCACTGGGTTTATATAATCTAGGAGCAGTTTCATGAGCCATGGCAAAAGTGGGTATGCATTGTCACCCAAAATCAGTGTGGGCTGAGGAACCATTAATGTCAATTTTGTTCAATGGGAATAGAGTTTCCTTTTGCCCAGCAGGTCCCTTCTGAGAAATTCAGTTTTTGAAAATTCTGGCATCATGCGCTTTTTCTGTCCACCATACGTGTCAATGATAATGCACCTAGATCTGCATTGCCACTGAGTAATACTCCTTTCTGTTAATGTACTCCTGGCCTTTCTTTCAGGAGCTTTGTATGCTGAGCTGTTTTGAGGCTCAGGCCCTAAATATGTTTCCATTTGATCATTAGAGAAGAGTATCATGATTAAATTTAAAAATATACTGCATAAAATGTGCCTCTGGGAAAATTACTCGTTTCTCTCAGAGGTAATGCAATCTTGCTTATCTTGTTACCTAACTGGAAAAATGTCATACAAGTAGGGCTTCATCCACCTACAGAAACTGACAGCAGGGTTCTTCAAAGGGCCAGGAATTATTTCAAAGAATGTAGTGTTCTCTGATGTATTGCCTGGTGGAAATACAGTCATGTGAAATATTTTTTTCAGTGTATACAGAGCTAGTCATAAAAAGAATTTACACTACAAAAGGTGAGATGATAGGCCATTAAGAAGTATATCTAGCACATCATTTGCATCGAGCAGGGGAGTGTATCTTCCTCAGCAGCTAATTTAGCTAGTACTAAAAGAAGGCATCTTTTGTTATATACCTATATATCTATCCATAGAGATGATTTGAAGAAAATTTCCATTGCTCCTATTTCCTTGTCAGTGAAATTGAGTATTTCCTCGCTATGCTAGATGAACAGTTACTGATAATTACTGCCTTTATATTGTGACTTTGGGAATTGACGTTAAATATTATCGGTATGCCTAGGACCTCTGTAGAAGCACCTTATTGTCAATGTACAGTATAATGTTGTCAGAAGTTGCTGGTGTATGTTGCCCTGTGAGCAGCACCCTAGAAATCTCTGTGTAATCTCTGCATTGTCCAAGGATTTAGTCTCTTCCTGTGAGTTTGGTTCCCATCTCTATTTCTACAAGATTTAAAGTTTTTTCTTCTGAAAACATTTTTTTTTTTTTTAAATCCTGTCTGGTTGCAAGGACAACCTTCTGAGTAGAAATAAATGTGGTGTTTGCATGGAGGCAGACATTGAAAGAACAGCATAAGACAAAACTATCCTTTCCCCTCCTGCAACTTTCCATTACCTGTCAAATCTTTCCACAATAAACATTTATCGAAACCAACCATTGAGTCCCTAATCCACCTACAGCTTTCCAAACTCGTAAGCATGCCTCCAACTGCATCCCTGCTCCCTTGCTAAAACTTTCTTGTGCACAAAAGGGAAAGATTTGCCGCTTAAACCTGTTACACAGTCTGATAGCTGCAATGTTAAGAGAGAGTTTTATGCCCAGATAAAATATGGAAATCGGACAAGAGAGATTCCTGTTTTTGAAGAATTTGATTTAACAGATCAGTGTAAGGCCACAAAGGAATGGTGAATCTAAAGCATATTGATTACCCTAACTTGCTAATTAAACATTAACTAGTGTTTGTATAGGACAGCCCTCTGAGAATATGAAACACTTCTTATATGCTAAGAATTATTACTCCACGGAAACAAACAGGAATGAATAAATAATTGTATTTATAAAATTCTGTGGGAATATGATCTGCCGCTGTGATTTAGTCTGAATAACATCTGCTTGATGTGATTTAAATATCCTCTTCAGCAGTGCATCCACCTAGCAAAGAATCTTCTTCCTTATTCTACTCCTGGGGGGATTCTGTGCCCTGCACCTGTGCATAATTAATGAGGCATGCATATTTTTAAATTTTGCTCAGAAAAAAGTATCTGCTGAAAAGTTGCTGCAGTTCCAGATTTTGTCCATGAGAGGACACTGTAGCAATAGAACGCAGCAGGTGTTCCCAGCCAGCTAGGGAAGAGAGAGCCTGCAGAACCTTCTTCACAGTGCCTCTAGACAGGAGTCAGACGGGCTCATAAGGGCTAGTGGGGAGAACAGACTGTGGCAGGGGCTGAATGGGAGTGGAGGCACAGGGCCACATGGGGGTGGAAGTATGGGTGTCTGAGTGGAGGTGGAGGGACACGTGGACAGGACACATGGGAATGGGGGGAGTGGGTGTCTGAATGGGGGTGGAGAGACACATGTCCCAGACTGAATGGGAGAGGCTAGGGGTCGGCCAGGGTCTGCATGGGGGAAGCTCCCTAACAGTCCCTCCCCACCCCCCAAAAAAATCTGTTTCATACTTTTCCCACCCATACCCAACAACCCTCCAAGTTAACACCTAGGCTCCTTCCTAACAATTATTTCCCTCTTCTTCAGCTCTTCTGTTACCCCAACTGTCCCCAACCTTTGCACTGCTTCTGGGGGACGTGGGAAATATGGTTCTCTATTGTAGTTTAAATGAATCATTACTCAGAGTTCTGTATTAATATGCCTCGTAAGGAATATATTTTTCAAAAATCATTTTCTGAATCTTTTTTGATGTCTGCATTGTTACAGACATACTTGCTGACAGGTATTTTGAAACGACCAAAAATCATTGAAATTGGTGTGATTATATTGTGTTGTTTTGACAAATAAAATACGCAGAATTTGAAAATATCGTGTACAGGATTTTTAATTTTTTGTTGCAGAATTTTTAGTTCAGAATTCCCCCAGGAGTATTATTCATTTTGGGCGTTTCCAGGGTATTTCCCAGTTCTTCAGATGTGCTGGTCAGCTTGGGATAAAATTGCCTATAAAATGTGGCCATTCTAATCGTGAGGGACCAAAGAAGACTGCAGTAACAATTTAAAGTCTAATCTACATTTAATATCACCTAGACCCTTGGTTCTCAACCAGGGGTCTGGGGCCCCTTAGGGGGCCTCAAGCAGGTTAATGGGGGGGCATCTGTGCAGGACCAGCATGAGACTTATGGGGGACCAGGGCAGAAAACCGAAGCCCCACCATCTGGGGCTGAAACCTGAGCAGTGTAGCTTTGTGGGGGCCCCTGTGGCATGGGCCCCAGGCAATTGCCCTGCTTGCTACCCCCTAACACTGGTCCTGGCTTTTATATGCAGAAAAACAGTTACTGTGGCACAGGTGGGCCATGGAGTTTTTATAGCATGTGGGGGGGGGAGGGCGGGGCTCAGGAAAAAAAAAGTTTGAGAATCCTTGATCTAGACATCTTGATTTTTATAGGGAGTTGTATCTTGTGCTTTTCAGTTATAGCATCCCTCCCCCTCGTATATATGTTTTCTCTATATGAGTGGTCCCCAAGCTGTGGGGTACATGCCCCTAGGGGGGCATGGAGGAACGTTCAGGGAGTGGGCCTCGCAGGAGCGCCACCCAGCCCCACATTGTCACCAGCCGCAGCCCAGGCCCCAGCCGCAGCCTTGGCTCCTGGGCCCTAGCCTCCAACTGCGGCCCTGCTTCCAACCATGGCCCCAGCTCCTGACCACAACTCCAGTCCCACTCCCAACTGCAGCTATGGTGGTGGGGACGGAGAGAGACGTGGACAGAGTCCATTATAGGTAAGGAGAGGTGTGACAGAAAAAAATTGGGGACCACTGCCCTATACACGGAATACTATGATGCAAAAATGAGTTATGTACTCAGCATACAGGGCATGCACAAGAATACATTTCTATGACCAAGTTGAATGTATGTCTTAAACGAGTCACTATCTAAGCATGTATCTTTAACCTATGTCTTTCCTCTCCTTTCCTCTTCCTAGTGTATGTTATATCCTCATTTGTCTGTCACTTCTGTCATTTGGATTGTGAACTGTTTGGGGCAGAGGCCTGTGTTTTCTGCTGAGTACCTACCACAGTTGTGGGCTCTGTAAAATGATAAATAAGCATAAGAAGGATGGTACAAGTATGAACAGTAGTTATCTAATCTTTTTATTTGGTTGGGTAAAGAGGTACAGATGACAGTTCATACACTACCCATTTTTCTAGTTAATCAGTTTTGTCTGTTTTCTTTCCGTTAAAGATAACTTCAGTGTCTCCAGTTATAGACTGAATGGTTTCCAAATCCTATCAAATACATTCATACTATTTTGCATCCTGTATGCCATTCTCCAATGGATTGCCAACAGGTTTATTGAGACAACTGATTCATAATCAGTTGGAGATAACTTGTCTGTTCAGTGTTTCAGGATGATTCTGCTAATTAGACTAATGTTCATATATCTGAAGAAATATCGCATAGATCAGGTATACTGTATCACTGGACAGAGTGGAACTGGTATCTTTGTATCTCAGATTCTCATTTTTACTCGAAGCTACACCATCCTGTAGACCTTTCCGTTTCCAAGAGTAATGAATCATTGTAGTTTTCTGAAGTCTTTTCTTAACACTCTGTCTCCCCGTTCCTCCTTTTTCTTCTGATCTATCGGGAAAATAACTTGTTTTTACTCCCCACTCAAACAGATGTGCACCATATGATAAACTGATTTTTCAAGGGCCTCGTCACCTAGTGTGATACTGCTGTTGGTGTGAGGGTTGCAATATTGCACTATGTATTCATCCCTTTTTATGCTTTATACATAAATGATTGATTTTTATTAAGTCTTTCTGAAACATCCCCCGAAAGGTCAGGAAGAGTCATAATTGATACCCAGGTGGCATACAAATGGTCGTTTTGCTATCCTTAAAGTGTACATTCTTAGATGGGGATCAAAAACAGTCTACATTCGTGTGATATATTAATGTGTTTCCGGAGGGAGTAGTAAAATCTCAATCCAGGAATTATTTAATTGGAAATTGAGAATATTTTATCCAAAATATGAGCCTAACGTGTTGGAAATGATACAGAGATCAATACATGAATATGATTTATGGACTATGGAATAAAAAGTGAGGTTCATGCCAGTTGGAAAAGTCTTAGTTCCTTGGATCAATTTAAGTCTAATTCTTCCATGTTAGTCTGCAGTGCCTTAGCAGCCTCCAACATAGGTGGATATGGGAAAGAGAATAAACTTGAAAAAAATTGAGAAAATTTAAAAGGCATAAACCTTTTCTGCTCTATATTTTGTTTATAAATCCAAACTGAGCTGTAACACGTATTCCTCCTAGTTGTGGTTCAGATCTTATTTTGATAACTAAATATGTTTAAGAAATAATCACCTCTCTCTGCGCCTGGCTTGAGAACAAATACATTCCTTTGGTTTTATTTTTCAGTTGTCATCAGTATTTTAATAGATGGATGTCTTATAACATAACATCTACTTCAACATAGGTACAACTTCCCTATATGTAACCATGCATTTTAGATCTGTACAGTGATACTTTATCTTAGATGCAATTTTAGCTAATGATTATGAACATTTGGGTCTATTCTCATGGGTGAAATTCGCCACTATATAAACAAAACCAGAATAAATGGGTTTTAGGCAGGAAATTAAAATCTCAGTTCTACAAATGCATGAATAATTCATTGGTTTTTGAGTAGTTGTCCCTGTGGGTTCTGCACTTCAGGTGTAGGCCTGTGTGTCTGATCAGACAATTTTTTTTGTAGCAGTGTCCACATGGTCCACACCTGCACCTTGCATATCCACGTGCTCTTATCTGAGGGCATATAGGGGAGAGCAGACCCACCACCTCTCCAGTTCCTTCTCAGCCCCTATGGCCTGAGATACTGTGGTGTCCATTAGTTAGCCTTTCAAGTTTAGCTAATCTGCTTTGTCTTTTATTCATTATTTCTTATTGTTTATTTTATTTCCCCATCACACCCGGTGTGCATTTTGCCCCCTCCCCCTTATTTCTTCCTGCAGTCAGAACATCCCCCACACACGCATATCTTATCTGCCCCACCCTCAACCTCTCTCCCTTTGTCTGAGGCCTTCTTCTCTCTCTCTCTCTCTCTTTTTTTTTTTTTTAACAGCATGTGCCCCAAACCCCAGGTTTCAAATTTTAGCAGACCTGTAATAGGTCTTTTCTCCACAGCTATGGACCTCCGACTCCCCTCTCCTGACAGATACCAAAAGGAATCTTCTGCTGGTGCCGTTGCATGTTCTGATGCCAGTATGTGTGCTGGTACTAACATGACTGGTCTCCCTCCCTCAACTAGAAACAGAGGAGGTTACTTCTTTGGACTCAGAAGTACCACTAGATTCTTGTTGAGACACCCTCACCTGGGATGTATCTTAAGGAAGAGCTCCCAGAAATTAGTCAACGAATCACTCAACAACCTCCTTGGCAGGAACACCCTTATGTTCCTCCACCTTTTGCCTTTGCCTCACCTCAATGGGCCTTTTGGAACCCTTCCCTTGTATGGTGATCAGTACTACAGGGCACACACATGCAAGAGGATCCATCAGGAGGGACAGCCACTAGTATCCCAAGACCATGCCCTATTCTCCCCTCCCCAAGGGTAGTCCTTTAAGGAGCAAGTACTGACAGTTGAGGAAGAGGTGATGCCATCTGAAAGAACATCTCAAAGAATTCCACTAGCCTGTGCTTCCATTGAAGTCAGTGAGGCTACTCACATTCTTACGGTTAAGCATGTGCATAAGTGTTTGCAAGATTGGGGCCTGAATGATTATTTTCCACCTATTAAACTCTTTAAGTAGAATTCATGTATATTTCATCTTTTCTTTTCCTGTGGTGAACTAATTAGTCATATGTCTCATCACCGAGGGGTTCTCCAGCTTTGCAGTTGACTACCGTTTTCTTTCTTTCTTCTGATTATCTTGACCTCATATCTTTAAAAGCATCTTCAGTGATCAAATGTGAAAGCTATTGAGATAACAGAATTAGCCAGATTAGTCCATCATTACACTCGCTCGTTCTCTTCCCTACCCAACTTTTTACTGTCTGTCTTTCATGTCACTGGAAGACTAATGCATTCTTTCTTCTGGTCTCCTTACCCACACATAACTTAACATTTTTAATGTGATTGAATGACCTCATCTTTATAGGCATTACAATTTAACTTAAGACTTCTGTTTTAATTTCTAAATCTCCGTTCATACTAATTGTATATTCAGAATAACATAGGAAGCCCTTTTTTTTCCTCCAGGTATGGGACATTGGGGGACAGCCAAGGTTTCGAAGCATGTGGGAGCGCTATTGCAGAGGAGTCAATGCAGTTGTGTAAGCATCTTTATGTATCTCTTTACAATCAGTGATTTAAATATCTTTTGTAATATGGCCAACTTCTACTTTCAGTCCCCTCCACCTGCAGATATTTCTCAATCATTTACCTCTTTTGTACGACTGCTTGCTTTCCATCATGGTTATATGTTTAATTTAACCTGGTAGACAGTCCTTTAAACCTTAAAACAAAAAAGCTTTAAAACAAGGAGTAGCTTTTTTTCAACATTTTGTCTCTGGCCCCAAAAATAGAAGAATTAACCATACTTGTGGATACAATTATGTTACAGTGAATAGAATCCATGAATTTTGCCATTTATTCCGGTTTGAGTTTGTGAGAATGCCTTAAAATGCACCATTCCATCCCTGTAAAACCATTTTTTAATTTTTTATTTGTAAGAACTAGAAGGATATGTTTAAAAAAAATAAAAGAAAAAGAAACTAAATAAACTCACTAACATTTGTTTGACTTTAAACAAAGTGAGCGGTGGTGAATGCAATCTTCCAGCAACAGTAACTAAGAATATAACATCATGTGGCCTTCATTGAATTTCACAAGTAAGAGTCATGCATCTTGTAAAAGAAGGGGTTACAGCAATTAATTTGAAATTAGGCTAGGAGAACAACAGCAAATAAAAAAATTAGCAAAGTAGCAAAATTAAGCACTAAGCAGCAACCAGAGCAGTACTCTAAAACATCTGTGAAAGTGGAGGAACATTGTTTTGTACGTCATGCAATGTAACTTGATTTTACAAGAGAGGCTGGCTGTTAAGTATATTGGAAGTGCAACTCATAAGTGCAAATGAGAGGCATTAAAAATGGATGAAGATAGGAATTTTTAAAAAGCAGAAAGCTGTTTAATACCAAGACTAAAAAGCAGCTTTACAGGAAAAATGTAGTGTTTAAATTAACAGAAGCCTTCTCTGCAGCAAATATACCCCTGAATACCCTTCACAATCCAAAACTGTGAGAAGGTTTTTAGAGAGCAGGGTAGATATTATACCAAGTGCAGATCAACTAAGAATGTTTCACCTCCCCAAAATGTTTGACTGACATATTAAAGAATTTAAAGGAAAAGTTGCAGTCCTGTGAAGGAATTAGCATTGTGGCAGATGAAACTACCAATGCTGAAGACAGGTATGTGCTTAACATTCTTGCCATCCCATTCCCACAAGCAATGATAATGCAGGCACTTCACAAGCAGGTGAACACAAGCTGGATGTTTTTTTGTTAGTGTGTGAAGTTTTGGAAGCAGTTGATTTTAAAACAGTCAGCAAAGCAATACAGGAAATTTATTGAAAAATCCACAATACCATTTGATTCCATCACCGAGTTTGTGACTGATAATGCCACCTACATGGGGAAAGTTTGGGATTGTGGTTTGAAACCTTTGTTTTTAAAAGCTTTATATCTTACATGCATGGCACCTTTACTTAACCTTGTGGGTAATCTGAAGAGGAAGATACTTTTGAAAGTAAATGAATTAGTTGTGGCTTTGAAACATGCTTTCACTGCCTGCCCTGCCAGAAAAGCCCAGTTCAACATGTTTCTAATGGAAATAGCAAAAAGTCCTTTCATCTTACCAATCCCTATAATAACCACATGGAACAGCTGGTTCAATGCATGTCTTTATCACATTGAGCACATTGAGAATTATGTTTCATATTTTTTACAGAAGAGAATGATTGCAGCAGTAGTTCAAGTTTTCAAGAGATTGTTATCTTTGCCAATCCACAGCATTTATTGAAGAACTCCAGGCTCTAAAGAAATTTGCACCCTAAATCATGAACATGCTTATAGCTCATGAAGAGCTCACAGTTCATGCTCATGAAGTCAAAAATTGTGTGACCCTGCATTGTGGGCAGAGAGCTGCTCTGAATCTTGCCAACCCCCAACAGCAAAAACAGCACTTTTGGAAAGCTCAAAAAAAATAGTCAGACATGGACACTGACTCAACCTCTCACTTTCGCCAATCTGCCGCCACTTTCTTTGTGCATGCTGTGTATTTGAGCCAAATCAAGCAAAACACCTTGATATCTGTGAAGGCACAGTATCTGAAAATATACCATTGTTTGAAGACAAAATTGCAGCACTTAGAGTATTGGACTTACTGTGGAGCAGTTTGAGAATTGAGGAAAGAGGATGTTTTCTAGTTCTAAAGAAGCATGATGGCCAGATTCCCAGCTCTGTCAGTTGCCCTGTGATACTTAGCAGTACCAGTCAACAATGTTTTTGCCAAATGCTCCTCATCTTATTAAAAATGTGCTTGGCATCAACAGACACCACATAAAAAATAACTTCTTATACCAAAATTGCAACCGTTTGTACAAGGGACTTCACTGAAAAGAATCAGTTATTTTTGTTATATAGCTTTTCATTATTTTTGTTTGAAAAATGATTGCACAATATGCATATATAATTTCCAAATAGTTTGCTCTGACATGGAAATGAAAACTATTGCATTAACATTGTTTGTTTTGTGTAAATGTTACATTGTAATACTTTGTTAAATTGTTACGCAGTTTGTTGCCATGACCATACCCTGATTTTATACATTTTTACCATAACAGTTCTGTGAATTTTGCCTAATTGTACTGCAACATAATTGTATCCATAATCATACTAAACTTCAACAAGAAAAAATTACTTGGTCACTAACAGTACCTTTTGTGTAAAAGTGGGATTATTTTCTTAACCCAGTTATTCTTGGTCATATGCAGTAAATTAAACTGATGGCCAGATTTTGGAGGTTGGGAGGAAATTTCTCTCAAAGGGTCTATTGGAAATAACATTGAAGCATTAGAAGGAAATACACTTGTAGAATTTAAGAGCCTGATCTCAATCCCACTGATGTTAGTGAAAAGGCCGGGCCCAAAAATCAGACCCTAGATGAAGATCTGTTAAATTATCCAGTCAGTCCCCTAGTTTATGCGAGATTATTCCTGGAGATTTTGACTCTCACATACGTATTTGCCTGGTGCACATGCTTCACACCCGTTTGCCCAATATTGTTTAATAGGTGGTGTTTCCTTATGCTTGGAGTGTAATACTGCCCATCTTCTGCCAACAGAGAAAGTTACTCCAAAAAATCTTTTTTTAAAACTGTTTGGATCTGACAAGTCAATCAGTAAAAAGACCTGGCACATGTATATAGTATATTTTGCACATCCAGCATACTTTGTATGCAATCAATTACATTTTCCAGAAATTTCTGTCTTCCCACAACCTGTATTTAATTCTTCTTTTTTTCTTTATTCCTAATGAAATAGGAAAAATGGATATTTTTAAAATCATCTGCTCAGTGGGGGAGGAGTGGGTACGTTTTGACAGATTTCAGATATTTTTAATAATGTTTTCTGTCTGTATTGGATAAAAGTATACAAGTGACAATTTTCCCATTTTAGTTACATGGTGGATGCAGCAGATTTAGAAAAAGTAGAAGCTTCCAAAAATGAACTACACAGCTTAATAGACAAGCCACAGTTGCATGGAATTCCAGTAAGTGTTTGTGAGCTTTGTATTTATGTAATTGTTCTGCTATGGTATCACTGGTATTCAGACATGAATAAATGGATTTATTTACTTACATAATTGTTCACATGTGAATTAAGACTTTATAGCTTGAGGCTGCTATTTTCAAAGAAACCTAGGGGCACCCAACTCCCACTGAACTCCCATTCTCTGAAGCCTTTGAAAATCCCAGCCCAAATGTGATGCAAGTTGGCTACACAACACTAGAACTGGTTGGACATTTTTTCATGGAAGGGGTTTTTTGATGAAAAATGCCATTTTTGTCAAAATTGAAACATTGCATAAAATAAATCCATTTCAGTAGAATTGTTTAGAAAAAACAGAAATGAAGTTTTTCAGTAATGTTGAAATGTAGTGTTTTGATATTTTCAGAATGAACTATTTTGATTTTTTTGTTTCAAAATTACTTTTTGAGCGCTTTGAAGTGTGAGTGTAGTCAGAGCGGCAGCGCTGGGAGAGAGGTCTCCCAGCGCTGCACGTAAACCACATCCCTTACGGGTGTAGCGTGCAGCGCTGGGAGCCGCGCTCCCAGTGCTGCTGCCCTGATTATACTGACGCTTTACAGCGCTGTATCTTGCAGCGCTCAGGGGGGTGTTTTTTCACACCCCAGTGGCAGCGCTGTAAAGTGTGAGTGTAGCCAAGGCCTGAGACTTGTTTTTGTAGAGGTTGGTTAGCAGAACTCAAGCATGAAATAGTCCTCTGCTTCTGCAAGTCAAGGAAGACCTTGACTGCAAAGTAAAAATGTAAATAGAAAAAGGAATGCAAAAATTAATCTGTCCTCAAGCAGGATCTTGACTTTTGGCAAAGAATGATGTGAGCTTGAAGCACTATTAAGTAATTGAGGAGGTGGAACTAAATGTTTTGTTAAAGATAATTTGCAATTTTAGAATAGATTATCCTCAGCCTTATATCATTTTTCTGTCTGGATAAAGGTATCAGCAAAAGAGATGCTGTTTTGGGAGGGAAAATAGATTGTTCTCTGACCCAAGACAAAGAGTATTAGGAATATAGGGCTATTGCTTGGCCCCTGCATATTTTCTTTGGGCAGCTACTTTCACTTCTGTCCAGTCATTGACCTAGGAAAATGCTAGCTAAAGGAGAGCTGGGTGAGAAGGAGTAGACAGGTGACTGACGTCCAGAACATTGCAGTAAAATGAGATTTGCAGAATGAATTCAGGCAGAATTTCTGATCCCACCCACTATTGCAGCAGAAAGATTTGAGACCCCCTCTGTAACCTCACTGCATATTATTGGAGCAGTCAAATAGGGAAGAGAAAGTAGAACTGCAGCCAGGATTCATAAGGACAGGGACAAAAGAGTAGGGAGCTCCTATTTCAGTTTTTTGATCAGATTTCCCCATTCGTTTGCCCCTTATCTACTGAGCATGAGGTAGGTTGAAATGGATCTGAGATTTTTAGCCGTTCATAATGAAGTTCTTTTCCTTTTGTGTGCTGTTATATCACAGTCTGTGGGTCCACCTACATTTTCAGGTTGCAGAAGTATATTGTTTTTACTTATTAGTTTATTGTATGTAATTAGTATTGAACTATTCTTTATTTACTGTAGTTATTCCTTGGCATAATAGTAAGTGTTATTAACCCAAAGATAACAATGAGTGAATTTTAATCTGTTGTTTAATTTTAATCTGGATTTTTACTTGTAGTTGTGACATACATTAAAACAGTAATATGACCATGATTTTAAAACCCCTCAATCTCTTATTTTGTCTTCCATAAAATATACAGAATGTTTATCCAGTGTTAAGTTATACGTGGTGCAGTTTGTATTCTTTATGTAGTTCTCTGAGCACAAGCATCTATTTTTTTTCTTTCTTCTCATACCTAGTTCTAAATGGAGGCTCCTAAGACTGCTTCTGCATGGAAGGGATTGGGGTGGGGGGAGAGAATGTGGCACTGGCTGCTTTTTGTGTGCCTAACCTTAAGCACCTTAAAGGGGTGTGATTTTCAGCATGTGAGTGCTCAACCCTTTGTGAAAATGAGCCCATTTTAAGGGGTGTTCCAGTCTGGCACCCAAAAATCACTAGTCACTTTTGAGAATGTAGCCCATCCTGTCTTATATATTTAGGTGTTAAAGCTAATAGAATTAAATTGTGATAGTAAATAAAATAAAACTAAGTTTATATGAAATTATTTACGTTAATTTTGAATGTAAATTATTTGACAGGTGTTAGTCCTTGGAAATAAAAGAGACCTTCCTGGTGCACTGGATGAAAAACAGCTAATTGAGAAATTGTAAGTAGCTGGCCTATCTAAATAGTTGCGGCATTCTAAAAAGCTGTTGTGTAAAGGCAAAATCATTGGAAGTGTGCTGCAGTGACTAGCAGTTACAGATTCTATTTTACATTCTCAGATGTTCCACTTTTAGCTGCACTGGCATCTAAAATAGCAATGGTTGATGACTGAGGAAACCAATATTGAATCTTTCCTTCTGATAGTTTAAGTTATATAAAGTTGTTTCAGATATCTTTTTTTCTCATCACTTAAGATGCAACTAATGTAAAGAATAATGTTCCTTCTTACACTATCCAGGGTGCATTGTAATGGCAGTTTTATGCTTGACTGTCATTAGAAGAGAGTTATTTGAAACTATTGTCTGTAAATTTAAGCAACACAGTTTTTTTGGCATGCAACCAAAGCACAAAGATTTTGATTACTGAAACTTGCTTAAATTAATACAGTGGGTAAGGGAAATCTACTTTTATACAAAGAAGTCCAGTACATAAGGATCTAAGGAATGGTGTCCCTAGCCTCTGTTTGTCAGAGGATGGAGATGAATGGCAGGAGAGAGATCACTTGATCATTGCTTGTTAGGTTCACTCCTTCTGGGGCTCTTAGCATTGGCCACTGTCGGTAGATAGATACTGGGCTAGATGGACCTTTGGTCTGACCCGGTACGGCCATTCTTCTGTTCTTATGTTAAACAGATTCATGGCCACGAAAAATGTGTCGTGGACCATGAAATCAGATCTCCCCAGTAAAATCTAGCTATTGGAAGGAAGGGGGAGGGGGCAGGGCTCGGGGCACATAGCATGCACCGGGCTCCAGCTGCTAATCACGACGGGGCTGGGGAGGGAGAGGACTTCCTCTTCCCCTGCAGGGGCTGCTTCCAGGGGGAGATCAGACCCACCTCTGAGTACCTCCCCATGCTGCAGGAAACTCCACAGCAAGATGGGCCTGATTTCCCCCTGAGAGCAGCCATACAAGGGAAGAGGAAATCCCATCCCTTCCCAGCCCCACCAGGAATAGCAGCTAGGAGCCCCTGCCTGGGACGCTCCCAGCAACATGGGGGAGATCAGACCCACCTCCGGAAACCTACCTTCTGAGCCCAACTGGCAGCCGAGAAGTGAGGGTGGCAATCCTGCAAGCCCCTTTTGAGTCAGGATCCCCATGGTTACAACACTATGAAATTTCAGATGTAAACATCTGAAACTGTGAAACTGACAAATTTTAAAATCCAATGACCATAAAATTTACCAAAATGGAGCCTGAATTTGGTAGGGCCCTGCCAATACAGCAGTAATTTTGCTTAAATAAGTTGCTGTGAATCAGACCACATTTTTCGTTTGTGAGATGCAATTCTTTTGAAAAAGAATTCAGAGAGGAAGGATGGTCCAGTGGTTAGGGCACTGAAATGGGACTCGGGAGCCCAGAGTTCAATTCACTGCTCTATCAAAGACTTCTTGTGCGAACTTGGGCAAGTCACTTAACCTCTCTGTGCCTTAGTTTCACATCTGTAAAATAGGGATAATGGCAGTTCCTCACTTCACAGGGGTGTTATGAGGATAAATAAATTATAGACTGTGAGACACTCAGACACTAAATAGTGGGGGCCATATAAGTACGTAAAAGAGACTAAACATATTATTTAAAATACAGATGTGTTTTTTCCCCACAGGCAGCACCCACATTCATACAGGAATCTTAGATATCTTAGTTCAGAGATCGGCAATCTTTGGCCTGCGGCCTGCCAGGGTAAGCACCCTGGCGGACCAGGCTGGTTTGTTTACCTGCCGTGTCCACAAGTTTGGCCGATCGCGGGTCCCACTGGCCACTATTTGCTGTCCCAGGCCAATGGGGGCTGCGGGAAGCAGCACGGGCCGAGGGATGTCCCTGGAGGGCCGCATGCCAAAGGTTACCAATCCCTGCCTTAGTTCTTAACCTAGTAAACTTCGTATGGTGGTGTGAACCTCCCAAAGATTATTGTTGAGCTCCTCTGAATACTATTGTTGCAAAACGTAGTAAACTCGTAAAATCTTTGGTTTCTGATGCAAAAGGGTGAAAGTTAAGCTTTTAAGACAAGGCACTGTTTCCTAGTTACTAATAAGAAATATTATCTAAGACATATGGATGCCTACTCTTTTCTATCTTTCTCTATTAAACCTGGCTTAATCAGAAAGGATTTGAAGCCCTTAAAACATTTATCACTTTAAAAAATGCATTTGTTATAAGCAATAGTGGAGTTTTAAAGTTGCATGTCAGAGGT
The DNA here is from genome assembly GCF_007399415.2 of Gopherus evgoodei. Classification (NCBI taxonomy): domain Eukaryota; kingdom Metazoa; phylum Chordata; order Testudines; family Testudinidae; genus Gopherus; species Gopherus evgoodei. The sequence goes on from NC_044322.1 coordinate 324,944,880, forward strand.
TAGAGTTTGGCCCTTTGAATACAAATGTGCAAACATGTAATTTAGTGGATTGTGTGGAAAATGCTTGGGCCTGGTTTTGTGGCATAATAAAACTACTTAATGGAATTTACTTTCTATAGAAACCTTTCAGCTATTCAAGACCGAGAAATCTGCTGCTATTCTATTTCCTGTAAAGAAAAGGATAACATAGGTAAGCATATTATTTTGACAATGCTTTCTGTATACTACTTACATTATAATTGAGATTTTAATGGGAGGTGAGCATACAACTCCCTTAGGTAGCTTTGAAAATCCATTTACCTTTATAGTTGGAGACATTTTGACCCAAGCTTGCTATTAAAGCAACCCTTCAAAACAGTCTGGAAATTTTAGGAAGCAAATAGATTAGTCAGTTAGAAAGACATTTAGTTCTCCAGAAAATCATTAAATTAGTTTAACTACCCTTTATGATGCATTTTAAACATGAACTAACTATATTATACAACTTGCGATACTTTCAGAATGTTATTTCCTGGATAGAAAGATATCAGTATGTTATCTATTTTAATAAACTTCTGATGGTTACTGGTCTTGTAGGCAGCTGTCGAGTAGATATTACCCCTAGGGGCTGTTGCAGACTTTAAGCTTAAAGTCCTCTGTACTGGAATGTCCTTGAGTTCAAATACATTCCAACTAATTCCTCAGTAGTTCACTATTTCCCAGCCTACTTCTCCAGATTAATTATTTCAATATCGGATGTTTTTCCATCCTTTAGCAAAATAGTGCCAGATCCTCAGCTGGTATAAATCAGTGGAGCCCCATTGACTCCAATGGAATTATATCAATTTACACCAGTTAAGGATCCACTTGACTCTTCTATCCTATACAAAGCTGGAGAAGAGCAGGGCAAGGAAAAGTAATCCCTTGTCCTCGGCAGAGCAATAGCAATCATTACCATGCACTAACCCAGTACCCCCTCTACTCCCCCCTCCCCCCCCCCAGTCCCCTGGAACCTGATAAACAAGTAGGGGAAGCTGTTGGAACTCCCATCTTGAGCATATCTCTTGAGCATATCACAGCTGGGGATGGGTCCCATGTAAAGTACCCAAGAGTGTAAGCTACCTGTGAAGGTCTTGACCTTGAAACATACCCCAACACCATCCCAAAGGCTTGATGACAAAGGGGGCATGACAGTGAAATCAGCTATGCACATCTCTTCTCAAACTGAGGCAGACTGCAGCAATTTTCTTCTCTCCCCACTCCTGCCACTTTTGAAATAGATATAAAGTCAAATGTGAGACTTCTGTTTTTTTTATTGTAATGATCCGCTAGAATTCTCATGTCCCTTCATACATTATTTGTTTATTTTATCTGTCACTGCAGACATAACATTACAGTGGCTTATTCAGCACTCCAAATCAAGGCATTGTTGAAGAAAACTTTTGCTGAAGATAACTTTTCCTTCCAGATCACATGGGCCCCCGTCTACTATACACTACTGAAAAGATAAAGAATGAAACTAAATACTACCAGGACTCACTTTCACTAGATTTGTTAACAAATAGAAAATTTCAGTCCGTTATGGCCTTTAGAAAACAAACATACATACATCCAGAATGTCTGTTTGTCCTAAAAGCCTTAATATAAAACTGGAAAAAAAAAATCAGTACTTTTCTGAGCTGGAATGTTTTGAGTTTATGCATGTGAATTGTCAACTGTTTAGTAATTTTTTTAAATATGAAGCTGAATAAACTGCACAATAGAAACTGGTGTGTCTTATTGTAAGGCGTATTGCAGAGATGATGTATAAACATGCGTACAGTATTTATGGTTATGTTGCTATTAATTTCTATTTTCAATTGCCAGCACTGAGTTGAATATTCAAGAATAAGTAAATGTTTTTTTTTTTTTTTTTAAAAAGAACACATCAGTCAAAATGTTGTTTAAATGGCCAGATGTGGACAAGAGCGGTTTAAGAATTTGAACATTTATAATATGGTACCATAGTCTCATCACAAGTATACATGACTCATATTCATTTGTTGGTTTTATTAAAACAAAACAAAACACCACTTTCTCCACATTATGGCAAATCCCACTCCACATCCTAGTAGCAGACATTGAGTGTGTGACTGGAGTGAAAGTGATATCATCCCACCTCATGGGTGGAACAGAATGCCAGGGCTTCATGCAGGGAGGTAGATAGATTAGATCCCTACAACAGCTGCCCCTCAGCACCAGCATGTAGAGGAGTAGGCTAGAGCGCATGAATCTATGACTGCACAGATTGACTAGCCATTCTACCCTCAACACCCTGGGATCTATTGGCCGTTTCCTTCCCGAGGCTGAAGTAGCACTCCAAGTGGTTCCAGTGCTGCTGTGTGGCCTGTAAGTGGAATATTCTTTCCCTCCCTGACCCTTGCAGAACTCCCCAGCACACAGCCTCATTACTTGGGCTTTGACCTGGGATTAGGATTTGCTCCATTGCCAACAGGGTAAAGAAGCAGTTAATTCTTTTTATATTACTGTATGTTCCTTAGTATTCTTCAATCCCATACATTAGTGATGTCCCCCTGCCCTGAAATGCATTCTTATGGAACCTGTTCCCTATATACACACACATCAATATGATTCCATTAATGGAACTTTAAGGCTCACATAGTGAGTAGACCTTCAGAAGTAATCAAGAAAGTTGACCAAGGGCTAAATCTTTCCTTTAGATGTTTGCAGGTGCAGCAGGGAGAAAAGCTATTGGGTTTACTGGTCTAAAGATGGCATGTGGACAGATGGCTACAGCTGTCAACATAAAGTTGTTAAATGTTTAAGCACTACTTAAACATATGTATAAATGATACAAATGGTAATAATTTTAATGCAGCTTCAGTTTGAAGATGCTTTTTGGATGTAGCTTTAGTGAGTCACTCCCAGTGCCATGCTAAACAAAGCTGATGGAATCTTATTTTAGTGTCATACCAGTGCCACTGCAATCAAGATTGGCACTTCTGTCAAATCCCCTATTTTCAGGGGCATATAGCTTGTTTGTAAATGTTTGCATGCAAAGTCACAGCCTGGAAACCATTTTGTCTAGCAATTAAAAGAAAATAATGTGGCCACCCTACAACTTTGAACAGGAAAAACAAAAAATAAATGCAAGTGTCTTGGTCTGGGGTATTTTTGTTTTCTTATAAACAACCTTGATTCCAAACTTGGACAAGTAACCATTTTAGTAGTCTAATTGCCTGTGGTATTTTGAAAACAATTAGTAATGGCCAAACTAATAAATCTGGAACAGTGATTACCAACCATGCTCAGTTTTTGTCTTTTTAAGGGGTGGGTCTGCTGCCAGCCCTGGAAACAGAACCTCAGCACATCCCAGAGCAAGGTTGTGCATACCACAAAGTGAGTCACATCCACTCCAAAGGTCTCCATCACTACCAGGACTATGCTGCTTGACAATAGGACGGGGTTTCTCAAATGGGTCGCCGTTTTTGTAGGGAAAGCCCTTGGCGGGCCGGGCCGGTGTGTTTACCTGCCCCATCCGCGTTTCCGGCCGATCGCGGGTCCCACTGGCCACAGATCGCTGTTCTGGGCCAATGGGAGCTGCTGGAAGCAGCGCAGGCTGAGGGACGTACTGGCCGCTGCTTCCAGCAACTCCCATTGGCCCGGAGCTGCGATCCGCGGCCAGTGGGAGCTGCGATCGGCCGGACCTGCGGACAGGGCAGGTAAACACACTGGCCTGGCCCACCAAGGGCTTTCCCTACAGAAGCGGCGACCCCTGTTTGAGAAACCCTGCGCTAGGGGATAGCTCCCTGAGAACGCACTATGCTACCGCTTCTGCATGGGGAGTTCCAAGGGTGTCTATCAGTCCCCGTTGTTCCACTCATAGCTTTGGGACATTTGAACCACTTCAGTGCAGGAGGCTTGGGTGTGGTTGCCCCTCTGGCTTCCTTGCTTGACACCTGATGGCAGCAGCAGCTGCTGCCCAATTTAGGTAACGGGTAAAGATAGGCAGTGTGTTTACCCGCCCTGTCTGCAAGTCCGGCCGATCGCGTTTCCCACTGGCTGCGGATCGCTGCTCCGGGCCAATGGGAGTTGCTGGAAGCGGCGGCCAGTACGTCCCTCGGCCTGTGCTGCTTCCACCTTCTTTCCACCTTCCTCCCAACTTGTGGTTGGTTCACATTTCTTTACTCAGAGAAACTAAGCATCATGCTTATTATGTGGAGCACACATCCCCCTTCACAAGCTGGAGTCAAGGCACTTTAGAGGGAACAGGCTCGTGTTTGGAGCAAGCTGAATGAATCTCAAGAGAGCAGGCGGTGTGAATGAGGGATTTGATTATTAAGAATGTCTCATTATACAGCATATAATGAATTCCTTCTCTTCCCTCCCCCCCCTCCACTGTGTGAAACAGTTTCTGAGCCCCAGCCAGCACAATACAGATACTGGCCTCGCTGTCCTCGTTCAAACTATCCTGTCCTTTTTTCTTCCTTAAGCTCACTTTGAAAAGTTACCTTTTAACTGTAGATGAGCTTTTGTGGTCACACAATAGCAGGACTAGGGAGATAGAGTGCATCTGAGTATAGAGTTTGGCATCATCCCGTTTCTGAGGCTAAGACATAAGGGTGCAAGAATAAAATTTAAAAGGGGTTTCAAACAGCTTCCTGAGAGTACCCTCTGTGTAGGGGACCACCCCAACCAGCACCAAGCTTGTGTTAGTGCTGTACAAGCCTGCAGCCCCAGCCCTTGGTGTGAGAGCCATATTAGTGTTTCAGGGACAAGCTGCAATGCAGAGCTCTATGGCTACTCACTGCTTCCTTGAGCTCACAATGAGAAGCTTACTGACTTAGAGTAACCCCTGAGCTGCTCTAACTTATACCAGGGGTTGGGCACGGCCCTGAACAGCCCAGCATGTAGGGCACACAAAAATGACTTAGACACATTTGCCCCACCTCCATCTCTACTCCAAGTTTTTAAACTGAGTGAGTGAGAGCTAGGGCCCAAGCAGAGCTGCTAGTTGTCAAAATCTGTTTTCCATTTAGTATCTAGTTTTTGCTGATTGAAAAGTATCCTCTATATTTCTTTTCCATATTGTTTGTATATATTGTAAAAAACAGCTCTGTAAACTTAGAACATAAAATTGTAGTTAAATGGCATGTGGGGGAGGGGGGGCGGAATCAAAGGAAACTCAAGTTACCAGGCACACAAAACAACCCTGAACAATTGTGGCAGAGAGCAGCGACGCATAAATAATTTGTTTCTGAACAAGTCATTTTGTAAAATGCTGGTACTTCAGTCACCTAGGCAGAATAATAAACTGAATAGCTTTTGTTATATACTCTAGTACAGTGTGTCCTACTGGTCTTCACAGCAAGTCTGTAGGACAAGTACTGGGTTCACGTGTAAGTGGCCAAATAAATTAACTCCTAAAACAATATAGCAAGGAGTAAGTCTTTCCAGTGATGCTCGGGGGTAGCTATCCAATAAACAGCAGCAAATAAGGCTTATTTTAGCTGCAATGTGGAAATACTGTTCCCCTGGTTCATAGGTTTTCAAACTTTTTCACCTCTTCTCTCCTTTGCGATCACATAGCATGCCTGTGATAATTACAGCAATTTCTTATATTGTACAGTAATATTGGGAGACTTTTCAGCACACAGGTATGTCTTTTAATGCAATGAGAAATGCATTGATGAGATGCATAAATGCATTCATGAGAAAGAGAGCCAAGTCCGTGTGACCAGCCATATTTCTGTGGACACCAAAGGCTCTCAGACCACTGTTTGAGAACTTCTGCTCTAGACGATTCCATGTTCCAAATGAAGCTTTTGCCATGATGTGCTGGAGTGAGCTGGTGAGAGTCCACCAGTGAAACTGAAATTCCACCAGTGAACTGACGAGAGTGAAGTGATTTCTCTGTCTCTGATGGGAGTTCACCCATTTCTCTCAGTACTGCTTAATCAGCCCTTGCAGAGACAGTTGATCCCTGGGGCTCGTACAAACACATTTGGAACACTTTTGTTGGCCACTGGAATGGACCAGATTGTACCAAATGTTAGTAACTTCCAAATATGGCCCCAGAAGAACATAACTCATTTCCCTTTCAGTTGTACACGCTGAGCGCTATGTGATGCTAGCAATACACTCAGTATACTTTTCAGGAGCAAAATATAAACATTTACAGTGAAGTGCACTTATAAGTGTGTTGGCCAAGCTGTGTTGTCTCACTCCTTGGTTATTGTTACATGCAGATGAAGTGGAAAGTGTTTTTGTTTAAGTGGAAAACATGTTAATGAACTTCATCAATTCTTCATCCATTCTATGTGCAGACATATGCAATTCTGATATGCAGGGTTCAGTCACTGATTAAAGGATGGGAATTGTGGGAAACTCCTTTTGCCAATATTGGCAGCACATCACTGGCTTTGTGCTGACTGAATATCAGAGCTGTGTTGGGCCAAGGGACTGGCTATGCACGGTAGTCCAAGCACAAACGATATTCCATCCATTGGGTCAGGGCGCTCCCTCCCAGGTTAAAAGTCAGGAGCCTCAATGCCTAATTGACCATCTTCCTCCTTGAACAGTTGAGAGGAGAGGTTTGTCCCCCTCTGAAAAAAGGGCAAGTGCCAATCCCAAGGAAATAGGACCAGGGATGCAGTGGTCCTGTTCCTCTGCCCCCTGCCTTTCCTCTTCCCCTAGCTTCCTGATAGTGCCACTCCAATGGAGTCATTCTAAAAGGGACTCATTCTGACAGCAGGCGCCCTCTGGGCCTGTACTTTCATTCTGGGTAACATCTCTAGGGTTGGACTTGGATGGGGAGTGACATACATCCCCTTGATACACCTACTCTCCTTCCACTCCCCACCCCACATGGACCCTCGGCACACAGAAATTGTGAGGGGACATGGTGCTGTGATTGTGAAGGAATTCCTCTTTGGTATATGGAGGACTTTCTTGTGGAAGGATAAAAGGGAAGTAATTTGCCCCTTTGATGCTCAATTGCCTCCTCAGACATGGAGTGACTAGGGAAATGAATGGGTATATGTCAAATGTATACCTGCTAATGTATTGGCTTGCAATACTACTAATGTAACCCACACACCTCTTGGGTGTGGTGCTGTATCCCATCTAGTGGCACGAAGACCACTTAGAGAGAGATTAATGATACCTATAACACTGATAGACTCTGGTCATCGACAGGTGGGATCAAAGCTGAAATCTTTGAAGCGTGGTGTATGAGCCTCTACTGCATGAGCTAAACGTCACATAGCCTTTAGCTAAGGTTTTAGCAGACTCATTAATCTCTCTCTACGTGGTCATGTGCCACTAGATGGGACAGAACACCACACCCAGGAGGTGTGTGGATTACACTAAGACTTAACTCTTAGGAACAAACTGATAAACTAAACACCTCTTAGCATGAATAAGATATGAGAGATGGGTTTGTTAATTTGTTCTTAAGGTCACAAATAAACAGAGATACAAATTAATGTTCAGCTGGCACAGTGTGCAATTTCAGCCATCTGGGACAAGGAAGCGGGGTTTTGATAATTTATCCTTTACATTTATTTTCAATTCTATGGTCCCAAGTTAGAGGATTGGGTCCACATACAAAAGTACATCCTTAATTGCATGTGCGGTTACTGTGACTGAGGGTACAAATACAGTAATAACAAATGTGAATAGATAGTTGGGCACCTGACTAGCTATTTAAATAGGATGGGCATTAAATAGCTATTTAAGCTATTTAAAGGTAGGCCTGAGCCACCTTTTTGGAAATATGGTCCCATGTGCAGGAGAACCCAGCATGTCTTCTCTGTAAAAATTAATGCAGATTTACAATGCTACATAAACTATTTGCTACTACAAGTATTTATTTTAATTTGTAATCAATCCATGAAAATAAGCACCATCCAGATTCTCTGGGTGCATTTACCATACTATGCACAAGGCCACAAAATCCAATAGTCAGATCAACTAAATTGCCCTTACACTACTGACATTTTATTGCCTTCACCGTACTCCATCTCAGCACAAAATCTCTCTTCTTTAACCTTCAAATGCCACCACAGAAACCACTCCTCTGTCCCCTCCCAAATGCTTGTGAACAAAGGTAGTGGCATGCAGCTAACAAATCCAGACTCTGCCACTCGTAGATGGGAATGAGTTCCAAAGCCAAGAAGCATTCAGACAATACCATGCTGGTGGTTCTTTACCTGATCTCAGATCCAGCAGTATGTCAGGGAAAAGAGAGGAATAGCCTACACCTGCTCTTCAGCTGTGAAGTGTTGCCTAGGCTGTGCCATACAACAAGCTATTACAACCAAGAGACAGACTGGGAGTAATGTCAGAGCAGAAAAGTGGGTGTATAGCATGTCTTACACAGCATTTACAGAGAAGCCCCAAGATCCTGCAGTTCTGCGTAAGGAATGGGGAAATGGCTTGGCATTGGTGGGGATGGGCAAAACAGGAAATGGATTTGCCCATCCCCACCAAACTACCTTTAAGGATTGGTAACAGTGCATTACACTGTACACAGACACCCCAGTGCAGGGTTGCCTTGGTGATGAAGAATGAATAAATGGAAGACCTGCTTCCTTTCTTGGTTTGGGGGATAAATGTCCTGTCTCCCTTGTTCTGTGTCTGAGTTAATGACAACTCAAGATGGTCAAATAAAAGGCTTAATTGGAATTATTTAATCAAAGATTATCAGAGATTAATACAGCACTATGCAGAATACAGAAAGAATAGATATGTTATCCCCTTTATGTGACGATATGATAAAGAGCTGGCTCTGTCTCTTCTTCACTGTAACTGGAGGGACACAACAGATTCATTCTCCAACTAAGTTCCAATACCAGTGTCATTATATAGGGTTTTCAAAGAAAACCTTTTTGCCAAAAGAAACATATGTTATTGGACCTTAGCTAAAGTCAACTGAAGAAGTTTAGGGCTGCACTCTGCTCTCCAAGTTTTTTCTCCTTATTTCACTTTGCCATATTTTTGCCTCACTACTGGACTAAGTATTTCTAACCAAATTATTTACTGCACCTGCTGCCCAGTTAACCATGTTTTCTTTATTTCTATTGCTCAGTCCAAACCTTAAAGAAGATAACACTGGTGTTTCCAGGCTCACTACAAGTTTTAGCACAAACAATCCTTTCTCGTGAGTTCATTCTTTTTGATCAAATGCTTTGGGCCTATCACTCATGCTAAGATCCAAACTCAATTTAAAACCCAGGTCTAATGTGGTCCTATACTCCTACAGGACACGTCACACATACTTGCTTCTGAAAACTATGTGACTTTTAAAGTCATCCAGTCAGGGACCAGAAGCAACACACAGTGCAGTGCAGTGCTTCTCCGTCCTGCGGCACTGAGAGGGCTGGGATCAGGTTACTTCCTTCTCACCAGTTCCCCCCAAGACCATTGGTACTGAGGGAACCATAGTATTGCCAGCCCAAGCATTCAAACATCATGAGTTATCTCCCACTACCACCAAAGATCCGGAGATTGGCTTAAAAATCAGGGGAACTTTAAAAGTAGTACCTTTGGCGTTCTTTTCATTTGAGCCTTTGGGAGCCACATTTTTAAGCCTCTCTCTTCAACCAAGAGAGCTAGAAGCTTACATTAAAAAAGAAAAGAAAGAAAACTCAGATTATCACACAATCCTTTGACTATGGAAGCTGCGCCCCCCCCCCCCGCCCCGATATCACAAGACTTGAAATAATACTACAAGATTTGGCAACAATTGAACAGTGTCTGGTGCTTCCTGAGCATAATGGGCCATCAGCAACTGGCAGCCCACTCCAAAGACCCATAGGGAAGTGAAAGGGGAAACCAGGCATCTCTGAAGAAAGCAATAGTAAGTAGGGGCCCCAGGGTTTGTTTGGGCACAAAGGGTGATGCATGTCACGCATCTGACGAAGTGGGTATTCACCCACGAAAGCTCATGCTCCAAAAGGTCTGTTAGTCGAGTCTATAAGGTGCCACAGGATTCTTTGCTGCTGTTATTGAAAGGATATTTATATAGGTTTCATCAACTAATATCAAACCATTTTTATAAATGTTTGGTTCCCATCAGGCAATTTCATATACTTGATATTATCCACTTGATTTGTCAACAAACAATGCTCCTTTTGATGTATGTAAACATTGCAACTGATAGACAAGAGAGCTCTGCTTGACTCAATTGAATACATTGGGTATTGGTGTCAGTTGGAGAGGTTTGGACCCTGCAATGTTTATTAAACTAGGGAACTGGATATTGCTGAGTCAGAACCTTATACATAGCTTTGGGCTACGAAGGGGGAGGTGTCCTCATTTGCTCCTGCTTTCGGGTCATTTACAGCCAGCCAAAAAGCATCAAAGGAAATTCTCTTGCTGTAATTAAATGAAATTTGTTTTGTAAGCAAATAGGCTGCCAGTTTTCTTGCCTCTCTGTTACTTTTATTTCTAATTCGTAGCAGAAATTGGATTTTTTTAAAGAAATGATTTATTGTGAGGAAACCAATGGTTCTCCTGTTAAACATACTGTACCAACTCTGGTGAGTGATGTGTTATGTGCCTTATGATCCTCAGAGGGAGAAAGATAAACTAAGATGTTAAGATTATACTTTACTGACAAAATTTAGTAGTTATGTAAAACAAACTTCAGCCTGCTCTTGACTGCAAAATCAAAGCTGAGGACAGATGCTATATCTATATATTTACAGGAGAGAAAGACTGAGTGTAATAGAGATGAACTGGTTGGCCAGAATCATTCACTTGTTTTATATGCCACCAGTTGATTTACCTTCATCTTTCTCCCCTGATGATTAATACTGGGATTTGCCATTGCCTTTGTGCTTATGAAAGACCTTGAGTCAAATTTAATATATTGCAACAAGATAAATGTATTTAAAACAACATAAATCTTAGATAAGCACTGGGGTTCCTTACATTTGTAGGACTTGCTGGACTTTATATTACGCTGTTTGGTAATTTATTGGAGGTTAAACTTAGTCCATAGTCATTCGATGGATGTAGCACAGATCAGCTTCTGCCATTAAACTTCCTCAGAATGCACCCACTCAGATTAAGTGTCAGAAACCATCATTCCTTAAGTTCTTCTGTGATTATAATTTGAGAGACACTAAGGACCAGGTGAATCCCCTGTGTTCAGCTAGTGGCAGTCCTGTTCCCAGCTTAATAATGATGTGATCAGTATAATGAAGGTAAAAGGCCTTATTATCTACTCACAATTCTTTTGGGGCTGTAGATTAGTTTCCATAACTAAAGTTAGAACTTAGGCCTCAAAGGCGTTTAGGCTTCTAACTCCTACTTAAATTAAGTGTAACTTTAACTGAATTCTTTGCGAATTCTTTGTCCTTAGTAGGCACATTTAACATCACATCATTCCACTCCCAAATAAAATTGAAAGGATTATTTCTCCGTCATTGAATTTAACAAATCTTAGTGGAAACTTTTTGAGTGCTCTCTGTAAAGTAACAGCCTTTTGTTGAACAATGGGAGGCAATAGTCCTGAAGTTTGGAATTGAAGAGGGTGATTCAATTGCTCTAAGAATAATTTACTTTGTTTGTAGTGTGACTGCGCTAACATTTGGTTTAGGTTTTTATCATTGCCCAGACAGACTTCACAGAATGGATATCAGACAGATAGATGATGCAGATGCTTCAGCCATAAGAGAATGCAAGAGGCCAGAGGTTTTTGATGGATCAATACATCACAGAGGTTCAAACCAGAAGAAATCCCTGTCTGAAATGGTCTTTTATTGAAACAATCTATAGCTCATTTCAGCTAAACACAAATAAAGGGTCCTGGGTATCTTCCCTCTCGCTAGATACTAGTGACAATTATGCCCAGCTAAAAACCCCACTAAAATGAACAAGCCTTTGTCTGATATTGGTTAGGCAAGAACTGGGAAAAGGCTTCATTTTTCTGCTAAACTGCTAATTGTCTCATCTCAGACTCGCACTCCCCCCCTCCCCCCATTTGTCTGTTTTGACCACCTGTAGTGTCCTGTCTGGCACCAAGACTGCAAGCTCACTAGGGCACAGACTGTCTTTGTTATTTGGCTGTCCAGGACCTGGCACAGTGAGGTCAGTCCCTGGCTGGAATACATAGACGCTACTGTAATGCAAATAACAAATAAAAATAATACAGATAATTTCTACTCAGCCAGCTATTTGAAAGTCATCCAGTCACAGGAGCCTTACCCTAGTCTCTTACTTTAAAATTTCTCTACTGAGGAGAGGCCCTTTTATCAGAGAAACAGAGGACAGGGAGCTATGCTAGTGGCCTTCTATTCCACTCCCACCCCCACCCCCATGTTAAGTGTAGTTATTCTGAAAGAGAGACAAAGTGTTATCTCAGATACATAGGAATTGCCATACTGGATCAGAACCTTGACCCAGCTAATCCTGTCGTTTGCAATTCACAATGACCAGTACCAGATGTGTTAGAGCAATGTTAGAGCAGATTGAAGTGTCATTAGAGAAGGTTTTGGAATTAACTGATAAATTTAACAGCAACAAGCAGAGCCGGCTCCAGCGTTTTTGCTGCCCCAAGTGGCAGAGAAAAAAAAAGAAAAAAGCCGAGATCGGCGGCACTTCGGTGGCAGCTCTACCGCCTCCTCTTCTTTGGCGGCAATTCGGCGGTAAGTCTTTCCCTCCGAGAGGGACCGAGGGACCTGCCACTGAATTGCCACTGAAGAGCCATACGTGCCACCCCTTTCCGTTGGTTGCCCCAAGCACCTGCTTGCTGCGCTGGTGCCTGGAGCTGGCCCTGGTAACAAGTCACCGGGACCAGATGGCATTCACCCAAGAGTTCTGAAAGAACTCAAATGTGAAATTGTGGAACTATTAACTATGGTTTGTAACCTGTTCATTCAATCAGCTTCTGGACCCAATAATTGGAAGATAGCTAATATAATGCCAATATTTAAAAGGGCTCTAGAGGTTATCCCAGCAATTACAGACTGGTAAGTCTAACATCAGTATTGGGCAAATTAGTTGAAACAATAGTAAAGAATAAAATTGTCAGACGCATAGAAGAACATAAATTGTTGGGCAAAAGTTAACATGGTTTCTGTAAAGGGAAATCATGTTTTACTAATCTATTAGAGTTCTTTGAAGGGGTCAACAAACATGTGAACAAGAGGGATCCAGTGGACATAGTGTACTTAGATTTCCAAAAAGCCTTTGATAAGGTCCCTCACCAAAGGCTCTTCCGTAAATTAAGTTTTTATGGGATAAGAGGGAAGATCCTTTCATGGGCCGAGAACTGGTTAAAAGACAGGGAACATAGGGCAGGAATAAATGGTAAATTTTCACAATGAAGAGGGGTAACGAGTGGTGTTCCCCAAGGGTCAGTCCTAGGACCAGTCCTGCTCAACTTTTTCATAAATGATCTGGAGAAAGGGATAAACAGTGAGGTGACAAAGTTTGCAGACGATACTAAACTGCTCAAGATAGTTAAGACCAAAGCAGATTGTGAAGAACTTCAAAAAGATTTCACAAAACTAAGCGATTGGGCAACAAAATGGCAAATTAAATTTAATGTGGATAAATGTAAAGTAATGCAGTGGTTCTCAAACTTGGGCCGCCACTTGTTCAGGGAAAGCCCCAGGCAGGTCAGGCTGGTTTGTTTACCTGCTGTGTCCGCAGGTTCAGCTGATCGTGGCTCCTACTGGCTGCAGTTTGCTGCTCCAGGCCAAAGGGGGCTGCAGGAAGGATGGCCAGCACGTCCCTCAGCCTGCATCACTTCCTGCAGCCCTTATTGGCCTGGAGCAGCGAACTGTGGCCAGTGGGAACTGCGATCGGCCAAACCTGCAGACACAGCAGGTAGACAAACCAGCCCAGCCCACCAGGGGATTTCCATGAACAAACAGCAGCCCAAGTTTGAGAACCACTGAAGTAATGCACATTGGAAAAAATAACCCCAACTATACATACAATATGATGGGGGCTAATTTGGTTACAACTAATCAGGAAAGAGATCTTGGAGTCATCATGGATAGTTCTCTGAAGATGTCCACACAGTGTGCAGTGGCAGTCAAAAAAGCAAACAGGATGTTAGGAATCATTAAAAAAGGGATAGAGAATAAGATGGAGAATATCTTATTGCGCTTATATCAATCCATAGTATGCCCACATCTTGAATACTGCATACAGATGTGGTCTCCTCATCTCAAAAAAGATATACTGGCATTAGAAAAGATTCAGAGAAGGGCAACTAAAATTATTAGGGGTTTGGAATGGGTGCCATATGAGGAGAGACTAAAGAGGCTAGAACTTTTTATCTTGGAAAAGAGGAGACTAAAGGGGCATATGACAGAGATATATAAAATCATGAGTGGTGTGGAGAAAGTGTATAAGGAAAAGTTATTTACTTATTCCCATAATACAAAAACTAGGGGCCACCAAATGAAATTGATGGGCAGCAGGTTTAAAACAAATAAAAGGACATTCTTCTTCACACAGCACACAGTCAACCTGTGGAACTCCTTGCCTGAGGAGGTTGTGAAGGCTAGGACTACAACAGGGTTTAAAAGAGAACTAGATAAATTCATGGAGGTTAAGTCCATTAATTGCTATTAACCAGGTTGGGTAAGGAATGATATCCCTAGCCTCTGTTTGTCAGAGGGTGGAGATGGATGGCAGGAGAGAGATCACTTGATCATTGCCTGTTAGGTTCACTCCCTCCAGGGCACCTGGCATTGACCACTGTTGGCAGACAGGATACTGGGCTGGATGGATCTTTGGTCTGACCCAGTACGGCCTTTCTTATGTTCTTATGGTCTCAATCTTTTCAAGTTGGAGGGAAAAAATGTTCAACCTCATTTCTTAAAAAAGAGCAAAAAATGTCTCAGCAATAACAATGATAAGCCTATGTCATTTATTTGTTTTTGTGTTTTGAGAGGTAAACTGAGAATAATTGATCTTAAAGGGTAAGGGTGTGTGGGGTAGGGAGATTTTGTTTGCTTCAGATTGTAATCAATTTTTCAGTGTCCTGTGATCCCTCTGATTGCCATTCATGAGTCCCCCGGGGTCATGACCCACCAGTTGAGAAACACTGTTTTAGAGGAAGGTGCAATGAAAACCAGCTATAGGCCATTATGGGATAACCTACCCAAGGACAGTTCCTTTTAAATCACTATTAGTTAGAGACAGGTTTATGCTCTGACCCCTGAGGGTTTATAACCTTCCAAAATGCTTTCTCTTTTTAATCATGTGATCCATATAAATGTCCAGTTCTTCTTTTAATCCTGCTAAGCTCTTGAACACAATGAAGTCTGTGACAACGAGTTCCACTAGCATTGTGTGATTTCCCAAAAGTCCTGTACATCTCTAAAAATTCTCTATACCCATTATAGGGAACTTTGCCTCAAATGTTACTGCCTTGTCCAAACATTTAATTTTCCGACTGAGGTAACAGATTTCCCTTTACTGGGAGAAATGAATCTCTTTAATTGCTACTGAAATTCTAGATAGATGGGGCGAAATCCTGGCTCCGCTGATGTCAATGGCAAAATTCCCATTGACTTCAAATGGGTTTGATTTCGCCAACCATGTCTTCGATAATTTGTGCCAAAGTATGATCAGTTCTCAGCTGTTGGTGGGCAGATATGAGATTGTTCTGAAATGGAAAATAGATAGACTGCCAATAATTGAGGCACATTACAGAACTGGAGAGATTCCATCTGAGGAATAAAAGAATATGTTTTCTGTTTTCTCCAACTAATTAACAAGGAGCAAATTCTCCTAATGTCTGTATCCAGAGAGCAGAATATGACCAAAGGCAGGTTAGTCTTTTAGTGCCCTAACTACTTCTCACATTTTGATTTATTTTTATTTTTCAAAATATGGTGATGTTATCTTGGGGTGTGAAGGAGTCTTTAGTAGTGAAGGGGGAATCTGAAAAGGTTTGGAGGGTCAACTAAGCAGAACAAGTTTCATTGCTTCTGAATTCATCCAGACCTCTTTGGTTTAGTAAAATGGCAGGAAATCTTACAAGCTGAAGGCAGTTAGGGTTAATAGATAGGACTGGATTCTATCCCCAGCTCTGTCATGACTTGACCTCCAGTCCAGCAAATATGCACTACATATTAGTATTGTTATTGTGAAATTTCTGTTTCTTCCATTGTCTGCTGTAGCAGAAATCAGGGAGAGAAGAGTCAGGCAAAAATAAAAAGTTAACCTTAACTCTTTTCCAACTCCAAAATATGAAAAGGGTGAAATTGCTCTTCCAAAAATATTAAAGCATGAAATAACATCCCAGGTCAATTGACTGGTAACAAAACAGCCTTTCATTTCTAAGTAACCAGTTCCAATCAGTCCCAAACCAATTGTGATAAAAAGCAGGAACCATCCATTCAGATGGCATTTGGGGTCTATGAAGCCCATGTTTGCAGCTTCTCACCCTTCTCATTTGGGGACTTTACAGACATCCAAGTCAAGCTTTTATTTAAAATCAAGTTTTAGTTGTTTTGTTTGCAACACTAGCTTTGAAAACATAGATTGGTCCCAACTATTGAAAGTCTGTCAGGCTGGTGTTTCCTGAGGTCCGCATGATATCACAGCAAGTCAAAAAGTGAGGCCATTTCTGCAAGCAAAGCAATTGATGTTTTTCCCCTTAAAAATGATGTAAAATTTCAAAAGTCAAAAAATGTCCATCAGCTCTATAGATAGTTAAAAAAAACTGGAGATGAGGAGCTGGATGGAGAAGAGGGTGGTGGAATATTGCTAAAACTTAGCCAGTCTTTCCTGTGCGTTTTTCAATCTTTTAAAAATGTGCGTGTGTGAGGGGGAGGAATTGGACTTTGCACCAGCTGTATGGGATATTCACATTCATTCCAATCTCCTTCCACACCTGTCCTTTGAATCCCATTAGCTGCAGCCCTCCGGGTTTTGAAGTGGACTAGGCCCCCCAGGTGGCTATAGAGGTTGCTCAGTCCACCACTGATGGCTTTAAGCCTTCTGGCTGCTAGCCAGCAGTGGAGCAGCCTCCTCCACAGGAATATTACAAAGGTTGTTGACTTGGGCAAGCCAGCAGAAAGACACACAAAGACAGGTCTTTTATTAACCAATAAATGTCGAAGAACTTGACAGGCTCTCAAGTAAGCTTTTGCAGTCCCCATAAAGCCTGAGAACACTTTACTATGTTCCTTAACTGGAGGGCCAGTACCTGGCCAGTTTCCTGGGGAATGCAGCAAAACCAATTTTTAGCTGCTGTTCCAAACGTATACAGGCAATTTTAGAGTGACTTCAGCTAATTATCAGTTAGCCCCAGCTGGTTTTCTCTTCCTAATCACAGTGATCATCATAAAGTGACTGCTGTATCAGTGAGGATTCTCTGAATTTCCTTAGCAGCAGAACTCCTGAACGCCAAGTCAAGCGAGTCCCTTTTCATTAGGGAAGCTCTCAAAGCTCTAGGTCATGCAGACTGCATCCTCCACTAACTCTGGAGTTCTGCTTCTAGAGCACAGTGCATGAGTGGAAAACAATAGCAACAATGAGAAACAAAAACCATCACCACAAGAAACCACCATTCTCACACTAAAAGGGATGGGTTCCTCACTACTCTGAGGCAGTGTGTAGAAAACAAAAAGCTACAGTAGATTGGAGGCAGCGGATGGCAGGTAAATCTCATACATGTGCCCATTTGTCCCAGTAAATAACTCTAGAGCAGAAGTGATATCCTAGACATTCCATGGTAACATGACATGGAATGAACTAAAGCTTCTGATCCCCTTCCCCTGCTCAGGGACTTTCACTCCTGCAGGCTCAGGAGGGTCCAAAATAAGGGAGGCTGTGGCTGGCCAGGTGCCTGGCTTTGGGAAGCAGTGGGGAGAGCATGCAGGGAGCCCCCAGTGATCAGGGAGGGGCAGAGGGGGAAGAGAAGCAAACCGTAGGCAAGGCAGGGCTGGACTATCTTCTCAATTGCTAGGGATTTTCTACTCACTCTCCCACTGCTGCCCTGCCAGTGCCACGGACATCCAGACAGTTGCAGACTCTGATGTTGCAAAGACTTAAGCATGTGCCTAACTTTATGCATGCGCATAGTCTCATTGATTTCATTTGTGTAATGAAGGGAAAGGAGGGGATGATCAGGCAATATTCTGCATTACTATTATGCTCCTCTTCTTCTTGAGCCTCAGCTTAACTGATTGTTGAAGCACAAGTCAGAGTTGGGGCTATGGGGCTGGGCACTGCAGGTGGATGCTCGTTGGTTGGAGTGTGCCTATCCCTAATCTGCACAGGGACAGTGAAGCCTACCTAGGTTGAGAGGGCAGTGTTTGTGCTGCCTGTGGCTGGTGGTGTCAGGGAACTGACCCATGGCAGGCACAGACACGGCTTCCTCACTCAACAGGCTGATGGTAGCGAGGTGCATCCCAATTCTGGGTATCCCCAGGAAGCGTCACACATTTGCAGGCATTCTTCCCATGCATTTTATAGGGAGCTTGGGCACCTAACTCAGGGTTTGTGGATTCCACTGCATGGGTAGACACCTAAAAGTTAACACATAGCAATTAACACATACAATTTTTTTTTATTTTGCCACCCCACCCCCATTTGCTCCTGTTTGTTATTTGAAAGCAGGGCCCGCTCTAGGTTTTTTACCGCCCTGAGCAAAAAAAATTTTGGCTGCCCCCCCTGCCTCCCCCATCCCAGCCCTGGGCTCTCTCTTCCTGCACCCCACCCGCACCCCCTGCTACCCCAGCCCTGGGCTCCCTCCCCAAACGTGACCTCCTCATTCACCACAGCAATCCCCGTTTACACTTGCAGTGGGGATCAAACTGTTTCTCCTATTTTTATTTCACTTTAGCATAAATGTCAACACCCCCCTCGTCCGTCCTCCACAACCTCATCTTTAATGCTCCAAAGGCATATGGACGGCATAGGGACTAACCCTCAAACCTTGTATCTGGAAAGGGATGGGGATCTAGTAAAGAGGGTTCAGGCAGCAGAGCGGGTGTAGGGGTGCTTGGGGGATCTACACTTGCAGAGAAGCGGGGTGTGATGTACTCGCAGAGGAGGAGAGAGGATATCAGGAGGGTTGCAGGAGAAGAGGTGCAGAGGAAGGGGGAAGTGTGGGAGGAGAGGGCTGGGGGAGGGTACAAGGGGAAAGGTGCAGGTGAAGGGAGAGTACAAGGGGAAGGGGTGTAGCGAAGGAGTGATGGGGGAGGGGCTGTGAGCGGGATGGGGGGTGCAGGGCTGAGAGGGGTAGGCGCTGACAGCTGCTTCCCCAGCCCCCTGCAGGCAGAGCCGAGAGGACAGACACTGACCCCCCAGGTGCCCGAGACGCGGGGGTCCCCCGTCAGGGCAGTATCCCCCGCTGCCCCGCTCAGAGCTGGGCTCTGCCTCTCCCCGCCCGGGGGAGGTGCGCAGTCGGCTGGGTCTGGGGGCAGGAGGCGGCAGTTCCCTGGAAGCTCGGGCTGCCCAGCCACTTGCCCTGTCAGTGCGCGAGCCGGGATCCGCGCCCCTGCCCAGCCTGGTGGCGCCCTGCACAGCCCACTCGGGTGCCCTGGGGAGACTCAGAGCGGCAGCAGGACCCCTCTCCGCTCCCTCCCTCCCCGGCTCCTCACATCCACCCAGGCTGGCCTGCAGTTCAGCCTGCCCTGCAGCTGGGGAGCCAGAGCATCATGCCCCGGAGCTGAGCCCCTCTCACCACTGCAGCCCGGGCCCAGCTCCGGGGCATGATGCTCAGGGCAGCCTGAACTGCAGTCCAGCCTGTGCGACTCCTGCTGCCATGAGCGTCATCTAGCCACTGAAGCCAGAACTGCAGCGTCAGTTCCAGCTCAGCCTGAAAGCCTCAGCTGACAGGGAACATCCTGGTTCAGGGCCGGCTCCCAGCTTTTTGCGCCCTAGGCAAAAAAAAAAGGGGGGGGGAAGTGCCGCCCCTTGGAAAGTGCCACCCCAAGCACATGCTTGGAGCGCTGGTGCCTAGAGCCGGCCCTGTTTGAAAGTACCATATTATCTGCGCTGCCTATTAAAAATCAACCAGTCCAACACCATATGTGCCAAATCTTTTGTTGTTGATCTATATTAACATAATCTTTCCTTCTCCATGAATAGCCTCACCTCAGCTCTCAGATCAGCTCTCAGCCTAGCCTAGCACCGTGGACCCCAGAACAGACCATGCTATAATCTTCAGGCAAGTGTAAGCAGAGTCTGAATGAGCTGTCCCCTGACATCTAGTGGTGAGCTGTGGAAAAAGACTTCAGAAGCTGATCTCGTTTGCATGGACACACCCACCCTGCCTAGGAGCTCAGCACATGGGAAGGCTTGCCCAAATGATCATTTGTGGCTGGTGTTGGATCATCCTCTTCTTGTTATTGGGGGAGGTGTAATAAAGTGTTTAAGGATGCCAGACACAATTAGACCCCTCCTCTCTCCATGGTATAATAAAAAAAGCTAATTTAGTCTCAATTGAGAGTCTTGTTACATGCTTCAGAGCTGAAATCACTGATATCTAGGTCTAGAGTATTAGACCTACTATGGGACAGTGTCTCTATTGCAAGAGACTGCCCAATGTGTGCCAGCAGTGCAGATCCCCCACTAACATCTGAAATCACTAAAGTAGTGCCTAACAGGGGGCTGGCAGAGAGAAGCAGCTAGCAGGACAGCTGGCGGGGAAGCTGGTAGAGAGAGTCAAAGCAGAGCCCTGAAGAAGCATGACAATCGGCCATTAGGTCTACAAGTGAGTGCCTGAGCAGTAAAGCATGTAAGGTGCTTCCTTACCCTCACACCTCGCCTTCCGCCCAGGGTGGGAGGCGAACTCTGTGAATGAACCTCTGAACTCTAGGGCTGCACTGGCCAAGGACATGTACTGTGGGAGGGGTACAAAGAAGGGACAGGCACGTTAAAGGGACTTTCGGCTTGCTGGACTTAAGACCCTGAGGCGAAAAGGACACTGCCCAACTTACTTGGGGGTGGGTCTTTTGCTCACGGTTTGTGTTTCTGAACCCTACTTGCGGAGTTTCCCCAAATAAATGCTGAGTTAATTCTCTTCTTTTATTAATTTTTTTGCCACACCCAGACTCTGTGCTTGCGGGAGGGGAAGTATTGCCTCTTAGCAGTGCCTGGGGGGTTGTGTGTAATTGTCCCAGGTCATTGGGTGGGGGCTCAATCCGATTTTGTGTTGTATTGATGAAAAGGAACCCCTAGATACAGAACCCAACCCTGGTTGCTGCTGGCTTCACTTGGCAGAAGGGATACACAAGCAAGCATACCACCACAAACTGACAGACAAACAAAAGCTAGTGAACAGGAAGAGCAAATGGGAGTTTTGCAAGGGAGTTTACTTAGGGTATGTTAGAGGCAGTTACACCCAACAAACATACTCTGAACTTAGGCCAATAACAAACAGTATGCAGAAGATGCTCCCCTCCTCCACACACAGATAAAATTTCTAGACATCATTAATGACTGTTTCTTGGAGCAACTAGTCTTGGAACCCGCAAGGGGAGAGGCAATTCTTGACTTATTCCTAAGTGACACAGGATCTGGTCCAAGAGGTCAATACAGCTGAACCATTTGATAATAGTGACCATAGTGTAACTAATTTAACATCATTGTAGGGGGGGAAATACGAAAGAAACCAACCACATTAGCATTTAACTTAAAAAAGGATCACTACATGAAAATGAGGAGGCTAGTTAAAATAGAGATTAAAAGGAACAGTATGAAAAGCCTGCATGCTGCATGGAAACTTCATAAAAACATGATAGTGGAGGCTCAGATTAAATGATCAAGCTGCTAAAGGAGCACTCAAGGAAGTCAAGTCAGTTGCAGAGAGCTAAATGAATTCTTTAATCAGTCTTCACTGCAGAGGATATGTGGGAGCCTGAGCTATTCTTTTTAGATGATAAATCTTAGGAACTGTCCCTGACTGAGATATCAACAGGGGAGGTTTTGGAACAAATTGATACATTTAACAGTAATATGTCACCAGGAACAGATGGGATTCACCCAAGAGTTCTGAAGGAACTTAAATATGGGATTTCAGAGCTACTAAATGTGATATGTAACCTATCATTAAAATCAGCCTCTGTACTAGATGACTGGAGGGTAGATAATGCAATGCTTATTTTTAAAAAAGGGTTCTAGAGGTGATCCTGACAATTGCAGGCTGGGAAGCCTCATTTCAGTAGCAGGCAGATTGGTTGAAATGATAGCAAAGAACAGAATTATGAGACCTGTACATGAACATGGTATGTTGGGAAAAAGTCAACATGGCTTTTGTAAGGGGAAATCATGCTTCACCAATCTATAAGAATTCTTTGAGTGTGTCAACAAGCATGTAGATAAGGGTGATTCAGTCGATTTAAAGTGGACTTGGACATTCAGAAAGCTTCTGAAAAGAACCCTCACCAGAGGCTCTTAAGCAAAGTAAGGAGTCATGGGATAAGAAGAAAGGTCCGCTCATGGATCAGTAACTGACTAGAAGATAAAAGCAGCAAAGAATCCTGGGGCACCTTATAGACTAACAGACGTTTTGGAGCATGAGCTTTCGTGGGTGAATACCCACTTCGTCGGATGCATGCATCTGACGAAGTGGGTATTCACCCATGAAAGCTCATGTTCCAAAACATCTGTTAGTCTATAAGGTGCCACAGGATTCTTTGCTGCTTTTACAGATCCAGACTAACATGGCTATCCCTCTGATACTTGACTAGAAGATAGGAAACAAAGGGTAGGAATAAATGTTCAGTTTTCACAATGGAGAGAGTTAAATAATGGGGTTCCCCAAGGATCTGTACTGGGACCTGTGCTGTTCAACATATTCATAAATGATCTGGAGAAAGAGGTTAAAAGTGAGGTGGCAAAATTTGTAGACAATACAAAATTACTGAAGAGAGTTAAGTTCAAAGCTGAGAGTGAAGAATTACACAGGGATCTCACAAGACTGGCTGACTGGGCAACAAAGTAGCAAATGATATCTAATGTTGGTAAACGCAAAGTAGTGCACATTGGGAAAACATATTCCCAACTATGCATACAAAATGATGGGGTCTAAATTAGCTATTATCACTCAAGAAAGAGATCTTGGAGTCATTGTGGATAGTTCTCTGAAAACATCCACTCAATGTGCTGCAGCAGTCAAAAAAGCTAAGAAAATGTTAGGCACCATTAGGAAAGGAATAGATAATAAAACAGAAAATATCATATTATCACTATAACACTCTATAAAGCCATGGTACGCCCACACCTTGAAAACTGAGCATAATGTAGTTCTGGTTGCCCTGTCTCAAAAAATATATGTTAGAATTGGAAAAAGCACAGAAAAAAGCAACAAAAATAATAAGGGGTGTTAGGGGGCTTATTCCTTCACCCTCTCACTTCCCTGGTCCTTCTCGCATGAACAGAGAGCAACAATACCCAAAGTCCGAAGGTGCAAACAATTCAATGTTTATTGGGGTGAACTTCCAGCAAGCATGATTCCAGTTTTCTTCCTCAGTGTCCCCCTTCCCAGCTCTGACACCACGGAGCCTTCCCTGTGTCCCTGTCCCCATTCCCTGTTCCCATTCCCACCCTTAGCGAAACATAATTTCAATTCCCCCATCCCTATTTCCTGTTCCCCTTACCTCCTGATTGGCTGCAGACTATATAGTAAAACTTGAGTTCTGCTTAGCTATACCTTAATCAATCATTTTACTGAAATTTAACTAACCAATCCTAACACATTGTAAAATGGTTATTTAACCAATTATATCCCACCACCTTAATTGGTTTACATCCAACAAAATTAATTATACAGCAGACAGAAACAATCACAGAACCAGACAGAGATTATACAGACAAACAACAGGGAAGTGGAAACTACAGTGATAGAACAGTACACATCCCAACTATTGGTAAGTAAGTTGTTGCCAGACAGGATGCTATCAAACTAAGTTTTCCTTTACATCTTCTATGCTCATCCCTTTCTCTGGAGGTGATAGGAATATCAGGACAGGATTATATTCCTAACAACCCAATAGCACTTTATTTCAATGTGACTAGTCTGGAATGTAAGAATGTGACCATACACTTCCCAGTTTATGGCTGGCCTCTACTGCTTAGCCAAAGGCCTTGCTTAGTCTAAGAACAAGGCCTCACACTGTCATAGTAAGAGAAGGCTCTTACACCAGTGGCAGACAGTGATTTTGATTCTTTCTTTTATATGTCTATAACTAGCTAAGTGATAAGAATACACCTAAATTCTGAAAGTATAGGCCTTTGCAGACAGGCCTGAATATCTATATCCTAGCAAGAGGTATGGAACAGGTTCCATAAGAGGAAAGATTAAAAAGACTGTGACTGTTCAGTTTAGAAAGGAGACAACTAAGGGGGGGATCTGATCAAAGTCTATAAAATTATGAATGGTGTGGAGAAAGTGAATAATAAAGTGTTGTTATTAACCCCTTCACATAACACAAGAACCAGGGGATACCCAATGAAATTAATAGGCAGCAGATTTTAAATAAACATAAGGAAGTACTTCTTCATACAGTACACAGTTAACTTGTGGAACTCATTACCAAGGGAGGTTGATAAGGCCAAATGTATAACAGGTTCCAAAAAAGAATTAGATAAGTTCATGGAGGATAGGTCCAAGATGGTCAGAGATGTAACCCCATGCTCTGGCTGTCCCTAAACCTCCAACTGCCAGTGCCTGTACAATCTTAATCTGCCATCTTGGTGTATGCATTATGATACAGTCTCTGATTACATGATCAAATGCTGTTATCTCTCAAGCAGGACAGCAGTATCTCAGGGCTGACAGTGCTGAATTCTGTAGGAGGCACAGGAGGATGAGAATTTATGTCTTCCCACCATCCACTGATAGCTGGAGATCATCCATCAGTGCCACTACAACTGTTTTATGTCCTGGCCTGCATCCAGACTGTGCTAGCTCTAAAATATTAGATGAGCTTCTAGCTGGCTTTTGTCTAGCTTCTCTTTATGTTTGCTCAGGAATGAAAGGTTTGATACTGGTTAATAGTTGATAAAAATGATTACCTGGGAAGGGTTTCTTCGATGTCAGTCGAACTATTGCATGTTCGATAGAGGAAAGAAAGATTCCTTTCCTGAATGAGCCATTGATTATTTTGGTCATGAGTAGCACCAACTGATCATGAGCAGAGCTGGTTGGAAAGTTTTTGTTTAAATGAAACTGTGCTGAAATATGATGTTTTGTCAAAGCCAACATGTTTCATGGAAAAACATGGGCACACCCCAAACTAAAGAACTCAGTATGGTCCAAAAATGGACATTTTGAGACAATTCTATTTTTGCAAAAAAGTTTGAGAGGTTTTGCTCTTGCTCCAGTGAAGACCAAAAACAAATGTCAAAACCTCAATAGTTTTGTGAAACAGAATCATCCTCCCTCTGGTCAGCTCTGCACATTACTCTTTCACCAACCAGGAAAAGCCTGGGTCATTCGTACAGGTCTTTGGCCAAGACTCCATTAGGATGGCCAATACTTCCTGAGGAGTGCATTTGCTGAACTCTGGAAGTGTAGAAAGGTTGTTTGCTTGCTGGCATAGGGGGACCCAGTCCATTCTGTCTGAGAAGCTGTCATGGTACAATTCCCCACTCTGAACCTTAGCGTCCAAAAGATGGGGTACCAGCATGAATTCCTCTAAGCTCAATTACCAGCTTAGTACCCGTAGCGCTGCCACCAACCAGGAATTCCAGTGCCTGGTACACTCTGGTCCCCCTAAAACCTTGCCCAGGGATCCCCAAGACCCAGACCCTCTGGATCTCAACACAAGGAAAGTAAACCCTTTCCCCCACCGTTGCCTCTCCCAGGCTTCCCCTCCCTGGGTTACCCTGGAAGATCACTGTGATTCAAACTCCTTGAATCATAAAACAGAGAGGACAATTCACCTTCCTCCCTCCTTCTCTCCCTCTGAGACTCTTCCTGAGAGAAAGTAATCCTGACACAGAGAGAATTTAGCCTCTCTCTCCCCCTTCCCTCCTTTCTCCCCACCAATTCCCTGGTGAATCCAGACCCCGTCCCCTGGGGTCTCACCAGAATAAAAAAACAATCAGGTTCTTAAACAAGAAAAACTTTTAATTAATGAAAAAAAACAGTAAAAATTATCTTTGTAAATTTAAAATGGAATAGGTACAGGGTTTTTCAGCTGTAGACACTGGGAATGCCCTCCCAGCCTAAGTATACAAGTACAAATTAAAATCTTTTCAGCAAAATACCAATTTGAACTCCTTTCAGCCAAATACACATTTGAACTTCCTCCAACCAAATACACATTTGCAAATAAAGAAAACAACCATAAGCCTAACTCGCTTTATCTGTCTAGTACTCACTATTCTGAATCTATAAGAGCCTGTATCGGAGAGATTGGAGAGAAACCTGGTTGCACATCTGGTCCTTCTGAGCCCCCAGAGTGAACAACAACCAAAAACTAACAGCACACACAAAAACTTCCCTCCCTCAAGATTTGAAAGTATCCTGTCCTCTGATTGGTCCTCTGGTCAGGTGACAGCCAGGCTTACTGAACTTGTTAACCCTTTACAGTCAAAGAGATATAAAGTACTTCTGTAATATTAACTTTTCTTATCTGTTTATGACAGAAGCCTCCCAAATATGCATGACCGTTTCAATGAAATAGGATGAGAGTTATCCTTACATGGTATGAGGTTTTCTTGTGGGCTGTAGACACTTATGATTGATGAATTGGTTTACCACCATGGATAGTTCTTCAGGGTTGGATTTGGCTGCTGCAGCAGATACTGATAGGAAGGTTCTCTTGGTCTGTAAAATAGTCTCAGAATAGTCCTGGAGAAATTCTTTGTGTTGTGAGTAAAAATTGAGTAGGAGAAAATACCTTGAGTCTGTATCAGAGGAGTAGTTGTGTTAGTCTGTATCCACAAAAACAATGAGGAGTCTGATGGTACCTGAAAGACTAAGATTTATTTGGGCATAAGTTTTTGTGGGTCTGTGACCCACTGCAAGACTCCTAAACCTGCTACCATTTGACAATGAAGCAAATTGTTATTTTGTAAAAATCAAGCAAAAATATACCCTTCTATATCAGAATGAACCTGCAGCAAACATATGGCACGCATTTCAGGAAAAGAGCTTTAGTTCTCCAGATTAGAAGCAAGCAATTTGGCCACACTACTGCAAGAGGTGCAAAGACCAAAGACGGGTCTCCTTAAAAAAATTAAAAATAAAACAAACAAACATGGCAGCTTGAAGAAGATTAAGACATAGATTCTTGAAAATATGCTCCACAACATACACCTTCAGTATGGGTGAAATGATGTGCTCGTGATAAAAAATTCAATGAAATGGCAAGGGTGTCCTACACAGGAGCCTAGTCATGTTTGATTCACAAGAAATGTCTGGGCCAACAAGCAAAAAAGTTAAAGAAGTGGAGCAGGTATAAACTAAATGAAATTCTTAGCACATTTGATACAAAGGTGGTTGAGCACTCTGTAGATACATTTTGAGAGCGAGAGACAGAGCATGCTATGGAATATGGATATAGGACAGTGGCTCTCAAGCTTTTTTACTGGTGACACCTTTCACATAGCAAGCCTCTGAGTGCGATTCCCCCTTATAAATTTAAACCACTTTTTAATATATATGACACCATTATAAATGCTGGATGTAAAGCGGGGTTTGGGGTGGAGGCTGACATCTTGCAACCCCTCTCCATGTAATAACCTTGTGACCCCCTGAGGGATCCCGACCCCCAGTCTCAGAATCCCTGATATAGGATGAGTTATAACAGCCTTATAACAGCTAAGCCTTTCTTCACCTCATTCTCTAGAATTTAATAGCAGGAAAGTAAGGACTAGCAATTAATCTATGAAGAGTACAAGTATTCAGCTATCCATATTAAGTGCAACCCCCTTATTGAACAAAGTCACATTGCTTTAAATTTCTGTACATACACAATAATTTTTTGAATATCAAATAACAATTATATTAAATCTTTACCTTTTGCATTAACAGTTCAAATCCAGCCCAGGATCACTGAAACTGGGACAATGTGACACTAACTTGCCAGCAGACAGATGTCTATCTCTCGTACACCCACTATAACCATGAGTGGCATTAATTAACTCCCTGTGTTGATAATCTTAGTAAGAGGTCAAAGGCTGAAGGTGCAGATAGTCTGAATTCTCTACTCACCGTCTGAATTAGTGAGGAGGCAGGCTGGAAGGGCAGCATAGAGAAGTATGACAGAACCAGCTACAGCATACATCTCTTCTGCTGAGACAAGATTTCATGCTAAGCAAGGCTGTCAAGCTGGCACTTTTGACAGGCATTACATTTTGTGTGAAGATGTAAAATATAATGATGTCAATAGTGTGGATTTTTTAAATGGTTAGATGCAAGTCATTAATGAGTGGTAGATAGTTTGCTGCTCATCTGGGGTTAATGGTTAAATCTACCATTACAGCGGCAGTTCAGTCAATAACAAAAACTTGTCAAAAGCAGCAGATAAAAGGATTCTCTGTTGGCAGTGGCTACAAAGTGCTGAATAAAGCTAGTCTTTGAGAGAGGAGTTGATATATGCTCAGTAAGGGGCTCTTTTCAGCTTTTAGAAGGTATTCTGTTATTGGAAACTAATGATAGAAATGAGTACTACTTGTGATGGAAACTATTTTTTTTTAAACCTGTCTATTTCTGATCACTCTGTTGCCAACTAGGAGTGCATAATAAAAAGCAAAAAATTAACTGTTTCACACTAAACAAAGTCTAGGATTTACAATGTAAATGCAATTGCATGAATAGTCTATTGATAGTAAATAAAACTTTACACTACATGTAAATAACAGTTCAAGTGATTCAATTTAGCAGTGACAAAAGCTGTTTCAATTTCCCCTTTTCATAACAGAATAGCAGTTAAAATGAGTCAATTTACTGTAGCATTGAGAAAGATTGTTTTCAAGTCTAGGCATTCTCTTAAATCTCTTTAAAATTAAGTAGTTGGTTGTCAAATTGATGCAATTACTTACACATCATAAAAAGGGTTTTAAAACCATAAAAGCATCTTCTAACAGTATTAAGTTGAGGCAATTTGCCAACAGGAATTTTAACCTTCATCTGGCCACCAGGAACCCATTTGGACCCTAGAGGTGCTTTCATATGTGTCTAATTGTAGTTTATATTGGTGATTAAGGAGCAGAATTACCTAGATATAAATCAGCAATACGTGTTTCCAGAGGTGTCCTTGTCTGCAACAAAGTGAAACCCAGTACACGGTGGATGCTAAGTTCATGTTAATCGGTGCTGTGTGAATTATACTGCCATTATTCACCTGTTATACTCCATATGTACATTTTGTTTCCCAATCAATATTTCTTATAGTAAAAGGCACCTGGAACCAAACCAACCCCGTTAAAGTATGGCAATTGTACAATGAGGCATGGGAAATTCAACTAGTGGTTATCCATTATGCAGTGCACAAAGAGTGCTAGGTGGTTTATAGACCAATACCCTGCTCCTGTAACTAGTCCCTTATGGGAAAACCTCTGCAGTTGCTCTCAGCCTCGTTGATTTCCATGGATCTCTGTATTGGGCCACTTGTAGGATTGGGGCCCACTCTGCCTGAAGGAAACTCCATTCTGATTTTAGATATAATGATGAGCAAAACCAGCACAAGTGGGGGTGAGAGAGATGGCAAGTGAAAGGAAATGAAGGATGTAACAAGATGACATTGTGGCTGCTGGTTAGTTTCATTTTCATTTATATAGGCCTGGTCTACATCTAAAACTTAGTTTGACCTAGCTACATTGCTCAGGGCTGTGAAAAAAATGTGCATGCTGTGAGGGCCTAACCTTCACTGTAGGTGCAGCTAGCTTGACCTAACCCTTGCTGTAGATGTGGCTAGGTCAATAAAAAACTTCTTCCATCAACCTAGCTGCTGCTCAGAAAGGTGGTTTACCTACATCAATGGAACTCCCCACTTTATTTTTTTGCAGTTTGCAGAGGCAGTGAGAGAAACAGAACCCTGATTAGGGGGCCTATAAAGGCAACAATTGGCACAGGAGTCAGCAAACAGAACTGAAAACAGGGTATTTGAGTGCGAGTTCTGTGAGGAGTTTGGGGAAGGTATGTGTGGTGTTTGGTTTTTTTCTTTGTTTTTTTTCCTTGACAGGAGTTTAGGCAGGTAGGCTATGACAGATACAGAGGCAGCAGTGGTAGTGACCCAAGGAGTGGAAGACACAATGAAGATGACTGGATGTGGAAGCTGTAGCATGTACATTATTCTGGAGCGGGTACCTGGAAAGAGCTTGGTTTGTAAGAAATGTTGCCTGATAGAGCTGCTGCCAGAGAAAATCCAAGGTTTGGAGATTCAGGTAGAAACTGTGGTTGAATTTTGAAGAGACTTTGAGCAGATGATGAAGGGAAGGCAAGAGGAGGCTGAAAGGAAAAATCAAGACTTGCAGGTGCAATCTGGACTGAAGAACTCTGAGGGGAGATGGCTTGGTGAAGAAAGTGTCCAGTGGAAGCAATGTGACTATGAGAACCAAGCAGAGGAAAAGACTGGCTAATGAAGGAGAAATAGAGCTCAGGAACAGGTGTGCTGAGTTGGAAAATGAAGAAGGGGCACAGAAGGCAGTAATTGATGGTGGAAGGGCAAGGAAGGAGAGAAGAATGGCTAGTCCTATAAGAAGAGGGGAAGAGTCAATGGAGATAACCAGATTTCAGATCCCTGGGAGGGTACAGATTGACTTGCAAAAGATTGCAAGAGAGAACAAAAGATAAGACTTGCAACCAGAAATAACAGGAGGAAGGCTGGAGAATCGCACCAACAAGAGGAAGAGGCAGAGCTATGAGATTGAGGATACCATACTAAGAAGAACTGACAGGCCTGTCACCAGAGCTGATCCAAAGAACAGAAAGATGTGCTGTCTGTTGGGAGCTAAGATACAGGATGTGAACCTGAGGCTGAAGAGGATCCTAATGGGAGCAGGAAAAAATCCACTGATTGTCCCTCGTGTGGGAGTAAATGATACTGCTAGATTCTCACTGGAATGCATCAAAGGAGACTATGCCAGGCTGAGGAAGATGCTGAAAGAAATGGAGGTTCAGGTGAACTTCAGCGGGATTCTACCTGTCCCTAGAAAAGTAGAAAGAAAGACAAGATAAGATTATGATGATCAACAGATGGCTCAGGCCGTGGTACTATAAGTAGGGCTTTCGGATGTTTGACCATTGGGAGGCATTCATGGACAGAGGACTGTTCTTATGGGATGGACTCCACCTCAGTAAAGGAGGAGAAATAGACTTCTGGAATGGAGGTTGGCACACCAGATTAAAAGAATTTAAACTAGGAACTCAGGGGAGACAGTTGGGAAATGTTCATGTAACCTCCACTCCTGATTTTAATATTGAGCAGGAGGATAATCAAGTAAGAGAGGATACATCAATGGAGAAAGGAACAGCAGGGGATAGGAGAATGGACGTTAAGAGAAAAGCTAGTGCTGATATCAATTAAACAAACAGACAATACTGGCAGTAGAATGACTGTTCCCAATCAGGTGAGAAATCTGGGTGAAATCAAGCAGAAACAGCTAAGATGTTTGTACATCAGTGCAAAGAGCCTGGGTAACAAAATGGAGTAACTAGAACTACTGGTGCAGGAAGTGAAACCAGATATTATAGAGATAACATAAACATGGTGGAATAGTAGTCATGACTGGAACACTGGTGTTGGAGGGTATGTGCTGTTCAGGAAAGACAAATAAAGGGAAAGGTGGTGGAGTAGCATTGTATATGAATGATGAGGTAAACTATAAAAGATAAGAAGTGATGGAATAGATAAGACAGTCTGTCTAGGTCAAAATCACTTTCAGGAAGAAAGCTACTAGAAGCTCCCCTGGGCTAGTGCTTTGGGGTGTGCTACAGATCCCCAGGATCAAATCTGGATAAGGATAGAGACTTCTTTAATGTTTTTAATAAAATAAATACTACTGGAATTTGTGGGATTATGGGAGACTTTAACTTCCCAGATACAGACTGGAGGACAGGTGTTACTAATAACTATAGGGCCCAGATTTTCCTGGATCTGATAGCTGACAGATTTCTTCACTAAATAGTCACTGAACTAATAAGAGGTGACGCCATTTTAGATTTGGTATTGGTGAGCAGGGAGGACATCATAGAAGAATTGGTTGTAGGGGACAACCATGGTTGGATTAATCATAAGCTAATTCACTTTAAACCAAATTGAAGGATAAAGAAAAATGGATCTGCAACTAGGGTCCTTGGTTTAAAAAGGAACTCTTTAAATAATTAAGGGAAGTAATTAGGGAAGTGGTGTGGACCAAAGAACTCAAGAACTGAATGTGGAGGAGGCTTGGAGTTAGTTTCTCCAAGTTTGACTTAAAGTATTTGAAGCCTGCATCCCAAACAAGGGAAAAAAATTCACAGGGCAGATAATCTCCATCCAAGAATATTAAAAGAATGTCACATGAAATTGCTAGCCCAATAGCAAGGATTTTTAATGAATCTGTAAACACAGCTCTGGACCAGCCACGGAAACATGGACATCTATGAAAAGATTGACCGGGAGATGCAGGGCTTTGATAGAGATCATCAGCAGTGCCGGTTTGGCAGAGATCAGCAGCAGTGCCGCGTGAAAGCCGAGGAGCTGTGGCAGGCATACCACAAGGCCAGCAGTCAGTCAGTCTAGTACTGGACCACAGACCTGCTGCTTTCATAAAGAGTTGCATGTCATACTGGGTGGAGACCCCATTAGCATCCACAGACACTGGAGTTACCTTGGAGGAGCCTAAAACAGAGAGCCCTAACATGAACAGTGAGGAGGAGGGGTGGGATAGATGTTCATGTGGGGGGGAAGTCCACCTATGCTACAAACCAGGACCTGTTTGAGATTCCATCGCTGTCTAGCAAGTCCCACCAGTTGAGCACAGATGAGCCTGATGAAGGGGGAGGGACCTTGGGTAAGTGTATGTACATCCATTTTCCCTTACAATGTTTAAATGTAAAAATGATTCTCAGCCCATCCCCAAGATAACAAGACATCAACTTTTCATTGTTTTACTCCTATGAGAAGAGGTAGTGGTACAACAAACAGGTAGGGTTGGTCTCTGCTTTTCATTCCCCTGTTGAGTTAGGCTATGCAGAACTGTTTGTTTGTGTGCGTAGGGATGTCCCTTGTATCATCCCGAGCAATCTTGATAAAACGTCCATGGAGATACTCTGCAATGCTCTCCCGTCGGTTTCTAGTGATGACAGCCTTATTTCTTTCTCTGCAGAAGAACACTTTCCCACATCACTCCAAGGTGTGATTGGCAAGTTCCATTACAGTAAACTGCCTAGAGGTATATGGCCTCAAGCAGCTTCAGGACACCAGCAGCAGCAGCTGGGCTCTCTGTGCCTTTGTTACCCTCAGGAGTGAGAGATCAGCTAAAATTACCACCGCTTGTGAAAAGCAGTGTCAATACTCAGTGCCATTGCCTGATACTCATAACCATGGAAATAGAGACCACAATTTTATTGTTTCAGCCAAATGAAAATCTTAATGCCCTCCTCCTTTCCTCCCCCTACCCCCAGATGGGCTCTGGTCACCATGGCTGGGACTGGAGAGTGATGCTGTGCAGAACTACTCCAAAGCCAAAATATCAGTAAGTGTGTCTTATTAAAAGTTTGTATGGGGAAAAAGAGAAGACAGTTTTGAAACTTATCTTTCCCTTTCCATTGTGATTGTAAATCCAGTGATAAATCTATCAGTTTTATCTGTAGCTACTGCTCTTGCAGCCTTAAGGTTGTGCCCTCTACACCCATGGAATACCTGAGCCTGAGGAGAAACAAGAGGACTAGGGAGGAAGTTCAGCAAGATCATGCAAGCCACTGTTGCATCACACTGCAAAGAAAGAGCTTGCTGGATTTTTTTTTAAAGACAACATGGAGAGGGACAGAGAGGACATGAGAAAATGGAGAAGGGCCCTGGAATCCCAGCAGGAAAAGGAGAGGGAAATGCATCAGGACATAATGGGGCTTCTAGGGCAGCAAACACAAATGCTGCAGGCTCTGGTAGATCTATAGGTCTAGCAATCCTGGACTCGCCACCCTGTGCAGTTTTTGGAGAACTCCATGGTAGCAGCTCCCTACCCCCAACAACATTGTGTGTGGCTGCATGGGCCGCATCCCTACCCAACCTTACTACTGCACAGCAGGGGACAGTAAGGACATCCACATCTTCACATATACTGACCTCAGAGAGCCATGGTTAGTAGTGTATGTGTAGGCAAAATGGCCTACATTTGTGCACCAAAATGGACAGATGTTTGCTGCCTTTCTGATTTTAAAATTCTGTTCTGTTACTTGGTTAGACGTTTGTATTGTATTGGGGTTTTCTATTTGCACATTTCTGCCACTCAAATTTCTATTTTTTGAAAATAAAATATTTTAGTTCACAATTTGCAGAATACACAGTGTCATTCAAAGCATGGAGTACTTGCAAGGGTACAGCACCACAGAACTCAGAGGTTCAAGAAAACAACTAGTCATACGTGTAAATGTACAGCAGGCACTGCATAATTCATAAGTTCAGTACAGTGCACAGTGTACTATTTATACATGTGCAGCAAGCACTGCATAACTCATAGGTTCAGTAAAGCACACAGTATAATATTTATATATGTACAGCCAGTATTATTCAACTCCTATCAGCACCCAAAGCTACAGGGCCAGAAAACAGTCCAACATAGAACACAACTGTGTCTGACTCTAAAATGCCTTTTCAAAGCCTGCCTCAAATGTATACCTCCACATTGAGCTCCTCTAATGCCCCTTGTGTCTGGCTGTTCAGACTCAGCAGACAGCTGTTCCACCTCCTGCCCAGTGGCAACTTTTCCACCTTTAACTCACAGATATTAGGTAGGACATAATAGCCAGCTATAACCATTGGGGTATTTTTCTCACTGAGATCCAATCTTGTGAGTAAGCACTTCCCTTCAGTCCACCAAAAGCACATTCAGCTCTCATTTTGCACCTGCAGAGCTGGTAGTTAAATCTTTCCTTAATGCAATTGAGGTGGCCAGTGTATGGTTTCATGAGCAAGGGGTAGGTTGGATCCACCAGAATCACTACTGGCATTTCAGTATTGCCAGTGGTAATCTACTGGCTGGGAAAGAATGCCTCTGACTCCATCTTTCTGAACAGTCCTGTGGTCTTAAAGATGTTCTTAAAAATGTGAGCATCATTCACCTACCTGACTAGCCCACATTGATATTGGTGAAGCATTCCTGGTGCATAACAATAGAAAATAGTCCTTTCTATTGAAGTATTCTGTGGCAAGGTGGGCTGGTGCCAAAATAGGAGTAGGCATACCCCTTTGCAATTGGGTTCCTGAACTGCAGCAGATCCATCCACTATGTCCTGTACATTGCTGAGAATCACAGTCCCATGTAGCGGGAGACGATTAACGCCACTACACACTTTCATGACAAGGCCCCCACTATGGATTTTTCCAGTTCCAGAATGATTTCCCACTGACCAGTACCAGTCCAGCAGCATTGCTAGCTTTCAGAGTGCAATCACCACTCACTTTTTCACTGTCAATGCAGTTCTCATTCTGGTGTCCCTGCACTGGAGGGCTGGGGTGCACTCAGCACACAGATCTAGGAACGCAGCTTTTCATATCCTAAAATTCTACAGCCACTAGTCATCATCTCAAACCCACATTATGATGCAATTCCACCAGTCACTGCTCATTTCTTGGGCCCAGAAGCAGTGATTCGTGATCTGCAGTTGCTCCATTAATGCCAACAATAACCTTGAATTATTTGTCCCTCACCAATCTTTTCTTGAAGAAATCATCATGTGCCCTGCTGTTGAGATTCTTCCTGTGCGTCTGTAAATACCACATTCTGATGTGTCTTGTATCTGTAGCATTCATGAGAATAATGCAGAGCTCTGTGGGCTCCATGCTTCTGCCAGAGATGATGGACACCAAAAACTGCAGTGTGGGTTTGTGGGATTTTAAAAGAAGAAGGTGCAAAAAATATAGGATATGGATGGCATTATGGGATGGAAAATGTTGCATGTTGGAAATTTGACCCCTAGCTCCCAGAAATCCGTGCATGAGTCCTTTTCACTCCATAACACATTGTAAAAATTTGCCAAATGGTATTGAGCTGGATGGTGGTGTATGGCACACCAGGATATCTACCTGTGGTAAATTCCACTTTTCATTGACACAAGTGCTCATGGTGAGTACATGCAGCACTGACGCAAGCAGCCAAGTATGCATGTGCATGATCTATATACTTACTTGGGTCATTGTATGTCAATATAACTTGCATCAACCAAAGTTTGTAATGTAGACATGGCCTTTGAGTACATTCTGAAAAAGGATAGCAAGATTAGGCCCTATGAAAATGGCCTATCCTATGGTATTGTGATGAATGTTCCATTTCTGGGTCCATTCAGAAGCAATAGTGAAAAGGCATAGGGGAAAATGTTAGAAAAATGGAACTCTTTCTATGGAGTTCAATTCAATTCCTCAACAGAGCTGGGTACAGGTCCATGTTTACAGGAAGCGTCAGGCTAGTTCTCATTTTATTCAAAATGGTTCACTGATCCCTAATTTTCAGGTCACAGCAAATATTTTCAAAATGGCTGATCTGTTCCCTCTCCAAGTTTAGAACTCAAATAAATGCCAAATACAAAGTTTTTTTTCAAAATTACTGCTTATTTTAAAGCTTTTATGAAAGCCCTTACCCTGAAGAGCATGTGGCACACTAGAGACAGCAGTAGCGATCTGTGCATATGCATCTGGGGTCAGCTGCTCATTACCAAGAGCTCTTCAGTGAGGACAATGCTCCTTAAATTTCCATTTTGATTAATAGGTAAGAGCGACTTATAGCTTCCATCCTTCTATGCAGATGCAAAACCCAAGCACATTATAGATGCAATAGAATATTTTTGATAATGAACTGTATTAAGAAATTCATCTCTCTTCAATCATGAGTATCTTCCAAAGAAAAATTGCAGACAAAAGATGTTCCTGCGGCAAGTGACTGTGCACCAGTTCAAATGCAAGAGTTCCTTACACTAAGGTATACATTGATCTTCTTCTACACTTTCCAAAAGCACATTACTAACACATCTTGTTTATCTAGAACAACCATAAAATTGATACATTTTCCTAACTATACAGATGATTAGTTGATGCTGTATTTTTTTAATTGGAATAATTAAATGCTAAATTTTAATTAGTTTATTAATTAATTAATATTTATTCAGCACATGATGCACAAGCCTTCATGTAAGAAACACTTGGAGCTCACAAAATGACTGTTCACCAGATAATGCTTTAGTCAATGGATAATGAAGGCCATTTTTTTTTGGCCTTCATGTCTCAGGGGTTTTTTGTTTTTCCAATCCTGCTGCATAACAGTTCAGTGTATTTTTATGGTGGCGTCTTATATCTTCTGATCTTGATCCTGCATTCCTTAGTGAGAGAAACCAAATCCAACTGGACTTCAGGAACTAATGCTCTGCATGTTTCTTTGTCCTATAGAAAAAAGACTTCTTCTCTCATTTGTGCTAGTTTTTAAAATTTTCTTTCCTACTGTGCAGGTAATCTACTGTATCTTGCTGCCCCAGAGATTGTGACATGGAAAACAAAATGTCCACACAACTATAATCAGTTAGAACTCTGTTTTCTTTGTTCATGAGCTGCTCATATTTTGTATTCACTTTCCTACTTAGGATGAAACATAGCTTGTCACATTATGGACTGTGTACATAACATTAATATATTCTCCTATAGCACTGTTCCTCCAAGTTCATTTACATTGTTTCTTGTTTGCCATGGATTTCTTCTATTGGTATATTTACGTTATGTGGTAATCACCATTATTTTCAATGTTTTTTAAAAAGTCTGCCTTTGCCAGCAATTACCACACTACAGCACCTGAGATACTAGATCATTTAGTATTAAATTATACTGTGCAAAGGGCAGTGCTACTGTTTCTCACATACCAGAGTAGTAACTGGTAAATGCAGACTTTTTTTTTTAAATAGTGATCACTATATATAAATATAGACCTATGGAAATATCACATCAATGGTTCAGCTGAGACTGGTGGTTCATTTAATCAGTACTGTTGCTTCTTTTTCAGCCCAAGTGACTAATCAGAATTTGGGGCCCTGGAGATGTTGAAATTGATGATGAAGTCTGTCACTTTTTTGGTGCAGGTTGGGTTGTTTACAAGGAATATATGAAGTCCGGCTTCTCCAAGCACAGGAAGAACCAAAAACAAAAGCAGCAATCTTAGGTTATAGGCTTAGGCTTCTCTCAGCCACCACCCTGACCTAGAAACTTTCTCTAGGCTTCTCCCAGAGTCACATCATGCTCCCAGGCTGCCGCTTGACTGTCTAGCTCTCCACGGTCTCTGTTTCTTGTCTGCATCCCAGCTTGTCTTTTTTATATTTCCATAGACACAACCCCTCTCCCCACAACTTGGTCAGAACAATACCCAGTGGAACTCTCCACCCACATGGTGCTAGTTTCTGGGCAGAATCTATTAGGCCTTGTTTTAGGTGTGGCCCCTGAACTTTCTCTTACAACTATCTTAAGTGAAGAGTGCATTCACACATCAGTTTCAATGAGATTTTAACTCAGCCAACAAGGTTTAACACAGCTCATAACAGTATCTTGACTCTAACAGTTACTGGGTACTTCAGAGGACTGTGCAGGAAACCCTGTAGTGAACATAATGGGGTAAACTGCGCATAGCTGCAATTAGTCAATATTTGGCTTATGCCCTGTAGCATGAGAGTTTATATCCCTTCTAATTTTTAAATATCCTATTTAATTTAACTGTGATTGGGTCTCGGTATCCGTAAAAATGCCATATTAATGTTCTCAGAATCCAAATAATTGTGTTTGCATCCTACTAAATGATGACCTTGATACCTTGTTTCACAAGTAATTATGCATATTATGTAGGTCACAATGTTATCTTTGTATGATGATGTAACAAAGAGGCAAGGTCCATCACTTAGTGTTGAAACAGACATGCTGCTGCTGCAGAGAATTGGATGGCAGGTTTCAATTAAATCTATCCAAGGTGATCTTCTTAGAAACATATGCTTAATCTCTATATTTTCCATTTTGTACACCATACCTTCTTATAAGGCAACATATTCCATATCTTCAGGAATGTAATTATAGCAAGAAATGGAAATATGTTATTTAAAACAAAATTCCTCAAAATATGAGGCCCATTTCTGCTCTGTTTCACTAGCATTACTCTGAGTTATTCTGGATTTTTCACTGGTGTAAATGAAAGCCCAGTATTTGACCCAGGAACTTTATACTTTTTATTAGCTACAACTTAAATGGAGTAAAAAAAAAGATTTGTAAGATTGCCATTTTGTTAATTTTATTTCTTTGACTGCACTTTTTTGCTGCATGTCCAGTGACTTTTGCTTTTATGTTCAAAACTGTAAAAATTCTGAATTGAGAGGGAGGGGAAAAACAAACCCATGAACCTTAGTTGGTGAGCATGGGTCAGCTGCAGGTGTCTAGGTTTTGTGAAGACATACCCTGAGATGCTACAGGAATGCAGATAACACATGATCATAAGAGGTCACTGAAGTTATAGGAGAGGATGTCAAATAAACTGTAAGAAAATATCTCAAATAACATTAAATTTCTTTCCTAAGTCCTTAATTTTGTTCTGCTTCAGGAGAGAACCTTTTAAGTGAGGGCTTAGCAGGTAGATATTCAGTAGTTACTAAAAATATTTCCATACACAGTATCCATTGTCTAGAGGAGACTAGAAACTGCTGAGTTAGCTAGGCACAGTAAAGCTCATTAGACACATCAGAAAACATATCTTCCCCCCATGCAGCAAGCTGAGGCAGCAAGTCCTTCCCCAGTGTTTTGTCTGTGACCTTCTTATGTTGCTGTTTGTGGAGTCATGCCATTCATCATTCCCAAATATTCCAGTGACCACTGGTTGTTGTATCCAAATCTCTGTGAATCCCAAAGATTTCATTATACTTTTCCACAAATGATTATGCATCCATAAAATCTTGGATTGGAAGCCTATCTTTCATCAAAAAGTTTGTGTCACAGCTTGGGAGCAGATGTAACCCACACACCCTCTGGGTGTGGTGTTCTGTCCCATCTAGTGGCACTGAGACCACGGGGTCTGTCGGCGTTACACAGACACAATATCAGGAGACTTGGACGGCACAGTTAGGGTTGCCAATTCTCTAATCGCACAAACCCAAACACCCCTTCCCCACCCTTCCTTGAGGCCACCCCCTGCCCCGCCCCTTCTCTGAGGCCCCGCCCCCATTCACTCCATCCCCCTTCCCCACCTTCACTCACTTTCACTGGGATGGGGCAGAGGGTTGGAGTGCAGGAAGGTGGTGTGGGCTCTGGGTTGGGGGGTGGGGAAAGGGTTTTGGAGTGAGGGAGGGGGCTTTGGGCTGAGCCTGGGGCAGGGGACTGGGGTACAGGATGGAGTTTGAGTGTGGGTGGTGGCTCAGGGCTGGGGCAGGGGGTTGAGGTGTGGGAGAGCATGAGGGGTGTGTGCTCTGGCTGGGCAGCATTTACCTCAGGTGAATCCCAGAAGTGACTGGAATGTCTGGCTCCTAGGCTCAGGGGTGACTAGGGGGCTCTGTGCGCTGCCCCTGCCTGCAGGCACCATCCCTTCAGCTCCCATTGGCCAATGGGAGTTGTGGAGTCAGTGCTCAGGGAGGGGGCAGTGTGCAGAGACCCCCTGGCCACCCCTGCACCTAGGAGCCAGAAAGACATACCAGTCGCTTCCGGAAGCTGCGTGGAGCCACAGCAGTTAGGGAGCCTGCCAGCCCTGCTGTGCCACCAACTGGGCATTTAGTGGCCTATTGAAATCTCCCCGATTGGTTTCAGAAGCCACTAGGAGATTAATTCTGATTCCGGGAGACTCCTGGCCAGTCCAGGAGGGTTGGGAACCCTAGGCACAATAGATAGTTAAAGTGAGCAGCTCAACAGGCTGAAAATCCAAACCGTTCAGTAAACGCTTACAGATAACAAACACAAAGGCTAAAAACAGGATGAGTTTGCAAAGAGATAATGAGAGATGAATTCACAATGAATATTATTCAGTGAGTAATTCAAGCAGTTCAGGTTCCCAGTGCAGTATGGTACATAAGCACATGCATTACTTTAAACATGTTTGTAGTCCACTGAAGTCAGCACATGCTCGAGTACCTTCCTGAATCAGGGCCTTAATAGATATGACAACTGTGAATACTGTGTTTTCCTCTTCCAGCATCTGTATGTTGACTTATTATCAATTGCCCAACAGGTGTGCTTTTGATAGTCTTTGCAGATGATTAAAACAGTCATTTCAGAACATTCAGTATTATATTTTATTGATGTTATCTTCCTGCTAAGTGACAAAGGTGCAAGTAATTGCCTTGCAAGGAAAGGAGGAATTAGACAGCTGAGTGACTTCTCTAACTTTAAATATTTTGAGAAAGATAATATATTTTGAATTAAAATGTGTCCTAGTCACTCAGTGGGAGAACTTGCTACATCTGGATGCTGAAAGCTTACATATTAATCTCCCATATTAACCTGGTAAATTGTGTATTAGAATTCAGAACGCAAGCAGTCAAGGATGTGCTATTGCTTTAAGTCATAAAACTGTCAAGGAGATAATTTCTTTATATATTGACCTACTTTTATATTCCGTTACCCACAAGCTTCACTTACTTTTAGCATACTAATGATTTAAACAAAATTCCACTGCATACGTAGCTGAACAAATTGGATAAACACACACTTAAAGCTAGCTTCTCTTCAACTCCCGTGGACTGATAGCCTTCTCCTGGAAGTAATAAAAGAAAATAATGTTTAAGAAATATCTCACTAAATGTACTCATGTTCAGTTGCAGTGATTACTGTATTTCACAGAGGACACAAATTAGTAATTCAAAGAACATCCTGTAGTGGCAGTGAAGGCCAAAACTTGCATGGTTAACTGGAAAAGGAGGTCTGCAATGAAAACTGAGTGGTAACCATTTATGCACAAAAGTGCAGCTTTTTCTTCCTTCCATTTTGGATGTACAGGAAAAACACTATATTCTGTTCACTTTCCTGTCCAAAGCACTGAGCAGTGTTGTGGAAAGCTCCTGTCTACCTTCTTTCCTTTTTACATTTCTTTTTAGCGAAGTTGTGTTTATTTAAAAAAAGTCCCCACAAAACAACCCCCTCCCAAAAAAGCCCCAACAATCTCCTTCAAAAATCAACCCTCTAGCTACCCCTCAAAACACAAAACAACATGGGCTGAATGCCACTGGGGACTAAGTTTGCTATTTAACCACTGAACTTCTGCAAATCAGGCTGTGTTGCACTGAAAAGGGATTACCAGCAAGGGAATTTTCCTTTGCATGGTACTAATTCCCATGCAGAACAGTAATACTCTCTTACTTGATTGCAGATTTTGAAACCTTTGGTCATGCTGAGAAGCACCTTTTTCTGGGTAATCTCACTGATTTTAAAAGGATTATTCATAGAGTAAAGTACTACCCAACTTGAGGAATGGTATAAATCTACTGAGTGATAACAGCTTTCATTTGCTATTGATATGGGAAAGATTCAAACCGGTGACCAGCTCTGATAATTACCATTTGTCTGAGATAGCCAGCCCCTTTTCATATTCCTATTAAAATACTGATTACTTTCTAGAGCTGTAATAGTCAAAAGAATTTCCCAATTCATGAGAGTAAGGACTGCTGGAGATGCCAATTGTGGATCCAAAGCCCATGAGGTCTTTAAGAAGTCTTTAAGGGAAGGCCCATAAAGAGGACGAATACGTGTATGGTTAAGGCATTGGACTGGGACGCAGAAGATCTAGATTGAATTCCTGGCTCTGCCACAGATTTTTCTGTGTGATTTCTGGCAAGTTACTTAAAATAATGCCCTAACCTTTCAAGCTTCACTGCATGGATTCAGCCTTGTACCTGAGTATTAGCATAACTGATTTTCCTAAGCCCTCAGTGATGCAATCCATGCACCTGTGCACAATCAGCTACACGGTCTTGGCCTTATTAGCTACCATGGGTCCTGGCAAACTTTCACTGAAATTGAGCAGCTTAAGCATTGTGTTTAGCTCATTAAACTTCTGCAGTAAAGTACAGGACATAGTGGACCTTAATCTCTATTGCCTTGGACCTGGTGTAGTCACCTAAACCTATGTAAAGTGTGTGTGGGGGGGAACCTAGTCAGGCAGAATGGTAGCATTTCCACTCACTTTGCACAGGCGCAAATGGGTATGTGAGCTGTAAAACCACGCAGAATTAAGGTAAACTGAAAAAAATAAATAGAAAAGGGGTAGGATAAATAATGTAGGGTAGAAATTGACTCAGAATGGAGAATAGCAGGAACATTAGTGTCACATTTCAGGAATTGCCTAGCATGCACCTGTGGAGATGGTGGTTTAATTTATATTTTTAAACTAGTCGGGTTAGAACGTTTTGGGGATTAACCAAAAAGACACAACAGGCAATAAGTTTCCAGGTTCCCAGTGTGCAATGATGTTGATCAGGGTAGAACTGGTGATAGCTCCTGCAATGCTAGTAAATTACCACATATTTCCTAAGTAGAAAAGGAATGACAGCTGTGTCCAATCAAATCAAATATCCAGTGGCTCATATGTGGACATGTTGTTTCATATGAAGAAGATTCTGGTCTTGTTGCTATAACAACTTTGCAAACCCATCAGAAGCCTTGAAAGCCCTAAGCCACCATTCTTTTAGCTCAAACAAACTCTGTTGACATAATTTGTTTGACTCGGTTGCGTGCTTTCTTTTACAATTTACACATCATGTTTACAGTTACAGTGACATACTTGCCACTTCTTACTCACCCTGGACAATTTCAGCCTTTAACCGAAATCAAGATTTAACACAACTCAATAACCTAATTGGTCATAAGTAGAGACAAGTTATTTACAAAATTTGTCCTCTAAATTTGGCTCACAATATTATGATGATTGGAGGTTTTGCCTTGCAGCTACATCCTTAGTAGATACCCAGACATTAAAATATTCTATATTAGGAATCTCTTCATGTAAGCAGTGCTGTGTTAGCTATTGATTATTTAAAGTGAGGTCCAACATTAATACGTAGCTACAAAGCACAAA
Organism: Gopherus evgoodei; assembly: GCF_007399415.2. Taxonomy (NCBI): domain Eukaryota; kingdom Metazoa; phylum Chordata; order Testudines; family Testudinidae; genus Gopherus; species Gopherus evgoodei. Next base: position 324,989,010 of record NC_044322.1, read on the forward strand.
TCCCTGGCAGTGTTTAATGAATATATTATATTGCTGAATCTTCTGACTTGGGAAGGGTGTTTTTCCTCAGGACCTGAAATAGCTCAGATAGGGAAGTAACTCATGGGATGCTAATATTTTAATATTATACTTGCAGCACTATCTATTTGGATGCTATTCCACTGAGGACAGAATATTGGGTTTCACTGGAGTCAACTATAAAGATAAAATGTTAACTGCTAGCTATAGGGTTGTCACTTGCTCCCTTTTAACACTAGAGGGAGGTGTGTGTAAAGGCACTAGAGAGTGTACTGCTTGTACTTAGTATGTAATTTGTTTAACAAATGACATTGTTTTAAAAGTAAACGAGAATTTTGAAACAAAAGTGAGAGGCAACATAGTTTAGTGGATAAGGTGCTGGAATGGGAGTTGGGCAACCTGGATTCTAGTCTCTGGTCTGCCACTGACTTCCTGTGTGACTTCAGGCAAGTTGTTTTACATTTCTGTTTCATCTCCCTCCCTTGGTCTGTCTATTCAGGGGGTCAAGGAGTGTATAGTGCCTAACACAAGGGGTTTTGATTTCATACTGGGGTGTCTAGGTACAGCTGTAATATGAATAAGAAATAATGTTTTAAAATGAAAGGACTAGATACACTTGGTGTATGTAGCCAAGTCTGGAGTTCTTGTCTTAGACAAAGTGTTCTCCTACAAGATTTTGTATATTACCATAAGGATAAGGCAATAAAAGGATAAAAGCATAAATGGACACAGATCAGATATTAGGAATGGCAATATACAAAAACCTGTAGGAGAACACTTCAACCTCCCTGAACACACAATAGTAGATTTAAAGGTAGCCATCCTGCAGCAAAAAAACTTCAGGACCAGACTTCAAAGAGAAATTGCTGAGCTTCAGTTCATTTGCAAATTTGACACCATCAGCTCAGGATTAAACAAAGACTGTGAATGGCTAGCCAACTACAAAAGTAGTTTCTCCTCCCATGGTGTTCACACTTCAGCTGCTAGAAGAGGGCTTCATCCTCCCTGATTGAACTAACCTCTTTATCTCCAGCCTGATTCTTGCTTGCATATATATACCTGACTACATGCATCCGACGAAGTGGGTATTCACCCACAAAAGCTCATGCTCCAATATGTCTGTTAGTCTATAAGGTGCCACAGGACTCTTTGCTGCTTTTACAGATCCAGATTAACACAGCTACTCCTCTGATACTTGTGATGGATTAGATGCATAACTCTTACTAGTGATAATTGGAAGTGAGCATTTAATTTCCTGTGCAGGGTGCTGAAACTTTAGCCTGTAAATGCTATTCTTCACTTTTTTTTTTCTTTTTTTATTATTTTTTTTTGGCAGCTTATGAGCTAAGAGGAATTCATGAAAAAGTGTCCCTTTTCTCCCTTTCCCCCTTCACCAGGCTTTTTATGCTGACAGTGTCTGGCCTGATCCAATGCACATTAAAACCAGTGGAGGGCTCCCCTTGACTTCAGTGAGCACTTGATGGGGACTTTAATGAGCGGGTTAATGTAAACACAATCATTCCACTCAAGTGTTCCAGTTTCAGATAAGGCAGAGGAACAAAATGAGACCAGAAAACCATCTGGAAAAGGCACTGTGTTCAGAGAAGCAAGATGAACTGAGATAATTATTTTCTTCCACCTCTCAAGATACAAGATCATCCATTTCTCCAAATTGCAATGGACAAATAGTTAGCAGTCTCCCAGAAAAAAATAAAAAATCACACATGAGAGTGCCATCGGAACTGATAAACAGATACAGAATAGGGGATAAGTGATGAGGTAGTGCCACAGCGGGGAAAGACCTCATTGTTTATAACAGATGATAAATTGAATGAATCATCAATGTGATGCTGTTCCAGAAAAAAGCAAATGACCTGTTGGGTTATATAGCAGATAACAGTACTATGTCTAAAACAATTAAGGTAATAATCCCACTCTATTTGGGGCCTCAGCTGAAGTACTGTATTCACTCTGGGATAGTGATACTCAGACCTCAGCCATTCAGGAGCCAAATTAGCGATCAACATTACCCAAAAGAGCCACAGTAGTGTGAATTCATTGTTTCATTTACTAGAGTACTATATCATTATATGTAATTCTCACAGCAAATAAGTTAATAACTTAGTGCAAGTTGACAACTTGATTGGATAATAACATAGTAAAAGCATCCTGATTGGTTAATAACTTAGATTGGTTAATAATTAAATCACATGGTGTTTTAACATCATGTGCTGCAAAGAGCCCCAGGAGACACATTACAGAGCTGCTTATGGCTTGTGAGCCTCAGTTTGAGTATCACTGCTCTGGGGCCTCGCATATCAAAAAAGCCAAAATAGGGTGAGCTCGGGAAAACAATAAAAATAAACCTCTGCAATGGGGGTGGGGGGATGAAAGGGGGATGTTACACTGGCCCTTTAAGAGAATCTATAGCTCAGGCAGGGATCAGTCTACAGCTATGGTTCTTTGACAAAACACCCCTACTTTAGATCTTGGCTTGTTCTTGGTCTCTCTCCAACTAAGCGTAAGAGTTTATGTAGTCCTGCAATCACCTGATCTCAGTCATATATATTCCCTGCACTACACCTCCCACAAGTCCTTCTAGACTACATCCCCCAGAATGCCCTTGTTTTGGATTGCACTGGACTGGGGTCATGCGAGAGCTATATATACTCTGTTACACTGTTCTTACTTTTTTTCCCCATAAAGTGCTGTTGTACTGGAGCTATCATCTCATTTAATAGTATTTGCCTGAGTTAGATTGAATGTGCTTAAGAGCAAAGACCTTCTTTAAATGGATTTTGTACAGCCCTGAGAACACTTACAGCATAATGACAATAAAATAATTTGAAAAATAAGATGCTAAGCCATTTGTCAGCCTGGAGAAAAGACCAGGAAGGTGTGACTTAAGAAGACAGGGAGTGGTTAATTTTAAGCTTACTTGACCCCTCTTTTCCATCCTGGTTAATAGTTTTTCCCTCTTTAGTTGTCTTCTGGCTCCAGGACCAAGGGACTTTGATCTGGGACTCCAATTTGGGATTCCCTTGGCATTTTCACAGTAAACAGCTGAGTACTAAAAATATCAGAAGTAAATATTATTTATCGGAGCAAAGCTTCATTTGATTTCCATCAGGAAAGCTGTGTAGGTGATAATTCCAGCTATTAAATGTTGAGACACAAAACTGAAATATATTGTCACAAAATCTGTTTTTAATACTTCATTTAGGGCAGCAGATACTTTTTCATCTCCAGACTAAAGGCTGACAAGTTTAGCTACTCATGAATTATTATTCATCCAGAAAATGTCAACTGCAAGAATAACTATTTTCCTTTCTTTAAGTTCCAAAGGCTTCTAGGTGCCATAGTAAGCTTTGATATAGAGCCACAACATTAGCCAAATAAGGTATTGTGCTCAAATAACAAGATGATAAATCTGAAGTAGAAAATACTAAGAAACCATGACCTGTCTGTCCCACATATCCAGAACTAAAATGCAGCCGTGTGTCCTGACTTCTGTGTGAAGGGCAAGAGACCTAGTAAGAGCTGCAGACAAGTACCTGCTGCAGCTTGTAGCGCTAGCCCGCTCATTGGCTTTACCTCCTTGCAGCTATGAGCTGTTCCTGAGGTCTCATAACTGCGTCTCTCCCCTTCTTGCAGACACCACTGAGCCTTCTGTTCTGAAAAAGCAGCAAAGAATCCTGTGGCACCTTATAGACTAACAGACATTTTGGAGCATGAGCTTTCGTGGGTGAATACCCACTTCCTCAGATTCTGTTCTGAGCAGCTTTCACCAGCTCAAGGTTCTTTCTCCAACCCTCTATGCAGACTTTATCCTCAGCTCAGCTACTCCAGCCAGCAGCTTCAGCTAGAGCTGCTGGATACTACAGCTGGGAAGTGGAGGCTGCCTGAGGGACCTGAGGGGAAGAGAGGCTGGCTGAGGGCAGAGCTGAGCCAGCTTCCTAAGACCCTCCCCAGTTAGTCTCTGCTCCTCACCTGTACACAGACATCTTGATATTTGAAGGAGCCCTGGCTCCCACTGGAACTTCCAGCTTGCGCCTCCCAGAGCTTTACCTGTGCTTCTCCACTGTCCACAAGAGTAATGAGATTCCCATAGTCTCAGGCATTTAACAGTGTAGTCCCAGTTGTCTTCAACCTTTTTTTGTGTGCAGACCCCTAACAAATTTTAAGACAGGTGCAGACCTCTTCAGAAACCTGGAGACCCCCAGGGGTCTACAGACCACAGGTTGAATACCACTGGTTTAGTCTTCCAGTGAGTATGTTGCAACCGGCCTGGAGCAGGGTGGCTAACAGCATGTTTCCCTACAGAATTCCGTACTCCTTTCAATATGTTCCACTAAGGTTCCATATCCTTGGTCAAACCTCTATGCCCCACCGCACCATAAACAAACAACCCTAATTCCTATCTGACAGATTAAAAATCTGTAGTGTTTTATTAAATACCTTAAATAACAATCTGAGGTCAGAGTGAATTATGAGACTTTCATTGTAATTTCAGAAGAATTTGGATGTGTTGATTGTTAGTGACTCTATGCTGGAACTGAAAAGTGTGTTTCAGACGTGTCCATTTTGGGTATTATGAAGTCTGGGTGCCAAGGCACGTGAAATGAGTTTGGCCTGGATGTTCATGATGTCCTTACTAGAGTGGGTTGGGAATTTTTCACTGAAATGTTTTTCATCAGAAAATGCAGACACCTTGAATCTGAAGTGGAATCACTGATGCTTCCTGGGGCACCAGGGTTCTGAGGCACTTTGCTTCTGCCTGCCCTTAGCACGAGGAAGCCTTGTCTGTGCATGCCATGGGCCAGTTCCCCACCACCACCAGCCTCTGGCAACAAAAGCACTGCCTTCCAGGCCTCTGCAGGCCCTGCTCCCTCAGTACCAGTTAATGACAGGCACACTCTAACATCTGAACACTCTGAGCATCACCCTGGAGCGTCCAGTCCATGTTCCACAAGACACTCACAGATCCACTACTCCCAAAGGAATAGTTCACACTGTCTTACTCACCACTCAGTCCAACACACAGCACTTAGCTCCATCACTAGAGGTTTTCAAAAAGAGGCTGAGTAGTCATCTGTCTTGGATGGTTTAGACACAACAAATCTTGCATCTTGGCAGGGGTTAGACTAGATGACCTTTGCAGTCCCTTCTAACCCAATGGTTCTCTGATTCTATATATGTTCATAGAAAAACAAGAAGTTTATTTGATAAAGAACAGAGATTTGAGAAGAGGCAAGGAATCAATGGAAACAAAAGGTTATGTACAAAATAAAAACATAACACACTGTCTAGAACCTAAACTTTACTAATGAGACATTCCCCTGTCTCATAGATTTCTCTCCCAGAGTCAAACAGCCGGATTGGCTGTAATCCATCATTCATAAGACAAGGTAGCTACCAGCTTGTCCCATGGTGAGGGATAACTGGGTGTACCTCTCCAACCCCACATATCATTCACTTGATCCATTGTTTTAACTTGTAAAAAGGGCAACCATGCTGTTTGTTTTTTCCTGCCGAGAATCTCCCCCGGAGACTTTGCTAGCAGACAGGCAGAAAAGAGTCTCCTACCTGAAATAAATGTTTACCTTCTAGTGGCGAGCCCCAAGTAACAGACCTTAAGAACATAATTTTCAGCATATATACACATAGCTCCTAATGTATTATCCATAGATATGTTTTGCAATGATTATGAAGACTTGTGTGACACAGGCTTTCAGTACAGTCCTTATATGACACCCTTTGGTAAACTAGTATGTAGATGTGAGACCCAGGAGATCTCTAACCTTTATACACCTCTGTGCCTTCTGTCCCAGGGCACTAAGAGGTCACTGAGTCACAGAAATGTATCCTTTTTGACAAAACTTTTATTGGAAAGGTTACTCAGATCCAGGATGGCCCAGAGAGAGGGCCCAGAATAGCCATTAGCTCACATGTTCAGGCACTCACCTAATCTGAATCAGGCAGAGTAGGCACTTCAACCTGGATTTCTCACATTCTAGGTAAGTCAGTCTCTCTCTGGCCTGATGAATATTTAGTTTTTTATACAAAATGGAACAGCTCCAATGGGAGAGTACAAGAGACTGAGTCTATAGTCTTGGGAGTTAGGATGCGGGAGACTCCTTGTTTAAGTCTTTGCTGTGAATCAGGCCAAGCAGGGACTTTATGAAACAGAATTATCTTCTTCCGGCTCTCCTTAGTCCTTAACCAGGGGCGGCTCTAGAGATTTTGCCGCCCCAAGCACGACAGGCAAGCTGCCTCCAGCGGTTTGCCTGCGGAGGGTCCACTGGTCCCGCAGCTTTGGCGGACTTCCTGCAGGCGTGCCTGAGGGAGGTCCTCCGAAGCCGCGGGACCAGCGGACCCTCCGCAGGCACGCGTGCGGGAGGTCCACCAAAACCACGGGAGCAGCGGACCCACCGGAGGCAAGTTGCCGAAGCCAGCCTGCCTGCTGCCCTCGCGGCGCTGGCAGAGTGCCCCCGCGGCTTGCTGCCTTAAGCACTTGCTTGGCATGCTGGGGCCTGGAGCCGCACCTGTCCTTAACTTGGGATTTTCCTAGAGTTTAAGTGACAATATTGGTAGGAAATGCACATGGACAGCCACTTTGTTGGAAACTAAGAGCATGGGGGAGAAATAGAATGTCTGGATACATTTCGTAATAGTGAGGCCTAGGAGCATGGAAAAGACTTCATCATTCAAGTAAGTCATAACTAATCTGGTTAAAGCATTAAAAAATACACTGTAGGTGGACCATTTTGCATCAGAAGGGCATGGATTAAAGACCTAATATTCATCCTCCAATCTCTATGATAATTTAAAAAAGAATCAGAGGCAATATTATCATCTGCTGCTGGTTCAGGATCTTTCAAATTATCCTAGATTCCCATAAAATAATAGTTATTCAGATTTATGCTGCAGCCTTGAGTGTTTCTGGGTTCAAACTGTTCTGTTGATGCATGATGTGGGGGTTGTAAGGGTTACATAATGATTTCATAAAACAGTATCTTCCTTGAACATGGGGGAGTTATTTCATCATGGAAATAGTCCAAAGATTTGTTGTTTTAATGTCAGGAAAAACCCTTTAATACTGTGAGATTTAAGAAACTGGTTTTGGCTGGACTTCTGGCAAAAACACTTCACTTCCTGCCTTTTCCTCCATCTACGATCCAGTTGGAGGAAACTAGCAGAAGGACCAGAAGGTTCCAGAAGATTCCAGTCAGAAGGACCCTCATTAGCTAGTGCTGAACATGTCAAATTTTTTTTCAGGTAAATCTTTACAGCTACCCCACTTTGGGGAATAAAATTGATGTGGGAGGCAGCGAGAGTAACATGCTCATGGCAAGTGTATCACATCCCTCTTCATGCTAAAACATCTGTAGATTATCCCTTCAAGTTAAAACCTGTCCTCCAGCAAACTAGCAAGCAAATAAGCTCCATAACTGTCTGCCAGATGTGCAAAGTTGTGACTTCTGGGTGCCATAGACAATCCAGCTGTAGAACATACCACATGCTTGTTGCTAGACAGGATTTGTCAGGAAGAAGATTCCATAGAGACAAAGTAAAAGTTAATAGTACAAAGTGCACAGCACACTGATAGACTTTTTTTTTTAAATTGTCCCCCTTTCTTCCCTATGCTATTCTTGGATCTTTTCTCTCTCTCTTGTATGCTGTGGTGATTGGTAGTTATGCTGAATTCTAATGAAACAACATTTCTATCTAGAAGCAGGTTTTTTATCAGAATTAATGTTTTCAAGAACTGATTTCCTACGTCACACATTTTGGGTACCAAGCAGATATAGATTATTACAAAACTAGGTATTTAAAAAAAATCAATATAAATAAGGAGTTTTAGATTTACTGTAATATGCTTGCACATTTTTCATTATGGTGAAATAATTGATGGATTTAAAGACGGAGGAGCAATTGGCAAACTACTAAGTTTCTTCTTTCAAATATTCAGATATTTTTAAGAAAATGAAGAGTAGTACATTAAAAAAGTAAATCATAAAAGGGCTTAGTTTGTGGCAGGGATTGCCAGGGCTGAGGCCTGGCACCTCTAGTCTTGGCAGTTCATAGTCCTGGCACCTCTGGACTTGCTGCAGCAGTTACAAATCTAAAAAAATTGCTTGAGCCCAAACTCCTACTTGCTTGAGCCCCAGAACCTCTTTCATTAGAAATTAAGCACTGCAGCTAGGTCCAAAACTGTGATACATCATTCTGAGATAAATATTATAATCAGTCATTATTAAAAAGTAGGATTAGGAAGTTTTTCATTAGTTAATTCAGATTACAATACATTCTTGAACTGTGCGTGAGGCTGGCCTGACATTTGTTTTGGTTTTTCAAAACCTCCTCGGTTGGATCTGTGGTTCAGTTTAACCAAACCACCAAAACTTGTTTGAATAACAGCTTCAGAAAAATACTTTAGCATTGAGCTTATCTACAATGATAGAAACACTGAGTTCAATTTTTCAAAACTAAAAGTCAGGCTCTGGACTTCCAGATTTCATTTTGTTTTATCTCTATTATCAACATTTGTCAGAGGGGGTCTTTTAGATAAAGGGTTCTTGTTCTGGCTCATTTCTAGTCTTGAGTATGTATTAGATCATGGGAGTATATTAACTCATTTTATACCATTTTAAATCTAAATGATGGATGGTGGTGGGAAACAAAGGGACTGAAAGTCCTGAGAAGAGATGTGGAGAGCAAGATAGAAAATACAATCATAAAGGTAGATGAGAGAGGATCAGAGAGCAGGAGGGCAAGGTGAGAGGGGATGTAAGAAAAGAAAAAGGGAGGAGAGAGAATGACCAGAAAAAACAAAAAGGTGAAATGTAGAGAGAGTAAAAAGGGTAAAAATAAACCTAGAAATGAGGCCATATTAAGAAAAATGAATGCTGGTTCTAAGACAACAGGAGGAGAGGGAATCTTTAGGAGAACAAGAGAAGGATGAAAATATTAATCATGATGACAGTTTGAACTGATTCAGATTTGCATTGAAAAGCAATAATTTTCTACAGGTTAAGTTGCTGCACTTTTTCCCATGCTATTTCTTTCTGAGCTGCCCTGCTTAGTATGGAGAATTAGAACAGCTGAGTGTCAAGAATCCATGAGAAGTATCAGGAAGAACTCTGAAATTATAGCTGGTAAAAGTATAAATGAAAAACTATATGCCAGCACAGTATATGTCAGGGGTCATCCATCCCTCCAGGTGTTTTAATCCAGCCCTCGAGCTTCCATTGGGGAGCGGGGTCCGGGGCTAGCCCCAGTCCACACAGCTCCCAAAAGCAGTGGCATGTCCCCCTTCCAGGTCCTACGCGTAAGGGCAGCCAAGGGGCTCTGCACACTGCTGCCACACCAAGTGCCGCCCCCTCAGCTTCCATTGGCCAGGAATTGTGGCCAATGAGAGCTGCGGGGAGTGGCGCCTGCAGACAGGGCAGCGCACAGAGCTATCTGGACGCATCTCTGTGTAGGAGTCAGAAGGGGGACATACCACTGCTGCTGGGAGCTGCTTGAGGTAAGCACAGCCTGTAGCCTGCACACTGACACCCGCCTGCACCCCAATTCTGATCCCCCTCCCACCCTCCGAACCCCTCGGTCCCATCCCGAAGCACCCTCCTGCACCACCAACCCCTCATCCCCAGATGGAGCCCTCCCCCTCCCCCCGCACCTCAACACCCTGTCTCAGCCCAGAGCCACCTCCCAGACCCTGAACTCCTCATTTCTGGCCCCATCCAAGAGTTTGCATCCCTAGCCGGAGCCCTCATCTCCCCCCACACCCCAACCCCCAATTTCATGAGCATTCATGGCCCGCCATACAATTTCCGTACCCAGATGTGGCCCTCAGGCCAAAAAGTTTGCCCACCCCGGTGTATGTGATATCCTCAACAAAGGAATGTTTTGTTAATTCAGAAAGAAAAGCATACACGCAATATTTTTCTGCACATTTATCCAAATTCTTTATAATTTTTTCTATTCTATTAGCTATGAGAAATGAACCACAATAACTGTAACTTCTGCTGTAGATAGGTTTTAAAGCAGATATCATATACATGGAAGAGTAGTACTGACAAAGACTGAATCTCAAGAATCTTGGTTCATGCCTACACTGACTTTAATACTTCAACGATCTTCAAATTTTTTACTAGGCCTTTCCAGTGGCCTCTCTGTCAAAGTATTCTCTATGGTGAGAGATGACGTTAAAATGATTATTTGTCAGTGAGATGCCTAATCCAAGTTGACCTTTGATCTATTTCAGTCTCAAGGCAGATTTTGTTTCTTAAAAAGACCTGACTTAATTGCATGCTATTTAAATGATAAAGAGGGGATTCACTTACATAAACAGAATTCATTGTCTCATATCTTCATACTAGGTGTGATCCATCAAATATATAAAGAATATTTTATGACATTTAGAATTGCTTTTCTAGTATTGTCACATGTTCTGTGGAGTTGCAGATGGCATATGATTACTTGCTTCCTAGCCACACTAGGAATACTGATGGATGAAATGCATGAAAATGGCTGGCTAATGAACCTTTTTTTTTTTAAGACCTTGTGGTGAGTTTAAATAGATTTAATTAATGCAAACACCATGCCTAAATCTGCAGCAATCACCCAGTTAATAGATTGTTGCATCGTAGACCTACAGAGCTCTATTCTGATTCAGTCATCTGTATGCAGATCATTTGAATTTAATGGATTTTTTCCATACCAGGTTGCTGGTGCACATGCTACACACTCATAAACAAAAGTGAATATCTGAAATACTTAACTACAGAAGTGAACAGTACAGATTATGTGGCTTGGCTGTGTATTGCAAGCCAGCTATGCAATACTGCAATGGCGGATCACATAAATCTGAATGACCTCATGGACTGAAAATCTTAGTTCCTGATCCTGGGAAGGCTTATGCAAATACACAATGCCAAGTATATGGCTGGGCCTATTGAATTCAGGCTTAAAGTTAAGCACATGTGTAAATCTTTGCAGGGCTGGGGCTTTAGAAAGTATGTGGCAACAAAATCAACTTCAACGCAGGTGCACTAGAGAGAGCCAGTTGGGTCAGACTGTCCTCTTATTTACACCAAACTTACACCAGGATAACTCCACTGACTTCTATGGAGTTACTCCTGAGTTTTATCAGTGTGAGAGCAGAATCAGGTCTATGATTTCACACAGAGAGAACTGCTTCAAAATAGTCTGCATATGCTCCCCGATGAAGTTCTGTCTAATATTTCTACTCGTGGTACCATTACATGCATATGAGTAATTGGGTGTAACCTGCCTTTTGAGTGCTGGCTTAATACCTGTATGATGTGCTAGCAGGATAGGGGTACCTCACAGTCTTTGAATGGTTACAAGTTTCTGTTGCCTGGGCTCCTTTCACAATGCTGCTGGTAGGTGTCTCGCTCCTCCTGGTGTGTTAAAGGATAAAGCTACTTGGAGGTGCCTTCAATGAGACGAAGGGTTAACCACACTAAGGCCATGGCTACCACACTTGAACTCACAAATAATTCAGACTCACACAAACAAACAGTGTAAAAATGATAACCATGAACTTTATATAAACATTTGATTAAATAAAATTATATAATCAATAAAAATCATAGAATATTAGGGTTGGAAGGGACCTCAGAAGATCATCTAGTCCAACCCCCTGCTCAAAGCAGGACCAATCCCCAAATGGCCCCTTCAAGGGCTGAACTCACAACCCTGGGTTTAGCAGGCCAATGCTCAAACCACTGAGCTATCTCTTCCCCCCTAAATATTAAAAGATTAAAACAATGGAGATATCAACAATCCTTTTCTATTACTAAAAGCTAAAATCACACTAGGTCACGTGACCAAATACTCCCCAGGATTTCTAACTAAAAGTGTCTCCCCCTTCAGTTCTGCCTGTCCTCCACAACCTGAGTATCCGGCTGGTGTTCATGGAGACGCGTTGCAAGACTGTAAGGAGATGCTGTTAGAAACACACTGTATTATAATGGGAACTGGCAGTGCAGGTCTTAATAATCCAGGCAGATGAAAGTCCTTGTGCAGATACAGTGTGCAACATAACCCTACCTACCTATAATACAGGGTACTGACTCAGGTTCCTTTTCTGGCTGATCAGTCTGGAGCCTGACACGGGTAAGCAGGTCTTCCTTGGTTATTGTCACATGGGGACTAACCATCCACTCCCTTCTGAAATGGTGCTAACAGTCTTTAACGATTGAAACCCATGGGTTCAGATGCAAGCAGATCTAGTCTCTGATCCAAAGTCCAGAATCTGGTGTAAGCTGGCTGCAAGGTAAGCAGGTTGCAGGTAGTGTCAGGAGAAATGGGCTGTCTCCTCCTCTTGCTAGCATGCAGGTTGCAGGAGAAACAGCCTGTCCCTCCTGAGGCTATTTGGCAGGCTGAAGGGAAAGACGGGCCTGGAAGTGCAGCAGTAAGGCCAGGTGCAGGGCCTAAAAGTGCTGTGTGGGCAAGTTGTTTGGAGACTTCTCTCTTCTCTGCATCCCTGCCCATCTTTCTGGTGTGGAGGGAAAGCAGGGATATTCATAACTTTCCCTCCTGCCTTCTTGGGCAGTTGGAGCTCCATGGGGGACCACAAGGTCTGTCTCTTCTTTTGGGACACAGCCCCCTTACTAAATGGGGTGGGGGCCTAATGGGCAATGGACGCTCTCTAGATTTTAAAATGTGAAGCTGTTTTCAACCCTCCCTTCCATAGCAAACCTAGCACTGATGCTCTGCCCCACACAAAACAGTCTGGAGTAAAAAAACTGCTCATGAAAAACCAAACTTTTACCAAACACACACAAAACTACGGCCAAGTCCTAGTCACCTTACTCATATTGGAAGTCTTGCTGATCTCAGTTGCTCTGCTCTGTTGTGAAAGACAACTAGAATTTAGCCCTAAAGCAAAACATAAAACTGAGGGAGGGAGGGAAAGGGGAGGAATCAGTTTATATCACTAGTGGAAAAACTTAATCCAATCCATTTCCCTTCCTCAAAAAATAGAAAATTGAGAAAAATGAGCACTAAAAAGCACTTTGCGCAATAATAGCTCCAGGGGGACAGTGATTGATTGCCCTCTCAGTGATTAAAATCACGTAATAACCATTGAGTCACCACCAATATAATTATTGAGACTTCACCAACTACACAATAAAAACTTTAGAAATGGGGGAAATGGAACACTGTGCAGGGCTGGCCCAAGCTGTCTGGCACTGCTGCTTGCCTGAGCCCCCACTGCCTCCCGCACATGGGTCACCTGAGTCACCTGGGGCTGAGTGGGTGAGCCCCTGAACATTCCTCCACGTCCCCCTCGGAGGGCACGCCCCATTCTTTTGGCATTTGTCCCATTTGCACTAGCCAGCTGATCATCAGGGCTTAAAGGGGGGACTGTCTTGGCCAAAATGGAATGTATGGTCACTCTATTTCTAAAGTGTTTGGACAACACCTATGTGTGCTTAGAATCCCTTTACCCTAAAATGCATGTAATAGGAATAGGGTGACCAAATGTCCTGATTTTATAGGGACAGTCCCGATATTTGAGGCTTTGTCTTACATAGGCACCTATTACCCCCAACCCTGTCCCGATTTTTCACCCTTGCTGTCTGGTCACCCTAAATAGGAAGAGCAACTCACCTAACATGATAGCACTGGGAATTTAAAACTCAAACAGCAGCTCCTTCAAACAACAAATAAAAAATTTAATCCCCCAAGAAGAAATGTAGTGTTTACCCTTTCTAGAACTTGGTGTTTATAAATTGTTCGTTTGTGCATTGTAGCGAATGAATTGTGTGTGTATATTGCACCGTTCCCACAGAATGACTGTGTGCGCTCCAGAGCTATGGGGTGGAGTCAGACTTTTGCTGAAATTACTGCTACTGTCTGTTTTGGGCCAGTCCAGGCTGGGCCCTAGAACTGAGGGCCAGCAACTTGTCTCTTGCGTTCTTCAGGGTTGTGAGTTCAATCCTTGAGGGGGCCATTTAGGGATCTGGGGCAAAAATCTGTCTGGGGATTGGTCCTGCTTTGAGCAGGGGGTTGGACTAGATGACCTTCTGAGGTCCCTTCCAACCCTGATATTCTATGATTAATGGCCCGCTTGCTGGTACCCAGGGAGTACACAGGAGGAAGCCCCCTTAACTGAATGCAAAGGGGCTAAAAACTGGACCAGGGGAAAGGGAAAGGAGTAGATTGGTACAAGGAGTCTGATGATACTATAATCAGAAGGGATGGTAGGAAGAGAAACTGTGACTGAGTTGGGGGAGGGGAGGAACAAGACTGGGTTCCAGTGAGGGAAATGGGGGAAGGGGGGTCTAACAGCCAGTTTTAGAAAATAGGATGAGGAGCTGGCATAATGGGGAAACCGGGACTAGCTGGACAAGTAGACTGGAGTGCAAGGAGATGGAGGGCAAGGAATTGGGTGGGGAAGTACTGGGACTGGCTGGCCAGGAGGACTGGGACTAGTGGTGGTGGTAAGACTAGGCTTTGAAGAGGGAGCCCCAAGGGCTCATTTTGACTGGTTGGAAAAGGAGACTGGGCTTGGGATGAGGAGTCAGAAGTGTGGAGAGTCTGGAGACTGAAAATCAGACTAGGATGAGGAGCTGGGTGGAGTATAAACAGGATTGGGACGGGGACAGGTTGTAAGGTACTGAACAGAAGGGGCCATGCTTGGGAGGTACAGGCAGAATGGTCTGTGCCCACTACAGCACACACCCTCTACAGAGCCTAGAATGGAACCATGATTCTTGATCCTCACAATTCCTCTGCTGTCAGCAAATATTTGAAACCCACTGGTAAAATGTGTGTCTATTCTCCTCTATTGCTGGCTCTCATAGAGGATGGCAACCTACTATTGCTATCAGTTACTCATTAGAGGAAGTGTCAGAGGGCTGTGTGGTAGATCAAAAGGGTTCAAACCTGCTTATGAACCATGTGGGTCTTAGTATCATGTAACATGGTGGAATCTGTTATTAAAAAACTATGTTAAAAGAATCTTATTAAGGTTACAAAATCAAGCACTCAAACATTAGGAAATGTCAGAATTAAGGATATTTTGTGCAACATTAACTTGGCTCCATTGTGCATATGCATTATGATATAGTCTTTTATTATATGGTCACATTCTATTTTTTTCACAGCAGCTTTGCCTTATTTGTGCACAGCATGGATGGTACTCACTTAGTGAGCAGCTATTCAATAATCTGTTTTATCATCATTGAATGATTTGTGGCTTCTTCCCCTAAATTATTGCACACTATAGAAACCCTGCCTCAAAGAAAGAATTATCATTTTCTTCATAGTCTTTTCTATGGTGCGCATCACTATAATTAATGTTTGTGAAGCACTCAGATATAAATCTACATACCGCCCCCTCACCTCAGAGGAATGGTATTATTCTCATATTACAAGGCACAGAGGCACAGACATGTAAGGTCAATAGTATCCACTAAATTTGGGTGCTCAATTTGATACACCAAGGGCCTAATTTTTTTTAAAGAGTACTTAGCATTATATAGCTTATTATATCTTCAAAGCACAGCTCCCACTAACTTCAGTTGCAGCTCTGAGTGCTTAGCACTTCAAATCAGAACCCAGGGTCTCAAGTTGGCACCAGAAAATGAGAAAGACACAATTGATGAGAAAAGTTTGGTTTAATTGATTTGCCCAGTATCACATAGGAATTCTGAAGCAGAAGAAAGGTTCCAGGAGAAAAGTTCTATTTTCCAGGACCACATTCAATTGCACAAGACTATCCTTCCCCCACCCTGCAATCCACGACCTTATTCACTACACACCTTCCAACGTCTTCAACAAATGAGGCAGAGGCCTACAAACAGCCTCCTCAACTACACAGCCCTGACTGATCCCCACAGCAGTCCTATCCTGTACATTAAATCAGGCCGGAGTCCTGTAAAAAAATAATATGTGATCACGTAATTAAAGACCCTACCATAGTGCATAAGCACAAAGGGATGAATTAAGGGTTCACAAGCAATCTTAATTCTGGCATTTCCTGATCGTTCAGTGCATGACTTGGAAACTTTAATAAGGTTCTTTTAACATAGTTTGTGTGTAGTGTAGTGTGTGTGTGAGAGTATATATTTCTTTGAATATTTCTAATATAGGGTGACCAGATCGCAAGAGTGAAATATCAGAACTCATTGGGCGAGCCAGGGGGCAGAGGAGGGAGGGGAATGGGACACAGGGAATAGACACTGGTGCACAGCTCCGACCGGAGCTAGCAGGGCCCCCAGAGGATTCAGAGGGCCTGGGGCAAAGCAGGAGAGCTGCGGTCCTTGTATTCACCTGGTGGCGGTCCAAGTCTTGGGCGGCATTTCAGTCTTGGGAGACATTTCATTTGCTCCACATCTTCAGCAGCACTGAAGGGCCTCCCCGCCACCAAAATGCCACCGAAGACCCAGAGCAACTGAAGGGCTCCCCCTGCTGAAATTCCACTGAAGACCCAGACTGCCGCCAGGCCAGGGCCTGGGGCAAATTGCCCCACTTGCCCCTCACTCTGGGCAGCCCTGAGAGCCAGAGGCACACTGGTCCACCTGGCCCTGTGCCACCAGCGTGCCCCTTCCTGTTGGGGTTGGCCCATGCTGCGCCACACAGCTCCCCTGTCCAGCACCCCCTGGATCCACTATGCCCAGAGCCCCCCTACAACCCTTCCACCACAAAAGCACCCCCTTCCCACAGCCCAAGCACAGCTGCCTAGCACCCCACACAGAACCCCCCACTTGCTAGTTTCCCAGTACACACAGATTTCCCCTCCTTTCCTTCCTCCTTCCCTGTGCCCTTCCCCGCAGCCCCACCACCACAACTACACAATGTCCCACACAGATCTGCATTGTCCAGTGCCCTGACACACATAAATCTCCCCCACTGCCCAGCACTGCCCAACAGGCCCCCACTGTCTAGCACCGCAAAACACACAAACCTCCCCCACTGCCCAGTGCCCTCCACTCCCTCACAGCTCAGCAGCCCCTACACACTTCCCAGACACTCACTCCATCCTGCCCCCTTCCCTGGCTGTACTCGCCAGCCCTGATGGGATGTCTCTGGCTCCTAGAGTGAGAGCAGTGAGGGGAGTCTCCAGACACAAGCACGAGCTCCGTGGTTCCCATTGGCAGGGAAAAGCGACAAAGGGAGCTGCCTGAGCCATGGAGTGGGACTTGCAGGCGCCGGCAGCACACAGAGCTCCCCTACTCTAAGAGCCAGAGGGACCTGAGGGGGGCAAGGTGAGGAGTCCCGGTGGTGCTTACCTGAGGTGGCTCCTGTCCTGGGAAGCATCTGGCAGGCTGGTCCCTCTGGATCCTAAGGTCGTGGGTCAGGGCAGGTCGGGTCGGGTGGGGGCGGTGAAGGGCTCTCTGCCCGCTTCTGATGCCTGGAAGCCTCACCCCTGCAGCATGTGGCGCTCCTGCCCATGGGCGGGCACCGGGAGCTGCCCCAGGACGCAGTGAGTGGTGGTGCCATGACTGCGATGCTGCAGCTGAAGTCCGGATGGTCCCTGATATAGGAACAAAGGGCGTCCTGACCAATGTAAGGTTGGGACATGGGACAAGTCCCCTAAAATTGGGACTGTCCCGATAATATTGGGACGTCTGGTCACCCTATTCTAATAACAAACAGTTTCCTTGTATGAAAGCGGGTCATTGGGTAGATAGCTCTATTTCTACCTCTCAGAGTAAATTCTCTTTGTGCTTTTCATTCCCTTGGATTCTTCCCATTTAAATTACCTCTCAGATCATGCAGGTTTTCATTTTCTACAAAGACATGTTTTATCACTACCCTGACAATAGGAAGTATACCTGTCCTCCCAGACACTGAAAGAGTGAGTATAATGTGGTGGCAGCCCTATTGCTAATTGTTGTGCTCACAGCCAGATCAGCTTTTCCAGACTTGCCCTAGACAGATTGCAAAATTTAGGCCCCTGCTGACTCACTGTCACTAACCTTTTTGTCTATCTGCAGCACTACAATGTTATATTAAATTTCTTCTGTTCATCCTGGCTATTGCACTAAGGAAAGCACAGGAAGTAGTCAGGATAATACAGTGTAATTTAAATTATATATAATCTTGCATGTGAACTGCATCCTAAGACACTTGAGATGACTGTCATAAAAGTAAAAATAATTTGAAGAGTGAACATTTAAGGAATATAGGGAAAAGAGTATTTGGGGGGCTAAATTTGAAGTGAGGTGATGTAGAGAGTTGCAGGAAGGTTGTTCTAGCTGTAGAAGGCTTTCTTTGTAAAACTGTTAAGGTTGCATGAAAGACTAAAGCATTTGAGGGCGTGGAGAGGGTAAAAGAGAGGAATCAAGTCCTCAGGGTCAGCTGAAGCAGATCATAGATTCATAGATTCATAGACTCTAGGACTGGAAGGGACCTCGAGAGGTCATCGAGTCCAGTCCCCTGCCCTCATGGCAGGACCAAATACTGTCTAGACCATCCCTGATAGACATTTTTCTAACCTACTCTTAAATATCTCCAGAGATTCCACAACATCCCTAGGCAATTTATTCCAGTGTTTAACTACCCTGACAGTTAGGAACTTTGTCCTAATGTCCAACCTAAATCTCCCTTGCTGCAGTTTAAGCCCATTGCTTCTTGTTCTATCATTAAAGGCTAAGGTGAACAAGTTTTCTCCCTTCTCCTGATGACACCCTTTTAGATACCTGAAAACTGCTATCATGTCCGCTCCCAGTCTTCTCTTTTCCAAACTAAATAATTCTTTCAGCCTTCCTTCTGACCCTGCCAGCAGGTAGGGGATCTTGGGGGACAACTACTGCACTGCTGAGGTGCAAAATAAACTTTATTAAGAAAATGCAAAAACAGGGAAAATTCAATAGTGAGGAGTATGGGGTTTGTTAAGGTAGACAATTGGGGAGGGGTTTCTTTTAGTAAATAGTATAGGGGGTTTCAATAGTGGGGTACAATACAGTGGGGTACAATACAGCTGGTAACCAATTAACACTGAAGTATAAATGTAACAGGTAGCTAACAATTTTTATGTAAAGGGTGTGTCACAGCAGCATATAACCAACTAACAGTTATGGGTAAAATGTGTTAAATAACCAACAACTCCAGGTAAAAATGTGTCACAGTGGTATAAATGTAAAATGTGAGGTGTGTCAGAGAGAAAACCAATGGGGTTTTATGCTAGACTTCAGTAATACAATTGAGGTTTGGCAGCAGTAGGAGCGGGGTGAACACGTGGGGGAAGGGATTAAAAGAGAGAGAGAGAGAGAAAGGCAGCGGTAGAGGAATGAGGTTGGGGTATAGGGGAAGAGGAGCACGTCGTGGAGCAGAGACCAAAGGCAGAGGCGCTGCGGAGGGAGATTTAAATTCAGGGAGGCACAGAGAGCAGACAGGCTGCAATTTTAAACGGCAGAGAGACTGCAACGAGTGACTGGGGAGCTCGGGGGGAGACACGGGCATGCTTGGGGGGGGGTTAGGACAGCGAGAAGATAGACTTAACCACAATTATACAGAACACAGCAAAATCTTATTTATGATCTAACTTAACCAAGACTACACAAATTAGCAAGTAACAGAACACAATGCAATAATTTTTTTAAACCTAACTTACAGAGCACAATACAAACAATTCTTTAAATCTAACTTAACCACAGCTATGCAAAATGAAATTACAACTTATCTAGACTAAGAACCTGATTCTAATAGGTGCCCCTTACACTATGCTGATTCTTTGATCGGGAGGGGGAGCAGTTCCAGAGGGCAGAGTGGTGTGTGCCCAGGGTACAGCCCCCGGGGGGGGGCTGCAGTAATGGGGCGGCTGCAAGCCGGCGGCCCAAGATACAGTCCAGGAAGGCACAGCTTAGCAGCGGCACAGGCTTATTTTTAGCAGCAAAGGCGCTGCGGAGCAAGAAACAGATTACAGATACAGACCAAGGAGTTAGCTTGGGTCTGCCTGCTGGGGAAACATGGCCAGCAACTAGGACAGGGGGAGTCTGCAAGAGGGAGTTCTTACCAATCCCCAGTACAGCAGCAAGCACAGAGGCAGGAACAGCAGTAGCATCGGAGGATGGAGAGAGGACTCGTTTCGCTTACAATAATCAGGAGATCTCCAGGAACAAATTCGTTGTTCGTGGGAGGGGAGTTTAAAAACGGGGGTACGCTCAAAAACAAACAAGAGCGGGGAGAGGGCCCCCCAAAGACCCCTAGCTGATCAGACTAGGTGGCAAAGCAAGGACCTTCTCCGAGGTCTGATCAGAAAATGTCTGGCTTTAAAGGCAAACTCAGGCAGTTTCCCACCAGTACTTTTGATTGGCTCCTCTTGATACAGGGGAGGAGAGAAGGCAGGGAAAGGCTGCAGGTAAGCATAGGCATGCCTGGGCATGTTCTGAGCCACAGGTATGACTCATATGCTTAATTAGTTGGCCACTTCAGGTCTTGCATTTCTGGGCAGCGCCCCCAACACCGAGCCCGAGTCTGAACAAAGGAGCCAAACAAAGAAGCAAGAAGCCCCCTCCCTAGGCAGAGCAATGGCTCCAGTTAATCTGTACAAGCCATTCCTATGAATAAGCTGTGACTTTAGTTAGCACAATGGCCGGGAGGGGTGGCCACACAGGACAAACAAAAAGGAGAGGGAAAAAAGTAATGCAACAGGGGGACAGCTGTAACAGACACCTTCATAGGTCATGTTCTCAAGACCTTTAATCATTCTTGTTGCTCTTCTCTGGACCCTCTCCAATTTCTCCACATCTTTCTTGAAATGCGGTGCCCAGAACTGGACACAATACTCCAGTTGAGGCCTAACCAGCGCAGAGTAAAGCGGAAGAATGTCTTCTCGTGTCTTGTTTACAACACATCTGTTAATGCATCCCAGAATCATGTTTGCTTTTTTTGCAACAGTATCACACTGTTGACTCATATTTAGCTTGTGGTCCACTATGACCCCTAGATCTCTTTCTGCCATACTGCTCCCTAGACAGTCTCTTCCCATTTTGTATGTGTGAAACTGATTGTTCCTTCCTAAGTGGAGCACTTTGTATTTGTCTTTATTGAACTTCATCCGGTTTACCTCAGACCATTTCTCCAATTTGTCCAGATCATTTTGAATTTTGACCCTGCCCTCCAAAGCAGTTGCAATCCCTCCCAGTTTGGTATCATCTGCAAACTTAATAAGCGTACTTTCTATGCCAACATCTAAGTCGTTGATGAAGATATTGAACAGAGCCGGTCCCAAAACAGACCCCTGCGGAACCCCACTTGTTATACCTTTCCAGCAGGATTGGAAGCCATTCATAACTACTCTCTGAGTATGGTTATCCAGCCAGTTATGCACCCACCTTATAGTATCCCCATCTAAATTGTATTTGCCTAGTTTATCGATAACGATATCATGCGAGACCGTATCAAATGCCTTACTAAAGTCTAGGTATACCACATTCACCGCTTCTCCCTTATCCACAAGACTCGTTATCCTATCAAATATCAGAGGGTAGCCGTGTTAGTCTGGATCTGTAAAAGCAGCAAAGAATCCTGTGGCACCTTATAGACTAACAGACGTTTTGGAGCATGAGCTTTCGTGGGTGAATACCCACGAATATCCTATCAAAGAAAGCTATCAGATTGGTTTGACACAATTTGTTCTTTACAAATCCATGTTGCCTATTCCCTATCACCTTACCACCTTCCAAGTGTTTGCAGATGCAGGTCTATGGAAGGGAATTCTGAAATGGACTCTGAAATGAATGGGAAACCAGTGGAGTTGTTTGAGCATGAGGTGATGGTGTTGTCACTGCTCCACATATGTGGAAAGTCTGCCAGTAATAGCTGGAGGCAGGGGCAATCCCATTTTGGGTAATCTTGATTAGAATGGGCCTGGATGTATTACCAAACAAAATATTAAGGGGAGGGGCACAAGACTTCTCCTTGTAAACAAATTAACCTCACAAACTGAAATATGGAGGCTGGATTGATCAGCTAATTGGTACTTGAATGTTCATTCATAAATTAGTAGATTTTGAGGTCACAAGAGATTATTAGGTCATTTAGTCTAACCTTTTGTATAACATGGGCCATTGCAATTTCACTCACTAACCCCTGCATTGTGCTCATAAATGTGTTTGACTAAAGCATATCTTCCACAGAGGCATCCAGTTTCAAGTGGAGAGTCCACCACTTCCCATGTATAATCCTTGTCAAAATACTTCAATTTTCAAAGAACTTTAATTGACATTTTTAGGTGCGCAGCATGCTGCAAAAGAGTAGAGAGGATGGAATATCTTTGGTCAAGGAGGTGCCCCCTCACCCCCTTGGAAGGTATGACAGGTGGTTTGCTTGTGTATGGAGAATGGCTCCACTTAGCCTCCCAGGCATCAGATTGATGTTACTGGTAACCAGCAACTTCTTAAGAACTACATTGTTTCTTATGCAGATTTAAGGATGTACGGTGGTTTCTCCACAATGTATGGCTTTAAATGACTGTAAAATCCCAGACTGTCTAAGATTCCTTCCCTGGGAGTTTATCTAAACTGACAAGAGGAAGGCTCTTCCTCTGGGACTCTACAATTTTGTCATACGCTTTTGAGAGCAAATTGTGGGCAAATAAGAGAGGGCTTTTGCATTTTTAATTAGAGTTCAGTGGGACTATTGGAAAGATTGCTGCATCCCTATGGGACCCACTTGTAACACTGGTGGAGAGTGAGAGGAAGCAAGTCACCTGGTCACTATGAGCGGGAGTTTGTATCCTCTGATGATGAAGCAGAATACTCAGTTGCTCCAAAACAGGAGACCTGCTTTCCGGAGAGAGGAATTGTTCTCATAGACATCCCCAGAACAAAACCTACTGGATGAAAATGATGGTGAGCCAAGGGGTATTTGAGGTTAGAGGAAAGCCTTTGAAAACCTCCCCATAACAATGATGTGATAAGTATCTGACTGAGGTAATATTCATGCTCTATATGGTGATGTTGTAGTTGCCAGGGCAAGTTCTCATTTCTTGTACTTTTGGGGAGCCACCACTGCAAATAAAGAAAACCCTCTAACAAGAGCTTCTTTTATAGGCAGCTTACTTTATGCATCGTGCTTCTTAAAAGCTGCCAGTTTTCAGTGTTTACAGAATAAGTAGCAACATAAGGAATTGAAGAGGGAGAACTTGTTTATGCTGATTTTGTCCATGTTTTGACTTACATACCCTTCACGTGCATAATGAGGCAGTCACTGCTTGTACCCAGAGGGGAAATAATGAACAGCAGAAGAGCGCATTTGACAGTGGTGAGTTCTTTTAGAAACTTATCTCAGTAAACATAAAGTTACAAACTTTGCTGTGAATGAAACATTAGTGTATGCTGTTAGTAAAATGTACTGAACACAAAGCTTGCATGGGCCTACAATTTTGAGATCACCTTTGGACAAGATGGCTTTGGCATCTACTTTGGATCCTCTCAGATTCTCCCTCAATCAACAGGTTACTCCACTTAACCTCCGTAACCGTTCTCAGAAAGCAGTAGTCCCCTGTGATACTAACACTCTCCTCCCACTATCCAGTGACTAAAGTTTATCAAGAACTTCTGGTGGCTGAGGGCCTAATTCTGACCTTGTTAACAGACATTACATCAGTGTATTTCCACAGATTCCTCATTTATAGTGGTGCACGTGAAAAGGAAATTGGGCCCTCTGTTCTGTTACATTGATATCTGTCTGCAATAAGTCCACTGGATCTAGTTTTCACCAGCTTCAGCCAATGTAAATTTTCAAGGGTTCATGAGCCAAAATGTCTGCCAGGATAAGAAGCTGCAGCAGCTTTCCAAGGAAGTCCAGCTTTGGCCAGGGGATGGAAAAAGTGGCTATGGTAATGGCTGAATCTGTTCATCCCTTCCTATGACATCCTTGCCATGAATTAAAAAACCTGTGCTCGATGGAAAATTTCATCAATACTATTACCTATTTTCCTCTATGTTGAATCCTTACCTCACCAACCTGGGCAAATCTGGCCCATTCACTTCCAGGGAAGTACTCCTGATTTACCTAATGTAAATGAGAACAGAATTTGTCCCAATTACTTTGGTGAGTTTTAAATGAGTAAAGAATGCAGGATTGGTCCAGAAATATTTTAATATTTATCATATAATATACTCTGATTTATACTTTTGGATTTCATCCCGCAATGAAATTGGACAGCAATATTTGTAATAGATAAGAAATATTGGACCTTAATACGATCAGTCACTGAAGATTTTATGTGGAGTTTGGCCAACTCTCAAGGTCTGATTATACAGCAGACAAGAGTCCAAGAAAAGAGTCAGTCCAGATTGATTTTATACTTTTTGGAAGAGCTGAGTTAAATGCTGCTTTGAAGCACTAACAAAATACATATTTAATGTATGATTCTAATAAATGATCTAAAAATGTTTTGCTCAACCTGCTACACTAAACTCCTTCGAGTGCTAATTGTTTTAGCATATAGCAATCTGCTAGGTTTTTGTTTTGTTGTTTAAAAAAAAAAATTAAAACATTCACAGAAACATAAAAAGTTTTGTTTGATACTATGAGAACACTTTCCACCCTAAACAATGTAGTCCCATTTTCAGGTGAATTGCAGTATTTTATAAGCGCATAAATGTGAATATGCTAAAAATCAGAAAAGGTCAAAATGCGCATAGAATCGCTCTCTCTTGATCCAATGCATATTTTGAATAGTCCATGACTAAAGCACTCACCTGAGAGGTGAAAGACACCTGTTCAAATCCCTTCTTATCAAGCTGTCAAGGCTGAATCCCTACTCTGACACTCTGTGTAGAAGGTGGGGGCTCGCAAGGATTCTCAAAATTAATACTTGCTACTCCAGGCTTGTATTAAATTCCCAAGGTTACAGCTTTTCTCTGACCATGGCTTGGTTAATGCTATCACCATCCAAATACAAAAAAACCCTTTGACCCAGGAAGGAGCAATTGGGAATTCCTCCCTGTGGGGTACCCTCAAGCACTTTCACACCTCCTCCCCATACCAACTAATCAAACAACATATGCACAAACCTCTTAGGACATCAAAAATCCAATCCTGTTCTTTAAAAAGGTAAATTTTATTGAAAACAAAAAGAAAGAAAATACATCTGCAGCTTAGGCTTTTGCTAGATTTTAAAAGAGCAATTCCAAAAATTAAGTATGAAAACTAGCTGTCTTGGGGGTTCAGTTTAAAGGTTACAAGCAAACAAAAGCATCAGGGGTTAGCACAGAGGAGATCCACAAGCCAACATAAAAAATAAACCTGATTGTTTCTAACTAAACATTCCCTATCCAAATAATTTCTTCTCTTTGAAGTTTGGAAAATGCAGCAATACAGATTTGCTTAACGATATCCCAGTCAGGGCCGGCGCTTCCATTAGGCAACCCTAGATGGTCGCCTAGGGCGCCAGGATTTGGGGGGGTGGCATTTTGTGCGCTCCCCAAGGGGCGCACGGGAGCTTCCAGTTCCGCTCCTGTCACGCTGCCAAAGAATGACCTTCTGCCGACGTGCCGCAGAAAACAGTGGCAGGCAATTGAGCAGCTCAATGACAGCTGCTGTTGTCATAACATTTTTCCCAGATTTGGACCTTAGCGTCCAAAATATGGGTGTTAGCATGAAAACCTCCAAGCTTAGTTACCAGCTTGGACCTGGTAAAGCTGCCACCAGCCAGGAATCTATCCAGTGCCTGGTGCACTGTGGTCTCCCCAAAACCTTCCCTGGGGGACCCCCAGACTCAGATTCCTTGAGTCTCACAACAAAGGGGAATAAACCATTTCCCTTCCCCCCTCCAGGTGTCCCTCCCTGGGTTCCTGGAGAGATATACAGAAGCAAGCTCTGTGAATCTAAACAGAGGGACTCCACCCTCCCTGTTTCCAGTCCTGGAAAACACAAGTACTTCCCCCCTCACCCAGAGGGTATGCAAAGTCAGGTTAATAAATCTAACACAAAGAGATTTTCCCCCCTGACTTCTTCCTCTCACCAATTCCCTGGTGAGCTGCAGACTCAATTCCCTGGAGTCCCCACTAAAGAAAAAACTCCAACAAGTCTTAAAAAGAAGGCTTTATATAAAAAAGAAAGAAAAGGACATAAAAATGGTCTCTCTGTATTAAGGTGACAAATAAAGGGTCATTTGCTTAAAAGAAAAAAATGAATAAACAGCCTTATCCAAAAAGAATACAATTCAAAACATTCCAGCAACTACACACATGTAAATACAAAAGAAAACAATATAAACCTATTGTCTTCCTATCTTTGTACTTACAACTTGGAAACAGAAGATTAGAAAGCTAGAGATAGAACAATCACTCTCATAGCCGAGAGGGCACAGACACAAGACAAAAAACGAAGAACTCACACCCAAAACTTCCCTCCACCCAGATTTGAAAAAGTCTTGTTTCCTGATTGGTCCTCTGGTCAGGTGTTTCAGGTTACTCCTTTCCAGGTGAAAGAGACATTAACCCTTAGCTATCTGTTTATGACAGCTGTAGCCTGCGGCGTTTCAGCAGAGGGTCCTTCTTCGGCAGTGCGATGGGAGTGGAACTGGAAGCTCCCATGTGCCCCGTGGGGAGTGTACAAAATGCCGCCCCCCCCCCGAATTCTGCCTAGGGCGCCAGAAACTCTGGCGCAGCTCCTGATCACAGTGTCCTCTTACTGCTGAGGATTACCTCCATCAAGGTGCTACACCCTCTTCTGGTGGTGTCTCCACCCATTATTCCACTCTCCCCTTGTGAGCTTTCTTTCTTCAGGAGCTGCAGCTTCCTCTTCATGGCTTGGCCCTCCGGCCAGATCACTATGGCTCTCCCCTTCCAAGCTATCAACATCTTTTCAGGCAAACTGTCTCAGGCAGTCCACTCTCCATAGCTTGGTCTCTGCTACTTTCTCAGTGGCTGGTAGGGGAATTCAGGCCCACCCTTGACACCAGATTCCAGCTCAGGGGTCCTCTCTTCAGGGGTCAAGGTCTACATTATTCTATATACCTTATTGTTTTCCCCATGAGCCTTTCCACCTTTTCCTATTCTCTGGGTTTGCCAGCCCAAACTCCCTCTTCCCAGTATGGTACTTCCCTCTATAGCTCCAAACACACCTCCCTTCTCCCAGGAAGTGACTGCAGACTACTCTCCTCAGGGCCAGCTCCAGGCACCAGCATTCCAAGCAGGTGGTTGGGGCAGCAATCTGCAAGGGGTGGCAGTCCATGTGTTTTTGCCTCCAAGCAGTATGCCAAATTGCTGCCGCAGATGGCGGGGGCAGTCCGTGTGCTGTTAGGGCAGCACACACGTTTCTGTGGCGGTGGCATTTTGGCGGCACCTTCTATGTTCAGCTGTCTGCGGCAGCACAGCTTCTGACTTCCAGCTGAAGACAGAAGCTGCCGCCAAATTGCCGCCGCCACGGAAATGCATGTGCCGCTCTAATGGCACAAAGACTGGCCCCTCCGTCCATGGCGGCAATTCAGTGCACTGCTTGGGGTGGTTAAAACAGTAGAGCCGGCCCTGACTCCTCTGTAGCCCCCAGCTGATCTCAGCTCCTGAGTTGTATACAGGCCCCTCCTGTTCCTGTCCAGCTGAGCGTCATCTAATTAATCCCATCTCCCTGACAGTTCCTCCAGGTGCAGTCTGGGTAGTTAATTGGCCCACCTCGCTACCTTAACCCCTTTAGGCCCTGTGTGGGCTGGACATCCCATCATAAATGGTCACAAACCTATTAAAATAATAATAATATTAATCCTGAAGATTGCTATTTGCCCAAAACTGGCTGAGCCAGAATGCAAGCACTTCTTATTTTGCACTACATTAAATTACTCACTATTTTTATTTATTTATTTATTTTTAATTCATTAATGTTTCTTGGACCATTTAGCTAGGAATTTAACTAAAGAGGCTAATGTTTGAAAAAAACTATTACTCTGTAGTACTTTTAAAATAAAGATGCCTTTATTTCTGGATTGAACCTGATTCTTCTATTTTGAGAAATACTGCTAATTAAATGTTTTGACAATATTACTTATCAGTGTTCAGTCATGGAAGAAGAAAATAGAGACAAAGGGAATTAACTGTGAAACTACTGGTTATGCAGACAAGAGGCACTTAGTCAGAGATGACCAACCTTGGGATAGCTTTAGGGAAGACTGGCACTTAAAGGGACACAACAAGAAAGCAAAACCAGTTAATCCATAGGGGTTTTATCTCAATATGTATACCTCTCGGACTGCTGATTCTTCATAATAATAGATGTGATTAGCAAAAGGAAAACAGAGGATGCATTAGGTTGTGCCTCCTTCCCATTTCCTTTTCTTCATTATACAAGTGGTGCTCTTCAACAGTATGCATGATCAATTATTGCACTCTATTTCTTGATTGTATTTAATATAACTTCTTACAGCAGAAGCTAGAGCTCTGTTCTAACTTACAACATATCAAAGAGTGGTTTATTCCCGATGTAGGAATTTGAGACTGTGGAGGCTCCATCTCATAACAAAGAGTTATTTAGTTTGGTTGCTTTCAGTATATGAAATTGTTTAGCTACAACAGATGGAACTGTCGAGGGGTTGTGGGAAATTAAAGAGGGGCTTTGGCAGCTTCATGTTTTCTCCAGTTGAAGAGGATTGCCCAAGGATGGGTCTATTCCAGTGACTCCTCCCTTTTTGTCAATTGCCAATTATCGGGTAGCTGAATTCCATGAGTTTTGACATGACACTGGAAATAACACTCAATTTCCCCTAGAAAAGGCAGTAAAAGGATGAGGGGAAGAGGAGACAAGGAGACGTGAAGCAACTCCTCCAAAGTTACACAACAAATCAGTGGCAGAGCTGGGAACAGAATCAAGATTTCCTGACTACTAATCCAGTGTCCTATCCCCTTGACCTCACTACCTTGAACTAGAATCTATTTAGTATAGGAAAGACTGTCCTTACGTTTAAGTGGAACTATACTGCATTAAGTGTTTAGATACCAATAACTGAACCAATGTGTGACAGGGTGTATCACACCTTCTCTGTCCCCTGTTGGAGATATTGATACATCTGCGCAAAGGAAACATGTCACCTGAAGAAGAGTGAGTTTATACCTTCAAACATTACCTAGAGAGGCTACTCAGGTTCTTGTACTGTCAGAACCAACAAAACTTGATTCTCCAGGAAGTAGAAGGGCCAGGAAGAAGGCAATAGCCAATCAGGACCCACAAGGAAAGATAAGAAGGCTTGCCTGCTTCTCCTAAAGAGGGGTCCTGAGTTTAAATGGGGTGGAAGAGTTCCCTGATCCTGCCACAACAGCACTAAGGCCTAGGTCAAGGTCTCACAACTTGACTGCACCTTTGGCTGAAGCATGTGATGTACCATTTTATTCTGTGGTGAACTTAAAAGCCCAGGTGACCATTTTTTAGCGGAATTTCAACAGACTGTTACAAGACGAGCAAGGGGCTGGTGGCATAAGATGCTTTGCTCCTGGGTAGCTCTGACACAGTGGTTGAGAAAATGTGTAGGAGTCTTTGAATCTACTGATTCTCTGGCATTAATTCAATAGCAAACATTTGTAACAATCCTAGCTAAATCCCATCAGGGTCAGGTGAATGAAAATGCACATTAGACACCTAGAATCTCATCATAGCAGGGCCCTCAAATCAGGCACCAAGAGATAAACATTTAGAAAAAGAAAAACAAAGAAAATGAGTTTTCTTGTTTTTGATTTTTTTAAGAAAACTCCCAGTGAATATGATTTGGTCAATTCTTTACTCTGCTTGTTCAGTATAATGCTGTTTTCTTACCTTGTAAGAGTGCTGTGAAGATTGATTTAGCTAGTGTGTCTACAGTATACTGAAGACTCAAACTGCTATATAAATGTTTACTACTCTACCAGTGGTAATCGGTAAAGAATGGTGATACTGCAGTATGTCTCCTTTATAATATGCTACACCAGTTATATGAAATCTTATACTTCTTTGTGAGTGAGTCATATATATATATATCTGACTGTATCTGTAATTTTCACTCCATGCATCTGAAGAAGTGGGTTTTTTACCCACAAAAGCTTATGCCCAAATAAATCTGTTAGCCTTTAACGTGCCACCGGACTCTTCGTTGTTTTTGTGGATACAGACTAACACAGCTACCCCTCTGCGGTATGTTTAGTGATTTGTTTGACCATCCAGGCCTATTTTAAATTAACAACACATATGACAAATTACCGTGTAGCCTATTCAGTTGTTTCCTATTTTGCATCTAGGCCTTTTGCCTTCCTGCCCAAGGTGTCACAACCATCCTTTTGCCCAAATGTTATAGCAAAATCAAACAAGATTAAAGGATTGTTGTAATGCAAATTGCTTTCTTATTTCTGTGGTCAGTCAGCTGCTCCTATTGACAAGCAATTTAATTAAGAATCATCCTAAATGGCAATGGGCAAAGCTCAAAAGGTTTAAGGCTCAGTTTGGATAAAGTTTCAGAAATCTGACCCAAAGTTCATTCATACTTTCTGAAAGTCCCCTTCTCCTTCCTTACTGTGGCCCAGCAAGTAGCCTGGAGATCTCTTCTTTCATGTTTCTGTGATGAAAGCAAAGATAACATCACTCAAACCAGAATTGTAGATTTCTGAAAAGTTGCACTTGCATGCTAGATCCTAGGGTTCTGATTTTATCACTTCTGGATTTGAGGCAACTCCAACAACACATCCTGCTTAGGGGCTCAAAATGTGTAAGTATACAGCGTGGAATCGCAGACTAAATCCAATCCTTGTTACTTCCTGACTAGCTAATATTTATATTTGTCAAGTGTGAAAATAAGGCACTGCTTAGAGCACTAGAGTAATTCTGCTAAATGTCAATTTCTCTGGCAAACTGTTGCCTCCTTTCTTTAGATAAAGGCAGTCATTTTGCTAGGGAATGTATGAGGCACCCCAAATTAGTGGACTTAGAGTATGTGTACGCAGGAGATGGAAGGTATAAATTCCATTTGAGGAGACATACCCATGCTAGCTCTAATCGAGCAGTGCACTAAAAATAGAAGTGCAGCCATGGTGCAAATAGTGGGAGGGGCTAGTCATCCTAAGTATGTACCTGTGATTATATTCAAGGTGACTATAGCCTCCTGCTGCTTGTTACACTGCAGCTACACTTCTATTTTTAGTGCACTATCTTGATCAGAGTTAGCGAGTATGTCTCTTTGAGATGGAATTTATTCCATCCAGCTCCAGTGTAGACATACCCCTAAGTCATTCGTAATGAAATAACAAAGAAAACCCAAGAGCCTGATGCTCAGTCCCCTTCTCTAACCATATGACTCCCAATCTGCATAACACTGTTGAAATAACCATGAAGGAACATGAATGATGACGGACAGTTGTCCTCATCTGCTTTGTGTTTTAATCATTACTAACTACACCACATGAAGAGCCCAAATCTGATTCCACTGAAGTCAGTACCAGGATTGGTGACTTCTAATTTTGCCCACACCCTCAATATTTTAATTTCTGAGTCAAACCCAAGTCTGGAGATTGAACTACTGAAGAACATAAATGTTACATTTTCGCTAAAATTTATTTGCTATTCAGATTATGTGAATCTGAGCTGTCAAGAATAAGCAAATCATTAACAAACTACATTCATGGTAACGGATATAAAATGCTATTTATCTGTCTCCGTGTGGTGCTGAAATGAGATGAGAGATCAAAAAGGATGTAAATATTGCCATTTGCTTTGCCATTAAAAAGAAATCAATCATACTTTGTTGTGCAAATTGTAATTTAGATGACACTTGAGGTGCTACTCAGTACTGCAGTTCACATAGGACAATATGCAAGCAAGACACACAAGTAGTTATCAAATATTTTTAGGTTTAGTGGGTAGAAATTACAAGGTTTTTAAAAAAACCTAGGGGGCATCTAGCCAGGTCACTGATTTGTTATTTAAAACATAAATTAAGTTTTATTCTAGACAATATAGTTTCTTTTATTGCTGTCATCATCATCATCATAGTAACTTGGCATCTTCCAGTTGTACATTAAGTAACATGACTAACATCTGTGGTTCATTCTTTCTCCCCTCCTTTCCCCAGAGGAAGAACTGTGTGTGCAGTATGTTGTTTCAGTGAAATGTGCTTTTCTTTTCTTCTCTCCACATCTTTCTAAATGTGTGTCAGAGAAGACAAGGTTGAAAAAGGGTATCTTATGCTTGGAATGGAGGGTAGCATCAAGCACCATAGAATGAAACAAGTGACAAACCACAGAATTCTATATCTGCATCTGTAGCTGGATACAATATATGGCAGCCTTCAACAGAGATAAAGAACTTGGGCTTCACATTAAAATACCGATTACACACATGTAAAGCGCTTGATAAAATAAGAAGTACAAAATTTTAATTACATTTCACGTCCAAGGCATGTATATATATATATATATATATATATATATATATATATATATATATATATATATATATATATATATATATATATATATATATATATTTCCACTCTCCAGACATCACCTGCAATATAATTCTATGTTGCCTCCTAGAATCAGGTTGGCCAGATGTTGAAACAATATAGATGGAAGATTAATAATCGTAATCAATGTAATAGTTCATAATTTTTTTAGTGTTTTCCTGACATAGTGCTGGTAAGAAAATCTCATTGCATCTTCAAAGCTGAATTTTAATCTGCTGCTTGTTTTATCTTCATGTATAAATATGCCCAAGGAGACAAAATGTGAAGTCCTTTCTAGTTTTATCTCCATCTGAAGTCAGTGGGACTGAGCCTAAGTGAGAACTTCAAGGACTGATGCTGAGTCAGTGCTGGGAGCTTTGGCCAACCCAGTCTAGATTTTCCTTCCTATGAGGGAGACCATTAGCATTATGTCCAAATATAGTGAGGTGCTAAGTAACTCTAATGACTACAGTGGGAGCTGAGCACACCTCTCACCTTACAGTGATTGGTCCCTTAATTTGTAAACTCCTTGGGTAAGAGACCTGTTGTATTTTAAATGTCTGTGAAGCACCATGCAAATCATCATTATCAAAGCTTATCACTCCAAACCTGCAGCCAAGATCTGGTGTTATGACTTGTCTCAAATAATTCCTCAGGAGTACAGGATGTCGATAGAGACTTAAAGCCTTAATTTTAAATCCAAATAAACATGCAAATAAATGCAATGACACTGTCAGGAGCACAGCTGGCTCCCAGCCTGGTTGCTAGGCAACCCAGCAAGATCAGCTGGGCCCAGTAAGCCTGATACCAGACTCCTGTATCTACACTTGGCATTACTCCGAACTGCCACCACAACTGCCAGGCAAGTTCCTGTTCCACCCACTAGGTAGGCTGCTCATGCCTAGGCAACTTATAGCTACAATAAATTGATGTAATTAAGTGAACAACTCTCGTGGTTGTTATACTCAGAAACTCCTGAACATTATAGAAAACAAAGATCGATGAATAATGCCAGTGGCAGAGGTTGGCACCACCATGTTGCACGATGGACACTTGACAAAATTACCGCACTTAGTGGTGGACATTGGAGGGGTTATGTCATTCAGTCATTCAACATTTATTGAAAAATTACCACGGAACTCAAAATTTTTACCACTGACACGTGTGTCCATGTACGGACACGTTGCTGACCCTTGACCAGTGGAGTATCTCATAACTGGGACACGACAACCCAATTTACACCATCTTTCACAACACATGTCTGGGACCATATTTGATAAGGTTTCAATCTGGACCTATAGGCACTGACTCCATGCGGAGCACCCACTGTCAGCCTCCCTACCAGCTCTCCCTGCACCTCCTGACCACTAGCAGACCCCGCGGATCAGCACCTCCTGGCACCTCCCACTGCAAACAACTGTTTCTGGGCATGCAGGGAGGCTGGGATGGACAGGGAAGGAGCAGGGATGCGGCACGCTCCGGGAGGGGGTGGAACTGGGTGGGAGGGGTTGGAGCAGTGGTAGAAAGAGGCAGGGTGGCTGTGGAGCCTTGGGGGAAGGGGTGGAGTGGGGACAAGACCTGGGGTAGAGCTGGGGTTCAGGCACCCCCAGTAGTTTGAAAAGT
Source organism: Gopherus evgoodei (assembly GCF_007399415.2). Classification (NCBI taxonomy): domain Eukaryota; kingdom Metazoa; phylum Chordata; order Testudines; family Testudinidae; genus Gopherus; species Gopherus evgoodei. Next base: position 325,023,043 of record NC_044322.1, read on the forward strand.
TGCCACCTGTGCCAGGGCCTATGTGTATATGCCAGCTAACCACAATTAAACTTCCAACAGCTAGTACCCTTTTTGAATACATTAATTTCCAATACATTAATGTAGTCAGCTCCATGGTTATCTTATTGCAAAAAGCCCCTATTCCTTTTGCTGTTTACTTATTTATCACCGGGCCTGGAGGCAGAGCAGGGCTGGGGGCTGAACAGGGTTGAGAGAGAAGTGAGGCTGGAGGCGAAGCTGGTCTCGGGTGCTGAATGGGGCTGGAAGTGTGGTGCTCCTTCCTCGCTCTCCATGGGACTGGCCTGGGTCCTGCTGTGCACCCCCCAAAGCATTCCTCCATTTCCCTGTAGGGAGGCATGCCCCTCAGTTTGGGGACCACCACTGTAACTGTTAATCATTTCTCCAGTTACAATGCTACTGTACTTTCTTGGTCATTGCAACATGGTATGATACGCTGCTTGGATGCTTGATAACCAGAAATTATCATTTTCATGGGTAGCTATGACGACCAGGACTGACCTTTCACTTGTGCTTTCTGCAACTGTGGAGATGTGTGTCACCGATGCAGGCTATTTTTTTTAAACTGGAAAATTGAACTGAGATATTAAATTGAGGTTTGATTTAGACAGACGCACATCTGGGAGTGGTTTTAATTTTGCAAAAGTTTGCTACCTGGGTTTTGCTCTAGCACAGAGAGACTTCAATTTAGAGTAGCTTCAAAGACCCAGATCCAGCATGGCAGGAATCCTCCAGCTCCCCCAAGCTTTGGCTACAGGATTCTGGGCTTGGCCCATCTCTGGCTTGTTCTGGAAATAAGCATTTCTTTAACAGGTTTGAATATTTATTAAAAAGTTATTTTCAGTACTGCATTAAGATCAACTTTAATTGTATCCTTCAGCATTACAATGGAATTCCTTTATGTTCCTGACCATGACATTAGTGACAGGGTGGCTTGTCTTTGGGTTGCCTGACAACAGAATATGCCTCAACTAAGAGGAATCGGGCAATTTTCTATGAAGAGCAGGAGGTGGCTGCAGTAGGGGGTAGCTCAGGAGGATGTAGTGAGTCTTCAGAGGAGATCCTGAGACCAGGGGAAGCAGTTTGCTCAGGTAGGAAGGACTCTGACCAAACCAGGGGCGGTTGGGCTGTACCTTGCTGGAGGGAAGACTTTTGCATTTAGTTTTGAACTTTAAGTTAATAAGTCAGACCCTCAGGAGGGTTCTTGTGATTGAAGTGGGGAAAAAACCCCGTGTGGAGTTTATTTGAGGATCCAAGAAGGGAAACTGAGGTGAGGGGCTGTGTGCAGATCTGTCCTGAAGTCACCGAGGGCGCTGTGAGGTGGCCACTCACCTACAGCCTCTAACAGCTATCTGTACTTGTATCTTCACTTTACCTCTCTAATTTTTCTCATTTATAATTTAGTACAGAATTTATCAAAATCTCTATTGATCTGGAATTCCTGTTGTTTGAAACATGCTCGTTCATAAGCCAAATTTTTTTAGTAAAAAAAGGGAAGCACCAGAGAAGGAGGTCGGCTTATGAACGGGTATAGAGAGGGAGATGTGGGACACAGCCCCTCCCCCCAACAGAGGGAGCAAGGAGAGGCAGCACAGCCAGCAGAGACAGAAGGGACAGAAGGGAAGAGGCGGGACCAGTGTGTCTTTGCTTCTGGCCACGCTGTTCTCCCCCCAGCCTCCAAAGCAGCTGCAGCTCTGGGGCTGACAGGCTGCAGCTGTGCCGCTTGGCCCCGCCCCCCCAGAGCAGGCTGTGGCTGCGCTGCACAGGTGCCAGAGCATGCTGTGGCCGTGCCGCCCGGCCCAGCCCGCTGGAACATGCTGTGGCTGCGCCACCCGGTCTGACCCGCTAGAGCAGGCTGTGGCCGCGCTGCCCTGCCTGCCAGAGCAGCTCCAGCCAGGCCAGAGACATATTCCCCGGCCCTCCCCAGATAAGGTGGGAAGGGATGGCATGAGGAGAGTGTGGAGGTCCTGGGCTAAGGGCGGGGTCATGCTGGGAGTGGTCACAGGGGTTACTCCCCTGACCCCCCAGCTTCTCTCCCCCCAAAACATTTCCCCACCAGTTGCTGTCCCGGCCCATCAAAGTAAGCAGCTGGAACACTGGGACACTTGGTTTACTTAGGTTTACCTCCGTGCCTGCGGATGCTCGAGGTAAACAAACCATCTCAGCCAGGGTCGGCTCTAGCCATTTCGCTGCCCCAAGCACGGCGGCATGCCACAGGGGGCACTCTTCCACTCGCCGGTCCCACGGCTCTGGTGGACCTCCTGTAGGCATGCCTGCGGATGCTCCACCGGAGCCGCGGGACCAGCGGACCCTCCACAGGGACGCCTGTGGGAGGTCCACTGGAGCCGTGGGACCAGTGGACCCTCCGCAGGGATGCCTGCAGAGGTCCACTGGAGCCGCCTGCCACCCTCCTGGCAACCGGCAGAGCGCCCCCGGCGGCATACCACCCCAAGCATATGCTTGGCGCGTTGGGGCCTGGAGCCAGCCCTGATCTCAGCTCACCAGCGGCTTATCCTGATGGCCCGAGAACCAAAGTTTGCTGACTCCTGAATTATAGAGTTAGCTTATGAATGGGTCATAAAGATTTTCCATTTGTACTTATCCATCTTGAGGGGAGGGGCACCTTATAAACGAACTGGCTTATGATCGAGTATATACTATATATCTGTTTTCTCGGACAATATAATTGTAAAAAAAGTCAACAGACATCACTGTAGGAATTAAAGATGTTTCATGTTTAATCACTACTAAGGATGTACACAGATCAATAAGGAAGGACCTTTGCTGGAACTATGCAATCTATTTTTTTCCTTACGGGTGAACAAGCTGAGAGTGTGCATATCTGACAGGTATCCAGACTGAGCCAAACCTTGCTTCAATATACCATGCCAGTGTCCGCAGGGCTACTTGAGCTTGAAGCGTTTGTCATTTTGAGAATGGTTTCTGGGCTGAGAGGCCGAAGGTTGCTGCGGCCACTGCAAGCAAGTAGGGGAGGTGTAGAGAAATGGATTAAAGATTTACTGTTGAGCTAGTAAGCCAAAGCTACAGTGAAAAATAATGCAGACTGAGTAGTTAGATCTATGTGATAACTCATATAGATTAATAGGGAGAACCTAGCCAATGAATTTAATCTCTTGGTGCGTGGGTGGTGAGAAGTGCAGCCAAGGCAACATGCAACGTCAATGCAGTGTGGCAAGAGAGGGAAGAAGGCAATATTAATCTGGGAGTTGATGTTTATTTGTGAAAATAAGTTTTTTAAAATATGGATTGTGTCCTGCTGGTGGCCAGACAGGCTCGAGTACAGGTGTTGTCAAATTGAACCCAAGCTCACAAATCCAGTTTGGATAGGTTTGGATTATTTTATAAACTATTCTGACTCACTTGTAATCTTCCCCATGTGTCTCTATTTATGCCTGTGTTTTGGAAATGCATTCTGCCTACACCGAGACTGAAAAGGTAACGGTTGCTTAGTCTGGGGAAAAGATTAAAACCAACAGTAGCCAAGCTTTTCAAGTACATTTTCCCTCCTTTTCTGGTAAAAGATTTGTAGCAAGAAGCCCTCTAGACACAGGGACCTAATGCTAAAGTGAAGACAAAGGCATCACTCTGGGTTTATATTGGTGTAACTGAGAACAGAATCTGGCCCACTATATCTGGGTATGTGTTTATGTAGGAGATCAGAGAAGGGACAGCCTCAAAATCTCCTCCTCAAGTTTTAATGCTGCCTTGATTCTCTCTTTGCTGTTGCAGAAACAGCACTCAAGGCCATAGGGTCATGCAGTCATCTCACTGGAAAAGGGTTATGATCAGGTCTTCCCTTCAGCTCCAAAGTAGGGTTGTGTATATTAATAATACAAAAAGAAGCAGCAAAGGCTCATTTATGTGAAGTTGGTGCCACTGGCACAGAAACAGTTGCAGCAGGCTCTTGATCTGTATTAGGACTGAGCTAGCTAGCAACAGTCTCTTCATCTCTGCACATGGGATAGATCCCTACAGTATGATGCAGCAGCTGGAATTGCTGCCATCAGTGCACCAGGTTCATGCCTAAGCCTAGAGTTGTGGGAATAAAGCTGGTTAGAGATTTTTTTTTCCATTCTTTCTTTGTTTTGATGAAAAATGGCTTTAACATAAAATGGAAAATTTTGCAACAGAAATTTCATTTTGCATCTACATTTTTTGGAGTTTATGTCAAGAAAATGTAAAAAACCTAAAACCAAAATTTTGGTGAGTTTTCATTCCCACCTCCCCAAGTGAAACACAAAAATGCTGATGAAAACCAAAAGTTGTTGTTTTTCTCCAAAAATTTTCGGGGGGAAATAAATTTCCTGACTAGATCTGCTTGGGAAAAAATTCTGCACTCACTTACACCTCTCCAATTCCATTGATCTTGCAATACATCAGCATATGGACTGACTGAGGACAATATTTGGCTCTTAAATTTGGAGTTAAATCACAGTCAATACTAGAGATACAACAATGGGGCCAAAATCTGCCTTCAATTACCTTCCCAAAAGTCTCTGCCCCTGAACTGAAAAACTTATTTTTATTGCTTTGTGGATTTTGTCAGGCTCTGAGCATTATTGTGGTGTGGGTTTTATAGTCTGAAATAGGTTATAAAATGAGAAATAATAAACATGCTTCAGCAATGTTCCCTAACTAGCTCAATGCAGCAGTATGGGGTCTACCCACTGCTGAATGTGACCAGGCTCCCTGCCCTTTGCCCTCCTCCCTCAGTCAGTACAGGAAATAAGGGAAAGTAATGAAGTAGTGCCTTTTAAATGTTGATTTCAGTGCACAGGGGCACACGATGTGGAAATGCTATCAGAAATAGGTCTCACTGATGCATTTTCAAAAGATGAAATGTCATAGGTAAACTACAGAAAGCCAGCTGCTCACTGTGCCTTCATAGACAAACAACAGACTGATGCGCACCATGCTACTATGATTTAAAAAAAAACATAAACACAATTTTTCTTTAAAATGATCTTCCTCCAGGAGAAGCTTATAGATGAATCACCGATGGGAAGTATTAATTAACCTCTAGCTGTGCTTTGTATTCAAATAGACCAAATGGTCTAAGAAGAACCAGGCGATATTTGAACACACAAATGAGCTTCTCATTGACCTTCTAACCCTTTGGGAATGCAGCTAACATGCACAAGCCAAGAGAGAGTTCCGTTTGAAAGAAAAGAGTATGGACTTTGCAATGGTGAGAATTAAGTTCTCCTGGGACTGTGATCCTGTCAGATCTCACACGTTTAAGTAGGGATAGACTGGGCCACTGTTTTTATAGGAGACCTCAAAGGAAATCCAGTGCCCTCCAAAAAGTGTTTTGATGATGATTCAGTGGCACTTTCTCTTAATCAGTCCTGAACCAATGCCCTCATGGGAGTGGGCATTGTGCTGTGTGATACAGTATTGTCTGGACTGGGCGTACAATTAGTCTTGGTGTGCTTGTAATTATTAGATATCCTTCATGATATTTTTGCAAAGAATTAGGTTTGTTGTAGTTTTATTATTACATATTAAATATTAGGATTGGTGTTTTGGCGAAATTCCAGTTTCAGAATCTACTTCTTGTTTTCCAAAGCCCATCCCCACTTACAATTTCAATAAGATAATGTAATCTTACTCTCTTGTCCCAAATTGCTTTAACATGTTGCTGTGCACAATTAAATGGTAGTGGCTGGATTGATCCTGGTGTAAATTTAGTAAGTGCTCTAGAATTTTTACACGTATCGCCCTTCCAATTTAAGGTGTGTTATACTAGTATGGATAATGCACAATCACTTGTAAGGTCATTGAATGGATTCCAGGACTCAAGGCGTGAGAACCCCTTCCTTTACATCCAAGTTCTATCTGACCCTGACACTGCTTCACTTTCAAGATGTGAGAGGATCACAACACAAGACAATATATGATAAAGAAATAAAAGGGAAAATGAAAATCTATAAACAAAACAAGGCAAAGTTATTCTGAATGAGATACCTAAGCTTCCTCAAATGGGATGAAACTAGATGCAAATGAGTGACTTTCCACTGATCCTTTGGTCTGAAATTCATCATTTTGCAATGATCAGAAAATGCACCCAGAAACTTATTTCACAGAAGGTCTAACTGGAACCACATTAAAAAGAAAACAATGAATAAGTCTGGCTGTTTTTCCCTTTATTATTTTATGGGCTACAGTGATGGGGTGTTCACTCCTACACTCACCCTGAAGGGGTTAATGGCAGCCAGATGGGCCAATTAACAGATTAGGCTACAAGCAATTAAATATATCTGTGCATGAAGCAATTCGCCCTTGGAAAACTCTAATTAGTACAGAATGCTGTAGCATATCTCTTCAGCAACATTCATGGGCTATCATGAGCATGTCAGACGTGTCCTTCACTCTCTACACTGGTTTCCCATAGAACATCAAGTCAAGTACAAAGTCATGAACATTATCTTCAAGGAACTCAATGGACTGAAACCCTCATGTCTAAAAGATTGCTTAAAGCTTCATAATGAGAATAGTATTGACAGTTCAGCTTCTCATGCACAATGGAACTTTCTACTCTAAAGGTAAATCTTGCCAGTGTTGGAGACTGAGCATTCTAGGGGGCTGATCCAAGACTGTGGAATAAACTCTCACTGGAAGTAAGGACCATCACAAACCTTGCACCAAGTGCAAGGCCCACTTTGACCTTATGTCCTCTAAGATGAACACATAGCAGTGTGCACATTAAAAAAAATAACCATGAAAAGTGACAAGCCAAAACTCTACCAAAAGAAAACACTCCACTCCACATACAATTCTTCTGGGGAGAGGATGAGAAAGAGGATGACCCATATGTAATAGGTGTTAGTCAAGTTGCTTAATGATATGCTGGAAGGTGCTCTAATGCTACGGTGATGAGGGATCTGTAAGAACTGATGTAGAACAGAATAGATCCATTGCTTTTAACCTATGGACTCCTGGGCATCTGCAGACTATCTAAGATTTCCAAAGAGGTCCACACCTCCATTTGAAATTCTTTAGGGGTCCACAAATGGAAAAAAGGTTGAAAACCACTGGATTAGATGATCACTAGTGGCTTTGAGGGCAAGCCACTTTGTAGAATTTTCACAATTTCAGCAAATGTTTTGTCTGTGGGTTTAATAGTAACTGTTAGGCTAAGAAAACAGGAGTACTTGTGGACCCTTAGGGTACGTCTACACTACAGGATAATTTCGAATTAACTTAAACCGGTTTTATTAAACAGATATTATAAAGTTGATTGCATGCGTCCACACTAGGCACATTAATTCGGTGGTGTGCGTCCATGGTCCGAGGCTAGCGTCGATTTCTGGAACGGTGCACTGTGGGTAGCTACTGTAAAATAATGAGGCCAATAACATCGATTTGCGTCCACACTAACCCTAAATCGATATAGTAATATCGATTTTAGCATTACTCCTCTCATTTTGTAGGAGTACAGAAATCGATTTAAAGAGCTCTTTAAATCGATATAAAGAGCAGTGTAGTGTGGACGGGTGCAGCGTTAAATCGATTTAACGCTGTTAAAATCGGTTTAACAGCGTAGTGTGGACCAGGCCTTAGAGACTAAGGGCTTGGCTACACTGGCACTTTAGAGCGCTGCAACTTTCGCGCTCAGGGGTGTGAAAAAACACCCCCCTGAGCGCTGCAAGATACAGCGCTGTAAAGCCTCAGTGTAATCAGTGCCGCAGCGCTGGGAGCGCGGCTCCCAGCGCTGCAAGCTACACCCGTAGAGGATGTGGAGTACATGCAGCGCTGGGAGAGGTCTCTCCCAGCGCTGGCACTCCGACCACACTCACACTTTTGGAATGCAAGGAATTCAAAGCGGCAGCGCTTTGAAATTTCAAGTGTAGCCATACCCTAACAAATTTATTTGAGCATAAGCTTTCGTGGGCTACACCCCACTTCATCAGATGCATAGAATGGAACATATAGTAAGAAGAGATATATGCACACAGAGAACATGAAAAGGTGGAAGTTGCCCTACCAACTCTAAGAGGCTAATTAATTAAGAAGAGCTATTATCAACAGGAGAAAAAAAATTGTAGAGACTGTCCAGTTTGGCCAATGTACATGGCAGAGGGGCATTGCTGACACATGATGGCATAGGACAGTCTCTACACAAAAGAATAAATGGACACAAATCTGACATCAGGAATCATAACATTCAAAAACCAGTAGGAGGACACTTCAACCTCTCTGGTCACTCAGTAACAGACTTAAAGGTGGCAATTTTGCAACTGAAAAGCTTTGAATACAGACTCCAATGAGAAACTGCTGAACTAGAATTAATTTGCAAGCTAGATAACATTAACTTGGCCTTGAATAGAGACTGGGAGTGGCTGGGTAATTACGCAAATTGAATCTATTTCCCCATGTTAAGTATCCTCACACCTTCTTGTCAACTGTCTGAAATGGGCCATCTTGATTATCACTACAAAAGTTTTTTTTTCTCCTGCTGATAATAGCACATTTTAAGATTAGCCTCTTAGAGTTGGTAGGGCAACTTCCACCTTTTCATGTTCTCTGTATGCATATGTCTTCTTACTATATGTTCCATTCTATGCATCTGTTGAAGTGGGCTGTAGCCCGCGAAAGCTTATGCTGAAATAAATTTGTTAGTCTCTAAGGTGCCACAAGTACTCCTGTTCTTTTTGGAGATACAGACTAACACAGCTGCTGCTCTGAAACCTGTTAGGCTAAGCAGGTTATAGGATTTAGGTCACTTTATGCTCCACAAAATTCATACTTTTTCCTCACCAGTTACACTCTTAGCGATTATACACTGTTCCACTCCTATCCTGGGCTATCAAACAAGTCCACTTTCCCCAAACAACCAGACATTCCTAACCCTTTTTGAACATTTTTTTCTAGATGAGCCAAGTACTCACAGTCCCGATGGCTGCAGGCTGCATTTCTGTTTCACTAAGTCTCTGGCGTCACTCTCTATTTAACTGAATTCCTGGATTAGGATCACATTCTTATTGCCAATTGTTCTGCCTTTTAGTCTTTACACAACTTGCATGATATGAAGGAACCGTAAGTGCACAGTGGGGTCCAAATAACTATGATTAAAACCATACACAGCATGCAAGGCCTAGCTCCGTATGCATACTGCTGCTCTGGCAGGCTTCTGAAGCCCATAAGACTGAAAGCCACTAGAGGGCTCACAAACTACTTCAAAAGATACTTCCTAGTGCCTAGACACTACATCTTCTTTATTTCCTCCTCTCTTATTTCTTCTCTGATTCATTCAATCAATGTCCCTACCATTTAGTAACACAGAAATTGCCATACAGGATCAGAGCAGTGGGCCATCTAGCCCAGTGTATTGTCACTAAAAGTAGCTACTATCAGATGCTTCAGAGGACAATGCAAAACCGCTTGTAGTAGGAAGTTATGGAATATCATACCCAAGGGAAAGCTTCTTCCTAGGTCCCATTATTAGTTAGATGTTGGTGTTTGCCCTGAAATATGAGGTTTTGTATCCTTATGAAACCCTTGATTATTTTTCTAAATCCTTACTATTGTAACTGGATATTCTTGTTATCCCTATAGATGTCCAATCTGTCTTTTGAATCCTAAAACATTTTTTTCATTTTCTTTTTCTTTTGTGTTCTTTTCTTTCTTTGAAAAGCAGCATTTCTTTTAATTTTTTCTTTTCTCTTTGCCCCATTCATTTACATTGTGTCTCATAATAAAGTTTGGAATCCTCATTTTTTTTTTAAAAGGAGGCAGCTGATATTAAAATTGATGTGTATGGGAACCCTCAAAATGTGGGGTTGCTTCACAGAGGCTGTGTGGAATAGGGTTTATCCGTGGAAGGCAGGAGATTTTTTCAGATTCTCTGGAAATATTATTTAAAATGCATGTGAAAAAGCAGACTTATTGAACATACATGAAAATACTAATACAAATAATTTACTAAATCCTTTATCTTAACTGAATAGTTTCAGATAAAATGAGCTTGTTGTTTTTCTTAAACCTCAGAACAACCCCCCATCACATCTGTCCAAGACTTTGAGAATTCTCCATGCATCTGATGAAGTGGGGTTTTAGCCCACGAAAGCTTATGCCCATATAAATGTATTAGTCTCTATGGTGCCACAAGGACTTCTAGTTGTTTTTGCTGATACAGACTAATACAGCTACCACTCTGAAACCTTTTCCCCAATATCTCTGTAACTAGAGATCTGTCAACCCCCTAAGCCATCTGTGCCCCTATCAGATACCTTTTGTAATAGTGATATCACTGTGCAGAATATGTAACCCACATTAGCATTCATGAGCATTATACATGCAAACGCACAGTGCACTGATGCTAGGATAAACCATATTGTTCCTATTATTTTTCCTGAAAGAAAATAACCCTAGGAGAAACGGAACTGGAAATGCTTCCTCATTGGTCAATGCTGCTACACTTCATGGTATAAATGCGAGAGGAGCGTATCAGGAAGGTAATAATTTTATTCATAATGCTGTGGGTTTTGAGAGAGCATAAAACAGGAGGAAATTGAGCGCAGAGCCTGGTTTGTTCAGATGGGGGGGGTCAAATTAAAAGCTTATTACCTTAATAATACACGTACTAAAATGTACTTGCAGAACACTGAGGATCTAAATACGAAGAAGGGGTTTGTGCTCTTTAGGAAGATAATGAAAAAAAATAGAACTTTCACAGTGAGCCCACAAAACAAAACATAATTTGAGTTTTTATGCGATCTGAGCCTGTTTTCAGATGCACTCCATGATGCAATCTTTCAAAGCATATTAGATCACTTTACTCCATACCATCAGCTATTCAAAACATCACAGCCATATTTTATTATGCATAGGAATAACATAATCTTTTAGTTGGGTACTTATGTCTTAATATCAAAATGTATATTTTGACTCTGGTTTATAAATCGGTTCACTCCATGCATCACAATCACCAACTCTTCTAAATATAGCAAGCATATATTTTATTATGCAGTGGAATAACGTCTCTTAGCTGGGTGCTTGTGTCTTAAAATCAAAATCTGCATTTTAAAGTTTGTAGCCTGACAGCTGCAGAAGCTCTAGGAATTCTTACATTCATATCCTTGACACTGAAGCTTTGCACTAAATACTAGTACTGACCAGCTTTTGGTGTTTGCTCTCTAGCTGTAATGCTGTCACTTCATTCAACTACCTTTCCATTGTTGCAGTGGCAGACTGCTGCAAAGCTCTCTTAAAATCAATATTGAGCTCTGGGGGGTAGTGGAGGAGGGAAAGAAATTCTATTTCTGTGTGTAGTCAGGAATTTTGAAAGAACCCGGTGAACAGATGGTGTAAAGCGCACATGAGTTCCTCCAGCAGAATCAACGCAGCTCAAACCCTGTGAGGAAAATCTCTTATGAATCCATATGTAATTCTTTATCATTTTGCAGCTGACAGGTGTAGGATTTGAAGTATGCGGTGCACCATCTTCAACTATGTGCCTGTCACTTTTTGAAGCTCAGCACATCTCTTGACTCAAAATCAGACAAGAGAAAATTATAATTATTTATTTGTATTGCAGCAGCATCTTGGAGCTCCAGTCATGGACCAAGCCCCCATTGTGTTAGGTTCTGTACAAACACATAGAAAGAAGATAGTCCCTGCCCCAAATAGCTTACAATTTAAGTATAAGCAAGACACCAGGTGCATTCAATGGACAGGGGGAGCACAAGGAAACAAGACAATATTTTCTTGTCCATCATGATAGGCAATGGGGTCAGCACCTCAGCTGCCTAAACCTTTTCAACTGGTGATGCCCAGGAATAACAAAGGAGAGTTTAAAGGAAGGATATGAACAATGGTTTTGCAGATGTTTATGGGGAGCACATCCCAACTCTGAGGAGCAGCACAGGAGGAAGCACAAAGGAGCTTGTTTGAAAATGTATCAAGTGGCCAATGAAGGCTGCCCTCACTGGCCACACAGAGGTGAAAGTCAACATTGTGACAACATGTAAAACTTAATAGTTAGGGTAGGGATAGGTCATGAAGGGCCTTGACAGAAAAGACTAATAGTTTATTTGATGCGATAGAAAAAGGAGAGGCTTGGAGGGATGCAAAAAGAGGACTGATGTGGTCAAAGAGACAAGCTGGGCAAAGATTTCTGCGGCAGGGTTCTGAATGCACATAAGTGGGCAAGGCTGCATTTGTTTAGGTCAGGGAATAGTGCAGAAATCCCCAGTTCCTTTACATAAGCCAGAAAGAATGACAACAACATGCCTTTTGTCACCTGTAAAATATTTCTAAAGATGGTCAGCTCTTGAAACAATTTCTTCATTTCCAAAATGTAGGGAATCAGAGTGTGGTCATCAAATTTAAATGAATATCCACAAAATACTCGTATTCATCTGGCATGATGGAAGCACGGAGACGGTCACAAAACTGCTTCCTATTTGCCTACTTTTAATAAGCATGAACTTCATTTGCTGTTTGTACAACTGTTGTCTTCTAGTTGCAGGAATGTAAGTGTGCTTTTGTAGCCATTGTCGTGCCCCACATAACCTATTGTCAAGTTAAGCACCATTATCCTCTTTAAGACACTGAGATTTCTTCCATGTTCATGCATGAAGAAGTGCTTGTAACCACAGACCTGTAGGCATGAAAAAAGAGGACTACAACCCCTGCAGCATGCTACCTTTCCCCGCCCATCCCAAAGGTAACCCCTTTGCTGAGGCTTTATGGAATTGCAGTATTTGTGAAGAAGCTAGCTGAGTACCTCCAGATTCCTTTCCGCATAAAGCAAAGAGGGTTGGGGGAAAAAGCAGAAGTTAGCCTAAGTTCATACAGACTCTTGACTTGTGCCACTGTTCTGTGGACACCCCTTTCTCCTCTGGGGGAAACTAAGGTTGCGGTCCTACAGAGACCATTCTAGCCAGGGGCTACCAGGAGTCTATGGGGCCAGGTAGCAGATTGAAATTGATTTCAGTTTGCTACCTGGCCATATAGATTCTTTGAAATTCATGCAAATGAGTTTTCTTCCACTGGGTGATGAATCCTAACTCTTCTCAATATCAATGTTATTTCCAGAAGGAAACTGAAATGGCACAAAGATCTGCCCTCTAATTGAAGAGGGTAGGTGTTCAGTTCCCTAAACCTGCAGATCTCAGGAAATGTGCTGAAGGCAAGGGGCATTTGGACTGTATACTGTCCTGCCAGTACCCCATCTCATTCCCTGCTTCTCTGTCGATCTTTGACAGGATGGAAAGAAAGTGTGCATCCTAACACACTAGTCACATAAAATATTCATTCTCCAGATGTAAGCACCCTATCATTTTAAAATCCTTGCACTAGTATTTTTTATTTATTTATTTACTTATATTATTTTTTGCATTCTTGATTCTAGGTCTTTGACCTACATTTGGACTTTGGCTGATTAAGAGGCATATAACCAATGGCCCATTAAATTGCTGCAGCTCTAATTAATATATATCTATATATCTATATATATAACTATATATCTATATATCTATATATAGATATAGATATAAAAATTAGAGCTGCAGCAACATATATTAGATCCATAAAAATAACATCATGCTGTGACATTTGATACTCAACAGGGACTTAGCCTATTGCAAAATAGGAATCCTTCCTGCTTATTTAGCATCTAATCTCTTGCCCTCCATCCTATGTATATTTATAACCTAAAAGAGCCTAAAATTGCAGACCTCCTCCTCATTATCATCTCATTTCTTACCCAATTTCTCTGGCCTAGGCATAGGATCCTGTGAGGTATATTCTGTGGTTCAGTTACTCTGTGCTGCTTTTCATTCAATTCTTTTGCTGAATCTAGTCTAAGTCAGTTAAATCAAATTTCTATGTGATGATTTAAAAACAACTCTGCAGTCTTCTGAGTTGTACACTGTTGTATAGGCCTACATGACAGAGTATTTACAACACAAAGTTGTTGCTTTCTGCCTTCACTTCTTTTCCAATACACTTTAGCATCTGCCTAAAGCATTTTGCTAATTTATTTGAGTGATAAGCAATGCTAACCAGCTGCTTTGCTGATTATTCCTCAGTCATCTCTAGACTTCTTCAAATGAATTGAGGCCCATTATCTGAAAGTATGTCTGAAGGAAAGCATTTGTTGCATGTAAGTTACCTACATTCCTCAAACTGCTATTTATTTTGGTGCAAGTATAGGTGTGGATGTTTATATTTTGGAATAAGAATGGCCAGACAGACTTACAGTGAAGTAAGTAAAGGTGCAAATTTCAGCTGATTTTGCTTTCTTGTGTAGACAAGAATTTAGCAGCAGAAGTGTTGGTTGTGTATACTCCTTTTGGCCATCTGAAATAATTATCAGCAACAGCTAAGCACACTTGTTTATTTTCTGCAAAATTAATGTGTAGCGTTTAACAGAGTTTAGTGGTCTATTTCCATGGAATTTTTAAGGCAGTTTCTGGCCTGTTCTGATGGCTACTTCATAACGTATGATGACTGCTTTCCCTGACTATAGTTTTCAGAACCATCAGTTTCACATTAGGACTCTCTAACACAATCAGAAATCAGAGATACCACAGCCTGGTTCCTCATTCTTGCTTTCACATAGTATATATTTATATTAATCCATTAAGGAGCATTTGAGTCCCATTAATTCTATACTGCACACAATTCTGCCAAAATGGAAAATAACTTGCAAGTAACATACAGTGTGCAGTGAACACTCAAGGGTATGGCTACACTTGAAATTTCAAAGCGCTGCCGCGGCAGTGCTTTGAAGTGTGAGTGTGGTCGGAGAGCCAGCGCTGGGAGAGAGCTCTCCCAGCGCTGCACGTAAACCACATCCCTTACGGGTGTAGCTTGCAGCGCTGGGAGCCGTGCTCCCAGTGCTGCAGCACTGATTACACTGAGGCTTTACAGCGCTGTATCTTGCAGTGCTCAGGGGGGTGTTTTTTCACACCCCTGAGTGTGAAAGTTGCAGCGCTGTAAAGTGTCAGTGTAGCCATGGCCTCAGTGTGTAAGGAGCTTGCAAGAGCTCTGCTTTAGGGCTTGGCTACACTGGAGAGTTGCAGCGCTGTAAACCCACCACCAGCGCTGCAACTTACTCACCGTCCACACTTGCAAGGCACGTACAGTGCTACATCTTCTTGGCTGCAGCGCAGGCTGTACTCCTGCTCTGCCTCGGGTATAATGATTGCAGCGCTGGTGATGCAGCGCTGCTCGCAAGTGTGGCCACCAAAAGCGCTGTTATTGGCCTCCAGGGTATTAGGAGGTATCCCAGAATACCTGTTCAGCCACTCTGCTCATCAGTTCGCACTCTACTGCCCTGGCCTCAGGTGACTCGCCCTTTAAATGCCCTGGGAATTTTAAAAATCCCCTTCCTGTTTGCTGAGCCAGGTGCGGAGTGCAATCAATCAGTGACCATGCCTCCACGAGCCAAACGAGCCCCAGCATGGAGCAATGGCGAGTTGATGGACCTCATCAGTGTTTGGGGGGAGGAAGCTGTGCAGTCCCAGCTGCGCTCCAGCCATAGGAATTACGATACCTATGGGCAGATCTCAAAGCCCATGATGGAAAGGGGCCATGACCAGGACGCGGTGCAGTGCAGCGTTAAAGTAAAGGAGCTACAGAGTGCCTATTGCAAAGCCCGCGAGGGAAACTGCCGCTCAGGTGCTGCCCCCACGACCTGCCATTTTTACAAAGAGCTGGACACAATACTTGGGGGTGACCCCACTGCCAATCTGAGGACCAAGATGGACAGTTCAGAGCAGGGAGAGGAGAGGGAGGTGGAGGGGGGGAGGAAACCAAGAGTGAGGGTACTGGGGTGGGGGAAGACACCCCGGAGTCCCAGGAGGCATGCTGCCAGGAGCTCTTCTCAAGCCAGGAGGAAGGTAGCCAGTCACAGCAACTGGAACTTGGTGAAGGAGAAGCAGAGGAGCGGGTTCCCGGTAAGCAGCTTTTATTTTCAGGATGGAAATGTTTCGGGGGGCGGGAGGAGTTATGGCTGCATGCATGCATGCCTAGATGTGGAATAGCCCATTGATGTGGTCTATCACGTCGCGATAATCGGCCTCTGTAATCTCTTCAAAAGCTTCTGCCAGAGTGTGGGCAATGCGCTTGTGCAAGTTTATAGAAAGAGCCACTGTGGTCCTTGTCCCAGGCTAACGTGTCCGCGCCACTGTGCCGCGAGGGGTGGGGGGACCATTGCTGCACACAGGCAAGCTGCATAGGGGCCAGGGTGGAATCCGCATTGCTGTAGAAGACCCTCCCTTGCTTCCCAGGTGACCCGCAGCAGTGAGATATCTTCCAGGATTAACTCCTGTGGAAAATGTAGGGATAGTGTTCAATGTAGGTGCCCCTGCAGCTCTTTGCTTTCCCCAACGCACAGAAACCCCAGTGCAGCCCTGAACCAATCAGTCCCCCTTCCCAGGTGACCCGCAACAGCGAGATATCTTCCAGGATTAATTAACTCCTGCACTCAATCCCCATTACTCACCATGTCTTCACTGCTGTGGGTTCTCTGTGCTCTGGTTGATATGTGGAAAGTATGCTAAAGTGAGACTGCAAACTCCTTCACTGTGATTATACACAATGCTGCCTCTCTGTTAAATGTTTCAATTTTTGTCTTTCTAATAACAGTGTCTTTGAACACCCCACTGGCTGGATCAGAGACTGCTGAAAGGCTACAGAACTTGAGGAAGAAGCCATGAAAAAGCAAAGAAGATATGGTGAAAGCAGTTATGAATCAGTCTGCCAGAGAGAGTAAAAAACTCCAGGACTGGAGGGAGAAAACGCAGGACTGGAGGGAAAGAGAAAGCAGGAGAAAGGCAATAGCTAAGAAGAAAAGCACGAAGCAGCTGATAAGCATCCTAGCCCACCAAACGGACTGTATCCAGTCACTCGTAGCCATGCAGGCAGAGCACTACTGTGTGGCCCCCCACAGTCCCAAAGCTCTTTCCCTTGTGCCCCAATGTCAGCTCAAAACCCCCTTCTTCAGCATCCAGGTTATTACCACTAGCAGCTGCCCCCAACACCTGTACGTTTACCTACCAGCCCTGAGAACTACGACCCTTACCCTCTGCACTCAACCCCCATCACCATGCAGCATTTTCATCCTGAAGTGCAGCAGTCATTGCACAGCACTCCAGACAGAACATATTCAAACCTCTGACTGTACAGTTCACCACATCACCTCCCTGCCCTTTAGTTATTTTCTTTTCAATAAATGAATTTGCGGCTTTCAAAACAGTTTTCTTTATTGCAGAAAGTGTAAGATACCGTAGCCCAGGAAAAAAACAGGCACTGAAAATCATTGTAACCACTGCACTTCACTCTCGTGCAAGGCACCAAACATTACTGTTGACTTTCAGCCTCAAATTCGTCCCTCAAGGCATCCCTAATCCTTGTAGCCCTGTGCTGGGCCTCTCTAGTATCCCTGCTCTCTGGCTGTGCAAATTCAATCTCCAGGCATTGAACCTCGGAGGTCCATTCCTGACTGAATGTTTCACCCTTCCCTTCACAAATATTATGGAGGGGACAGCACGCGGATATAACTGCAGGAATGCTGCTTTCCCCCAAGTCTAGCTTCCCATAAAGAGAATGCCAGTGTTCTTTAAAAAGGCCAAAAGCACACTCCACGGTCATTCTGCACCGGCTCAGCCTGTAGTTGAACCAGTCCTTGCTCCTGTCAAGCTTCCCTGTATATGGTTTCATGAGCCAAGGCATTAACGGGTAAGCAGGGTCTCCAAGGATCACAATGGGCATTTCGACATCCCCTACTGTGATCTTCCGGTCTGGGAAAAAAGTCCTGGCCTGCAGCTTCCTGAACAGGCCAGTGTTCCGAAAGATGTGTGCATCATGCACCGTTCCAGGCCAGCCTATGTAAATGTCAATGAAACGCCCATGGTGATCCACAAGTGCCTGGAGAACCATAGGGAAACACCCCTTCCGATTAACATACTCGGATGCTAGGTGGGGTTGTGCCAGAATAGGAATATGCGTCCCATCTATCGCCCCTCCACAGTTAGGGATACCCATTTGTGCAAAGCCATCCAGAATGTCCTGCACATTCCTCAGAGTCACGGTTCTTCTTAGCAGGATGCGATTAAAGGCCCTGCAAACTTGCATGAACACGATGCCAACTGTCAACTTTCCCACTCCAAACTGGTTCGCGACCGATCCGTAACTGTCTGGAGTTGCCAACTTCCAGATTGCAATAGTCACCCGCTTCTCCACTGACAGGGCAGCTCTCAATCTCGTGTCCCTGCGCCGCAAGGTGGGGGCAAGCTCCTCACACAGTCCCATAAAAGTGGCTTTTCTCATCTGAAAGTTCTGCAGCCACTGCTCGTCATCCCAGGCTTCCATGACGATGTGATCACACCACTCAATGCTTGTTTCCCGAGCCCAAAAGCGGCATTTCATGGTGCTGAGCATTTCCGTTAATGCCAAAAGCACTGTAGTGTCATACGTGGCAGGTGACTCTATATCATCATCGGACTCCTTACTGTCACTTTGGAGCTGAAGGAATAGCTCAACTGCCAAATGTGATGTGCTGGCGACACTCATCAGCAAAGTCCTCAGCAGCTCGGGCTCCATTTCCCACAGAAATCGCGCTGCACAGAAACAGCTGGGAGACTCCCAATGGCACCAAAAGTGGACAGAAAAACAGTGACTGCTGGGATGTGAAGCGATGCACCACGGGGTGTTGGGAGAGGAAGCGGAATGACCCGCACCCTTCCGTCCCCTTCCCACAACCACGGTGCAAAAATGGGACAAGGTGCTCTGTGGGATAGCTGCCCACAATGCACCACTCCCAACAGCGCTGCAAATGCTGCAGATATGGTCACACTGCAGCGCTGGTAGCTGTCAGTGTGGCCACACTGCAGCACTTTCCCTACACAGCTGTACAAAGACAGCTGTAACTCCCAGCGCTGTACAACTGTAAGTGTAGCCATACCCTCAGTACATTTTTCTTTGTACTGTGGTGTCATGTGGCAGACCTGGTTATTGTGCCCCTTCTTGTCACAGCTTCTGCATTGCTAGAAGTGATAGAAACACTGGCACAGTTGATGTAATATGCCTAAACAATGGAAATTCAGATCTGTCTCTGGGACTCCCTCAGTCTCCTGTTGATGTTGTTCCTCTGTGGGTAAATACTGAACAAGATTGAAGCAGGGGGGCTGAACCCAGGGTCTCCCACCTCCTTGCTGGGAGGCTCACCACTGTGCTACAGAGCCATGCACTCCCTTCCTGCCCTCCAACCCATGACTGTTCCATTGATAAATACTTAAACAGTCATTGAGCCAGTGGAAGGGTGAGAGTGACTCTGTAGTCCAATGGTGAGAGCATCCTCCAGAGAGGTGGCAGAGCCCTCTTCAAATCCTTTTTCCCCTTCTGGCAGAGAGGGGAGAATTCGAATATGGGTCTCTCACATCGGTAAGTGGGCTAAAGGTTATAAGGTGGGTATGACCACCTCCTCTGGCCATTTTGGGTGGAGCAAGGCGGGCACCAAACTCATTCCTTCAAGAAGAGTCTTAGGCGCTGGGTTCCTGATCGTGACTTGCTAAATAGAGATAGGCCTCCTAACTCCCAAAGGGGGCAGAGTTCAGCACACACTGCTGTTGTTGGCATCTCACACTGCCTAGCTTAGGGATCTCCCTGCCTAGCATGCTGGCTTTTTGTGGACTGCATTCTTAGGTGCATGGTATAGAGAGTCTAAGTGTCAAACTTGGCTTTGTGGATCTTAGTTGTTCCTGTAATTTTTTAGTCATATAAAAGCTAAGTGCCATGATGCTCAGTCTTGCAACGCCCAAGTCCTTTTGTGGATCCCACCCTAAATGACTTGCCCATGGGAAGTCTGTGGCAGAGCTGGCAATTGAACCTAGGTCTTGCAAGTCCCAGGCTAGCACCCTAAGCAGTGAACTGTCCTTCCTTTTTACAGCTGCTACAACTATTTAAACAAAAATCATGGGGTCCAATTGCTTTTCTGGATCCATCACAGAAGGATCCCTGAGTCTGTGTGGATGAAGGGGTAGAATCTGGCCACCTCTGCAGCCTCACTCCTACCCAGGATCTCATTTCAAGCTCTATGCACTTCCATGATCTAGCCCTTTTTAGCATTTACTTGTGCATTGCCCGTAGCAATTTGCCATCTGTGAGTGCCCTCTCTCTGCTCAAGAGGTCCTGCTCCCTTGTGTCAAAGCAGGCAACCCAAGCTAAGTTAATGCTGACACCTGGGAGATATAGGCATCCAAAGCAACAAGCAGGTCTGCCTACATAAGATCTCCCTTCTGCTATTGTTCCCCCCTCATCCTCTGTTGGTGGTGCTGCTCTTTCTCACCCCACTCCATGTAATGAGAAGATCTCTGTACCTTTGGGGAGGGCCCATCTGAACACACTACAGCATAGGCCTAGGATGCTACCTGTCCAGGTGGTACCAGAAGGTAGGTGTTCTAGAATGATGATTTCTCCTGCTGACCTCCAGGCATAAAGCACTTCACGGGCCCTGCAATTATGCCCTGCACCTGCTCTTGATGATGACTGCACATTGGAATAGTCTGTGATGTACAGCGTGAGACTTTCAAAACTGACTAGGGCAGGGCCGTCTTTAGGCCAATTCAACTAATTCCCCTGAATCAGGCCCTGCCTCTAAGAGGGTCCCGCATCCAAGCCCCAGTACGGGATACCAGCAAGAGCTGGTGCACTGTACCGGGGTGGCCTGGCTTCCCCAAGGGGCAATTTAAAGGGCCTGGGGCTCCCAGCAGGGGCTGGAGCCCCAGGCCATTTAAATTGCCACCAGAGCCCCACTGCTGGAGCCCTGGGGTAGGGCTGCAGAGCTCTGGGGGCTATTTTAAAAGTCTGGGGCTCCAGTTGCTTCTACTGCCCTGGCCCTTTAAATAGCTGCTGGAGCCGCGCAGCTTCCCCAGGGCTCCCTCAGCTATTTAAAGGGCCAGGGCGGTAGAAGCAGGGGACCTCGGGCCCTTTAAATATCTCCCAGAGCCCTGAGGTAGTAGAGGGGGGATCCAGCTGCCTTTGCTGTCCCGGTCCTTTAAATAGCCAAGGGAACCCAGCCGCTTCCTCCAGGGCTCTCTCGGCTATTTACAGGGCTGGGGTGGTGGAAGCAGGGGAGTCCCGGGCCCTTTAAGTAGCCCCTGAGCCCCAGGCTGCTGCTGCTGCTATGCCAGTGGGGGAGGGAGGAGAAGGGGGCACTCACCATACAGGCACCCCCTGCCTGCACCAGCCCCGCTCCCCCTGCCCTGCCCACTGCCAGCCCCTGCCGCACCCCCTGCCCTGTCTCCAGCCAACCCCTGCCGCACCCCTCTGCCTGAAGCCAGCCAGTCCCAGCCAGCCAGCCCTGCCAACCCATGCCGCACCCCCCTGTGGCCCTGCCTGAAGCCAGCCAGCCCACCCCACATCCCTCTGTCTCTAGCCAGCCCCGCACCCCTTGCCCTGCCTGCAGCCAGACTCTACCTCCAGTCAGTCTCTGCCCTGCCTCCAGCCAGCCCCATGTCCACTGGTGCCCTGCAGTTCCCAGGGCAGTAACCCTGCACATCTGCTTCAATGAGGGGGGCAGGGAGCAGCTGGGACCCACACATCTATGTGCACACTCTAGGGTGACCAGACAGCAAGTGTGAAAAATCAGGACAGAGGTGGAGGGTAATAGGATCCTATATAAGAAAAAGACCCCAAAATCGGGACTGCCCCTATAAAATCAGGACATCTGGTCACCCTAGCATACCCCCAGAGAGTGGTGGGGACCCACACATGTAAAACAGAGCTCATCTAGTTCAGGCCCATCTTTTTAAAAAAAGAACTTTAGGTGGGGTTAACATACATCCGTATTTTCCCAAACATGTCAGGCTTTTTGGTTCTTAAATCGCCATCCACAAGTATGGTAACCCTATTGGTACAAAAAATATATACTGTGGCACATCCCTTAAATCAGAACTTTTTATAGGGAACCAGTTACTAAGAAATGAAAGATTTTTTCCTTTACATTTTTTTTTTTTTAGTCATCCCTGCCGGCGCCCCGCCGAAAATGTTTGAACTGGGCCCCGCACTTCCTAAAGCTGGCCCTGGACTAGGGGATTTAGCCACCCAACCTCCATTAATGTCAATGGGAGCTGTTTGTTTTAGTGTTACTAAGTCCACTAGTCACCTTTGAAAATGTCAACCAGTTTTCTTATTTCATGGTGTCAGTTACAAAAGTTATATCCACTGTCATATGGCCAGTGTCAGCATCGACTGATTCCAGGGGCTGCTCTTACTCACATCCTCCTGCACCACCTGATCCACCTCCTCACTGCTGCTTTGTTTTGTTGTTTGTTCTTCCTGTTCATTCGCCAAAAACTTCCTCCTTGCCACCTCAATTCCCAGTCCATGAAATCCTTTCATGATTGCTTGTAGAATACTGCTAGTCTGAATACACAAACAAATACGTATTTGTATGCATCTCTTGGATACTTTTCCTTTGTATGAACAATTCGGTTTAAACAAAATTGTGGTCTTGCAAATATTTGCAAAGAACAGCTGAATACTGTTTTTAAGAGTCTTTGTGAGTGCCTCTTTGCAGTACCCAATCAGCTCTTTTTTAGCTAATTCCATACCAGTATATCAGAAAACATAAAAAACCTGCTAGAAGTGTTCTATAATCATGACTGCTGTAAGTCAAAAGGAATTGGAAGGTGTCCGGAGAAAGTGAGTGACTTCTAGGAAAGAAATATAATGGTAATCTAAATACTCACATGCCCCACTCCCTGCTCCACACAAAGAAAAGTTAGTGATAGATGTTGAAAACTACCTGCTTCGAATTTCAGTGTCTCTACCAAAAGTGCTTTTGTCAGGATTTTGTTCCTGGCTTTTCAGAGATTAAAAGGCTTTTATTGGGACTCTTTAGTATGAGACTTTTTTCTTCACTTGGATGAGATCTTTGAGGTATTGCTTTGAGATATTGATCAGACATTTTTTATGATGCTCTGCTATTTCCATCACCACGGGAAGAAATTTTACCAAAGGTAAAGATTATATAAAAAATGAATGTGGCTCAGTTATGAGTCGTGTTTGAAATTATAGCAGGCTTTCAAAGGATTCCAAGATGTTTCCAGTTCCAGCATCACTGTGCTCAATGCAGTTCATTTTAAATGAGGTACACTAGTGTATTGAGAATAATGTATGGGCAGGAATGAAAAATGAGACATCACAGTGAGTTCAAAGTTGGAAATCTTTGTAGAGATTCTAACTGTGATCCTCGTTTCTCTGTGATTATAATGGTTCTCTGGATGAAATGCTAATATTTATATTTGCATTTGTTTAGAGGAAGGGTCAAATGCTGTGAGACTGCCTCTTGCAAAGTCTGAGCACCCGTGGCTTCCAATGAATTCAACAGCAGTTGAGGCACTAAGCACCTCAAAGGATCAAGCCTCAATTCAGTGCCTGTTGTGGAGTATTGTCACTAAGCCCACGTCCAGACTTACCCGCGGCATTGGCGGGTTAAAATCGATTGCTCGGGGATCGATATATCGCGTCTAGTCTGGACGCGATGTATCGATCCCCGAGCGCGCTTACATCGATTCCAGAACTCCATCAACCCGAACGGAGTTCCGGAATCGACACGGAGAGCTGCGGACATCGATGCCGCACCGTCCAGACGGGTGAGTACCTCGATTTTAGAAATTCGACTTCAGCTACGTTATTCCCGTAGCTGAAGTTGCGTATCTAAAATAGATTTTAATACCTAGTCTGGACGTGGCCTTAGACATTCTGAAAGCAGTGTGATTTTTTCTTTGGATTTTATTTTACTGGTGTATCATTTTAAAAATGTCAACATCTTTTAATACCTATTATTGAAACACGACACCAACTGTAAGCCTAGTATAAACAAAAATTGGGATCTTTGAGATAAAGATCTCAAAACATCTCAGGATTCAAATAAAATAATGTAAGAAGCATCTACTTTATCATCTTTAAAGCATAATCCAGAGACCTAGAAACCCAGTTGCCCTTCATTATTTTGATATAATGATTATTAAAACAATCCAAGAAACTACAGACTAAAATCAGAAATTCTGAAATTGAAGTTCCAAAATTTTTTTTTAGAAAATTCTGTAAAGAATCAGGCTTATTTTACATCATTGTTTGTCATCTGAGCACATGAAAGATCATTACCTCATCATAAATATAAAGGAGAAAATACAGCACATGGATTCTAATTTTAAGGGGAAATGTTTGATATACATTAGAGTAAAAACTGCCAACATACAATATAGAGCTGGCTATTATTTCATATGGAGGAGGAACAGTACAAGACTTGGTTTGGAAGTCAGGAGACTGAGACCCCCATAGAATAGAGCAAAATATATGTGAAGCAGTTGATCATTATTCCAGAAAACGGTACCTTCTATTTTTGACATTGTCCTTTATACTGAGAAGGCTCTAGGCCATGAATTCAACTATGTAGTGGAACTGGCAGTGGCAGCCAAAGAAGCCAAAAATCATAGGTTGGCTAGTTTATATTTCAAACAAAATGTGGTTTTACCTCATCTCTTCAATCTTTTCATAACAAAATGCATTTTTAAAAAAATTTATGTTACTCCTTGAGAGAGTTTTTGAGGTAAAGTATTGGAAATTCAAAATGGCATTTGAATCTTTACCACTTTCTGTAATAGAAAAGAGGAAAACTAATTTCTTGATTAAATGAATTAATTGAAATCCACACACTCACAAAGAAATTTTTACCTTTAAATGTATAGAGAGTGCAAACTGATAATCTCACCCAATTCATCCAAAAATGCATATGCTTTGGAAAAGATGCTCAGTCGTTTTATCTTGCCCCATAAAGGTTTAAATACTGCAAGCTGATCCAGTTGCTTATATAATAATCATTCTGCGCTGGACTGTGATCTCAAATTAGGAATAGTTGGGACCATTACTTGGTTGGGAGAACTCCAAGGCAAACCCATGTGCCTCAAGATTCAACAGGTATCACACTTCCTTCTGGGTCCCTCTTGAATAAACCCCCAGCAGGGTGCTAGCTGAAACTCTGTTGCTGGAGATGGCACCTTTCAAATGAGTCTTAAGACTGAGGGTCTTCAAACTTTTAATAATTAAAGATCCCAATACGCCTTTCATAGGAATAAGAATTAATACACTATATCTTGCCTACCTAAAACTCACCCTCTAACATCAGTTATAACATTTTTATTTTCTGTTCCAAACTGTGCAGTGTTGTGTGTTATACACACAAGATTATAAACTGCTCACAACTGTTTTAGTGGATTATAGGCAGGGCTGGTAGTATTGGGAGACTGGAAACTAGTGGAGATGGGGAGAAGGAGGTGGGGGAAAAACAGAGTTGATGAGGCGCTGGAGTATGGGAGAACTTGGACTGACTGAGCAAGAGGGCTGAGACTGGGAGGAAAAGCCTGAGGATTGGAGACTGGGACTGGCTAGGTGAGGAGAATAGGACTGAGATGAGGACTTGGGGTAGAAAAGAGACAGGTCTGGTACAAGGACAAGTTGGAGATGCTGGGCAGAGGAACCTGTAACCAATGAACACATTCCCCTCCAGAGCTTGGAATGGAATCCATGGTTCCTGAAATTTTTTTCCAGCTTGCTTTTTTCTAAACCTAGTTTGTGCGGATAATTTCCTATGTTAAAAGAATATTAAGGTTGTAAAGTCAACTTGGAATTTAGGAAATGCCAGAATTAAAGTTACTTGTGCAACTTTATGGGCAAAATGCTGCTGGCTCCTTGTGCACGTGCATTATGATAGTCTTTAATTATATAATCACTATTATTTATATATATATATATATATACAATCACCCTATATAATCATTATTATACTATTTTTTCTACCGGATACCTGCCTCATTCAGTGCACAGGTTAAATGGTGCTCATTAGTGAGCAGCTATTTAATAGTTTTTCTCCTCACTGTTCAGCACATGATCCTATGCTTTATTTACTTTACACTATTCAAACCCTGCTCTGAACACAAAATTACTAACTTTCAGGTGTCTTCTTTGTAAGTGAAACAAGTATATTTTCTATGTCAGGTACCATCCTATAAATGAGGGTTACTTTGCATTACTTGGTAAGTGGGTAACATTATTATTTCCAATTTAAAGTTATTTTTTTCACCACATAAGGTAACCTCAAAATGTAGCAAATAATAGCTGAGTATTTTAAAGAAAGCAAGCAACGCTCAATTAGACTCTGCAGAAACATGCCAAGCAGAAAACCCATAATATGTTTGCTCAAATATAAGTCCCAGGAAAGAGTTTTGAATCGAGTTACTATTTCTATTTTCTTCCCATGACCGCAGCGTGTACTGTACTACAGGAAGCAATCAAAATTCTTGAGTTGTGGCATAGGTGGAACAACTCATAAATCAAGAGCTGATATTATTCTGACAAGCAATATTTACATCTCCCTATGTGTGTTCATCACTAGGTGCTATATCTTAGAAGGTAGATAATTGCCCTTGAGGGGGTGCTTCATAGAGCAACCAGAATGAGACCAGATTTATAAAAGGCTCCTGATAGCTAAAGGGACCTGAACCAATTATCAGAGAAAAATAGAATCTTTCAAACTCACAAAGGGATTGATAAAAATGCTTTGCATAAATTCTCACTGCCAAAGATCACTCAGATAAAATAAGAGGATGTAGAGTCATTTACATAGAAAGAGATTAGGAGTGAGAGGGACTTTGCCTTACATCAGGAGGTGGGGTAAGAAACCAAGGGCCACATTTTCAAAAGCAAACTGTTATATTAGGTGCCTTCAATTCTGAGTGCCCAGCTCTTAGACACTTAGCACTTTATTTTTCAGGGGGTGAGTACTTCTAGCTCACATTGGTCTGGACCCTCAGTTGAAGCTGTGGATTCTCTACATTTCTAAAACACCGTATTTCTTCTAAACAGTTTTAAATATGTTGCTATTTAGTTCGTTTAGGTGGCCCTTCTGTTTTTGTGATAGAGAGGAGGTAAATAGTAGCAATTGTCTGGCCTCTGTACTGTGCACTATTTCACATAACGGCCTGTCACAAACAGATAGTTAAGGGTTAATAGAACAGGAGTACTTCATGTCTCTTTTGTCTGTAAAGGGTTAACAAGTTCAGTGAGCCTGGCTGTCACCTGATCAGAGGACCAATCAGGAGACAGGATACTTTCAAATCTTGAGGGAGGGAAGTTTTTGTGTGTGCTGTTAGAATTTGGTTGTTGTTCTCTCTGGGTTCTGAGAGTGACCAGATTTGCAACCAGGTTTCTCTCCAATCTCCCTGATATAGGTTCTTATAAATTCAAAATAGTAAGTACTAGGTGATAAGACGAGTTAGGCTTATATTTGTTTTCTTTATTTGCAAATGTGTATTTGGCTGGGAAGAGTTCAAATGTGTATTTGGCTGGAAGGAGTTCAAATTTGTATTTTGCTGAAAGGATTTTAATTTGTACTTGTATACTTAGGCTGGAAGAGTATTCCCAGTGTCTATAGCTGAAAGACCCTGTAACATATTCCATCTTAAATCTACAAAGATAATTTTTACTGTTTTTTCTTTCTTTAATTAAAAGCTTTTCTTGTTTGAGAACCTGATTGGTTTTTTTTAATTCTGGTGAGACTCCAGGGGACTGGGTCTGGATCCACCAGGGAATTGGTGGGGAGAAAGGAGGGAAGGGGGAGAGAAAGGTTAATTTCTCTCTGTGTTAGGATTACTTTCTCTCTCAAGGAGAGTCTGGGGAGTGGGAGAAAGAAGGAGAAGGGGGGAAGGTGAATTTTCCTCTGTTTTTAGATTCAAGGAGTTTGAAATCACAGTGATCTTTCAGGGTAACCCAGGGAGGGGAAGCCCGTGAGAGGCAATGGTGGGGGGAAAGGTTTACTTTCCTTGTGTTAAGATCCAGAGGGTCTGGGTCTTGGGGTTCCCCGGGCAAGGTTTTGGGGGGACCAAAGTGTACCAGGCATTGGAATTCCTGGTTGGTGGCAGCGCTACAAGTTCTGAGCTGATAATTAAGCTTAGAGGAATTCATGCTGGTACCCCATCTTTTGGACGCTAAGGTTCAGAGTGGGGAATTATACCATGACACGGCCATTTTACTCTTTGTCGCCTCTCTTACCTAAATAATGTTAATCTTTTAAATCTTCTCCTGTACAAGTCTCTTCTTGCCTTTAGTTATTTTCATTGCCCTCCAATGGATATTTTCAGATATTGGTGTCACCTTTAAGAGAGGAAGTGAACAAATCTGAACTCAGTAGTCAAGGCAGGGACATACCACACATTTATATAATAGCATTATAAATATTTTAGTATTAAACTCTAGTCTTTTTTAATACAACTTAACATATATATATATACACTCATACATCTTTACTGCCTCTATACAGTGTATGAATTTCTATCCTTTTTCCTGAGTGCTTATAGTTAAGATAGAACCCATCGGTGTATATGATTAGTTCAAATTATTCCAGTGTGCATTATTTTGCACCTGTCTTCAGTTAATTTAATCTGTCATTGTGCCTTCCAGTTTCCTAGCTTTGTTATATCCATCTGAAATTTCTCATAATCCTCATTACATTTGACTAGTTAGACTTGATTTAACCAAAATAATTCTGTGTCCTCCATAAACTTTACCACCTCTCTATTAATAACCTGGAAGAGGGGATGAACAAGCATTAGTCTTAGTCCAGAACTGTGGGACACCCACTGTTTTAACCTACTTCTCTTGTTAACTTTTTCTAACCTTTCATTGATCTTGTTGTGTGACCCAGCATCTCCAGCATCCTCCCTGCTGGGTTCCAAACTGCATCTTAATTACAATCCTGTAGGCTACTGAGCATGCAGTGCTGTTATGTATAACCCCAGAGACCATGATTTAAAAATTTAATAGCTTGGCCTCAGTGCTTCTGACTTTGCAGGAGGAGTAGGTGGGGACAGATACAGTGCAAAAAAGAGAGAGGGATATCCAGCTATTCTGGAAACATATAGCTGCTGGGAGATGATGTGAAGGGATTCAAGTTTCCCATTTAAGATAAGCAGCTACCAAGAATGTGAAGGCCTTATTAAAATCAGGCCCCTGTGGCAAGTGAGTGGTGGTAGTAGGCCACTGCAGATTTGGGAAGAATCTGCAGAATATGGGTCACAGGTGGGTAAGTCACAGACTGTTGGATGGTATGCAAAAATAAGCCTTCTTGCCCAAGTAAGCTATTCCACTGGAGGGGAGAGGTAATAAATACAGTACAGGATTCAAAAGAACTGGATTTAGTACTGGATTTCCTTCTCCACTTTGGACTCCTACCTTTTAAAAGTCTTTAAGACTATTGTCAGTAGATAGAGTTAATATTTGGGCATTTTCTTCTTACAAAATGTTTACAGTTATGATTAAGATGAGAGTTTTAACTTACTGTCAATAAGCTCAATTAAAGCAAAAACCTGCCTGAGTCCTAGGAGGGGAGGATTCCTGCGATGGACCTTGTAACCACAAGTGAGTTTTTAAAATGGAATTAGAAACAAATATGTAAAATATTCAGGAAGTCTGAATATTGTGGATGACTCCATAGAGTTGGGGTCTCAAACACGTGGGCCGCTTGCAACCCAAGGAATTATTTGTTGCGGCCCACCAAGCTCCCACCTCCAGGATAACTGCGTCACCACTCCCCTGTCTACCTCCAGGCGCTTCCCACTTAGCACTTTCCAGGAGGGAGGGGGGAGGAGCAGGGAGCCGGGTGCTCAGGGGAAGAGGCAGAGAAGAGGTGAGGCCAGGGCAGGAATTTGGGGAAGGGGTTGGAATAGGGGCAGGGAGGGGGTGGATTTGGGGTGGAGACTTTGGGGAAGGGATTGGAATGGGGCCAGGGAAGGGGTGGGAAGAGGTGGGGCAGAGGTGTGGCCTCATGGAAGGGGTGGAGTGGGGTCGCGGCAGGGGCAGAGGGAGGGCTTTAACAGAAGTAATTCTAAAAGTACCTGCATGTTTTGTCCTTTGAGTCAGGTGCATTACTGAGTGTTTATATTTTATTAAAACCGCTCAGAAATGACTTTATCGAAAAAAGAACACTCCTGGAAGAAAAGAAAGTTTTCCAAGACAAATGGGAGAATTTATATTTTTTCACAGAGGTAAAAGATAAAATTCAATGCCTTATTTGTCAGCAAATGATTTCTGTTCCCAGGGAGTATAACGTGTGTCAGCACTATGACATGATGCACCATGAAAAATATGATGCATCACCAGAAAAATCAGAGAGGAAAAAGTTCAGCAACTTAAAGCTGCATTTTCCAAGCAAAGAAATTTCTTTTCAGAGATTAACAAGTCTAATGAAGACTTAGTAAGAGCAAGTTTTGTGATAAGCGAAATGATAGCTAAATCATCGTGACTTTTTACTGAAGGCCTATTCATAAAAGAATGTCTTGTGAAGGCCAGCGAAATTTTATGTCCTGATAAGAAGAAAGTTTTTGAAGGCATAAGCTTGTCTGCCAGTACAGTTGCCTGCAGGATAACAGATTTAGCAGATAATGTGCAAAAACAATTGATTCAAATGGCAAAAGACTTTGAAGGATTTTTAGTTGCTCTTGATGAGAGTAGAGATATATCAGATACCATACCATGTGCAGTGTTCATTAGAGGTGGGGACAGCAATTTGAATATAACTGAAGAATTGCTAGACTTAATGCCACTGAAGGGTACCACAATGTAACGTGACATATTTCAAGGACTGGAAGAGTGTATTGAAAAAGCTGCGCTGCCATGGAACAAACTTGTATCTTTGGCTACGGATGGTGTGCCATCGATGTGCTCTGAAAATGTTGGTGTGGTTGGATTATTAAAGACCAAACTGAACAGCCTCAATATACCAGGAATTATCTTCACCAGCATACATTGCATTTTGCACCAAGAAGCCCTGTGTAGTTGTAAACGTCTACAAATGAAGGAAGTTAAGGATGTAGTTGTTAAAACTGTTAATTGTATATGTGCACGAGGACTGAATCACAGAAAGTTCACTTCTTTTCTAGCAAGTATGGACAGAGAATATAAGGAACTTCTGTATCACACTCAAGTGAGATACCTGAATTGTGAAAATGTTTTGAAGCTTTTTTTGCACTTAGGGAGGAGACTGATTCCTTCATGAAAATGAAAAACAAGGAGGATCCACAGCTTGCTGATTCCATTTTGATCTGCAACCTTGCTTTTCTAATAGATGTAACTGATCACCTGAATGCACTGAACTTGAAGCTTCAGGGTAGAAAACAGGTGATAACACAGATGCATGGCAGTGTAAAGTCATTCAAAATCAAGCTTACTTTGTGGGTGAAACAGTTGACTGCTGGCAATTTGGTCAATTTCTTGACTCTGAATTCCTTAGGAAAAGTTGAACCCAAATCCTTGAAAGAATATGCAGAAATCATTTCTAACATACACAACCAGTTTGATGTGCAGTTCAAAGATTTCAAGGTGCTTGAACCATGTTTTCAACTTTTTTCAACACTATTTGCTGTGGAAATGGACAATGTTGCAGAGGAAGTTCAGATGGAATTAGTGGAGCTTCAGTGTGATACCATTTTGAAGCAGAAGTATCCAGATGTTGGAATTCCAGAATTCTACCGGTTTCTTTCACAAGAAAGATTTCCCATGTTATTCTCTGCTTCCGCAAGGGTCATGGCAATGTTTGGAAGTACATGTATATGTGAACAGTTTTTCTCTTCCATGAAGATTGACAAATCTCTGTTAAGGTCAAGGCTCACTGATGAACATTTGAAAGTAACACTGAGATTGGTTTTGTCTCAGGATAACAAACCTAATATTGATCTCTGTGTGATGCAAAACTCTG
This sequence comes from Gopherus evgoodei, assembly GCF_007399415.2. Taxonomy (NCBI): domain Eukaryota; kingdom Metazoa; phylum Chordata; order Testudines; family Testudinidae; genus Gopherus; species Gopherus evgoodei. The sequence continues at coordinate 325,054,847 of NC_044322.1, forward strand.
CTAGCTAGGTGGCTAGGAGTACTGTTAGCGTAGGGCCTGAGGAGAGAGTCTACATAGCCAGACAATCCTGCTGTCAGGGTACCAATGCCTGAGATGATGGGGCATCCAGGATTTCCAGGTTTATGGATCTTGGGTAGCAGATAGAATACCCCTGGTCACATCAGCCACATCATCAGAGGCTCATTCACCTGCACATCAACCAATGTGATATATGCCATCATGTGCCAGCAATGCCCCTCTGCCATGTACATTGGCTAAACCAGACAGTCTCTACGCAAAAGAATAAATGGACACAAATCAGACATCAAGAATTATAACATTCAAAAACCAGTCAGAGAACACTTCAACCTCCCTGGTCACTCAATTACAGACCTAAAAGTTGCAATACTCCAACAAAAAAACTTCAAAAACAGACTCCAATGAGAAACTGCTGAATTGGAATTAATTTGCAAATGGGACACCATTAAATTAGGCTTGAATAAAGACTGGGAGTGAATGGATCATTACACAAAGTAAAACTATTTCCCCATGCTAATTTTTTCCCTATTGTTACCCACACCTTCTTGTCAGCTGTTGGAAATGGGCCATCCTGATTATCACTGCAAAAGTTTTTTTTCTCCTGCCCACCTTAATTGATTAGTTTCATTGTAGTTGGTATGACAACACCCATTTTTTCATGTTCTCTTTGTATATATATCTTCCTACTGTATTTTCCACTGCATGCATCCGATGAAGTGAGTTTTAGCCCACAAATGCTTATGCCCAAGTAAATTTGTTAGTCTCTAAGATGTCACAAATACTCCTCATTCTTTTTACTGATACAGACTAACATGGTTACCACTCTGAAACCCATCTTCTGAGAATGTATCCACACTGTATGGGCAGTAGAAGTGAACCAGCTGTTTGAAGAAACACCAGGAACCTATCTCCATGCAGTCATCCATCTCCTTCCACCTAGAGTCCATTTCTGGACCAAGAAATCCACTGGCTGGTAACTCAACATTTCAATATCTTAGCATTAGGTATGGGGGTTGCCAGAAATTGTGACGAGCCCAGTAACTGGAAATTACATTTCCTTAAGATAGCACAGTCCTAGAACACTCCCTAAGGCAATGAGATCGATGGCTGGCTTTAAGGAAAAAAATCCTGAGCAGCTGGCTTGATTTCTCATTAGACATGTTATACAGCAGCTGCTCCAGTCAAACCCACTGTGAACTGAAAAAACTGTGGAGAGCTAAGAAATAGAAGGCAAAGTATATGAGTGAGCATCAAATGATTTTCAGCAACTAAACTTTAACACCAAGCAAAGTTAAATTTGATGGCCATTGTCTTAAAAAAATGGTGTATTTTCAAACTACAGTTCAATCTGTCCTTGAATTCAGAGACTGATTTGTCAGGAAGTAAAACCCTAGTGAAATTGAAGGATGAGTTCTTGCAGGATTCCAGACTACTGTTTGAGTGCCATGACTATGTGAGGGAAATGGCACTTTTAGCTACTGTAACTTTAAATTCTAAAATAAAATCTCTCTGGAGACAGAGGTTTAGAAATAAAGGATTCAACTAATTAAGTTTAATTGTGTGGGCCTAAGGTGGCTGGTTTGTATAATATTCAAAATAATAAGCAGAGAGGTGTGCAGGATCTCTGAGAGTTCAATGTAAGTGGGTATGGAGCATTGTTTAGAGAATTTCGAGGCTCATGAAACTGCAAGTTAGTGTAACAGAAGGTTTAGGCAAAGAGAGATGCATGTTGCTTTAAGTACTGGTGGAACAATGGTATGAGAGGTAACTTACCCTGATCTCTAGCCCAACTGATAGATGGATACCTGAGAAGCCTGTATTTCCTGTGTATGTAAACACACTCCTGTTTATTATTTGAAGAAACAGCTCCTGCGTTATGTTGAACCTCTCTTATTATGATTCTATTTCCAATTTTAGTAAGAATCTGCAGGATCCCATGCATATCGATCAACTAATATGTTTCCAGAGGAGATGCGGGTAATAGAGGAGAGGACGGGTCTCTCCACTGACTGCCTTGACTTAGTTCTCTTGAGTAATACACAGGATTTAATTTACTAGGTAAATATGGATGATCCACTAATGACAGTAACCAACATAGGACTGACTTTGTTATCCTCATTATGGTGTCAGGAAAGCATATATAAAGGAAGTCTTCAAAGGTAAAATTAAGTTGTTAATTGAAAACATCCTGGGGGAAAAAATAGTTAAATTCCAAGATCTCAACATATTTACAAATGTAAGTAAACATTATTATCCCCATTTTATAGATGGGAAAGCAGAGGCACAAAGTAGTTGTAACTTGTCCAAAGTCACACAGTAAGGCAGTAGCAGGGCCAAGAATAGAAACCAGAACTTCTGAATGACACTCTCTGATATCTTGTCCAATGGATCATGCTTCTCCCTGGACTAGGTAGAGAAAGGAAAAGTACCAGAGGAAAGTCAGACATAGGATAGTATAATTAAATGAAAATAATTAAATGAAGGTCAGACAGGAACACCCCATATACCCTAAGCCACAATATAAAACGAGGCTACAGAGCATGAAACTCACGATGCGTCTACACTGGAACTGGAAGGTGTAAATTCCAGCTCGAGTAGCCATACCCACGCTAGCACACCAAAAATAGAAATGTAGCTGTGGCAGTGCAAGCAGCAGGTGAGGCTAGGGGCTCCAAATACATACCTGGGGTTTCAGATTGATTCATATGCAGAGTTGCTTGCACTGCTGTGGGTACCCTTCTATTTTTAGTGTGCTAGTGTGGGTATGGCTACTCTAGCTGGAAATGACACCTTCCGGTTCCGGTGTAGACGTACTCTTAGACAATACATTTAAAATGGGTGCAAGAAAGGCAGTTTTTAAACAACCCATATTTAATCTGGGGAACCCACTGTAATTGCATGTGACTGAAGAACAGAGTTTAGTAATTTTTTTACAAAGAGGATTAGACCTTTATAGAAAAGGAACTCCAGTTGCAGTTATATTAAGGAGCTTAAATTACAAGAGCTATTATTTTTCCTGCTTCAGGTAGCATCTTCCAGTATGAGGGTAGCTTCTGATAAAGAGCAGGGCCGGCTTTAGGCCAATTCAACCAATTCCCCTGAATCGGGCCCCGCCCCTAAGAGAGCCCCGCATCCACGCCCCGCATCCTGGAGCCCCAGGCCCTTTAAATTACCACCAGAGCCCCACTGCTGGAGCCCTGGGGTAGGGCTGCAGGGCTCTGGGGGCTATTTTAAAAGTCCAGGGCTCCCGTTGCTTCTACCACCCCGACCCTTTAAATAGCTGCTGGAGCCGCGCAGCTTCCCCAGGGCTCCCTCAGCTATTTAAAGTGCCAGGGCTGTAGAAGCAGGGGACCCCCGGACCTTTTAAATATCCCTCAGAGCCCTGGGGTAGTGTGGGGGGGTCCAGCTGCCTCTGCTGTCCCGTCCTTTAAGTAGCCACGGGAAACCTGCCGCTTCCCCCAGGGCTCCCTCAGCTATTTACAGGGCCGGGGTGGTGGAAGCAGGGGAGCCCTGGGATATTTAAGTAGCCCCCAAGCCCCAGGCTGCTGCTGCTGCTATGCCAGTGGGGGAGGGAGGAGAAGCGGTCACTCACAGTACAGGCACCCCCTGCTGCACCAGCCCCGCACCTCCTGCCCTGCCTGCTGCCAGCCCTGCACCCTCTGCCCTGCCCACAGCCAGCCCCTGTCTCCATCCAGCCCCACACCCCCTGCCCTGTCTCCAGCCAGCCCCTGCCATACGCTCTGCCCTGCCCACACCAGCCCCTGCTGCACTCCCTGCCCTGTCTCCAGCCAACCCCTGCCGCACCCCTCTGCCTGAAGCCAGCCATTCCCACACTCCTCTGTCTCCAGCCCCGGCAACCCATGCCGCACCCCCCTGTGGCCCTGCCTGAAGCCAGCCAGCCCACCCCACACCCTCCTGTCTCTAGCCAGCCCTGCACCCCTTGCCCTGCCTGCAGCCAGACTCTACCTCCAGTCAGTCCCTGCCCTGCCTCCAGCCAGCCCCATGTCCACTGGTGCCCTGCAGTTCCCAGGGCAGTAACCCTGCACATCTGCTTCAATGAGGAGGGCAGGGAGCAGCTGGGACCCACACATCTATGTGCACACTCTAGGGTGACCTGACAGCAAGTGTGAAAAATCAGGACGGAGGTGGAGGGTAATAGGATCCTATATAAGAAAAAGACCCCAAAATCGGGACTGCCCCTACAAAATTGGGACATCTGGTCACCCTAGCACACTTCCAGGGAGTGGTGGGGACCCACACATATGAAACAGAGCTCATTTCTAGTTCAGGCCCATATTTTTAAAAAAGAACTTTAGGTGGGGTTAACATACATCCGTATTTTCCCAGACATGTCAGGCTTTTTAGTTCTTAAATCGCCATCCGGACGTATGGTAACCCTATTGGTACAAAAAATACAGACTGTGGCACATCCCTTAAATCAGAGCTTTTTATCGGGAACCAGTTGCTAAGAAATCAAAGGCTTTTTTTTTACGTTTTTTTTTTTTTTAGTCATCCTTGCCGGTGCCCCGCCGAAAATGTGTGAATTGGGCCCCGCACTTCCTAAAGCTGCCCTGATAAAGAGGACACCACGTTCCTTCCGCCCTCCCTCTTTTTCCCCCAAACATCAAAATGATCAAATAAACCTGCCTCCTGATTTTCAGTTACAAAAGCCCATACTAGACCCTCCATTGATAGCCTATTTCTAATCTCAATTACAGAAACTCATAGTGAGAGCAGAATTAAAACTCACTAATAGAAGAGTGCACAACTCTGATGCAAATTGTGAGGAAGGAGAATTGTGTGGTTAAGGCACTGGACTGGGACTCAGGCCATCTGCATTCAGTTCTTACCTCTGCCACAGGCTTCCTTTCTATCCTTGGGCAAGTTAAAATTCTGTTTCAAATCCTCCCATGTAACACGGGGATAGTAATTTTTTCTCCCATCATTCGTCTGTCTTGTCAATTTAGACTGCAAGCTCTTTAGGTCAGCTGCTGTCTCTTCCTTTGTGTACATGCAGTGCCTAGCACAATGGAACCTAGATATCACTTACTTACCACTGTATGTAATAGTACATGACATCTAAACATCTGTTTCAGCTACTATTTTCAATAGTTCCACTAGTGGTAAAAATGACAGAATAAAGTAATATCTATTTGATTCAGGTTCTTACATCATAGCCCTCACTGTGGTATCTGAGTAGCATGTATATTCACATATGTTATTTATGACACTCCAGAGTGTTTCTTGCAATCTATAGGTAAAACCCACAATGACCTTTGTAAAAGTCTTGGAAAAATCAGAAGTCAGCTTTCATTACAGGAAAAGTGGCTCAGCCACTGGTCAAATACATGAACAATGAACACAATCTAAACAGACACTTAAAAAATTCCCCCAGTGACAAAGTGCCAAGGCCTGAACAATTGGATAACAGAGAATATTTCTGGTTCTGTCAAACCCAGTTCTGCTCTGAAACAGCAGTGCACCTACAGTGTTTATTTATTTATGCTTTAGAATACTATCACTTTGAGAGCAGTACTACCATCTGAGTAAAACTATCACTACAGCATTAGGATTCCCAAATTGTTATAGAACACACTGTACTGTTTAACTGTATTGTTTTGCCATTGTGTTTTGTTCAGGGGTGAAAGTAACTTAAAGGACTTACTGGTACACCGAAGTCTCAACCAGAGGGGACGGAGCCTTTCATGATTTAAAGGCCTTGGTGCTCCAGCTGTGGTGGCTGGGATCCCTGGCACTTAGGGGTAAATTAAAGGGCCAGGGGCTCTGACTGCCGCGGAGCTCCATGCCCTTTAAATCACTGTGGGAGCCCTGCCACTGCTAACCGGGACGGTAAGGCTTGGGTGGTGCTTTAAAGATCCCAGGGCTCCATGCAGGGGCTGGAGCTCCACGTCCTTTATATCCCCACCTGAGCCCAGCTTCCAGAGCTCCAGTGGTGATTTAAAGGGCCTGGGGCTCCTCACAGCGGCTGGAGCCCTGGGTCCTTTAAATCACCACCAGAGAAGCTGGTCCAATCTGGCATGGCGTACCAGCTCTTGCTTACTTTCACCTCTGGTTTTGTTAGAGTTTCAGTGAGATATGCCGTAACCATCTGAAAAAGGCAGAATTTGAAACACATTGAAGAATTATACTTCACTGGAATTATTTGCTTGATGGCCTAGTGTATGAATGTTTTTTTTCTGTTAGCCCATAGAGATCCCAATTGTGATTGTACTATATGTAGCACAATGATCCATCAAACACAGGAAGATGCAGTTCCAGCTGTGAAGAGGTTGCACCCTGAAGCCCCAATCCTGCAATGACTTGCACTTGCGCTTGACTTTAAGCATTGAACAGGACTCCTCATCTTCTTAAAGTTAATTCTTTCCAGGATCAGGGTCTATTTGATAACTACACAATGAAGTGATGTGATGCAGGATATAGGTTTCATTGACACAAGCTTGAGATTGCCACATTACTCACAAATGTTGAAGCCACAAGATAATTATGTGGGTTATCCTGAAGAAGTGCCGACCATTACCCTATAGTGAATTTATATGCCATGCGTTTTACAAACATTAAAAAAAGCTATTACAGAAAAATGGTTGAAAGAATTAAAAAAATTGTTAATAATATGTATCTTAATCCTCTGTGTGTAGAGTCAGGCTTCCCTTATACTGTGAGTCCAGCTGTACTTGACACGAGGGGGAGAGCAGAAATTATAACTAACAACACCCTTTAGCAAACTTCTGAAAAGTAACATAAAATAGCTTGTCATACATCTCATGCCTGTTGGGATCACAAGATCTACTGGGGCTATAAAAAGTGCAGCTTAGAAAGGAGGAATTGCCAAAGTTCCAATGGAGGAACATCCATGACTAACCCTGGTGGTTCATGAGATATTGGACTTAAAACCTATCACCAGCCAAGGTATGAATATTGCCTGTGCTGCACATCAGACCATTATTATGTAGTCTGCAATATTTCTTAGCTATGTAGATTTGGGAATTATTGAAGAGATTTGGTATATTATCAATGGTAATATACCAAAGCCAGATTCTCATCTCTTTGTGGAAGTCCCCCAGCACAAAGGTGCTGGAAAGCTGCCATAATAAAACTTCCTGTATCCTTACCCTGGTATAAAGGATGCATCAGCAGAGGAGGGGGTGTGACTGGAGAACCATGTGCTCCTGGGATCTCCATCAGCATAACTGTAACTTGGGTGCCATTACCAGCTATAATTGGTTAAGATAACCTTGAGGCTGCTCTAATGTGTGCCTGTGGCTAACTCACGCTCCAGCTGCCTTGCAGGATCAAAGCAGCACAAAAGTAACTTTAAGTCCCTTAAGTAATTTTCTCTACCTTTCTCCTTCCCTGAATCTTCCTCTTCTGAGCAGTAGCTCAAGTGAACACAATGATCTGGCCCCAAATGTTTTGAACCATGTATGGAAGTTGTGCAATGTACTCAATAATCAGAATGTAATGGAGATAATGTTCTCCTCTTAAATTTTGCCTGGTGCCCATTCAGATGCTAAGGTGATAGGTGCCATATAAATGTGTAAATAAATAATTTAGAATTCTAATATCGGCATTCAAAATCTTTCATTAACATGCAGGAAGGTCTCTGTTTGCAACAGCCCTAGCTAAATATGCAAATAGTAGGTATTACAATAGAAACACAAAAGCCGGACATGATTCAAGAATCAATAATTGCTGCATAAGTGACATCTGTAATGCCACTGAATATTCTGTAGGGCTTGCAAACAATGATCAAGCTTAAATGTGATAATCTTTCATCTGATGAACCTCCTTACTTTTTAAACATAAAAGCACATGCCCTCTAATTTTAACAGGGGAAATGGGAGGATTTAATAAATGGATCCCCCTTAGTTTGTTCTGGGTGTACAGCTTTAGATGCAATCATAAATACCCTTTCTAAGAGATGAGAAAGCTTTATAGTCATGGAAGGGGGAGTACTTTGATCAGTCAAATCATCCAAAAGGAAATTCAGATTTATCACAACACTGCAGTCATCAGGATGAAAGACAGATGAGGTGGTTAAGTGTCATTCCTGTGGCTTTAGACTGGACTTGAAAGATAACATATTCGATGCATGTGGAATAATAACTGAGACATGGGTGAACCAAAAGATCCATTGAACTGAACGGTGATTATGATTATTACTGTTAATTCCTCAGAGCTGCTGAAGTATGGACATGCCTCAGCAATATTTTTAAGAGATGTCCATTCAGATTAATAGAATGCAGGACAAATCTTGGAAAAAAAGACCTGTGCCAGAAAGTCTCTGAGCCTAGGTCAACTGACTCAGACTTGTGCTCTGAATAGATTAATAGATGTTCCCACTGAGGCTGGAGCCCAGTTTCTGAGATCCTACCCCCTCACTGGGTTTCAGAGCTGAAGCTCCAGGCCAAGCAGGAATGTCTACACAGCTATTTTGAGTCCCATTGTGTGATCCCCTCGCGCCTGAGTCAGTTGACATAGGCTCTGAGACTTGCTGCTGAGGGTTTTTTTTGCAGTGTAGATGTACCCTTAGAAACCTGAGAGCCTTGGCTCGAGGGTAGGCTAAGGTGAATGGCTAGGATGCTGGACACCCCGAGAGCCCTGCCTTGAGATATAATGTAGTCGAGATATAATTTAGTAGTAGCATGAGTCAGCTGCAGTGACAAATTTGAAAAAAAGATTTGTTGACAACCAGAACAAATGGTCCCATCAGGCTTAGCATTTTATATCAGCTTGACAGCATTTAATTCCTAAAGCCTTAGAAATTGGGTATAGGCAAGCCTATTGGTTGTCATGACCACCATCTCGGGCAATGTCAGTTGCTCTCTGCCAGAAATTGGTATAGCAGCAGGAGACAATCTTATTATCATTAACTTTAATAGCTTTCTGAGTCTTATTATGGACTTATGTAGGCTTGTCAAGAGGTGGGAATTGAGCTCTGAGCTCAATCTCACTCCTGGCATGAACCCTGGAAGTAATTAAAGTGACCTCTGAGATTGTTTCACTTTCTGTTGTGTGGCAGAACATGCACATGTATACCTACAACATCCTCTGGGAGGGAGAGTCAGCTCGCCATCTTCTTGCACCAGATTTGCCACATAACATCAGAAGTTTGGCTTTCAGCTTGCACAAGGGAATTCTTGACATTTGAATAGCTTGTTTTTGTTACATCTGGACTCCAGAGTGGAATGGAAGAGAGGACAGAAAGTGTGACAGCAGGAAAATGCCAAGAATCAATCAATCAAACAAACATGTATAGCCCACTAAGGACCATTGCACCAGCCAGAGTGACCACTTTTGAATATAATTAAAGGAAGGCCAGATATTTGCATGATTGTGACCTTTCACCCAAGGTTAAACCACTTTATGCTCAGAATTTGGCACTGATTGCACATATAGACTGTCTCTGGTTGCTCCAAATCTGCCTGTAAGACGGTCCAGGTTTCTGATCCGTATAGCAATACAGATAGTATACAAATCTGATAGATCCTGAACTTTGTCTCAGCACTGGATGTTACAGTTCTTAATGCACAGAGTTCCCCCCTGAAGCCTGGAACAGTATCCTCTAATGATGTTCATCTTCTAGGCATCCTGACTGTTTCCAGTGTAGGATGGGAAGGAGAAAGGCCCCCTCATGCTGCAACTATTCTTTATTCTATATATTTCCAAGTCACTTGGAAGAGAGGGTGGATTGGAGGTTCCAGTTTCAGGAGATTGAACAGAGAAAAAAGGCCCAGAGATGAGGATGGGGCAGGGACACAAAGGCTTGTGAGGTGGTTGGGAAGAAGAACAGGTGAAAGGAATTAGGGAGTGAAAAATCAAGAGCTCACTTGTAGATAGCCTGATTGCCCTTCAAAGAGCAAATCCTGCACTCCTCACTCAGGCTTTATTAAGGCAAAATTCCCATTGAATTCCCACTGCCATAAGGACTGAATGAGAACTGCTCTTTCTATCCTGAAGTTTTACTCCCAAATGGGATCATACATATTTCAGATCACGTTTTCTTTGAGAGGGGCCTGGTGAGAATGGGCATCTTTGCTAAAACTTGAGACACCTTTTTCCTGTCACGCACATCAATCACTTACTTCAGTTGGTTGATATAATTTGTATTGTTGCCTTTTGATTTTGCTACAGCTCTGAAATATTGAAACAAGTGACTAAAGGGAGAGAGATCTTTATAAAAATAAACTTTGTTTTAATGAAATTCTCTTTCTGCTTTTTACTCTTTTCCCCACCCCACCCCCCACTGATTTCTGTGCCCCATTATAACCTTGTTTACCAGCTCTTCTGGTAAATGCTCTTTTCTTTGCCAATCAACTTCCTTTTAACTGTCTCCTTCCTTTCTAAAGGAAAGGCAGCCTGTTACATGGAGATCATTAAATCTGCTCTCTTCCCTCTTTGTCTTGACACGAAGAGAACTTACAGAAGGTTCTGGTAAAAGTGTCAGAATTTCAACAATCTAATTTATTTAAAAATCTTCAAACAAAATGAATAGATTATATTCAATGGCTTAGAATAATATTAATAAAGAAATGTATGCACACAACAAAAAAAATCTTTCATGTATCTGTATACTCAGGGGGATTGATGGTTGCTAAGGTGAATGTATTTACTGAGTAGATTCTTTTTGATCTTCGATTTTTTTTTATACTGTTTCAGCAGCTGTTATATCTCTGTGTCTTCTCCATCTCCGAGATTTTGGGAATCAAGTACAGTACACCCCTCTAACTGCCTGATCCTGTGACTTTGTCTCTATATGTATATATTTCTTTTGCACTAGTGACAATCATTTGTGAATGTGGATGCAAAGTGACAAGTTACATTTGAAAGTAGCGGCATGATTGTGGAATTGTGTTAATTCCTCCTTGTTTGCTTAAAAATGCTTTTCTCTGCTTTTGTTTTTTTAAAACATTCTAGGTCACTGTAAACTTCTTGAAAAGGGCTTGTTTCTACAATTCCAGAATGTTTGATAAAATTGTGGGGGAGGGGTGGCAGGGAAGGGGGGAAAATTAAATCTTTATTTTATAAATTTAGACCTCTAAGGGCCCAACTTTACAAGGGTTCTCACCATCTCAAATCCCATTTACTTCAATAGGAGCTGACGTCATGTGTTGCCCGATAGGAAAAGAAAGCCTCCTAGGTTTTGATCTCTCTCCTGGGGTTCCTTCTTCTCCTGCCTGGCTTTATGGCTAATTTTTTGACTTCTACATATTTCACTATTCTTAAAGGGATTGTGAGATGACAGTAAAGTTAAAACTAACTGTTCAGGTTATTTAGTACATATTTGGACCCATATCCCACAAACACCTGGGAGTAGTTCCATGAACTTTAGTGGCACTGGCCTACTCATGGATGCGAGGATATGTCCCTTTAAGGGCGTTTAGCTGAATAGATACATTAGGGGGAGCTGTGAATAGTTCTGATACAGTTACCTAAGCAGAAACACCACATTCTTAAATCGCTTAGGTGAATCTATGATAAATGATATGTTATGATCGTCCTGAAGACCTGACTTAGTCTCCTTGTATGCAGAATCCACAAACACCATATGATACCAGGAATGGGTGGATATGAGTATATGACAAAGGGGGATAAAGAAAATGGAGCATCTAAGAGCTTCACTGGAGTTGAATTTATCTGGCAGTTCAGCAGGCAACTGGAAGAGAGTTCAACAGGGATTTAGCCTGTACAAGCAAGCAAGTGGCTTCATTGAAAAAGAAGATAAGCAGAAGGTACATATTTAAAAAAAAAATCAGGGCCAGAAATGCTAATGTTTATAATAATATTCAGTTAAGTCAGGCAGAGCAAGCATTTCTATAAGATGGTTGTGCAGAAATTTGAAGACTAGTGGATATCCAAGACAAACTTTTCAAAGATGTAAATTTCACAAGACCTCAGAGAAGGAGAGTCACTTGAAGAATGTATGTTGGATCTCAAACTGAGCCAAACGTAATTATGGATGGTTCACAGAAATCCACAGAGATCAAATAGGATGGTTATTTGACATCCAAAGATTAGAAAAAGACGGTTGGGAGATCCAGATTTCAGCCTGGACAAGACCGTAAGAGTATTTCAAGCATCAGAGGTTGTGCAGAACAGATTGACAATTTTGGAGAGAACACAAAACGGTTGTTTTGATGGACAGAATCTCAAACGCTCAATGCAAAGGGAAAGCACAAAAACAATACTGGCCAGAAATGTACAGAAACCTTGCAACAAGTGAGTTTTCAAGACAGGAGTTTGCTGAGGACAACATAAAGAATTGAACAAGGTGTGGAGGCAAACAGACATCAACAATGACCCATCTTTGGACAAGGTTACAGCAAGTGCAACAAATTCAATCATTCTATCATTCTGCAAGAGTGCAAGCAGGAACAGCGGGTGCACAAAAAGAAACAGTGTATTCATGCTGTGTACCAGGGGGAGAACAGTGCTAGTGGCACAGAAGAAGAGTTTTTTTCTGGAGCTTTGAATGAAACAGCTGCTGCACCAAATGATTGGACTATTACCTTGGAAATGAATGAAATTTTTTTAAAATAGAAACTGATGCTCAAACAAATGTGGTAACAATATATTTTAAAGGGCCTACCAAAAAAAAAGGTCTATATTGACAATAGAGGGGCAAAGTTAAAGGCATAATAGAGAGTTTGTTCCTACTCTGGGCACGTGTGAATTAGAGGTAAAGTTAAAAGATAAGACTGAAATAATGGTTTTCTTTGCAATTGCACATATACTGGGTTTGAAAACATGTCAAGCTCTAGGGTTAGTACTGAGACTAAGCTCATTTAGAGAGGCAAGGGGACTCAGGTATTCAAGATGAATTTCAGGATGTCGTTAAGGAGACAGAGGTGGCCACCCTGCGCCTGAGAAGGAGCCAGACTTTACCTATGTACATTGCCAAAGAGCCACAGTAATACCTCAGCAGTCTCCCCTCAGCTCCCTCCATACCTGCCAGCAGCCCTGCTGATCAGTGCCTCCCCCTTCTTCCCCATGTTTCCTGTGGCATGCAGGAGGCTTTGGGGGAGGGGAAAAAGGGAGGGGGTGGCAGACTCAGGGAAGGAGGCAGGAAGAAGCGGGGGCCTTGGCGGAAGGGGTGAAGGCAGGGCCTGTGGCAGAGCCAGCTGTTGAGCAGTGAGCACACCCCTGGCACATTGGAAAGTTGGTGCCTGTAGCTCCAGCCCTGGAGTTGGTGCCTATGCAAGGAGCCACATATTAACTTCTGAAGAGCGGCATGCAGCTCTGGAGCCACAGGTCGGCCACCTCTGCCATAGGAAAACAGCCAACAAAATATCAAATTGAATTAACAGGGCCTAATTGTACTATCATACATTCCTGCAGGCAGGTTCCTCTAACTCTGAGGGTGGGAGAGGAGGGGAAACGAACTCAAAGGAAGTAAACAGATTAGTGGTTCTAGAGATAATCAAAGTAGAAGAGCCTACAGAATGGTTTGTTTATTATTAACTAGATAAGAAAGATGGAACACTTAGATTGTGCTTAGACCCTAAAGAACTTAATATATATGTCAAAAGAGCACATTTTCCCAGAAGGGAAGACACTTCTGGAGAAATGTCTGGTGGTAAAGGCTTCTCCATGTTGAACGCATCAGCAGGATTTTGGCAAATCCCCTTAGATGAGAGTAGAACACATGTATGTACTTTTTAATACACCATATGAAAGATGCTACTTTTGCAGACTGCCGTTCTGGTTAAGATCTGCATCAGATCTGCATCAGGTATTTTACTGGAAAGTGCAACAAATATTTGAAGGTACAAAAGGTGTTAAGGTATACATTGATAGTCAAATGGGGGGAGAACAATAGAACATGACCACAGGTTATAGCCAGCATTGGGAAGAGATCAGGAAGTAGGACTAAAGTTAAACAGGGGTAAATGTAAATTTTGGATCCACGATATCACATACCTGGGAGAAAGAATCTCTTTGGACTTCGTGTTATGTAAATTTAAGAGAGTTCAGGCAATTACAAACATGCCACTCCTAGTAGACAAAGGGTGAATACCCATTTGGTTATTCACCCACGAAAGGTTATGCTCCAATATGTCTGTTAGTCTATAAAGTGCCACAGGACTCTTTGTCACTGTTTACTCTGCAGTCTGCACCTCCCCCAAAAGTTACCTCTGAGTGTAGTGCTTTTACAATCATGTCTACTACAGCTGGTCAGGAATTTTCTGTCAAAATATTGTTTTCAATGGAAACTGCTGTTTATGCAAAACAAATTTTCTGTGGGAAAATTTTGGTTTTGCTGAAATGTTTTAATTTTCCTCTTGGTAAATGAAAATGAAATATTTTGTTTTGGGTTGGGTCAACCATTATTGAAACAATTTGGCTGGTCAAATCACATGGAAACATTTACTTTCAGGTCAGTTTGACATTAATCTGTGTCCTCATGAGTTGCCGCAGTGCTTCCTGGGAGTTATGATTTGGGTGCTTCATGCCTCCATTGTCCTCTGCAGGCTGAGCTCCCTGGCTGGATGTGGTCTCCCTCTCCTCTTGAAAAACTATTTTGATGGAAAATTCCAGACTAGCTGTTGCAGTCACCATTTTATGTGTTCTATTTAGAGGCAGCTGGTGGGGAGGCTAGCCTGGCAGAGGAAGTTGATCAGAAACTAGTCCATTGAGTTGATCTGAAATTTTTTTTCCCCCAAGAAAATGTTGATGAAAATGAGGGAAACTTTCAGTTTTGTGAAAATTTTCAGAGGAAGTCTCAAGATTTCAGCCAAAAAAAAAAGATTTTTAATGAAAAAAATTTAGTCAAAAATGCAAATTTTCTGCTCAAAAATAGTTTCCACAGAACTTTTTCAACCAGCCCTATTAGTCAACTTCTTTCCCATATTTGGGATCAACAAAGATCCAAATATTGGAACATCCAGTGGGCTGGAAATTTTTTTTATGTCAACTCTAGTGTCTGTTACTCTAAATAGTGAAACATGACAGAAAAATAATACAACATGCATCTATTGTTTTATCTCCATTGCTGCCACTGCAGAGGTGCATCGATATTAAAGAACCCAGCCTGGCCCACTGTTGGAAGCTACAAAAGCAGCAGCAAGTAAGAAACCATCTTGGGCCAGGATTCAGGCTCTGGAAGTTGGACAACTTTCCTGAAAGTACAGGTTAAAAGAGGGATAATTGAACAGATGGGGAGAGGGGTCATCTCTTAAAAAGCCAATCTCTTAACAGGATCTGCCATTTAGAGCTATGTCATTAACAAATCTCCTAACAATTTGCAGTCCCCTCTTCTTTTTAATCCATGTCTAACATAAAATTCATTTTGATGTGACACACCGTTTCTGGTTTTCTGCACTTATGACCCTTTTCATCTTCCTACTCCTCCTCATGAGCAACTTCTCCAAACCTGTCACCATGAAGAAATCTGCACCAGAGCCAGACCACTTAGGTGTGCCCTGAATTGGCTGGAATTCTCAGTGCCTAAATTTGGCTTGAATGACTTACTCCCAGCTGCTCCCCTTCCAAGTTTAAAAGTTCCTGTTGAGTGAGTCCAAGCTCCTTGCACATAGCCACAATATACATATATTAAGTGCACACGAGGGTGGATGGGCCTAAATCACTATGTGCCTCTCTACAAATTACATCCCTGGCTAAATGTTTCTTTCTCTCTCTCCCTCTCCATCCTGCTGTGTAAAAACCTTTGGAAATTCTGGACACAGTGGCACACTGAACCTGAATCATCTAATGTGGGGTGAGCAAAAAGGCACATTGGGTCAGCAATACTGGTGCAGATTGATGGGGACCTTGATGGAGAAAATATTTTGAAACATTAACTTGTAAAAGTTGTTCCTCATATTTTGCTAACATGTTGTCTGCCTCCTCTATTTAGATTGAGTTGTTAAGGGGTAGGGGCTGTATCTTCCTGTGTCTTTGTACAGTACCTATTGTAATAGGACTCCGATCCTGAATAATAAATAAGGAGTAAAACTGGTTCATTTTCCCTCTACACTGAGGATTTTCTCTGTGACTCTAACAGCATGCAGTTCAAGCAGTGCTTGTGTGATGGTTGCCATCTTAGCTGACATTTGGGGATTTGAATTAGGGACCCTCAGATCTAAAACAGAGCAGCGCTACAGCTCAAGCTAAAGCTCAAGCACTTTGTTGCTGGGGACCTGTAATGCATACTCACTGGTAGTTTACACTAGCGTCAGGGGGTGTGCTAGTGTAGACCAGTTGTGTGTATTGTTTCCTCCATCTTACCTACTGCTTCTCAAACCAGGTTTAAACAAGATGGTGATAAAAATGCCTTCAGCTGTTCCAGACCAGTGTTTTCATTGTTCCTAATGCTGATAGAACTGTGCTGAACAATGACTGGAAAATTGGACAAAATCTTCACTTGAGATAATCTTAATGACAATGAATGTCCTGAAACTATCAACAAGGGAATGTGTCTGTGTCCTTAGTAAGAGGAACTAGAAGTACAAGAGAATTGGGACATCGCATGGAATCAAATCATGAGTGATTTAATGAGAAATATTAATAACACCTTTTTGTTATGCTGTTAATGTAATAGCACACTTTTGAAAATTTGGTTTACTGCTCAGGTTTCTACCATTGTGATCATCTTCATGGGACTGTGTGATCCCTGGTGATTGGTGCAGTAGGAAAAGTTTAAAGGTAATTAAATGTATTGTTATACTCCTATTGGGTGAGCTGTGCCTGCTTCAAGAAGCAAACTGTTTTCAAAATGCATAATGTGCTTTTGGAAACTGGTTTAGTGCTGATCTCTATGGAAGTTACAATCCAAGAGAATTTTGTGATCCCTGCTGATCTATAAACCTATAAAGTGTTAGTTTGCTGCATTTATTTTATCCTTGCAGCAGCTGAATCTTGTTTCCACAAGGACAATGTTCTTTTAATGTGTATGATGTTATTATGTAAATTGGTTTAGCTGTGTAATCCACTAAAGGTGATTTCTCTGTCCCATATGAACAACAAAGCCAATGATCACATAATATTCATTAAAGATAAAATTGTTCCACTTTTCATAACTGATTCCCAAATGCACTGTCCTGACAACTTCAATTTCTGCTAAACTGTGAACGTGATGCTCATTTACAAACTCTAATGAATGCACCAAATAAGAGGTAATGCTTTTTCCCAGCTTGTAGCCCCAAGAAGCAGCATACAAATTATTTTTCAAGAGGCAATAGACACGGTAATTAAAGAATTAATTAGATGTCATCAAAACTTCTTGTGTGAATTTTTCTGAAGTGGCCTATCAATCTATGTCAACAATGGTGAGAACCCCCCCCCAATTTATATGTTTGCAAATCAAGTAGTCATCTACTTGATTGGGGCACTAGGATGGCAATCCTGCAACTGAATCCATGCGCATGGACTCTTGTGCAGGCATGGAGCCCCGCAGATTTCCAGGGGACTCTGAAGTAGGCTCAAAGATCTGCACATGTGGATCTAATTGTGGTCTGTTTGTACACTGAGCACATTTAATCTTGCAGATGCAAATTAGGAAGCTGGGACAACATCCCCTTAAAATGTATCCCTTAGTCTTATTACCTTACGTTGGGTTAGGCACTGAAGTGGTCAATCATGTAATTATATCATATAGTTCTCATCAGATTGTTCAACAATAATTGAAGACTAAGACATCTTCTGTGAGATGCTTTCTCTTTGCTGACATACTCTTTCAGGATAACTCTGTTGCATTTTATACTTCTTTTTGGAGTCCTGATTTATCTGAGTCACTGAGAGGGCACAGTTTCTCTTTCCATTCTGTTTAATTTCAGAAAAAACTATTGTTTCTCCAGAAAGATTTTCAGTCTATCACACAGCAGAACAATGCTTTCTGTGATTGGAATTTGTCACAGTAAAGGAAGTCTGTGTATAGGCCTGCACCCCATTTGTACCCAAATTGAGGCTCCTGCTCTTGGTTGAGTTTCTCAATCCTAAGAAATGCAATAGGGGAGAAATTTTCTCTCTCACACACATCTCAGTGACTGGTGTAACCTACATGGAATATGGAGAAGCTTCTCCATATTATGTATGCTGAATAGGTTCCTAATAATAATTCATTGTATTTGTATAGCTCCTTTTATCTGAGACTCTAAAAGCACTTTACAAATATTAATGAAGTCTGACAACACCCCTGTGATATTGCTATAACTAAATAGATCTGGATAATAGTCACAATGAAAAGTGAAACTATTCAGTTTTTTTTATTTCATTACCAGTTCAAAATGGGCACACTTTCTGAGTATTTAACTATGCTTTCCAAAAATCCTTGTCTTGAGAATAGGCCTCTTTGTGAATGGATACAAGCCCTTTTCAGAAAGAAAAATGGAGCCATCCTGCGTGAAAGGAGGATTCATATTTTGAAATTCAAAAGATGGATTTGGTGACTTTTTTTTTTTTTACTGTGAAAATTGTCATTTCATTTACCCTTCTGGAAAGGTGAGATGAGGGAAATAAAATAAGAGTAAAATTTTACAGACAATTTTTCTTGAGTATCACAAAACTGTAATATGAATATTCTTAGAACTGGGGAAACAGAAGTTTCAGACTAAGGTCACATATTAACACTGTGACAGAGCAGAAACAGAACCCAGAAGTACCAATACGATTCTCTTTATTCACAATAAAGGAAAGCGTTTTAGGTTCCAAGAAACTCACTCTCATTATTTTTAGTGAAAATACTCTGAGAAAAATGTCAAGTCACTGCCTGAAATACGATAACAGATTAGATCAACTAATAGTCTGACCAGGTTTGTCAGTTCCTGTGTTCTTATGTCTGAGTGAAAAACCTTAAAAGGAGACAGCTGAATTATCTAATTTTTTTATTTAATTAATATTTAAGAGTAAGATCGTGTGCTCAGTGCTGTACAATATATAAAATGAGGACAGAGCCTACACAAGGAGTCTACAATTGCAAAGTTAAGATGTGACACAGTGGAAATCCCAGATGAAAGAAAAACATGATTTTTAATTATTATGAACTTCTGCAATGTGGAAGAAGTGAGCCTTTGGAAGATATTCCATAAAAAAGGGACAGCCAGGAAAAAAAGAGATGGGAGTGGGAGGAGGAGACATTGACGGGGTTTATTCTCTTCCTTTGAGATTGCCTTGACTTCTGCGGTTGGAGATAACTGAAGCATGCAGTTTCTGTGCTTGTTTCATTGAAATTAAGATCATTAAAAGCAGCATTTTTTCTTCAGCATAGTAAAGTTTCATAGCTGTATTAAGTCAATGTTCAGTTGAAAGGACAACGATAATGTTTTGTTCAGAATTATGAACATTTCAGAGTTACAAACAATATCCATTCCTGAGGTGTTCGTTACTCTGAGGTTCTACTCAATCTGTGATGTTTTATTGTCTAATTGGCCTACGACAAACTACCACTGCACCAAATAGGCTGCTGGGGACCAACATAATATCCTTCTACTGAAGGTACAGAATACTCTACTGAAAGTACTGAAGGTGACCTTAAACCTCTGACTATCAGATGCTGGGACTGGATGATGGGATGGATCACTCAATAATTGCCCTTTTCTGTTCATTCCCTCTGAAACATCTGACATTGGCCACTGTCGAAGATAGGGTTCTGTGCTAGATGGATCATTGGTCCATCTAGTCTAGAAGTATGACCATTCTTATGTTCTTATGAAGTTCATACTCCTAAAAATGACTCTTGTGAAAGGTAGTAGAAAGCCTTGCTATTCCTGGGTCTGCTTCAGAGTGAAAGAACACTTTAGTTTGTTTTCCAATTTCTCTTGGCAGCTGACCATACCATATCCTTGTGCATTGCTTCTTCTTCCTGAGATGTGAATTCTTCTTGTGTAACTATTGGCCCAGTCCTGAATTCTCTACAAACGCAACTCCTGTCAGAGATGCTGGACTAGGGATGCGGGGGTGCTGCTGCAACCTCTGGCTTGAAGTGGTTTCCATTATATACAGGGTGTACAGTTTGATTCAAAGGCTCTCAGCATACCCACTATACAAATTGTTCCAGCACTACTGACTCCTATGGAAGCTTGTTTGGAGTTGTGTATGCAACGAATGCAGGATTGGATCCTATACTTGGACTCTCTCAGTGTGTCCTAATTAGTTGGTCATTGCTTTAACCCTCTGAACCGTATACTATCCTGACAGTTTCACTGTGGGAGAAGTTATATATAACTTG
This sequence comes from Gopherus evgoodei, assembly GCF_007399415.2. Classification (NCBI taxonomy): domain Eukaryota; kingdom Metazoa; phylum Chordata; order Testudines; family Testudinidae; genus Gopherus; species Gopherus evgoodei. Next base: position 325,075,047 of record NC_044322.1, read on the forward strand.
AAAGGAGAGAAAAAAATAAAATAAATAAAAACTAAGCCGGCATCTTCATCCTTCCTAGCTTAATGTTAACATCTTTCTCAAGAAAGAGAGAACAAGATGTTAAGGGAATATTAAAGTGAACCACATAACCATGAAAGTAATTTACTTTGTTAAATCGAATAAGACTCCTTCAATTTCCTGCTAAATATAACCTGTGAAGTACCATGTCATTAAAAATGTATGTAACAAATGCTCCGGAGCTACATTTTGATAAGCAGTGATGCTGTAATCACAGGGGAGAGAATCTGCAAAACTACAGATGAACCTTTTTCAGACCTGGAGATCCAACCCCACCCCAAAACTATGGGAAAGTTTTAGATTCAAACTTCATGGCTTGGGACCTTCACTGCATAAACCCAAATTCCGTGAATGAAGGTTGCATATTGTAGAATATATTGAAATAAATATTTTATTATTGTATGTTAGCCAGAAAGTATGGTCTTAAAGATCCATTGATGTCTTATAGAAAATCTTTAATATTCTGTTTGGACTGTTTTCCTGCTATAAAACTTTTTTTACTTTTTTTAACCCTCCCCCTCCTTATGATTAAGAATATTTTGTGTGTAAAGAGGATCTTTGTGTTTTAGCTTTAGTTTCTGTTGCTTTTTCCTTACTTAGGAAAAAAACCGAAGATAATTGGCTGCTGAAGAAATGATTATGGTGTCGTAAAAAGAAGACCAGTTTAAGATGCAGTACGGGGACATGCTCCAGCATTTAGGATACTTGGAGACCTGGGTTCAAGTCACTACTCTGCCACAGATTTCCTGTGTGACCTTTGACTTGGCCCCTCTGGGTCTCCTCTCCCTCTGTAAAATGGACGTAATAGTACTTCCCTACCTCACAGGGGTGTTGTGAGGATAAATACATTAAAGATTGTGAGGCACTCAGATGCTGTGATAAGGGAGCCACGTAAGTATGGAAGGGCTTGTCTACGTGGGGAGTTAGCTTGCGGCAAGCCAGGATGTGAATTTACATTGCACTAGCTTGCCATGTACTTACTGCCTGTGTTGGCCCTGCTATAGCGCACTACAAGTTCTGCACATCAAAGCATGCTACAGAACTGATTCAGCAACCCTTGCACTGAGTAACTCTTACATGTGCAGGTCAATTACCTTCAATAGGTACACTAAGTGCTGCAGAATGTGTTGCTATGTTTAAGGTAGTATGCAGCTGCAGAGGGGTAAGCGGTAGTAGCACAGCTAGAGTTGGCAATGGTAACACAGAGGGGAAGCAGACCAAGGATAATCCACACAGATGTCAAAGTAACTGTGAGATAGAGACCAGAATTCTTCATGTGTCTTAAGACTCCTTGTGATTGCATAGTTGCTGCCCCTTAACATGATCATGAGTCCCTCTCCCAAGAACTCATGTCTCATATCTGTGTGTAGAGGGTTTTTTTAATATTAGTGTTTCTTCTTCCCTGGGTTTTCTGTGGAAGTATGTAATCTCCCACCAGGAACTAGTGTATCTCTAAGGCTTACGCTATTGCCAACTCTTGTGATTTTTTTTTTTATTGTGAGTCTTCCACTATTTATGGAATTTTTCCTCCAATCCCAGCTCCTGGAGTCATGGCATTACTTGAGAATCTCAGGTTTCTTTAAAACAAAAAATTAAGTTTCTCACCCTCCTGGAGGTGGAGAAAAAGCTTGAAGATGTGATCCAAGTGCACTCTGAAGGTTAACATCAGAAGACAAACAAAAAGAACCCATCATGTGTTATTATTGTTAAAAATCTCATTTCATGATTTTTTGGGGCCCTGAGTCAAATGTTCAAAAATGATGAGGCTGGCAATACTAGACTTGTTTCTTAACTTTGGTCACTTTAAGATAAACCCTTAATATTGCTGTGATATAGGTTTTTGTGTGTCAAACTAAAGTGTTCAAAAACTGATCCCAAACCCCCAAACTATTCATTCGAGGCCTGGTTCTGAGGTATGATGTATTCTGTAAACCTTTGGGGAGGATGTTTGGATAGCAGCAAAATCGGTATGAACACACTGCACCAGCCAACCTCTTTCAGATAAGCCTTGGCGCACACCTTCAATTTTAATTCCGATACCATCAGAGTGAGGCTCAGTGTCCCTTGCCCCTTCCTCTTAAGGTCTTCAGTTGCTTTGGGGGGAACTGGCCTGCCAAGGCTGGGCCACTTAGCAAATGTAGCATTTGCGAGATGGGAAGTAGGCTATAGGACCGGTGAAGATTGGGAACTTTGGTGAGCACAGTTGACCAAAATATCCTGCTCATTCTGCTTCTAGAATCAGCTACAGCATAGCCACTGAATCTAGCTAGAACAAACATAGCTGTAGTACAGCCTTTGGGGTTCCAACCCCTAGTACAGAGGTGAGAAGGAAAAAAAACCTTCCAGGGCAATTTCCCCTGCCTTCAGCCCCTTTGACCATTTAAAACAACAACAACAACAAAAAGGCAAGTGAATTCAACTCAAGTGTAGCAACTTAAACATTGCAGCATTGTGTTGGTGCCTAAGAACCTAGGGTGACCTGATGTCCCATTTTTATAGAGACAGTCCCATTTTTTGGGACTTTTTCTTATATAGGCGCCTATTACCCCTCACTCCCTGTCCCGTTTTTTCACAGTTGCTATCTGGTCACCCTATAAGAACTGCTCTGTGAAATGGGCTTGAAACTGACTAGAAATGAAACTGAAACTGGTAAGTCTGTTTATATTTTCCAGACTGAGAGAAATGCAAAACTAACTGCAGAACAGAAATAAGATTTTTAAAATTCTATTTACTCTTTACTTTGTGTTTAAAATTCCAAGGCGCATGTGTATAACCCACACTCTGCATGCCTTGTTGTGGGCAGGGGCGGCTCCAGGCACGAGTGCACCAAGTGCGTGCCTGGGGCTGCAAGCTGCGGGGGGCGGCCTGCCTGTCGCCGTGAGGGCGGCAGTCAGGCTGCCTTTGGAGGCATGCCTGTGGGAGGTCTGCTGGTCCCGCGGTTTCAGGGCATTTCGGCAGCGGATACACTGAAGGTGTGAGACCAGCGGACTTCCTGTAGGCATGCCACCAAAAACTGCCTGACTCCCATGTTTGGGACAGCAAAATACATAGAGCTACCCCTGGTTGTGGGGTAAAGTATTTGCTCAGTGCTGTTTCTCAGTTATAGATCTGATAACTGTTGATGCCCTGTTTGGTTGTTGATGTCCTTTGCAGTGTATTTTGTTTAACTTTGACCAGTGTCCTTATTTGAGCTTATTACAGGATGGATAACATCACTCATTCATGGATACACACTGGCTACTGCATCTTGTTCGGAGGGGCATCATTGCAGTAAGGGTCCACTGAACCATTTCAGTGGATTTTCAGTCATATATCTTGTCTTGAGCTCCTCTTGTATGATTTGGGATGGTTTCCATACTTGTAGGTCCCATTTCTTTTCACAGTGAGGAATACAGCCTTAACCAAAGGGGACATGTCAGTCAGGATATTCATTCTGGTCTGTCATGTCAATACAGCACCATCCAGTTAGACACTTCAGACCTCTTTTCTCTTTTCCCTAGTATAAATTGTATGTATACTCTTTTCACATCATGCTCAACCTTATCTAGTGGGAAGAGGCAGGCTTCTAAGAGGTGTAACATTACATACAAAAGAGACAGACTTTTTGGGAGTGCCCCTGGTGTACATGCAGCTTACTCTGTATTTCCGAGAACATACTGGGCTGTTTTATACTTTCCTGTGCTAGTCATTTTTACTTATCTTGACTGTAAAAGTAAATACTTCACACAGAATAAAATAAACTGAAGGGCTTAACTCTGTTTTCTTATTTAATTTAACAGTGTATACGTTCCCACATATCAAAGTTTAAAGGAGCAGAAAAAGCATTTATAAAATAGGATCCCATGCTGTCTTCTGCTATGGGGAGCAAAGAAAAATGGGATGTCAATACAGAAGTAGGAAGAAATGTCTTCATTGCTTACTCCCACACAGAGTAATGTTGAGGAAGAATAAGGACAGTGTAATGAAGGACAGCAGATGGGGAAGGGCTGGTTTGTAGGAGCAGGATGCCGGTCTCCATAGTATCACCTGTCTGGAGATCCCCCAGGTGTGTGAGTAAGACGATATTGATTCATATGATCATACAGTGGTTGTCTCTTGCTCTACAGGTAGGCTTGGAAGGATTAGATTTTTTACTGATAAATGTGGATTCCGCCGTACACCCACAAACCAATGAAAAAGCATTTCCATTGACCATCAAAATTTACAGAGGGGCAAAGAAAAATGATGTCAGGGTTCCTTCCCCACTCTGAACTCTAGGGTACAGAAGTGGGGACCCGCATGAAAGCCCCCTAAGCTTATTTCTACCAGCTTAGGTTAAAGCCTGGTATGCTGCCACCACCAAGTGATTTAACAAGAAACAGGGAAAGGACCACTTGGAGTTCCTCTTCCCCCAAATTATCCCCCCAAACCCTTATACCCCCTTTCCTGGGGAGGCTTGAGAATAATATCCTAACCAATTGGTTACAAAGTGATCAAAGACCAAACTCCTGGGTCTTTGGACAATGGAAAAATCATTCAGGTTCTTTAAAAAGGGATTTTATTAAAAAGAAAAGGTAAAAATAATCTCTGTAAAATCAGGATGGAAAATAACGTTACATGGTAATCAGATTCAAAGAGTCTGGAGGAACCCCTCTAGCGTTAGTTTCAAAGTTACAGCAAAACAGGGATACCTCCCTCTAGCAAAGGGAACATTCACAAGTTGAGAAAAACAAAGATAAACTAAAAATGCCTTGCCTGGCTATTATTTACAAGTTTGAAATATGAGAGACTTGTTCAGAAAGATTCAGAGAGCATGGATTGATGTCGGTCCCTCTTAGTCCCAAGAGCGAACGCCACCAAAACAAAGAGCAGAAACAAAAGCCTCCCCCCTACCCAGATTTGAAAGTATCTTGTCCACTTATTGGTTCTTTGGGATAGGTGTCAGCCAGGTTACCTGAGCTTCTTAACCCTTTACAGGTAAAAGGATTTTAGTGCCTCTGGCCAGAGGGGATTTTATAATATTGTATACAGGAGGGCTGTTACCCTTCCCTTTATAGTTATGACAAATGCTTCTTGAGAACACATTAGCATTTGATTTAAGGATATTTGCTTTATATATTTTGATGTGATGTTGACAATTTTGCGTTTTCAGTTAAAAAAGTTTAACTTTTTGAATCTAAAAATCTACTCATTAGATAATTGTCTGGACCCCCCCCCTCCATTGTCTGACAGTCCCCCATAATTTCCCACAGCTTTAAAAATTAAATAGATAAAATAAAAAAGTACAAACAATATACATTGATAGTAACAAACTGAAATTATATTAAAAAAATGAATTTTTCCAAGCCTAACTATTTGCATCCCCATATCTCTGCCCTGAGTGAAGGTTCATGCCTCAAGTAGCCAGACTATGGCTTTCCCACAAATAGCCCTGTTCTCTGTCTTGATCTGTGTGCATGCCAGATATTCATGGTTTGAAGTCAATTCGCATAACTTCGTGACCATTCCAACCCCAGGACCATGAATGAATAGAAAATTGGTGAATTTCCTGTTGCTTATGTTCTATCTGTTTTCCTTAACATTTTTTTGAGTGCCAAGCAAACAAGAAGCTGTAGCAATCCATAGGTAAAGTACTGCATTCATAGATATTCCTGTAATTGTTAGAAAATATAGAGCAGTAAGAGACATTTGTGGTGAATAAATATTGCCTGATCACAGAGACTATTCACTTCAGTAGGTTGACTTAGATATGTGTGGAGGACTCACATAAGCAGGGCTGGCAGAGTTGGACCTACAGTGAATACTGATGATGATTGGGGGGAACCCATGGGCAGCGGGTAATGGAGATGGGGGGGCACTAAGCATCCCCAAACCTCTGCGAATGCTCCTTGCCACAGTCTTGGGGCCTAGCCATGGTGGGACTCAGAGCTCCTCTGGGCAGCTTGGGCTCAGGGCTGCTCCGAGTGCCAGCAGGCCGGCCCCAGGGCTCAGGGCTGCGTCGGGGCTGGTTGGCAGGCTCGAGGGTGGAGTGGGAATGGGGCTTTGAGCAGAAGAGGCAGAGAGGCTAGCCTTCCCCAAGAGATGGTACATGCACCGCCCAGGGGAGAAACAAAGGGCTTAATTCCACATAGCGTTGAATTCTACATTCCTTGTGTAGCCAAAACTCTAACTGAACGAAGTGAAGGGTTCTAGTGTTTGAGGAATACATACTGAGCTCTCATTAAACCTGGCTCTGATCCTTCAGCCACACACACGTAATGTTATTTATAGGCTTTTTCTATGGCGTTCGTCACTCAGTACCTGAGCACATCACAAACATTAATTAATTTATCCTCACAAAATCACAGGGAAATGCTATTATCCCTATTTTGCATGCAGAGAACAGAAGCATGGAGTTATTAAGTGACTTGCCTAATGTCACTCTGCAAGTGTGTGGCAGAACGAGGTATTAAATTCAGGTCTTTTGCATCCCATACCAATCCCATGTTTCTTATGAACATGCATAGTCCCATTAATAGATCAGGTCTTTCACTTCTGAAATTTTGCTGTGGGGAAAATTTACTAGGCATACATATTACTCAGGTTACGTTTCAGAACATAATTAGCAGCTGCTTTTAATTTCTTTTTACAGACACTAAGTCAACTTCATGGAAAGGAATTTATTCTGGGTTCTTGAGCATAATCATTTTAAATCTACTATCATGGCTACAGCTGCTAAAGTCATCATGATATGATTTAGAGAGACCAATGCAATACTACTCCCAGATAGCTGATTGTGCTGGTTAAGCACTCTCCATTGTCAAATGAACAATTGAGGGTTTTTTTAGGTTTCTTTCTGTTGCAGGCCACCTTTGAAGACCTTGTGATCCTGTGTGTGGAGCCTCGATCCTAGAAGGTTTGCACATTCATAGATTTTTAAGGCCAGAAGGGACTATTAGATCATCTCTTCTGATTTCCTGTATATCACAGACCATTCAATTTCATCCAGTTACTCCTCTACTGAGTCTGATGACTTGTGTTTGACTAAAGCATATCTTTGAGAAAGGCATCCAGTCTTGATCTGACGATATCAAGACATGGCGAAACCGCCACTTCCCTTGGTGGTATGTGCCAGTAGTTAATCTCCTTGACTGTTAAATATCTGTGCCTTATTTCTAATTCACATTTGTCGGTCAGCTTCCAGCCATTGGTTCTTGCTATGTCTTTCTCTGCTAGATTAAAGATGTAAACCCCATTGACTGAGGCAGGATAAGGGAACTGCATGTTTAAGCAGTAAGATTCCAGGAAAGTCCTGAAAGCGACAGGGAAACAAGAGAGCTGCTTCTTGGTGTCTGGGCCTTCTCTGAGATTTTTAGCCATGTGTATACTTTATGACCACCTCTGTTTAAGGAAAAAGAACTCATGGACCTGTTGTAAACAAACTAGCTACACTCAGAAAATACCCTGGGACTCTGAATGGCAAACAGGCCCCCAAATCTACTACCACTCAGCAAAGGAGTCATGCTACTATCTCTGTAATTTTTGTAAACATACTTTTAAACAAAATTCCTAGGTTAAGATCATTCATTCCAAAATTTTGCTTACAGTGCCTTTTTCTTTATTTTTGTTTTAAATCTTAGATTCACGCCTTATCATGGAAAAAATTCTGGTAAGATGAAGCAAGAGACTGCTCTTATGTATAATTACATGTTGTTGGCTTGCATTGTGCCTTACATGATTTTCAGAGAAATATATTTTGGAGTGCTGTATGAGCACTGAACAGTTATAGAGTAAGTTTCCTGGCAAGAGTCCCAAGGTGCTAAGCAGAAAATGGTTCATAGAGATCAATAAGGCTGGTGGACAGGCTTGGGCTAACAAATACTTTTTGCTCTGTTGTCAGTGTGGATATAGAGTTTGTTCTTCTAATGTAAGCAAGCAGAAAATTCAGTGTTCAGGCTCTAGGCCAGGGTTTCTCAAACAGGGTGTCATGGTATAATTCCCCACTCTGAACCTTAGCGTCCAAAAGAGGGGGTACCAGCATGAATTCCTCTAAGCTCAATTATCGGCTTAGAACCTGTAGCGCTGCCACCAACTAGGAATTACAGTGCCTGGTACACTCTGGTCCCCCCAAAACCTTGCCCGGGGACCCCCAAGACCCAGACCCTGTGGATCTCAACACAAGGAAAGTAAACCCTTTCCCTCACCGTTGCCTCTCCCAGGCTTCCCCTCCCTGGGTTACCTGGAAGATCACTGTGATTCAAACTCCTTGAATCTTTAAACAGAGAGGAAAATTTAACTCCCCTCCTCCTTCTCTCTCCCCCTCCCAGACTCTCCCTGAGAGAGAAAGTAATCCTAACACAGAGAGAAAATTAACTTTTCTCTCCTTCTTCCCTCCTTTCTCACCACCAAGTCCCTAGTGAATCCAGACCCAGTCCCCTGGAATCTCACCAGAATAAAAAAAAAACACATCACGTTCTTAAACAAGAAAAGCTTTTAATTAAAGAAAGAACAAAGGTAAAAATTATCTTTGTAAATTTAAGATGGAGTAGGTACAGGGTCTTTCAGCTATAGACACTGGGAATACCCTCCCAGCCTAAGTATACAAGTACCAAATTAAAATCTTTTCAGCAAAATACAAACTTGAACTAATCCCAGCCAAATATATATTTGCAAATAAAGAAAACAAACATAAGCTTAGCTCGCCTTATCTACCCAGTACTCACTATTTTAAACCTATAAGAGCCTGTATTGGAAAGATTGGAGAGAAACCTGGTTGCATGTCTGGTTCCTCTCAGCCCCCAGAGTGAACAACAACCAAAAAACTAACAGCACACACAAAACTTCCCTCCCTCAAGATTTGAAAGTATCCTGTCCTCTGATTGGTCCTCTGGTCAGGTGACAGCCAGGCTCATTGTTCTTGTTAACCCTTTCCAGGCAAAAGAGATATGAAGCACTTTTGTTCTATTAACTCTTACTTATCTGTTTATGACACGCCCCCCAAATCGCTGACAGTGTGGAACCACACTGGCAGTGATTTCTCCCTAGAACTCTAGAATAAACAGATTAATAAACACATGCACCCTTACATATGCTACTAATTATGTACAACTACAAAATTCTTCACATTGCAAGGACAATTTTTAACCAGTTGATTCTGGGAAACTTTCACGGGAGAGTGCATCAACTCCTTGATCTGTTGCCGCTGCAGACGTTCCAGGGTTGTGGAGAGGTTCACCTCTTCCACCCCACTGTTACTTTTCCCTTCATTGTAGACACCGTCAGGCCACTCAGCATCATCTCCTCCCTGGGCTGTAAATTGACAAACCTGTAAGTCTTTGGAATAAAAGGACTTGAGAGAATTAACGTGGTACACTTTGGGCTTTAGGGAGGAATTGGGAAATGCTATGAGGTAGTTAACAGCTCCCAGGCGCTCTTGGACTGTGAATGGCCCTTCCCATAATGCTTCCATTTTATGGGCCTGTTGCACCTTCAAGACCATAATCTGGTCTCCTACCTTGAAGGAACGCTCCCTGGTATGTCTATCATACCAGGCCTTTTGCTCTTTTTGAGCATCCCTTAGGTTTTCTTTAGCGAGGGCTAAAGAGTGTCGGAGGGTGTTTTGTAGGTTGCTTACAAAGTCCAGGATGTTACTTCCTGGAGAAGGTGTAAACCCCTCCCATTGCTGCTTCACCAACTTTAACCTCGTGGCCATACACAAGCTCAAACGGTGAAAACCCTAAACGGGGATGTGGTACAGCCCTGTAGGCAAAAAGCAACTGCTGCAACACTAGATCCCAGTCATTGGAGTGTTCATTCATGAATTTACGTATCATGGCCCCCAAAGTTCCATTAACCTTTCCACCAGGCCATTGGTTTGATGGTGGTACGGGGTGGCAACCAAGTGATTCACCCCATGAGTTTCCCACAGTTCTTTCATGGTCCCTGCCAGGAAATTTGTCCCTGAATCCGTAAGGATATCAGAGGGCCAACCTACCCTGGCAAAAATGTCTGTTAGGGCCTGGCACACTGTTTTAGCCCTAGTGTTGCCTAGAGCTACTGCTTCTAGCCATCGGGTAGCAAAGTCCACGAAAGTCAGTATGTACTGCTTTCCTCTGGAGGTCTTTTTTGGGAGAGGACCCAGAATATCCACAGCTACTCGCTGAAATGGGACCTCTATTATGGGGAGTGGCTGGAGAGCGGCCTTGACCTGGTCTTGGGGCTTTCCCACTTTTTGGCACACCTCACAAGACTGGACATACTTGGCAACATCCTTGCCCATCCCCTCCCAGTGGAAGGACTTCCCTAAGTCCTTCTGGTTCTGTTCACCCCAACATGGCCACTGGGATGATCATGGGCTAAGCTTAAGAGCTTCCCCTGGTATTTAGTTGGAACCACCAACTGTTTCTGTGGATGCCAGTCTTCCCGGTGTCCACCAGAAAGAGTCTCCTTATATAAAAGCCCTTGTTCTATAACAAACTGGGATTGGTTAGAAGAGCTGAGAGGCGATGGGGTGCTCCGTGCCGCCGCTCAAGCTTTCTGAAGGCTGTCATCTGCTTCCTGCTCAATCTGGAACTGTTTCCTGGAGACTGGAGACACCAGTTCTTCCTTAGACTGTGGATTTGGGCTTGGTCCTTTGGGAAGCGATGTAGGTGATGGAGTTGTTTTCGTGGCTGGTGAACCGCTCTCTACTGGTGCACCAGATGGTATTTCAGGCTCTGGCTGAGCCTCTTGGGTATGGGTGTCTGCTGCTTCTGCCAGTTCAGGCTCATTGGCGCCCTCTGGCGTTAGGGTTAAAGATGCGTTTGCAAGCGCTGGCATCAGTGCTGGCAATGGTTCTAGTGTTGGTTGCGTTTCCAGGTCAGGGTCTGGGATTGGAGGTACTGTGGCTGTTGCAGTCGTAGTCAGGGGATCTGGGTCCACTACCTTTGTCTGGGTCTCTGCTAACACAGACGGGGCCTCTATGGATGGTTCAGGAACAGAGATGGGTCTGGAAGCTTGCCTGGCTTGGCTGCGTGTAACCATTCTGACCCTCTTGGCCCACTTTACCTGGTTGACCAAGTCTTCCCCCAGTAGCATGGGGATGTGATAATTGTTATAGACTGCAAAAGTCCACATTCCTGACCAGCCTTTGTACTGGGCAGGCAGTTTAGCTGTAGGTAAGTTTACCGCTTGTGACATGAAGAGGTAAATTGTCACTTGGGTCTTTGGATTGATGAATTTGGGGTCCACTAAGGATTGGTGGATAGCTGACACTTGTGCCCCCATGTCTCTCCACACGACAATCTTCTTTCCGCCCACTCTCAAAATTTCCCTTCGCTCCGAGGGTATTTGAGAGGCATCTGGGCCTGGGGACCTTTGGAGTGATGGAGATATAATGAACTGCACTCGGCTGGGGTTCTTGGGGCAGTTGGCCTTTATATGTCCCAGTTCATTACACTTGAAGCATCGCCCAGCTGACTGGTCACTGGCCCGAGGTGAGTTACTGGAGATTGGTGAGGTGAGAGAATAGGGAGTCTGGGGCTTTCCTTGGGTTGTAGGTGGGGTCCTGGGTTGCCCTCGGGTATAGGGTTTATTGTAGGTGTGACCCCTGTGATATTCGCTCCCCTTGATAGTAGCTCTTTTCTTTTCTGCCACTTCCACTCATCTGGCTCCAATCTCCCCCTCCTCAATTACAGTTTTGGGCTCCCCATCTAGGATGTACCTTTCTATATCTTCAGGAACACCGTCTAAGAACTGCTCCAATTGTATTAAGAGGTGCATGTCGTCCAGCGATTTAACATTGGTTCCTGATATCCAGGCATTATAATTCTTTCCAATGTGGTAGGCGTGTCGGGTGAATGACACATCTGGTTTCCACCTTAGAACTCTGAACCTCCGACAGGCATGCTCAGGTGGTAGCCCCATTCTGATTCTGGCCTTGGTTTGAAAAAGTTTATAATTGTTCATGTTCTCCTTAGGCATTTCAGCCGCCATCTCTGCTAAGGGTCCACTGAGCAGTGGCCTCAGCTCTATAATGTACTGGTCTTCAGAGATGCCGTACCCATGGCAGGTCCTTTCAAAATTTTCTAGGAAGGCCTCAGTGTCATCACCTGCCTTGTAGGTGGGAAATTTCTTGGGATGTGGAACAATAACTGAAGAAGGGTTGTTAGGGTTGGCTGGAGCATGCTGCCTAGCCTGCGCTAATTCCAGTTCATGCTTTCTCTCTCTTTCTTTTATCTCCAGCTCTCTCCTGTGGGCAGCCTCTTTTTCTCTTTCTCTCAGTTCCATCTTTTTTTCTCTCAGTTCCATCTCTTTTTGTTTTATTTCTAGTTCTTTTTGTTTCTTTTCCATGTCTCGCTTGTGGTCTGCGTATTTGATTTGTTCCTCTGCATCCAGTTTTGCCCGTTCCTTGGAACTCATACTTCCGGCTTTCTCGTGCTGGGGCGCCCTCTGCTGTTTACTGCTTGAAATGCTGCTTTTCTGTTGCCTTCTTCGGGTTGCTTAGCAACAGAGTCTTTTTTTTTAACTCCTTCTACCTAGCTATTCCCCGACAGAGTTAGAAAGAAAAAAAACCCATTCATTTGCAAATGTGTTTTGCTGGTGTATGGTGACTCACAGCTGGAGTCCCTTTGTTTAACAAAAGACCCTTGTTAAACTTAATGCCTATGCCTTCAGAGTACTCAGAAGGGAGAGACCAAAAAACTTGCAGACCTTTGCTTTTAAAACAATCTCCTCTAGCCTGCTTTACACACAGCTAACAGGGAAAGAGAAAGAAAAAATCCTACTGGCTTTTGCTTCTAACCCCAAACCTCAGTCTGCCTGCAGATAGCTAGCAGGGAGAGACATAAAAACCTCACTGGTTTATTGAATTCAGCCTTATCCATTTATCTATCTATCTGTCTATCTATCCTACACTCTGCTTACCATGTCATGTGTATAATTCCCCACTCTGAACCTTAACGTCCAAAAGATGGGGTACCAGCACGAATTCCTCTAAGCTCAATTACCAGCTTAGTACTTGTAGCACTGCCACCAACTAGGAATTACAGTGCCTGGTACACTCTGGTCCCCCCAAAACCTTGCCCGGGGACCCCCAAGACCCAGTCCCTCTGGATCTTAACACAAGGAAAGTAAATCCTTCCCCTCACTGTTGTCTCTCCCAGGCTTCCCCTCCCTGGGTTACCCTGGAAGATCACTGTGATTCAAACTCCTTGAATCTTTAAACAGAGAGGAAAATTTACCTTCCCCCCTCCTTCTCTCTGCCCCTCCCAGATTCTCCCTGAGAGAGAAAGTAATCCTAACACAGAGAGAAATTAACCTCTCTCTCCCCCTTCCCTCCTTTCTCCCCACCAATTCCCTGGTGGATCCAGACCCAGTCCCCTGGGGTCTCACCAAAATTAAAAAGCAATCAGGTTCTTAAAAAAGAAAAGCTTTTAATTAAAGAAAGAAAAAACAGTAAAAATTATCTTTGTAAATTTAAGATGGAATATGTTACAGGGTCTTTCAGCTATAGACACTGGGAATACCCTCCCAGCCTAAGTATTTAAGTACAAATTAAAATCCTTTCAGCAAAATACAAATTTGAACTCCTCCCAGCCAAATACACATTTGCAAATAAAGAAAACAAACATAAGCCTAACTTGCTTTCTCTACCTAATACTCACTATTTTGAATCTATAAGAACCTGTATCAGGGAGATTGGAGAGAAACCTGGTTGCACGTCTGGTCCCTCTGAGCCCCCAGAGTGAACAACAACCAAAAACTAACAGCACACACAAAAACTTTCTTCCCTCAAGATTTGAAAGTATCCTGTCCTCTGATTGGTCCTCTGGTCAGGTGACAGCCAGGCTTACTGTTCTTGTTAACCCTTTCCAGGCAAAAGAGACATGAAGCACTTCTGTTTTATTAACTCTTACCTATCTGTTTATGACACAGAGGTCACCACTTCTATAGGGAAAGCCCCTGGTGGGCTGGGACAGTGTGTTTACCTACCCCGTCCACAGGTCCGGCCGATCTCGGCTCCCACAGGCAGCGGATCGCTGCAAACGGGGCAGGTAAATACATCGGCCCAGCCCGCCAGGGGCTTTCCTTACAGAAGCGACTACCCCTGTTTGAGAAACCCCGCTCTAGGATTTTTAACTGAGATAAGAGAGCATCACAACACTGGTAGATTTCTATCATTAAATGTTCTCTCTACTTTTCTCATGGGATGGATCAATCATGGGAAATAACACAAAAAAATTTACATTTAATGAAAAAATTGGGAATGGAAACATGGTCAAGGTATATACCTAACTCAATGCAGAAGAAATTTAACTTTTTAAACTTTTCTGACTTTTGAGTATTAGATTCTGCATCGCTAAGTTGGCAATAATACATTTTTTTTCACTCAATTACTTTTTATCAACAAAAAGGAACTATTCAGAGCTATTTCTTCTCTGCAGCCTACAGGAGATAATATCCTGAGGTTTTTCATTTTAATCAGTCTTTATGCAAGCAAATGCCCACTTACCTTTTAAGGTTAGACTACGCAGACATTATCAGCAGATTTTGTACATTTTAAAATGTCACCTTTGAATGAGCTGCTCTGATATCTTCATTACGCCTGGTAAATTCATTGAATCATAACTGCAATCAAATATTTTTGAAAGGGGAGGAAGGGAAGAAGTTGGGCCTACACTAGCAGCCACTGGCTTAAAGGAATTCTCTACTGCACATGCTCAGTCTTATAATTTCCATCTTCCAAAACCTTATTGTAAAACAAGTGTTGTTCAAACTGAGCATAACATGTGCTGCTCATCAGGATCTATTTACATAGCTGCAACACTTGCTTGGAGGTGCCCAGGAGTGCTAGCCACCTTGTTACCCTTCTGCCTCCAGCAAGAGAGAGACTTGCTTGTGCTTAACTAGGTGTCAGCTTCCTGCCATCACCAGCCTGTTAGCTACCCAAACAATCTCCTCAGGGCTATGCCAATCCATCCTTTTGTCTTACAGGTTACCAGTAGATGCACCCCAATCCCTGAACCCCCTTTGAAGCATTCCCCTGTAGTGTCCAGCCCTGTCAGTGGACACTCACAGAAATTACTAGGCCAGCTGCCCCTAAAGGAACAGTGCCCATACCCATCTGTTTTGAATTAATTGAGGATCAGATCCCATCTAACATCACAGTGCTCAAATATATTTATAGTGAAAACAATTTATTATCAAAAGATAAGATTTAAGAGATAGTGAGTAAGAATAACAAGTGGAAACAGAAATGGTTACATATAAAACAAAATATAACACATTTCCTAGACTCTAAACTTAACTTTAACAGACCAAATCCTGTTGCTTTAGGTGACACAAGCTATCTCCCTGCGTTTCCAACCAACATGGCCTGGATCCTCCTTTCATAAACGCAAAAGGTGCTGTTCTTTTTTGGTTCCTCAGTGAAGGATATAAAGATGTATCCTTTTACTGTCTTATATCCCCCATATTCACTGTTTTGTCATCAGAGTCAGGATGATCCCTGAGGTTTATTCCACAGTGTGCTGGATCCATGTTGCCATCACAGCCTCATATTGGCATTGTATGGAAAAGTACTTCCATTGTGTTGCCTTACAATACTTATTTTACATATGAACCAAGGCAGATAGGTGAATCAGGGCAGCGTGAAGAGGGGGGGCAAGTGGGGCAATTTGCCCCGGACCCGTCAGGGGCCCCATGAGAGTGTCTGAGGCTCCCCCTCTCCCCCACTTTCCCCCTTCCTCTGGTGCCTCAGCACGCCGTGTCCAGGAGTGTCCCTGGACAGAGCTAAAGTGGTGTGGCTCCAGTGGGGCCTGAGCATCTCTCACTCAGAGCCACGTGGTGAGGGGGCAGGGCTACTAGCTGCAGCCAAGTGATGGGAGCTCAGGGCCCATGGAGGCACACCACGACAGTGCTGTCCAGGGTCGCTCCTGTATGTGGCTCATTGAGGGTCTGGGAGAGGGGAGAGGCGGGGGTAAGCAGAATGGTGAGGAGGCTGGGGAGGTTGGATAAGGGGCAGGGAGTCCCGGGGACAGTCAGGGGACAGGGAGGGGGCAGAGGTTCAGGGAGGCGGTCAGGGGATGGGAAATGAGGGGTTGGATCGTGGGTGTTCCAGGGGTCTGTCAGGACTCAGTGGGGGGTGAGTAGGGGTCAGGGCAGTCAGGAGACAGGGAGCAGGGGGGATTGGTGGGGGGTGAGGTCCTGGGATGGTGGTTGGGGGGCATCTTGGGGGGGCGGCGAGGGGACAAGGAGCAGGATGGGTTGGGGATTCTGAGGGGAGCAGTTGGGGGGCAGGAATTGGGTGGGGGTTGGATAAGGGACAGAGCCAGGCTGTTTGGGGAGGCACAGTCTTCCCTACCCTAAAGCTCAATCCGCAGTTTGAGTCTTGCAGACAGCTATTTAACACAAAGAGCCAAGCTATTATCTTTTCCCTTAGGGCTACCATCCCTTTCACTTCTCAAATGCCAAATTATAGTCTATATTTAATTTCAGTGCCATAGGAGGATTCATGTCAGGAGAGGGTAGCTTCATTAAAATTAGCCACTTTAGATTAACAGTGATAGAACTAAGAGAGCCGTGGGGGAGGGATCACACGAGAAGAGCAATATCCTATACCACCTACCTCCTTCCCAATCCTACCAAGGGAGACCCCCCCCTGCATTCCCTGAGGCACCAGAGGGGTTAATTCAGTGGTTCTCAAACTTTCGTACTGGTGACCTCTTTCACATAGCAAGCCTCTGAGTGAGACCCCCTCCCTCTTATAAATTAAAAACACTTTTTTATATTTTTAACACTATTATAAATGCTGGAGGCAAAGCGGGGTTTGAGGTGGAGGCTGACAGCTCGCAATCCCCAGTTTGAGAATCCCTGGGTTAATTTAATTTTAGCTCCCTGTGTCCATTCACATGCATGTGCTATTTTGTGCATTTCAGTTTTCACAACATAGGAACATCCCAGATTCTGGAACAAGCTCAAATGTTCAGTTTGTGGAGTATGTACATAAGCTAATACTAAAGACAAACCCACAGTAACCAGTTTGTGAGGGACCCCATGGAGCCAGTCTCTAGGAAACAGATAAATTCATGGAGGTTAAGTCCATTAATGGCTATTAACCAGGATGGGTAAGGAATGGTGTCCCTAGCCTTTGTTTGTCAGAGGGTGGAGATGGATGGCAGGAGAGAGATCACTTGATTATTTGGTTCACTCCCTCTGGGTCACTCGGTTTTGGCCACTGTCAATAGACAGGATACTGGGCTGGATGGACCTTTGGTCTGACCCTGTGTGGCCATTCTTATGTTCTTATGTTCTAACCTGAATGAACCCAAAGTTATGGAGACAAATATGAGTCAAGGAAGCTAGCAGAGTATCAGAAACCTGGAAAAATCTCTGACTGGATGGGCTCAGGCATTTGGTCACAAGCTGAGGTGGTTCAAAAGTTTTGGATTTTTTTTTAAGCAGATTTTTTTTATTGTTTCTTTAAACAATCAAACACAGCAAGCAGCAAATATTTGGCCACACACTTCTGAAACCCCAAACCATGTTCAGGTTTTGGCAGACTAATTTCAGCTTTTCAATTAAAAAAACCACAACAAATTTTGAAGGAAAGCAGACCGTGACTGTCCGTGATTTTTTTCTGCTTTTTAAAACCCACTAGTTTTTGATCCAAAAAACTTTTGATGGAAAATATTTGTCCAACCCTTTTAATGAGCTTTAGTGCCTTTTAGCACTAGCTGATGCTGAGAACCAGTGATACCTTGTGAAGGTGACTTGAAAAGAAGTTTTCTCAAAACTGGGTTTGTGCAAAGATGTGGAAGGTTTTTAAATGTTTGTTTTTCCCGGGGTGGGAGGGGTGCAAGTGGGGCAATTGCAGGGCCCCCACAAGAATATAGTATTCTATAGTATTGCAACTTTTTTTTATGAAAGGGGCCCCCAAAACTGTTTTGCCCCAGACCCCTGAATCCTCTGGGCGGCCCTGACCTCAGGTGAATATACATCCTTCTGTCTAGCAAAACCTGCTTGTCAACCTTTCCTGGGACACATTCAAAAACATATTTTCAGTATGCATACACAAATTCTTAAATATCCATCCAGCGGTCCATCTTGCAACAATTATGAGGATCAGCATGACATAAGCTTTCATTAGAGATATCATAGGAGCTTTTTGAATAAATATTGTGAAAGCATGTGTTTAATGTAATGAGGTTGTCAGGCCTGATATGAGTTGCTGTTATAGAACAATGAACTGTTTGCCAATTGGCACTGAGGGATTCTTAGGTTCACAATATCAAATATGAATCTTCCAAACAATTTTTGAGTTGTTCCAGTGAAAGTAAATCTATAACTATCCTAATAATTGATTTATACTAGGGCTGTCAATTAATCACAGTTAACTCATGTGATTAACTCAAACAAATTAATTGCATTAAAAATATTAATCACAATCAATCAGAGTTTTAATCACACTGTTAAACAATAGCATACCAATTGAAATTTATTACATATTTTTGGTGTTTTTCTACATTTTCAAATATATTGATTTCAGTTACAACACAGAATACCACGTGTACACTGCTCACTTTATATTATTATTTTTTATTTCAAATATTTGCACTGTAACAGTAATAAATAAAAGAAACAGTCATTCTCAATTCACTTCATACGAGTACTATCGTGCAATCTCTTTATTGTTAAAGTGCAACTTACAAATGTAGATTTTTTTGTTACATAACTGCACTCAAAAACAAAACAATGTAAAACTTTAGAGCCTACAAGTCCACTCAGTCCTACTTCTTGTTCAGCCAATCCTTAAGACAAACAAGTTTGTTTACATTTAAGGGAGATAATACTGCCTACTCCTTATTTACAATGTCACCAGAAAGTGAGAACAGGCATTCGCATGGGACTTTCATAGCCAGCATTGCAAAACATCCAGATATGTCAAACATTCTTATGCCCCTTCATGCTTTGGCCACCATTCCACAGGACATGCTTCCACATTGTTGATGCTCATTAAAAGAATAATGTGTTAATTAAATTTGTGACTGAATGCCTTGGCGAAGAATTGTATGTCTCCAGCTCTATTTGACCTGCATTCTGCCATATATTTCATGTTGTGGTAGTCTCAGATGACAACTCAGCACTTGTTGTTCATTTTAAGAACACTTTCGCTGCAAATTTGACAAAACACAAAGAAGGTACCAATGTGAGATACTACAGAACTCCACCCAAGATTTAAGAATCTGAAGTGACTTCCAAAATCAGAGGGAGGAGGTGTGGAGCATGCTTTCAGAGGTTTTAAAACAGCAACACTCTGATGAGGAAACTACAGATCCCGAACCACCAAAAAGAAAATCAACTTTCTGCTGGTGGCATCTGACTTAAATGATGAAAATGAACATGCATAGGTCCGCTCTGCTTTGGACTGTTATCGAGAAGAATCCATCATCAGCATGGATGCATTTCCTCTGCATACGTGCAGGAAGTAGGAGTGTGGGGCGTGCTGCAGCACCCCTAGGTTTTATGCGGTGTCATTGGCCTCTTGTCCAGGGCTCAACTCCCCGCACCGCACACCACAGCTGCTGGCTCCACAACAAGAACCCTGCTCCCGGCCCTCCCACACCTGGGGCTCAGGTACCGGCTGCCAGCCCTACTCCCCAGCTGCTGGCCCTCTGCCTGGAGCTCAGGTCCCAGCCACCTGTCCCATTCCTCAGCCACTGGTCCTGCACCCCACACTCCTCTCCCCAATCCCACTCCTGGGGCTCAGGTCCCAGCTACCGACCCTATTCCCCAGCCACTGGCCCTCCACGTGGGGCTTGGGTCCCAGCCACCGGCCCTATTCCTCAGCCTCTGGCCTCACGCCCTGCACTCCTCTCCCCAGTCCTGAACCTGGAGCTTGGTACCCAGCCCCACCCCCTGTTCCCAGGCCTCCACTCCCAGGGCCCCACGCCTGGCCTCGCGGCCAGGGCTCTGCTCCTGGTCCTGCACTTGGAGCCTCAGCTGCCAACCCCTGCCTGGGGCTCCCTTCTGGTCCCATGCCCACCCCCAGTTGTGGGCACAGCTGCAGGCCCCTTACCCTTGTCTGGGTCTCTCCCTCCCAGAGACACAGCCATGCTCCCAGCCTCAGCTTGGGGGTGGGGGATGTGGACGGGGTAAAGGAGCTGGCTTTCAGTACCCCTCACCCAGTACTAAAAATGTTCCAGTGCCACTGGTCCTCTGGAATGGTGGTTGAAGCATGAAGGGACATGAATCTTTAGCATATCTGGCACATAAATATCTTGTGACACTGGCTACAGCAGTGCCATGCAAACATTTGTGATACTGTGTGTCACTTTTTTCAGGTGACATTGTGAACAAGAAGCCGCAGCATTATCTCCTGCAAATGTAAACAAACTTGTTTGTCTGAGGGATTGACTGAACAAGAAATAGGACTGAAGTGGACTTGCAGAGTCAAAAGTTTTATACTGTTTTCTTCTGAATGCAGTTTTTTTTACATAATTCTATATTTGTAAGTGCAACTTTCATGATAGAGAGATTGAACTACAGTACTTGTATTAGGTTAATTGAAAAATATTTTTTCTTTTGTTTTTTCACAGTGCAAATATTTGTAATAAAAATAAAGTAAGCAGGGTACACTTTGTATTTTGTTAAAATTGAAATCAATATATTTGAAAATGTAGAAAATATCAAAAAATATTTAAATAAATGGTATTCTATTATTTAACAGTGCGATTAATCACAATTAATTTTTTTAATTGCGTGATTAATCATGATTAATTTTTTAATTGCTTGACAGTCCTAATTTATACATACCTTAGGTTTTTCCTATAGCATCTATCATCATATCACTTAAACATTAATGAATTCTGATCTCCTTTATTTGTCAAAGTAGGAGAATTGCACTGTCTATTTTCATAACTCAAAAATAGCTACAGAAATTTTAATCAAACTTAAAAAAACAGAAACCAAGCCAAACCAAAAAACTGGAGGATCCTAAGTATGGTAAATACGAATTCTAAAAAACAAATGTTTCAGAAAATGAGGGGATGTAAAACGGGCGATTTGACATTATGCTCTTTTGTAAGCCTAATATAGTAACTGAGACCAGTGTGACCCTCTAATGTGTGAAGGGTTATTGGACCCATTTTTACTTTAATGCCTGTTCTTATTTGATGTTTACTGTTCCATGACCTACATGGAGCTACTGAGAAGCTTTTGATCAGATAAGAAGAGTCAGACACTGTGATGCATCTGTATGATTTTATACTGTGCAAGAAAGGATAAAAGGATACTTCATCTGGATTTGGACTTCCCCAAAAGTTTGAGAGCCTTTGGATCCATGGTTCGGAGAAATGAAAACTGCATGAATGCCTGTAGTTTCAATTTGACACTGTGTGACTCTGGTAATCTAATGTGAAAGTATTGCACTATCTCTGCTTTCTTGTCTCAGGATACCCTTGGAAATGTGATGTTCCATGTCAATAGAAAATTCTTAGTTAACTATTTTAAATATGCTTAAATAAATAAATACTTCAAGGATGATTATTTCAAAATGCAGAGACAGGTATTATCCGCCTGAATCCACCTGTCCCAGATTTTGTAGTGCTACATTATTCAAGATTATTTTTTTTCTGAGCTATCCATCTGATAGGGGCGCTGAGTCAAGAGCCTCCTTTCTCTTTGAAGCTCAGCTGGAGGCTTGGGATAACAGCAGTGCATTGGCTCAAAGATGAAGCTGTGATCAGAGTCCAATGTGGATACAAAATGTATCCACATTCGATCCATGAGCCACAAAATGGTCTGCAGATATAAAGCGGATATTTGGGGATTTGTAGGGCTCTAGTCATAGTGAGATTATGCTGGGTGTCATCATCTGTTCAGTGTAGGTGATGTGAGAAGGTTGGAATTTGGGTCTTGTTCTGTTAATGATTAACTTCAGGATACGAGTCCAAGGTTCCCTCGAAATTGCATGTGTATGGCAGCATACCTGGTAGACTGTTCCTGGACGTGCTTTTTGCTAGAATGCATGTTTTTCTAATGGTGTAAGCCTTCTCCAGATCATGTTGTACTCCCATTCCCTGAATCAACAAAACAAATATTATCCTATGTGACAGACCCAGACCAGTGGGGTACAGGAGTCTGGTAGAGGGCAAATATACTGGTCACTAGATGAGTAGTTTTCTGTTCCCTGAGTGACCAGAGCAGGCGGTGCACTAAAGTAATCAGGAACCTGCTAGAACCAATTAAGACAGACAGGATAGTTAAGACACCTGGAGCCAATTAAGAAACTGCTAGAATCAATTAGGACAGGCTAGATAACCTGTCTAGGACCTCACTTCAGTTTGTAGCATGCATGCGAGGAGCTGGGACCAAGAGGCATGAGGAGCTGAGAGTGAGAAGACATATTGCTGGAGGACTAAGGAGTACAAGCATTATCAGGCACCAGGAGGAAGGTCCGGTGGTGAGAAGGTGTTGGGAGGAGGCCATGGGGAAGTAGCCCAGGGAGTTGTAGCTGTCGTGCAACTGTACCAGGAGGCACTCTAGACAGCTGCAATCCACAGGGCCCTGGGCTGGAACTTGGAGTAGAGGGTGAGCCTGAGTTCCCCTCAAACCTCCCAACTCCTGATCAGACGCAGGAGGAATTGACTTGGACTGTGTTTACTGCCAGACGGGAAGGTTTCTGGGCTGTTTCCCAACCCACATGGTGAATCTGTGAGGCGAGCAAATCCACCAATAAGTGCAGGACCCACCAAGGTAGAGGAGGAACTTTGTCACACCTAACAGAGCTCTAAGTTACCTATTATTCCCAGCCAGTCACTGTAGCATCTGTGTGTCTGTTTCATTACCTAAATCAGATTGCCATAGAGAGAACCACTTTTGAGAGGCATTTTTACTTCACTTTGCAGGGGTGAGGATTATTCAGTTCATGTGTTGCTTGAAAGGACAACAAAAGTACTTGTGGCAACTGGAATTTTAGATGGACAAAGAAAACATGGAGGCAAGAGACGAACAGCATTGTGAGGAGAGCAGGAGCAGGAGAGAGAGAAAGGAGGTATAGAAGAGAAAGATAAATGAAGGAGATCAAGGTGACTCAGGGAAGAGATGAAGATGTAAGAGATTAGAGGGAAGTGTGGGAAATAAATGAGAAACCAAAACAAGGAAGCATGAAAAGGAAGGAAGCAGTAGTCAACGTTTGGCGGAAGTTGGTGGGGGGGCGCAGAATAAGGAAGGTGTAGAGACTGATCAGTAAAAAGGAAAGGAAGGAATCATTGCTGTCAGAAAATACAATTCGTATACTCTAGTGGGAATTGGTGGGAAGGGTAGTTTAACTTTAGCATATAGGGCACTGGGCTATGATTCAGAAGAATTGGATCTGATTCCTGACTCGGCCACAAGTTTCCTATACAACTTTTCGTAACTCAGTTAACCTACCCAGTGCCTCTGTTCCCCATCTGTAAAATAGAGAGACTACTTCCCTACCTCACTGGGTTGTTTTGAGGATTTAAAAAACCCATTATTGATTGTGAGCCACAGAGATAATATTGTAATGAGAGCCATAATCTAGAGAGACAAGAAAGACCCAAATTCCAACCATGGTAAAGAACAGGTTACAGCAAAAATATAGCTCACCTACTGGTTTCTTAATTGTTAAAGTCATCATGAATTATGCTAGAGATGAATATGGCTCATTGTGTCTTGTAGTCATTGTAAGGAAATAAAGAGATTATTTATTTAGGAGAAGATTTTCAGAGGCAAAAAAGGGGCAGTAGGATGACTAACTCCCATTGCAAGTCAATGGGATTTGGGCACCCGGTTCCCATCTGTACATTTGCAGTCTCCCTTTTTATTCCTATCTAGAGAGAAATATGGAAGGAAAAGATATTTCTTTAGCAATTTCCCCTTCTGCTGTATCTGACTTTATTTAGATGTGTGTAGTCTATTGTACTTACTGGCTATCAAATCTAGGTGATCAGTCAGAGGCACAGTTTCTAATGGACTATTCAATAATTCTAGGGAGCTTGGGAAAATAAGTAGCACTTTCAAAGATGGAGACAATCTATTTGATACTGCAAGATACACCAATGAATGACTCTCTATTATCTGGAAGCCAGGGCGGCTCCAGGCCCCAGCACTCCAAGCGCGTTCTTGGGGCGGCATGCCGCAGGGGGTGCTTTGCCTGCAGAGGGTCGGCTGGTCCCGCGGCTCTGGTGGACCTCCCACAGGCAGACCACGGGACCAGCAGACAGCACGCCTGCGAGAGGTCCACCGGAGCCACCTGCCGCCCTCCCAGAGACTGGCAGAGCACCCCCCGCAGCATGCCATCGTGCTTGGGGCGGCGAAATGTCTAGAGCCGCCCCTGCTGGAATACTCCAACAAAGCAGGTTATCAGATCAGACCATGGAATTGTTCCAGAGAAGGGAGTGAGTGTCAGCTAATACCACACCAAACAGAGATAGCTTGGTATATTTCCAAGATCCATCAAATACATTAAAATCTAAATTTTGGACTTGCCAGTCAAGAATAGGAAATGCACTCCCACCCTCAGTGTTTCTGTTTCTGTCTTTTGCTTAAAAGCAGGAACAGCAAGAGATTTTTGCAACTATCAGGATCCATTTCCCTTAATAAAGTCACAACAGTCTAAATGATATGCGTGTGAGGGAGAGAAGAGGAGAAGAAAAGTAGGGGTTGGTTGAGGGGAAGTGAAGATGGAGTTTACTGCACCCTTGAATAACAATGCATTTGAACAAAGCTTTCGAACACAGTGAGGCTTATTAAACTTTCTTTGAGCAACCTCAGACTTAGCAAAACAGGTGTTCTGAATATTGAATGGGAAATGAAAGAAAACAATACATTTTAATGTTTATGAAATGTTACCAGGGAACCCCAAAGAAATCATAGAATTCAGATGTATTGACACCTATGGTATTCATGACTTTGCAGGTGTTGCAAAAATTATATAATTTTTGTTTTCTTTAGGTATCACTTTAAAACACTGTGTATGTTTATCATATTCTTTTTATGATACACTATAACATACTCTAAGGTTAGTATGGTATTCTCTGGCAAATACTATATCTCTCTTTTGCCAGCATCTATTCTAATTTCAAACATTTATATTAGCAACACTGTGTTATTGTTATGATTGAAACTATTGTCAGCTGTGATTATAATTATATTGATTGTTATGTTGTGAAAGCTTTCTGGGCAGGTTTCCAAAGTCAGGATCAAAATTCTAGCCACGTTTTGTTTTTATTGTGCAGAAAAGTAACAACATTTTTTTTTTGAAGTAGCAACGATTAAATAGAAATGCAGATTCTAAACAACAAGGATTTGGGGACAAGTTATAAGTGGACAGCAGATCTTCTCTGTGTGTTTAAATTCAATTAAGTAGTGATGTTGATCTACATTTTACATAGGTAGCATTTTCTAATTGAACAATTGAAGTTATTCTATGCTATGGAGCTTGGCAGAAGATGGAAAAAGGAAGAGTTATAAAAATCTTAATACATAAAGGGCTGAATCCTACTATCTAGTTTTTGTGAAGGGTCCCAATTCAGCCAGGGAATTAAGCATGTGCCTAGCTGTAAGCACAAGTAGTCTAGGTGACTTCAAAGCAGGGCCGGCTCCAGGCATCAGCTTAGCAAGCAGGTGCTTGGGGCAACCAATTCAAAGGGGTGGCACATCCGGGCGTTCGGCAGAAATTCAGTGGCAGGTCCCTCATTCCCTCTCTTCCTCTTTGAGCTGCTGCCGAAGAGGAAAAGAGGGAGGACCTGTCGCTGAACTGCCGAAGAAGAAGCAGCACGATTGAGCTGCCGCCGAAGTGCCGCCACTTGTCTTTTTCTTTTTGCCGCTTGGGGTGGCAGAAAAGCTAGAGCCAGCCCTGCTTCAAAGGGATTGTTAGCACTATCCATTATTATTTGTATTTTGGTAGCAGGTAGGAGCCCAAGTCATGGACCAGTGCCCCACAGTGCTAGGAGCAGTACAGACTCAGAATAAAATGGCAGTCCCTGCTCCAAATTGCTTACCATCTAGTCTGCTCACATGCTCAAAGACAGCCATGTGCTTAAGTACCTTGCTGACTTGGGGGGCAGGGTGCTAATTTGTCACTTGTGGGGAAAGGATTTAAGAAGTCCACCCCTCGATGTCACAGGTGAGCAGCGAAGCTGTTCTGCATCAATTACTGTGGCCTTGAGGGCTACTTTTAGCCTATGTTGACCCTACTCCTTCCAGGGATGACTAATGGAACAGTGTAATGATGGATCCACTGGCCTGCTCCTACCCCAGTGCTGAAATCCCACCCACATAAGGCTGGACTCTGTGGTATTCAAGGGCTTCAGCTCTCCACGCAAACTTCTCAGTGTTATGGGGGTGAGGGGAGGAGGTTCCTTGCATACAGTAGGATAATTTTTTGCCTCAGATACGCACATGGCACTCCCTCTGATTTCAGAGGGATTTGCATAGGTTTACCAAATGCAGCATAGGACCTGCAAATGCTTAAATAATTAACTATGAATAATTTGTACCATAATACAAACTCCAACTACACACTAATTTCATTTAACGTCTAATTAGTCCATTCTGCAGATGTTGTGGTTTGGCATGACCTACTTTAATAATCTAATTCTGCTAAGAAATTATTATCTGTGAAGCGAAAGTGTGTCACTATTGACCAAACCAGCATGTTCTACAAAAAATACACCTTGCCACCTTGACCACTATCCATTTTTATGATGACTGCTCACCTTAAAGAGTCCAATCAGACAAAGGTGCTAAACGGAAGGAAAAATCCTTGAGGGGAAATCCTAGGCTGGTGTGGCATGCAGGACCCTTTATGGGCCCTCTGCCCCTGAGCAACTTTCTTCTTCACTGTTTGATCACATTTGTTGTAAACTCTTTTGGACAGGCATTATTTTTTTAATGATGCGTATGTACATTGTCGAGTGCAAAGGGGCTCTGATCAGGGCATCTATGTGGTGCCACAATAGAAGTAATAATAAAATGAATAGTAATTTGTAACCTGAACCCTCTAATTGGTTCTCCTAAGCAAAGCACCAACAACTCAAATTTAGTTCATCTCCAATTTCAGTTTTAATTCCAAATTGTACAATAAACATTTTACAATAATCAACAAGATCCTGTTGAAAGAATGTTTTGAGCTGGAACATGCTGTACTGTATTTGAACCTGAAATAATTAGATGAGCTCTGGGGTGGGAGGAGGAAAACACTGGTGTCTGATACTGTGAGATCCGGGCAGCAAAATCTGAGCAATATAATTCTCTCTCTCTTTTTTTTTAAATTCTGAATAGTTCAACAGATCTGGCTTGATATCACTCAGTTCAGGGATACCGTCAGTCCCCAAAATCAGGTTTTGTTACAAAAAAAAAAACCATTCTCCCACCACTTTCTTTTTCTCCATCTCTCCTTGCTTCCAATTTTTTTGACAAACATGTACATATTTTCCTGTAATTGTTTTTATAAAAATTAATTGAAAATGCATATTTTTAAAAAATTGGATTTAAAGATTCCTCTGATTTCCCTAGAAAATCTGCAGCAAAACCAATGCAGTATTACTAACACTGACTGTTCAGAAATCATGAGGCTGGGTCCCCAAAATTTTGAAGACTGCTTTAAAAATAATGAGCTTTTAAAAAAGAAGGAATTTGTTTTGGTTCTTCTCATGTGTCTTTTGGGTTTTGAGTCTTAAGGGTTCACATTTCCAAGCTTTTCTATGTAACCATGGGAGCTAAAAAGTTTTTTAAAAAGCTGAGATTCTCATGTGTTCACATGATGTCACGAGTTGGGGCTTCAAGAAAATATTGGAAAAGGTATCCTAAATTTGGGAGATTTGGCAACATTCATAGAATATTAGGGTTGGAAGAGACCTCAGCAGGTCATCTAGTCCAATCCCCTGCTCAAAGCAGGACTGTATCTATTGGGTTTCCGGGAAGCGGTCAGGTGGAAGCCTGCCCACTGCTAAAGGATCCCCGCCCCCAGCCTAAGGGGAGGACCCACAGGACCTCAGAACCCCACCCCTTGCCTCCTCTCACAGCACGTGGGGGGGTGGGGTCACTGGCCCCTGGTGACCCACCAGTGAGGCGTCTGGGACAGCCCCGTGGCCCACGGGGATGGGGAGGCAAGGGCGGACCCCCGACGTGGCGCCCGAGGTTACCCCTGCACCCGCCGCTGCCAGCGCCGCAGCAAAAGTGGTGGCAGATGGTCCGGCAGCAGCGACAGCGGTGGAGACTAGGGGGGTCGTTGAGGGAGCAGGGTGGGCGGGGGGGACAGAGGTCGTCCCAGTGGTCCCATCCGCTGCGTCCCCTGCCATGACGAGTAGGGAGGGAGGGGAAACACCAGAGAAAGGGAGGGGAGGGGAAGCAGGGCAACCACTCCTCCCCGCTAGGCTGCAGGCAGGGGAGGAGGGTGCCAAAATGGGGGGGCAGATAAGGGGCCAAGCAAGGACTCGGGGGTGGGGATCAGTCACCGGACACAGGAGGGAAAACCGGCTCCTCTAGCCACACTAGGGGAGGGAAGGGATACAAAAGCAACTGGGGGGTGCAGTGCCAGAGGGGAAAACTCAAATGGGGGGGGCACAAGCGCACGAGAGGGGTACAGGTGCACGAGGGGGGGGCCGAACAGGGCAAAGGGGCAGTAGGGAAGGGGCTCAACAAGGCTGGGAGTGGGGCGGAGGGACCAAGGGGCCGGTTGCGGGGCTGAGGCAGGACAAACAAGGCTGCAAAGGGGGACGGGCGGGGCAGGCAAACAAACTGAAGCTGGGAGTGGATGGGGAAAAGGCCACAAGGGGCAGTGGGGCAGGCAACAAGGGGAAAGGCTGGGGGGGCCTGTCACAGAGGGGAAGGGGTCAGTTTGGGGAGGGGGCTGGGGGGGTGCGTGCACCCACGAGCACTTGTGCAAAGGCTAAAGCTTTGGCTGGCTGCTGCTGGAGGCCCAAATGGTGGAAAAAGGGCATGGCTGGCCAGGCAAGCAGCTGAGTCCCAGAGGTGGAGACCGAGGCAGATGGGAAGCAGTCTGTGGGGGTAGTGGAGGGGGCAGCGGTGGTGGTGGGGGTTGGGGGGCACAGATGGACCAGGGGGCAGGCTCCACGCCACACCCCCTGTGCCCCCACAAACACAGTCTACACCCCCACCACTAGAGCACAGTCAAAGAGTTACTCAGTTTCCGAGGGCCCCCTCCACAGTGGTCTTCAGGGTCTTCCTGTGCGCTCCCCCAGCAGCCGGTGGTCCTCTCAGGCCTCACGTGCCTCCAGGCTCCAGCAGCTCCCCAGGCAAACACAGATCCAGCAGCAGCGGCTCCTCCTCCAACAACCCAGGTGGCCAAGCAGGAAGGACCCCACGCAGGTGGTAGCAGCGGTGGTGGTGGCGGTGGTGGTGGGGTCCTGGCTTCTCCCTCCGGAGGTGGAGGAGTGGGGGCTGGCCAGCAAGGCCCCCCCACCCCTTGCTCAGCAGCAGCAGCAGCAGTCCAGGAGGGGAGCACTCCAGTCAGCAGCAACAGCAGCAGCAGCCCAGGAAGGGAGAAGGAGCTCCAGCCAGCAGGGCAGCTAGAGAAGGGTGGGAACGCTCCAGCCAGCAGGGCAGCCCAAGCAGACACAGAGTGCTCCCAGTATCTATTGGGTGTCTGGGAAGTGGGCGGGCAAAGCCCGCCCACTGCTAAAGGATCCCCCCCCAGCCTAAGGGGAGGACCCACAGGACCACAGAACCCACTGAGTTCGGGGGACAACTAATAGAAGAACAGGGACAGGAGTGAGGTCAAAGGGTCATAAGAAAGGAACCTGACTGGGACACCGAGCAGAGAACCCCGGACAGCACCCATTGCTCCTCGAAGGCGTCAAGGGAGCCAGTGGACGCCGCCCAGAGGAACTCCGCCCGGATGCGTGAACGGACCATGGATCGGAAACAAGCTCCACAGTTGCCGGGGTCTCCATCGGCCAACCTCCTCTCTCTGGTCGCGTGGATGGCCTTTTTAGCCAGGGCGAGGAGGAAGTTGACCAGGAGGTCCCGGGACTTCATGGGGCCACGGATAGGGAGTGCGTAGAGAAGGAGGTGAGGGGAAAAGTGCAGCCAGAAACATAAAAGGATGTTAATGAGGAGCCGGTGTAGGGGCTGCAACCTGGCGCACTCTAAGTACACGTGCGCCAGGGTCTCCCTCACGCCGCAGAAGGGGCAGGTGTCCGGGACAGGAATAAACCGCGCCAAGTATACGCCCATGCTCACGGCCCCATGAAGGAGCCGCCAACTGATATCCCCAGTGGGCCTTGGGACCAAGGTGGAGTAGAGGCTGACCCACCGGGGCTCCTCACCCTCCAGAGGTGGCAGGAGGTCCCTCCACTTCGTATTGGGGCTGGACACGAGGGTGAGGAAGTGAAGGGTGTGGAGCACGAGCGCGTAGAGCTGCTTCCTAGGCGCGGCTTGGAAACGGACTGGCTGCAGGTCGTGCAGCCGGCTTGCGGAGAAGGGGCGGGGGGGCCGGTCGGGCCTACGGGGCAGGGGCCTGATGAAAAGGTCCGGAGGGCTTGGGGTAGGGGGTGGGCAGGGCGTGCCCTCCCGCAGGACCCGGTCGAGGTAGGCCCGAGCAGCGGGCGGCAAAGCGGCCTCCACCTCCTGGAGTATGCGCCGGGGAGTACAAGGTCTGGAGAGCCCCATGCGTTGAGCGAGCGTCAGAGTATCCAGCCAGCCTCCCCGGTCATAGTCCAGGAGATCTCCGACCCTGGTAACTTCCGCCAGGACCAGCCTCCGGCGCACCGCGGGGGACTCCGCCACCTGCACACGAAGCTGGGGATTGTGTAGCAGGGGCTCTGCGAGGAGGTCGGCCCCCACGGTGGCCGCCACGGACCTGGTCGCAGAGAACAGCTTCCAGGTCCGGAGGAGGTCCTGGTAGAAGACCGGCAGCCCGGAGAGGTCTCGCGGAAGACCCCTCGATTCGAGATAAAGGAGCTGCCGGTCGTACCGGAGCCCTCGGAAGCGGCGCAGGAAGGCGTGCGCCAGGGCTCTCCACGCCGGACTACCCGCACCATAAAGGAGCCTCTGCAGTGCCTGGAGGCGGAAGACATGGACCTGAGTGCACAGGCACTTCAGGCCCTGCCCTCCCTCCTCCAGGGGCAGGTGGAGTACCCCTGCAGGGACCCAGTGCAGTCCTGGCCAAAAGAACTCCAGAACCACCTTCCGGAGCTCGGCCAGGAGACCCGGGGCTGGGACCAGGGTGTTGAGCCGGTACCAGAGCATGGACAGGACCAGTTGGTTGAGCACCAGTGCCCTCCCTTGAAGGGAAAGGCACCGGAGGAGTCCTGTCCACTTCCGGAGCCGCTCCGTCACCCTGACCTGCAAACCTAGCCAGTTCTCCGGCGGAGACGGGTGCGTGGCGGAAAGGTAAACGCCGAGATAGAGCAGCGGACCCGCGCTCCACCGGATGGCCTGGAGCGCGGGTGGGAGGGAGCCTGCCTGCCACCCGTCCCCGACCACCAGGCCAGAGCTCTTGACCCAGTTGACCCGGGCGGAGGAGGCCGCCGAGTACACCGCCTGGCAGGCCTCCACCCGCGCCAAGTCGCCCGGGTCCTGGACCACGAGGAGCACATCGTCAGCGTACGCCGACAGGACCAGCCGCAGCTCCGGCTCCTGAAGCACCAACCCCGTCAACCTCCTGCGGAGGAGACAGAGGAAGGGCTCGATGGCCAGAGCGTACAGCTGGCCTGAGAGGGGGCACCCCTGCCGCACTCCCCGCCCGAAGCTGACCGGTTCGGTCAGGGTCCAGTTGAGCCTGACCAGACACTCTGCGGAAGCGTACAGCACCTGGAGAAAACCCACAAACTGGGACCCGAAGCCCAACGCTCGCAGAGTGCCCAGGAGGTACCCGTGGTCCACCCTGTCGAACGCCTTCTCCTGATCCAGGGACAGGAGGGCGAACGACAGACCATCCCTGCACCCAAGCTCTAAGAGATCCCGGACCAAATAGAGGTTATCGAAGATGCTACGGCCCGGGACGGTGCAGGTCTGGTCCGGGTGGATCACGTCCGCCAGCACGGACCCCAGCCGCAGCGAGATGGCCTTGGCGATGATCTTGTAGTCCGTGCTGAGGAGCGAGACGGGACGCCAATTCCGTAAATCGCGGAGGTCCCCCTTCTTCGGCAATAAGGCGAGCACAGCTCGCCTGCACGAGAGAGGGAGGACCCCGCCCTGCAAGGACTCGGCCCAGACGCTGGCCAGGTCTGGGCCGAGGACGTCCCAGAACACGCGGTAGAACTCCACGGTCAGCCCGTCCATGCCCGGAGACTTGTTGGTGGGCATGCGACGGAGGGCGTCCGAGAACTCGGCCAGAGAGAGAGGCAGCTCTAGCCGGTCCCGGGCGCCCGCGCTGAGCGTAGGGAGCTCGTCCCAAAGCACTCTGCGAGCGGCAGGATCGGTCAGATCCGGAGAGAAAAGGCGCGCGTAGAAGGTCCGGGCCCTCTCGCACATCTCCGCCGGATCCGTGAGGGGGGTGCCGTCCTCCGCCAGAAGGCAGGTGACGTGCTTCTTGGCCCCCCTCCGTTTCTCCAGGGCATAGAAGAAGCGGGAGCCGCGATCCATCTCCCGAAGGAGGCGGATGCGGGAGCGAACAAAGGCGCCCCGAGCCCGATGGTCCTCGAGGACCCGGAGCTCCTCCCGCTTCTCCTGGCACGCTCCGCAAAGGGATGGATCCTCGGGGCTGGCGGCCAGATGCCTCTCCAGCTCTAAGACCTCCCGTTCCAACTGCCCTATCGCCGCATCCCTCCGTCGGCTGATGCCCCGGGTGTAGTCACGGCAGAAGAGCCGGGCGCGCACCTTCCCCACATCCCACCAGCGCCGTGCCGAGGGAAAGGCGCACCGCTGCCCTCGCCAGGCCAGCCAGAACTCCCGGAAGGACGCCACAAAGCCCGCATCCTCCAGCAAGCTGTTGTTGAAGTGCCAATAGGCCGGCCCCGGCCTCTCCGCACTGAGGGAGGCCGTTACGGTGACGAGGTGGTGATCGGAAAAAGGGGCCGGCCGGACGCTGGAGGACTGGGCCTGTGAAAGGTGGAATCGCGACATGTAGATGCGGTCCAACCGAGAGTGGCACGACCGATGGGCCCCCACCCGGACATAGGTGAACGTAGAGACATCGTCTGGGTGGTGGTCGCGCCAGACGTCAACCAGGGAGTGATGGCTGACGATCTCCCGGAGGACGTCCGCGGCGGCCTGGCTCTGCTCGGTCCCGGAGCGGTCCCGCTCCTCCAGGATGATGTTAAAATCCCTGCCCAGGACCAGGCACTCACGAGGATCCAGGGAGCCGAGGAAGGCGGACGCCTGCTGATAGAACGGCAACCGCTCCGGGGCCGATGTCGGGGCATAGACGTTCACGAGGTTCACCACGAGCCCCTCCAAGCGGACCCGGAGGTGCAGCAGGCGACCCGGCACAGCCTCGGCAACCCCCAGCACCTCCGGCCGTAGGTCAGGGGAGAACAGGGTAGCCACTCCAGCACTACGGGTGGTAAGGTGGCTGAAGTAGACCCCGTCCCCCCACTCCAGCCACCAGCTGGCTTCGGCGGCCAGATCCGTGTGGGTCTCCTGCAGGAAAATCACAGAGTAACCCCCTCCCGAAGGAAGGAGAGCATCTGGCTCCTGCGGAAACCCACCCTACAGCTCCGGGTGTTCAACGTGGCAAAGATGATGGGCGCCATGAGGAGGGCTGGGGGGGATCCTCGCCGGCAGGGACGCCCACGGCTCCCAGTGGGCCGC
The DNA here is from genome assembly GCF_007399415.2 of Gopherus evgoodei. Taxonomy (NCBI): domain Eukaryota; kingdom Metazoa; phylum Chordata; order Testudines; family Testudinidae; genus Gopherus; species Gopherus evgoodei. The sequence continues at coordinate 325,108,785 of NC_044322.1, forward strand.
GCAGCAATCCGTGACCCACCCCGAAGGTGAGCAAGGAGTCACGGAAGCTGCGGACCCGGTAGTAAGTCGCGGCACCCTGCTTCCCGGTCCTCTTGCCCTCCCCCATGAGGGCCCTCGCGGCCCGGAGGATCTGATGGAAATCCCCCCAGCGCTGGAGAGCAAGCGACACCTTGTTGCGGGAGCCCCTGACGTCCTCCAGGAACTCCCGCAGCTCCTCTCGCAGCACGTGGGGGGGTGGGGTCACTGGCCCCTGGTGACCCACCAGTGGGGCCTCTGGGACAGCCCCGTGGCCCACGGGGACGGGAAGGCAAGGGGCGGACCCCCGACGTGGCGCCCAATGGGCTGACGCCACGCGCTCCGCCTCAGACCCCGGCTCGACGGGGGGCGGCGGAGGGAAGAGTGCAGCCCCGAGGGGGTCGGGGCTGTGAAACGTAAAGGCCGCTCCCTGGGGGTCTCCCTGCGGGAAAGGGAAGGAGACAGCACCAGGGGCGGCAATAACAGCGTGGGAGGTGGAGGAGACAGGGACGGGGTCAGGAGTAAGGGCAGGGCTGGGCTCAGGAGCAGGGTCGGGAGGAGGGGCAGACATGGGACTCTGGGCCGCAAGAGCTGAAACGTCAGGAGGCGGCTCCTCGCGGCCAGGCGCAGGGGTTTGAGGGGTAGGGAGGGGGTCCCCGGGGACACCGGGTTCAGGCTCAACCGCTGGCAGGGCAGCCTCAGCGGTGAGGGATGCAGAACCCTCAGTGGGGCCTTCGCCCAGGAAGGAAACCGGTTGCCCCGCGCCACCGAGGGATCCCCCTGGTGGCTCGCCTCCTGGCCGTGAGGCACCAGCCCTCGCCTCAACAGGCTCGGCAGCCGTCAGCGAGGTGCCCTCCGCGGCCGGGCAGGCAGAAGAGTCCAGGGGGCCCCCGGAGGCGGGAGTGGACGCAGCAGTCGGGGCGATAGGACACAGGGAGGGGGAATCCGGGGTGAGGTTGGCTAGGTCGGGGCCCGCTGACAGAGGGTCATTCTCCCCCAGGGTAACTGGGGTCAGCCCCAGGGCCTCGATCTCCTCAAAGAGGGAGGGGAGCTCGCCGCCCACCACCCCAGGGTCGTCCCCACTCGCGCCCGAGGTGACGCTCACCACGGGTGTTGTAGGGGGCACAGGCGGCACGGGGATAGGAGGGGACTCATCAGGGGCCTCCGCCGGGAGGGACTGCGGAGGAGGGACGGTGGTACTCTCCAGTGCTGCCACGTCTTCCCCAGCTGGGACTGGCATATGGTCTGATCCCGCGGGCATGCCGGAAGGCTCGGGGTTTGCGGCCCCCTTCCTGGTCTTACGGGGGGCTTCCGCATCAGATGGCGCGGGCGGAGCCCGAGCCTTCCGCTTGCCCCGCCTACCCTGTGCTAAGGTCCAGCCCTCCATGGCGTCACCTGCGGGCTGGTCGACAGGGGTTGGGTCGGAGGGCAGGGATGGTGGTTCGTGGACTTGGAGGGGCACTGCTGGGACAGCCGGAGGAAGGGAAGATACCCCCTGGGGAGGGCCCTCTCCCACGCCCGGCAGTACCCCTGCCGCACCCTCCTCCACAGGCCCCGCCAGGGCGCAGGCATCGGAGGCGGAGCTCTCCCGCTCGTCTGGGCATGCCGAGGGAGGTACCCCTGCAGCCCGAGCGGGAGCAGTGATGGATTGAAGAGGAGGAGGGGCGGCCCTGGGCTCCGGGCAGCCAGGCGCGCCGGCGATGACGGGGCCAGCAGTCTGCCGGGGCTTGGGGGTCCCGAGTGCTCCTCCGAGCTGGGCCAAGGGGCAGTCCCTCCGGACGTGCCCCGTTGCCCGGCAGAGGTAACACTGGGCCTCCCCCGTAGAATAGTGCACCCGGTAATGGGCCCCCTGATAGGGGACCAGGAAGGACCCCTCGAGTGCCTCTCCGCCACGCGCCGCCGGCGGCAGTTGAAGCTGCACCTGCCGGCGGAATGAGAGGACGTGACGGAGGGCGGGGTCCTTGCAGCCCAAGGGGAGAGGGCTCACTATGGAGATGGGCTTCCCCAGAGTCGAGAGGGCGGGTAGCAGGGCGGCATTGGGAAGGAATGGAGGGACGGACGTCAGAACAACACGGACACCCAGGTCCTCCAGCGGCTCCAGGGGGACGAACACGCCCCCCACCGCCAGGCCCTTCTCCACCGCCTCCTGGGCGGCAGCCTCCGAGGCAAGGAAGAAGACCACCTTGCCAAACATCTTGGAGGCTGCCACGATGGCCGTGGGCCCCACCACCCTTGCCAACGCCCGCACGTAGGTCTCCACGTGGGGCGAGGTGGGCACCAAGAGGCAACGGACGCCATGCTTCCTGGTCAAGGTGGGGAACGGGCCCCGGCCGCCGTAGGTGGTACTGGAGGCGGCGGTCGGGGGAGATGACGTAGCGGCGGGCTGGGGGGCCACCACCACCTGGGCGTATGCCCTGGGGGCCGGGGGAGGGGCACCCGCAGAGCTGGTGGAAGGAACAGCGGGGAGGGGCGCCGCGGCCGGTGGCGGAGCCGCGGCAGCGATGGCAGCCACTGCCATGGAGGGCTTAGTCTGCCGCGCAGGACCCTTCCCCTTCTTCTTGCCCTGGCCCTTTCTGCCAGCTGGGGGGGATCCCCCAGAATCGGAGGGGGCGAGGGACGTGGCAGCAGTGGAGGTCACCCCGGCGCCGGGCGCTGCCGGCGCTTTAGCGGGAGAGGTGGCAAGCGGTCCGGCAGCGGCGGTTGAGGCTGAGACTGGGGGGTTTGGGGGTAGAGCAGGCGGGGGAGGGGGGACAGGGGTTGTCCCAGGAGTCCCACCCGCCGCATCTCCCGCCATGGTGAGTAGGGAAGGAGGGGAAAAGACCCGAGAAGGGGAGGGGAGGGAAAGCAGGTCAACCACTCCTCCCTGCTAGGCTGGAGGCAGGGGAAGAGGGTGCCAAAATGGGGGTGGGGGCAGAGAAGGGGACTATCAAGGACTTTGGGGGGGGGGTCAGGCACCAACACAAGATTGAAATCCGGCTCCTCTAGCTGCACTAGGGGAGGGGAGGGATACAACAGCAATTGGGGGGTGCAGTGCAAGAGGGGCAAACTCAAACGGGGGAAGCACAAGCGCACTAAAGGGGCATGGGCGCACGAGGGGAGGGGCTGATCAGGATGAAGAGGTCATGGGGAAGGGGAGCAACCAGGCTGGGAGTGGGGCAAAGGGACCAAGGGGCCAGCTGCAGGGCTGGGGCAGGACAAACAAAGCTGCAAAGGGAGACGGGCGGGGCAGGCAAACAAACTGAAGCTGGGGGGGGGCAGGGAACTGCTACAAGGGGCAATGGGGCAGGCAACAAGGGGCAAAGCTAGGGGGCTGGTTGCAGAGGGGAAGGGGTCAGTCCAGGGGAGGAGGGGTGCGTGCACCCACGAGCACTTGTGCAAAGTCAATATGGGTGGCTGGCTGCTGCTGGAGGCCCAAAAGCTGGCAAAAGGGCGTGGCCAGCCAGGCAAGCAGCTGAGTCTCAGGGCCAAGGACCAAGGCAGGTGGCAAGCAGTCTGTGGGGGTGGTGGAGGGGGCAGCGGTGGTGGTGGGGGTTGGGGGGGACACAGAGGGACCAAGGGGCAGGCTCCACGCCACACCCTGTGTGCCCCCACAAACACAGTCTACACCCCCACCACTAGAGCACAGTCAAAGAGTTACTCAGTTCCTGAGGGCCCCCTCCACAGTGGTCTCCAGAGTCTTCCTGTGTACTCCCCCAGCAGCCGGTGGTCTTCTCAGTCCTCACCTTCCTCCAGCAGCTCCCAGGCAAACACAGCTCCAGCAGCAGCAGCTCCTTCTCCAGCAACCCCGGTGGCCAGGCAGGAAGGACCCCACGTAGGTGGTAGCAGCAGTGGTGGCGGTGATGGGGTCCTGGCTTCTCCCCCCGGAGGTGGAGGAGTGGGGGCTGGCCAGCAAGGCCCCCCCACCCCACCTAGCAGCAGTGGCAGCAAGCAGCAGCAGCAGCAGTCCAGCAAAGGAGTACTCCAGCCAGCAGCAGCAGCCCAGGAAGGGAGAAGGGGCTCTAGCCAGCAAGGCAGCCAGAGAAGGGGGAGCACTCCAGCCATCTATTGGGTGTCTGGGAAGTGGGCAGGCAAAGCCCGCCCATTGCTAAAGGATCCTCCCCCAGCCTAAGGGGAGGAACCACAGGGCCACAGAACCCACTGAGTGCGGGGGACAACTAATAAAAGAACAGGGACAGGAGTGAGGTCAAAGGGTCAGAAGGAGGGATCCTAACGGGGACACCGAGCAGAGAACCCCGGACAGCGCCCACTGCTCCTCGAAGGCGTCAAGGGAGCCAGTGGACGCCGCCCAGAGGAACTCCGCCCGGATGCGTGATCGGACCATGGAGCGGAAGCAAGCCCCACAGTCACCGGAGTCTCCGTCGGCCAACCTCCCCTCCCTGGTCGCGTGGATGGCCTTTTTCGCCAGGGCGAGGAGGAGGTTGACCAGGAGGTCCCGGGACTTCGTGGGGCCACGGATAGGGAGTGCATACAGAAGGAGGTGAGGGGAAAAGTGTAACCAAAAATGCAAGAGGATGGCTGTGAGGAGCCGGTGTAGGGGCTGCAACCTGGCGCACTCTAAGTACACGTGCGCCAGGGTCTCCCTCACGCCGCAGAAGGGGCAGGTGTTCGGGACAGGGGTAAACCGCGCCAAGTACACGCCCGTGCTCACGGCCCCATGGAGGAGCCGCCAACTGATATCCCCAGTGGGCCGTGGGACCAGGGTGGAGTAGAGGCTGGCCCACCGGGGCTCCTCACCCTCCAGAGGTGGCAGGAGGTCCCGCCACTTCGTATCAGGGCGGGACACGAGGGTGAGGAGGTGAAGGATGTAGAGCACGAGCGTGTAGAGCTGTTTCCTCGGCGCGGTTTGGAAACGTACCGGCTGCAGGTCGTGCAGCCGGCTTGCGGAGAAGGGACGGGGGGGGGCGGTCGGGCCTACGGGGCAGGGGCCCGATGAAAAGGTCCGGAGGGCTTGGGGTGGGGGGTGGGCGGGGCATGCCCTCCCGCAGGACCCGGTCGAGATAGGCCCGAGCAGCGGGCGGCAAAGCGGCCTCCACCTCCTGGAGTACGCGCCGGGGAGTGCGAGGTCTGGAGAGCCCCATGCGGTGAGCGAGCGTCAGGGGATCCAGCCAGCCTCCCCGGTCGTAGTCCAGGAGGTCTCCGACCCTGGTGGCTCCCGCCAGGACCAGCCTCCGGCACACCGCGGGGGACTCCGCCACCTGCACACGAAGCTGGGGATTGTGTAGCAGGGGCTCCGCGAGGAGGTCGGCCCCCACGGTGGCCGCCACGGACCTGGTCGCAGAGAATAGCTTCCAGGTCCGGAGGAGGTCCTGGTAGAAGACCGGCAGCCCGGAGAGGTCTCGCGGAAGACCTCTCGGATGGAGGTAAAAGAGCTGCCGGTCGTATCGGAGCCCTCGAAAGCGGCGGAGGAAGGCGTGCGCCAATACGCTCCACGCCGGACTACCCGCACCAAACAGGAGCCTCTGCAGGGCCTGGAGGCGGAAGACGTGGACCTGAGTGCGCAGGCACTTCAGGCCCTGCCCCCACTCCTCCAGGGGCAGGTGGAGGACCCCTGCAGGGACCCAGTGCAGTCCTGGCCAAAAGAATTCCAGAATCACAGTCCGGAGGTTGGCCAGGAAACCCGGGGCCGGGACCAGGGTGTTGAGGCGGTACCAGAGCATGGACAGGACCAGTTGGTTGAGCACCAGTGCCCTCCCTCGAAGGGAAAGGCACCGGAGGAGTCCTGTCCATTTCCGGAGCCGCTCCGTCACCCTGACCTGCAAACCGAGCCAGTTCTCCGGCGGAGACGGGTGCGTGGCGGAAAGGTAAACGCCGAGATAGAGCAGCGGACCCGCGCTCCACCGGATGGCCTGGAGCGCGGGTGGGAGGGAGCCTGCCTGCCACCCGTCCCCGACCACCAGGCCAGAGCTCTTGACCCAGTTGACCCGGGCGGAGGAGGCCGCCGAGTACACCGCCTGGCAGGCCTCCACCCGCGCCAAGTCGCCCGGGTCCTGGACCACGAGGAGCACATCGTCGGCGTACGCCGACAGGACCAGCCGCAGCTCCGGCTCCTGAAGCACCAACCCCGTCAACCTCCTGCGGAGGAGACAGAGGAAGGGCTCGATGGCCAGAGCGTACAGCTGGCCCGAGAGGGGGCACCCCTGCCGCACTCCCCGCCCGAAGCTGACCGGTTCGGTCAGGGTCCAGTTGAGCCTGACCAGACACTCTGCGGAAGCGTACAGCACCTGGAGAAAACCCACAAACTGGGACCCGAAGCCCAACGCTCGCAGAGTGCCCAGGAGGTACCCGTGGTCCACCCTGTCGAACGCCTTCTCCTGATCCAGGGACAGGAGGGCGAACGACAGACCATCCCTGCACCCAAGCTCTAAGAGATCCCGGACCAAATAGAGGTTATCGAAGATGCTACGGCCCGGGACGGTGCAGGTCTGGTCCGGGTGGATCACGTCCGCCAGCACGGACCCCAGCCGCAGCGAGATGGCCTTGGCGATGATCTTGTAGTCCATGCTGAGGAGCGAGACGGGACGCCAATTCCGTAAATCGCGGAGGTCCCCCTTCTTCGGCAATAAGGCGAGCACAGCTCGCCTGCACGAGAGAGGGAGGACCCCGCCCTGCAAGGACTCGGCCCAGACGCTGGCCAGGTCTGGGCCGAGGACGTCCCAGAACACGCGGTAGAACTCCACGGTCAGCCCGTCCATGCCCGGAGACTTGTTGGTGGGCATGCGACGGAGGGCGTCCGAGAACTCGGCCAGAGAGAGAGGCAGCTCTAGCCGGTCCCGGGCGCCCGCGCTGAGCGTAGGGAGCTCGTCCCAAAGCACTCTGCGAGCGGCGGGATCGGTCGGGTCCGGGGAGAAAAGGCGCGCGTAGAAGGTCCGGGCCCTCTCGCACATCTCCGCCGGATCCGTGAGGGGGGTGCCGTCCTCCGCCAGGAGGCAGGTGATGTGCTTCTGGGCCCCCCTCCGTTTCTCCAGGGCGTAGAAGAAGCGGGAGCCGCGATCCATCTCCCGAAGGAGGCGGATGCGGGAGCGAACAAAGGCGCCCCGAGCCCGATGGTCCTCGAGGACCCGGAGCTCCTCCCGCTTCTCCTGGCACGCTCCGCACAGGGATGGATCCTCGGGGCTGGCGGCCAGACGCCTCTCCAGCTCTAAGACCTCCCGTTCCAACTGCTCTATCGCCGCATCCCTCCGTCGGCTGACGCCCCGGGTGTAGTCGCGGCAGAAGAGCCGGGCGCGCACCTTCCCCACATCCCACCAGCGCCGTGCCGAGGGAAAGGCACGCTGCTGCCCTCGCCAGGCCAGCCAGAACTCCCGGAAGGACGCCACGAAGCCCGCATCCTCCAGTAAGCTGTTGTTGAAGTGCCAGTAGGCCGGCCCCGGCCTCTCCGCACTGAGAGAGGCTGTCACGGTGACGAGGTGGTGGTCAGAAAAAGGGGCCGGCCGGACGCTGGAGGACAGGGCCCGTGAAAGGTGGAAGCGTGACATGTAGATGCGGTCCAACCGGGAGTGGCAGGACCGATGGGCTCCTACCCGGACATAGGTGAACGTGGTGACATCGTCCGGGTGGTGGTCGCGCCAGACGTCCACCAGGGAGTGATGGTTGACGATCTCCCGGAGGACGTCCGCGGCGGCCTGGCTCTGCTCGGTCCCCGAGCGGTCCCGCTCCTCCAGGATGATGTTGAAGTCCCCACCCAGGACCAGGCACTCACGAGGATCCAGGGAGCCGAGGAAGGCGGACGCCTGCTGATAGAACGGCAACCGCTCCGGGGCCGATGTCGGGGCGTAGACGTTCACGAGGTTCACCACGAGCCCCTCCAAGCGGACCCGGAGGTGCAGCAGGTGGCCCGACACAGCCTCGGCAACCCCCAGCACCTCCGGCCGTAGGTCGGGGGAGAACAGGGTAGCCACTCCAGCACTACGGGTGGAAAGGTGGCTGAAGTAGACCCCGTCCCCCCACTCCAGCCGCCAGCTGGCTTCGGCGGCCGGATCCGTGTGGGTCTCCTGCAGGAAAATCACAGAGTACCCCCCCTCCCGAAGGAAGGAGAGCACCTGGCTCCTGCGGAAACCCACCCTACAGCTCCGGGTGTTCAATGAGGCAAAGATGATGGGCGCCATGAGGAGGGCTGGGGGGGATCCTCGCCGGCAGGGACGCCCACGGCCCCCAGTGGGCCGCGCAGCAAACCGTGACCCACCCCGAAGGTGAGCAAGGAGTCACGGAAGCCGCGGACCCGCTGGTAAGTCGCGGCACCCTGCTTCCCGGTCCTCTTGCCCTCCCCCATGAGGGCCCTCGCGGCCCGGAGGATCTGATGGAAATCCCCCCAGCGCTGGAGAGCAAGCGCCACCTTGTTGCGGGAGCCCCTGACGTCTTCCAGGAACTCCCGCAGCTCCTCTCGCAGCGCGTGGGGGGGTGGGGCCCCTGGCCCCTGGTGACCCACGAGCGGGGCTCCTGGGACAACCTCGTGGCCCATGGGGACGGGAAGGCAAGGGGCGGACCCCCGACGTGGCGCCCGATGGGCCGGCGCCACAAGGTCCGCCACAGAGCCCGGCTCGACGGGGGGCGGCGGAGGGAAGAGTGCAGCCCCGAGGGGGTTGGGACAGCAAAACGTAAAGCCCGCCCTCTGGGGGTCACCCTCCGGAAAAGGGAAGGGGACAGCCCCAGGGGCGGCAATAACAACAGGGGCAGTGGAGGGGACTGGGACAGGGTCAAGGCCAAGGGCGGGGCCGAGGTCAGGGATAGGGACAGAGGTGGGATCCGGGACCGCAGGAGCTGAACCGTCAGGAGCGTGCTCCTCACGGCCAGGCGCGGAGATCAGAGGGGCAGGGAGGGGGTCCCCAGAGATGCCGGGCTCAGGCTCGGTGGTAGGCGCGCTAGCCACGGCATCGGGAGATGGAACACCGTCGGTGGGGCTCCCGCCCGGGAAGGCATGTGGGTGCTCTGCACCACCGAGGGATATCCCCGTGAGCCCGTCTCCCGGCTGTGGGGCACCGGCCGTCGCCTCAACGGGCTTGGCGGCCGGCAGCGGGGCGCCAAACACGGCCAGGCAGGGCGGGGAATCCAGGGGTCCCCCGGAGGCGGGAGCAGATGCAGCGGCCAGGAGGAGGGAACACGGGGAGAGGGGAGCTGGGGTGAGGACGGCTGGGTCGAGGCCCGCTGGCGGAGGGTCATCCTCCCCCTGGGTAACCGGGGTTAGACCCAGGGCCTCGATATCCTCAAATATGGAGGGGTGCTCACCTCCCACCACCCCGGGGTCCTCCCCGCTGGAGCCGGAGGCAATAAGCGCCCCGACTGGTGCAGGGGGCGCAGGCGGCAATGGAGCAGGGGGGACCAAATCCGAGGCCGCCACAGAGGGGGGTTGCAGAGGAGGGACGGTGGAACCCTCTGGTGCCGCCACGACTTCCCTGGCCGGAACTGGCGGACGGGCCGACCCCGAGGGCACGGCGGAAGGCTCGGCATCCGTGGCCCCCTTTCTGGTCTTACAGGGGGCTCCCGCATCAGGTGGTAAGAGCGGAGCTCGAGCCTTCTGCTTGCCCTGCCTACCCTGGACCTGGGTCCAGCCCTCCATGGCGTCGCTCACGGGCTGGGTGTCAGAGGTCGGGTCAGAGGGCAGGGTTGGTGGGTCGTGGACCTGGAGGGGCACAGGTGAGACAGCGGGAGGAAGGGAAGATACCCCCTGGGGAGGGCCCTCTCCCACGCCCGGCAATACCCCTGCCACACCCTCCTCCACAGGCCCCGCCAGAGTGCAGGCAGCGGAGGCAGGGCCCACCCGCTCGTCTGGGCATGCCGAGGGAGGTACCCCTGCAGCCCGAGCGGGAGCAGTGATGGATGGAGGAGGAAGAGGGGCGGCCCTGGGCACCAGGCGGTCAGGGGTGCCGGCGATGACGGGGCCGGCACCCTGCCGGGGCTCGGGGGTCCCGGGCACTCCTCCGAGCCGAGCCAAGGGGCAGTCCCTCCGGACGTGCCCCCTCGCCCGGCAGAGGTAGCACCGGGCCTCCCCCGTGGAATAGTGCACCCGGTAATGGGCCCCCTGATAGGGGACCAGGAAGGACCCCTCGAGCGCCTCTCCGCCACGTGCCGCCGGCGGCAGTTGAAGCTGCACCTGCCGGCGGAACGAGAGGACGTGACGGAGGGCGGGGTCCTTGCAGCCCAAGGGGAGAGGGATCACCACTGAAATGGGCTTCCCTAGAGTTGAGAGGACAGGCAACAGGGCGGCATTGGGGAGGAAGGGGGGGACAGAGGTCAGGGTAATACGGACCCCCAGGTCCTCCAGCGGCTCCAGGGGGACGAACACACCCCCCACTGCCAGGCCCTTCTCCACCGCCTCCTGGGCGGCGGCCTCAGAGGCAAGGAAGAAGACGACCTTGCCATACATCTTGGAGGCCGCCACGATGGCCGTGGGCCCCACCACCCGCGCCAACGCCCGCACATAGGTCTCCACGTGGGGCGAGGCGGGCACCAGGAGGCAACGGACGCCGTGCTTCCTGGTCAAGGTGGGGAAGGGGCCCCGGCCGCTATAGATGGTAGCGGAGGCGGCAGCCTGGGGAGACGACGAAGCGGCAGGCGGGGGGGCCGCCGCCACCTGGGCGTATGCCCTGGGGGCTGAGGGAGGGGCACCCGCAGAGCTGGTGGAGGGAACAGCGGGGAGGGGCGCCGCGGCCGGTGGTGGGGCCGCGGCAGAGGCGACAGGCTCCGCCATGGAGGGCTTAGGTTTCCTAGCGGGGCCCTTTCCTTTCTTCTTGCCCTGGCCCTTCCCGCCAGCCGGAGGGGGTCCCCCGGAAGCAGAGGGGGCGAGGGACGTGGCGGCAGCAGAGGTCACCCCTGCACCCGCCGCTGCCGGCGCCGCAGCGAGAGTGGTGGCAGGCGGTCCGGCAGCAGCGGCAGTGGTAGAGAGCAGGGGGGTCGTTGAGGGAGCAGGGTGGGCGGGGGGGACAGGGGTCGTCCCAGGGGTCCCATCCGCTGCGTCCCCCGCCATGACGAGTAGGGAGGGAGGGGAAACACCAGAGAAAGGGAGGGGAGGGGAAAGAAGAGCAACCACTCCTCCCCGCTAGGCTGCAGGCAGGGGAGGAGGGTGCCAAAATGGGGGGGGGGCAGATAAGGGGCCAAGCAAGGACTCGGGGGCGGGGAGCAGTCACCGGACACGGGAGGGAAAACCGGCTCCCCTAGCCGCACTAGGGGAGGGAAGGGATACAAATGCAATCGGGGGGTGCAGTGCCAGAGGGAAAAACTCAAACGGGGGGCACAAGCGCACGAGAAGGGTACAGGCGCACGAGGGGGGGCCGAACAGGGCGAAGGGGCAGTAGGGAAGGGGCTCAACAAGGCTGGGAGTGGGGCAGAGGGACCAAGGGGCCGGTTGCGGGGCTGAGGTAGGACAAACAAGGCTACAAAGGGGGACGGGCGGGGCAGGCAAACAAACTGAAGCTGGGAGTGGATGGGCAAAAGGCTACAAGGGGCAATGGGGCAGGCAACAAGGGGAAAAGGCTGGGGGGCCTGTCACAGAGGGGGAGGGGTCAGTTTGGGGAGGGGGCTGGGGGGGTGCGTGCACCCACGAGCACTCGTGCAGGGGCTAAAGGTGTGGCTGGCTGCTGCTGGAGGCCCAAACGGTGGAAAAAGGGCGTGGCTGGCCAGGCAAGCAGCTGAGTCCCAGAGGTGGGGACCGAGGCAGACGGTAAGCAGTCCGTGGGGGTGGTGGAGGGGGCAGCGGTGGTGGTGGGGGTTGGGGGGGACACAGATGGACCAGGGGGCAGGCTCCACGCCACACCCCCTGTGCCCCCACAAACACAGTCTACACCCCCACCACTAGAGCACAGTCACAGAGTTACTCAGTTTCTGAGGGCCCCCTCCACAGTGGTCTTCAGGGTCTTCCTGTGCGCTCCCCCAGCAGCCGGTGGTCCTCTCAGGCCTCACGTGCCTCCAGGCTCCAGCAGCTCCCCAGGCAAACACAGCTCCAGCAGCAGCGGCTCCTCCTCCAACAACCCAGGTGGCCAGGCAGGAAGGACCCCACACAGGTGGTAGCAGCGGTGATGGTGGCGGTGGTGGGGTCCTGGCTTCTCCCTCCGGAGGTGGAGGAGTGGGGGCTGGCCAGCAAGGCCCCCCCCCACTTGCTCAGCAGCAGCAGCAGCAGTCCAGGAAGGGAGAAGGAGCTCCAGCCAGCAGGGCAGCCAGAGAAGGAGAGGGAACACTCCAGCCAGCAGGGCAGCCCAAGCAGACACAGAGCGCTCCCGGTAGCACGGGTGCTTATCCTGCTCCTGCCCTGAAGGGGTGAAAACAGCCCTGGGGGGCGGTTGTGGCTGGGAACTGCTAAGCTGGGCTGATTGGGAAGTGGCTGCAGCTGGGCCATGCCTCAATCAGGGCACAGATGGCCTGTATAAAGAGGCTGGGAACCAGAAGCTCAGGTGTCTCACTCTGTCTGTAGATGGAGAAGGGCCTGGCTGCAGGGAGTGAAGGACAGAGTACCTGATTGAAGCAGGACTGGGGATAGGCTGGGGAGTTCTAGCCTGGAAAACCCCAAGCTGTAGCCTAGCAGAAGGCCAAGGGGTACTAGGGGTTGCAGAGGGCAGCCCAGGGGTAGGCTAAGGCAGCAGGTCCAAACCCAACCTTGCCAGTGATGAGTAGGCTGATACTGCAGTCTGCCCCAGGGTGTGGGGCTAGGCAATGACTGGCAGTAGCCATATACTGAGGTGAGGTGGGGATAGTGGGTGGGGAGGTTCCTCTGGGAGGGGGAAACCCTGAGAGAAAGGGGTTACTGTCAGGGGGTAGCACCCCAGGTAAAAGGGCACTGGGTCCGGGGAGGGACATGTGGGGCCAGAGGACAGGCAGATCACCAGCCTGCAGAGGGTGCTCTGGAGCTGAATTGAGCTAATTCCCAGAAGTCACCAGCAGGAGGTGCCGCAGGGGTGAGTCTGATCATCTTCAAGGACCAAGAGCAACTAAATCATCCCAGCCAGGGCTTTGTCAAGCCTGGCCTTAAAAACCTCTAAGGATGGAGATTCTACCATCTCCGTAGGCAACCCATTCCAGTGCTTCACCACCCTCCTAGTGAAATAATGTTTCCTAATATCCACCCTAGACCTCCCCCACTGCAACTTGAGACCATTGCTTCTTGTTCTGTTATCTGCAACCATGAAGGAGCTTGGCTGTTTTCCCCCTTTGGAACCCACCCCCCTTCAACACTGCATGTTGCAAATGCATTAGAACCCCAAAGTGAAATTGATTGTTCCACTCTCACTGTCCAAACTCAGTGAAGTACAAACATAATCAAACAGCACTTATCCTGAAAGCCCTCTGAGTGTGGAACTACCACTGATTTCAATAGGAGTTCTGTGCAAGAGAGCATACAGCATCAGCCTCTTACTGGTGATCTACATAGTGGTAAACAGACTGTGAAGGATGGGATTTTTCATGGCTCTTAGCTTTGGTTTAACTCCTATTTACTACAGGGCTTCTTTAAACCTATGGACAAATTTAAAGTCAGATTCTTCAGGGGGATGTGTATGAAAATTCCCCCACTCCCACCCCCATCTTGTGTAGCCTACACAAGGGCCATGCAGCATTGTAGTTCCTGCTCCTTCCTGATCCCATTACTCAGGCATCATTTGCCATGCACTGACCAATAGTGCTGACCAGTCTAGCCAGGGGCAACCTATAAAATGGTGTAGCAGCAGTCACAGACCATCTGCATGGTCAAGAGCTACATGAGATCTCTTCTGACCCCATCATGACAGAATGTTTCCTGCTGTTCCACCTGGGGTGGTACAGCTCTGAATGGGCTCCCTTATGTTGGGATTTGTGTAAGTTAGGTTGTGATGCACCTACATTTTAAGTGTTTCAAACCCACAGATTTTAGCACTATAACATCAATTGTGGAAATTAATTTTCATGGATGGATGCTTTAGAGAAGGATTTCAGGAAACAATGAGTCCATTCCCCTCAACGGCTGAATGAATGAACAAGTGTAAGAATGCCTCCTTTACTCTTCAGTTGGTTGGGTACTATATATTTCTGTTCTCTGGTACCTGTACTCACAAAGTGGAGCCTCAGATACAGTATCTCTAAATGTTTTAATAAATCTTGCATTGGTTTTTAACGGCACATCATTTTTTAAAGATTTCTCCACTCTGCATAATGCACTGTACAGATGTAGAGACTAAATTAGGCTTTGAATAATAAATTGGCTGACTGGAAAAAGAGGAAGTGCCAAAATGCGCTGAAAATTATTAAAAATGGAAAACAAGTGTGTAATGTAAATCAAATTAAACAAGATGAAATAGTTAAAATTCATTGAAAAATGTAGAAAGAAATGCAGTGTGGGAGCTTTTGCTGGGGAAAAAAAGATGAGCCATTCTTCTCTCAATATAGTATTGTCCTGCTAAACAAAAAAAATGAAACCATGGTCATAAATGGCTTAATTAATCCCTGGGCACATCTTATAGTGATGCCCCACATCCAAACTAACATCTGAAGACAACGGTGTATTGTTGTCTCTTGGGAATCCATTGTTTTGTTTTCTCTAAATGAGTTGCTCTAGCTACAAACCACAATTAGTGAAGTTTCTGAAGGCAGAGAGTCTTAGCCACTGAAATGCTAAGTGAAAATAAAACATTGTGGGTTTCCCCACCACCATCCAGATTACTTCATTTATTTAGCATTTCATTCACTATAAAAGCAGCAGACATATAATTATAGTTCACAAAATACCGTTATAAATAGAACAGAAGATAAGAAGCCAAATGTAGGCAGTTACTTTATGAATAGATTACTGCAATACTGAAAGTCACAGTAGTTAACCTAAAACACTTTTGAATTTTAATGGTCTTGGTCCTTGCCCCCCATTCACCCTACATGAGGGTTTCAGGCCATTGGAGGGCTCTACATATGTATAGCTCCAATGATAGCCCTTATCCTAGTTCATCTTCAATGTTCCCACCACAATGGCCTATTTGGAGTGTGGGCCTGATACTCACCTCTACAGGATTTGGAGGGGAGACTCTACAACCCACACTTTGCTGCATTTCTAGCTGCTGCTGCTATCTCCGAGGTAGGAATGCCACAAGGGTTTAGCTTCTGTGGGCCCTGCACACTGAGAGGTGAAATTCAGCTATATAGGAATAAGTATCACCACTTACAGAAGCAAGTACTCTCAGTTCTCATGCTTCCGGGCATAAGCTTAGGAGTGACAATACTACCATATTTGTAAATAAATGGCGTTTTACTGCCAAACTGAAATTCCAGGAGAGAATTTAAAAGAATAGGACAATCCTACTGGGTGTTTCACATGCCCTTTCGGAACATTTGTCAGAGCTTGGCCACATGTATCAGCAGGTTTTATATGGGCACTGACAATAAGAGCTACATGGTTGCCAGGGCTCCCACAACCCAAAGACAAAACAGGAGACAAAAGAGAGAGAGCCCTGCTGGCTGATGTAATTCCTGCCAAATACATTGCTGCACATGTTTCTTTGAGCTGTGTTATGAGAGAGAGAGAGCCTGCCTGACAGCTATGGGAGAAAAAAATACAGCTTTTCATAGTTCATGGCTCATTGCCTTGTGGAAATGGTAAGAAATTTGAGAACCAGAAAGACCTAACTACCCCAGATAGGTACAACTACTAATTAGGTAACATCTGTACAGTGGGTACCTGAAGTGGACCTGAGTTGAGGATCTTGAACAGACAGTAAACAGTGACTGATGAAGTTGGTAAAATGTTGTTTTAAAACAGTGTTAAGCCACATGTGTAATCCAAAATTTAGTAATTAATTTTTGGAGTTTATATTAGTCTTCTGTATTTTCATTTAGATGCGTTCACAACTCTCTTTATTTTGGAAGCTCTAGTTGCACTTGTATCTTAGCTACATTCGAAGGTTAGTCTAAAGATGATTTTTCACCTCGCAATGATACATCCTGGGCAGGCATTCAAAAAAAAAGAATCTTCCAGTACAGAGAGGGATGTTCTCTCTCTCCCACTCTGCCTGCCTTCCTCCCCTCCCCCATCACCACTGCAAGCTGTATATTTAGATTTGGGTAGGAACTCTTTCTACCAAGGAGGAAAATTTTGTTTGAAACTTTTTTCCAACAAAAAATGAAGATTCAGTGACTCTGAAAAGTTTCTAAATTCATGTTGGTTTCATTAAATTGTTTGTCTCAGAAAAAACGAAATAAAAAAATGTCAAAACATTTTGTTCTGATATTTGCAAAATGAAACATTTTGACTTTGTGTTTCTAAGCAACTTTTCATTTTGGAATAGCCTTCAATTTTTTTTTAAATGGAAAAATGTAAACAAGTTCAAAATCAAAATGAAACACTTCATTTTGGGACAAACAATTTTTTAACAACTTTCAAAATTCTCAAAAATTTTGTGTTTGGGACACCCAAAATAACTCCCCTCCCCCCTAATTTTTTTATTAGAATTGCCAGTGAACTGAAAAAACTATTCACAGCGTTCTACTTCCTTCTAGACAAAATCTTGGCTATGCTGAAGTTAAGATTGAGAATACATATGAGTAATTGAAGGGTAAAAAGTCAAAACCTTACAAATGAATCAAACAATTCAATCAGTGGAAACTGAAAATCAAAAGTTAAGAAGAAACGCAAAGATTTGAATCAGGTGTGACAATCTTGACAAACTCATGTTCTCCTCTTCTTATCCACACCCTGTTCATGGCGCATGGGATCCTGTTAAGAGCCATCTTCTGCTCTCTCCTGCTCCAACCTACTACCTTTGTACTTCCTCAGTCGTGCTTTTTCTTTTTTCCAGGCATCTTTTATCTATTCTTCATACATGGGATCCTAGACAAATCTGTATTGATTCAGTTGTGCAACTGTAGAGATTTTTTTCACTATATCTGGAATGGATGCAAATATGGTTTTAACAAAGATTAAAGCTTTCATTTGCCTTAAAGATATCACCTTAAATAACATGGAAAAATAGCATTGTCTGTTTTCACTTAAATTAAAAACATCCAACAGAGAAGCTGAGATCTTGCCCCTTTTTTAAAAAAAGGCTTTTTACAAAAAAAGTTGTCCCTTCAGTACAAACTGATCAAATCTAGTATAATATTTTTCTTTATTTTTCTCCAAGCAGCTCTTGAATGATAGATCAACACAGAAGACAGGAGAGAAAATGATGCCCTCAGAAAATCTGATGAACAGTAAAATAGCCCCATGCCTGCAGGAGATGAAAGTCTTTATTTCCATTCCATATGTGTTTACTGGCAGCAGGTTCAGTGGCTTTATTTAATTTTTATTTTGTGCAGTGCTATCCTTCAGTCATGCTCCCAGTTTCCAATATTCCCAAGTTCAAAATGAAAAATAAAGAGAAGCTGCTTTGGTGAAAAGCTCAGTGAAACTTACAGTGATAGCTCTCAGAGGTACCTCTCTTCTGGAATACAGGAACTCCACCTATGGTCAAGCTTGTCATATAAGAGTAACTTTACAAATGCACTTAGGAACTTACTATCCATTGACTTTCAATGGGAGTGCCATTTGGGTCTTTGACAGCCACCCCCAGAGTCAAAATATCTCCAGAGGTCAATGACTGGTGCTACCACTAATGCACCTAAGTGAGTCTTTATTATTATGTTGATCCTTGCTGGGAGTTTTATTTTTGTTTAAATGGTTGCCTGATTATTGATTAAAACTGAAAAATTAACACTATTGATCAGAGACCCTCTTTTTGGTCTGTGTTTGTACAGAACTTCACACAATGGGATCTGGTCTGTAACTGGGGTTCCTAGTTACTGTTGCAGTACAAATCATAACAAAATAATAATAAATCCCTTTTATTGAAAAACAAAACAATGATCAATGAGCTACCTTGATTACATTAGCCTCATTAGTATTCACCCCTTCTTGTCAACTGTTGAGAATAGCCCATTTCTACCTTAATTGAATTGGCTCATTAGCATAGACACCGCACTTGGTAAGGCAACTCCCATCTTTTCATGTGCTGTGTATTTATACCTGCTGCTATATTTTCCACTCCATATATCTAATGAAGTGGGTTTTCGCCCATGAAAGCTTATGCCCAAATAAATTTGTTAGTCTCTAAGGTGCCACATAGACTCCTCGTTTTTTCTTTATTTGACTGAGGACATATGCTTGGGATCTCAGTTTAGCAACATTTAGGACTAGAAGAATGACAAGTAATATCTGAAAGAACAGGTATGGTCTTAATACTTTGTAGTGCAAGATAAACTAGTGTAAATGCTTGCATGAAAAGACCTTGCTTTAGGGGTTTTGTTTTTTGTTTTGTTTTAACCATGGTAGTAACCCAGCAACAATTTTTCTTTAACGTTTCAGATGTTAAGACAGATTTTGGGTCAGTGGAGCTTAAATGAGTAGGGGGAGGAGAGTTTCCCAAAATGGCTTTTTTTCCTCCCTTTTTTCCCCCATGTCCATTTTGGGCAGGTGAGAGAGGAAAAAAATGCTTTAAAGAAAACCTAGCTGAATCTTTAACGTTTCAGTTTCTTTGGGAAAAAATGCATCCCCACCCCCATTTTGTGCTTGTTTTTGCAAAAATTTGCAATTTCCAAACAGTGTCTTTTTTTCAATGCAAAATGTGTGTTTGAAAAAGTGTCCAGCTCTATGCTGATTATATTATTCATTTAAAAATTCAGATAAATAAAACTCTCAATGTTTAGTTCACATGATGCTGCAACTGATTTTCTAGGCTTCTTCGAAGAAGTGCTACAAAAACTAGGGGGCCTTGGCATAGAATTTAGGGGGCCTTGTAGATGCCATGGATGGAATTTTGGCTAAACGCAAGCAATTGCTGCACTACATTCACCTGCTAAGTACTCTAGATCACTCTTAGCCAAAGAAATTCTTAATTTTTGCACCTATCAAAGAATATTGTATTTAACATGGACATACTCAATAGCAGGATTGAAGTCACCAAATAGACCTTTACACTTCTTCCCTAAATAAGTACATCTTTGTTTTTAATAAAAACATCATCCTAAGAATTTAGGAAATGTCAAATAAGAACAAACCAACTAGCCCTCTATTCCAGTACCTTTTTTCTAATAATGGCAAATGCTGAATGCCTCAAAGGAAGCTGTAGATTTCCCATAATGCATCTAAATTGTGCTATGCTATTTGAAAGAGGAAATAGTTTCTTTTTCAAGTGGAGTGCGGCTTTTTAGTAGATGTTTTATAGACACGAATTGTACATTTTGCATTCTTGGATTTTTAGGGGAATGATAGGTTAGCAAATTAGAAAGCTAAGGAGAGTTTATTCACCACAGTGCAGTTACCCAGCTTGATTTTGACAAATCCAGTGACAGATTGAATCTCATTTTCTTCACATCCCCTTACAATATTAAAGAAAAACTCAACAGCATATTGAAGTGAGTGTGGAGATAAAAGGATTTGAAAGCTTGTCCACATACAGATTGTGCTAATTCAGCCTCAGTATTCTGACTAGATTATGAATGGAATACATTGAAAATTTACATCAGCTAGCTCCTGGGTTTAAGGCCTTGAATATTTGCTGGCTAGTCCTAGGGTAGATGTTATGAAATAATGATTTACTTCTTGTATAATCAGCCACTGGGATTTGATCCTGAAGTCCTGAGCACCCTGAACTCTCTTTGTTGTCAATAGGAGTTGAGGGTGTTCAGCACCTCTCACAATGAGGCCTTTAATTAGGCAAGTGTATAATTTTTTCTTCATATTTTATTAAGGAGAAATAAGTCCATAGACAAGACTAGTGTTTCTAATACCTGAAGCCATTCTCAGACTAGAATAATCCTCTGCAGCAGAGGGTAGGCCTTGCACCTTGTGCAGTTGTTTGACATTTTTGCTAAGTGAACATAAAAATCTGCCTAATTAAACTGGGGTAGTATTTTTCACTCTCTTTGCACATGGGCAAATTACTACACAAATTTCAAGACACTGGAGAATCAGGGCCCAGCTGTCAGACTTATCTAGTTTCTTGGCAACCTTCAGATTTTCAATTATTGCTGGGATTCATGAAGACAAATGCAGATAGGTTTTGTGGCCTAAGCATCCTGTTGAGAGAAGCAAGGCCCACTGGAACCAAGGATGTATACAGCCCTTCTGAGGTAAATTCCATGCAGTATTTGCTCTGTGCCTATTTTGCTGATTTAAAAACAGAGATCTTATTTTATTTATAGAAACATTTGGAGCCAAAATTTTAAATGTTATAGGTCAAGGTCTGAGTGTTTTTAAAAAGTGCCTATACATATGCAGGGATTTATTACAGTCTTCATCAGCTATAATAGATAACATTCATTTTAAGATGGTTATAATGCATTTGGCTACTTTTCACTTGGGTTCCAATCCAAATGGCATGCATGGGAGTTGGACTAGGCTCTTCATGCCCACCATTTTCTTAAGTCATTGAAAATCATTAGAGATCATACTCAGGCTTCTCCTAAACACACGGTTATTGAAATATTCCCTCTCAAAATAACCAGCTCCATAATTTATTCCTGTTACTTCTACTACTAAATACAAATTCATTCGTTGTTTTCAAAGCACCTTAAAGAGGTGGGTAAATGTTAGAGTTGAGTGAATAATTTTTCAACAAATTATTCATTCAATTAATTTCACCTTTTTTTTTTCCAGGTGACAATAGGCAGATTACAAAATTTTGGAATTTCTTCGTTATTTGAATTATTTCATATCGTTTCCCAGAGATGTTCTAATTTTGCTAAAATCAGCAGCCACATTGTTTCTCTCGCCCAATCCTCCTGATGTCTGCTCTCTTTAAGGCCTTGACCCTGCAACCTGATCCTCACAGGTGGAGCCATGTGTGGAGGCTGACTGAAGTCAGTGGGGCCTTGTGTGTGAGTGCAGGAGTTCTGCCTGTATGGATCAGATTGCACCACTGGGATTGTAGTGAGCTCTTCCATATAGCTCTGAA
Organism: Gopherus evgoodei; assembly: GCF_007399415.2. Taxonomy (NCBI): domain Eukaryota; kingdom Metazoa; phylum Chordata; order Testudines; family Testudinidae; genus Gopherus; species Gopherus evgoodei. The sequence goes on from NC_044322.1 coordinate 325,129,673, forward strand.
ACATCACAGATGTAAAGTGGTCAGAGTGTTCTGGCTGTTTAAAGGAGGTTCCAGTTTCAGCTTTCCACCCAGAGCAGAGAGACTCTAGCCCCCAGGGGAATACCGAGGAAGCCAGAGGCTGGCAAGGCATGCTGGGAAGGGTGCCAGAAGGACAGAAGAAGCAGCCTTCCTGTAGAGTGGAAAGAGATGAGGAGTGTAGGAGTTGGTGGTGGGTAATTTTTTCTGACATGTCCAACATCAGTCATCACTTTGTGTATGGATAAAATGTGTTAATGTTTAATGTAAATTAAAAATCAGTTTTCAATTCTCTAAGTACTTGTTAATTGTCTGGTATTTTGTTCAGTGTTACATTATAGCACACTGTTATACAGCAAACCACTCACTAGTTACTTCGAGCAGCCAAAGTACCTTTCAATGGTTTCACAGCAGTATCATGCTTCCATCTATTTATATTGCTTTCATTCCTGTGGGTTTCTGACAGCTTTTGTATAATCATTGTGCAATAGCCAGATTTGCTTTTCAATCATTTATTGTAATGTGATCAATAACAGGTGCATTCCCAGTTTCACACACTACCTTTGCAAATCTCCCCAGTTTATATCAGATTTGTATCCACCTTTCTAACTGACCTTCAGTTGCAAATGCTGTGGCTGCCAGATCTGTGCCTTGTATAATCATCCTCATACTTAATTCAGTTTCATTTCTGGCTCTTTTCTTTTGTCAATATATTTCCATCTTTATCCTTTAAATGACATTTAGCCATGTGCAGATTTGACATATGGTTTTCTTACACATACCATTCCATCACTGCTTCCTACAGTCAGATGTCAATCCAGCTCCTTTTATCTGTACATGGATAGCAGATTATTGGCTCCTTTTAACACACTTCATTTACATAAGTTCGGTGATGTCATTTAAAGAGTTACCTGTTAATCAGTTTGAAAATACAGTATAATTTAACACAATTATGTCAATTTGTAGTGTTTTCCTAAATGGTCTGTATTAATGCATTACTAATGCACTGTGGTTACAGTTAATATTTGCTTGGCAATGCCATTAAAAATCCCATTCTTCTGGATTTATTATGGGATCTTTTGAAAACGTTTCTCAGCTGTGAAATCAACTCCTCACCAAATTTTCTCCAGGCTTCCCTTCTGACATGCTCCAGACAGTATATTATTTTCAAATCTCCATCAGATTTTTGTGTTCTTGTATTTTACATTGTAAAATACTGCAAAATCAAGCAAAATCATGGCTTGACCCTGACAATGTAATCTTCTCACCTGGACCATTTAACTTGCAATACAATCCTCTAGTATGAAGATCTCTGTCCTTCTCAGCACAGGTGCATGTATTTTGCTGTTCTACAATAGAAGATGCTGTTACAACATGGTATCACACTTAGAACTCTGCAGGATTTTAAAGATGAATTCATTATTTCACCATAGACAAATGTCTTCAGAAGTAGCCAATTGAGTATTTTATCAGAAAAATAGATATGCCTCACCCTCAAGATCATGCATTGTCAATGAAAAATTATATCTTATTTCTTAAAGTAAGGGGTATATACAGAAATACATATTAAGCATTGTACTCATCAATGCGTATATTTACATTTGTTAAGGCCTGCACAGAACTCTTTTGTCAAATATGTTAAAAAGTAAGAAGCTGGTTCTGTATAGTATCTAAGAAGGATCAAAGATTACAGTTTTTCTGTTGTAACAAGCCAGTTTAAGTCTGGACCATTCCACTGTTTTGTTTAAATTCTGTGTCAGGAAAATGGATTCATTCTTTTGATATTCCAGAGCTGCTTCCTGTTCTTGCTGTTATCTTTGTCACAAGAGCAAGACATTTGAATGTCAGTGCCTGACACAGGCTTAGGAGAGACGGTGAGCTAAGCTGTGCATTCATCTTTTTGAAATTCAGTATTTTGATTGGCTGGATAGTCCACCTCTGTCTAGCCATTGCCAAGGCTGTAAGGCAAAAGGAGCCAGTCAGTCAAATTCTAGAATAAGTAAAAGGTCAGAGTATTCAATACATTACTGTCTTTCACAGAATGTATGAGATTCTAAAAACCTATTTATGTGACAGAGTAGAGAAAATAACACAACATGATTCACTGGCATGACAAGAATATAATGAAAATAGGAAATGATATCAATGCAACCATTTATATTCTGGATTTACTATTGCAATTTTGGGATCTTCCAGTCCCATAGCAGATGAATGAAATCAGAATTGTTTTTCATTCTGTGGTGCCTGCATTCAAAACAGAAAGTACAAGTATTGTTCCTGGTGATTCTAGGTTTAAAAATTATTTCTTATATTAAGCCATTTTAGGGTCATATTTTTTCCAGTAAAATTTACGTACTGGTGTTGGAAATTTAGTTAAGCCTGTAAGCTACTCAGATACAATGGTGATGAGGGCTAGTACCTAGATAGACCACCAGATAGCATGGTGATGGATGACCTTCTAAAAACCTAGACAGAACATAATATTCATTTGATCAGTTTTGCATATTTTCCTAGCAAGCCTATTATTCCTGCCCCTGGCCATTATTTTGTTCCTGTCCAGCTGCCCTTTACAATGTCAATATACAAAGCCTGAGTTCTGAGTATAGAAACCCAAGAAACAAAAATACACACATAGTGCTAATAAAGAGAAATACAAGCAAAAGAACTGAATGTTGCAAAAGCTCCAGAGACAGAAAAAGGAAGCCCAGTTTTTGCCAGAAGAGGTAACAGGAATAAGAATTGTCAGGCTGAAGGGAAATTGAGCTAGTAAAAGTAGTGAGATTAACAGAAAGAAATTAGGAAATAACACTATTTATTTTTGTGTTAGAGAAGTGCCTTGAGGGCCTAGCCAAAATTGGAGCCCATTATGCTAGGTGCTGTACAAACATGTAGTAAGAAATAGACACTGTTCAGAAGAGCTTAGATGCTCAACAGACAGTACAGGCAAAGAGTAGGAGATAGGAAGTGTCGTTATCCCTATAGGCATATAGCATATAAGTGACTTGCCAAAAGTCTTTCAGGGTAGTCTGTGAAAGAGCCAGGAATTAGAAGAGCTCTAATTCTCTTTTTCTTCCAAAGTACAGTACCTGTTAGAAAACATAATTTTAATAGTTGGACAAACTCCATCCAGTATTAAATTAGTTCAGATGAGTATAAGATTCCACAGATACTCTATCATTTGCTTCCTCAGTCTTAAAGGTTGTGTCTACTAATTGTTTAGGGTTGTCCAAGGGGGCATGTGTTAAAAAGAAAAACATGTACACTATATATCAGAAAAAACTACCTGACCAAGATACCTATTAGACTTTGGGTTTGTCTTCAGAGGGAAATGAGGTAAGCCTCATCTCTGGAGTCTTTTAGAACGAGATCAGACACAGCATTCAAGGGCATATGGGGAATAACAGTCCTTTCTCTGGAAGTGACAAAATGACCTAATCATCTTTTTTCTATCTGTTTCTTTTATTTCTCTGATTCCAGAGAAAAAGACCATTTAGAATATATACTACTGCATGGAGACAACAATAAAAGGACACTCAGAAGGATTTTTGTAAAATAATATATATTTAAATGATATTTTTATTAGCCACTTAATTACTTGTAACTGAAATCAGTTTCACTTCCAGATATATTTCTTCACACAGATTTATTTTTTAAGTAGGCGAATTTTGGTTTGGTGATTTCAGAACATTTTAGTAATTATGAAATCAGACCTAAAAATAAACTAGGAGATGACACGGGTGATCTATCTTCACATATATTCGGGAGTATTTCTCTTGAAATTTGAGTTTACCATTTTTTCCACACACATTACTTTTTTTAGATTTGTCATTGTAATATATCAATTCACCAAACTCGGTGGTTGTTCTTTGTGTGCCTCCCTGATTGACACTACTAATTTTGTGGTAGGTAAGAGAATGCCTAGAAGTCCTTCTCAGGATCAGGCCCTGTTATCTGAGGCATTGTACAAACACATAGTAAGAAACAATCTCTTCCTTGGGAAGTTTACAGCCAAATTGCAGACAAGAGGGACCAAATTAGCATGAGAAGCCAAAAGAATGAAGAAGGACCAGGGTCACTAAAATACCATTCCATGTTTTTGTAAGATATTCTGATTATTCCAATTGCTCTTAAACTCTTTTATTGAATAAAATTAGACACAGCAGACTGGTTCACACCTCATCATCACTGGTTAGCTATGTTTTTTAAGTATGATCATGAAAGTGGATCTTGAGGAGGGTTTTGAAGGAGGAAAGCATAGCGGTCCTTTGGAGTAATTCAAGGAGGGTGTTCCATAGGTAAGGGCAAGTATGGAGGAAAGTGTGGAAACATTTTTGTGTGAATGGAGATTGCATTGTTGGTAGAAGGGATAAGGCTGAGGGTAATGAAATAAGAGATGAATAGACAATTCAGGAGGGGCAGAGTTGTGAAGAGCCTTTGAGGTGAAGACAAGAAGCTTGAATTTAATGCAGTAACACAGGCAGAGCCAGTGGAGGGATTCAAAGTAGGTAAAGTGTGGGAATACCAACTTCAGTAGCAGTTATCTAGCTTGGCCACACTGTCCCATCTTCCTCATAAAGTTATACTGCACCTACTTGCCTTATGTTTTCCCTGAAGTCACCATAACTGTAGGCCTCATTTCAAAATGTTTTTGGCTATTGAAACACCCAACATCATTTGCAAGAGTCTGATTGCTTCATACCTGTAAGCTATCAGAGAAAAGTTATAGACTCTGGCTCTGGAAATAGCTGCATAATGCAGTATTTCAAAGCCACTGGAGAAAAAGGTAACTGATTTGGTGGATAGGGGGAATGAAGTGGCTTTTGACACAGTCCCACATAAGCTGGAAAAATGTGTGCTGGGTGGAACTACCATTAAGTGGGTACATAATTGGTTAAACAAGTAACTAGTAATAGAATGATGTTGGATTGGAAGGAGGTCTTGAGTGGGGTTCCACAGGGATCTGTTCTGTGTCTGGTGTTATTTAATATCTTTATTAATGACCTGGATGTAGGAATAGAGAGCATACTGATCAAATTTGCAGATGACACAATGCTGGTGTTGGGAGGGGTTGCAAATACTTTGGAGGATAGAGCTAAAATTCAAAGGGATCTTGATAAATTGAAGAACTGGGATATAGACGTCAAAATGAAATTCAACAAAGGCACATGTAAGGTGCTACACTTAGGGATGAAAAATCAAATGCACAAATACAGAATGGGGGACAACTGGCTTAGCAGCACTGCTGGGAAGGATTTGGGGGTTGTGGTGGATCACAACCTCAAAATGAGTCAATAATGCCTGATGTTGCAAACAAATGTAATTTTCATTTTCATTAACAGAAGCATAGCATGCATGTCACAAGAGGTGATAGTACCACTCTGCTCAGTGCTGGTTAGGCCTCAGCTGGAGTATTGTGTCCAGTTTTGGTCAGCAGTGGAGAGAAAGGATGTAGAGAAAACCGGAAAGGATCCAGAGGTGAGTGACAAAATGATCAAAGGGATGTAATGCAAGCTATATGAGCAAAGGCTGAAGGAACTGGATATGTTTAGTTTGGAAAAGAGGAGATTAAGGGGGGACATGATAGTGATCTTCAAATACCTGAATACAAATACTGCCATAAAAGAAGATGGTGACAAGTTGTTCTCTCTTGGCACAGAGAGCAGGACAAGAGGCAACGGGTTCAAACTACAGCACAGCAGATTTAGATTAAATCTAAAGGAGGCTGGATAGCCATCTGTCGTGGATGGTTTAGCCACAACAAATCCTGCATCTTGTCACAAGGTTTGACTGGATGACTCTTGTGGTCCCTTCTAATCCTGTGGTTCTAGGTATTTTTCTCTCAAAATAGGGAGCAGTCCTGCAGCTGTGGAACCCAGATGTCTTGTGGTACCACATGGACAAATAACCAGTTCAACTCCTTTCTTCTGGGTCTGGCCCTCTAAGAAAGGTAAAAATGTCATCTGGTAAATTAAAACGAAACGCAGACCCCACAAGAGGTATAATGACTGTGTGTGGAGACTGAGGAATTGCCTTAGAGACTTTCCCACAAAACCTGGTAAGAAGGAATGACAATGTTAGCAATCGTCCTGAATCCTTTTGTGCTGGAACAGTGGCAACAGCAACTTCCCTGCCCCAATCAGTTATGCTTTTAATATTGAGTTTACGTCTAGGGTCTCTTCAGATAGCAGAACACCTGCTATATGACTGCATGACAAATGAAATACCATCAACTCAAAATCAATCTGAGCTCACTGGGTTTATCTAATCTGCTAGGCAAATACGGTGAGCTCCTCACTGTAATGTCCTCAATGGTTACTTTTCATTATATATTTTTATTCTGCTGTGTGTGTCCTGAAGTGATACCTATTAAATAAGCATTAACATGGTTACTTTTCTGCGCACACAAATGTTTCTGCACAAACATACACAAATGTGTATATGCACATTTTGAGAAAACCCATCTATGTTGTACAAGGTAGTAGCAAGATTGCTTACAAATGTACCTATCCGTATTTCTAGGAACTAGATTCAGACCTTACCCAGGGTTTTGATTACTGTTGAATTTGAATATATTAGACCCATGATGGAATCTTGTGCTGTCAACTGGAAAACATAGTGGATTTGTGGGACATACAGCTGGATTATACTGATACCTAGTCTTATTTGCACTGAAAACAGGATATCTGAGCATAGGCAGTACCCAAATATGCTGCCTATTAAAATCAAAGCATTTGCATGGATAATAAGACAATTTACAGTGATATACATTTTTCCAAATGTATAAGGGATACAAGTCCTAATGTTTCAAGATTTGATCCAACCACTAGCTGATTGAAGTTAAAAGTGGACAGGATATTACATGCTTGTCTATTATGAGATTTCTTCCATCTCCTTTGGAAGCTTTAGTACTATCCATTATTGCAGACAGGATGTTGAATTGGATGAACCACTGATCTGATCTGTTCTGGCAATTCTTATATTTCTTTTCAGTGCTGAGGAGTAGTTATGAGGGCTTTTTCTGTCTAAGAAGTAAATCCAAAAGGGTGGCTGCATGTGTTTATGTGTAGTATTTTTTGACTATTGCAATTCAAGTTCTCTTGCTGCTCCACCACACATTTTAAAGTGGTGAGTCCTAGGACTGGCAGAAGGAAGATTAGTCTGAATACAACATCCAGCCCATATTCCCATCTGTTTTCATCTGGATCCAAATGTTTATGGTTTGAAAAATGTTTACAGTAGTCAAGAATGTCCTAGAGTGTATTCATTGTCTCCTAGCTCTCCACATGGAGTGTGTACTCCTTTGCCATTACCCTCCAGTAGGCCACCCCATCATGACCTCTTAGGTGCATTTATTATGCAGCTCCGCAATTATGCCAGTTGCTCTATTGGATTCTGAATACCAATGCATATAAAAATGGTGTGTGTTCCGGGGCATGGCGTGTAATAGAATTCACCAGCCACAGGCCTCCACAGAGCAGCTGATACTTCTAATAGTTCAGCCATCTGCTATTACTGCTGCCATTTCAGCAGCAAGCAGGGGTGGAGGGCAGGGCTGTATGATCACTAACCAAAGAGCTGATTGTTTGGGGGGAGGGGAAATACGACCTTCTAGCAACATCATCAGCAGAACTAGAGGAGCCATGAAGAAGCTAGAGCCTGTCTAAGGCATGGGGAGAGGTGTCACTGGGAGTAGAAAGCCAGGGAATTGTTGGAGAAGGAGGTAAGACAGGATTTCAGGATGAAGATGGAGGAGGGGGTGTGTGTGGAGAATTCTTCAGCAAACCATCAGTGCTGATCCTAACTTGACCCTCTGAGGTCCGGCCATCACGAGATGGCACTGTATAATTAAATCACAAAAAAACATGCTGTACCAGTTTTAAGGGCCTAATTGAAATTCGCAAAAGCCAGCAAATACTGAAGCTGAAGCTCCTTCCTTAACATCCGTCCCCTGTTGTTTTCTTTATTTCCTCCCACACGATACTTGGATCACAAAGCTTTGGGAGAGGGGAGCAATAGATACAGAAAGAGATACCTCTGCCCCTTAAGTGAAAATCTTTACTGACCATTAGAGTTGCATATGTATATGTTTAAATGAAAGGCAGGTTGGCTACTGAGAGACCCAAGATGACTCTTAGTGGTCTGCAGGGGCATCTAAAAAGCAAACAAGCTGTGACCAAAATGCATGAAAAGGCAATGCTTTTGCTTAGTGAGCTAGAAATGATTCAGCAGAGCAGATGGATCACATTAGTTCGGCAATACTAGGAACATAACAGGGTCGTGTTAGGAAGGAACTCAAGCAAAAAATCCCCCACCCAGAATCACCAAGCTGAGATAAAAATAATATTATTATAAATCATGTATACCCTAAGCTGACATTGCATTTTACAATTACATAGTAACACAGAAGAACTGACAGTCAAATATCTGTCATAGCTCCATATAGCCTGCATAATTCTGCAACGGTTACTCACATTTTTGCACTCACTGCAATGGTTGAGAACTGGCCCCAAATGAACGCTGGATAGAGATTTGACAATATTAATCAAAGAAGTAGCTTATGTTAATATTTTATTTGTTGTAATGACTAATATGCACCTTTCTATTTCCACTCTTTTTTAACTGTAATTAATGTGTCTATTCCTCCTCATTGCCAGAATTTACATATACATAATTCATGTGATCATTGTCATTGTTAAAAGGGGCTAGAGATGGTCTGTTTAGTTAGTACAGTAGAAGAGCAGCATAATTTTCCTAGACTTGCCATTGCACATGATGCACCTAATATTTTTGTAAATGGCCCCCAATTTTATGCCCACAGCTACCTACTTACAAATAAATCCAAGTGCAGATAACTGTGGACACACGAAGGCTTGTAGCTGCCTGACTGCCCAGTTTCCAGGCATAATCAGGTAGTTAGACATCTATATGCCATCCTTTGTGTCCACAATTAATTGTACCCAAAAATCTGTTTCTACGATGATCAACAAGTGAAAAATAGGAGAACAGAAGAAGAGCACCTTTAAAAAAATCAGACTCTATTTTATTCCTTGTAGGACCCTTTTTACATTTTTCAATAGTTTTCCAGCCTTCATGGTCTCAATATCTAAATCAGTGGTGATGGAAGGTGTAGCACTGCTGCTGTAGATGACTTGATGTTTTTGAACAGTTGTGAATGCTCTCACACTCCTTACTGTGCCCCAGCGCCCTATCAGATGTTCTTACTTCACTGTGCCGACCTAATTTCCCAGCTGTCTAGCGGTTGTGTGATAACGGGGGAGGGGGGTTCATACATTTTTTCCTTCTCCTGACCCTCTCTGGTTATTCATCACTGAGGTTGAAATGATGAGTCTTTGGTTAGCAAGTCCCTCTTCTTCCTGGGGAGTGGAGTGTCCTCTATCGGTGGTTAATGTGTCTGTCTCTTTTTCTTCAAAACACACACTGACACAGCAATGTCTCAGTAGCTAGTCCACTTCTGGTTTTATTTTATTTTGATTGTCTTCTTCCTTCTTCCATCCCTGCCTCACAGAAGAAACCGATGGTTTAAAAAAATAGTCCATGGTGTTTCTATCATATCCAGGATCTTTTGAGCCATGGTTTCTTTTGCTTTTGTTAGTCACTTCTATCTGCTAGTAAAGAAAGCAAAAAGATTGTTATTTTGGAAAAGAGCCTTTTATTGTGAAAAAGCTGTCACTGTTCCTTTCTGGCTTTCATTCTTCTCTGGCTCCCAGTAGCGATCTCTGTGGTTCCTCTTTTTCTGAATTTCCAGCTTCGGGCACCTCTCTGGTCACCAAGAGTTGTATTGCTGTCTTCAGTCTTTGAAGAGCTGATATTACATCACTGCAGCCATTCTCATATCTGCAAACCCTTTACAGCTGTTACTGACAGCTGTATAAGACATCTGTTGTTTAATCCTATTGTTTGCATCTGCTGACCCAGCCCTTCCATTCTCGTCTGTCTTCTTGCTCCCCCTGGTATTTAGGTGTACAGTATGGAGCCCATACACATCACTCCCATTGACTGGCATAAGAAAGATGCGATCAGGACTTGGAAGTGGCAATTTGAGATCTAGCATGGCATCCCAGGTGCCCAGTGACAGGTGAGCACTGACAGGAAATGTACAACAAACAAGCACACATTTATTTTGTATCAAAGGGGGCCCCAACCTTTGACTACATCATTCTCCCAATTCTAGTGAAATGTATCGTGACAGATTTGCTTATCTACAAACAAGTGAATGGGAACATAAATGGTCATGCTGATCAATATTGTCTCATTGTTTTCTTGCACATCAGTTGGTCTGTATCTATCTGTTGCCTCTTGTCTAATACTGAGAGTTAGTCTACATGGCCAGGTACTGCACAGCCAGCCAGGTGTGAATCTACAGCGCTCCAGCTTGCCACACAGTAATATCCCATGTGGACATTGCTACAGTGCACTGAAAGTCCTGGAGTGCAGTTTAGCATAATGCACTTCGCAGTAGCAATAGTGCTGTAGATTCACAGCCTGGCTTGCCGTGCAGTAATTTGTTGCATGCACGAGCCCTTTGATTGAATACTCCTTGGGAAAAGACTGCTTTGTTCTGTGCTTAGGTACTTCTACACTGCAATTTCCACCGTGGGTAGACATACCTGCGCTAGCTCTGATTGACCTAGCATGCTAAAATATAGCAGTGTAGTTGTGGTGGTGTGAGGTGCAGGACAGGTTAGCTGCTCAGAGCGTGATCCCACCTGAAACCTTAGATAGGCACTTTGGTAGCTAGCCTCTCGTGTCACTGCAGCTACACTTCTATTCTTAGTGTGCCAGCTCGATCTCTCCGAGCATGAGTATGTCTACCCAAGCCGTAAATTACACTTCCCGTTCCAGCATAGACATACCTTTTGTGCAATGTCTACCACAATGGGGTCCTGGTCCAAGACTAGGGCTCCTAAGTGCTATGGTAACACAAATAAATAGTAATAATATAAATTAGTCCACAGGATGAGGTGAATACAAATTTTTTGTACTTGATTTCAAATTACACTTCCTGTTCCACCACCTATAACATCATTATTTGTATTGCCTTGCCATCTAGGGGCCCCATCATGAACTGGGACCCCACTGCGCTAAGTGTTGTACAAGCACAGAACAAAAAGAAGGTCCCTGCCCCATATAGTGCATATAGACAGATGGTTGGGGGAAAAACAAGGAAGCAATGAGACAGTACTTGTTAGCATGATAGGTAGTAGATCAGCACAGCAGCAGCCTAAACGTCAAGTATTTTTGTAGCCATCATGGCAAAGAAGAGTTATATGATGCTGACTGCTCCTGAACAATGTCCTCCTCGATTAGGCTAGAATGTTGGATGCTGGTAGAAAAATGTAGATCTATGAAATAATGTGTGTTTCTAGATCTGGTTTATGCCTCACCTCCACTACACTCAGTAAATAACATCTATTCCACAATATACATTGACATTTTGAGCATAGACAACATTGACACTTACTGGTTGGCTGTAATCGTCTTCAGATTTTACTGTAGTGGCCCAAATTGACTCCTCTCTGCTCGCCCCCTGGCAAAAGATCAATGCCCTCAATACCTTCCTGATCCCCCACATCTCCTTTGTCCTCAGGGGATCAGCCGTAGCCAAGGTGCCACTGAACAAGGCCGACATCACATCAGGCAACTGGTGAGGAATGGCTCTACCTTCTCCAGAGAGCGATCACTGACATCATCTACATTTCCCACAGGTAGGGCGGCACCAACGTACCTCGGATGGGTGACCTGTGTGATGTGGTGGTGGTGACCTATGCCTTCCACCTCCTGACGTGCCCGGATCCGATGGTGAGGAGCATCACAGAGGAAGCCATAAGGGACGTGGTCAGGAAATGCATCGCCAGGTCCCTCTCCAAGCAGGACGTTGTCACTTACTTCAGCGACTCCCTGGAGGCTGAGTTCAGGAAAGAGAGGGGAAACTTGTCCTCTCTTTGGTCCCATGCCCGCAACGCCTTGAGAAAAGAGGATCGGCTATTACTGGAAGCGGTGCAAGGAGCGGTGGGAGTTGGGAATACTGGTGCTGTGCATAAAAACCCCAGACCACACCATCATCACCCTGACCACCAGAACGACGCAGGAAAGTACCCTGTAAGACACCATCCACTGCCACTATGTCGAGAACTTCAAGCAGAAGCCAGACTAGGGCAATGTGTTCAAGGTGTCTAGCAAGTGGGACGCCAGCAACCGCTTCCTCCCCAGGGGCAGCTTCACTAGGTTTTCCGACTGAAGGTTCATCCACCAGGCCCAGCTCAACTGCATTCCCCTCAACTGAGCCGTCCACCACGGCAACCAGGACAAGCACTGGAGGAAGTGCATCTATGCCAACGAGACCCTGCCCCATGTCCTGTGTGGATACAAATAGCACTCCGGAACCTGGTCTCGCTGCCACAATGCAATCCAGAACCGGCTGGTGAAAGCCATCCTCTGTCCTTGGGGAAGATCACCGTTGAGTCCGCCACCCCTGGGACAGACAGCTGACTATGACCTCATATCGTTGTGACAGATGCAGAAAAGAAGAAGGTGATCATGGTAGACACCATGGTGCCATTTGAAAACAGGTCACCAGCCTTCCACGAGGCCTAAGCATGGAAAGCTTTGAAGTACATCCTGCTGGCTGAGACCCTGAGAGCCCAGGGCTACAAGATCCAGATACACGCCCTGATCATGGGAGCCCTGGGCTCATGGGACCCCCACAATGAGCCAGTACTGAGAGCATACGGAGTCAGTAGATGCTATGCCCAGCTCATGAGACAGCTCATGGTGTCCGACACCATCAGGTGGTCCAGAGACATCTATATGGAACATATCACGAGACACCGTCAATACCATATTGAGTAATCGAGAATGCTGACCAGGGAAATAATCCACTTCCTTCCCTGATGAACCAAGGGACGCACCCCAGCCATGTACTTATTCGCTAGGCTGATACTGACTTGGACTCTTAATACATTCCATGGGTGGCCCACTTATCCACTGACGCTTTAAAAACTCCTGCACCTTATTCACAGACTCTTTTAAAATTCTATGCTGGTTATGTGATATGTATGTATCTCTTGATCCTTGTAACCCAAACCTGTAATCCCTCATAACTCAAGCCTGACCCCACATGTACAGTACCTTCCCTCTTAACTTGTGTATATTTAATTTTAAACATTAACTTTAAGAAAAAAATTAATTCTAATGACGAGGACAAAGACCCTCCCATGGTTTTCTAGAGGATATCAAATGCCTGGCATAAGATCCCTGGCTGTTTGCTGTATTTCAGTGTCTATATGCAGTATGCAGATACATCAAGCAAGCAAGCTTAGATTCAACATCTCCCTTTAAGGTAACTGCTCTTGAGCAGAAAATAATCATTTTTAATGGTATCAGACATTTGACACAATGTGAACTTCATTTCTTTCCTGTTGATCAAAGGTCACGTCACACCACGCAGCACCATCATACACACCTGATCCACTGAAGGCAACAGAAGGGCTCCCATTGATTTTGCAGGGCTTTGCATCAGGCCCTATGTGACTATAATACTTGATATTGTCTGCCACATTCTGTCAGGCATGCGTCTTGTGCTACCTCCACACTCACACTAAAAAGCAGCATTTTACAGTGTGTGCATTGCCCAGTTTTCCCCTGGAACACCGCACACATTTGTTAAATGAGACAGGTGAAAGGAAGAGTGAGGAAATCTATGCGCTTAAATTAAATTTCTCCCTCAAAGTTTATAATTCCCACAAATCTTGTAATACTTATATGATGGAAGGAATTTTCTTTATGGGCTACGTCTTCCATTAAACATCTTAGACATATGATTTTATTTTAATACAACAAATTAAAAGATGTAAGGCTCAAATCTGCCCTCACTTGAGCTGAATTTAAGAGTATGTTCATATCCTTTGCAAATGAGACAAACTACTTTACTCTTTGGCTCATGACCTAACCTCTGTACTCTTTTGTCCTGATTCTAACATGCATGTCAGAGCACAAGAAGAGGAGTATGTATAACCAGGGCTGGCTCCGGGCACCAGCGCAGCAAGCGTGTGCTTGGGGTGGCCAATGGAAAGGGGTGGCACGACCGGCTCTTCGGCGGCATTTTGACGGCGGGTCTCTCAGTCCCTGCCGCTGAAGTGCCACCGACTGAGGCTTTTCTTTTTCTTCCGCCACTTGGGGCAGCAAAAATGCTGTGTATAACTGCAGAAAATACAGACTTTAAAGGGAAAGGGGGTGCAACTAGCCTAAGCAACCATTAAATATATGTCGGGAGGCATCAAACCATATCCATATCCACTTTTCTGCTAACACTCAGATATGGTTCTTTTAAATGCCAGCAGATATTAGAAACTCCTGTGTAGAGTAGCAAAGAGTCCTGTGGCACCTTATAGACTAACAGACGTTTTGGAGCATGAGCTTTCGTGGGTGAATACCTGTGTGGAGTGAACTCCTGTGTGGAGTGTTTTTCAAGAAGTCAGGTACTGCTGCTCAGATCAGTTTATTCTGGCTGCCAGCTACATGATGATTTGAATAAAAGAAAAATGTACTTGAATACAGGCTTTCTGATGTTCACAAGCATCTATCTTTGCGTCTCTTACATATACTACAAATTTACCTCACTTATCAGTAAAATGGTAAAAGTATCACTGAGGTTGAGATCAATTCAAAGAGAGCTGCTTAGACCCTTAGGAGCAGGAAGTGGCTTCAGTAGTTCATCTGCAACTCCTCCAACCAATTAGGAGAAACATCAACTGATTGAAACAGGAATCTTTTCCAGTCCTAAAACAGCAGTCTTTTCCAGGAGTCTTTTCTAGTCCAGTCTTTTCCAGTCCTAAACTTCAGACATAGTGGTTATAGTATCAGAGGGGTTGCCGTGTTAGTCTGGATCTGTATAGCAGCAAAGAGTCTTGTGGCACCTTATAGACTAACAGAATTATTGGAGCATGAGCTTTCGTAGTCTGTTAGTCTATAAGGTGCCACAGGACTCTTTGCTGCTTTTATAGTGGTCATAGTGGACATAGTGAAAAGATTAAGCAAGGAAAAATGGGTAGAGCTTAAAGTTTTGTCAGGGTTATAAATATTCCTTCCTTGTGGGAAGAAGGAAGCTACCAGAAATATGAGGCCAAATTTTGATCCTTGCCCTGACAGAGAGCTGCATTACAGGCTTAGTTACGCCAGCTGTATCAATGTGACCCTAGAGCTTTCACTGTATATTTCAAATTTTAATTAATAAAATATTAAATTTAGTTTGTTTCTTGGACAAGGTGAAGATTACAGATGATGCCACATTTTTGGTTTTCCAAATGTGTTATTTGACATTTTTAGCTTGTGTCTTTATGTGACTGTTTTATTACTGAAAAAACACTGAGAGCCTAAAACATCTAAATAAATAAACCTGTGCCCACAAAAGAGTTCACTTTCAAATTCCAGTAGCTGGGCTTTGGACCCATCTCTGTGGCTTTTTTTTTCAGTTTTACACCATGTTTTACATCATGTCAATTTGACTTATCAAGCAATGTCAGACTTTGTTAAGAACTTGATGGAGATTAATAAAATGCTAGATGGGCTATAGCTGATAAGCTTTCAAAATTCTTCACTTTCAAATGGAATGAAATGGAGATGGAAATTGAAGACATGGAGATAATGACTGATGGACAGAAGCTATTTTAACTGAGGGCACCAAAATCTGCAGAAGATTGTGAGATTCATCTGATCACTTGGAAAATAAGGTTAGAAAAGAAATACCATGTGTGGAGGCAGGAAAATCTTTTCAGAGTGGATTACAATGTACAGGAGACGAATATCTTTGACCTATGCTACTTGTCATAGCACAATTAGACAGTACCCTGATATGGTATTTGTAGAGTGTATGGCTATGGGCCTCCTATAAGCAATCCAAGATCTAAAATGAGAATGTTAACCTTAAATTAGAACTCTGCTAGTTTTAAGCAATTGGAAGTTATCAGCATCAGATCCTCAACTGAAGCAAATTGGCATAATTCCACTGACGTCAGTGGAATTAGACCAAATGACATGATCTTAGGATCTAGCTCAATATTTAATATTGTTACAGTCATGTTCATTTTTGATGTAATAAAAATGTTTAACTTTAAACAAGCCAGAGAAGACACACCTCAATGATATATTGTTTTGATTTGTCAAGTTGGAGGTTCACTGTGGGGGGCGGAATCTGATTGATGTATTTCTCCCACCTCCAGACACTACATAGTTTAATTCAGTGTTTCTCAACCTGGGGGTCATGGGAGGGGTTTAGGGGGGCTGCAAGCAGGGCTGGCATTAGTGGGTAGGAAGCAGAGCAATTGCCTGGGGCCCCATGCCACAGGGGCCCCTGCAAAGCTAATTTACGTGTTTTAGCCCTGCTCTGAGCTGATGCCTGGAGCCCTGTGCCCCGAGTGGGGTGGTTGGAGCCCAAAGCCCTCAGCTTAAGGTAGGGGGGGTTGCAATTTTTCGGGGGGGGTCACCATTTTTTAAGTCCAAAGGGGGTCGAAAGCACAAAAAGGTTGAGAAACATTGGTTTAACTGATAAGAAGATGAACTGTATGTGAACTGTGAAAAATGACTTTGATTCACACACTAAGGGTTGGTTGGTTTGTTTTTTTTTGCTTTTTTTTACTTTCCATAATGTGGATTGTCACTTGCCTTTCCTCTTATTTCTTAACAGCTACTGCCACTGAGCCCATTTAGCTGGATTTATGTGATGTGATGAGTCAGTATTACATCTAATATTGTGATTATCATGTCTGATTAATCTTCCTTGTTCTGGAAAGTTATGCAAGTTTCTTACTGAAGGGTATACATGCAAGTTTTAATATTATTCATGTATAAGGCTGGTGACTTGAAGATGGAACATAATGAATCTAGACCAAAAGTGCCTGTGGCAAGCTACAGATAGGTGTCATGTATTTTGTGGAGTGGTCTCAGTCTTCAGTGATGTTTTTCCAGGATGAAGGTAGATGGTGACTGTCACCTCTATAGCCATCAAGCCAGTTCTGTAATGTGTTTTTAAGCAGTCAGGAGTCCAGTTTGGAGAAGATGGCACTTTTTTTTTCTTTTAATTGACTGTACAAAAACTCATCTCAGTCCAAGGTTGCTGAGGCTTCTGGAAATATGTCATTCCTACTGGGCGTGTGTAGAGAGTTGACAGAAGAACTAAATGTCTTTCTAAAAAATATGTTCTTGCTGGACTAGAAGTAATGGGCTTGATGCAGGAATTAGTGGATGAAATTCTAAGGCCTCTGTTATGTCGAAGATCAGATTAGATGAACTGAACATCAGCTGAGGTTCATAAACTGGGTCTTGGACTATTTACAAGTGCAAATATTGTGAACCCACCCTGACTTTGGATGGGTGTGGAATTCTGTGTAAATTGTTGCACATAGCAATGGAGCTGATCTAAACTCTCACCAATATGAAACCAGTTCTGAAGCTCTAAGACTTGTAAATATACAGTTAACTTTGCTTTTATTGTTTGCATGCCTGGTTTTGGCTGGGACCAGAAGCAGAAATACCGAAAGGGTATGCACATACAGTACTGCTGATCCTTCTGAAATGAGGCAATACTGGGATTTTCACCTTACTTCAAGGTCGATTTGCAGACCATGGAGATATGAATAAAAATTCAGACAAACATCCCATGCTTATGAAGCCTGAATGCTCAAGCCTTTAATCATTCATCCATTACTAGTTTAAAGCAGTCACAGTGAAACCAGTCCTGGAGGTTGATAATTGTGGTCATTCCCTCCTGGCCACATGGTATGTTATGAGACCAAAGTGGACACAATGAACATCTCCTGTTGCAGCCATTCCTAACTTCCAGTATGCACCATCCTCTTATATAAGGTCAATCAGAAAAAAGCTAGTAAAAGTAGCATGAAGCTGTGAAACAAAATTATAACACACTAGATTAGTTCATAACAGTCCATTTTACCTTCAGATCTTATTGTAAGATGGCAGTATTTTAGCAGAATGCTTTTAAGTGAATGTTGGAATTCTGCTCTGTGAACTTCGAAACATTTATTTTAAATATTTATTACACCACTGGGGAAAAATTATCAGTGGGTGTGGCTTAGCAATTGGCAGTTCAAATAATCAACTATGTCTCTTTATCCAGGAATGCACTTTTGGAAACAAAATCTGTTGTGCTGTATTTCAGGAAGCTACACTCGGGTAGAATGGGGGTCTGCAATGGGATTCACATCCCATCAAGATGCTAGCCCTTAATTCATTGTGACGTGCTCCTGTTGGGGCTGTGTTATGCAGACAAAACTACACAGGATCGTTTCAGCAGGCAAGACAAAGATGCCACATTTATTATGATAACACAATTTGATTTATGACCAATACCTAATACCTATACACACACACACACACACACACACACACACACACACACACACATATCAAAGGTTCTGCAGCTGCTGCATAGTTACCAGTCCTGAATGTAGCTTTAGTGGCTTGATTTTGCAGCTTGAGTTCATAGATTGTGGTGGCTAACTGGCCAGGAAAGCTGGGCACAAGAAAGGTCTGGGTCTCTGTTGGGCATTCCATGTTGGCAGCAGAATGTTACCCTTCAAAGTCCTCCATCTCACTTATCCTTTTTTTAGGCTTTAGTCTGAATCCAGGGCAGGGCTGGTGCAAGGATATTTTGTGCCCTAGGTGAAACTTCCATCTTGCACCCCCCTCCCTCCCAAAAAATCACATACATTATACACAATACACGGTCATGAAATTGTGCCCCAGACCTTTTTTTTTTAATCTGCCATGAGGCTGCATCAACTGTAAACGAAAAAAAATGAAATTTTATTCCTATCAGTCCTTCTTCTTGTTCACTATTAAAAGTAAAGGATAGAGAATCCATGTCACTTACTATAATTAACTATTTGAATTTCATCAACTGTTTGATGTAAATATTGATTAAGAGATCAAGATGACTTTCCCTTAAAATTAAGCAATGTTGATTGTAATCAGAAATACACCTTTTTTAGTCATGTATACGTCCTTCCTTCATATCAAAATTTGACTGGGAGTGCTGCGGAACCCATTCTGCCTAACTAGCCGTGCACCTCCAAATGATTAAAAACAACATCAAATGGTACAAACTCAATTTGAATGAAAAATTGCATTTTCTAACTAAATAGGTCACACACACTCAAATGGTTGCCAAGTGCTCTCTGGGGTGGTATATTCATCTGCTCTAAATGCCTACTAACTTTCCTGTGAAAATAATCTTTGACTTTGATCCAATGAAAGCAGGATGGAAAAGCTCCCCCCCCCCCCAAAGACCTAAGACATGATGGCTGGATGACATAAACAGACACCTGTCCCTCACAGGCACTACCTCATAACATGCCAATTGTGCTCAGGACAGAACATCACAGAGGAATATTATGCATTCAGTGGTCTCTACACTGGCCAAGCAACAGCACGACAACTAACCTAACCAGTCCATCCAACTTTTTTGACTGCTTCTTGGGCACTGGTGAGGGGTAACGGTGCCAGACTGAGCCCAGTGATGGGTGCAGTACAAGTCCACAAACTGAGGCAAGGTGCTGGGCCTAGAGTCCTGCTGAGATTGCTGTCCTGCACCAAGTGGAGCACAGCCTCCATGAGGAGAGAACTCAAATAAATATCACGCTCCTTCTGCATGATTCCCCCAAGCACTTCTTCAGGCAGCTGCTATGGGGGTCACTCACAGGCTTAGGCCTGCCTGTTGCAGGCAAAACACAGCAGCAGGGCTTAAAACTCAGACAGGGCTGCCCAGAGGATTCAGGGGGCCTTGGGCAAAGCAAAATCAGGGGCCCCTTCCACAAAACATTTGCAATACTATAGCAACATGTATTAGGAAATGTAAAAAATAACTAGTGAAATACATTCAAAAATTAATTTGTAATAATTTGAAAATACACTAAATACATTATTTAAAAACATTAAAAGATGTAATGGTTTGTATACATTTGCAATTACATAATGGGCAGATGATGGGTGATTGTGATGGTTGGCACCAATGGGCTGTCGCTGCCTGGGGTGGTGCTGTTGTTGCCCAGGGCTGGGTGGGGAGCTGGGCTCTGGATTCAGAGGTGCCCAGCTCACAGGGGCTGGGCTCAGGGATGTGGGGAGATGGGGTCAGGGTGGTGTCCAGCTCAGAGGGGCTGGGCTTGGAGGTGGGGGTCAGGGCTGTGGGGGGGATGGGGTCAAGGGTGTGCCTGGGTGCACTGGGGCAGCTCAGCTCTGCAGGCTGCTGTTCTTTCGAGCCTCCCACATACAAGGGGAGCAGGAGCAGGGACCAGCCAAGGACCAAGGGGGCAGGAGCACAGGCGCCTGAGGCCGAGCTGTGGGGAAGCACTTGCTTACCTTGCCCAGCACATGAGGGTCAGGGTCTTCTTTCTTCCTCCATTCCACCAGACTACCGCTGAGGCTCTTTTCTTCTCCTGCCCCTCGCTGGGGCTGATGTGGAGGCTGAGCCAGGGGGCAGCCCCCGCTTTCCTCCAGAAGCCCTTGTGTCGCGCCGTCCCAGGGCTCCTACCAAGTGCGCTAAGCAGAGCTGCACAGCTCTGCCCAGTCGCCAGCACCCCCCCCCGCAATGAGAAAAATTGCATAGGCTGGAGCCCCTGCTCTGGGAGGGAGAGGGATTCTGATTTCTGAGCTTCTGCTAGCAGCCCAGGGATTCCCCTGGGTTAGCGCGCAGCCGGCAGCCTGAACCTCGGGGCAGTCGCAGCGGTGCCCTGACCCAGGGGACTCCCTGGGCTGCCGGCTGCCATGGCGGCACCCTGACCAGGGGGCCCCTGGCCTGCCAGCTGCCGCGGAGGGGACCCCCTGGGCTGCGGGCTGCCGCGGTGGCGCCCTGACCCAGGGGACCCCCTGGGCTGCCGGCTGCCACGGTGGCGCTCTGACCCGGGGGACACCCTGGGCTGCGGGCTGCCGCGGCGGTGCGCACTGACCCAGGGTCAGTGCGCCTCCGCGGCAGCTGGCAGCCTGGGGTTTCCCAGGGCCAGGGGATCCCCTGGGCTGCCGGCTGCCGCGGTGGCGCCCTGACCCAGGGGACACCCTGGGCTGCGGGCTGCTGCGGCGGCGCCCTGACCCGGGGGACACCCTGGGCTGCCGGCTGCTGCCGGCAGCAGGGGCTGGTCAACCATTTAAAAAAAATTTGGGGGCGCTTTTTGGTGCCCCCAAATCTCGGCGCCCTAGGCAACCGCCTAGTTCACCTAAATGGTTGCACCGGCCCTGATCCAGGGTCTATAGGTCTTGCTGTGTCATGCTGCCTCTGGGTTTGGTGACTGATCACCCGTCAATTGCAGATGTGACTTTCAGCCATAGATCTGGCTTTGATCTTCCTTCTATTGTACCTTTTCTTTTTAGGGTGGATTCTTCTTACTTTGTTAGGACTCTTGTCTGCATCTTGAACCATTGGTATTTGAACTCTATTTCATCAGGACAGGCTGGTTCTGGAGGTTGATTCCATCATCCATACATACCTCATTCACACTTTTAACCTAACTAATGAGATTACAGCAGGGTTTGCAAAAATGAAGGTTGGAGCCAGCTTCTACAAAATGGAGTAAACTTTTTAAAATGGGGTTTGACTTACAATATGGCAAACAGTGAACAGAAGTTACAATATAGACAAGTGTAGTGGATGGAAAACAGTGAACAGAAGTTACAATGTAGGCAAATGTAATGAATGGTGAACAGAAGTTACAATACTGAAACAGTGCAAGTCTCAGTGATTTAAGCAGGAATTGGATTGATAGTAAATTTACAAAGGCAGCAGGCTGAACAACTGTGGCTCTTAACAAGCATCTTAATTGTCAATTAGCCAGTTATTGGGGTAACTGGTTTTATGAATGAATGTCATTTAATTCATAAAACTTTACTTATTAAGTTATATTAATAAAGTGAACAATTAAAAACAATTTCATTCACCAGTTCTACAGCTGTGCTATAAAATATCTGAATGAGAGAGCATTAAATCTAATAGGGTCAAATTCTCCCTCCCTTACATCTGTCCACCCTGCTGATTGCAAACAGGACATAATTGGAACCATAATATTGCATACATTGCATCTGGACTGTGCTAAATACCAGCTGGTTCACATTGTTTGTAACACAAATTCAGCCCCTCGAGACATCTGGAACCTTGTGAGTAGCGGCAACTCCTTTAAAAAATATGGATCGCTGATAGTAATTTGACACCTCATCCTTGTGAAGTACAAGAAACTGAAGATTTGGGGCCAGATCCTGGCCCTTTGTGCTATTCCACAAATGGCTGTATGCCACCTCCTTCCATCTCTGACTAGAACTGGGTGGGAAATGGTTTGTGTTGTCCTGAAAAAAATATATATATATGTATTCAAGACAAGAACATTTTTTGTTTATATATATATATTTATAAATAACAAAAAATGTTCTTGTCTTGAATCAGGATTAAAATTTGAAATCTGAAAATTTTTTGCAAATCAAAAATCTGAAAAAACAGAACAAGACAAAAATACCCAACCAGCTGGGGTCAATAGAAATGTTTTGACATATTCAAAAATGTTTGTTTTTATTTTGACCATTTTTAACTATAATTACTTACATTTCAAACCATAACGACATTCATGGAACCTGGAATTTTTTGCTTGGGGAATATCAAAATGAAACTGTGATGGAGCAGAGAAAATTCACAGCAATAGAAAGGGGTTAAATAGAGCCCATGGGCCTAGCTGTCGCTGTCCCACTATAGCTGCAGAATGCCAGGCCTGGTGGGGGAAGAAAAGAAGGGAATCTGGCTCTGTTCTGGGCTGACTGGTGAAGAGGCAACACCGCATCTCTGCCTGAGGGGAGCTTCACTACAAGCCTGACATCCAGGACAACTGCTGAGGGGAGAAGCACTGCTCCTTGATCAAGAAATAGACTGGGGAGGAGACTGGGGAGCACTGGGCAATGAATGAACTTTGCTATTTAAGGATATTTTGGCGTTAGGCCTCCAACCTTACATCTGCCCCCACTCAGTGGGACCTGAAGCTGCAGCAGGATGCTGCAGAGGCCCACAAGGAAATGCTACTCCAGAAGAGCCACTACAGATTGTTTGGACTACAGGGGCCATGCCCCAAATTGAAGGGACATAAGTAGGAAGTAGCTCACAGCAGTGGATTTAGACTCTCTGCAAGGAAGACCTTGTTGCTTCCCACAGCACCCTGGGCTGGGACCTTATGAAGAGGGAGGGCCCAGGTCCCCTTTTCACACTCCTTTAAGATCTAAGGTTCAGATGTGGGTAGAGGCCAGAAGATTCCCATCCTAAGGTCAGGAACCAGGCACTTCTGCCTTCTAGTTAGAGAAGCAAAGGGATGGAAGTCACATACGCTAACTGCTAGGCTGCCTGACCCTCTGAGGACCCTATAAAAAACATTTCCAACCCTTTCTGGTGAACAGTTTCAGTTATGACAAATCAACCTTTTCAGATGAAAAAACATTTTGTTGAAAAATTCCCGACCAGCTCCCAGCATAGGGATTGTGTCTTGGTGTTGGGAGTGGGTGTGGTCACAGACTACACTCTGCTCTGGTCAGTCCTGTTGACATCATGGCCCTCTAGCAGATCTTCACAGACGGGCATATTTTAGAACACTCTTGAGGTTGGTTTAAGTTACACTGGCTTCTGATTGCTTCAAGGGTGAAAAGTGCATTCAGTTGAATTCTAGAACATTTAGGGTGAGGTCTCCCCACGCCCTCCAAAAGCTTCCTCCAAATTGTGAATGTATGGGGTAAGGATTGTATTCAGGAGAGTGAAAATTATGAGGATATGATTGTCTCATTGGCTAAATGAAAGGAAAATGCTCCAGTAAGGCTGGGCAAAATTTTTCAGACAATTTGAAAAATGCAGTTTCAGATTGACAAACTATTAATGAATTCAACATGAATTTGTGAAATAATTTCAGCTGAAAAATTTTGGGATCTAGAGTCACAAGGAGACTTGTTTGTCATTCAAAAAAACAGAGAAAGAGATGGCCAGTGAACAAAAAATAAATTAGTCACACAGTTCTACTCATTAGCAAATAAAAGATGGCCAGAATTGAGTTTATAAAACCCAGTGGCATTGAAATACCTACTGCAGTGGATTATTGTTATAATGTAGCATTGCTTAAATGTATAATGTATGTGCTGAGTGCTTCACAGAGTGAATAAAAAGATACAATATCATCCCTATCATGAAGAGCTTACAGTCTAATTTAGATGAAATAGGCGTGATAATATGAAATTGGGTGAGGAAGGACAAAGTATAAATTAGTAAGATCACATAGTTGCTCAGTTTTGATATGTGCATGCCTTGATGATTTCTTTACATATATACATACACATACACACTCACACTTCTTTTATATATATATATATGAATGGCTAGAGGGAGGTGGATTGGTGAAACATGGATTTTGAGATTAGCATAGGGGGTGTTGTGGTAAGAGGCATAGAAATGATGGTGTGAGAAGGAACTGGTATGATGTAGTGGAGTTAATGTAGCAGGAAATAAAGTCTGAGATGTAGGCTGGGATACAGTTGTGAAGGGCTTGAATGCAAATATGGATGACACTAAAACCTCACCTCCCTTAAAGTGTTTCTTTCTGAACTCATCTACAATTTAAGCAGGAGTATAGAAAGTGCCATGCTGGATGCATGTTTCTCTGCTTACATATCCTGTTACTCAGAGGGTATGTCTACACTGCAATGTAAGCCCAGGGTTAGTAGAACTTGAATCATCTGACCTAGGGTTAGAGAACCCAGGCTTTGAGTGTCTGCACTGATTGTTAACCCTATGTTAAGAATTTTCTAACCTGGGGCTCTAGCATCCACACTGCAGCATAAAGACTCATGTCAAAACAACTCTTAAGGCCCATCTTGAAATGTGGCTGCTCTAGCCCTTTGACCATGGTGCGCTGTGGGAAAACTTTACTGGCCACCCTGCACATTACAGGAAGTTTGTACAGCCTGCCAACACAGCCTACCAAGCAGTTATTTTGGTCTGTGCACTCCCAGCTATCAGAGAATTCACTTTTTGAAGAACTTTTCTTGCTTGTGCTTTCACTCCTGTGTCAGGAAATGGGCAGAGTTTCTGTGAGAGGCTGGTGGACATTTTTGGTGGTGTTTTCTAACCCACCAAAGGCACCTGACACAGCTTATGATAGAGCAGGAGGAGGAGGCAAAAGCAGAGGAAGAGGCATGGCAGACTTGAATTGGCTGATACTTCTCATGACACTCAGTATAGCTGCTGATGCCTCGCACATAGACTGGAGGTTCTAGAAGTGGGCCACAAGCACAGACTGGTGGGATCACCTCATCATGCAGACCTGGGATGGCCAGCAGTAAGTCTAGAATTTTCACATGAAGAAAGCTACATTTCTTGAGTTTTGTGAACAGCTTGCCCTGAACGCCAGCATAAAGATACACGTTTGAGGACACACTTGCCAGTCCAGAAGCAGGTTGCTATAACTGTTTTGAAGCTGACTACTCCAGACTGCTAAAGGTCCATTGCAAACCAATTTGGTTTTGAAAAGTTGACACTGTGGGTAAAGTGGCAAAGGTTTCTGAGGCAATCAGGCATGTGGTTTACCTGAAGATGGCAGACATAAAAGATATGCCTGAAGTACTGCTGGCTTTGAGAGAATGGGGTTTCTTAACTGCTCTGGAACCATTTATAGGACTCATGTGCTCACAGTTTGCTTTCTCCAAGGAGCACATGAGTACAAAAACTGCAAAGGGTGCTACTCCATTGTTATGCAAGCCATTATGGATCACAGAGGGCAATTTATGAATGTTGAGGTGTGTTGCACTGGGAAGGTTCATGATGCCATAATCTTTCACTGATCAAGAGCCTACATTCATGTAGAGGCTGGGACACTGTTCCTAGCAAATGAAACTGTTGTCTGTCATAAATGAAATTGCTGTTTCCACCATTAGTCCAGGGGACTGTGCATGCCCACTTTTGCCTTGGGCTTATGAAACCATACCCTGATTGCAGAGGCCCTGGCAAAAGACAGCTTAATTACATAAGAAATGCTATACTGGGTCAGACCAAAGATCCATCTTGCCCAGTATCCTGTCTTTCGACAGTAGCCAATGCTAGATTCTCCACAGGGAATGAACAGAACAGGTAATCATCAAGTGATCAACTAACAGAATTAGTTAGAATTTCCTGTTTTGAGGTTGATCCACATTCAGCGCTGGCAGTCAGGTGCAGTTCTTTGTCATATCTTTGAGTGAGACAGCCTGCAGTTCACAATGATAATTGCACTTAAACAATCAGTGATTGGAGAAGAGGATACTAAGAGAGAGAGAGAGAGCCTGAAAACATATGAATTAGTTTTGTGGATTTGTGCTGGGAGGGAAGGAGGAAGGGGACACTGTACTTTTACACTTGACCTATGCCTCAGCAGGGGAGCACTTATCTTTCCCAATATTCCAGCAGGTGCTCCTGTTGGAGCAGTAGGTCACTGATGATCCATTCGGCTGGTTTGGATTTAATTTCTCACCAATAGGCAAAGTTCTTTGAGATCACAGATTCTTCTGGAGGTTGGAGAATAGGTGCATAGGGTTGTTTTCTTCTTACCCCCAACACTCATTGGCTATTTTATACCCTCATATCCCTGTTTTGTTTTTTTATTAAGTCCGTTTTATTAAACTCCAACCCTTCAGGCCATTCTCAAAGAGTATTAATAGAGGAAGTGTGTGTGTGTGTGTGTGTGTGTGTGTGTGTGTGTGTGTGTGTGTGTGTGTGTGTGTGTGTGTGTGTGTGTGTGTGTGTGTGTGTGTGTGTGTGTGAAATTCTTTGCCGGTTTCATGTCGGGTGTGAAATTTTAACAGTGTTCTAAAACAGGACCTGAACTAGGAACTTTTCAGATTATGCTCTCCAGCTCATCTTCATGCCAATTCAAAACCAATAAGAATAAAACAAGTTAACATCTGCCACTGATATTTCCTCTCACTTCCCAAACAATTTTTTTCATTCAGTATTTAAGTCCTATGTTCAATTGAGTTATAAAAATGGATCCAGTGAAATACAGCTGAACAACACACAGCAGCCTTGGTAGCACCCATGACAGATACTATATGTTAGAAGAAGCTTCAGTTAGGAATATAAATTATTTTATGCTTTAAGTGTTGCTACACACAGCTTTTGCAGGCTTTCTTTTGCTGTGCTGACTGTAACGATTGACCCTTTCTGATTTCAGTATTTGATTGAAGCTGATAAGCTTTTGCCCTCTCCAGAAAAGTAGCCTACTTCTTCATTGTGAGTCACTGTGGGACAGGAAGTGTGGGAAATGACATTTGAAAAGAAAAATATAGGTTTGCATCCTTATTTTTTCTAAATTCCTTTCTGAGGGCAGATCCTTAGCTGGTATAAAATGTCTATAGTGTCTTTGACTTCAGTGGAGTTACACTGATTTATACCAGCTGAGGATCTGGCCCTTTAAGTTACTCATTCTTGCTGAGCTGATGGTTTTGGTTAGTGGTATTGTTGGCAGTTATCCTGTATATGCTCTTGTGTATTTTCTCTTTATTAGGAAAATGGGATTTTTTTATTAAAAAAAATTGTGTTATTGCTTCAGCTATATAGAGAGCCATTCAGGAATTTCCCTAGGTTTAATCTCATGGAGGACAATCCATATTCTCACTAACAAAGTTGCTTCTTAGTGCTTTCGAAATGGGAAGACTCCAGGCAACAGCTGATGGATAGCATGAAAGAAATCACACTTCCTCTGTGGAGAATGGTGACCTACAAGAGTAACTGACAGCAGAAGGATCATGCTGAGCGAGAAAACCCTGAAATAATCATAATGAGGTGGATGTCAGAGGCAAACATCACATATGGCCATCAGTCTGAAAGGCATCGACGCAGGTTTCCATTTCATGTCCCATGATGCATTATGGAAGAAGGCCTTTACTGGCTCTGTATCATGAGGTTTGCTCTCAGCAGAAATTATTTCCTCTTTCTGGGTGCTGAAGAATGTGTCTGATTCTGCTCTCAGTTACACCAATGTAAAGGAATGACGCACTGGAAGGCAAAGATGTCAGGAGATGGCCACGAGTGTGGAACTTTAGCAATGAGTGTGGAAAAATCAGTTTAAAACTCCCTTTGGTAATACCGTGATCTTCTGTGCTGGGCTATTCCCTCACTGTACTGTGATAGAGCAGCCTGAGATGTGCTGTAGCGTACACTGGCCTTTACTGGCCTGAAAACACAGTCTGTAATTGGTAAAGGACAGAGCACTCTGGAAGACCCTCTTTCCCCACCACTTTGTTGACAGCAAGTAGGGGTATAGGATGCATGTGTGCCTGTCAACTGCATATTAACTACAAGATCATCTTTACACTGGATTGAGCCTTCTTGGGCCAGTTAAACTGGGTTTGTGGCTAAATTATGTCAGCAGTGCAGTAAATTATCTGTGTCCCAGTGGAGTTAAATTCGTATAAAATTAGGTAAATGATATCAGAGTCAGTCCCCTGTGTGAGTGATATCCAACTCTTTGCTGTCTAGAAGTTAATCTGTGGTCTTAGGAGGTTCTCCAACCTAATAAGCATTAGGACCCAGAAGTTAGGCAGAGTAGTGAGTTGTTTTCTTACTAGTTTCCATGATATGCCATCATTTGGTACACAATATTGTGTTAGCCAATGGCAACTCAAAGCCATTGTGTTTCCTTTGGCTGGATAATCCATAATGCGAATCCATTCCTTCTTGCTAGCATGTAATTATATATAGGTTCTTTTATTATGCTCATGATGATTGCAGTGTGGTCTGGGAATATAAGATGTCACTACTGCATGATTGAAATTGTGTCTGAGTGCAGGATTCTCAGCTGGGAACAGTGCATTAGCTTCCTTGCTGGATTTCCATACCATATAAGAAAGCTAAGAGCTTGGCTAACTTTCAGCTCATGAAAAAGGCTACCCTGTCCATGTTGGGTCATATTTTTAGCAGAGTATTAAAAGTAATAGAAATCATTTTCCCAGTCAGGAAATTTCTTTGAGTGTAGTTTCACTCGATGGGATTTAGCTGTAAAGGTTGCCATGGGAGCCATTGATTGAATTTCCCTATTTTTCTATTTTCAAATCCAGATTTAATTTTGTACTAACAGAGCTTGATCCGGCCTAATATTAAGTGTGGAGTGTTACATGCAGATGATTCTTTGGGATAAACCCAAATGTCAGGTATGTCTAAACTGCAGTGATAACCTAAGCTTAGACTCAGGCTGGAGCCCAACCCCCGCTTCTATCTACACACAAATCTCTGACTCAGGTTCAGATCCAGAAGGTTCTGGGAGTGGATGTTTTGAGATAGAGTCAAGTTGGGATTCACAATTCACGCCCTATCGTTTTGCAGGGTAGATGCAGCAGAACCCTCCACACCCAACTAGGGTTCCAGTAGTCTGCCAAAAGTAACCTGCAATCCTATGAGTCAACTTCCCTTCTCCTTTCTAGCTGAAGAATCTCCAACTGACTCCGGAAAAATGGAAACAACCCCCCTTGGTGTAACGCGGCAGCTTGGTGAGTCAGTTTTTAACCGTTCCATTGCCTGTCTTCTGACCACAGAACTGCAACACACCATCAGAGAGCCTTCTTGTTTGCACAGGAGACTGAACAGAAGAAGGCTTTTGCAAAGCATACTGTGTTATGGTCCCAGGAGCACAACCAGGTTTTGGTGAATCTCTGGTGTGAGGCCAGCAAAACAATGGACTTTAGTAGGAGTACCAGGAATGACCATGCATACTAGCAAATAGCAAAGAAGGTGGCAGGCTTGCCTGTTTTATGAGGAGTTTGACTGGGTGTGAGGTACTGAGATGAGCACAGAGGAAACATTGGTGCATGATGACTTGGTCAGCTGGGGTGGTTCCCTGCTAGCCCAAGAATCCAGCATGGGGACTGACGGGAGTCTGCAGCAGGCATTGAGTGAGGCCAGTGAAGTAACTGCTGCTGAAACCAGTCCCAGAAGGGGCTTTGCACCTGGAGCAACAGCAGCACATCCTTGGGCCCATACTCAAAGAAGCTTTTTGAAGCCCGCCCCCTCTGAGGAACATCCCACCACGGAGCCTGCAGAAGACATAGAAGGGACAAAATGCCACCCCGGAGTCTGGTAAATGTCTGGCTCCATCTTATTGTTTGTTAATATAGGAGTGGGAGGGATGGCCATTCAATGAACTAATGCAAAAGGTAAGAGAATCCTCGGCTACCAGGGTATACTGGCTGATGATGGATTGGCTTTCCCCCCCTCATGTGGAGTTCTTAATGTTGGCTGGGAAATGCAGACAATACAAACATGATTTTTTTTTACTGGAAAGCTGAAGATTCTTGTTAAGGCATTCCTGTTTCTTAAAAATAATACCCTTACACTGCAGGCCTGTAAGTATACTTCTCTGTAACCAAACAATAGTGTAACAAACGACTGGAAATGGTGAAAGTGGGAATGAGGGAGGGAAAACTAATCCATTTCAGTTAAAGGTAGTCCATGCAGTCATAGGTCACAAAATCATTTGACATTCTGTTCAGAAGTTTTGAGGGGCAGAGGAAGGCTGTGGAGTTCTACATCTTTGCATTCAATCATAGAGGCTAAGCCATGAGGAAGTGGTTAATGCAGCATCCTGTTGATTCCCTCATGAATTCTGATCCAATTCTGGGTGCTGATAATTGGAAACTTTTCCTGAAGCAGGAACTTCAGAGAGATTAGTCACATTTCAGAGAACGGCATATTTTCCAGAGCCAACTCGGTAGCTGATCAGCCCATTCTACTCAAAGATGCGCTGTTCGGTCATTATAATTTTGAATACTTCAGTAGCATATGCTGCAGTTTTCCCACAGCAGCTTGGAATAACATCTCCCTTTGCCAATTGAGCAACCCAAGAACTGTTATATCCTCCAAAAAGTGGAAGACCTGAAATGGTAGAAAAAGTTTTTGTAGCATGGCCACTGACAGCACCCACCCCCCTCAATCCCTGCAATTTTAGAAAACAAAAACCACCTTTTCATTTTTAATATACCATTGTCTCTCCATTTCTTTCACTGCAATTCACCAGGCTGAGTCCACAGAGCTTCTGTGACTTGAAGCATCCCTCTCACAATATACCAAAGTTCAGGTTGTAAAAGTATCATTTTATGTCCTTAAAATTCCACAAGGATTTTTTCTGTGTTCCTGCAATGAGCTATTTGAGACAACACTCCTCTGTGTCTTGTCCTGTTCCAGGCAGGCCCCCTCCACCTCTACTGGCTGCAGTACCACCACAGCTCGCCTGGGCCAAAGTGCCTTCATGCACCATTCCAAGAGGAAGTGTTTCCGTGATGAACCTCTGGATGAAGCTCTGGACAGGCCAACAAGCAGGTCCAGTACTGAAAACAGAGGGACTTATGGCTAGAGGAAAGGCTGTGGCTGGCTGCACAGCTTGAGGGCAGGTTTTCAGAGTAGGAGCAGGCACTTGCTTCACAATTCCTGGAACAGGAACAGTGGCTAAGGAAGAAGGACAGATCTCAGCAGCCAGAGCTGTTTGAGTGGCTGATTACACTAATGGCCACAAGAATCACATAAGTGTAGGACTGGAAGGGACTTCAATAGGTTATTAAGTTCACTCCCCTGCACTCAAGACAGGACTATGTAATAACTAGACCATTACTAACAGGTAAATATCTCACAGAAGCTCTGCCTGTTTCCTGAGACAGGAGTGAAAGTGCAAGCGAGAGAAGCTCTTTAAAAGCCACCTCCTTCATATTGCTGGCTCCGGTAACTAGGAGCAGAGACCAAAATGACTGTTTGCCAGGCTTGTTAACAGACTGTTCAAACTTCCTGTAACATGCAGGGTGGACAATCAAGTTTTCCCATAGTGCACCATAGTCAAAAGTCTATTTTGGCCACATTTTTGGAGGGTGCTAGGGAGTTTGGGATATGGTTGATTTGACTCGGGTCTGTGTGCTGCAGTGTGGATGCCAGACCCCCAATCCCCCTCCTCCCCCCGTACAAACCCAGATTAGAAAATTCCTTACACTGATTGCTAACCCTACATTGACGCTCAAACCCTGGGTTCTCTAACCCAGGGTCAGCTGACTTGAGTCCCACCGGCCCTGGGCTTGCATTGCAGTGTAGATATGCCCTAATGGTACATACACACAGCAATTAAACACTTGTTGCTGGCCCAGGTCAGCAGACTTGGGCTCATAGTGCTCAAGCTGCTGGGCTGTAAAATTGCTGTTTAGGCATTTGGGCTCGAGCTGGAGCCCAGCCTCTGAACCATGCCCCCTTGTGGGATCCCAGAGCCGAGGCTTCAGCTGAGCCTGAATATCTACTCGGGAATTTTTAGCCCTGTGAGCCTAAGTCAGTTGCCCCAGGACAGCTTCAGGTAGGCCCCAGGTCTTTTATTCCAATGTAGAATTCCATCAGTGGCCCAGTTTCAGAGCGTCATGCCTTCTGCTGCTGGAGAAATGGAACCCAGTGATTTAAGTGGAGGTATATGTACAGCTGCACTTTTAAAATAAGTTTTGCAGTGGATAATAGGGGAAGAAGGAAAGGGTTGAAAACCAGTCTTCCTAAGTGGGAGACGGGTAGAAAATAGGACAGTTGAAGTTCTCTCAACAACTAGCAATCAGAGGCAGGCTGACCAATGCTACTGTAGAAAACAAAGGCAGAGACAAGCTGCAGGAAGTCTGGAGCATATCAGGGTTTCAGAATGTCATACTGAATGACAGGAGCAGAAAAGTGACCCGAAGCATAGTGAAGGGCTTGTAGCTGACACAAATGAGTCTGCAGAAAAGAGTAATCTGGAAGAGACAGACACAAAATAAAGGACAGCACAGAGGCTACAGTCTGGATCAAGAGATGGTGGTAGCAGGGACTGAAGAGTAAGGCTATTAGAGCAAGACACGAGGTCTTGGAGACCAGATGTTCTTCCAGAACATAGACTAAAAGACCGCAAGGGTGGGGGTAGGGATGGTCAGAGGATTAAAAGGCCACAACAGGTCCCTGTTTCTTTAAATATATAAGGCTTTTATTTCAGAGGGGTAGCCGTGTTAGTCTGGATTTGTAAAAAGCAACAGAGGGTCCTGTGGCACCTTTAAGACTAACAGATGTATTGGAGCATAAGCTTTCGTGGGCATCTGACGAAATGAGTATTCATCCCAATACATCTATTAGTCTTAAAGGTGCCACAGGACTCTCCAAGGGTCTTACTGTGACTACTGCCTACCATTAGAGGCGTCCAGGTGTGGGTCTGAAAAAATGAATGCACATAACAGTAGGGAAGCTTAGGGAGCTTCATGGAAATCGAAGCCTCCTGAGTGTCTGGAGTGAATAAGGGAAGAGGTAATACTAAAGGGAACCACTTTGGAGAATTCTGTATGGAATTTAAAAAATGAGTATATTATCTCACTTGGGAGAAGGGGAAAGAGAAAGAGAGAGAGAGAGGCTGGAAGCAGAAAGAAAAGGCCTGAAACAGAAGCCTGAATAACAAAGAAATATCATAATTAATAATACTTCCACATCACTTTCCAGCTGAGGATCTCAAAGCACATCACGAAGATTAAGGAGTTACTCCTGGGAACACCCACATGAAGTAGATCTCTACTATTCTCCCCACTTTACAAGTGGGAAAACTGAAGCACATGGTGTCCATGGTCTGCCTAAGTTCATAATGATGCCCAAAGACTATCAGCAGGCCATTCATATTGAAGAGCACTGTTTAATCGAAGTGCACAAGAGGTAAATTACTCTATTTAGTACCAAGATATGAGGCCAATGCCCAGCAGCAGCTGGCCTTCATTGCTAGAGCTGAGGAGATATTGGAGAGAAGGTGGCTCTAGGCTCCTTGAATCCTGGGACTTGTTGGGGGAGCTGTTTCAGTCCCTGACATAGTCTAGAGCAGAATTCCCTAGGGACTACTATACTGGCTGAGGATCACCAGTTGGCAAGACATCCTACCCAGCATGTTGCTGACAAGCCCACTGTGTGTATGGTGGGGAAGTGGATGGTGCAGTCAGCTATATCAGCTCTACCCCAGTCAGAGATTCCCTTGAGCCAGGGCACCCACAGCTGCCCTTGAAGGGCCAAGAATATGTGCCTGGTTTCTACTCCATTGGGATTAGCTTGCTTCCAGAAATGTTTCACTAGCAGTTATAAAACATCCCTGAATCGAGGTGGCCTCGTTTGTGAGCATTCTAACGGGTTTATGAGGACTCTAAGATTTCAAGATCCCCTGTGGTTATTCCATTATCAGTCTTCAGTTCTCTGAATAAGTGAATGGCAACGGTAGATAGATCAACATTTGTTGCCAGTGAATGACAATGGCTTACATAAGCTCTTTTCTAAGTAATAATATCAGTATCTTCTTTCCCTTCTCTCCCCCTTTCCAAGGAGAGCATCTAGAAATAAATAGTCCCTGCACCACCTGAACTGGAATATAATAATGAGGAGGTCAGTCTGGGAAAAGGATTGGGAAAGGAAAAAAAGGCAGCCGCAATGGGGATATCAGAAGACACTTCAGCTAAAACATTAAATCTCCCTCCATTAGCATTGCGGGGGCGGGGGGGAGAGGGATCAAGTGGATTTTATAGGGATGCTGTCATCATCAGACTAGCAAGCTATTCACTCAGCACTACGATAAAGGAAGAATGCTTCCTTGACAAAAAGCAATTATTAATTTTAAAATAGGTTTCAGAAACCAGGACATCACAAGGTAGCTGTGGTTAGCAGCAGTTGCTATACAGTAAGTACAGTGCTGGAGTTGCTTGCCAGCCAGCATTTGCTCTGAACACTTACTGTGCTGCAGCTGGCCTTTCCACTAACCAAAGAAATGTCTGCCATACGAGAACTGTTGTACACTTCACCTTTTTCAATATTACCTGCAAATCCTTGGTGGGGAGAGGGTGTGTGATTCCCCTTTTGTATTTTTTGTAGGACTCAAAACACAGGTGACTTGAAACAGCAAGAACTACTCCATGGGGTAATCATAACATAGTAGTACACTACAAAAATTCATTAAGTATACCACCCCTCTGCTAGAGAATCTATTCTCTAAATTCTACTCTCTCATTCCTCTCTGTAAGGGCCTGATGCAATGTCCATTAATGTAAATTAACTTAAGGCATTACATCTGAAGTAATTTAATTAATTTCATCATGTTACTCTGGATTTACAATGGCAGAAGTGAGGGCAGAATTTGGTCCTATGCTTTTGATAATCCGCTTGCCAAACATATCAATGGGTGCTAATAGGATTTACAATTATGAATGTCAGAAACAAAAGCACTAAACAAATCTTTCTTCTTTGCCTCTGAATTGTAGCTTATCTATCATTTTCTTGTTTTTTTTCTTTGTACAGTGCCTATATTGTCTGCCAGACATGGGGCAATCAAATAGTGAGTCAAAAAACCTTAGATCAGTACTTGTGACAATAAGGCTTTTCACTCCTTTCACATTCTCAGGCTGACAGGCTGACCCCCAGGAATCCTTGCTGAGCAGGGTGCAAATGTGTAGAACAACAGCTGGCACAAATATCTGGTTGAGTATCAGGGACAGACTGAAACATGATTAAGGGCTGGTCTACGCTACGGGGGAAAATCGATCTCAGATACGCAATTTCAGCTACGTGAATAACGTAGCTGAAGTCGAAGTATCTAAGATTGAATTACTCACCGTCCTCATGGTGCAGGATCGATGTCCAAGGCTCCCCATGTCGACTCCGCAACTCCCTTCGGGTTGGTGGAGTTCCGGAATCGATATAAGCGCATTCGGGGATCGATATATCGCGTCTAGATGAGACGCGATATAGCGATCCCCGAGCAATCGATTGCTACCCGCCGATACGGCGGGTAGTGAAGACGTAGCCTAAGATTTGATTACTTTTGGTTCCATAGGTAGAGACAATCAGGTACAAAGTAATTTGTACTCAGACCATCTCTATTTTTTAGCTTTTTCCCCTTTGTGATGCAGTTTAAGATGAAACCTATTTTCTGAGGATGCCAAAAATGTTCTCATTTACATCCATAGCTCATGTGAAACAGTTATTGGGAAATCCTGTTAGGATATAGATTATCACTATTGCTTTAGGAGCCTTGGCAATCTGTAATCATGGACGGTATTTAGCCAGAAGCATACATGAATGGGAGTTGTGGTATTCAAAACACTTGGATACAAAGAGATGCTGTATTGAGGACTGGTTGAAAATTTTCCATCAACTATTTACCAATGGAAAATTGGGGTTTTGACTAAATGAATTTGTTTCACAAGAAGTGTCTGCTTTCCATGGGAAATTTTGATTTTTCACTGAAAAAAACCAAAAGCCTGGAACCAAAATATTTCAGTTTGGCTATACCACTGTACTGCCACATGGGAATTGTAGTTTGGTTGCCCTCCTGTCCCAATTCTCCTCTAGTGGGCCAAATTCCCCAGCTGGACTTTATCTCCCATGATGCAAAAGGGCCATGGGACTGCATTACAAAGAGAGGAGACCATGGTGATTCATGGGAAATGTAGTGTCGAGAGCTTGGCCTATTGAGTGTACTGAACCTGAACTACAACTCCTGTGAGGCACTTTTTTTCCTTTTTCCATCAGAAATTGCTTTGGGGATGTAACAGGGCTCAGTCACCACTGGGGCACCTCCTTGTGGCCACTTCTGGGGATTATCTCCTGTCAGGCCTGATGCCCTGCTTTCAATAGTTGTTTACACTGTGTTCCCTTGCACTCTCCAGGAGTTGCAGTGCTCCCCCTCTGACTAGGTATCTGCTTCTGGGTTACCAAAGTCCCCCTGGATCAGCTGTCCTCATGCTATCCCAGACAATTTTCCAGTCCAAAGCCAGGTTCTGTACCACTTTCCCAGTGGGTGATAGGGGAAACCAGGCCCACCCCACTATTCCAGGTTCTAGTCCAGGGACCCTATGTCCAGCAACTGTGATCTGCTTCCTCCCAGACCCTGTTGCTATTTCCCTGGACTCCTTCGTACTTCCCTCTTCTATTTTCTGCCCTCCCCCCACTCTGAGTTTACCAGCCTAAACTCCATCTTCCCAGGGAGTAACTGTGGATGACATCCCTCCTCTGACTTCTTGCCAGACTCTGTAGCTTCCAACACACCATTTTTTTGCAGGAAATGATTTCTGTCTACTTCCCCTGCAGCCCCCTTCTGGTCTCAGCTTCATCCCTTTATTTAAAAAAAAACAAAAAACAAGCAAGCTAACAATGTTGTGAACCATTAGGAAAAATCTAGATAAGATAGTAAATATCATAATGCTGCTATATAAATCCATAGTATGCTCATATCTTGAATACTGTGTGCAATTCTGTTGGCCCCATTTCAAAAAAGCTATATTATCATTAGAAAAGAAACAGAGAAGGGCAACAAAAATTATTAAGGGTATGGAATAGTTTCCATATGAGAAGAGATTAAAAAGACTGAGACTTTTCAACTTGGAAAAGAGATAAATAAGAGGGGATATGATACAGGTCTACAAAATCATAAATGGTTGGAGAAAGTGAATAAGGAAGTGTTAATTACCCCTCCACATAACACAAGAACCAGTGGTCACCCAGTGAAATTAATAGGCAGCAGGTTTATAAGAAACAAAAGGAAGTACTTCACACAATGCACAATCAACCTGTGGAATTCATTGCCAGGTGATGCTGTATAGACTAAAACTATAATGGGGTTCAAAAAAGAATTAGATAAGTTCATGGAGGAGAGATCCATCAATGGCTTTTAACCAAGATGGTCAGGGATGCAAACTCATGCTGTGGGTATCCCTAGCCTCTGCCTACCAGAAGCTGGGAGTGGACAATTGGGGGTGGATAACTCCACAATTGCCTGGTCTGTTCATTCCCTCTGAAGCACCTGGCATTGGCACTGTTAGAAGACAAGGTACTGGGCTAAATCGACCATTGGTTTGACTCAGTATGGCTGTTCTTACAAGCTCAAGCTGCTCCTTCCCAGATGAACTTCATCTTCCATCAGGTACTGTTGAGCCCTGGCTCTCCTACAGGTGTGGCTTACAAGGTTAATTGGCCTAACTTATCTTGCTCTGCCTTGTGTGGGGTAGACATGGGTATGGCTACACTTGCAGCCATACAGCGCTGCTGCGGGAGCACTCCCACGGCAGCACTTTGAAGTGTGAGTGTGGTTGCAGCGCCAGCGCTGGGAGAGAGCTCTCCCGGCACTGCAGGTACTCCACCTCCACATGCATTTTGGTGTCATAATTAATGTGGCATAAATTGATTTGCTGAGAGCCAGTTTCTGCTTAGCCCCTTCACAGACTGCCAGAAGTAGGTATGGCCTTAAGGGTGAGTGATCAAGGTGGCCATGTTAGGTAATAAAGCAAGTCCTCACTCACCTCTCCAACACCCAAGGTCGTGCGGAGTTGGAATTTGGGCCCACAATTCTGTCAGAGACCAGACACCAATGCGTTGATCAACGGGCTCACACTACCCCAAAAGCTTTAGAATAAGTGTGGCCCCTTTATTAGGGGTGAGCATCAATATTTATACACAGAAGTAAACAAAGTGATTAATAAAAGATAATGGTCATGCATAATCAATCAAGATTTTACAGGAAGAGCAAGTTTAACAAGTAAATGCATAGAGATAAAGGCTAATGGCTACTTGAGGAAGGGGGTGTCATGAGTAGTTTGCAGGTCAGTGCTTTGTTCAAAAAAAGGTTCAGAAAGGATTATGCAGAGACGGCCAGTCTGGGTGTTTTTTTTGGCTCCAAAGTTCACCAAAAGTTTAGACCCAACATTCCTCCATTTGTAGCTTTGAGATAACTATTAATCAAAAAGCTACACCCTATTTCAAGATCTCAAGGGCCGCTTGGCAATTTCAGCCTGGGCCAATTCGAAGAGAGTAAGGCTTTTAGTTGAAGTGGGAAAAGAATAAACTGACTTACATGAGTTTATGAGGGAGGGGACACACTGAATACAGCAACACAGTATTATAAGGACTACCATGGCCCCAACAACACCCACCAAGAGGTTTTTAACCCACCCAAGTCCGGGCAGCCAATTCCATAAGGCTCCCCACCAATCATAAGGTGGCTGGCCAGAGGAGTAGTTTTTAGCCATTTCCCTTAGGTGTTTGGTACGTTGAAAAGTGTCAGAGTAGGTGTCATTTACAAAAACACAGCATTCTTCATTTATGAGGGCGCAAGTTCCTTCCGGGCTGCTAACATCATATCTAAAGCCATTCTGTTTTGCAAAGCCAACTGGCGCAGCTGGGACATTTCCCCGGCCTGGTTCTTAAATAGGGTTGCAGTTTCATTGGTCAAAGATTCTAATAGTCCCTGTAGACGGATGATAGCACCCTTCAAGCTAGTGTGACCAGCCCACCGCTGCCAGGACAAACCATCACGGAGATTAATATCTCTGTCAGTTTCACGGATGTTACGAACGTGGGGAAAATGAGGGGGAGTGAGGGAGATCCGAGAAGGCGGTGCTAGCCATGCCAAATAACATGACCCTGCCCAATCAGGGGAGAGAAAATAATAAGCCTTGGGCCCGCACACCCAGTATGTTCCATATAATGCGTTTTGGGTATTCCATTTCTCAAAGTAGGAGGTAACCCACCACCCGTTGTACCACTGTTCCCCTGGTAACGCAGAGGGGTCGTTGTGTGAACTGCAGAGGCACAATTTTGTACTGTTGTCCTCAAAGGGCAGTGTAGTACTGCTTGAGCAGTTGTAGAAGGCAATTGTGTATCCTTTAACAATTAGTTGGACACCTTCGAGATCTGAGCAGGGCTTTTTAAAAACTGACTCTGAAAACCTGCCCCTCCATGAAAAAGTTGAAAAGGTTGGATCGGGGTGAGGGATCCACATATGGGATAAGTGGGATGCGCAAGGCTTGAAGCCAAGATTTTTACTAAAGGCGGTGCCATTAAAATATATGTTGCATTTACTTGTTCCCACAAAAGTTGACCCTTTTTCTTTAACAAAACACAGTGATCCTGTTTGATTGGTTACCCTGAGATATTTGTTAATTGGCACTTCTGTTTTGTCCCAT
Organism: Gopherus evgoodei; assembly: GCF_007399415.2. Classification (NCBI taxonomy): domain Eukaryota; kingdom Metazoa; phylum Chordata; order Testudines; family Testudinidae; genus Gopherus; species Gopherus evgoodei. Next base: position 325,169,708 of record NC_044322.1, read on the forward strand.
GTAAGATTGGGTTGGACTGGATCTTTTATTCTAGTCGGTGGCATCCAAGTCATATTAGCAGTGGTTAGGGGAATGGGTGTGAAGGGGAGTCCCTGTGCTGCATTTACTGGAAATTGAGTACATACCCAGCAATCACTTCTATTTCCTAAAATACGAGTTTTAACCTCGTGGGAATATCTAATAAAAGCATTATCTTCATAAGCAGAAAATAAACTGAAAAAGCATAAAAAACATACAGTTGTCAGAATAAAGGGTCCTCTCATTTTTTTCGAGTTAATTTAAGTCTAATGTCTGAGAGAGGTAAGCTGGTCCACTGGTCGAAGGCAGTGTCCTCAGTGGTGACAAGAGCTGCTGGTCCGTCACTGTGGTCCACTACGGCTGGCTTGACGTGGGAGTGGTGGATCCAAGATTTGCGTCCTTCCAGGAACACTGCAGTCTGGGTTGTCAAAAGAACCTGGTGGGGTCCAGTAAACCTTGGCTGGAGGGTGTCGTCACGAACGAACTTTTTGGCCCAGACGAAGTCCCCTGGTTGGAACGGGTGGATTTGTTCCTCCAGCGGCACGGTCTGGGAAAACTGCGAGGCTTTCCAAAGGGTACGGAGGCGAGCCTGTAGGGAGAGAAACTGACACGCAGTCATATGATCCCCTCCCAATAGTGAAACATCAGCACGTGGTAGCGCCCCGCCTTTGAAAGGGGGGTGTCCATAGAGCAGTTCAAAGGGGGATAATCCCAATGCGCGGGTTGGGCGAGTACGAAGGTGAAACAGGACCAAGGGAAGTACCTGAGGCCACTTTAATCCTGTTTCCTGACAGTATTTAGCCAATGTAAACTTAAGTTCCCTATTCATACGCTCAACTTTCCCGCTAGACTGGGGGTGGTAGGGTGTATGAAAGGAGTGTGAAATGCCCAGTCCTTGTTCTAAATGGCCAAGGACATGACCAGTAAAGTGAGGTCCGCGATCTGAGTCGAGCACAAGAGGGATGCCAAAACGGGGTACAATATCTCTAAGGAGAATCTTCGCCACTGTGGCAGCAGTACAATTAGCAGTAGGAAAAGCTTCGACCCAGGAAGTCAGAGGGCAAACCAAAACAAGGAGGTGCTTTTTCCCAAAAGCCTTTGGCATATCTGCAAAATCAATTTGAAGATGTTGAAATGGAGCAGCAGGCGGAGGTCTTCCACCCTTAATTTTGTTAAGAGGTGGAGCAGGTCCATTACGCTGACATGTGCTGCATGCTTTCACTATTGATAGGCAATAGGGTTGAATGCCTGGAGCATACCAAAAGCGGGCGATAGTGTCCACAGGGCGTGCGTGCCGTAGTGACCCCCTTTATCATGGTGCCAGCGAACTGCCACAGGGTATGTGGAGCGAGGGAGGCAGGCTCGGCCATCTGGCATAAGCCAGGTCCCTTTGACCAGAGTGGCCCCGAGGCTTTCCCATGATTTTAGTTCAGCAGCGGGTACTGGTACGGGGTGCGGTGGAGTAAAGGAGGAGGTTGCAATAGCCAATGTGGGCATGGCTAAAGGTAAGGTGGCAGCCTTCTTGGCGGAGGCGTCAGCCAGGGCATTCCCACGGGTAACGGGGCTGCTATCTTTAGTATGGGCCCGGCAGTGAACTACAGCCAGGACAGAGGGTTTTTGGAGGGCGTCCAAAAGCTTGTGGATGAGGGGGAGGTGCTGAATGGGTTTACCGGCAGCTGTCTGGAAACCTCGAAACTTCCAGAGGTGGATATGACAATGCACAACTCCAAAAGCATATTTGCTATCAGTAAAAATGGTAACGGTCTTACCAGCGGCCAACTGGCAAGCTCGGGCCAGGGCATAGAGTTCAGCGGCTTGGGCTCCCCAGTTGCCTGGCAGTGAGGCGGCCTCTTGAATGTCCCATTCAGAGGTGACAGCATAACCAGTGAAACGCTTGCCATCAACATAGAAGGAGCTTCCGTCCGAGAAGAGGATGCAATCGGGGTTGTCCAGTGGCACGTCAAACAGGTTGTCTCTTATCTGTAAGATGCTGTAAACTACTTCCACACAGTCGTGCTGGTCCTGGGGGACTGGCAGGTCAGGAAGCAAGGTAGCTGGATTAAGGGGTCCACACCTTTCAAAAATTAGGTTAGTGTCTTCTAAGAGTTCGGCCTCTAGCTGTTGCTGACGATGGGCCGAAAAGACTTGGGTTGTGCCCCTACGCAGAAGGGCTGACAAGGCATGAGAGGTCCAAACCGTGGTAAAATGACCCAGGGTTAGGCTCTTTGCCTTTGTGATCAGCAGGGCAGCTGCTGCCAGAGTCCGGGTGCAGGATGGGGTTCCCTGAGCGACAGGGTCGATTTGCTGAGAGTAAAAAGCAAGCGGGAAATGGTGGGGCCCGCTCAGCTGGGTAAGGACACCACTAGCAATTCCGCCCCTCTCGTGGACAAAAAGGTGAAAGGGTTTGCTGTAATTGGGGGGGCGGAGAGACATGGAGGAGGCCACACTGTCCTTGAGTAACTGAAAGGCTTGAATAGTGTCCGGGGACCACTGCAAAGGGTCAGGAGCAAGGTTAGCAGTGAGTCGGTGGAGCGGTTTGCTTAACTCCCCGCAGGACGGCAACCAGGGGTGACAGAAGCCAATTAATCCTAAGAAACCTCGAAGTTGTTTCTTGGTGTTCGGTAGAGGGCAGTTTTGAATAGTCTTTATGCGGGCTGGGTCCATCTGTCTTCCTTCTGGGGTTAACAGGAAGCCCAGATATCGGACCTTCTGTGAGACCCACTGAATCTTTTTAGGGTCTACCTTGTGGCCTCTGGTGTGTAGGTATAATAAAAGTGCCTTACCATCGATGCGGAGGGCAGCTTCTTCGCGATTACCTAATAGGATGTCATCTACGTATAGGACCAATGTGGATCCCTGTGGACTGGTGAAACCTTCCAAGTCGTGGCGGAGGCACTGGCTGAAAATCGTGGGGCTGTCTCTGTAGCCTTGAGGAAGTCGTTGCCAGACATAACTTTGTCCCTCCCAGGTGAAACCAAAGAGATACTGAGAGTCTGGGTGCACAGGAATGCTGAAAAAAGCTGATTTTAAGTCAATAACAGTGAACCACTCAGCATCCCAGGGGATTTGGCTGATGATAGTAGCTGGGTCAGGAACTACTGCATGAAGAGGGACCACATACTGATTAACAACTCGTAGATCCTGTACAAAGCGCCAACGAACAGGGTCTCCGTCCTTTTTAGGAGGCTTTTTGACAGGCAGTATAGGGGTGTTACAGGGAGTGCGCTGAGGGCGGACTAGCTTTTGTGCAATGAATCCCTCAATAATGGGGCGGATGCCCTCCCGGGCTTCCAGCGACAGGGGGTATTGAGGGACTGACGGGGGGGTTAAGGAAGGCTTTACCTGAATCCTTACGGGCTCTGCCGAAAGGAGCAGGCCAACATCAGTGTCAGAAATTCCCCAGAGGGTTGAAGGCAAGTCAGTGAGGTCAGGGGAGAGAGAGAGAGGTGTTTCCCAATTACCCTGAGTAGGGGCCGAATCTCCTAATACTGTCATCAATAATCCTACCCCTTCAGGAGTGCAGGTTAAAGTAGCCTCAAGCTTACAGAGTAAATCCCGGCCCATCAAAGGGATCGGACAAGCTGGGGAAAAAAGAAAACGGTGAGAAAAACATTTATCAGCATAAATAACATTCAAAGGCAAAGTGAGTCCCAGAGACTGTGGGTTGCCCTCCACCCCAGTCGCAGTTTTAACCTCAGAGGATAGCCAGGGAGAGGGGGCATGATTTAAAAGAGAGAAAGTAGCCCCAGTATCAATGAGGAAAGAGACAGGCAGTCCCTGGACTGAAAGGGTTAAACGAGGCTCTTTGCTGGGAGGGCAGAAAGTGAGAAAGGAGCCGGCTAAAGACATTAAGGAAATAAGACCATCACATTGTTTGCCTTCGCCCCCGGGGTACCGTCATTGAGGAGGCTGAGTTTGCTGCGGCTGCTGCTGTTTCCCGTAGTTGATCCAGGCCTGGGGGATGGGCTGAGCTGGTGGTGCAGGGGTGTATTCCTCACTTGTGTAAGCATCTGCGGATGCAACCAGACCCTCTGGGCGTCCCCAGGGGCATTCACGTTTAAAGTGACCAGGCTGTCCGCACTGAAAACAATTTCCTGATGGCTGGGGTCGCCAGGACCCTCTTCCCCGGGCACCCTGGAATCCCCTGCCACGGCCACGGCCTTTGCCTCGAACACCACCGTGAAAAGCTAAAGCCATCAGCTTATATTCTTCCTTTTTCTCTTTCTTTTTACTACTTTCCCTTTCTTTCTCCCAGGCAAAATCAGCTACTTCCAACACTGAAGTGACTGACTCACCTCCCCAACCAGGGCGAAACTTTAAGAAGTAATCCCTTACAGGGGGCACCGACTGATTCACAAAAAATGAAATAAGAGTAGGGTGGTCTGCTTCTCTCTCAGGATCCATCTGAGTGAACATTCGGGCCCCCTCCAATAGCCTCGACCAGAACTTTCTGGGCGGCTCATCAGATTCCTGCCGAATCTGCATGAACTTAGCCTGATTAGGCGAGCGGCGAGCCATTTCCTTGAGTCTCTCTAACAATCGCTCTCTATCTGTTCGCAGCTGAGTCAGCCTTAGCTGAGTCCAGTCTAGGGGATTCCAGCCAGCGGCCAGATCCCGCCTATCCATCCAAGTAAGATTAGCTGCATTGCTATCTCCCCATGTCCTTTCTGCCATCCACAATCTACTACGTTCTTCTCCAGTCAAAACTCTACTTAACAACTGATCCACATCCGTATAAGTAGGATTATAACTTAAAAACAATCTTTCTAGAAGTTCTATGATCTTTCGGGGATTTTCCCCAAAAGACCCTGACAACTGTCCCCACTCTTTCAAATCCCATTCTAGCCATCCTTTATATTCCACAATACTAGCATGTTGCAATCGTCCATCATTGCCCATATAAGGTTGATCGTGCACCTGTAAAGGCATCTCTCTAACTATACTTTTATTATTCGCAAGAGATTTGACGGAGACATCCTCTGGGCTATCCTCAGGGGGGGGGCATGCACCCTGCTGTACCTGCTTGGACCTAAGCCTAGTAACTACTCCTCCCGAGGTTTGCCCCTCCAATTCCTCCTCATCCTTCTGCACAAATTCCAATCTGGGATCCTGCAGATTCCCCTCTGCTACAAGGAGAGAGTTCCCCTGCGGAGGAATAGGGGCAGGTGCAGAGGGGACCAGCTGACGAGTCAAAACACGCCGTGGTCTACACCCTTCATCGAAATAACCTGGAGGGGGTTCACTCTCGGGAGAGTACCTGACTGCCATAATTTTTAAAGATTTCCACAGCTCTGCTGCTGTGTCCCAACAAAACCAGTAACATAACTGTCCCGGATGGTCTTTTTCGATCTGGCTCTTTACTCCTCTTAAGGCAGCCTGTTCGAAAGAGCCATACGAAGGCCACCTCATCTCCGAGTCGGCCAATACCGCGGTATACCCAGTCCAATTCCTTACACATAGTGTGTACAACTTCTTCCTAGACATTCCTGTCTGTACTGGGAGTTTCCCTTCGTTCCATAACTTATTTACAATCCCCAACGGACTCTCAAGAGGCACGCTAGTCCCTTGACCCATGGTGTCTGACAGGAGCCCTCCAACTGGCGTTTACCCTGCTGTCCAATACACGACCCCTCAATATTGAATTGGCTAGGAGAAATCTCCTGTGGCGCCTTGCCAATTCATATATGAGTGGTCTGACCACTGGACAGAGGTACCGCACCAGAAGGAATCCCGGACGAGCCCCCAAATTGTTAGGTAATAAAGCAAGTCCTCACTCACCTCTCCAACACCCAAGGTCGTGCGGAGTTGGAATTTGGGCCCACAATTCTGTCAGAGACCAGACACCAATGCGTTGATCAACGGGCTCACACTACCCCAAAAGCTTTAGAATAAGTGTGGCCCCTTTATTAGGGGTGAGCATCAATATTTATACACAGAAGTAAACAAAGTGATTAATAAAAGATAATGGTCATGCATAATCAATCAAGATTTTACAGGAAGAGCAAGTTTAACAAGTAAATGCATAGAGATAAAGGCTAATGGCTACTTGAGGAAGGGGGTGTCATGAGTAGTTTGCAGGTCAGTGCTTTGTTCAAAAAAAGGTTCAGAAAGGATTATGCAGAGACGGCCAGTCTGGGTGTTTTTTTTGGCTCCAAAGTTCACCAAAAGTTTAGACCCAACAGCCACCTGGGTGTCAACATTTTGGGATACCAAGTCACTGATGAAAATAAATTGGCCTTTTTTTGTGTGTGCCTTTTATGTAAGGGGCAAGGGTGAGGGAGGCACTGGTGATGTTTTCTGTTCTGGAAGACATAAAAACCTAGAGCCAGTTTCCCTCTCTCTCTCCTCTCAGTTTGGCCTGCATAAAGGCTGGGTATACTTGCAGTCTCTGCACCCAGGAAAAGACAATTGTTCTCTGTGGGTTCTCCGGTGTCAGGCTGGGACAGGGATTCTGCATGGCCTTCCCCTCTGAACTGGCCTTCTGTGTGGGACTGGCACACAGCTAGCAGTGGGTAGGGTGACCAGATAGCAAGTGTGAAAAACCAGGACAGGGCGTGGGGGGTAATAGGATCCTATATAAGAAAAAGCCCCAAATATCGGGACTGTCCCTATAAAATCGGGATGTCTGTTCACCCTAGTGGTGGGAAGAGACTGCACTTAAAGTGCCATTGTTGAGAGTTCACTCCCTGGAAACTGGGGAGTTCAGAGAAGCAGGCAGAATGCCTCCTGATGCTCACCTCTGTGCCATTCCTTATTCTGAGCTGTTCTGTGTGGAGTGATCTAGCACTAGGTGAAGGTGATTGAATAAGGCAGAATTAAACTGTGCTGAAATGCTCTTTTGTGTGTTTTGTTTTCTTCCAAAACCATTGTAACTTTTTCACACTGCCTTTGCCCTTCTGGTTGCTTTTTCTTAAGTAATAGAAATTTAGACTTGGCATTTTTCAGGAACATGTATCTTCATGCTCTGAAAGTTTCCTTTCTCGAGTCAAAATAAATGTCAGTGGGTTCCTTAAGATTCATTTCTGTTAGCAGACTAAAAAAATTGCCAAAAATGCTATTTGTTCTGCCAGTTGCTCTGGAAAGCTTACTATTGAGACTGCATAAAGTGAATATTAAACATTCACCAAGAGAAGATCTATGGGCCCAAATTTAAATTGCATACAAGATACCTTTCGATACTTTAAGTTTGGTTTCGCTGGTCTTGCTGGAGTCTCTCTGCACTCCTTGCTAGCTTTAAATTCACAGATATCCTGTATTTGCAAGCATTTTAGCTCAGTAAAATAGCTCAGCATGGCTGCAAATGCACTGTCTCTCCAAAGCACTCACCCAGAAAGAAACAGACAGTGTAAGCTTCTTAGAATCTGACCTGATCTCAGGCCATTCAGTCAACCATAACAAAGCACTGCTGACAGTACTTATTGCTAAGATACTATTCAACAATAAAAGACGTCACATAAAACAATCAAGCAGCAGATCAAAGATGTGAGGCTGCCTCAACTCAATATGCATTTTAAAAAGGGAGACAGAAGTCTTCACCTGTTACTTTGCAGTTCATTTGGGTTATAAAACAAAAGTAAAGGGCTTTTGAAACAGAGATTAGGAATTAAATGTCTAGTCTTATTTTAGGTACCCAGTTTTCATAATGCACCTTTAGTGCTCACTTTATGGACAACACCATCTTTACCTTTCACTGAGCCCAGCTCATTTGTGAAATGACATCTTTTGTTAGGATAGGTTCTTCCCATCTTAGAAAAAATTCTGTGGCATTTAATAGGAGAAACCCAAGAGAGTCCTGTAGAAATTACCCCTAAAACATATCAAATGTAATATAAATGTTGATGTGTTTTTGTTTGTTTGTTGGAACCAATAATATCCTACAACAGGGGAAATAATTCTATCAATCTCTATTAGACTCTTTTATTAGGGATTGTACTGTATGGATGGCAAAGATTTTCCATAGCTGTTGGAAGGTAAAAGAAGGATTTAGGAAAATCAGTTCTTATTAAACACCACAATGTTTAGAGATCACAGTATTTGGCCACAGAAGGGCATGTTTCTGAGGGCTGTTATGAGTCATCTAAACAGTGACTTGATGGAATTAAAAATGTTATTAAAGCTAATGTTATAAAAAATTATATAATACATAGGTTGGGAAAAGATCGTCTGTACATCTGGGTATAGTGCTTAGATAATCCACAAATACAAAGTTAGTTTTTAAAAGTCATAGGATATATAGAGTACATAGAAACTAGATTAATGTATTGCTACTACAAAACAGCTCTTCAATTTTAAAATTAATCTTCAAAGCTTTGCATTTATGGATTTCATAACCTTCATATATAAAGGGCAAGTTTACATATGTCTCCAAGCTACCTTTAATTTTACACCTGCAATTTTTGCATGTGCCGTCATTGTGCATGCATAAAAACAAAATGTGTGTATATTTCTTCTTATTTCACTTCATTTCTTAAGTTACTCTTATTTTATCCAAAGGGGATTGTCCAGCTCTAATGTGATCACAATGCCTTTGTCTGCATTCACTGGTGTCATGCCAGTAGCTGGATACTTTCTAGTTCAGTAAAAATATTAAAGCAGGATATTATGCACTTCCCCATTTAGCTCTAGCGTTTTGAAAAGACCCTGTGCCAGTTAATATGCAGTCAGAAAGTTGGGAGAGGAGGAGGGAGATGGTTTCAAAAGATGAAACACAACATCTGTATTTCTTTAAAAAACAAATAAAAAACACTGTAAGGTGTGCTTGTTCTGAAGGATGGAGTATATACTTTAAAGTGATTCAGTGTTCTGCAAACCTAGTTTCTTTTATGCATCTCCCTTCCGCTCCCTCCCCCGCATTCCATTTTCCATCCCCATAGCAAATGATGACTATTACTACATAAATGAGATCATCTGGTCATGGTAATGTAATGTGTAGGTATCACAGGTAATTTAAACATGGATGTGATGTCACCAAAATGGCTCAGATAATGCCCCAGAAAGCAATTTTGGATGACGAAGAGTTCATTTTCAGAGCAGTACATTATGGCTGCATTAACTTTAATGGAAGTTTCAGGATTCACTTGCCATCCTGAGAGACTGAACTTGAGCATCCACAACTGATACTTGCGTGAGAGTTGCTATAAAAGAGTAACAAAGCTTCTCAACTGTACAATTCCACCACGAAGCTCTGCACTGGCTACATAATCACTTCTTGGCTGGAACTCAGATACAGCATTCAGAAGTGAATTGATACACACAGAAATCCAGCACAGTGAAATGGTATGAATTAGGGACCTGATGTGCCACTGGGTTTTGGCAATTTTCCCTTGCTGTAACTTCAAAAAATTCAAGTAGAGGAAATCAGTCAGGGTAACGCTGGAAAATAGAAGTCCCTAGAAGCTTTGTTTCTCTTTCCCAGCAAAATTGTATGTCTGAGTCTGAAATGTTATTGTTTTCTTCACTACTCACCATTGCTTGTGAAACAATCAATTAGAACGTCAGGCTTTTTGCATCCAGGTGTATATGTTCAGGGCCCAAATTAGAGAGGGGTTGATAATCCACAACTTTTGTTTTCTTTGAGAAGAGCTACTCTTGATCTGTTGACTACTCAAAGGGTTGCAGAACTGAAATTATTATAAGCAGCACTGGTAGCAATGCCTATAGTTTAGGTTATCCAATTGTCCATGCAAAAGACCTTTTTTTCTCCAATTTCTTACAACTTTGCCAAATTTTAAGCATTCAGGCTGAAAACTTCCATGCCACGTGTCAGCCTCATGCTGAATTTTTCTGGGAAGTTTCAGTGAAAATGGTTCTGCCATTGCTGACACCAAGGTTAAGGGAAAATTACATTGTTTTTGCTCATGTTAAAAAAAAAAATCTTTGTAGCCATTTCAATGAAAAGCTCTAGTGTCTTCATGCCTGGGAGTCACAGGCTCATGCTAAAACCACAGAGCTATCCCTCCCCCCAAGAATTTATGCAAGAGTTTATGTCACATAAATGATGATTTAAAAGAACCAGTTTTCATTCTGATTTTTACATGCAAAAAAGAAATCTCTCATCAATAATTCTTCAATTCAGAGCAAGACCACAGCCACATATATCTACGAACAAATAATGTAGGTCACGCTGACAAGATATGGGCTGTATTTTGGGAAGTAGCGACTTAAAGGGAATAGGAGTTATTTCTGCATAAACAAATGAATTTGAGTTCTAGTGTGATGTGATGGCTAAGACAGTTAATGCAATCCTTGGATGTATAAATAGGGGAATATAGATTAGAAGAAGGGAGATGGTATCAGCTAGACTATTACTGGAATATTGTGTTGAGTTCTGGTGTCCACACTTTTAAGAGGATGTTGAAAAAAATGGAAAGGGTTCAGAAAAGAGCCAGAAGAATGATTCAAGGTCTGGAAAAAGTTTCTTACAGTGAGAGACTAAAGAAGCTAATATATTGTCCTAAGAAAGGTTAACAGATGATTTGATCACAGTCTGTAACTACATAGGGAGATTTCTGGAGGGCTCTTTAATCTAGTAGATAAGGTACAGTAACTGGAAGCTGAAGCCACATCCAGACTAGATTTAAGGCACACATTTTTAACAGTTGAATGGAAGATGACAATTCCATTTCATGAAGGATTTTGAGATTTCAAACTCTGGCTACATCCAGACTACCCGCCGTATCGGTGGGTTAAAATCGATTGCTCGGGGATCGATATATCGCATCTAATCTAGATGCGATATATCGATCCCCGAGCACGCTTATATCGATTCCGGAACTCCATCAACCCCAACGGAGTTCCGGAATCGACAGGGAGAGCCGCGGACATCGATCCCGCGCGGTGTGGATGGGTGAGTAATCCGATCTTAGATATTCGACTTCAGCTGCATTATTCACGTAGCTGAAGTTGCGTATCTAAGATCGATCCCTCTCCCCACCCCGCCCCCCGTAGTGTGGACCAGCCCTCTGGCTTCATTTGAAATCAAAACAAAACCTGGAAATGTCAAAATTCACAGCAAAGGAAACTTTCTCCCACTATCCAAAAAAAAGTTTTGGATCAACTAAAACATTTTGTTTTGAATTTTTTAAATATTATATAATACACAATTTTAAAAATTCAAAGTGAAAAATTGAAATGTTTCACTCTCAATTTTTTTAATTCTTTCCTAAGATGGAATTTTACTGAAATCAATACAATTTCATAAAACATTTCAATTTCAATGGAAAATTATGCTGCAAAAGTTTTTCTAACCAGCTCTAGTAATAAACCATTGGAACAACTTAATAAGGATGTGATATATTCTCCTTCACTTGGCTTCTTTAAATCTAGACTGGATGTTTTTCTAAAACATATACCCCTAGCTCAACCAGAAATTATGGGCTTGCTGTAAGAATTATTGTGTGGAATGATATTGTTGTATTGTTCAGGAGGTCAGAATAGATTATCATAATGGTCCCTTCTGGCCTTAAAATCTCTGTCTTCTGTTTCAAATTCTGCAGATGCATGACTCCCATTGTCAGTAGTGGAGATCACTACATAGATGATAGGAATTTGAAGTTGGGTCTCAGATGTTTTCATTATTACTGATTAGTGTTATTCTGTTTGAAATTTTCCAAAACAGCCAAGCACTAAAGGAAAGAAAAATGAATCACAGATAGTTGATAAGAACTACCACTGGTGGAGTTTGGTGGTACAGCAGGCCTCTGTCACTGTGGAAATCTCTGGTATAGATGCTTTATGCTACATCCTCCCAGCTTCCAGGATAGGAGTTGTAAGTGGAGGAAGGAAAGCCCCCACACTATACTGGTCCCTGGCTATCATTTCAGCACCTTTGGTCCATTAGTGGTCATTATCAATTAAAGAAGCCCTTAGGCTAGGGCACGGGCCCTGCACAATGAATGTCTAGTAGCTTTGAGCTACCTTTACATCTCCCACCCCAACTTGCACTGTGTGCTGACCAACTGGACCCACCAAGTTACTCAGAACATGGATCTTGTTTTTCCTTTAAGTACAATCACAATATGAGCACCCAACCAACAGTAGGAATAAATTCAGTGCTTCCAAAGAACCAAATTCAGCTCTAGGCTTTACCTGAGCATCCTTGATGACATAAGTGCAAATGTACACAAGAGTAACTGAGGACAGAATTTAGTCCATTATCTTCTTTTGGATTCTGCTAGGTATTCAGCTTTTGCTTGTTTACCCTGCAACCAGTTGACTTATGAAAGTTCACAAAAACCTTAACAGCTAAGGCCTTGATTCCATTTGCCAGCACTAAAGTTCAGTGAAAGTTCTTCATGTTACTCTCTTATCACCATCAGTTTTTTCTCCCACATACTGCGCATCATCCCAGTTTATTGGATTCTCATAGTTACTTGGTGGCTGCTTACCAAGCAGAATAAACAGGCCAGTGTTTGCCAAGTGCTACTGTGTTAACTGGCATTGCTTCAGTGTCCAGCCATATTTTAACATGTCATTCACTTGTACTTCAAACTGGTCTGCTGTGTATCTGGATTCATCAGCAAAGTACATTCCTAGTGGCCTAAAAGAGGTTTGTGTTTTCAAAGCTTGCCAGTTTGTTTGTGATTTGCTTTAGTTACAGAAGTCAGTATGTTTCATCTGAATCCCATCTTACATTCTAGAATGTTATTTTGCACACCTCCTCACTGCTGTATGCAAAATCATTGTTTGTTCACTGATGCACATATTTAAATGTATTTTCTCACATTTACCATTACCAGGCTGACTTGGCAACCTAGTGCATCTGAGCTAGCTCCTGTGAGTAACTAAGGTATAAAGGAAACCCAGTAATCCTTTGTCTGCGATACACTAATAATGATTGATTACAAAGTTTCAATGGAAGTACTGTACTCTATGAATTCATTATGAACCATATTAACTTTACAAATACTAAAATAATTAATAAGATATTTCAAGTAATGGGGTGATATCCCACAGTCTAGGATCCAGTGATGACTTTCTCAACAGTTGCTGCACTGGATACAATTGATGAACAATATGGTCACAATGCAATGGACATCATCTGATACTAGCTCTTTTTTTCTATTTTGATACTTTCTTGTTTAGTTAAAATACAATCACCTAATTCTTCACAAATCAGAGCACACAAAGTTCGCTGGCACCAAGTGGCAGCAACAAGCAGTTTTCCTCTCTCTCTTTTATTTTGTTCTTCTCACACAGCTGTTTATACAGAAGGGAAACAATGTGGAGTTTGTTAACAGCTGACAGCTAGCAATAATTTATTATGGAACTAGTCTTTCATCGGCCCAGTCTCCTTGAGGATGAAAACCTAGGAGGATATGTTGCTTTCAAAATCTTGTTGTGGGGCCAGGAAAGATTCAAGCCTTGCCAACGTCAGAGATACTGACCAAATCCTTCCCAGAGCAAAGTGGGTTTTGTGAAGAAGTTCTCTATTCCTACCAACAAGATGTGTGTGCTCCAACATCTAACAACACAAGCAAACCTACGCAGATCTGGCATTTCTTTTCCTTCATGCTGCATCTCTAATACTGCTGTGAACTCACGTAACTCTCATCCCAGTTATCAAGAGGTCTTTGTTCTGTTTGGTCAGCAGGTCTTCAGCAAAAGATCACCACCATCATGACCTACGATGATGGGTGGCAGGGTAGGAACTCCTCAAGTCTCAGTAATTCCCCCAAAATCTTCCCACCCCACAGCTAACAGTGACTAGAATTATTCCTTTTTCTCTGTAGGAGCTGCCTGGGTGACTATCTTTTCTGAAACTACTGCCCAGCATCAGAGGAGAGATGTCGGGGATGTAAAACTACCTAAGTGATTTGCAGCTGCCTCAGAAGCTTTCTGCCTCCTCTAGATCCGCTATTGCATCCATAGCCATGGAGTTCAGGCAGCAATTAGTTTGTGAGGACATTGCACAGTGGAAGAGATTAGGTCACAGATCTGACACAGTGGGAGGTAGGGAATATGGTTAGCTAACTAGGAACCTACTGGAATGCACTTAGGAAGAAGCCTTGTACTGTTAGCGCAAATGGTAAAGGACAGAGTCATTTTCTGACAGAATAAAGAATTGATACAAGAAACAACTGACCAGGTTTTGAGGAAAACTGCAAATAGTTACAGAGGTGATGGGATGAATATATTAAAGCAACAAATGCCACAGGATAATAAGGCTCAAGGTTCACACTGAGTCTATTTAAATGAGATCACTGTATATTACTAGGGAAAACATCAAAGCAAATGAGGGTTCTGTATTTCACTATCTGCCTTCATAATGAGGAGTAGATTCATGAAGGTTCTTTAAAAACCATATATTCTGAGCTCTGGAGCTCAGTGTATCATTCAAAATAAAAGTAGGGGATAAGATGGATGTTAATGATGAGGTAATAAAAAGCTCTTATGGAAAAAAGATGCTAAGATTAAAATGTGTAAAAGTACTGATGAAAGAAAGACTGCACAGGAATGAATGAAATCGATAAGAGCGTTTTTCTGTTCACTAATTGTTCTCTAGCAGATTATGGTTTCCTCAGATTATTTTTTTTTATTTTGAAATTATTTAATACATAACTTCTGCAAATAGTTAGGCTGTAAATTGGTCACCAGCAGCAACTCACTGGGAGCAGCCAGCATTTGAGTGGGAGTGGTTTGATTCAGGGATCTGGAACAAATACTCAATATTCACATTCTGCTTTGCAGTCACTCACATATTGACTTAAAATTTATTTGCCCAGATTCTCAGGTCCAGGTCCACACCGTCTTCAGTATAGGAAGGCTGAGGGAAAAGGTGACTTAATACCACCTTTTCCTGCCTTCACTCCTTGGGGCACTGGAGTGTGAGGTGAATTTGGCTGTGGTATAAATTAGAGCAGCCTCATTGCTGCTCTAATATATGCCAGCTGGTAATAGCTCTCAAGTGGCTGTTATGTAACAAGAGGTCACTGGAGTGCAGCAGTACTCTGACTATGCCCGTACCCCCTCCCAGCACTGCCTCACTACCCCAATAATGTCCCCTTCTTCCCTATTTAGGCAGTTTCATAACTCCTTTTGCTACTCTGTGGCATAAAGGGGATATATTGGGACCCCAGGGGCTGATCCATTTTTTTAATAAATATTCCAGTCAGTAACCATGTGTGAAGTCAAACACAAAAGTGGGGTAAATAGAGTCAAAGGAGTTCCTTTAAAAATGTAAATACAGACTTTACAGAATTCATTGAGAAATTAAAGTGGTTTGTGAGGCGGTTGGGAAAGGGGTGAAAAATGACATTAGAACTCACAGAAAAAGTATTGAGTATATTGAAACCACTATAGAGAGACCAAACTCTGAGACTAAACCGAATACACCAGGAGAGTGTCACTGGTTCACGTCTTTCTGCTTTATGAACTATCTCCTCAAAGATCTGGTCTGTAAGCTGTTATACTGAGTCATTTTTATTAGCTGATGCTTCACCAGATGTTTTGCGGCTCTAGGGTCCGATTTTCTTTTCTTGTACCCCAGCGTGAATCAGGAGTAGTTTTACAGAAGTCAGTAGAGTTATACAAAGTTAAAATAAGTGAAAGGAGAACCAACCTTTTAGACAACATTTTCAAAAGTAACATTTGTTTTCGGCTGTCTCAACTTTTGGGTGTCTAAAGTGCCAACTCAGGGGCTTTAAATTTAGGCGCCCTTTTGAATGTATGACTGTTAGTTTTTTATTGAAGACAGTATCTACGGACCATTGAACTCAGCCTGTTTGCATTGGGCCCTGATCCCAAGTCACCTTAACTCAGTTGGAATCTTTATTAACATCAATGAGCTTTGAGTCAGGCCCCAGATGTACAATTTTTGGCTTCAGTTTAGTCTCATTTTTAAAAAACTTTTGGCTTCTGTTTGATTCTCAGTTCCCACCGTGCCTCCCCTCTTTTGCCAAGGAACTTTCAGAAATGTTGGCTATTCTACCACTTATCTCCTCCTCTATACCTTTCAGGATGAAAAGGTAAAGTTTGAGGATGACCTTCACATACTTTTCAGAAAAAAAGCTAAACCAAACCTGTTTGGGGGTTCTGAAGTGTTCACATCCCCTGTGTGTGTAAACGTGCACACCTTTCCACACATGGGCATGGGCCATGGCCAGAACAGAAAGTGCAGGAACACCATGGAAAGATCATGGTGTAGGGTGGGTTAAACCTCATTTAAACTGTTGTGACCTCCTATCACATTCTGGGGTGCAACTCAGACAAGTGAGGGGTCGTGTCATCGCCTGTCTCATAACCTTGGGCACCTTACAGTGCTTTAGCTCCCAACCTGGGCTGCTCATAACCAGTCTCCCAGCATGCAGGTCACTCGCTGAGTGTCTGAGGGCCAGACAGTGCTGGTTCAGTGACTCTGGATTTATAAAGAAGACTTTGACACTATGCCTCACAGTAGACAGACTATCAGAGTTGAAAGGGACCTCAGAAGATCATTGGGTCCAACCCCCTGCTCAAAGCAGGACTAATCCTCAGACAGATTTTTACCCTAGTTCCCTAAATGGCCTACTCAAGGATTGAACTCATAACCCTGGGTTTAGCAGGCCAATGCTGAAACCACTGAGCTATCCCTCCCCCCTAAAACAAAGGGTGAGCAAGTAAAACACAGAGATTATCATTCTGGTGTGGATACAGAGCAGGTTACATGGCTATGTGCAGGTTGTACAGTAATACCATAGTGCAAAGGTATGGGTTAGGAAGAAGGTAGGTAATAAAAGGAGAACCACACCGATTATTTTGTCATTCTTTGTATTAGTGATTCAGCCATGGGGCCTGATTCTCCACTGCCTTGCACCTTGTGTAGTCATTTACACCCATGCCAAGTGGGTGTAAAACAATAGCAATCTGATCTGGCAGCATTTCACCCCCATTTCACATTCACTTGGCATGGACATAAATGACTACACAAGGTGCAGGGCAATGGAGAATTGGGATCATTGCACTCAAGCAGGGAAATAGTTAATATAAGGAAAGGAATCCTGTAGAGAGAGAGGCTAGATGAATTAGAGAAGGTTCATAATGTACTATGAAGGTGAACGGTCCTAAAGAAGTGCTAGTTTTCATTATAGTTATTAATGTATTGTCATTAGAAATCTGTAAGGAGAGTGTAATCCACAGGAGGCTCAGTGGAGTTACACCAGTGTAAAGCTAAATGAGCTTGAACAATCAAGCCCCACATTTTCCAGTTTCATTATGGGGTCTTTTATCAATCCTTTATTCACTATCTAGCTCTGTGTTCTGCTGAAATTGCTCATTTAGTAATAATGGGGTCTGATTCCTCCCTCAGTTGCAGGCCATGCAATTATATGCCGGTGTATCCTCATCAGACTCAGTGGAGTCACTCCTGAGTTATTCCCCTGTGAGATCAGGCTCATCCGTACAATTGCAGTTTAGCAGACAAAGAACCTAGTTCTGTTTTCACTAATGTGGATGCAATGACTTATTAAAATCAATGTGAGTTGTACCCAAGTAGGTCAGAGCAGAATTGGATCCAAGGGGCCTGATTCTCCTCTCCCTCACACTTGTGTAAGTTAGGAGTAGTTTCACTGAAGTCAATACAGCTACATTTTCTGTAAACCTTGTACGAAAGAAGAAATAGACTTGATGGAGCTACACTGATATCAAAGACAGAGCAAAATAAAACCCAAGCAGAATACTGAAACACATGAATGGAAAGGAAAGACAGAAATTAGTTTATTTCTCTACGAAAGACTTTAGGCCATGTTTAAGCAACTGGCCCTGATTCCCTCACACCAGTGGAAATTAGGAACAACTTCAGTGTCTGTCTTAAGTTAGAGAAAAGTCAGACTCCTTGTGCCTACTCGGAGCCAACCTATTATCAAAAGGACTTTGCAAAAGCAGAAAAGGACAGCAGTAAAAGTGATGACAGGACACAATAGGTTGATTCATGAAGGATGGAACACTTTTCATTGCTCTATACTCCTCCATTGTGTCATGGCTTATCAGTGTCAGAAACATAAGGCCAAAAATATAAAATATCAATTAAACATTAGAAATGAGATGAACAGTTCTGAAAACTGTTTAAAAAGCTCTAAAACTACGAGTAAAAACACTTTAACAGATGCCCAAGTGCACCTTGGGATGAATGCTTTATGCATTATGGATTCAGAGTGTCCATTATAAACTTCATACCACTTTTTCACTTTCTCATGTGGTGTACATCTGAGACTTGTTGGCAATGCACTGCAATGTGAGTAGCCCAGACTTCTAGCTAACCTTTTATCTTCGGAGGTTTGGGCTTGCTCCATCCATCTTTAAATGCTTGTCATGTGCTGCTGTAATATAATTATTTCAGTAGTGTATTCCACCTCTCTTTTAAATGAGCCACGCCTCCTTGCAAAAGCAAGGAAAAAAGGGACCAAAGGACCAGATTTTGACCTAATTCACCCTGATGTAAATCTGAAGAAAATTCACTGAAGCTACTTCAGATTTATATCAGCATCACTGAGATCAGAATCTTGTGAGCTAGTAGAGAGTACATGAAAAAGCTGTTAGCAAGTCTTAAATAAGTTAGCATGCCTGCATATGTTCCATCACTGCCCTGTATGAGATCATTTTGCCACATGGGTAGAAACTGAAACACTCTCTCTGTCTGCATCTAAATTTATCTCATTTAAAGAGAGGCAAAATACAGCATTGGAGTGATAGGCATTGTGGAAGTAAAGTAAATGTACAGGAGGGGCCCAGACCATCCATGGAAAGTGGAACTCAGATGTTTACATAAGGAAACAAAGATAGATGTAAGGCCTTGAGGAAAGACACAAATTTGAAGACGTGAACTAGAGTCCCGTGCTGCAGCCAAACACATTGGTAGCAGACTACTGTTAACCACTACAGCAAGCGGTGAAAATATAATTACAAAGAGTTTGATGAGTTAATTATTCATAATTCATTGGGCAAGGGGCATTAGCCTCCCACTAATGTGGAACCTGCATTTCTATACAACCCTCAATGCCAACACTGTCCTGCATTATCATTTTCAAATTCCTGTCCCCTTCCAAGCTGTCTGGCTGTTGCTTGACTGCAGCTCCACAACCCAGTGTTGTTTCCTGAGACTACACTGCAGTGTGCAATCAGGCTGAGGGAAAAGATGAAGAAGAGAAAATTCCTCTCTGGACATTCAGCGCAGCGGTCTTTGGCATACGTCATCCACCTTCCAGCTCTGAGGACTTGTCTAACAGGGTGCAGGTGGGGGGCTCAGGAAAGTCAAGACAAATTAACTAACGGTGTGAAGCTAACGCTCATAAAATTTCTGTGTGGATGCTCTCATTCAGAGGTAATGTGGCCTTAGTTCACCACGGTTTAATCTTTAAGGGGGGCTCTTTGCCTCTGAATGAGTGTGTCCACACGGAGATTTAACGTGCTTTAATAATAATATTTAGCTCTTATCAGTAGCTCACAAAATGTTTTACAGGGGAAGTCAGTATCATTAACCCCCTTTTACAGATGGGGAAACTGAGGCATAGAGCAATGACTTGACTAAAATCACTCTAGAGGCTAATGATAGAGCTAGGATGAGAACCCACATCTGAATCCCACGCTAGTGCCCTATCTATTAGGCTACACTGCCTTTATTAAGTCATACCCTTTAAATTATTTTTAATGTCACACCTTTAATTAATTCATCTTAACTTTCCTAAGTGTCTTCTTATAGAAAAGCCTTAGAAGACTCTACCCACCCTCCTCCTGAAACCTCAATGTTGTTTTTACAACCACTTCATCACTTCACTAGGTGTCTGTCTTCTTGGCTCTAGTTCCAGAGCTGCTCCAGCTGCTAGACTAAATTCTGGCAAGAGCATTGGGCTTAACTGACCTCTACAGTTCTGTTCAAAACATCAATCTCTCTGATCCCCACAGAGCCACAAAACTGAACACCGGAGAGCAGCTGGAAAGGGGAAAACATTAAAAACGAATGAAATTAAAGATGACTGGGTGATAAAATTCCCTCTATCTAGAGGTGAGGATTGTAAGTTTCAAAAAAATTCTTGAAAGCCATGTCAAGGTTTTTGACTTTCAGCAAAGTTTTAATCACAACTACATGATATAGATACAAAAAAGCACAAGGAGAAATATGTATTATTTTATCTACATTTGTATACAGTTTTGTAATTATAATTGTGCCTGTTAGTCAGCAGCCTTGACGCTGATCCGGAGGAATTCTCCAAGATGTACAATCCCTCCATGTGGCTTGGAAGTGATTCTCAGAAATCACTTTGATGCGGTGAGCCAGAGTCTGTTCTGCTTTACACCAGTAGGAAGGCCATTGACTTCAGTGGTGCTCTGTGGATGTGGACATAGGACAGCTAGTGACTACTTATTTAAGAAAACATTAGCAGCACTTAGTGCTGTTAATGTAGGCCCCAGTACAACTCTTTTCATTGATTTCGGGAGGCTTTAGTTCAGGCCTAGCATAACCATGTAGCATATCAGCATGACAAGGGACAGGACTTAAATATCAAATTAAATGAGTTGCTTATAAAATGCTTATTTAAAATATACGCTTTGCAAGCAGGATGAAAAAAACTTAACACATTTAACGGTTAGAAACATTTTGGCAGGTATCGCTCCAAAGAACCAAAGCCTTACCTCCTTCTCTGGAAAAGAGCTTTCTATCTTTTTCCAAGGCTTACAAAAGAAACTCAATTCATTTTAAGATCAAAAGGGACCATTTGGAAATCTCCATGATTGCAGATTTTTAAGAGCAGATTAGACAAACACCTGTCAGAAATGATCTAGATTAGAGGTGAGCAAACTATGGCCAGTGGGCCACATCTGGCATGGTAAGAGGGCCGGGGCCGGGGGGGTTGGATAAGGGGCAGGAGTCCCGGGGTGCAGTCAGGGGACAGGGAGCAGAGGGCGGTTGGATGGGGTGGAGGTTCTGGGGGGCAGACGGGGGCTGGTGGTGGAGGCTTGGATAAGTGTGGGAGTCCTGGTGGGGCCTGGCAGGGGGCAGGGGTGTGGATAGAGTTCAGGGGATGGGGAACAGTGGGGATTGGACAGGCATGGAGTTCCAGGGGGCCTGTCAAGGGGTGGGGGTATGGATAGGGGTCAGAGCAGTCAGGGAACTGGAAGCAGGGGGTTGGATAGGGGTGGGGTCCCAGGGGCAATTAGGTGGGGGGTCCTGGGAGGGGACAGTTAGGAGACAAGAAGCAGGGGGTGTTGGATGGGTCGGGGGTTCTGAGGGGGGCAGTCAGGGGGCGGGAAGTGGGAGGGGGCAGATAGGGGGCAGGGCCAGGCTGTTTGGGGCTTCCCTACCTGGCCCTCCATACAGTTTTGCAACCTCAGGGTAGCCCTCGGGCCAAAAACTTTGACCACCCCGGTCTAGATAATACTTAGTCCTGCCATGAGTTCAGGGGACTGGACTAGATGACCTCTTGACCTGCTTCCGGTCCTATGATTCTATAATTCTATGATTATGGTCATCTAGTCTGACCTCCTGCATAACATAGACTTCTCCCAGTGAGTCCATTATTGAGCACAACAACTTTTGCACAATCAGAAGGCTGCAAAGCATCGATAATTTTATTACAGTTCCAAAACAAAGAAAATCATATTTCAAAATAATACTAAAGATGCCAAAACTTTCAAAGTTTAGGAGGTCAAATATAGTAGTTGTAGTATATATATGTTTACTCTTTGTGATGGGGTGTTTAACCCATATGTCAGAAAAGAGTATATACGATCTGAACGGCCAACTAACCTGCCTACTTGCACCTGGAGGGTGGGCCAGGACTAATTAGAGATAAAGCTCAACTATAGGGACAACTGTTCTCCCCACCCCCACCCCAGCCACCACCCTCACACATAAAGAGCTGGGTGAGCCCATTTTGGGGGAGGAGGCCCAAAGGAGGTGAAGAGTCCCCTCTCTCTGGGAAGCAGCCTGAAAGAGGGATGAGAAGGGGAGAGGAGTAGACAGGTTTCTCCAGGGGTGAGTTGGAAGTCTGATTGGAGACAGGGGCCTGAGGATCTGTAGTCTGTCTGAAGGAATGTGCCAGTCATTGGGCTATGGGTTTCACTGAGGCACAGAGGCCTGTGATTAGATAATCTTAGAGCAGCAGAGGCATGGTTGTGATGAGGTGGCTGCTAACTGAGCCCAGGTTGGCTGAAGATTTGGTTGTGTTCACGTTTCAGTTATATTTTGGTAAAAGACTCTGAGGCACCAAAAGGGGCTAGACTCTGTGAAGTGGTCTTGCTGAAGGACCAGGTCATTCCTGTGGCTGGAGTAGGCCAAAGGATAGTGAGGGAAACTAAGGCAAAAGTTGCTGCATTTCCACTACATTGCCAGGAGGCGGTATGGTGCCATGGCAACTTTGCCACACTCTTATAATAAGTGTCAGGGGCTAGTGAAAATTTTTGACTGTGAGTAATAGAATATCAGGGTTGGGAGGGACCTCAGGAAGTCAGCTAGCTCAAAGCAGGACCAATCCCCAGACATATTTTTGCCTCAGATCCCTCAATGGCCCCCTCAAGGATTGAATTTACAACCCTGTGTTTAGTAAGCCAATGCTCAAATCACTGAGCTATCCCTCACCAACCTGAAAATCTTGAGAAACATTAAACTGAGCATCTCTCTGATATCAAGACTCCAAATTATACAGAATTTACCACATCCCTTGATAGTCTTATCCAATGGTGAATTACTTCACAGTTTTAAAAAATTGCATCTGATAATACATGACGTGTTCAGTTCTGTGCTGTGTGAACACTGCTGTGTGTAAAAACAACAGCATACACATAAATTTAATAAACTGTGAAGGCATGACTACATTCTGCAAAATGGTATGAATCCTTTAGCCCTATTGAAGTCAATGGAGGGTGAGAGCTCTTAACACTTCACAGGATCAGACCCTTCAAATAAGTCTGCTATGATTCTTTTTCCTGTAAAAAATAACATAAAATATAAAACCACTGGCAAACCACAGAATCTCTACATTTATGTGATATATCTTAGCTCCTATGGGTAAGCTACATATGCATTTGCACTTGGTTGGTATCTGTGATATCACAAAATGTTGCATTCTGGGCACCATAGTGCATGGAACTTCAGGTGATATCAATAATAAAAGAAAAGCCAGTATTTTGAATGTCCCTGTTAAACCATTTAGTGCATCATTCTGCTATTCCTGAAGACTTTTTGTTTCCTGTACAGTTTACCTTTAAAAAAAAAACTTCCCAGTTAAAAATTCCTTATAAATGGATCATTACTCTCAGTTTTCTCATTGTTTTTTTGTTTATAAAGGTCATAGCTTAAAAAATAATTCAAGGTACACTAAACTGTTTGTTAAGCAATCACAGATGGATGATGATACATACTTATATTCTGCAGATTCTTTAACGTCCAGCATTTCCATTTTGGGGGAGGGGGCAGTTTTTTCACAAATCTCACAAACTTCTATGTTTTTTATATATTAACAAAATATAAAATACTCCTGGAAAAAGGCAGTCTACTGTAAGAGGCTGGCTCAGTGCATGCAATATTAGCTTTGTTTTTTTAAAAGATCTTTTATCAGCAGACTTATCATCTGACCTTTGAAGGTTCACATCTCACAATTTTACTTCACATTAACGGTGTTAACATGAAGTACAAATGTGACATTTGGAACCAGGGGACTGGAGTCAGGCCCATCACATTACTGCATTGAAGTACAATGCTGGTTAATAAGTTGGGGGGAGCGCGAACTGAGGGAGGGATTTTTCTTTTAAGAGAGAAAAATTAAAAATAGCATTTACTTAATGCAACTCAATGGAAGTTGCACCTAATGGGCCAGATATCCCATCCCAGCATAGACTCTCTGGTAGCACAAAGGGACCATAAAGCTGGGCCTAACCAGGCAGCTGAGGATTCCTCTGGCATGGAGAATACCTAGGAACTGCACTATGACTAAAATGTTGCTGTACTCCAGCAACCCCTGGCTAGCATCAGAGGCCCTTACAAGCTGGCATAAGGAAGGCTGGAGGCTTTTGTAACCTATTTCAGGGACCAAACTTTTCCCCAGAATTCCTCGAGACCGGAGGCATGCAACAACCTCACAGAACCCTGTTTATTTCTCCCGCCTCCTGAGCTGTACCCAGCAGAGCTCTTGTGCAGCTTGCCATCTATGCAGGACTCTTTCTTGTGAGTTGCTGTTCCTTAGCATGAGAGAAGCTATCCCAAGTGGTAGTAGTCAGGAAAATAAAACACACAGCTAGGGAGACCAGACAGCAAGTGTGAAAAATCAGAATAGGGATGGAGTGGGGTAATAGGAGCCTATATAAGAAAAAGCCCCAAATATTGGCACTGTCCCTATAAAATCGGGACATCTGGTCACCCTACACACAACCCTACTGGCCAACACACAGTCCTGGACCTTAGCTACTGCTCTTAGAACCTTCCAGATTAGTCTTCCTTTGCCAATGGCTGTGTCTCTTCAGACGTTGCTCCAGCTTTTTCACCTAATAAACCTCAACCTATGTTGAATGTCCTTTGTGTAGTATTCCCTTGTCTCTCTGTCAAGTTTGGATCTTTTATTTTAAAGCTTAGCTTGGCCCATGACTCTTTAGATCTATTCAACCCAGAATGCTAATTAGATTCTGGTCTCCACCACTGCCAGCACCTAGATCGTTTCAGCTCTCCAGAGCTTTGACCTGCCTCTTCAGTGTTCTGCCTGTGTTTCATAAAATGCTGTAAAGTATATTATAGATCACATCCCTTCACTGGCAGTGTGATGGACTGGATGATGCATTTCTGACTTGTGATTTGATGAATGGATGTAATTGGATGCACCAAAGAAAGGAGGCTATGTGGTGATCATTTGCTGAGAGAGATTCAACTATTTACCAAAGAAGGGGCCTGTTGTGGGGCTAGTACATCTATCACCTTTGGGGATGGTGGAGAGGCGTGATAAAGCCCCATGGCTGAGTCTGTAGCGTTGCCTCTGGTCTTGGGGCTGCGGTCCTTGCTATCAGGGCAGGGCGGCCTATTGGCCAGAGTCAATGGTGCAGGTGAGTTAGGCCACCACCCCAGGGTGAGTGGCAGCCAGGGTAGGCAAGGCCCAGGCTCTCCCTCTCCACCAGGTCCCAACCTATAACCCTGATGGTGGTGGGGTTGCCCACCACCAGGTCAGGGGGATCCTATCTCAACACATCGAGTTAACGTCCCGTTCTGCAACTGACCCCCCCACAAAGTTCCCTTGGGTCACTTTCTACCCAATTCTCCATGGCTTTCCCTCTTAGGGTCTCTGTGGTCTCCCCTCCCTCAGTGGAGTCCTGAGTCTGGGGGTCATGGTTCACCTCCATCTGACTGGCCTTTGCATCCTAGAGTGCAGGCAGTCCTTCTACAGGAGCTGGTAGCACACCTCCTTCCTCCTCGATGGTCAGCCCAGACTGATCTGCCCTGCTTCTTTTTATACCATTTCCTGCTGGAGCATGCCCAGCAGAGCCGGGTGTGTGGCCTCCTCAGCCCAAAAGAGAAGGATTAATCCCTGCTGCACCAGTGTGGGACTGCTTGACCCCATCACAGGGACACTCAATCAACATAAAAATATGCCCAAAATAAATATTACTGCATTTAATAAGCACAGACTAGCAGGCAACACTGTCTGTCACAAAGACACTTTCTTCTGAGCCATACAAATCCTCCATCTTAAAGAGCATTTCATGTGACTCAAGAAGAAGAAACTCATGTGAAGAAGAAACAAACCTGCAGCACAATCATTTACACCAACTCTCAAAGGCAGACCTATAATTACCATAAAGTAAAGCAAATCTCAAGTTAAAATTGTCAAACGGAGTCCATCATATTTTAAAATTTACAAAACAATTAAATGGGACAGATGCTCAGCTGGAACATAATACCAATCAAGTTCTTAGAGTTATGCTGATTCTTACCCACTGAGGATCTGTCCCATGAATTTAATAACCACTATTCTTAATTGTACTTGATTACAGTAGTCAACATGTACAAAAAGAGGATAACATAACTGAGGAGTGTTGTATTGATCTTAAAGGACATGAGAGTCAAAGGTGTTTATTAACACTGTCCAACAGTGACACTTAGGTTTGGGAGGTGAGAGGGCTTGCAGAGGCCTTGGCTTTACACTGTTCCTTGGCATACACCTAAGTTGAAAGTTTATCAGTCAAACATGAGACAGAACAAGAAATTAAAACAAGCATTTATACTGAACCTGGTATTGAGTGATTATGAAGAACAAACTTAAAAGGTATTAAAGTATCTTTCCTTTTGGGGCAAAATATCAAAATCTCTTTTGTTTAAACAACAACCTTTCTTTGATGAAAAGGAAAGGGTTAATTTTCCTTTCAGTCCTGACATGGGAAGGGTATTCATTTGTCCTGTTAGATTTTCGTAAAGACTCTGAGGCACCATCATTTGTCCTGTTTCTACCGAACAGACACAAAGAGGAGGAGAGATAGGATAGAAAAGGTGGGGGAAATATGGCTATTGATGTTTTTGGAACACCAGATTGGCCGATCAGTTACAGATGGATGTTTTAAATGACAGGACGACTTTGACATCGGTTGCTTGGATCCTGGTTTACATTCTGGTCAGGATGTCATCTGGTTGGGTCTTTTCTCCTTAGACAGAGCAGGATTGTGGTCATCTCATCCTACTGCGCTGATGCCGTACAGTTCACTTCAGGATTTGTTGGAAAGAGTGAGAGAAGAGGATATGAGGCACGAAGGAAGGGGGGGCAGAAAGTAACACATAAGGGAGGGAGGCGTAAAAGACCCGATCTTACGTGCTTCTGTGGTACTGGCAAATAGGTATCCCCACTGATGGGTTGTGGACTGGATGTCATGATGCTATGATGATTTTCAGGACACACAAGTGAATAACAAAGTTCCCTGAAGAAGAGCAAGGCCTAATGGCCTTCCTCTCGGGAAGAAAGATTTTCAGCCTGGGCTGTTCCTTCTGCCTTGCAGTCAGGTAATATAAGATGTGATGAGACAAGACTAGTGGGGATCAAAGGTGGCATGGGAGAAGAAAGTGACGACATTTTTTTTTCAAAATCTCTTTTAAAGAAACCCCAAAAGTGGGAAAGAGGGCAGCATAGTTCATCCCATCATTATTTTGTCTACCAATTAGTCCTAATATCTGCCACACCTATTTTGGTTCATTAATTTCTGGCTGCACATCTTCTGTTTTCACCAAGCATGATTTCAACAGTCTTTTTATATCCACAGTCCCTTTCTGTTTGGACTAATCCAGTTTTTCTGTCTTGTTCTCTTGCATTTGTTCATAACGCTCATTATTGAAAAGGACTTATTTTCCATGGTTAATTTCCAAGCAGGCAAAAATTATAGGTTATTTTGACATCTTATGAACTTGCACATACTTTTCACATTTGAGCTTACAGCTGGGTTAAATTTTTAGGCCCAATTAATTAAAATTCCTGTTGGGATAAACACCAGAGTAAATCAGAAGAAGGAGGCAGAAAACTAAAGAACACTTAGTGATTTAAGATTATGTAGGGCTGGTAGACAATTTTTGAAAAAAATTTCCACAGAAAATTGTGATTTCAACCAAATGAAATTTTTGGACAGTGTCTGCTTGCCTGGAAAATGTGGTCATTTTACATTTTTCATTAGAAAACTTACCCTCCTTCCCAATGGTTTGGGTTAATTTTTGGCTTTTCAACAAAAAATCTAACTTTTTCATGGAAAGACAAAACATTTTCTGACCTGATCTAATAGAGTATCTTAATTTTAGGGAAAGATTCAGATGATGTTGTAATTCCATATATTAATCCATAACTATTTTGAAAACTTTTGTACTCTTTTTGCTTCAGTACTTTTTCATTGATTCTGTCTATTCTCCCATACACTCACCCCACAATAAAAAAAGATTAAATTATCATCAGTCCAGATTAAAAGAAAAATTGACCAATATTACCTTACAGAAAGAAACATTGGGCCTAACACCCTTGGGCTCCGTATCTGTTTTAAGTCATTTACACTTGTGCAAAATGGGTGAAATATAGGGGTGAAAAGCTGCCACCAGAGTAGGCGAATGGAGAGTTCTGACTGAGTAGTGTTTTACATCCACATTGCACAGATGTGAGTGACTACACCAGGTGCAGGCAGTGTGTAGGCTCTAGCCCATGAGTCACGGGATAAGAACTCTAATGGGTAGATGAGAGTCAGTGGCTGGCGGCAGCAGTGTACTGGCAAAAGCAGTTCTCTAGGACAGAGTGACCTAGAGCCTTCATTTGTAAGCACAGCGCAGCCCTCATGTCAAAAACATTTGGCCGTCAGCTCGTTAGCAAGAAAAAATATCAAAAGAACAAGCAACACAAAATATTGTATTATCTATTACTTAGCAACCACATGCCTTCTCTGCAGCTCTGAAGAGACTTAAATTCTGGCATGTGAGTCAAAAAAGTGACAACAAACCAGACAGGAAACAGATGTGATGCCCTCTGACATTGTGAGGACTACCCAGACCAGTAAGAGGCCCTGTCACCACCTGCCCTGTAACCTGGAGGCCTTTATGCTGTGCAGCTATGGTTCAATTCGCTGACACCAATAGCCTGCCCACAAGCATAATGTTTCTCTCTGGTGCTCACCAGCCCATTTACCCCTCACAGAGTGACACCAACAGCCCATCAAGTACTGAGTCTCCCCAAATCCATCCTTCCTCAGTTCTTACCCACCAGACACTCAGACTTCCCCCTTCTGGTTTGCACCCCAGAAACTATGAAATCAGCCCCGCCCTCCCCCCAAGTTATCCATTCATTTTTGGCACACACTCCACACTGTTTGCACAACAGAGACCTGCTTAGGATAAAAATAAATAAAAGCATCTTTTATAGAAAAAACACATATTTAAAGATGAAAAGTAAGGGGAAGTAAACATAGACAAGTTCCACAGAATATATACATAAAGATGCAGGCTTTACACTTCCATATTAGATAAAATCCCCTTTCTACTACAAGTTATATTGCCTTGGAAGAGTCCCCCAGCATACCATCTCGCTACAGGGAAGATCCAGCAGTCATAGACAGCTTCTCACCTAAAGGCTGCCTCTCAGTTTCTGGATGACCAACCTCAGTTCCAAGCCTATTTTTAAAAAGTTTTTCCCTTTTTGTCTTTCTGTCCAGGTATGGTGACTTATGGTTAGTCGGAGTCAGGAAATTCTAGCCTGGAAGTCTCATTGACTTCCCATTAATTCTCATGGTCCATAATTGTCTTTTCCTGGGCTGGACAATGGATGGGTACTTGAATTTGGGTTTGTGTAAACAACTGGCTTGGGTGGTGTTCCTCCTTGTCTGACTGCTCACTGCCTTGCTGTGAAGTGGAGCTGAAGTTTATGAGCACAATTTTCTATATACACAAATACATCAGTTCATCACAATCATGGTCTGTATGCTTATTTCCTAATGACTATCAAGTTCAGAAGGTTACACACTTTGTAAAAGACCTCTCTCTATATATTTTTGTAATGCAATCAGTTGGTTTAACTGCTTATTTGGGGGGGTTAAAACTTCTGTTCTCCCATGGGGTGTCTGGACCCTTATTATCACCCCCCAGAAGCCTACAACCAATTAAAAGATTTCTACTGTCTCTGAGAGGCAATTAAAGAGCCATGCTTCACCAACCAATAAATAGTCACTTGACAACATCCATTTACTAACATCTCAGAGACATAGCCCTGTTGTCCACATCTGATATAATTGCATTACAGCACCACAAAGAATGCTGCCTGATCGAAATTTGAGATTCATTGGTTTGAAAGGATTTCCCCCTGCCTCATCACATTTTAAATCTGAATGCACAGGATAACAAAGAGACTGTGTGTATTTGGCAGACTACTGTAAGGGTTGTTCTGCCCAGAGATCATTACTGTAGGAAAGATACTGAGCCCAAGAGAAATAACCTCTCTGACTCACTGAGGCCAAGCTAGTCATAGCTTTAACGTTTCAACAGGAGGGCAAGAAGGTGCATTTCATATAAATCACGATATTCCGTTATAAAATACTCCTTGGCACTTTGTCTATTTATGTAAGATGGGGGAGTTCAGTGGTTAGGCAACTTCTCTGACAAGTGAAAGACCTAGGTTCAAGTGTCTGCTCTGCCTAATTCTGTGCAGGGATTTAAACGTCGGTCTCTGAGTACCCTAACCACTGGGCAATTGGCTATTCTGGGATAGGGCATCCATCTTTCTCTCTGTATTTTTATTAAAAATTTCTAAAAGTATCAGTTTCAGCCTGTAGGATAGGAAACTGAGGCACAAGTCCTCTGAATTTAGGTTTAATCAACTTTTACTTTTATTTATACATTTTTAGACAGAATCATTGTCCTTTACAGTTTCTGATCATATATTTATGACAGATAATAATAAACAGATATGATGGACTAGGTAGGGGCCCAAGTCACCAAGTCCTGGGGTACTGGGAAGATCTTCTGCACTTCATGAGGGTACTCTGAGACTGTACAATAGTCTCTGACTTGGAACCTTGTTCACTTGATTTCTCATACCTTTTCACATTACATATTCAGTAGCTGTCTTCTAATCAACATTAAGCAATGTGTCTTACGTAACCTGTACAATATACATGTGCAAGCTTCAGTTTACATAACTTTTGCCATCTACAGACTAAATATACAAAGGGGTCTCAGCCAAGCCTTTATTTGCATATATGTGCACAAAAGCCTTTGTGTGGTGATTGTAGCATGTACACACCTGGAACTAATTTGTCCAAATAACAAGTGCATGTAGTGGCTTAAATTGAGGTTAGATACTGGGGGGGGGGGGTAGTTTGGCAGGTCATAGTACTGAGAGAAAATACTGCTTGACAATTACATGTTTTAGAGCAAGTGTTGGAATTCCCTCGCAGGAAATACTGATCATTTGTCTTAGAGCGTAAACTCTTTTGCATAGGGATCATATTTTCCAAAGTGTTCGTATAGTGTTTAGCAAAGTTGGGCCTGAGGTCTTTGAGCCGTACTGTCAATGGAGGTATGCTAGTTTTAAACTATCCTATGAGCACAGGTCCTATGAGCACAGAATTTGTTATTCCATAAACTGTTTGTGTTTAAGCATTCACAAAGGGCCTAGAAATGACATACTGTTAAATAAAAGAAAGCTGCAGCTATGAAAAGTCATATTCCAAGGTTTATCATGCATTATTTTTTCTCCATTCAGCACCCTGGTGAAGAAATGCACATTGATTGGCTTATATCACATTGTATAAAATGTATTCTTTTATTTAGTCATGCTCAAAATATTTGTGAGTTTTTAAACTGCTTCATTTTTCAAATTCAATGACATTATAAAAATGGTCTTAACACTGCAATTAAAAAACAGAGGCTGACCCAAGTCAGTTGGCCCGGGCCAGCCGTGGGTTTTTAATTGCAACATAGACAGACCCATACAGTCATTTGAAATAAAGCTTAAGAAATTAAGCACACTAGTTATGGATATAGCCAGCATACAAAGTTTAATTTCCAAAGATCCAATCACTATTTGAACAAACATCACTTGCATTTTTATTTTCACTTTTCAAATTCTTAACTGAAAATATTTTTTCTCTTCAAATTAGATTGTGATATTCCTTTAAGAAGATTAGAGTTTAATATCTGAAACCAGAATTTATGGTTGTAGTACAAGACAATATAAAATGGTATGCCTTTACAATCTTAATTCATCAACTCAATAACGGATTGTTTCTTTATCTGTGCTCCTGTTATAAAGGTATATACAATAAATGCCAGATGACTTCAACATATCAAACCAATTCTGATTGTGCCAATGCTGTTGGTATCTCCTAGCATTTATTCACTATTTTGAATTATTAAAAGAATATATAGTGTCCTGTGCATTCCATTTCACTATTTATTCAATGCTGCAGCAAAGCTGGAAAAATTGTAAGAAAACTGAACAAACTGAGTGACTACCATGCATTCAGGACATGGTTTAATATTGAGACTATAAAAGGGAATCTACTCACATTCTAAATTGCTCCTGACAATTATAGCACACAGTTAGATTACCCACAAATGGGAAAATAATTGAACACTCCAGTTAAATAGATTAAGGTTCTTTCATGAATATGGATTATTACATTTTATTTATTCACAGGTAGTCTACATAGTTTATTATTGAATGCTTTCTGATTGCTGCGTATTGAAATGTGAGGTACTTCTGGGTTCCTTCTAGGAACCAGAAATTGCCAGACTGGATCAGATCAGTGGTCCCTATAGTCCAATATTCTGTGACTCGCAGTGGCCAGTAACAGATATATCTGGAGTTGCAAGAAACCTTGCAGTACACAGTTATTATGGAATAACTGTCCACAGGGAAATCTTTCTTCCTAATCCCCATCAGTTAAATGTTGATTTATACCCTGAAGCCAGAGGGATTTATATTCCTTTCCAATTTATGATATTTTAAAAATATCCTTAGTAGTGTAACTCTGGGTATTCTTGTTACCCATATGAATGACCAGTCCTTTAGAGAATGCTGCTAACTCCCAGGCCTTGTCTACACTACAAAGTTGCAGCGCTGGTGAGGGGGTTACAGCGCTGCAATTTAGGATGTGTACACACCTGCAGGGCATTACCAGTGCTGCAACTCCCTGTTTGCAGTGCTGGCCGTACACTTGGTAGTGCCTCGGGTGTAGAGGATCCAGCGCTGGATCACCAGCGTTGGTCATCAGGTGTAGACACTCACCAGCGTTTTTGTTGACCTCCGTGGAATAAGCAGGTATCCCAGCATACCTGAGGAAACCTCTCCGGTAATTAAGCAAACTCCACTGCCCTCCAAGCAGGTCTCCTTCCCCGCGGTGTGCTCTGGCGTTCCCCGACTCCCCCTCCAAGCAGGTCTCCTTCCCCGCGGTGTGCTCTGGCGTTCCCCGACCCCCCCTCCAAGCAGGTCTCCTTCCCTGCGGTGTGCTCTGGCGTTCCCCAACCCCCCCTCCAAGCAGGTCTCCTTCCCCGCGGTGTGCAACAGCGCTGCAGCGTGGCCACATCTAACTCCACTTGCAGCGCTGGTTGCTGTAAGTGTGGCCACTCTGCAGCGTTGGCCCTGTACAGCTGTACTAATGCAGCTGTAACAACCAGCGCTGCAAAATTGTAGATGTAGACATACCCCCAGTGTAAATTAAAGCAGCCATAGGGCTTTTCTAATCTAGGTCTGCTAGTCACAAGCCATCAAAGGGCCATTACACTGAGCACTTTGAGCACACCTACTCCCCAGGGCACAATCCCCATCAACCTTCTATTCAGAGGAACTACTTACAAAATAGGGTGCTACTCAACTTGGGCCTGTGTAGCAGAATCAGGTCCTAAAGCCCAAATCCTCAAAGGTATTAGGCACCTACCTCCAATTGACAGGGATTAATTCATTGCATAAATACCTTTGAGTATGTGGGCAATAGTGCTTTCACTAACGTGAATTTGTATTTGGATTAATATGCTTAAATATATTCCACAGGCCTCTGTGGTGTTCAGTAGTAAATAAAGGCTATAATGATGCCCATCTTTGGCCTTGTCTACACCCACCACAAAGTTGCAGCGCTGGTGAGGGAGTTATAGCGCTGCAACTTAGGAGGTGTACACATCTGCAGGGCATCACCAGCGCTGCAACTCCCTGTTTGCAGCGCTGGCCGTAAGCCCATTGAAACTCGGGTGTAGAGGATCCAGCGCTGGTGATCCAGCGCTGGTCATCAGGTGTAAACACTCACCAGCGTTTTTCTTGACCTCCTGGAATAAAGAGGTATCCCAGCAAACCAGAGGAAGCCTCTCTGGTAATCAAGCAGGTCTCCTTCCCCGCGGTTTGCAGGGGGGTTCGGGGAACGCGAGAGCAAACCGCGGGGAAGCAGGTCTCCTTCTCCGCGGTTTGTTCTCGCGTTCCCCGAACCCCCGTGCAAGCAGGTCTCCTTCCCAGCGGTTTGCTCCGGTGTTTTTTGAACCCCCGTGCAAGCAGATCTCCTTCCCCGCGGGGTGCTGTCGCGTTCCCCGAACCCCCCTGCAAACCGTGGGGAAGGAGATCTGCTTGCACGGGGGTTCGGGGAACGCGACAGCACACCGCGGGGAAGGAGATCTGCTTGCACGGGGGTTCAAAAAACACCAGAGCAAACCGCTGGGAAGGAGACCTGCTTGCACGAGGGTTCGGGGAACACCGGAGCAAACCGCTGGGAAGGAGACCTGCTTGCATGGGGGTTCGGGGAACACCGGAGCAAACCGCTGGGAAGGAGACCTGCTTGCACGGGGGTTCGGGGAACGCGAGAACAAACCGCGGGGAAGGAGACCTGCTTCCCCGCGGTTTGCTCTCGCGTTCCCCTAACCCCCCTTGAAGCCGCCCAACAGCGCTGCAGTGTGGCCACCTCTAACACCACTTGCAGCGCTGGTTGCTGTAAGTGTGACCACTCTGCAGCGTTGGCCCTATACAGCTGTACTAATACAGCTGTAACAACCAGCGCTGCAAAATTGTAGATGTAGACATACCCTAACAGTGGTGCACAGCATGTACTTGAGCTAGGGAGGACAATTTGGTCTTCATTCTGGTACTATCTGTTTAGGGGCCATGGGAACAGAAAACAATAACTTTCCTGGATTTCTGCAGAATGTTTGTAAATTACAAGCACCTTGGGAAGGCAGAGAGAGAAACTTTTTCAGGGCCATGTTTGCAGCCTCCCACAGTAAAATCTATGGGAGGAGAAAAGAGTTCAGCAAACTCCCTAAGGTCTACCTCACAGAGTTTTTGACTAATGTACCTTTAAGGGGAGAAGATTGAGGGAGCACGGAGTTTGAGGGAGCAGCCTCCAAACATGGCAGATCCAGAAACTCCAACTTTGTGGAGGTGTCATTCTGCAGTGCTGTCCAGTGCTTCCTCCCCTCCTGGCATGGCTCCCTGAGAAGCCAGGCTACCATTGGCTTCCTATCTACAAACAAAACTTCTTTGAGGGACCAGCATGGTGGGGAAGATAATGCAAGTAGAATCAATAGTATACCTCCACAGTTTTGTCGATGAAAGCTGTCTTTTGTCAATAAAACTCTGTAGTGTAGACAAAGCCCTAGATTCTGTACATGTATCCAGCTGAACACCACGCAAGTCCTGAAGAAAACAGACCACACAGGGTAGCTTCTCCCCTTTCCCGGCAGCAATACCCCCAGCACTAATCTGCATTTGGACCTTCTGTGGAAAACCACCTACCACAGTGGTTTCAAACCTTTCCAAATAATGTAGTCTACCATGTACCCCCATCTGAGATAGAGTCATAATATACCTATGATTAGATTGCCAAGTCTCACTAAAGAAAATTTGTTGTCTGCCATTACCGGATTTTTCTCATGTACCCCCGACGAGAACTTGTGTACCCCTAGGGATACATGTACCCCAGTTTGAAAACCACTGACCTAGCACAATCAGCCTGGTCCTTGTCCAGGGCTTCTAGACACTACAGTAATACAAATAATTAATAGTAATAAGACCTTCCTTATGCTCCCAGGGGAGCTGGTGAAGAAAGCATGTCTTGAAGGCACTACTCTGTTTACAATATCTATCTAGGCTTCTACAATGCATCTCCTTCCCCTCCTTTTGGGACGTTTCCACACCATTTAACTTTCCTTTCATCCCCTTTGATACTCCTGCTTTATGAGTCAGACAGAGATTGATGTGAATGATTTTCTTATCTCAGTATGGGAGATTTACAAGCCTAAATTAGGGCTACATATTAATTACACACTTAATACAATATAACACACATTATAGTAATTACAAGGTACTAACTGCTTTCTTTTCAGCCATGAAATCCAGTTTATTTGGGGCTTGTGCCTGCATTTCTTGAAGTCAGTTTGAGCTTCATTTGCGCAGGGAGGGAAAGCAGGATTGTGTCTTTAGTTTGCCTTTGTGTTGATGTGTATTTGCTGGCAGAGAATCTAATTATCTATTTTCCAGAATCATTGGTGGGTATCGGGGGGGTGGGTGGGAGGGGTAGAGGAGAGGGAGCAGGCAGAAACAGCCATTAAAAATGTATCTAGAAGGCATTCAAGGGCGCACCCTTATGACCACACATGTAGCACAGACCTAAAAGCCCTTATGCAGCTTTTCAAGGTTATTCTGTAAAGCACAGACTGCTATTAGTGATGATGGGAGTTGGATGTGTAAAATCCCCATGTCCTATCCCCAATCTTGTATTTCATTTTATCAAGAATGTTAAATTCCTCTTGATTTCTCTCAAACACTGAATTAATTTTTGTCTTTATCTTGTGCCTTGCATCATGTGCCTCATGCTCACAATACCTCCTCCCTGCTGAAAGATTAAAAAGAGCTTATCAGCCAGAAAGATTTCTGCTACCATTTTTTTCAATGAGCATGTGATACATAACCCATGAATGCTAGCTCAGAGGAAGTGGGCCTTTTCTGTTGTTGTTACTTATTAAAATAAAATAAATACATCCCGGTATTCACACCCTACACTCTACTGTAATAACCCTTGTACAAAATATGCCTGGTAAGATATCATTAAAAACTCATAACTTGCTGCTCAGCAATACTACAGCAAAATGCATGTAGCAGTGATGTATGTGAAGTTATAAACATAAGCTGAGCTCATAACTAAAAGTATGTTTACCAGAGAAGTCTGGGGAATGGCCAAACCAGTTCTACAGAGATGAAGGGTAAGCTGACGCCTTTGCCAGCACCATTATCTGCTAAGTGGCCATTTGTTGTCAGGAAAGGAGGCAGGGGCAAAAAGTCTATGTCTTAGCAAAGAAACAGCATGGAGTTTCCTTCCACACAGATTGCCTGTCACCTTGTTCCCTTCTGGAAATGCTTCTCCAAGGGAAGATAGGATCATAAAAAGGGGCAGACACTGGAAGACACCTGTCTCTATCTCCCTCATTGCCTATCGTATTCACCGCACCTGAAGCGACAAAGGAAACATTTATTGTACTCTGTGAGAAGGGATCCTGACCTAAGAAGTTTGGTCAGTATGGTCTAGTCTGCGCTACAGAGTTAGGTCAACTCAAGGCAGCTTACGGCGATCTAACTATGGAAGTGTCTACACTTCAATTTTGCTTCTCCCAATATAACTGCCCCACTACAACAACTTAATAACTCCACCTTCACAAGTCAGGATCAATGTAGTTAGGTCAATGCAGTGTCAGTGTAGACACTGTGTTGCTTATGTCAACCATTACTGGCTTTCAGGAGCCGTCCCAAAATACCCCACATAGACAGTATATATCAATACAAGCATTCCTGATGAGGACACACACCGCCGACACAAAGAGCGAAGTGCAGACATGCCCGAGCAATGTAATTACTGTGGCGGCTGTATGCCAACATAAATTAGGTCAACTTAGGGCTTGTCTGCACTGGCACTTTACAGCGCTGCAACTTTCTCGCTTAGGGGTGTGAAAAAACACCCCCCCTCCAAGCATTGCAAGTTTCAGCGCTGTAACATGCCAGTATAGAAACGCTCCCAGCGCTGGTGGCTTTGCCCCTTGTGGAGATGGGCTCTCTCCCAGCGCTCTGCTGTGACCACATAAGCTATGTTAAAGAGCTGCCGGGGCACCTCTGCCGCAGCAGCACTTTAACATTGCCAGTGAAGACATGCCCTTAATTTTGTAGGCCTTAGACTGCTGAAAGCATGTGGGGAGAAAACTTTGCTTTGAATTTAACATAGAGTGTTAAGTTAGGCACCAATTGTCTTTTATCTTTATTTTTCTTGTAATTATTTCTGACTTTTATGCCTCATTACTTGTATTCACTTAAAATCATTCTCCTTGTTGTAGTTAATAAATCCGTTTTATTGTTTTATCTAATCTCATATGTTTAAACTGGAATGTCCAAAAAGCGCCATTTGGAGTGACAACTTGAGTGCATATCATTTCTTTTAAAGAAATAATGGAGCTAATATAACTTGTATAGTCCAGGAGATGGCTTGGCAGTACAGGACATACATTTCTGGGGGGAAATCTAAGACTGGCAGTGTGTTGGCGATCACCTTGTAGTATAAATAATGTTGGTGAGAGCCAGAGTGTAACCCAAGTGTGGCTGATAGGTTGCAGTTACACAGACACTCAGGCTGTGGCCTGCATGCTTGTTTGTGAGCAGCCCACATGGGAGCTACTTCGGAAAGGCACTGTAAGGCACCCATGGTTGTAGGGCATGGGTGAGACAGCTGCACCCTAGTATGTCACTGCATATTATGCTTAACTCGTGAATGCCAGCTAAGAGGCAGTGAGTCTGTAGATGTGTGGACTCACTCCTGCAGTGCCTCCTGCTGGTGACTCCTGGGAATTAGCTCGATTCCAGCTCTGGAGCACCCTCTGCAGGCCAGTCATCCGCTTGTCCTCTGGCCCCTGTGTCCCTCTCTGGACCCGATGCCCTTTTACCTTGGGTGCTGCTCCCTGATAGTACCCCCTCAGTCTTAGGGTCTCCCCTCCCTGGGGAACCCCTCCCCATCCCCACTTTGCCTCAGTATATGGCTACTGCCAGTCATTGTCTAGTCCTTGTGCCCTGGAGCAGACTGCAGTATCAGCCTACTCATCACTGGCAAGGTTGGGTTTGGACCTGTTGCCTTGGCCCACCCCTGGGCTGCCCTCTGCAACCCCCAGTACCCCTTGGGCTTCTGCTAGGCAGCAGCCTGTGGCTTTCCAGGCTGGAGCTCCCCAGCTCCTTTGCCTTTCCCCAGCCCTGCTTCACTCAGGTACTATGTCTAGCTCCCTGCAGTCAGAGCCATCTCCCTCTACAGGCAGAGGGAGACTTTTTGGGCCTCTGGCTTCTCTGCCTTTATAGGGCCAGCTGAGCCTGTTTGGGGCATGGCCCCAGCTGCAGCCACTTCCCCCAGTAAGCCCAGCCTAAAAGCTGCTTTCTCCAGCCACAGCCCCCTCCCAGGGATGTTTTTAAACCTTCAGGGCAGGAGCGGGGGGCCTGGGGGTGGGTGGGTTCTACCCCGCTACAGGATCTTTTCTGTTTTTGATGCTTATTACAAAAATAAAAGGCACACACAGCACACAGAATAATAGAAATGTAGAGATGGAAGGGACCTCAAGAGGTCATCTACCCCAGCACTGAGGCAGGACCAAATAAACCTATGCAATCCCTGAGAGATGTTTGTTCTTCCCATGGTACCTGATCTACTAGTTCTCTGAGTTTGTTAAAGTCTGCTTTTTTGAAGTCCATTGCCTTATTATGCTGCTCTCACTGCTTCCTCGCCTTAGAATTGTTAAATCTATCATTTATGTTACATAGATCATTGTTTTTTTGTATGTTACATTTGAATGCACGTAGAGGCCCCAATCAGGTTCAGGGCCCCATTGTGCTAGGCATTGTATGCACACATAATAAGAGAAGGTCCCTGCCCCAGGGAGCTTACAATATAAATAGAGAAGCTAGACAAAAGAAGTGTTATTAGCCTCATTTTACAGATGAGAAACTAAAGCACAAAGATGTTTTCAAAAGGCACAAATGACAGATGTCCAAATTCCATTGACTTTCAGTGGGAATCAGGCACCTAACTGCAATATGTACCTTTGAAAATTTCCCCCTAAATAACTTTCCCAAGATCACACAGGCCATGCAAGGAACTGAAATGAGATAATCTGAATCTTAGTTCAGTGCCCCAGCCAGTAGATCATTCTCACACAGCATTCATAATGAACATAGCAGAGGTGATAGCTTCTCTCTCTCTGTATACGTATATCCATCATAACGTGACGTATCTGCTACAACTTGTCCTTTTGCATCATACACACAGAGAATTCCTCCTCCCAAAGACAGAAACAACTGTTATTTTATTTACAGATTTGGCCTGAAATGTAGGATGCCTGTGGGCGTGTGCACACACACACACGCATGCACGCCTGCATGCACGCACACAGTGTTCTCTTTTTTTGTGCTTTGTTTTATTGCCCTCCTCGTACACATTAAAGATCTTTGGTAATTTAAAGTATATTGTTTTTCCTTCTTGAACTGTTGAAATGAATGCAGCCATATTGGCACAATGGACTTACTTTAGCTCTTGCCTACATGTGAGTGCAACTCCCACTGAAGTCCGAAGTAGTTGGGCCTATTTACGCTAGGGCTAAA
Organism: Gopherus evgoodei; assembly: GCF_007399415.2. NCBI lineage: Eukaryota > Metazoa > Chordata > Testudines > Testudinidae > Gopherus > Gopherus evgoodei. Next base: position 325,209,781 of record NC_044322.1, read on the forward strand.
TACGGCCTATTAGGTTATTTTGGGAAAATCGTTGGACCTACCAGAACCCTAACTCGAAGCACAAACTAAAGATAGGGCCTGTGATGTTGCACTCCATATGCTTTGTGAAAATATGCTTAAGAATGTGAATATAATGTAACTGGAATATGCTTTATGCAAAAGGTCTCTTGTAAGGTATTACAAAGCTTATAATCTACTGAGTGTGTTCATCCTATCTGTATGCACGTTTCATTCTTGTATCTGAAGCTAGAAATATGAAGTATAACTCTGAGATCCTGTTGTAATTATGCAAAGTGTGGGCCACTAATGGAGGTTTAGAATCTTGATGGCTCCCATTGACTAGGACAATCGGTTGTAAATGGCTCTGTTTACTTGCAAACCTTCCTGGATACATGCGAGCCAGTCCTGGAAGAATGGAGGCTGGGATCTTACAGGATATGTGAACATGTCACCTGATACTGGAATCCATCTTAAACCTGGTGCTTTCCCATTTAGAAGGAGGGTGGAGACTCAGAGAGACGAAATATTCTTGCCTTGTGCCAAGGCTATAAAAAGGGGTGGAACAGAACAAAGGGGACTGCCAGTCATGAGAACACCCCTGCTTTCCACCTAAGATGTCTGCTGTACCAGGGAAAGGACTGGACCCAGACTAGGAAGGAGTCTAGTCTGTGAAACAAGCTTATTGGAGCATCTCCGAGGGTGAGATTTTACCTATAATCAGTTTCTTAATGTATTAGGCTTAGACTTGCATGTTTTTGCTTTATTTTGCTTGGGTGAGTTACTTTGTTCTATCTGTTATTACTTGAAACCACTTAAATCCTACTTTTTATACTTAATGAAATCACTTTTGTTTATTAATTAACCCAGAGTAAGTGATTGATACCTACGGGAGCAAACAGCTGTGCATATCTCTCTATCAGTGTTATAGAGGGCAGACAATTTATGAGTTTACCGTGTATAAGCTTTATACAGAGTAAAATGGATTTATTTGGGGTTTGGATCCCATTGGGAACTGGGTGTCTGGGTGTTGGAGATAGGTGACCTGCTGAGCAGTTTTTGGTTAAAGTCTTCAGCGTTGGGGGCGTGGACCAGACCTGGGTCTGTGTTGCAGCAGGCTAGCATCTGGCTCAACAGGGCACGGTTCTGGAGTCCCAAGCTGGCAGGGAAAATGGGCTCAAAGGTAATTCCAGCACATCAGGTGACAGTCCCAAGGGGGTCTGTGACCAAACTCATCACAGGGCCATATTGAAAAATGAAAGCCTGGACTGGGTTCTGAATTCAAACTGGGAAAACCACAAAGTTGAGGAATGTGTTGAACATGGGATTGTGATTCAGGCTCATGCCTATCTAGCACTGACCAACTCAATCTGTGAAACTAGATGTCCTTGTTTAACTAAACTACCCTGTTACATGCACAAACAAAGACTCTCACTGACTAACTAACATCCCAGCCAAAAGCAAAAAAACTCCAACAAAAGCAAGAAAATGGAGCCCTGATAGTGTTTTTTTTTTCAAACATAATATGCAGCTGGTTATTCACTTCTGAGGAAGCAGCATCCCAACCAGAGTGTAAGTACTGACAGAAAACTGAAGCAAATGAAACCGACCAAAGAAATAGATAGGGATCAAGTTCCAGAAGAGTTTTGCCCCAGTCAGTGCCAGAAATGGATGATTCTTTGGAAATGCTGTATATTAATGTATTCTCCTGTCAGGACTCCAGGAGCAGTTCAGAAAGTGATTCACAACTAACCTGGCATCAAAACACCCTACTCGCTGTCACCTGTATATTGATGTGGAGGGGAGCAGACATGCAGCATGAGTCTTTTGTACACTACATAAGCCTGTTGATCAGGCACTTCCTCTGCAAAATTCTCCAGAGAGAAATCTTAATTGGCACTGTCACAAAATGTGTCTTGCTGCCTCTCATTCAATAAAGACACTAAAAGTTTCAGAGCAGCAGAAAGCCACAACACCTGAAACATGACATTGTAACGAGTTGGAAATGCAAAATGTATCCACTAGACTCTACATCAAAACCCAGTATGAGTGGGATGATTTAAATCCACAAAAGTCAGGAAATTCAAAGTTAGGATTGCCTCATTTTCCATCCTTCTTTTCACTATTCCCCTTTCCCACTCCAGCAACTCAGTATTCCCCTTCCCTTTCCATTTTTACCTTCATTTTCAGGTCAAATGCTTAAACTTAGCCAATTCACTTTATGAATGAAATGTTTAGTGCAGCCTTAGTAGAAAAATCTGAGTCTGGCCAGAGGATGTGAGGCCCCTGACATGTTTATTGAAGATGGAAAGACAAAAGTTGTATGCCAGATATGAAAAAACCCTGCTTGTATCCATCACATTAGAAAAGTTGCTTAAGAACAGCATCATCTCTTTAAAAATACCAACCCTTCAATATGGAATTCAAGGTAACCTGCTTTTTAAAATTCCCGTGCCACAATTAAAGCTACTGTTGGCAAATTTTAAAATGTTTGAAGAGACAACAATGTGTCACTTGCATACGATCCCACAGCTGTGCCGCTGTAGCACCTGTAATGTAGACTTGGCCTCAGACTCCTTTAAACTCTGACTCCCTTAAATATACTTACTAGGCCTAGCTGAAAATTTTCCTTCAAAATTGTTTTTGACAGAAAAATGTTTTCCTCAAATCTTTTGGTTTTCTGCAATAAATAAATAAATAAAATACTGATTTATTTTTGTCTGAAAACCAGAAGTTTTGTTTCTTGGTTTTTGGCCCCAAAGTTGAAATTTTCCATAGTGATGTGGGGAACATTTTCTGACAGCTCTACTACTTACCCACATTCTGCTGATGTGCAAGGGACTCTCAACTGGTGCAAATTAGGCACCAAGCAGCCTGAAGAAAATATCATTTGAAGCTGTGTGGAGGCTGCCTCTGCTCATGTAACACCGACAGACTCCAGTCACTGGTGGCATGATCGAACCTTGGACCTCTGGAGCTTAGCGCATGAGCTTTTAGCCAACTGCTTGACAGCTACGGCTGTAGAGCAGACTCATTTTATCTCTCTTTAAGTGGTCTCAGTGCCACTAGATGGGACAGAACGCCACATGCAGGAGGTGTGGGGGTTACATACTTCCCCTAGCTGAGGGGATGTATCCTGAGATTCAGAGACTTCCTAGTTGAAATCCCAGACCAACCCCCACTTGTAACACCAACAGACGTCATCAGTGGGTGGGATTGAACCTAGGATCTCTGGAGCTTAGTACATGAGCCTCTACAGCATGAGCTAAAAGCCAACTGGCTCTTAGCTAGAGTTGTAGAGCAGACTCATTTTACATCTCTCTCTAAGTGGTCTTGGTGCCACTAGATGGGACAGAACACCATACCCAGAAGGTGTGGGGTTATACTCACACCTTCTTCTACCTTCTTTCAATGCCTCAGGTTTTAAATTAGACTTGCTTATGCTCACTTACACATTAGTAGGTGGGAGTATTTCCTGTGGTCTAGGTTTTCAAAAGCTTGTCTACCCTGTGACTCTGTTCATATTGCCTGCACATTTGGCCCAATTAGGGTGATCAGATAGCAAGTGTGAAAAATTAGAATGGGGGGGGAGGGGGCTGATAGGTGCCTTCATAAGAAAAAGCCCCGTATATTGGGACTGCCCCTATAAAATTTGGACATAGAATCATACAAGATTAGGGTTGGAAGTGACTTCAGGAGGTCACCTAGCCCAACCCCTGCTCAAAGCAGGACCAACCCCAACTAAATCATCCCATTCGGGGCTTTGTCAAGCTGGGCCTTAAAAACCTCTAAAGATGGAGATTCCACCACCTCCCTAAGTAACCCATTCCAGTGCTTCACCACCCTAATAGTGAAATAGCTTTTCCTAATATCCAACCTAGACATCCCCCACTGCAATTTGAGACCATTGCTCCTTATTCTGTCATCTGCCACCACTGAGAACAGCCAAACTCCATTCTCTTTGGATCCCGCCCCCCCAAACAAGTAGTTGAAGGCTGCTATCAAATCCCTCCTCATGCTTCCCTTCTGCAGACTAAATAAGCCCAGTTCCCTCAGCCTCTCTTCATAAGTTATGTGCCCCAACCCCCTTATCATTTTCATTGCCCTCTGCTGAACTCTCTCTAATTTATACACATCCTTTCCATAGTGTGGGGCCCAAAACTGGACATGATACTCCAGACGTGGCCTCACCTGTGCCAAATAGAGGGGAATAATCACTTCCCTCGATCTGCTGGCAATACTCCTATTAATGCAGCCTAATATGACATTAGCCTTCTTGGCAACAATGGCACACTGTTGACTCATATCCAGCTTCTCGTCCACTGTAACCCCCAAGTCCTTTTCAGCAGAACTGCTGCTTAGCCAGTCGGTCCCCAGCCCATAGCAGTGCATGGGATTCTTCCGTCCTATGTTCAGGACTTTGCATTTGTCTTTGTTGAACCTCATCAGATTTCTTTTGGCCCAATCCTCGAATTTGTCTTGGTCACTCTGGACCCTATCTCTATCCGCCAGCATATCTCCCTCCCTCCCCAGCTTAGTGTCATCCATGAACTTGCTGAGGGTGCAATCCATCCCATGATCCAGATCATTAATAAAGATTGATCGCTACCCATTAAGCCCTACAATCTAGCCAGTTCTCTATCCACCTTATTGTCCATTCATCCAATCCATACGTCTTTAACTTGCTGGCAAGAATACTGTGGAAGACCATATCAAAAGCTTTGCTAAAGTAAAGGTATATCACATCCACCACTTTCCCCACCTCCACAGAGCCAGTTATCTCATCATAGAAGGCAATCAGATTGGTTAGGCATGATTTGCCCTTGGTGAAACTATGTTGACTGTTCCTGATCACCTTCCTCTCCTCCAAATTTTTCAAAATAGATTCCTAGAGGACTGCTCCAAGATTTTTCCAGGGACTAAGGTGAATCTGTAGTTCTCCGGATTCTCCTTCCCAGTTTTAAAGATGGGCACTATATTTGCCTTTCTATCCGGGACCTCCCCTGATCGCCAGGAATTTTCAAAGATAATGGCCCATGGGTCTGTAATTACATCAGCCAACTCCCTCAGCACCCTCAGATGCATTGCATCCAGCCCCATGGACTTGTGCATGTCCAGCTTTTCTAAATAGACATCTGGTCACCCTAGGCTCAGTGCCCATACGCCAAATAAATGCACAGAACATATTATTGCAACACTATGCTCTGAGTGTCCCTAGCATCTGTTTTGCAGAAGCTGGGAATGGGTGACAGGAGATGGATCACTTGATGACTGTCTGTTCTGGTCATTTCCTTTGAAGCACCTGGCATTGGCCACTGTTGGAAGACAGGATACTGGGCCAGATGGACCATTGGTCTGACCCAATGCAATCATTCTTATGTTCTTATAATAAACAATATCCAAGATGACATCAATACAGTTATTTGCTATTTATATTGTAGCACCCAGCAGCCCTAATTAGGATTGGGGTCCTGATGCTGTCTGTGTACAGACATATAGGAGGAGGCAGTCCTTGTCTCAAAGCATATATAGTGGTTCAACACTATTTTTTCTGGGGCAACTTTCAACCAAATTCATCCTGGACCACCTTCATCTGTGACATAAATCGTGCTGTGAACAGAGTTTTTCTTTTCATCTAGGAATATTATTGGATATTCATTGCTAATTTCAGGGCGTATGATGCTTATATCTGTATAGAACAGCACCAGAAAAGCTGATTTTTTTATTTTATTTTGTTGTTGTTGTTTCTAGAAACCTATAGGGATTACATTTGCTTGTTTTTATATGAAATTAAAATGATCTGGTTCTTAATTTATTCTTTCATAATGTTTCGGCTAAGAGAGTTGAATGAATGGAAAGCACAAAGATGGCCTTTAACTCCTACTTTATTTTTAAAGTATGGAATTATTATGAAATCAGAGTGAATCATATAATTTTAATAATAATCCTTCTATTATGCCCTTTATTTCATGGAAGATCATGAAAAAAATATTGGGGGGAGATGTTTAGATACTGATTTTCAGCCCCATCTTAACTGGGCCTACAATTTTATGATTTAGGATGTTTAAATATCTCAGTTTCTGATTTGTAGGCAGAGTCAGATAGTTGGACATCTAAATTATCTAAATAGAGCCCACCATTATTTCTATGTACAACAGAGGCCAATATTTAAAAATATGGTCCTGGCTGCCCATTTACAGAAGCAGAGAATTTGGTCCATTTCATTCCTGGGTTTTTCTGATTAAGAGTAGGAAAGTTTCCCTAGGACAGGGGATGCAGTGGCCATGGTCACCCAAAGCAATTGACAATAACAAAAAGCTTGGAAACTAGATCTCAGATACACACAAAGCACCGCCTTCAGTTTTAACTATTCTGATTCCAGTCAGTAAACTGCTTACAATAGTACAGGTGTAGCTTTTCTAGGTAAACAACTTGAATACTGACTGTCACCCTGTAATAGGAAACCAGGCTACCAATATATCCCTAAGGCATGTACATCTGTGATTGGAGCTAGTAAGTTATTGGATGTCACTGCTGCTCCATATAAATAGGGCTAATGTATAGTGGGCCCAAATCACCACTGGAGTAACCCAAAGAAGTTACATCAGGATGAATTTGGCCCCAAATACCTGGCAGTGGGAAGTTTGACTAGTAAAAAAAGACAGTGTGATTTTGAGCCAAATCCAAATTATCTGTTGAAATGTTTGCATGTCTAATAAATAACTTTTCCAACTGAACAAGCATCTCAGGCATCATTCAAATGAGTGCAATGCATATTCTATGACTTTTAGGGGCATATTTGACAATTGGCTGTAGTTATAAATGCAAATTCAACATGTTCCATGAGAATTATAGAAATTTAAAGTCAACAATTGCTTTGGCCTAAATGCTTGACAATTCAGCTTTTAAGGAGCACAAAATGCACTTTAAAGGATGGCAGATCTGCCTCAATTAGATAGAAGGCAATGCAGGGGAAATGAATTCTATACATTCATAATACTGCTTTTTCGTTTCATTAGGGAATGAATCTATTAACCAAATAACTGAAGCTACTGTGGGCTAAACCCTGCATGTGCTACCAAGGCAAGTAGCCCCAGTAAGCAAAATTCTGCTCTCTTATACCAGTGTAACAATGTCCATATTTCAGTCAGCATCTCTAATCTATAAACTGTGAGATGTATTGGCCTAAGTCTGCTCTTTCACATGTTTTACGGTGCTGTAAACACCCAAACAGTTTACACTTTGTAAACTCAAAGGAGTTATTCCAGATTTCCATTGGTATGAGAGCAGAAGTAAATCCATTGATTTCAGGGGGAGCTAGTCACATGAGTAGGGAGAGGATGAAGGTAGGAAGTGAGGAGCAGGAAGGATGATATTGTGGTTAAAGCACTGGAATTGGATTCTTGTGATCTACGTTCCATCCCTGGCTCTGCAACATACTTCCTCTACGACTTTAGGCACGTAATTTAATCTCTCTGTAACTCATTTCCCAATCTTCAGCTTGTACATTTGATCTCTTTCTCCAGCTTTCCCTTGTCTGTCTTGTCAATTTGGAAGGTAAGATCTTACTATGCACTTGTACAGAACCTAGCAAAAGGGAGCTGTGGGATTGGTTCAGGCTGCTAGGCCCTAATGTAAATCAAATGCATTTTTTTAATGTGAGTAAAAGGTGGTCCTGACCTCACATCCAAATGCAGAACCTGACTTATGACCACAGCTGAGTGGATAGCAAGAAAAATTATTTGTGAATATTCTGGAAACTTCTCAACAGAATTTTGCTTTGACATGTTACATCCCTTTTTATTCAGTTTAGGTGAAATCCCCACTATTTTCATATTTTCTTAGATTATAAAGCCAGGAGGGACCAGTGTGATAATCTACTCTGATCTATTGTATAACACAGACTATGGAATTTCCCTGAATTAATTCCTGTTTGAACTATACCATATCTTTTAGAAAAAAATCAGGATTTTTAAAAGGTCCAGTGATGGACAATCCACCACAATCCTTCGTAATTTGTTCCAAGTAGGTACTTACAGATTGTGATCAAATCACCCTTAACTTGCTCTTTGTTAAACTAAACCTTTCGAGGACTTAGGTAGATAGGACGTAAGTAGAGAATAGGACTTATAACAGGAAGTGAATGTCCATTGCACAGGAACGGATGTCACCCTTTTGGCAAGCAAAGCTTTGTTCATACAAATGGACGCAGAATGAAAATGTGGGGCCTGTAGCAGAGAGTCATATAATCACAAAACAAAATGTATTTGGTGATAAGACAAAGATTGTTTGCCATGGAAGCAGAATTCGTCTATAAAGATCAGATTATCCAGTTAAGGAACAGAAAAAGAATGCCAAGTGATCCAAATGACCAATCAACCATTTCAATACCAAATTACAAATATAGAATAAAGAATGCTCATAGTGAGCTCACAGGCAAATAATAAAGTTTCTTCATATAAAACATTCAGACAATTGAAAATAGTAAACACATTTTTAAAAAAATATCTCTGTGGACACTTCACAAACAGATAGAAGGGGTAAATTTGCTTAACTGTGACTTGTTTGCCTAGCTTCAGCTGAAAAACAAATGCATTTAGGACCTGATCCTGCTTCCAGTGAAGTTAATGGGAAGAGAAGCAGGCCCACATTGCAACGGAGTTATTGTCGTTTTGAGAAGTGGACCACTGAGCTCATGAAAAAAGAAATTATGACAGGATTACCAGTTAAAAAACAAAGAAAACCCTAACATATTTTAGTCAAATGCACCTAATTTTAAACTAAAGTCCTAATCACTTGTCAAATTTTATTTATAATGCAAAAATTGACTCCAAGCCTAGCTAAAAATCTTAATGGGTGCCAGGGACTTTGACATTCATCCCAATTATTATGCAGCAATTACAATAGTTTTTAAACATTTAGCACCATCTCCTTAACACTTTGCTGATGTAGCAGAATTTTATAATGGCTGAAAAAGAGTAAACTTAATCCAAACTGCATCGTCTCTTCAGAAAAACACAGCAAAATACAGTAGAGTAATTCTAGATGCCAATAAAATAGTGCCTCATTGTTCTTCATGGAAATTAGTGATGCATAATAATGCATGTCATTACTGCTAGTGAAAGCCATAAGAGAAATCATTACTGAATTTTAATGAATGAGTTAAATGCCTGGGATTGTCAACTCTGCTTAAGGAATAATTATCAGAGAAAAATTAATTCTGGCATTCAGTTATTACTACTTCAAATATTGTAAGATTTCACTGAAAGGATACTTTGTCTCAAATGCTTCCTGGCAAAAACAAAAGGCATACTAACAAAACACATTATAGATGTAGGACATTTGATTATAAGAGGCTGGGTGTGGTAGAAATATAGACAGGGTTTTTAAAGTGACCTGTCTCCAGAAACAAAAACTAAGATATTCATATAAATGCAACTCTCCTACTACAATATATTTTATAATTTTATGAGCAACTATAGGCCTCACCCTGGGATCTGCTAGAATGATTCCTTACAGCTAGGGCCGGATTTAGGGGCAGGCAGCCTAGGCAACTGCCTAGGGTGCCAGGCTTGGAGGATGTTGGGCTCGAGGTGCTGCACATTAATAAATACAGATTTGCAGTTCCTAGCGTGCAAATTTATTGTCTTATATGACAGGGATAAATCATGCATGCAAATTGTGCATTATAGTTGTGGAATGGGCTACAAATGCAATAAAAAATAAGTATCAGAGGGGTAGCCATGTTAGTCTGGATCTGTAAAAGCAGTAAAGAGTCCTGTAGCACCTTATAGACTAACAGATGTTTTAGAGCATGAGCTTTCGTACCCGACGAAGTGGGTATTCACCCACGAAAACTCATGCTCCAAAACGTCTGTTAGTCTATAAGGTGCCACAGGACTCTTTGCTGAATAAAAAAATAAGGTATTCAAAAGTTTAACAAATGGGGAGGAAGGCCCTGAAGACACTCTTTGCCTGGGGCGCCATTTGATCTGGTGCCAGCCCTTTACAACCATGCAAAGTCACATTTACTTCAGTGAGGCCCTTTGCAAGTGTAAGGATCTATGCTAGTGGATCCTTTTGCAGGATCAGGACCATAATAACTATCCCATGATGATTTTGCCACCTACACTACTACTGATTGAAAGGGCTAAATTCTGCTCTCTCTGACTCTGGAGCTACCGCAGTATAACTGAGAGCAGAATCCGGTGCAGACACTTTGCATTAACTCCCATTACACTATTAAAATTGAAGTGAATGATTGCTTGCTAAAACCCAGTTTTTGCTTGGAAGGCTTAATCCCATAATCTTCACAGGTAATACCACACTCCTCACTCAGACCTCAATGGGAGGATTACAGGATTGGCCCTGAAGCGTGCACACAGTTCTAATGTTCATGCTGATCATAAAAAGAACATTGATCCTGCTTTTTCCATAGAGGGGAAAACTTTTTAAAAGGCAAAATATGTGCCTTAAATGCTTACATACAAAATCCTCTGCTGAACAAATCTCCTCCCACAACATACACACAACTCATGAATCTGAAAAAGAAACAGAGAGCTCTTTAAAGTGGTACAGCCCAGTTAATGCAAGTCTCACTCCTGGAGGTGAAATCAATAATAGGTAGGTCATTAGAAGCCCTTTATATCTGGCTGGCCATTAAATGGACTTTACCCACTCCTTTACCCATTCCTTTCTGGGCTGGACAGAAAACCTGACTCTTCACCCTAGCATGGACGAAAGGCCTCTCTTTCCTCTCATCTCTGATAACTCTTCCTTTACTTGTTCCCTCTCCTCCTCCTGAGTACTGTCAGGATTGCAGATTAGCCAGCTGTGAGTTAGCAACTTCAACTATCCCCCTGAACACAACTCAGGCTCACAGCAACTCTGTCTCCTCTGCTAGGGTAACCAAAGCGCTCCTCTGACAGAAAGCTATGGGGATACACTGATCATCTCATCCTCGGGAATTAAAGCAAGCAGTTTAATATCTATTTCTCATCATAGTAGCCAAGTGCTGAGAGAGAAGATATTTAATCTTTTCATTCTGACAGGCCATAATGCTGGTGCATTGACTGTGGTGCTACTGGAGCCCTTTGACAGCACTCTCCTCCATTAGTGGCCACTTCTTCCACTCCTTTCATGGCCACTCTCAATGGACCTGATGCTGTGTTGTAAATTTATTTAAATGAGGAACAGGGGAGAGGGGACGCTGTTGGCTTTAAGTTACTTTTGCATCCTCCATATTCTAGGACTGGCCAGAGGCCTGCCTGGCTTCTGGTATAAGTAAGAGCACCCACAGCTGTTTCAGAGTCTGCTCTGCCTATAACAGCTCCCTGTGGACTGTCTGCTAGCTGAGAATAGTTGGAGCATAATGTACACTGGCCATGCCCTCTCCCTCCCCATACATGGCACATTGTCTGTGCTTGGGTCTCTGCACTGGCAAGGGATCCCCCTTCACACAGGGAACTTTCCCATTATCCTGGTGGAGCAGTGTAAAAATGTCAGGGTGGACCAGAGAATCAGCACTCAGGTTTCTTCCTCCCATGGTCCCACCTCCCAGCACCTTCTTACAGGACTATATTTCTGTTCCTTTCCCAGCTGCACTTCCAAGAAAATCCCTCAGGGCTGGTCTACACTACGGGGGAAAATCGATCTCAGATACGCAACTTCAGCTACGCGAATAATGTAGCTGAAGTCGAAGTATCTAAGATCGAATTACTCACCATCCTCACAGCGCGAGATCAATGTCCGTGGCTCCCCATGTCGACACCGCAACTCCGTTCGGGTTGGTGGAGTTCTGGAATCGATATAAGCGCGTTCGAGGATCGATATATCGCATCTAGATGAGACGCGATATATTGATCCCCGAGCAATCGATTGCTACCCGTTGATACGGCGAGTAGTGAAGACGTAGACAGATTCTACTTCAGCCTCCTGCAACCTGTCCCCTCGTCATCTCTGAAATACCTCTCCAGTTGCTTTCACTTCACTCCCTGACCTGTTCTATCTAATCCTGCCCCTGACTCCCTCTGTCTCTCATGTCATCTGACCCACCCCCCTTCCAGATGCCATTGCATCCACTTGCCTCTACCCTCCCCTCTTGCTGTCTCCCTATCTGCTCCATTCCAATTCACTCTGACTCCACAGGATCCTCCCTCTACTGCCACTAATTTCCTACCCAGTACAGCAATGCTTTACAGCTGCTGCTAATTTCCACTCCCACTGTCCACCTCCTCATTTCTTTTTTAAAGCTCAGGAGCAGAAGAGGGTCAGTCAGTGATAAGATAACCTCTAAAAGATGAGAGGAAGGACTGAGTTTGAAAAAATAATGGGAAGCTTTGGGTCCTTCCTATCTAAACCTCCTGAGTCTGCATGCTGTCCTGGAGGTCTCATGAGATTTCCCAGACCCCCTACATTTGGTTAGACTGGAAGTACCAGGGGACAGGTTCATCTAGGGCCACCCAGAGGATTCAGGAGGCCTAGGGTCTTTGGCAGTGGGAGCCCCCACCATTGAATTGCCATCGAAGACCTGGCACTTTGGCAGCGAGTCCTGAAGCGAAAGGACCCTCCGCCACGGGTCTTTGGAGCACCTCGGTGGTGGGTCCTGGAGCGGAAGGACTTTCTGTTGCCCCCAATGTACTCCAAGAGCCCTCTGCTTCCCATGCCTCACCTCTACTTTGCTTCAGGTCCATGCTGGAATGCCCCCTGCAGAGGCTGTGATAGGGAGATTTCCCTGGAAGTCTGAGGAGAGGGTTGTGTCAGCCTAACTGATGCAAAAGGGGCTGCTACACAACATTGGATCTGGCACCATGAGACTATCTTCCTTTGCCATGTTTCAGCTCTTTGACTTCAGGTTCTGGCCAGAACTAAGCAGTTCTCAAGCGCATGAAAGTTAACTATTATTATTTTTTTAAGTTAAACTAGCTTTCATTTATAGAATAGTTCAGTTTGCATTTGATTTATGTTTATGGTGAAATCTTAGGCAGCTTTTTAACCACTTTGTCTGTCCCTACCTTAAACTTGAAAAAGCTCACTGGAAATTAAGCAAACCAGCTGAAGAAGAGCCAAGACAAACAAATGAAGTGGCAACAAATCCTGCATCTTGGCAAGGGATTAGACTAGATGACCCTTGTGATCCCTTCTAACCCTAAGGTTCTATGATTCTAAGAATGGCGCAAGTTCTGAAGACAAGAAAAAAAAATCTCTCCCTCTTTCTCCATTTGAGGTTTTGGTCTGAACTCACAGGGATGTATGATCTGGAGTAACTTCATTAAAATCAATGCACAGACACTGTTGTAAAGCTAGTTTCAATTAGGTCAGAATTAGACCCTATATAATTATAAAAGTGTCCATATACTTTATTGTGGTTGAATTTTAGAGTTGTGGAATTTGAGCTAGTGAGTTCTACAGTGTGACACTAAAGAGTTAACAGGAAAATGTAGATTTACACATTGTATAAAAATGGTGATCCAGATGTAGAGAGACAATGTTACCCTTTGTTACAAGGACTGCCATCTCATTACTTTTTCCCCACGTATTTCTGGTGACATATCAGTAATTGGATGCATACGCTGTCAGACACCAATGCTCCCAAGCTCCCTTTCAACTTGGTGTTTCACAGTATGTCAGGCTTTTTTCCTGTTTAATAAAATATGGTGTTATATGCAACAACATATTCATAGCATTCAATGTCATGCTAATATTACTCACCAAAACTATACTGAAAAGGAGTATAACTTCCTCTCATTTTGTAAAAGAATGATCTTACATTATGCAGGATCCAGTCCTCAGTGCAAATATTGATTTTCATCATCCCATAATTTAGGAAACATAAGAGAAACAGACCTGAAAATAATCAAATTTAATACCTGCTAGAAAGTTAAATTAGTGACATCAATTCCGAAAATAATTGTTGGTTGAGTTCTTGTACTTGTCCTCTATGCACGAGTCACATATTATTATATACAGAGTTCAGACACATTAGATGGGGATTAGGTTTTTCCAAGGAAAGCTGATTGCAATCTTCATCTTCCTTTACAGAGCATTGCTCTGAGTAAACTGTATTATAGAGAGAGCTGTAAAGTTACTCCAGCTTTCTGCTGATTCATTTTTAGAATTGTGTTGATGACTGTATTTGCACCAGCAGTACGTCCATGTAAAAAGTGATATTCTTATGGATTCTTCATGGAAAATCTTATATTAAGTTAATGGCAAAAAAGTGTCACTGTTAGTATTCCACTTCACTTCAGAAATGATGTATTCAATAAATTTAACAACACTGGTGAATTTGTAGAGGGACAACATTTTGCCTGAAAAGTCCTCTATCCACAAAATCATTGCAAAACATGTGGAGAATCTTTGCTACAGAATAGTAGAACTCTCTCCCATTCCACATATCCACCTGATATTTTTAAGGCCAGAAGGGACAATTAGTCCATAGACTGTCCCCTTGTGTAAGACAGGTCATAAAATTTAATTCAGTTACTCCTGTATTGATCACAATAACTTGTGCTTGAATAAAGCATATCTCCCAAAAGGCATCCAATGCTTCTCTGGTTTCTTTGGAATAACACTACAACTTCTCATAGTTTTTACGGGCAAGAACAAGACTAGAACTTCTTGAATCTTATAATTTCAGTGTTTCCTTCCTCACCTCCAAGTCCCAGGCAGACTGCAAAGAGCTGCAAAAGGATCTCACAAAACTGGGTGATGGGGCAACAAAATGACAGATGGAATTCACTGTTGATAAATGCAAAACAATGCATACTGGAAAACATAATCCAAACTACACACATAAAATGATGGGGTCTAAATTAACAGTTACTACTCAAGAAAGAGATTTTAGAATCATGGATACTTCTCTGAAAACATCCACTGAACATGCAGCGGCAGTCAAAAAAGTGAATGGAATGTTGGGAATCATTAAGAAAGGGATAGATAACAAAACATAAAATATCATATTGTCACTATATAAATCCATGGTACCCCCACATCTTGAATACTACGTGCAGATGGGGTTGGCCCATCTCAAAAATTATATATTGGAATTGGAAAATTTTCACAAAAGTGCAACAAAAATTATTAGGGGTATGGAATGGCTTCCATATGAGGAAAGATTAATATGACTTTGACTTTTCAGCTTGGAAAAGAGGTGACTAAAGAGGGATATGATAGAGGTCTATAAAATCATGACTGGTGTGGGGATAGTAAATAAGGAAGTGTTATTTATTCCTTCTCATAATACAAGAACTAGGGGTCACCAAATGAAATTACTAGGCAGCAGGCTTAAAACAAACAAAAGGAAGTATTTTTTCACACAATGCACTCAGTCAGTCAGTCTGTGGAACTCGTTCCAGAGAATGTTCTGAAGGCCAAGACTATAACAGGGCTCAAAAAATTAGATAGAACTAGATAAATTTATGGAGGATAGGTCCATCAATGACTCTGCCAGGATAGGCAGAGATGGTGTTCCTGGCCTCTGTTTGCCAGAAGCTGGGAATCTGCAACAGGAGATGGATTACTTGATAATTATCTGGTCTATTCATTCCTTCTGGGGCACTTGGCATTGGCCACTGTTGGAAGACAGGATACTGGGCTGGATGGACCTTTGGTCTGACCCAGTATGCCTGTTCTTATGTTCTTAATGCCAAAAGTATTTCAAGTTTAAGGAAACAACAATACGTTTTCTACTTAAAGGGAACTCTGAGTTCTGTAGCAGAGATAGAATAATTCCCCTAAAGCTAGACTTCAATAATAGGCCCCTCATCTACTATGGCCCACATCATTGATTGCAACTGAGAAACATATTATAATTTGGAAGCGGGTTGCAAAGGAGGTTTTCCACTATCTCTGAATTCCCCATATCCTCAGGTGCACATTGGTCTGATCACTTGGTGTAATAGGGCATACTCAGGACCACTCCAAATGATGCTAGTTGCCATCCATGAGTAGTCCCATTGGCAGTGTTTAAAGAGGGAGAGGGAACCAAACTGGCTCTTAAGATAAAATTCTATTTCCAGGATTCAGCCTAAGTAGAGGATGCCATCCAATGGGACTCCATATGGATGTGGCAATGGAAGAGTGAAAAGAATACAGAAAAATGCTAGTAAAAGATGCTGGCTTATTTGACCTCCAGTTTAAAGGTAGAAGAGCCCCAAAAGGTTCCTCCTCCAGAAGCAGCACTATCTATCCCCTCACAAAAGGAGAGGAGCCCAAAAGAAACCAGAGTCAACTGATTATTGGCAATGAATCAGACTTGTATGGGTAGGAGTGGGCTCAAAAGTGCTGCCAAAGGGAACACTGAACAGACAACTGCAGGTAAATCTCATTGCATTGCTCCAAGAAGAGATCAAAGCCACCCAGCAGGGCTCTGCCTGACTACACGCTAAAGAGATGAAGGAATGTGGCTCTAGAGTTTCTGCGTGCCTACTTCATGAAAGGGGCTGGATGGAGAGCCCTGGAGAATGAATGGGTTTATTTAGGCACATGATAGGTAATAGATGTAAAAGCTCTTTCCACCTTACATCTCTCAACACTCATCCAGAGGCACCACCTTCAGAACAAAGAGGGTAGTTCTATTTCCATTCCCATCCATTTCTTGGTCTTTCCAACGACACTGCCAACAGTGATTCCAGCTAGGTTAGTCTGTGTCTTTTGTGCATGTTTGTCTATTCTAAAACAGTGTAATAATTTCATATAACTAAATGAACTGCCATCACAAATCAATATCTTCTGGTCAGTATCCACTTTGTGGGCCACTAACAATTCCATTTACAGTTCAATCACTCTCACCTGTAGAATATTTATTTATTGTTCAGACTTCCCTTGGATACAACTCAGTTAAGAGAGTGAATGCACTTTTTTGGACAATAGTTCATTGCTATACCCATACTCTCACAGCTTCAGCCATAGCACTGTATACAAACACACTGGGCCTCCTTGCTCGCAGCATTATTCCAGCTTTACCCCGGTGTGTAACTCAGCTGACAGAAATAGCATTTCAAGGGCAGATAATTAGGGCAAACACAGTGATCAAGCAGGCCAATTGATCTGCATAAACCACAGCTCATCCCCACATATAAGTTTTCCTCTTTTTGTCTCAAACTGTTTTTCAACATTCAAGTGAGCACATAAAACTATTCTCTGTGTATGTTCCACCCCATCCTCAATAATGCAAACTGTCAGAGCTCTGGTTTTATAGCAGGATGCAATTAGAACAACACACAAACTGTACATTGCTGAAAGAGGGGAGGAAAAGGATTTTATTCCATGCTATTGAATTTGTGGCTTCCTGTGCTGACTCAGCAAAGCGCCTCTCATTTTCCATGTGAATGTTACCCAAGAGTTTTCCTTTTTAGATCTTAAGATCAAAATGTTCATTGCAAACAAAAGCTAGCATTGTTGAACAGAGCCCACGGGCTGGGCAAAGTGAGCTATCACGTTCTTTTTGTGGCTTTCCGCCCAACTAATTATTAAAGTCACATATTACAAAGCCAAATCATCCTGTGATAGAAGCTGCCCTGGTTTAATACATTGTTCTGAATGTTACTCCTCTCTTACAGCCATACATAGCACATAACAAAATATAGTGATGGCCCTCTTTCTACAGAAGTAGTTGTGGGGTGCAAAGGAAAAATCCAAGATTTCTTCATGGAGTTTCTCCTATATTATTCCAGGAGATGTCATGAGGGTGATGGTAGTGAGGAAAGACTAAATTGGCTCTCTTTTTCCTCCACGAAATGAGACATTGTTCCACTTCAAATGCTATAGTTACCCCTTGACCTACCTGAGACAGAGGATATCTGTATGGAGATCACTTTGGAACTTCTGTGTTGGCTCCCCTGCAGCTACCCCAGCACAGAAGTAAGCTACAGAAGAGATTTTACCATCTAGGACTGCATTTTCTTTTTCTAGTGCTGGAGAGATCCATAAGCCCCTACCAAATTGCTCCCTTTCAGGCCTACCTTTGCCTCATCCACTCCTCTTTCATGAATCCCACCCTTGCAGAGAACTTTCCTTAGACTGTCAGAAAGGGGGTAGATGGTGCCGAGGAGGCAGCTCATCCCCTTCCAAACAGGCAAGATACATCTGCTGCAGAAGGCTCCCTCTACAGAGACCTCAAAGATACAAACATACCCCATATTTCTACTCCTGTGAATGGAAAATGATGCGCTCACAGCAATGTCTTAAAATTCCAGTGCCCCTGGGGAGGAGACGTATCCAGGCCAGCATTGCATTCACCTGCCAGTGACGAAGTGTTGGATGATGTGAACAGCATTAACATTTCATACCTTGTGCAGTGTATGCATTAAAAAGTGTCATTGTTGCTTGAATGAAGGACAGTTCCTTGCCAGCACAGATGTACTAGGAAATGAAATACTGGACTGTAAAAACCCACATGGCAGCAACTAGTGACCAAAGAGATACAGCAAACCTGCTCCCAAAGCCTTTTTGAACAAGCAGCCCCATGTCCAATGCAATTGTTCTAGGGTGTTTCCAAAGTTTCCAGTACTAATTTGATTGATGGTTAAAGACCACTTCTTCTAGAACTGCCTCTTTTACTGGTGCCTGGGGTGACTGTTTAACACAGGTTTCATGAGAGAGAACACCTATGACTGTAACACTAGCAATGGGGCACACGCCATCCTGTCATAGATAAACATGATGCAGGGAAGACACTCACTTAAAATGCCACAGTTGTTAACAGTGGCATAGTCCCTTCTGCTAATGAGTGACCATATGGCTAGAGAGGGAATTTAGAGTCTATCCCAATAAATGTAGACTAACCCTGAGGAACATATTCCCCTCTTTCCAACTGCCTTGGCTCCCCTGCTTCCAGCAGTATGGCCCCTATGGGAACCATTATCAATGGGTAATCCCCCTGGTCTCCCCACAGATTGAAACTCTGCCTTGTTCCAGGGGTAGTATGTCATGGAGAGATGCCTTAACTCTGCCCACTTCAACCCCAATTATGTGGCTCTCACACAACTGGCTATTCTGCCACATATTGCATCAGACAGAGGAGTATGTGTTCCAATAACTGACCCCAAGTCAGAGACAGTAACTTACACTTCATGACTCAATGACCACAAGCCAAACAAGCAATTTCGGAATAACATTAGAGCCCACAGCTATGCAACATGGTAGATTCAACCATGTGACATCCTCACCAGTGTATATATTAACCATGAGCAGGGAAACCTAGCTAAAGCTTTCAGGATTATGAAATGAAACAATGATGAAGAAGCCTTTGCCTAATGTGGTTTGACAGGAATAATGTAACAAAATGGCAACAATTAAGAAGACAGGCCAACCCATCTTTCCCATCCCAACAGTTGCAGATGCCTACATAAGGCATCCTCCAAGCACCCAATACACTCGGACTCACCTCTGGCTAAAGTCAAGAGATTAATGCCATAATTTCTTCTTGGAAACTGTGCCTTCCCTTTCCAGACTCAGCGTATTATAGCCCCAACTAATTGCTAGCTCTAACATGAACAGAGCAGATAGACTAAGCCAGAGGTTCTCAAACTGGACATTTCAAACCCCAGAGGAGGTCACACATTGGTGTCAGTGGATTGCAACGCTCCCTCCCTTCCCATGTTGGAAGGAAAGGGTGATTCTTCCCTGGGCTAATAGGGTCTCCTTATAGAAAATGGGGTCCCAATACAGAAAAGAGAGAACCACTGGACTTGACTACACCAGAATCCCATGGCTATAACATCTTTTAAAGAATTATCCTCATTAGGAATTTAGATATTTAGGCAAGTTGACAAATTTAGCTCTGTTATGCATATTCTACTCCCAACTTCAATACAGCATTTGAATTGAAGAGTCCTCTCTACCATACTTCACTGTTACTGGCTGGAAAAAAATAATTGAAAAAAAGTTCCTTTGTTTGTTGCATTCTAAAACTTTATTATTCCAATTTAAGTGCTCCTTTAAGGGGCTTCTCAAGCAGGTACTTGAGGACAGAATTTTCCCCTTTGAGTTTTAGCATTTTCTGGTTCACTTAGGTTTGTCAAACAAATAGCAAACAAGGTTTCATTTCAGAAGCTTTCCAGACCAAGGAAATGTGTGTTTTTAAAATTTATTTATCATAGCTAATTACAAATATATCAAAGTCACAAAACTTTGTAACCTAGATTGTTTTTTTGTTTTTTAATGTTCCTTTAAAGGAAACTAACTGGGTATTACAATGTTGATTATTCTGATTATTCTGGACCATGTTGTTTTTCTCCTCTTCATTCTTAAAAAGATCTCCAGTGGTTTTCACTGTCTTGTGGTATTTTACTCTAAGAGTGTTGTTCTGAAATAAACATCTCCAGTCTTCCACTTCATCACTTTTAATTATGCCAGAGTATTACAGGGCTGGCTTATCTGCATCCAGCATTAGGAAGTATTTGGGAATACCACTGAATATTTATACTGAGCAGGAAACACATAGTGTGCCAACCAATTAGCAACTGAACATCGTCTCCCTTGTTATTTTTGCAAATACTCCTGTGGTTTGTCCTATTTCCTCTAAGCAGGGTGCTATTCAGGACTGATGATATTTTTAATCATGTAATCAAAATCACAACAAACACATCATGGGCTGGACAGTGATGGGTCAAGACAGAAAGATTTGACCTACATTGATTGCAGGGGTCTGAAAGTGTGTGAATCATGTTTTATCTGTACCTGGCAAATGGCTGTGTGGTGTTGCACCAAGTGTTCTTTCATCAGCATTCGGCATGAAGAAAACAGGAAAATAACAACAGTGCAGAAAGATGAGATGGAAGGGAGATAAAGGAGGTCACTGAGTGGAAAATGACATATTTATTAAGATTCCTTCTGAGGACAGGATAGTCATTCTTATTTCTGTGAACATGTATATTCAGTGATCTATTTCTGTCGTGGGGGAAACAGAGTCCCTTCCTAATAAATATCTTCATTATTCTAGTTGTTTGCTATTATCGTAAGCTTGTTTAAGAAATCTGGGGACAGTCAGGCAGTAAGACCATCTCTGGCTCCTCCCACCAACCTCTACTGCATGTGTTAGCACCATTGTATGGCCAGGATTTTGATCCTGCAGGTCCTTGCTCACTGCACAGCTGTATGTACAAGCCTGTTGTGTTCTAGTGTGAATGTGAATAGAGGTTATGTCTGGATGCAAGTAAGGTTAAGGCACTAGCCATAATCCTCTGCTCTGAGCAATAGCAAGTCTCAAGTCTCTTGTGCAGTCTGCTCCCTTACTCCTAACTGCTTAGGGTGAAGGTTGAGAATGGGCCTGTAGATGAAGACACAATGATAAAAGCAATCGCAGGATGTTAATGATCTGCTTAATTATGTGCTTCTTTCTTAGCCTTACCTCTGCTATTAAACAGGACTTGCCACAGGGCCATGCAGGGTGAGCTTCCTGCACTACTTATTATGCTTCACACACACACACACACACACACACACACACACACACTCTCTCTCTCTCTCTCTGCCATGCAAGGTCAAAACCAAAATGATTTCTAATTAGACTGTGGATGTTCCCTCTAATGGATGTTTCTCCTTCTATACAATCTAAAGCAGTGTTTCCCAAACTTGGGAAGTCGCTTGCTTAGGGAAAGCCCCTGGCGGTCCAGGCCAGTTTGTTTACCTGCCACGTCCACAGGTTCAGACGATCACAGCTCCCACTGGCCGCAGTTTGCTTCTTCAGGCCAATGGGAGCTGCTGGAAGAGGCAGCCAGTACGTCCCTCGGCCTGCGCTGCTTCCCGCAGCTCCCATTGGCCTGGAGCAGTGAACCGCAGTGAGTGGGAGCCATGATAAGCTGAATCTGCGGACACGGCAGGTAAACAAACCAGCCTGGTCTGCCAGGGGCTTCTCCTAAACAAGCGGTGTCCCAAGTTTGGGAAACACTGATCTAAAGGAGTCATCAAGAGGCATAGGTTACACCTGTTAGAAGTATCACTCCTGCCCCAACTTACTTTACAATCTCTCCCTCCTCCCTTTCCCTCTTGTTACTTTGGCTCTCTCCTTTTTCTTTGATGTGGCAGTCGCACATCTTCTGTCCACCAGAAAACCCTCCACTCCTGTCTCCTCACCTTCTTAGCTCCTTTCATCTCATCTTCTCCCTAGCCTCCTCCCTCCTCCCTAGCCTGTCTCTCTTCATCAGCCACTGTCAGGTCTGTTTGCATCTCATCTCTCCCTAAAGCTATTCAATGCACTGTGGTCAAAATTATATTGCTAGCCTGCCATTCTGATCATGTCACACACTCATATCCCCTCTCTCCAGTGCCTTCACTGGCTTCTCATCTCTTCCTGCATCAAATTCAAACTCATCACCCTCACTTTCAAGAATCAGCACAGTGTTGCCCCTACCCACAATTTGTCTCTCATCTGCTGCTACAGCCCCTTTATAAGCTATGCTCTGCTGTCTCTGCCTCCCTTCCAGCCCTCCATCTCTTGTTCTCACTAGCATTTCTGTACATGAAATGGCCTGGATCTAAGCAACAGCTTCATCCCTCCTGTACACCAAGCAATCTGACCATCTTCTTTCAAGTCCCTCCTAAAACCTTGTGTCTTTTGACTTTCCACCAGCTGCCATCCTCCCTGTCCCCATGCCCCATCTCATAGCTCACATTACAATTTAAATTTATATATGTTTTTAAAATATATTTTTTAAATACAACAGCTTGGCACTAACAAGAAATGTGCCAATACAGCAGCATAGGCTTTTTGCTTATGTAACTTGTAAAATCTCTGGGATATGGACCCTCTACCTGTATATCAGTAAAGCAACATGCACACCAGTGATATTAGGTAAATAATAAACTGTTATATCCTTGGGGGCAGCTGGTTTAGGAAGAAATCACTTGAGGCTAGACAGCAGATAGCTAACAAAACTACAATTTCTTTACAGACACAGAGCTCGCCTAACCGGCCGAAGCTGGCTGGGCTATCCCCTAATAATCTAACACAGTTACCATAGGAACAAAAACCATGACAACCAAATACACAACATATTCCTCCCCTCCTAATAAGAACACCTCCCCTAAATAAAACACACACTAGGCTAGAGAAGGAGGGTATACTGCCTCCATTCCCGGCTAAACCCTGGGGATTATTTTGCCCCATAACCGTGGGTTCGCCTTAGCTAAAGATCCAGCCGATAAGGAGGCCTTCTGTCTCTAGGTGGATTACAGCGAACTTCTGCTGTTGTTGCACCCGAAAGTACCATGGGCTCAGGGTCCGCAGCACGAACAGGTGAGGAGGTGGTATCAGCTCATGCTGGGCAAAGGGGTATCTCAGTTGCCGGCAGTAATGGAGGAGAACAGTCAGGAACAGGTGATTCGTGATTCAGTGTCTTACCAGAAGAGGTGAAGTCAGACCACTCAACTGCAGATGTGTTCTGAGGACTGGCATGACCTGGCAACAGCTAATCTACATGTCGCCACCAGGTAAGATTCTCTGCAGTCTGGACAGTGTAGGAAACAGGTCCTGTTTGAGTGATGATCGTGGCAGGGATCCATTTAGCTCCGGAAGTATAATTCCGAGCCAAAACTGGCTGTCCTGTGCTAAAGGTTCTGTCTTTTGCTCTGGGTGCCCGTCTGATGACTTGATATTGCTGCTGATGTTGCACAATTTGTTGGGGTTCAGAAGGTTTCAGCAGATCAAAGCAAGTGCGCAGCTGTCGTCTCATCATTAGAGAGGCCAGAGATGCCTGGGTCGTAGCATGAGGTGTGTTTCTGTAGGAAAGTAAGAAGGTATCCAGACGCTTTTGAATGGAGTGTTGTCCCTTTGCTGATTTCAAAGCGTGTTTCATTGTCTGCACAAATCTTTCAGCTAATCCATTGGTGGATGGATGATATGGTGCTGACGTGATGTGGTGTATCCCATTTGCCTTCATAAAATTTTGAAACTCCTGAGAGACAAACTGCGGTCCGTTGTCGCTCACAAGTTTTTCTGGCAGACCGAAACGACTAAAGAGTCCCCGTAGTTTTTGGATAGTACTCTCTGCAGTAGTGGACTGCATTATAGAGACTTCTGGCCATTTAGAATGGGCATCTACTGCCACCAAGAACATGCTTCCTTCAAGGGAGCCAGCGAAGTCAATGTGAATACGTTGCCATGGGTTTTCAGGCCAGTCCCATGGGTGTAGGGGTGCCCACTGGGGTGCATTCCTCACACCCTGACACAACATACAAGCTTTTGCCTTCTCTTCAATAGCACTGTCCAATCCAGGCCACCAAAAATAGCTTCGTGCAATTTCCTTCATGTGCACTATTCCACAGTGACCGGAATGGAGCTGTTCTAACATCTGTGATCTCAGTGTTGGTGGAATAATGACACGTCTCCCCCACAAAAAACAACCAGATTGGACCGTTAACTCCGTCCTCCTGGACACATAGGTAACAAGGTCGGGTGAGATCGCAGAGGTTTGTCGAGATTTTCCATGCATCACCAGGTCCATAACTTGGGACAATACCGGGTCAACGCGAGTTGCCTTCTTTATCTGAGTAGCAGTGATGGGTGTATTCTCTACCTGTTCAAAGTAGAAGATTTTCTTTTGGGCACTATCTTGATGTTCGACCGGCAAAGGCAACCTTGATAGGCCATCTGCATTGCCGTGCAGAGTGGATTTCCGATATTTGATTTCATATGCGTGTGCTGAAAGTAACAATGCCCAACGTTGCATACGACTAGCAGCTAATGGGGGAATGCCTGTGTAGGGTCCAAAAATTGACGTCAGAGGTCGATGGTCTGTGAGTAGAGTAAACTTCTGCCCAAACAGCTACTGATGAAACTTCCAAATTCCAAAAACAATTCCTAATGCCTCATGTTCGATTTGGGCGTAGTTAGTCTCTGCTGTGCTTAGAGTGCGTGAAGCAAAAGCAATAGGTCTCTCTTATCCCGAAGGCATAATGTGTGACATGACTGCTCCCACTCCATAAGGGGAGGCATCGCAGGCCAATTGTAGGAGTAAGGATGGATCAAAGTGTGTTAGAACTTCAGAATTTAGCAATGCATTCTTAGCTTTGTTAAATGCAACATCACAGGCTTCAGTCCACTTCCAGGCCTTGTTCTGCCCAAGGAGCTCATGAAGTGGTTTTAGCAGTGTGGCTAACTGTGAGATTAACTTTCCATAATAGTTCAGTAGTCCTAGAAACGAGCGCAGCTGGCTTACATCTCGAGGTGGGGGAGCCTCTACAATAGCTTTAACTTTTGCAGGGGCCTTGTGAAGACCTGCAGAATCAATGATATGTCCCAAATATTCAACAGAGGACTTGAAGAATTCACAGTTGTCTTTGCGAACTTGTAGGCCATACTCTTCCAGTCTTTGTAGGGTAGCCTCTAAATTCTTCAAGTGATCCTCTTCATTCCTTCCAGTGACCAGGATATCATCCAGATTGCACTGAACTCCTGACAAGCCACACAAGATCTGGTCCATAGCCCTCTGGAACAGGGCGGGAGCAGACGTTATTCCAAAGTGTCATAAACAGATGGTTAAGGGTTAATGTCTCTTTTACCTGTAAAGGGTTAAGAAGCTCAGTGAACCTGGCTGACACCTGACCAGAGGACCAATGGGGGGGACAAGATACTTTCAAATCTTGGTGGAGGGAAGTCTTTGTTTGTGCTGGTTTTTTTTGTTCATTGTTTGCTCTTGGGGCTAAGAGGGACCAGACGTATACCCAGGTTTTCTCCAATCTTTCTGAATCAGTCTCTCATGTTTCAAAATAGTAAGTACTAGCCAGAAAAGGCGGATTAGTCTTATGTTTGTTTTCTTAACTTGTAAATGTGTATTTTGCTGGAAGGATTTTTACCTCTGTTTGCTGTAACTTTAAATCTCAGGCTAAGGCGAGGGGGAGTCCCTCTAGGCTATATGAATCTGAATACCCTGAATACCATCCTGATTTTACAGAGATAATTTTTACTTTTTCTTTCTTTTATTAAAAGCTTTCTTTTTTAAGAACCTGAGTGATTTTTTCCCCCTTGTTTTAAGACCCAAGGGGATTGGGTCTGAACTCACCAGGGATTGGTGGGGGGGAAAAGGAGGAAGGGAATGGTTAATTCCTCTTTGTTTTAAGATCCAAGGAGTTTGGATCTGTATAGCTTCCCAAGGCAACCCAGGGAGGGGAAAGTCTGGGGGGGAAAGGAGGGGGAATGGTTTATTTCTCCTTGTTTTAAGACCCAAGGGGTTTGGGTCTTGGGTTCCCCGGAGAAGGTTTTGGGGGAACAGGAAGTGTGCCAAACACTATATTTTTGGCTGGTGGCAGCGTTATCAGATCTAAGCTAGAAATTAAGCTTAGAAGGGTCCATGCAGGTCCCCACTTTTTGGACGCTAACGTTCAAAGTGGGGAAAAGACCTTGACAGAAGGGTAGGTGACAGTATCAATAAAGCCCCTTATGAGTCACAATAGACAACAGTTCTTGGAACTTTTCATCGATGTGCATCTGTAAATATGCTTGACTCAGATCAATCTTACTGAACTTTTGTCCCCCAGCCAGGCCTGCGAAGAGGTCATCGATGCGGGGAAGCGGGTATTGCTCTGCACACAATACTGGGTTGACAGTGACTTTAAAATCACCACAAATCCAGAGAGAGCCATCTTTCTTCACTATTGGAACAACAGGAGTGGCCCCTGGGCTATGGGTAACTGGTATTAGGACTCCATTGGTGACCAGGCGCTCCAGTCTGCTTCAACTTTTGGCCTGATGGCATATGGCACAGTTCGGGCTTTCAGATATTTTGGTGGACTGTCAGGTTTAATGTTCAATGTCACAGTGATTCCCTTCATACTTCCCAAATCCTCTCCAATAACAGCAGCATGTTTCCTTAGTATAGGGGTTAGACTGGTTTCTTCTTTAGTCATCTGGTGCACTTCTGCCCAGTTCAGCTGAATCTTCCCAAGCCAAGACCTACCCATTAAGGCTGGGTAGTTACCTCTCACCACAAACAGTGGCAATTTAGCAGCCTGTCCATTGAGCTCCACCTTAACATCAATAGTGCCCAACATGGGCACAGCTTCTCCCGTATACGTCTTCAGAACAGTTTTTGTTGCCTTAAGCTGAAGATGCTGTAGCTTTTCTTTATACACAGTCTGAGAGACCAGCGAGACGGCTGCACCAGTGTCCAGTTCCATGAGTATAGGTTTGCCATCCAACAATGGAGTTACCCAGTATTCATGTGAGCCCATTGCCAAAGACAAAACATGCAGTGGCACTTCCTCTTGCGGTGAGGTGTCACCTTGATCATCCTGGGTCTGCTCTAGAGTATGCAGGGTTCCTCTTTTTTGTCGGCCAGACCACAGGCCTCTTTTTCTTTTGTTTACAGGCACACTCAATGTGTCCCTTTTTGCCATAATGTTGACACACCAGGTCCTTACACCAGAATTCTGATGCAGGGTGACCTGGTTTACCACAGCGGTAACATTCCTGACTCTGCACATTTTTGTGGGTAGGTTCTTGTGACACTTTTTGCATCCTAGGGGATGCATCGATGTACTGCGCCTCCCTTGTAGCCCGTTCCATGGAGACAGCAATATCAACAGCCTTCTGTAATGTAAGCTGAGCCTCTGTCAGTAGGTGCTTCCGTATAGCTTCACTGTACAGACCACACACTAACCTGTCACACAGGGCATCATTTAACATCTCTTTAAATTCACAGTGTTCTGCTAGATTTTTTTAAATTGCTACAAATTGTACAACTGTTTCATCTTCTTTTTGGTCTTTTTTGTGGAACCGATACCTTTCAGCAATTACCAGTGGTTTTGGGGAAAAATGGGACCCCAGGATTTCCACAACGTCACTGTAAGATTTAGTCTCAGGCTTAACAGGGTGTATGTAGTAAGCTGCGTAGCAGGGAGTAGGTGTTAGCCCCTACAACACTTTAGAATATTGGCACCTTCTTCTCTTCTATAATGTCATTTGCAATAATAAAAAGTTCAAAACACTCAGTATATACATGCCATTGCATTATATTCTCATCAAAAGTTTCCAGTGGCCCGGTCAGAGTAGCCATGATTTTTAGTTTCACTTTCACAGTCAGTGTAAACAAGCAGTTTTTTTGTTTGTTTGTTCTTTACCTTGACTTCTACTTCCTTCTAGTACTGGAGCAGCACCGGAATCCCATCTATCGTCGCCACTTGTTATATCCTTGGGGGCAGCCAGTTTAGGAAGAAATCACTTGAGGCCAGACAGCAGACAGCTAACAAAACTACCATTTATTTACAGACACAGAGCTCACCTAACTGGATGAAGCTGGCTGGGCTATCCCCTAATAATCTAACTCAGTTGCCATAGGAACAAAAACCATGATAACCAAATACACAACATAAACCACACAAACCTGTGCATATTTGGGTTAGTTATGTTTGCCAGCTACCAGTTACATTGATCTCATAGAAAATTCATTTTCAGAAGGAATGACTTGGGTAAGGTGAGCATGACATGACTCAGCATAGGTCAGTAAATAACAAGGCGTCTGGGGGCAAATTTTCCAACGCTCATGCAATGCACCCCATACCTATGCAAAATAACCTCAAATGCATTTGCAAAGTGATGCCTGGGTGAATTTAACTGCTTGTTTGGAGGCACCATTACCTAATGCTAGCAAGGGCAGTGTGATCCACTGCATAGGGCACTGGATTAGAAGTCAGGAGACACGCCACTCATCTACTGTGTGACCATGTGCAAGTCATTTCACCACTGTGTTATCCTATCTGTAAAATGGGAATAGTATTATTTGATACCAATTGCAAGTGCTTTGAGATCTCCTAGAGAAAAGCTAGGTAATATTATTAACTTCCTATTTAAAGCCTTTGAGGTTTATGGATGAAAAGCACCATATAGGAGCCAAGTATCAATTATTGCACACAAACAAATGATTTCTGGGTGAAAATAAATGAGTTTACATCCATTTTTGCAATGGCTTGGGCCTTTAGAATTTCACCTCCAGACTGAAAGGTCATAACTATAATTTGTCTTTGTATTTATTATTTTCTTTATGAAACTTCTATTCAATTACATGGGTGCATGAAATGTCAGTGAAGATCCACTCACTGGCATCTGGCATGAATTTAACCCAATAAATTTAATTTTTCTATATTAACATTTACTAAGCTTTATTTTCTAATGTAGTTTTGTTTGTCATTTATTTTAAATTTTTTCTCCTTGCAGGGTTCATTTCCTGCATGCAATAGCTGTATCCACTATGAAATAATTACATCCAGCAAGCCTTTTATTCAAGCTTGCTGTTTAAAACTAAACATGCAAACAGCTTATATTCTTTAAGAAGATGCAGGCTTTATTGCATTGTAATGTGGCTTGTGAAACACTAACTTCATCTTGGAAGGCAAAGTAATTCAAAGAGACATTCTGTAGATTCAGAGCTGCACAGTATAAATCCTACTCAGATTGTCCAATAAGCACAGACAAAAAGCCACTTAACTGGGTTCATCAGTTCTTTCTTTCTGCACCAATCAGATGAAACCTTTAAGGAGTTCAGGGTTATGATGTGTACTATAAATACTGCACTTCTTTAAACTGATTACTCAAGGTCACTCGTGTCTTTATAGTGGTAGGTATTTAGACCTATAAATCTTTTAACTTATGGAGAAAAAAATGGGTAAGTCTCTCCCCTGTGTTTCACCATGTTGAAGTGGTATGAATGTTTTTTGGCCGGAGTAACTCTCTAGGAGGTCACTAACTTTCAATTTTTTAATAATTTTTAGCCTTGTTTCTAAAAATGAATACTTGGGTACAGTAAGGGACTTCTGTGAATTATTGCAGCTGTATCACTGACAGCTACCTAACCAGAAGCGAAGAAAGAGGTCAGAAAGTTTAGTTTGTTAATCAAAACCAGATAAAAATGGTTGTTCTGCACAGGTTCTGACTATTGTAGTTTTGATTAAAGGCTCTTCTGCAATCACACACATTTCCCAAAGAAAACAGAAGATAAGACAGAAAACATAGCCCCATGGGATAATAAAAGCAGATGAGCACTGACAAATGTTGCCAATCTGTTCCTTTTCTTGCTCCTCACAGCTATTCTTCAAAGAGGGGAATATCTTAGCCACAGAAGGAGTTTGTTTCTTGGTGATAAAGAAAGCAGAGGAGCTAACTAGAAACACAGTTATGAAAAGAAGAAAATCAAAATTAATCCATCTGTTCATTTGAGTATAAATCTTTCACAAGAAAAATGCTGGGGATAGATTCTGAGCTGGTATAAATCAGTCATGAAAGTCAATGGGGTTATGCTGATTCATATCATCTAAAGATTTTTTTTCTCCCTTCTTTTCACTGGGCAGTGTATTCTAGCTTTCTCCTCACTAATTTGCAAGATAAGAAATTGGACAAAAAAATTAAAAAGCCCCTAAAACTCCAACTCTGAATTCCCCTAAAGCTTCCTTCCTCATAGCAAGAAGGCATTTATTTTCCACCTTCTCTTGTGCTTGCAGACTTGCTTCTGGCTGATCCTGCCAGGTTTAAAGCGCTGTGAGCATTCAGAATTCCCACTGATCTCCGTGGAAAAAGATGCTCAGCACCTTGAAGATTCAGGCCCTTTGAGTTTGTGAATTATTTGTCTCCCTACCACTCTTTCTATGCCTCTCTAGAAAACAAGTTAAAAGGTTCCATAATAAAAAATAGGGTATTATTTTGTGTGGACAACAGCCAGCATAGCAGTTCCAAATCTTAAGGGAAACAGTTTGTTACAGAGAAAACAACTCAGCTAACACCTTTTCCCCTCCAGAAATACATCTTTTGAGGGGCTCCTTTTTTTGCATTCTCTTGTTTTCATTATCCAAGTTAAATTTCTCATACTCTGCAAAATTCAGATAAGAACCGGTCAGATCAGTAAATTCAGATACTATGGCAATGGCATTAGGCTGGAATTTGGGAGACTGGCATTCAATTCCCAGCTCTTCCACAGACTGCAGTGTGACCTTGGGCAAGTCACATAGGCCCAGATTTTTAAAGTTATTTGGGAGTCTATATACCTTTAGACTTAGTCTCTCTGTGCCTCAGTACCCCATCTGTAAAATAGGATTGATAGCTCTTCCCTGCCTTACAGGAGTGCCATGAGAATAAACACATTAAAGATTGTGATGTACTCATACTCTGGGGACCAGATAGTATAAAACCTTTGAGATACACTGTAGACATTGGTGTAATTTTCAGTTTGGGTAGATGTACCCACACAAGCTAGTGTACTAAAAATAGCAGTGTAGCCATGGCTATATGAGTGGCAGCATGGGCTAGCTACCTGAATACAATCCTGCCCAACTCCCAGGGTATGTACTTGGGCAGCTAGCCCATGCCATTGCACTAAGCCCCTATTTTTAGCACAGACTGGGAACTACCCCCAGCTGCAGTGCAGACATAACAGAATCTGTTCTATCTTAGGGTATCAGCCAGGGCTCTGTCATCACCACATGGAGAATTTACATGGGAAACTTCCATGACTGAGAATGGGAGTCAGACATAAATTTCCTGCACACCAATAAGAGAATAAACTCTTTATTCTCTAAGGTAAAATAACCTTTTCACTGCTGAGCGCTGTGCAGCTGCATTTTCTGGTGCTCTTTGAACAGTGACACTTCAAAGGGAACCTATTGTATCAGGAACAGAATAGAACGCAACTTGGGAAATGGATAATTCCTGTGTCTTTGGTTCACTTTAAGGAACAAGCAGAAGTGATTTTGTCCTTAAATAACTCAGAAAGTTCACATGCTGCAGAAGTAGCAGGAAGAACTCAGGGGCTCTTTGATTCCCTATATCATTTTATTTGGGCTCTTTCTTCACTTGCTAGTGTAATCCAGTAGATCATGCTCCTGAAATACCACACTTAGCCTCTAGGGGACTCAACTCTGGACTAGAGCAGCAATGGCTACAGAGGCTCAGGACTCCCTTCCCCAAAGTGACTAGGGCAGGACTGGCCTTAGGGAAAATGGTGCCCTTGATAGGGGTGAAAGTAAGATGGTATGGGCCGGTACAGCGTACCGGTAAAAAGTGGCTGCCTTTACCGGCTGTACCGCTTACTTTAAAGCGCTGCTGCAGCAGCACTTTAAAGGACCTTGCATAAAGGGCTGATGTGGCTTTAATGTCCCTGCCCATTTTGCCCCGCCCCAGGCCACTGATGGGGGGTGGGGGCAAAAAGAAGCAGCTACCCGGGGGCTGGCAATTTAAAAGGGCCTGGGACTGCAGCTACTGCTGCTACTGCCGCAGCGGCTGGAGCCCCAGGCCCGTTAAATCGTCGCTGGCAGCACGGGCTGGCTGGGAGATGCTGACACCCCAGGCCCACCCCTTCCGCCTGAGGCTCCACCCCTTCCAGGGCAGGGGCAAAGCTGCTCCCCCACCTCATACAAGTAAGAGAGAAATTTTACTTTCACCTTGGTCCTGGGGGAACTTGTATTTTGGTGCCTCTGGCCCCCACTGCCTCCCCCCTGGCCCACTGCTTCCCTGGGCTTGGGCTCCCTCCCCCATTGCCCCTAGGACCCACTGCATCCCCCAACCCCAAGCTCCCTTCTGCAGTCTTGCACCCCAGGCCTGCCCCACTCCTTGTCTCTTGCCCACGCACCCCCCTAACCATGGCACCCTGGACTGTCACCAATGTCACCCACACATAAGGCAAGCCCTGGCCTAGGGTCCAGGGTGGAGAGAGAACTTGTTGGCAACACTGTGAATCATTCATAAGCCAGACCTCAGAGACAAAGGGTTCAGTTTTACTTTTGATTTTTGGCTGCATCTGGATTGTAACAGGAAGAGAGCATCAGAGTCAGGGAAGACCCGTTTACCCTCCACATTCCTATCCAAGAGAAGACTGAGTTCTTGGGGATTTCTGAGACATTGAACTGTGCCATCTCAGCAGAGGCCAGAGAGGCTGAGTAGAGTCATGGTCGAGCTACCTAGAGCCAGCCTAACTGCACACTGGAATCCAGTCCAGAGAGCCATAGGATGATCTTACTATCTGTGACCAGGGTCTCAAGGGGGTCCATGCTGAGGTTGCTCAATTAAAGCAAACTGTAAAGAATGGAGCCCTGCACACATTTATCCCCAAATCTGGTGGTTATTGCAATACTTAGATTCCCCAAGCTAGCCACAAAACAGCTTCTGCAATACCTTACTGGTTATATAGAAGGAAAAACACAGTTCTCTTAAAAACAACCCAGCCTTTGGGCTCCCTTCCAGACATCCAAGTCAAATATGAAAGTTCTACCAATCCCAAAGGATCAGACACGTTACCTCTCAGGTTAATGAATATTTCAGATCTTACCCAAATACACACTTACAGACAATTCTTTTAAAATAAATTTTTGTTTAGTTAATGAGAGAGTATTAGTTAAAAGATCATTATATGTACAGACATGAGTGCAGTTCTGAGATCAGTTTCACAGTAGAGATGGTGAGCTTTAGAGTTGCAAAGACTTCTTAGAATTAGTCCATAGGTTCAGTCCAATGTACCATACCAGGGAGATCCAGATGGGACTGGAAATCTCAGTTTTATGACTCAAACTTCCCTGAATAAAGCTTAAGCAGTTCTGAGATGAAAGGATCAGGGCCCAAGAGTCCTTTATACAATTCCTGGGCAGCACAGAGTTCTTGGATGAACAGTAGGCTTTTGAAGTAACCTTCTGTTTTCCAAACATCACTGGCAATTAACTACATGGATTAACATAAGTCATTTATCCATTATGCAGTTTATAGACAGTTTACCCAAACTTTAAAGAGACATATAGACAATGACATTATTTCATCCAAATTTTATCTAAATGTTAATATTTCCTTTTGATCTCTGAATTAACAGAATACAGCACTAGACAGGACCTGCTTGGTTACATTGTTAACCTCTAACAAGATGTAGTAAACATAGACTACTACAATCACTATCTTCTTCCAATTTTTTAACAATATCAGTTTACATTTCAAAGTTCTAGCCCTAATTACCATTCTGGCAGCTCCTTGGAGCCCTGTCTAACCTAGTGATCTCACCATTGCTGCCACAGGTGGACTTATTTGTGGAAAGCTTTAGCCAAAAATTCCTAGTGTAAACACAGCCTCAAAGGGCTCAATCCTAAAGCCATTACTCAGGGCTAATTTCACCCTTCAGTTGCCCTCTGTTTTAATTCAGACCTTACTCAGGGAAAACTCACACACTCAAAAGATCATTTTAAAATATTTGAATAGCAGTAATGACATTGCCACCTAGAATTTCCTGGGGATTAATAATTAGATGGGTTAATGGCCTGAAGCGGTGACTTGAGCTGTAAAACTCCTCCCTGCCAGTTGTTAATCCCTGGGAGATGTCCAGCACCTTGATAATTATTGCTCCAATAAATTACCATAGTAGATAATTCATTCCAGCCCATCTCTTTATCAAACATAATAAGTAGTTTTGCATAATCTACAACTGCTTGAAGTGTACAATTATTTAGGAGCAGGACACTTCATTTCATGTTCACTAATTATGATTCCTTTCTTCAGCATAGCTATTTCAGAATAAAAAATGTGAAAGCATAGGGGATGAAAATAGCTAGGGAAAATAGAATATTATCCATCGTTATAAATGTGTGCAGGGCCCTTGCAAGATAATTGTGTCTTTTGTTTATAAACTGCATTTCACATTCATTTTCCTCTTTTGATTAGAAAATGCATTCATTCTAGCATTGTCAGTTGCCTCATTTATTAAAAAGATTAGAAACTGTTGGAAACCAGGATTTTACGATACATAAAATATATTGTCTTAATCACAGCTCTTAGAGTTTTGTTAGAAATGTCTGGACTAGATCTTAAGATCTATTAGGGCCCCTTTGGACCGTTCTCTTGGCACACAGGGAACTTACAACTAGCTAAGTGGGAGACATGGGTGGAGCATGGGGGCATCACCCCCCAAAGTGGATATGTTGCAGAGGCGATTCATGGGGAAGGCTCCCCAATTTCTCCCTTAGCCGTGCTTTCTCCCCACAGTGGAACGTTTGGGGCAGAGAGGTGGGAAGCAGTGACTGGCAGGAACAGAGTGTGGAGTTGTTGCTTCCCCTGCCCCCTCCCAGCTTGCTAGGGGGAATCGAAGGAAGGTGTGATGGGACGACCAGTGACACCAGCCAGGTGCTCTCTGCTAGCAGATCAGTTTCCCCTTCAAGGGCTGGGGAAGGGGAAGGCAGGAGGGCAACAGCCTGTTTCTAACGAGCAGAGCCAGGCAGCTGAGATGCGTCCCAAGTGTACAGCCCAGCGAGGGATATTACTCCTGGGAGGATTGGAATTCTGCACCTGGCTCAGCTGCTAGTCCACAGAGTGAGGAGTGGGGGGCAATTCCTTTTCCCCTGCACAGAGCAGCTGGGCCAGGGCCAAGTCAGAACCACCCCCAGGAACCTCTACAGCTGCATGAAGCTCTGTACCCTTCCCCCACTTCCTGCTCCCACCACTCCTCTCCCATGGGGGTGAGTCGCTGTACAGGGAGCTGCCCCCATCTACTCAACTCTGTGCATCTAGACCTCCCCCACCCAGAACCCCCCCATACGTCCTCCACACTTGAGTCCTTGCTGAGGGTCACCCCCTGCATCCAGAGCCCAACCCCACCAAGCCCCACTCCCAGATCGCTCACTAAGCCTCACCCCTCCCCACCTCTTGCTCCCACAAGTATAAGAGTCAAACTATGCCTATAGCAGGGGACATAGAATGGGAGGGGGGCTGATGGAGAGCTGAATATATGGGCCCCACACTATCCCTTCCACACCCTACCCACAATGCAGAGCCATGTCAGAGGGACATGCCAGGGAGAGATGAGGTGTGGGCAGCATATGCTTCACTCTGACAATGCCCACTGGCATAATATTCACACAGGGCCACCCAGAGGATTCAGGGGGGCTGGTGTCTTCCCTCGCACTTCAGCAGCGGATCCCGGGGCAGAAGGACCCCCTGCTGCCAAAGACCCGGAGTGGAAGAAGCCCCGGGGGCCTGGGCCCCTCGAGAGTTTTCCAGGGCGCCCAAAGCAAGTGAAGGACCCCGCTCCAGGGGCCCTGAAAAACTCTCCTGGGGGCCCCTGCACCACTTGCCCCCCCCCCACCCCGGGCGGCCCTGTGTTCACATAGGGACTGCTGTAAATTACAGTGGTGGCAAGAACCACCCTCATGTTGCCACCAGGATCAAGGGAAATTGGGAGGATCAGAAAGATGGTGGAAAGTCATCTTTGATTCTCACTCTATGGTGTGCCAAGTGCTCCTATCAAGACCTCATTCAACAAGATTGCATTCTGGCTGGCTGCTACTATAGGACATATTGAATGGCCCTCTAATATAGTGATGAATCACAGAGAGAAAACTAAAGGCCTTAAAAGCTTAATGGACAGTTTCCCCTGTAGCCTCCTAGTGGACCACACTTAGGGGCTCCACTGGGAATGACTGGGTTGACCTTTAATTTTTAACTGTCTAAGGGCAGTTCTACACTTAAAACGTTGCAGCTGCACCGATGCAGTGGCACTGCTGTAGTGCTTCAGTGAAGACACTGCTATGCGAACAGGAGAGTGTCTGCAATTGGTTCAGTTAGTCCACCTCTTACTGGCATAGCACTGTCCACACTGGGGATTAGGTCAGTATAACTGCGCTGCTGAGGAGTATGGATTTTTCACACCCCAGTTATACTGATGTACATTTGTAGTGTACACCTGGCCTCAGTGTTTTTGTGCCATCCCCAGCCCAATCATGGTTTGAATCTCTGGGCATTACTCTGATACAAACAAATAATGGATTAATAGATTGTAAGGCCTGAAGAGACCATCATGCTCATCTAGTCTTACCTCCTACATAACATGCTGTACACAGTGAGTCACCTCCCACATTGCTGCCTAGTGGTCAGGCAGGGATTCCAGATCTCCCCTCCTGCACAGGGGTAGTGGGGGCTGGGCCTTTGAATAATCAAGGTCCACTCCAATAGGCCTCTCGCCTTAGGTGAAGGCCCCTGGTGTTATGCTATCTGTTGAGTGGGGTGCCCAGACCAAGCTTCTCCACTGAGCTCTGGTCCAGGGCCCAACAGTGGGGGCTCCCTGGACCACTTCCTACCATTGCCACTGTTGATGGCACCAACATAAAGCCTTTCTCTCAAGTCTCCGACCTGCACACCCAGCCACTGCTCTTTCATAGGTTCTCCTCTGCTCCATATAGTGAGGCCTCAGGCAAGGTGCCGCTGAGGCAATACTTTGGCCCTCTGAGCTCAGGTCCACCTTCCACTGCCTGTTCCCTTCTGAGCTGCTGTTCTGCTCTTTTAAAGCCTTGCCTGCAACTTCTGCTGGCCCTGTAGGCATGGCTGGGTGGAGGTTCCTGGGCCCATAGCTGCTCTTTAACCCCTTGCTCTCCAGAGTGGGGTTTGTAAACCCCACCATACACTGGTCATAGAATTTCACCAAGTAGTTCCTTGCATCAAGCAAATTACTTTTAGCTGAGCTAGGGTTTAGAAAGACATCCAATCTTGCTTTAAATGACTTCAAGTAATGGAGACTCCCTAAGTAACTTATGCTAAAGGATAATTACCTTCACTTGTTAAAAATATATATCTTATTTCTTATCTGGAAGATGAAGCTAGAAATTCTGACATGACTGGATTTTGTCATGCCTTTCTTTGCTAGACTGAAGAGCCCTCTGCTATTAGAAATCTTGCCCCTTGTAGGTATTTATAGACAGTAATCAAATAACATTTTAAGCTTATAATAATAATGCACCCTTTTCTTTCTGCCAGCTCCAGTAAATAATCACCCTTTGCTCCCTAGAAGGGTATGACCATCCAATGGAGGTCCACCAACAGGTCCACCCCTGAATGGGGGCTAATCTGTACAACCTACCACTAGTGCACCTACAGCCATCGCCTCCATGTTCATAGTACACAGTATTAGTATTTCACCTAATATCTAAAAGGAACTGATGTGCCATACCTCTCACTGTGACACCCTGTGATGGAATTGGTTACATTACATAGCTCCTCAGACACCAGTCTTGGGAGATTAGAAGACAGCTGCCATCCCAGCACAGTCAAACTTTATGTAGATCCTTGATTTCAACAGCTTCCACCCCACCATCAACCTCAGCCTGGACCAATCTACACGGGAGGTCCACTTTCTTGACACCACGGTGCAAATAAGTGATGGTCACATTAACACCACCCTATATCGAAAACCCACCGACCGCTATGCCTACCTTCATGCCTCCAGCTTCCATCCCGGGCACATCACACGATCCATTGTCTACAGCCAAGCACTGAGGTACAACCGCATCTGCTCTAACCCCTCAGACAGAGACCAACACCTACAAAATCTCCACCAAGCATTCTCAAAACTACAATACCCGCACGAGGAAATAAGGAAACAGATCAACAGAGCCAGACGTGTATCCAGAAGCCTCCTACTGCAAGACAAACCCAAGAGAGAAACCAACAGGACTTCACTGGCCATCACATACAGCCCCCAGCTAAAACCCCTCCAACGCATCATCAAGGATCTACAACCCATCCTGGACAATGATCCCACACTTTCACAGGCCTTGGGTGGCAGGCCAATCCTTGCCCACAGACAACCTGCCAACCTGAAACATATTCTCACCAGTAACTGCACACCACACCATAATAACTCTTGCTCAGGAACCAATCCATGCAACAAACCTCGATGCCAACTCTGCCCACATATCTACACCAGCGACACCATCACAGGACCTAACCAGATCAGCCACACCATCACTGGTTCATTCACCTGCACATCCACCAACGTAATATACGCCATCATATG
This sequence comes from Gopherus evgoodei, assembly GCF_007399415.2. Classification (NCBI taxonomy): domain Eukaryota; kingdom Metazoa; phylum Chordata; order Testudines; family Testudinidae; genus Gopherus; species Gopherus evgoodei. The sequence goes on from NC_044322.1 coordinate 325,248,516, forward strand.
CCAGCAATGCCCCTCTGCTATGTACATCGGCCAAACTGGACAGTCTCTACGGAAAAGGATAAATGGACACAAATCAGACATTAGGAACGGCAATATATAAAAACCTGTAGGGGAGCACTTCAACCTCCCTGGCCACACTATAGCAGACCTTAAGGTGGCCATCCTGCAGCAAAAAAACTTCAGGACCAGACTTCAAAGAGAAACTGCTGAGCTTCAGTTCATCTGCAAATTGACACCATCAGCTCAGGATTGAACAAAGACTGTGAATGGCTTGCCAATTACAGAACCAGTTTCTCCTCTCTTGGTTTTCACACCTCAACTGCTAGAACAGGGCCTCATCCTCCCTGATTGAACTGACCTCGTTATCTCTAGCTTGCTTGCTAGCACACATATATATACCTGCCCCTGGATATTTCCATTACATGCATCTGAGGAAGTGGGTATTCACCCACGAAAGCTCATGCTCCAAAACGTCTGTTAGTCTATAAGGTGCCACAGGATTCTTTGCTGCTTTTACAGATCCAGACTAACACGGCTACCCTCTGATACTCAAACTTTATGAGCTCCCAAGAAGTCTCTCTCTAGGTGACAGAAGGGTTGAACTTTTGAGAAACAGTAAAGTGTAGCCCATGGAACTAGCTTTAGCATTTATTTTATTCAGCAGTAATACAAAGAATCTACAGTCCTGTATTCTGTAAGACATTGGCTTCAGCAGTTAGCATAAGACTTGAGGCCTATGAACTTTGGCACAGATAAATGGCCTAACAGTCACCCCTATGTTTTGGGGAACTGGGAATAGAGTGTGTAAGGGGAAGTTTGTCTATAATGACACCAGCCAACCGCAGGAACATGACCTAACACCAGCTTTTGGATATTTTAGGATAGGAACATCTGCAGATGTCTGACCACAAGAGGGCCATGGCAATGAATTGAAATATATGATAATAAGTTGTGATCATTAACTTGGAGAAGGGCAACCCAATATTAGTAGGGTGAATAAATACAAATATTGAACAAGGAAGAAACCCTCACTGAATACGCATTAGGCATAGTGGTGTCAGCATAATATATTATAAAAGCTGTATCTCAGCCTGTGGGCAGTAGGAGAGAGAGATGTAGCTCTTAGGAGGTGCCAGGATGAGGAGGAAAGTGATGGTGATGAGGAAGATAATAGCCAACATGTCAGGTTGCTCTGCAGGGGCTGGTGTGAGTATATGGATGTTCAAATGTACATTTTGTATTATCTCTATCTACCTTACTGAGTTAGTGTGTTTGTGACTTTGCTAAATGTATTAATAAACTATTACAAATACAGAAGAGTTCCTAAAGTGGAGTGTTGCACCTGGGCATATCAGGATTTCCAACTGAACAGTAATTTTAATAATAGTGGGCCTGATCTTGGGACAAGAACCTCTCAAACCTCAGAGTGATATCTGGGAATTGTTAAGTAATCAATATAATATATCTACAATTCATAGATCAGGCTACATGAGTGAGTCTGTAAATTGACAGGGTCAAAAAAGTAAACTTGCTAACTGAAAATGTACATAAAAACAGAACAGTGAGCTGTGTCTACAAGAGTTTGTTGGCCAGGCAAGGGAAGAGGGTACATGATGACCTGTGTGGAAATGAATGAGTAATGAACTTCTGCTCCATCTTATTTTTTGTGCTGATGAAAATGCCACAGAAATGGCCCTTGGAAGGAAGGGTGATGTCATGGAAAAGTCACAGACTTCCTATTAGGTGAAGTCATTTAGTCTATCCTGTGCTTCACTTCCCCATTTTTTAACAGGGATATTGCTTATCTATCTCACAGGGGAGTTATGAGGATAAAATCCATTTAGATGATTGTCAGGCACTCAGGTTCTGTGGTGACAGGGCCCATATAATTTAAGTACCTAAACAGGAGAAATGAAGAACAAGAAGCTCCATCCCTGAATTCAGAAGGGATTGATTAAAGGTTTAAAGCACTACATGGGATTTTTGCTTCACTCTCCCTTCTCTATTTCATCCCTACATGTTACCAAAAAATCTAAAACACTTGCACTTGGATGGGTGCCTGGGTTAGAGAATCTCATTATCATCAGCATTCTTACCTCAGAGACTGCTCAAGATTGTCTAGGAGATTTTGTAAAGACAGCCACAAAGTAAAAAAGAAATACCATCTTCATTAAATAAGTCTTTTGAGAAACTATACTATCTATTCTGTGGACATGAGTCTCCAGGGCTGTCAATCCAACACTAGACCTGGTGACAATTAATGAAAAGCTTTTTTCCCCCCATTGAAAACTTGGCTTCTTTTTTCCCCTCTCTCTCTCTCTTTAGTGACAAATTTCACAAAAGACTAGTATCTTTGAAATGTCTGTTTTTTCACAATTTTATTTACAAGTATTTTTAAAATCAACAGCTGTGGACATTTTATATATCCTCAAATCATGGTTTAAAGACTTCAAGTTACACCAAATTCACCATTTACACTAGTTTAAACCTGCAAGTGACTCTAAGTGAATTGTTTTGTGTGGTAGTTCTGCAGAAAGATTAAACAGATGATGGACCGCTGTGCAAGAGGGGATGTGGCCATCCAATAGTGGGATGGAGAGGAAAGGATTCTTTGCCACTACACTCTGGGTTATCAGCTTGCTGACTTCCAGCATTCTGAACAATTGGAGGAGCTAGTCTCCAGTTTCAGGTGGATCATCTATAATAGATGATCTTCCTGAATCATGGTAGAACTGATATAATATTCATGAACCATTCCTAGTATAGCTTTGAATGTTTTTACTGAATTCACTTCACCAACATCCTTTGTCGGCTGGTTCCACTGTCTGTTTTAATTATAAAGTTCTCTCTGACATTTAACCATATTGTTCTATGTTCTAGCACAAGTCCATTACTTCTTCTGTTCTGAATGACCCATGAGAATAGCTAGCCCTTTGATATTTTCTATTTATTTTGTAGGCAGTTAGCATGTGTCTTCTAAGACATCTTTTCTTCAGACTGAACATGTCTGGTTCTCTCATTCTTTCCTCACAGATCAACTTTTTCCAAACCTTTTAGCAAATTCGCTGCTCTCCTCTGAACTGTCTCCAGATGTCTATCCTCTCTGAAATGTGATGACTCAAACTGAGGGCGGTGCTGCTAGTGAGGCCAAAGCAGTGCTCTATTCCATAGAGTGGAATAAATATCTTGCTTGATTTGTATGTGGTACTCCTAGTAATATAACCCAATATAGCAATCATCTTTTTTGCAACAGCGTCAGATTGTTGACTTGACATTTAATTTATCATCCACTTTCATTTCTAGAGACTCCTTCATGGTCTTACTAAACTGTCTGCCTCCCACTTTACATTTTTTTCTAAGCTTGAGTGTTCACCCCTACGGGAATCAATTTTCATTTGTCTTTACTGAATCTCAGCTTATTGCTTTTAGACTATTTCTCCAATTTAGCAAGAATTCAGTGCATTGTGTTTTAATTCTATTCTCCAAAGTAAGTGCAGTCCCTTCCAGCTTCTCATTAGTGTACACTTCATACCATCCTCCAAATCATAAATGAAATATTTCATAGTATTGTACTCAGACTGGACGTACAGGACCCTGAACTCACTTTGACACTGAATCATAATTACTCTATGTGTTTAATTTCTTAAATAATTGTGTATCTCTCCACCTTAGACTTGTTCCACCAATTCATATCTCTAATTTCAATATGAGATTTTCATATTTCCACATCAGTTGCCTTAGAGGCCAAACAAGTCTCTTAGATGAGGATCCAGCTGCAATCAACATTTCCACCCCCAAAAGATTCCACACACCAGATATGCTAAAAAAAGAAAAGGAAAGAGTTGTTGGCCAGCAAAATAGAACAGAAGAAACAAAAAAAGCCTCTACTGTTCATACACAGAATCTGCCACCTTTCCTTTTTCCAGTCCATTTTGAATGACATTGCCAAATCCATCATCTTCTGACATTCAGACCATGTTCACCCCTTTAGCATCCTGCACAAGCTTACAGGAATTGCCTTAGTGTGATAGCACCTCCCATATCACTACATCTCCTATCCTTTCTTCCTAGTAGACTAAGCATAATAGTCTTCCATTCAAAGCACCACCCAGAGATAAGTCTGAGCAGCAAAAACTACTTCTCTTCTCAGTCACCATCTTTCTTGTCCCCCCGAGCATTGCCAGGAGAGCTACCCACTCAAAGACAGAGTTACCAAAAGAGAATTTACTCTGCCTAATCTAAGATTTTCCTACTCTTTGTTGTATTACTCCTGCCCTCTTTATTATTCATCAGGTCCAAACCAATAAAACTGGCCTGCTCCTGAACCTTCTTCATTAGCCTCCTAAAGACAGCTGAAGGCCACGCAGCAAGCAAATTATCATCAAGATAACTGCCTTACCACTCAAGTCTCTTTTAAACATCCACTCATTTTATGCATATGCAGCCCCAGTGACTAGGCTACACAGAGTTCATCTCTGTCATGGGGTCTTACCACACTGGCACCTCCTGCTGGGCATTTCAGGAATTAGCTCAGTCCCGGTGGGCACCCCTCAGGTGGTGGTGGTTCTTCTTCTGTCCTCACCTCCACCTGCAGGCCCATTATGGCTCCTTTCTCTCAGCATCTGCTTCATGGCACAACCCTCCAGCCATGTCACCATCCATTCGCCCCCCCCCTCCCAGGGGGACTCCTTCAACAAGAGTTGAGCTACTCCTCACAGTGTCTTGGTAGTCCACCCCTGGGCTGCTCCTTCAGCAGCCGGGGGGTGGGGGACGGGGAGGGACACCAGGCCTGCCCTCTACTCCCAGTCCAGGGACTGTGCAAACGGCAGCTTCCTGCTGCCTCTTCCTTCCAGCTCACTGTCTCTATTCCCTGGGCCACTTTCTCGCATCCTCAGTTCCTTCTGCTCCTGCTTCTGGCTCCAGCTCCTTTGCCCTCTTCCCCAGGCCTTGATCCTGTAAGTTCAGACAGCCTGTCAGGAGCCCTTTATGAAGCCAGTCTTCTCCCTAGGGCTCCCTACAGCATACTAATCCACTCTGTAGCTTCCTTTTACATCGGCCATCTGGGCCCTGGCTGGCTGGTCAAGCCACTGCCCTAATTGTCTGCAGCCTCCCCCCAACTGGCTGTTTCCCCTGCAGCCACTCCTTTGGCTGCCTGCAGCTCAGCCTCCCCAGGCTGGTTTTAACCCTCTCAGGGCCAGTGTGGGGCAGGTGCCCTGTCACAATCTCCAACAACCTTTTCTCCCACTATCACCCCAACTGGAGCATGAGTCTTCCTCACAATGCATATTCCCCAGATATCAAAGCTCTCTTATTATTGTCTAGCCAGCAAAGTTCAAATTTTTTTCCCCATCCATAAGGATCTTCTGCCTGTTCTGAGATCCCACAGTTCTTCTCCATCTGACCATCCTCCTTTCAGAAGCTAGTTATTAAGAGCTAGATTGTCACAGGCCTTGCTTGGAAGGAGCAAGGCATCCCTTACTCGCCTGCCCAGATTGTGACTCCAGCTATTGGGGGTGGAGCAAAAAAGGGGGAAGGGAGAAGAACAATGATTAGCTCCCCAATACACCTCCCTATAAAAAAATGGTTAGGGAGACTCTGGAGACAGATAAGGGGTAGGAAAAGCATTGGCTCTGCCCCATTACCAGCCAGAGTAGCTGGCTGAGCATACATTGATGGATAAACTGCCCCATGAAAAGAGGTGAAGCAACTCACGCTTCCCAGTGAGCAAGGTAGGAACAGGGCAGGCATTATGACTGGCTGGGTCACAATCTGATCTTAGGTCTGCTCCTGAGGTAGTGCAACTATGCATAACTGCACTACCCTTTACTCAGAGCAGATTGTAACATTACAATCTAACGCTAAAGCATGATTCCTGCTGTGAGCAAAGCCTTCTGGGTTGTCACAGAGGTAGGTAGGAAGCTGTGTGACTGGAATGAGGACACAGCAACAGGACTTCTAGAGTAAGTGAGGTTCTAGGAGAAACACAGTATATGCCATAACTGATCAAAGCAATGGTCCACCTAGTGCACCTAGTCCTAACTCTGACAGTGACCAATACCAGATGCTTTAGAGAAAAGTACAAGAAACCCTATGCATAAAAATTATGTGATAACATATCAAGTAGTCAGCAGTTGTATCATCTTGGGAAGCACAAAGTTTTATATTCCCAAACTTTGTCCATGATGTTCAAATGAATTTAAGAAAATATGTCCTTTCTCCCTTAGAACCAGTCATTGCCCAAACAATTTGGTACATGGAATAAATGTAATTTGTAGGATGAAACTGATTGTACTTTACAGCTGAATCACTTGTTAAGTTGCATCTTTGAAGAAGGATTTCAAATTGTGAATTATCTTAATACCTGTCATTTATGACAATGCTTTTATTTTCTTCAACAGTGACTGGAATTGAAAGGAGTTAGAACAGGATACTATATTCATTGAATGCACCTGGAAGATATTCCTCAATTGAAGAGGTCAAATGGTGAAAAACAGTACTAAATTTACATAATTCAGATATTGTTGCCACATTGCCATTAAGTTTGTGCTCTTGGATTTCAGATACCTGCACTAAAATAGTATATGAAATGTATTCATTAAAGACCTTTGTTTTCCTCAATAAGAGTGTCTGAAAACAACCAATTAATGAATTTTTCCCCTAAAAAATAATGCTCATTGACATCCTATAGTATCAGCTTCATGGGCTTTGCTTTTTGACCCAGTAAGAGTTCACTGAGTCATGACTTCAAGGGCCAGTTATGAAACTCTTATTGATGCTGAATAGACCTGATTTGTGCCACTGACGTCCGTGGTTCCATTCGTGGAGTGAAGTACTATTCTCTCTGAGTAAGGGCATCAGAAACTAGCTCTAAGTGACACTTCGCTGGCATGAGGATGTTGCAGTACTAAGCCAGATTCCATTAAATTCACTGAAACAGTCAAACATAAATACTACGAAATAAATTGTGCCCTGACACTGGCCTCTAGCATCCCAATCAAGGTCAATGCACAGATGTTGCCCAGTGGAATTCTGCCTTATGAGTAAGACATATGATATGACATATGTCCATTTTTATCATGTTAAGCCCACTGGTCATTCGTGGCCTATACTTGGGGCCAGCTTTTACCATCAATGAGGAACAAGAAGGGGCCCCATCAGGAATTCTGGCACACAGACAGAGGACCCTTGTATTATTTGACTGACCCAGTGTGTACCCCTCCACTTTGTAGGGCAGTGGGAGAGGGAACAAAGCCATGGCCCTGCCCTCCTCCTTTATGAAGGCTAGAACCAACAGCACCAGCCTGGAGCTGCCATTGAATTCCTCTGTGGCATTGTACCAGCCTCCTACACTTGGGCGCAAGGAGTGGGAAAAGCACTTTGCATTCTCTCCCCCACTTTGTGCACTGAGGAGGGGCTGGGCACTATCTTGCCCTACACGGTTCCAGTGATATCATTAAATCCACCGAAATGCCATTTAAAATCAGCCAGACTTTTACCCATTAAATCTGACAAGCAACATGCATATCACCTAAGGAATGTGCATGTTAGATCCAGAGTGTTCTGTAAAAGCAGTAACCAAACTTTCTTTGAAATCCACGGGACTGTCTGTCATACAAATATACTTTACATAATCCAGTGTATCATTTGGAATTTTGAATTGTTGTAAGACATACTAACAGCAGAAACTGGGGCTGGTTGACACCCGTTCCTGAAATGTAAATATCTGAGCAATAAGAATGTTAAAATTTCCCAACAAGCTCTTCCTCTTTCCAAAGAGCTAGACAGTCCTACAAAGAAATTAACCTGATTTTATACAAATATGCACTCTCCTGCTACTCCACAGTGCTTGAATAGGGAAAGGCATATTTTAAAGTGACTAGTCTAAAAATACTGCTTTCCCTTCATACTTCTGCATCGTCACCAGTGCCTACTGTCCTTGGCTGTAAAATCTCAACCCGATTAACAAATGGATTTGAACACAGAGGGACTGCTCTTCAGCCTTTCCCTGTTGCCTCCAAGCCACAGAATCCATGTGATCTCAGCCTTCCCCAGTGTTCACAAAGCTACCATTGCAATGGGTTGTCATTGGCTCTGCAAAGACACCAGTCACTGAGCGCACCTGGAGACTGAACTACGCTCTGCTTGCAGGATCTAATTGGCCTTTCCAGTTCACGTTGGAGGCACAGTGGGAGGGGAAAGTAGCTGTGCCTGTGAGAAGTGACTGGTCTCGGCCTGTCAGTAACAGCATCTTTTCTGAGCACAAAGACTCAGTTAGGCACCTAAATATCATTGACAATGTGGGCCAAAGTCCTTCTCAGCCCCCACATAAAAACTGATTTGAAAAATCTCAGTCCAATTAATGTATTAATCTAAAAAGACAAACACTCTTTTCCCAAACACTAACTATACCACTGCTCCCGTATCCCTTAGAAAAGAAACGCCAGCATCGGTTTCACCTTTCCTTGTCATCCAATAGCTAACTGCTACCTCCTACATCAACCCTCACCAACAGCTTCCATGAAAAACCAGAGGGCAAGGAAACAGGAATATTTACACAAGTTTCTTCTATGCTAAATTTAAAAAAATATGTAGTCTGATTATAGAACCTTTATTCACATGTAGTACCAAGTACCTACTGTGGCTACTTGTGAGAATGAGTGCTTATCAAGATAAATAAGCTTTGTAAGGTCAGGCCCCTAGGGCCTGATCCAAAGGTCACTGAAGTCAATAGACAACCTCCCATTGACTCCATTAGGCTTCAGATTAGGCCCAATAAACAGCTCAGATGCTATACTTAACATCTCAGCAATTTCAAAACTAATCTTTTTGTGGGGAGGGATGTTTAAATATCAGAAACTATCAGCCCTCTTTAAACATTGTCACTGATGTAAGATTTCTCTTCTCCAAATATTTGGTACAAAGCAAGCATCCCAAATGCTGCAAATGATACCTATTATGTACAAGGCAGGAGGTGGAGCGTGAGGGAGAATTAAGGTCAATGTCTTAAAATTATTATCTTGACAACTTGTGTGCCTCTAGATTCACAGATTTTTAAGACCAGAAGAAAACACTATTATCACCTAATCTGACCTCGTGAATGACACAGGCCATAGAATTTCACCCAACTTGTGTTGAATGCATAATTTCTGGCTGAACTAGATCATATCTCTCAGAACTTCAGCCCTAAGCATGTTGAAGCAGTTGAGAATTAATCACTAAAACCATGTCTGTAATGGAAATGTTTATTGTCCTTTAACCTCAGTGATGCATCTTAAGGTAATTATAGCACTGGCCTGGGGTGATTTGCAAGGGGAAATCTGGCTTGAATTGAAGGGAATGTGGGGAAAAAAAGGCAATTTCTTTTGTCAAAATCAATTAATTAGGAGAGAAATGAGCTGAAGAGAATCCCTGCTGTTTTATGTTTGCTACTTGATTCTACTGGATAATGCTTTAATTTAAATCATATGAATCTTACCTGTAACCGCCAATGTTTGCTCTGGGAAAACCTAATTCAGACATGACAAACCAAATAGTAAGTAAACCAATGTCCTAAAAATCATTTGGTCATGAAGTAACTCCCCCTTTTCAGTAACCGGCATGCACTGCATGGTGTTTCTAAATAATTATATGTTAATGACAAATGAAAAATTTAAGGGTTTAGATGAGAGCTGCGGAGTTAAAGAACAGTATTTAAGCAGGTTGGATCAAACTACTTAACATCCCTGCTGAAGGATTGTGATTGTGTTACCAGTTCCAGTTGGAAGCCTGAAGCATATATTTATCTTGGTTAGCTATTTTAAGATGATGTTGTGGTGCTCATTTTAGTATCTTTAAATGCCTTCATGTAAATATACATGAATTTCTGATGATCAAGTCATTATGGTGGGAGGGATAGCTCAGTGGTTTGAGCATTGGCCTGCTAAACCTAGGGATGTGAGTTCAATCCTTAAGGGGGCCATTTGGGGATTGGTTGTGCTTTGAGCAGGAGGTTGGACTAGATGACCTCTTGAGGTCCCTTCCAACCCTAATAATCTATGATTCTATGGGTAAATCATAAGTATATGGCAGCTTTATAACATTGCCTTTGGGCTTGGCTACACTTGAGAGTTACAGCACTGGTGGTGGCTTTACAGTGCAGTAACTTACTCCCTGTGCACACTGGCAAGGCACATACAGTGCTGTATCGTGCTGGCTGTACCCCACCTTGAAGAGAGGAATAAAGAGAACAGCACTGGGGTGCCAGTGTAAACAGTGAATAATCTTACTATGCTGTAACTGACCTCCGGAACCTTCCCATAATGCTTTTTAAGTAAAGATAACACTCTTTGTTTTGTTGTGAACTCAGGGCTCCCGGAGCTGCTTATCTAAAAAACAAACACAGCTACTGTTTGCTCCAGCAGAGGCAGGCAGGGGGATGAATGTCCACAGCTAGTGTTTGCCTGAGGAGAGAAGCAGCCCGGAGGAGGGAAGGTGGGGGGGTCCGTTTTGGAGCAGATGCTTATCTGGTCTGAAGGCTATTTGCATTTAGTGAATGAGAGAGGGGTGGGGGAAGGGGTCAAAACTTTTAAAATGATTGAAGGTAGGTGCTGTGTATCTTCAAGTCATTAGAACTTGCAAGGCAGGGAGCTGACACAGTGTCAGCTCCAAAAATCCACTCTCTGTCTCCCCCACACTCCCTGTCACACTCCACCCCACCCCCTTTTTTGAAAAGCATGTTGCAGCCACTTGAACGCTGGGATAGCTGCCCATAATGCACCACTCCCAACACTGCTGCAAATTCTGCAAATGTGGCCACACTGCAGTGCTGATAGCTGTCAGTGTGGCCACACTGCAGTGCTTTCCCTACACAGCTGTACGAAGACAGCTTTAACTCCCAGTGCTGCACAGCTGCAAGAGTAGCCAAACCCTTTGTATTTATATACACAATCTTTATTGGCTTAGAGGCAAAGGTGAATTAAAAACATTCTCAGTTAATTTGTTCCCTCAAAAAGGAGAGGAACTGATAGCTCCTAACAAGACCCTGACAGAGTACAGGCTGGTGATATGCTAATATTCTCATACAAATCTGTATTTCTAACCTGTAACACACCTGTTAGTTCATTTAATGGCCTCTCTGGAACAAACTGCCAATCGTGCTTACTGGGGTGAAATTGTGTGGAAGGGATAGACAATTTGTCTGGTGTAATGAGGTAATCGCTGTAGAGGAAGACTTTCTTGCCTACTTCCTCTGCCTGGCCTGTTCTGCTATTTTCTCTGCTTTAGGCATTTACTGCTAGATCCTAAAGTCCTTTCTCCAGCAAAACTCCCATTCACCTTAATGAGAATTTTGCTTGGGCAAGCTCTGTGAAATTGAGTCCTTAATGTATATCATACATTTGCAATGTTTTTAGAGCATAGATACTTCAGCATGTATAATTTGCTAGGTTTGTGACTATTCCTTCCAACTTTTTGGCTGTTTTCCTCCCAACCTCTTTCCTAAACTTGGTGTAAACTAGCAGCAAGGGACTGTGATTTGATAGTTTACACATGTATCTTGAATTTGCAATTTATTCTGAACCACAATTTAAGTAGCCACATGATTTTCACTTACATGACATTATAAATCACAGTTTTTTCAGTGAACAAAATTGAGAAAACTAAGGCTGACCTGAGGTTCACTGTACATTAAAGGGATACCATCAACTTGGATGTCACATTTCTGTCAGAATATTTTGTACATACTATAGTTATACCTAACTCCGAAGATTATTATAAGTGAAAGAAATTAGCAACAATTATTCTGTATTTTTTCAGTTTCTGCTTTCTAGGGCATTTGACAGCACTTTGTGCATAGCCATTGTTTCCCTTTTGTTGTTTGTCAGGCGACAATCCTGCAAACACTTACACACATCCTGAACTTAACACACATGGTTAGTCCTATTGTCTTAGCTTCTCCCTTACTGAAAAGACCTTGATTATATCAACAAAGAGCAGGGAAACCTATATGGATTTTTTTTTTTTTAATTTCAAAATATACTCTTGAAAAAAGGTGATTGTTTTTAAAAAATAGTTCAAGTTGAGAGTGTCTCTTTAACAAGAAAAATGAAAAGTTATACATTAGTCTCCCACATTTGACAATTCTGGCTTTAATATTAGATCCCTAAATACAATTGGCCTGATTTTCAGCAGTTCAGCATTCCCAGAGCTCCGAGCAATTGCTCAGCACCTCTGAAAAAAAACAGGCCACATTTTTGGGTGTCTTCCGAGTTTGAAAATATTTCCCTGTGCAAACAGATCTAAAGAGAGAGATTCTGCAAACCATATCACGACTATCCTAAGCGAACCTACTTCTTACCTTCTCCCTCTAATCTCGTTTTGCCATTCTCTCTGATCTCAAACTCCCTATCATTAACCCTCTGACTATTCAAGATCTTTTTCTCTAATCCTACGAGGGCTTCTAGTTCCCCAACTTCCTTTCCCTGATTCCACTTATGCCCTTTGCCATCAACTCTCACTTATCCTCTATCTCACCAGACTTCCAACCTTCAGTAACATACAGGAATCTCTATCCTAGCACTTATTTATATTGTCTAGACATCATTCTTTGAAAATCTCGAGCACTTCAAGGCTTTCCTCTATCAGAAACAACCAAGAATATTTTGCCTTCCATTTGACTACAGGGAAGTTTTCAAACTACCAAGATGCCAACCAGCAGCAAACAGAAATTTCTAGCATACTGAGATGGATTTTATCAAAAGGTTCTGCTGGAAGTTAGAAAGGGCAATAGCTTAATTATTAGAGGTGTTCTAATTAACTGCGTATAGAAGGTTTAGATGGATGGGCTAGGATTCAGACTGGTTCTCATTTTTCCTGAACTGGCTTCCCATCCCAACCAAGAAGCAGTAAAGGGAAACCACTCCATCACAGGTAGGAAATTAGAAATTCTGAGTGCTGTTGCACACTGTAAATATTCATGAAAGGGCAGTAGAAAATTATTTGCAGGGGCATGACCAGCAACTCAATCCCAGCATAGTGAGATTTATTGGCCTGAGTCACAGGTCTCCCATGAGCCTCCTGGCATGATCAGATTTTCAGACTTCATCTCTTTGGTTTTGAAGTATAAAAGGCAACAAGGTTCATTTTATTTTAAAATCTGTGCTGACACATCATCACATTAAGAAAACTGTACTTCAGAAATAAAGAACCAAACAAAAAAAAAGGACTTTTTTCTCAGTTCTTCCAGTTTTCACTCAAGTCTTCTTTACTTTCAGCCTTTTACTTTTCAATGTCACTTTCCTGCTTCAGCATCTTCTGACATTTTATTTTTGTTTCTTCCTCTTATCCTCATTAACTTTTATTCCTCTTCAAAGCTCCTGTTTCTACCTGCCATATTTGCTCTCACCTTGAGACTTTGGTCCTCTTCTTTGGGTAGTTGTCTTTCATTTTGCCTCCCCAGTTAGGGCTTGTCTACACTTTAAATGCTACAGTGGCACAGCTGAGCTGTGACTGTTGTGCCACTCTAGTGCTTGTGCTTAGACACTATGCCGACAGGAAGGATTCTCCCATTAGTAAAAGTAATTCACTTCCCTGAGTGGTAAGTCTTCCATCAACCTAGAACTGTCTACATGAGGCTTAGGTCATCTTAACTACATCGCTCAAGGGTGTGGATTTTTCATGCCCCTGCCCGAGGTAGTTATAAAACCTAATTTTCTAGTGTGGACCAGGCATTACCTGTCTAACATTCAGCTTCATAGGTTTTATTTTTCCCCACAAATAATGGAATCTTCTTTTGGTTCTATCCACACCTTTGGTCATCACAGCCCTTTAAGTTTAGGAATGTTCTGCCATTCACCTAGTAACTCATCCTTTGTTACTAGCCTGAATAGATCCATTAGGTTTGCACTGAAGAAACTGTTTGAATCCATGCCACCAAGCTGGCAGGGGATGATAACTTTGTAAGCACAGGAGCCAATGAAGTTCAGAAAACAAAAGGTTGTGTTAATTGGGAAAAGGAGGGAGGGAAACATAAGACCAGTTGAGGCAAGCTTAGTGTTGTCAGGGGAACAGGATTGCTTTTGCTCATGGATTCTTTTCAGCTTTGAGAAATTAAATTATTTGTTGAGGTACATGGGGTATAGTGATGGGATTTTTTCAGGGATAATGATGTGAATACACTGAACATTCAATTTTTCAATAGCATAGGATGTGTGTTAAGTGCAAATAGAGTTTTACTGAAGCCACTGTCTCTACTCCTTCAGCGGTAGCTATGCTCTTGCATGGGTGTTGCTTGGATGCACTGGGAAAATGGAGTGTCCAGGGGTTCTCTAATTCTTTCTTTCCTATGTATAGGATGGTAATCTCATGTTAGTTTACTGGCTGTATTAAACACCAGGAAAGACTACTGCTTATCTTGGTTTGTCTGTGTTAGAAAAGAAAGCATGGAAAAGAAAAAGCATCTTTATTTTAAAATGTTGGCTTTCAGTCACATGATGCCTCACCTTACAGTTAAATTCACTGGCATTCAACTGCATATGAGTGCCATTAAAGCTGGTCATAACAGGCAGAAAGTTCGCAGAGAATGAATGTCACAACAGAGCAAAGACAGGACTAAAGTGCTACCTGACAGTAAGTATTACAATTTTATGTGCTGCTAACACTAATGCAAAATGCACATGAGATGGGAAGTGCTTTTTGGGGCTAGACCTACCTTTAACTGTGCAGGTCTAAAGTCTCACTTAATAGCAGAAATGCTGTGATTTTCCTGTGCATAGAGGTGCAAGATTCTGGGCCTGAGAAAGGGTATGCACAACTCGCAAGGGGCAAAGCACAGCTCCATTGGGGCTCCTGTATGCTGGGCATAGGTGAGCCAGAGAGAAGAGCAGTGAATCTATCACTGCACAGATCTTCCCCGTCTCTTTCCTGTGTGAGCAGGAGTAAGGAAACATCAAAGAGGCCGTGAAGGCCACTCCACCACTGCCATGTCCTGAGAGAAGGATCCCTTACTGATGCAAGACCCAGGTACTTAGGGATAGCCACTCTGGATAACAGATTTCAGAGATTGTTGGGTTTCTGGGTTTGATCAGCAATCAGAGGAGAAACAAGTTGAAACAATGTTCTGTAACAACGTGCAGAAGAGCACATTATCCTGTCCAGAAGCCTCAGAGCTGCTCAGCTCAAACAGTTCAATGCAATTAAAAAAGAACTGGACAAGCATTTCATGTCATGCTACAATATAATTTTTGAGATGACACAGATTGACCTACACAAGCAAGAGAGGGAGGAGTCAGAGTCTGATTTCATAACAACCCCATACAGCCCAGTTTATCTCCCTTCCTTTCTGAAAAAGGTGCTGTGGTGTTGTGAGAAGATAGAGCCACTAGGGGGCATACAGCAGGGACGTCTAAGCCTATGTAGGCAGGAAATAGTCTATTTACTTTACTGTGGCCTCTTGAGTCTGTAAACACCATATAAATATTAAATAATAATCATCCAGATCCAAACTTTTCAGCTCATCTCTCTACTCCTTGATTCCCAGAACCCACTCATTCTGTTGTAAATCATTTCTTTCTCATTAGTAGTCTTGTTTCTCCAAGCTACTGAAACAGTCCTTGACTCACATTTAGTCCCACTGCAAAAGGTTGTAACTCCTGAATTTGGATCATTTTTGTTAAGCATTGTTCTCTACAATTGTCAAAATACTAGGGAAACCTGACTGGCTGATTAACTGGCGTGATGGATAGTAGTTTTCTCTTAGGCCACGTCCACACTACAGAGTAAAATCGAAATTAATAAAATCGATTTTACACGTCCACACTAGGGCAGATTATGTCAGTGATGTGCGTCCATGGTCCCAGGCGTCCATCGATTTCCGGAGCGTTGCACTGTGGGTACCTATCCCATAGTTCCTGCAGAGTTCCCTGACCCTTGGAATTATGGGTTACTACCCCAGTGCCTGATGGGGCAAAAATCACTGTCATGGGTGGTTCTGGGTACAGCCTCACCCCCTCCCTTCCTGAAAGCAGCAGACAGCCATTTCGCGCGTTTTTTTACTGGGTGAAGTGAGCAAACGCCATAGCACAGCAAGCATGGACCCTGCTCTGATCAGTACCGCGATCGTGGATGTTGTAAAAAGTTCACGCATTCTCGTGCTGTCTATGCTGAACCATGAACTGCAAACGCAGGAGAGCAGGCGGCAGCTACGGCAGCGCGGCGACGAGAGTGATGAGGACCTGGAGACTGATTTCTCTGAAACCACGGGCCCCCGCGCTTTGGAGCTCCTGATGGTAATGGGGGAGATTCTATCCATTGCTCGCCGATTTTGGGCCCGGGAAACAAGCACAGACTGGTGGGACCGCATAGTTTTGCAGGTGTGGGACGATTCGCAGTGGCTGCGGAACTTTCGCATGCGTAAGAGCACTTTCTTTGAACTTTGTGACTTGCTTTCCCCTGTCCTGAAACGCCATAATACCAGGATGAGAGCAGCCCTCACAGTGGAGAAGCGAGTGGCAATAGCCCTCTGGAAGCTTGCAAAGCCAGACAGCTACCGGTCAGTCGGGAATCAATTTGGAGTGGGAAAATCTACTGTGGGGGCTGCTGTGTTGCAAGTAGCCAAAGCAATCATTAAGCTGCTGCTACGAAAGGTTGTGACTCTGGGAAACGTGCAAGTCATAGTGGATGGCTTTGCTGCAATGGGATTCCCTAACTGTGGGGGGGCCATAGATGGAACCCATATCCCTATCTTGGCACCGGAGCACCAGGGAACCCAGTACATAACCCGCAAGGGGTACTTTTCAATGGTGCTGCAAGCACTGGTGGATCACAAGGGACGTTTCAACAACATCCACGTGGGATGGCCTGGAAGGGTTCATGACGCTCGTGTCTTTAGAAGCACTACTCTGTTTAAATGGCTGCAGCAAGGGACTTACTTCCCAGACCAGAAAATAACAGTTGGGGATGTTGAAATATCTGTAGTTATCCTGGGGGACCCAACCTACCCCTTGATGCCATGGCTCATGAAGCCATACACAGGCAGCCTGGACAGTGGTCAGGAGTTGTTTAACTACAGGCTGAGCAAGTGCAGAATGGTGGTAGAATGTGCATTTGGTCATCTAAAAGGTCGCTGGAGAACTTTACTTACTCGCTCAGACCTCAGCCAAACCAATGTCCCCTTTGTTATTGCTGCTTGCTGTGTGCTCCACAATCTCTGTGAGAGTAAGGGGGAGACCTTTATGGCGGGGTGGGAGGCTGAGGCAAATCACCTGGCCGCTGATTACGTGCAGCCAGACACCAGGGCGATTAGAAGATCACACCAGGAAGCGGTGAGCATCAGAGAAGCCTTGAAAACGAGTTTCATCATGGGCCAGGGTACGGTGTGACTGCTGTGTTTCTTTCCCCTTCATGAACCTCCCCCTCTGTATTGACTCCTGCTGCAAGCAACCTACCCTCCACCCTTCCATAACAGCTTGCTTATGGAAATAAAGTTACTATCGTTTAAAAACCTTGTATTATTTATTAAAAGTCAGTCCCTGTAAGCAACCCACCCTCCCTCTTGCTTTAAAAAACATGTAATTAAAAATAGATTAAAGAGAAATAACAAGGTGCCCCGGTAGTGGTTTTGGAGGAGGATGGGAGGGAAGAAAAAGACCATTAAGGAAGCCTTGAAAACGAGTTTCATCATGGGCCAGGGTATGGTGTGACTGCTGTGTTTCTTTCCTCTTCATGAACCTCCCCCCCCGTATTGACTCCTGCTGCAAGCAACCTACCCTCCACCCTTCCATAACAGCTTGCTTATGGAAATAAAGTCATTCCCTGTAATCAACCCACCCTCCCACTTGCTTTGAATAGCATGTAATTATAAGAAGAGTAAGAGAAATAAAAAGGTATCCCGGGAGTGGTTTGGGAGGAGTATAGGAGGGAAGAAAAAGTCCATTAAGGACATTTCAATGTAATGACAGCCTTTTGGTTGGACTGTCCACGGGGGTGGAGTGGGCAGGTGCAGAAAGCCTTCCCCCACGCGTTTTTACACGTCTGGGTGTGGAAGATATGGAACATGGTGAGTACTGAGGGAGGTTAAACATGGGCTGGAGTGGCACTCTGTGACCCCGCAGCTCTTCCACCAGACTTTGGAGGATGTCAGTTTGATCGCGCAGCAGCTCCAGCGTTGCATCCCGCCACCACTGATCTTCCTGCCTACACCTCTGATCTTCCTGCCGCCACATCTCATCTCGAGCATCCCTCCTGTCCTCACGTTGGTCCCTCCTGTCCTCACGTTCACTGGCATCTTTCCTGTACTTTGCTACCACGTCTTTCCACTCCCCCAGATGAGCTCTTTCATTGCAGGTTACTGCCATGATTTCTGTGAACATCTCATCCCGTGTCCTCTTCTTCCTACTCCTTATCTGAGCTATCCTTCGGACTGGAGTAGGGAGGCTTGAAAAATGTGCAGCTACATGAGTGGGGGAAAAAAGTGATAGAAGGATCATAAGAGATACATTTCACAAAACAATGGTTATACTATTTCACAGTGAACTACAGTATTCACCGTATGTAGCACGTCACTTCACTACAAGGTCGCCTTTGGATTCTTTTAGTATTTAGTGCCTGCGGCTGTGGTGTAACAGATCAACACAGATGCAGGTCCAGGGATTACAAATCAGCTTGCAGGCGGACATGGTAAGGCATACATCTAATGGCAGATCACCCTACAACCTCCCCCTTTCCCCCCACCCCTGGCTATTAGCAGGTAAAATTCATGCTGGGCAGCCAAACTGCTAAAAAGCACATCTTTTGCTTTTTTCTTATGCCATCAGAAAGGTTAAGCACTAGAGGAAATTGTGAATTGTTTTCCCCCCCACTCTGCAGTCTGCTGTAATGGCAGGTCACTGAAACCTTACCCCCTCCCCCTTTCCCCCCTCCCTTGGCAATTAGCAGCGAAAATTCCTGCTGCCCAAATGCTAAAAAGCTCAGCGCCATTAGAGACACCTCCCTGTAGGAATGGGCAGCTTTTTCCCTTCCCCCTGCATTGCTAACTGCAAGGGAAGGATTTCTTTTAAGCCGCAGAAAAGCATCACCGTAGGAATGGTCATCTCTGTCCCCTTAATAAAATACATTAATTTTTACCAGGTGATCATGAACGATATCACTCTCCTGAGGATTACAGACAGAGAAAAAGAAATTATGCTTCCTGAATGCCAGCAATCCCCGGGACCATACGCAGCTAGGCTTTGTCATGCAATGATACCTGATTATGTGCTCCAGGCATGGCGTGGCAAAGTTTCGTACCATGGTGGACGGAATAAGGCTGCCCTGCCCAGAAACCTTCTGAAAAGGCTTTTGGGGTACTTCCAGGAGTGCTTCATAGAGACGTCCCTGAAGGATTTCCGCTCCATCCCCAGACATGTTAACAGACTTTTCCAGTAACTTTAATGCCTGCTAATGCATGCCAAGCCCTCATGGCAAATCAATCATTAAAAAATGCTTGCTTTTAAGCTATGTTTTATATTTACAAAGGTACACTCACCAGAGGTTGCTTCCATGGCTTCATTGTCTGGGCTAGTGGCTTGGGAGGGCTGGGAGTTTAATTCTGTCTGGGTCACGAAAAGCTCCTGGCTGTTGGGGAGAATGGAATGCTGTGTGCTTTCAGCAAGGTCTTCTTCCTCTTCCTCCTCGTAATCTTCCCCCTCCGCTGAATCCTCAGCCATGGGTGAGATTATTACCCCCACCTCGGAATCCACAGACAAGTGGGGGCTTGTTGTGGCAACCCCCCTAAAATTGCATGCAGCTCCGCGTAGAAGTGGCATGTTTTTGGCCCAGATCCGGATCTGCCATTTGCTGCTTTGGTTTTCTGGTACGCTTGTCTGAGCTCCTTCACTTTCACTCTGCACTGCACTGAGTCCCTGATATGGCCTCTCTCCCTCATGGTATTGGAAATTTTTTCAAAAGTTTTTTCATTTCGTCTACTGGAACGCAGTTCTGATAGCACAGAATCTTCTCCCCATACAGCGATCAGATCCAATAACTCCTGTGTGGCCCACGCTGGAGCTCTTTTCCTATTCTCAGGAGACTGCATTGTTACCTGTGCTGCTGAGAGCTCCACGCTGGCCAAACAGGAAATGCAATTCAAAAGTTCCCGGGGCTTTTCATGTATACCTGGCCAGTGCAGTAGAGTTCATTTACCTGTCTAGAGTGGCCACTGGTGCACTGTGGGATACCTCCTGGAGGCCATTAACTTCGATTTCCATCCACACTAACCCTAAATCGATTTAGTAATATCTAAATCGATTTAACGCTGTTTAAATCGATTTAACGCTGTAGTGTGGACAAGGCCTTAGTGGACTTCTCATTTATTACTGAGGTGTAGTCACCTTAAAACAAAGCATACTGACATAAAACCACTTTTTGGATATAATTTTAAAAAGAGAGAGGGTGACATTCTATAAACTAAGACATAACTTCAAATGAATCCAGTACCTCTTACAGTACAGAAATGTCATCTTCTTGGTATAGGAGCTTCTCTCACCCCTACCACTTGTCAAGACTTATAGCCTGTAAGGTATAGTAATCAGTTCTGTAAAAGTGGTGCCTCATTCCCATTTTAGATGCCTGAACTACTGAACTCTCTAGTGGAAGAAACATCTGTAAAGCAGCATGTATGCATAATTTACAATGTAATACTTATACTTTACACTTACCTAGCACATTTTGCCTCAGGATTATAAAGTGCTTTACAAATATTATTTAATTTATCCTTCCAACAGTCCTGTGAATATACAGCTATTAGTATTCTCCAGAAGAGGCAGTGGTGTGCGAGGAATGAACATTTTTGAAGTTACCCAAGACCTTTCATGTTACTGTCTCAATTTCTGCCTAACCCAAATGGAGATGAAATTTACTGAAATAACTCAGACGGATATTATGAGGAATAATTAGTTATGTTTTGTACAGTGCTTTGAACACTTCAAGTGTGAAGTATTGTTTTACAGATAGATAAAGTGAGGTGCAAAAAAGCTTAAGTGACTGGTCTAAGGTAACACAGCAAGTCAGTGGCAAAGCTGGAGGTAGAACTGAGAAGTCATCACACCCAGTCTACTGATGTCACCACCAGACTATGCTCTCTCTCGATTCGATAAGGCTCATCACAGGAGCTCAAGTCTTGCCATCAATTTGTGTTTTTTTAAATATAACGGTTGAAGTGTTTTCTTGCTTAATTTTCCTTTTTCTTTTAAGATGACCACTGTCTGCTTTGGGAACTTGGAAAGAGCTGGCACTACTTCTTGACTTTCCAGTCAGATTCTGCCAGTCAGGCCGCACTGCTCCCAGCTTCCTTTATAATATTAAAGCAGTGTTCCAAATCAAAGCTGGCAAGAGGAAAATTTGCTCAAATAACGTCTTAGCACATTAAAATCTAACGCCTGCTCCCATTGAAGCCAACGGCAAAACTCCCATTATTATTTGTATATTGCAAATGACGTGCTCTGTGCCATAGAGTACAAAAAAGCAAAATCAGTCACACTGCTCTGAACCGCTTACAGTGGGAACAGTACCAGGCCTTAAAGATTCCATGGAGTCTCTGTCTTGAGCTTCTTCTAATTTGAGGCCCTGTAAAAGTGGGGTCCTTTCCTCTCCTTAAGCAGAAATATGTCTATTTTAACCGGCATTCACTGCACTGGAAATTTAGCTTTGGGATTTTTAGTGACTTTGTGAACACATCCCCTGTGTGCGCTTTTGTTTCAAATGAATGGTGGAAACGGGAGAACTTTGCATTCTGAATGTGTGGTGTTCTGTTGTCAAACTGGCCCCTTCCTCCTTTTTTCCAGTCAGGAAGAGTTAAGCAAATTAATTTTCACTAAATTTAGTTCTAACCTTCAGTATTTTAAATTGCAATTGAACCTTTGTTCTTAGAGATACACGGTCACTTTTGTTTTTAACAAATAGGTCAAATAACCAGAGAGTTTGCCTCTAGCTACTTTGTACAAAAACAAAACAAAAATCTATTAAGCCTATGAAAGGCTTTTTAGAATTTACAGTTCAAGCCTGTGCAGCTCTTAGTGCATTAAATAATAATCGCTTCCGTAGTCATAATTTTAAAAAATTCTGGCAAGGAAAACATAAATTACATTTAAGGGTGAATCTAAATAACTGGCAACATTGAGTAACGAAAACCAGCATAATATAAGAACAAGTAAGAAGCCTCTGACACTAATGGCTGCCTTGTTTCTTGAGCCAAACATTCTTTCATCATTATATGAGAATTTAACTGAGATGTCTGCATCAGCATCAGAGTACTCCATATAACTCATAAAACAAGCAGTGATCCACTCTCAATTTCACGTTATTTACTAGTCCAGAATTAAATCATAGAGGTAACAGCTAACTTATTTGTACAGTTTTATTTACATTCAAATATATCTTGGTTTTTCATAACTTTAAGCATCAGTTTTGTGACTGAGGCACTTGTTGTTCCTGTCGCTTGTTACTGTAGAACCTCTCATCTCAGGAGACCTGCATTTATATTCTTCCTTAAGTTATTAGCAAGATGTTGATGACCTCTTCCTAGATGGTAAGTGGACTTCAGACTACAAAATAGCAAGGACTGAGGGTATGTTTAGACTGCAATCAGAGGGTGTGACTGCAGTTCAAGCTGACATCCCCAAGTTAGCTTTAATCTCGCTAGCATGGGTCCCAGAGCAGTGAAGTTGTGGCAGCATGAGCTTCAGCACTGGCTCTGCAAACCCACTCAGAACCCTGGGTAATTACTCTCAGGGCTAGTCCATGCTGAAGCATGATCTGCCACAGCGTCACTGCTCTGGGACCTGAGTTAGCGAGATTAAAGCTAGCATGTGTTTTTCTGCTCAAGTTGCAGTCAGACCCAGTGACTGCAGACAAGACATCTCCTGAGTGTGCTGACAGGCCTACACAAAGCTTGAGTTAATGGGCATTATGCAGGGAACTATGTGGGAACTGGGAGGATAGAATCGTAGGCAGGAGGAATGTCACAGCCCATCCATATTCATCATTCCAGTCCCTTGGCTAGAATAGAAGCATGGGCCCCATTTGTGCCATCTACTTGGAGGTTTATCACATTGGATCCACATAATCCTGTTTGCTCCTCCTCTATTTCATCTCTGTCTCCCTCATCTGCACTGGGATATGTGGAGGTCACACAGCCAGCTGCTGCACTTTGCAGGGAGTGCAGAACATTTCTTCACACTTACTCCTTGGCCATACAACTGTGGACATACACCGTTAAAATGTTAAACTATCGTTTGAAAGTAGTTACCATTACAACAGTATCACAGGTATATAGGCTGTTGGAAGATAAAGACATTACCACAGCATTACAGACATTCTCGATACAAATAACTTTCAGACAGTAGAGGTGGAGTTTTTAAAGTGTTTGCCATTGATCTTACTCTGCTCTAGTTTAAGTCAATGGGACCATATGGAATTAGGCCAACACTAGGGATTTTTGAAAATTCCATCCTAGATGGCAACAGTTTAACACTATATCCACATGCAATGGAATCACTACTGTTGCAATGCATAGAAGAGGGACATCTGTGGCTGCTGCACCCACGGGTCCATTTCATGCCATTGAGCATGACTGGTAGACTGGGACAGGGAGGCTCAGAGCTTTGTTTTGTCACTTTTAATTTCAATTTAGACACAAAATTTTGCAAGGAATATTTACATATATATATTCTTTGCATAATTTTGTGTCTAAATTGAAATTAAAGGCAACAAAACAAAGCTCTGGTTAGAGCAAGGAATACAGAAGGCACATATTATACAACCTTCTCCTTAGTCATGCCCATGTACCTTAACTCTGACCTCCAGTGTAAAATCCTTGCTATTCCAGTCCTGAGCCCCGGTCCCAGTCTACAAGTCATGCTCAATGCTCATGCTCTCTCTATATATACACACAGCCAAATTCTTTATTTGGGCTGAAATCACAAATCTGTAAAGATAATAAGCAGAGATGGATTTATACCTTATAAATAATTGCTCAAGTGATCCCAGCTGACACTATAGCATTGGCCATAATACCTCTTACCTTTCAGTGTATAATAGGTTTGCCTGTAGATCTAAGATGAGGGTTAATGGGATGCCTTCAGTAATGTGGTTTATTTCAGACTCACTCTGAATTTCAGCATATCCTTTGCTATGTTTCCAAAGACAGAAAATTCTAAATCCACAGATGATTTTCAAAAGCAATTATGCTTGAGTTGCAAACCTTCAGATTCCCATCTCAACTATGCACAGACCACCCTTCATACAAAAAAAAGTCACCAAGGACCTGATATAACTCCCATTGACTCATCTCCAAAGTGACTATTAGGGGTCAGTATTACATTTTGAGGGCTGCTGTACCACAAGGAGAGGGATTCGTCCCTAAGGGAGGCCATGAGGCCATCCTTCCACAGGGGCTCTGCTGTGGGAAGGCAGCTTATATTTGAATTAGTGTCTTTTTGCTTTAGCCACTCACCTCACCTGATCTGTCCCCATTAGGCACACCTTGCTCCACTGCAATCCCTCTCAGCATGAACTTTCTGCTGGCAGTAGTGTTGGGTCTAAACTTTTGGTGAACTTTGGAGCCAAAAAAACACCCAGACTGGCCGTCTCTGCATAATCCTTTCTGAACCTTTTTTTTGAACAAAGCACTGACCTGCAAACTACTCATGACACCCCCTTCTTCAAGTAGCCATTAGCCTTTATCTCTATGCATTTACTTGTTAAACTTGCTTTTCCTGTAAAATCTTGATTGATTATGCATGACCATTATCTTTTATTAATCACTTTGTTTACTTCTGTGTATAAATATTGATGCTCACCCCTAATAAAGGGGCCACACTTATTCTAAAGCTTTTGGGGTAGTGTGAGCCCGTTGATCAACGCATTGCTGTCTGGTCTCTGACAGAATTGTGTGCCCAAATTCCAACTCCGCACGAACTTGGGTGTTGGAGAGGTGAGTGAGGACTTGCTTTATTACCTAACAATTTGGGGGCTCGTCCGGGATTCCTTCTGGTGCGGTACCTCTGTCCAGTGGTCAGACCACTCATATATGAATTGGCAACGCGCCACAGGATATTTCTCCCAGCCAATTCAATATTGAGGGGTCATGTATTGGACAGCAGGGTAAACGCCAGTTGGAGGGCTCCTGTCAGACACCGTGGGTCAAGGGACTAGCGTGCCTCTTGAGAGTCCATTGGGGATTGTAAATAAGTTATGGAACGAAGGGAAACTCCCAGTACAGACAGGAATGTCTAGGAAGAAGTTGTACACACTATGTGTAAGGAATTGGACTGGGTATACCGCGGTATTGGCCGACTCGGAGATGAGGTGGCCTTCGTATGGCTCTTTCGAACAGGCTGCCTTAAGAGGAGTAAAGAGCCAGATCGAAAAAGACCATCCGGGACAGTTATGTTACTGGTTTTGTTGGGACACAGCAGCAGAGCTGTGGAAATCTTTAAAAATTATGGCAGTCAGGTACTCTCCCGAGAGTGAACCCCCTCCAGGTTATTTCGATGAAGGGTGTAGACCACGGCGTGTTTTGACTCGTCAGCTGGTCCCCTCTGCACCTGCCCCTATTCCTCCGCAGGGGGACTCTCTCCTTGTAGCAGAGGGGAATCTGCAGGATCCCAGATTGGAATTTGTGCAGAAGGATGAGGAGGAATTGGAGGGGCAAACCTCGGGAGGAGTAGTTACTAGGCTTAGGTCCAAGCAGGTACAGCAGGGTGCATGACCCCCCCCCTGAGGATAGCCCAGAGGATGTCTCCATCAAATCTCTTGCGAATAATAAAAGTATGGTTATAGAGATGCCTTTACAGGTGCACGATCAACCTTATATGGGCAATGATGGACGATTGCAACATGCTAGTATTGTGGAATATAAAGGATGGCTAGAATGGGATTTGAAAGAGTGGGGACAGTTGTCAGGGTCTTTTGGGGAAAATCCCCGAAAGATCATAGAACTTCTAGAAAGATTGTTTTTAAGTTATAATCCTACTTATACGGATGTGGATCAGTTGTTAAGTAGAGTTTTGACCGGAGAAGAACGTAGTAGATTGTGGATGGCAGAAAGGACATGGGGAGATAGCAATGCAGCTAATTTTACTTGGATGGATAGGCGGGATCTGGCCGCTGGCTGGAATCCCCTAGACTGGACTCAGCTAAGGCTGACTCAGCTGCAAACAGACCGAGAGCGATTGTTAGAGAGACTCAAGGAAATGGCTCGCCGCTCGCCTAATCAGGCTAAGTTCATGCAGATTCGGCAGGAATCTGATGAGCCGCCCAGAAAGTTCTGGTCGAGGCTATTGGAGGGGGCCCGAATGTTCACTCAGATGGATCCTGAGAGAGAAGCAGACCACCCTACTCTTATTTCATTTTTTGTGAATCAGTCGGTGCCCCCTGTAAGGGATTACTTCTTAAAGTTTCGCCCTGGTTGGGGAGGTGAGTCAGTCACTTCAGTGTTGGAAGTAGCTGATTTTGCCTGGGAGAAAGAAAGGGAAAGTAGTAAAAAGAAAGAGAAAAAGGAAGAATATAGGCTGATGGCTTTAGCTTTTCACGGTGGTGTTCGAGGCAAAGGCCGTGGCTGTGGCAGGGGATTCCAGGGTGCCCGGGGAAGAGGGTCCTGGCGACCCCAGCCATCAGGAAATTGTTTTCAGTGCGGACAGCCTGGTCACTTTAAACGTGAATGCCCCTGGGGACGCCCAGAGGGTCTGGTTGCATCCGCAGATGCTTATACAAGTGAGGAATACACCCCTGCACCACCAGCTCAGCCCATCCCCCAGGCCTGGATCAACTACGGGAAACAGCAGCAGCCGCAGCAAACTCAGCCTCCTCAATGACGGTACCCCGGGGGCGAAGGCAAACAATGTGATGGTCTTATTTCCTTAATGTCTTTAGCCGGCTCCTTTCTCACTTTCTCCCCTCCCAGCAAAGAGCCTCGTTTAACCCTTTCAGTCCAGGGACTGCCTGTCTCTTTCCTCATTGATACTGGGGCTACTTTCTCTCTTTTAAATCATGCCCCCTCTCCCTGGCTATCCTCTGAGGTTAAAACTGCGACTGGGGTGGAGGGCAACCCACAGTCTCTGGGACTCACTTTGCCTTTGAATGTTATTTATGCTGATAAATGTTTTTCTCACCGTTTTCTTTTTTCCCCAGCTTGTCCGATCCCTTTGATGGGCCGGGATTTACTCTGTAAGCTTGAGGCTACTTTAACCTGCACTCCTGAAGGGGTAGGATTATTGATGACAGTGTTAGGAGATTCGGCCCCTACTCAGGGTAATTGGGAAACACCTCTCTCTCTCTCCCCTGACCTCACTGACTTGCCTTCAACCCTCTGGGGAATTTCTGACACTGATGTTGGCCTGCTCCTTTCGGCAGAGCCCGTAAGGATTCAGGTAAAGCCTTCCTTAACCCCCCCGTCAGTCCCTCAATACCCCCTGTCTCTGGAAGCCCGGGAGGGCATCCGCCCCATTATTGAGGGATTCATTGCACAAAAGCTAGTCCGCCCTCAGCGCACTCCCTGTAACACCCCTATACTGCCTGTCAAAAAGCCTCCTAAAAAGGACGGAGACCCTGTTCGTTGGCGCTTTGTACAGGATCTACGAGTTGTTAATCAGTATGTGGTCCCTCTTCATGCAGTAGTTCCTGACCCAGCTACTATCATCAGCCAAATCCCCTGGGATGCTGAGTGGTTCACTGTTATTGACTTAAAATCAGCTTTTTTCAGCATTCCTGTGCACCCAGACTCTCAGTATCTCTTTGGTTTCACCTGGGAGGGACAAAGTTATGTCTGGCAACGACTTCCTCAAGGCTACAGAGACAGCCCCACGATTTTCAGCCAGTGCCTCCGCCACAACTTGGAAGGTTTCACCAGTCCGCAGGGATCCACATTGGTCCTATACGTAGATGACATCCTATTAGGTAATCGCGAAGAAGCTGCCCTCCGCATCGATGGTAAGGCACTTTTATTATACCTACACACCAGAGGCCACAAGGTAGACCCTAAAAAGATTCAGTGGGTCTCACAGAAGGTCCGATATCTGGGCTTCCTGTTAACCCCAGAAGGAAGACAGATGGACCCAGCCCGCATAAAGACTATTCAAAACTGCCCTCTACCGAACACCAAGAAACAACTTCGAGGTTTCTTAGGATTAATTGGCTTCTGTCGCCCCTGGTTGCCGTCCTGCGGGGAGTTAAGCAAACCGCTCCACCGACTCACTGCTAACCTTGCTCCTGACCCTTTGCAGTGGTCCCCGGACACTATTCAAGCCTTTCAGTTACTCAAGGACAGTGTGGCCTCCTCCATGTCTCTCCGCCCCCCCAATTACAGCAAACCCTTTCACCTTTTTGTCCACGAGAGGGGCGGAATTGCTAGTGGTGTCCTTACCCAGCTGAGCGGGCCCCACCATTTCCCGCTTGCTTTTTACTCTCAGCAAATCGACCCTGTCGCTCAGGGAACCCCATCCTGCACCCGGACTCTGGCAGCAGCTGCCCTGCTGATCACAAAGGCAAAGAGCCTAACCCTGGGTCATTTTACCACGGTTTGGACCTCTCATGCCTTGTCAGCCCTTCTGCGTAGGGGCACAACCCAAGTCTTTTCGGCCCATCGTCAGCAACAGCTAGAGGCCGAACTCTTAGAAGACACTAACCTAATTTTTGAAAGGTGTGGACCCCTTAATCCAGCTACCTTGCTTCCTGACCTGCCAGTCCCCCAGGACCAGCACGACTGTGTGAAAGTAGTTTACAGCATCTTACAGATAAGAGACAACCTGTTTGACGTGCCACTGGACAACCCCGATTGCATCCTCTTCTCGGACGGAAGCTCCTTCTATGTTGATGGCAAGCGTTTCACTGGTTATGCTGTCACCTCTGAATGGGACATTCAAGAGGCCGCCTCACTGCCAGGCAACTGGGGAGCCCAAGCCGCTGAACTCTATGCCCTGGCCCGAGCTTGCCAGTTGGCCGCTGGTAAGACCGTTACCATTTTTACTGATAGCAAATATGCTTTTGGAGTTGTGCATTGTCATATCCACCTCTGGAAGTTTCGAGGTTTCCAGACAGCTGCCGGTAAACCCATTCAGCACCTCCCCCTCATCCACAAGCTTTTGGACGCCCTCCAAAAACCCTCTGTCCTGGCTGTAGTTCACTGCCGGGCCCATACTAAAGATAGCAGCCCCGTTACCCGTGGGAATGCCCTGGCTGACGCCTCCGCCAAGAAGGCTGCCACCTTACCTTTAGCCATGCCCACATTGGCTATTGAAACCTCCTCCTTTACTCCACCGCACCCCGTACCAGTACCCGCTGCTGAACTAAAATCATGGGAAAGCCTCGGGGCCACTCTGGTCAAAGGGACCTGGCTTATGCCAGATGGCCGAGCCTGCCTCCCTCGCTCCACGTACCCCGTGGCAGTTCGCTGGCACCATGATAAAGGGGGTCACTACGGCACGCACGCCCTCGTGGACACTATCGCTCGCTTTTGGTATGCTCCAGGCATTCAACCCTATTGCCTATCAATAGTGAAAGCATGCAGCACATGTCAGCGTAATGGACCTGCTCCACCTCTTAACAAAATTAAGGGTGGAAGACCTCCACCTGCTGCTCCATTTCAACATCTTCAGATTGATTTTGCAGATATGCCAAAGGCTTTTGGGAAAAAGCACCTCCTTGTTTTGGTTTGCCCTCTGACTTCCTGGGTCGAAGCTTTTCCTACTGCTAATTGTACTGCTGCCACAGTGGCGAAGATTCTCCTTAGGGATATTGTACCCCGTTTTGGCATCCCTCTTGTGCTCGACTCAGATCGCGGACCTCACTTTACTGGTCATGTCCTTGGCCATTTAGAACAAGGACTGGGCATTTCACACTCCTTTCATACACCCTACCACCCCCAGTCTAGCGGGAAAGTTGAGCGTATGAATAGGGAACTTAAGTTTACATTGGCTAAATACTGTCAGGAAACAGGATTAAAGTGGCCTCAGGTACTTCCCTTGGTCCTGTTTCACCTTCGTACTCGCCCAACCCGCGCATTGGGATTATCCCCCTTTGAACTGCTCTATGGACACCCCCCTTTCAAAGGCGGGGCGCTACCACGTGCTGATGTTTCACTATTGGGAGGGGATCATATGACTGCGTGTCAGTTTCTCTCCCTACAGGCTCGCCTCCGTACCCTTTGGAAAGCCTCGCAGTTTTCCCAGACCATGCCGCTGGAGGAACAAATCCACCCGTTCCAACCAGGGGACTTCGTCTGGGCCAAAAAGTTCGTTCGTGACGACACCCTCCAGCCAAGGTTTACTGGACCCCACCAGGTTCTTTTGACAACCCAGACTGCAGTGTTCCTGGAAGGACGCAAATCTTGGATCCACCACTCCCACGTCAAGCCAGCCGTAGTGGACCACAGCGACGGACCAGCAGCTCTTGTCACCACTGAGGACACTGCCTTCGACCAGTGGACCAGCTTACCTCTCTCAGACATTAGACTTAAATTAACTCGAAAAAAATGAGAGGACCCTTTATTCTGACAACTGTATGTTTTTTATGCTTTTTTAGTTTATTTTCTGCTTATGAAGATAATGCTTTTATTAGATATTCCCACGAGGTTAAAACTCGTATTTTAGGAAATAGAAGTGATTGCTGGGTATGTACTCAATTTCCAGTAAATGCAGCACAGGGACTCCCCTTCACACCCATTCCCCTAACCACTGCTAATATGACTTGGATGCCACCGACTAGAATAAAAGATCCAGTCCAACCCAATCTTACATGGGACAAAACAGAAGTGCCAATTAACAAATATCTCAGGGTAACCAATCAAACAGGATCACTGTGTTTTGTTAAAGAAAAAGGGTCAACTTTTGTGGGAACAAGTAAATGCAACATATATTTTAATGGCACCACCTTTAGTAAAAATCTTGGCTTCAAGCCTTGCGCATCCCACTTATCCCATATGTGGATCCCTCACCCCGATCCAACCTTTTCAACTTTTTCATGGAGGGGCAGGTTTTCAGAGTCAGTTTTTAAAAAGCCCTGCTCAGATCTCGAGGGTGTCCAACTAATTGTTAAAGGATACACAATTGCCTTCTACAACTGCTCAAGCAGTACTACACTGCCCTTTGAGGACAACACTACCAAATTGTGCCTCTGCAGTTCACACAACGACCCCTCTGCGTTACCGGGGGAACAGTGGTACAACGGGTGGTGGGTTACCTCCTACTTTGAGAAATGGAATACCCAAAACGCATTATATGGAACATACTGGGTGTGCGGGCCCAAGGCTTATTATTTTCTCTCCCCTGATTGGGCAGGGTCATGTTATTTGGCATGGCTAGCACCGCCTTCTCGGATCTCCCTCACTCCCCCTCATTTTCCCCACGTTCGTAACATCTGTGAAACTGACAGAGATATTAATCTCCGTGATGGTTTGTCCTGGCAGCGGTGGGCTGGTCACACTAGCTTGAAGGGTGCCATCATCCGTCTACAGGGACTATTAGAATCTTTGACCAATGAAACTGCAACCCTATTTGAGAATCAGGCCGGGGAAATGTCCCAGCTGCGCCAGTTGGCTTTGCAAAACAGAATGGCTTTAGATATGATGTTAGCAGCCCAGGGAGGAACTTGCGCCCTCATAAATGAAGAATGCTGTGTTTTTGTAAATGACACCTACTCTGACACTTTTCAACGTACCAAACACCTAAGGGAAATGGCTAAAAACTACTCCTCTGGCCAGCCACCTTATGATTGGTGGGGAGCCTTATGGAATTGGCTGCCCGGATTTGGGTGGGTTAAAAACCTCTTGGTGGGTGTTGTTGGGGCCATGGTAGTCCTTATAATACTGTGTTGCTGTATTCAGTGTGTCCCCTCCCTCATAAACTCATGTAAGTCAGTTTATTCTTTTCCCACTTCAGCTAAAAGCCTTACTCTCTCCGAATTGGCCCAGGCTGAAATTGCCAAGCGGCCCTTGAGATCTTGAAATAGGGTGTAGCTTTTTGATTAATAGTTATCTCAAAGCTACAAATGGAGGAATGTTGGGTCTAAACTTTTGGTGAACTTTGGAGCCAAAAAAACACCCAGACTGGCCGTCTCTGCATAATCCTTTCT
Source organism: Gopherus evgoodei (assembly GCF_007399415.2). Taxonomy (NCBI): domain Eukaryota; kingdom Metazoa; phylum Chordata; order Testudines; family Testudinidae; genus Gopherus; species Gopherus evgoodei. Next base: position 325,280,592 of record NC_044322.1, read on the forward strand.
GAACCTTTTTTTTGAACAAAGCACTGACCTGCAAACTACTCATGACACCCCCTTCCTCAAGTAGCCATTAGCCTTTATCTCTATGCATTTACTTGTTAAACTTGCTTTTCCTGTAAAATCTTGATTGATTATGCATGACCATTATCTTTTATTAATCACTTTGTTTACTTCTGTGTATAAATATTGATGCTCACCCCTAATAAAGGGGCCACACTTATTCTAAAGCTTTTGGGGTAGTGTGAGCCCGTTGATCAACGCATTGCTGTCTGGTCTCTGACAGAATTGTGTGCCCAAATTCCAACTCCGCACGAACTTGGGTGTTGGAGAGGTGAGTGAGGACTTGCTCTATTACCTAACAGTAGCAACTGGTGCAGAACCTGACTGAATCCTACCCACAACAAGTAATTATATTTGGCTCCAGCCTGTCTCACTGGTTAGTACGTTCCTACTTTCTTTTTAAATTGCTACTTGTTATTTCCCTAAATGAACTTCCTCTCCTGGACACTCACCAGATTGCTTTACTGGACCCAAACTTTGAGTCCCGTGTGCTCTTGGTATTGTGCAGAGTTTAGGAACCATCTTTCTGGTCTAATACCCCTCTTGACAGTGGGGCACCTGTGGTCCAATTGGTGAGGCCCTGAAACTAGCACCAGCTCTCCCAAACCTTCCCTGTGTCTATTTCTCACTCTCAGGGTTTCATTTAAGCTGTGGACCCTCTGGCTTACGGTTTCCCTCCTCAGGTACTACATGATAGTATAAGCAAGTAAAACACAGACTATGAAATTGAATTTTTAAACACACACTTTACTCACAGAGAAAGCACAAAAGAGTGAGGATTAGCCTTATACACACAGTTCATAAAAATCAATCAGAATTCATAAGTTTTACATAGAAAATTCCTCAAACTTTCACACTACCATTTACTTTTTGAAGGCCTCATCTGAAGCCCATTGACGTCACTGGGAGTCACTCCCTTAACTTCTATAGGCACTGGATCAGGCTAAAATTGCTGAACCAAATATCAGTATTTTACAATCTATCTGTTCAAAATCAACAGTCATTTTAGTGTATTTTTTCTTTATTAGTGCAAAGAGTGAACAATTGTACTTTTTAGCTGCAACATTTTTAATCTGTTCTAATGGGATACTTTCTCCTTACCAAGACAACGTTTGCTGTTGATACTGCTGTCTCCATTTAAGGAAACACCCAGATTTTTTGCTTATGTATTTGAGCCCTCATTTTTCTCCTCATGCATTTTTAATCATCACATGCTGATAATTCTCAGTTTGAAGTAATAGCATAAAGAGACAGATAGTTGTGACAAAGTTCCTCCTCTACCTTGGTGGGTCCTGCGCTTATTGGCAGATTTGCTCACCTCAGTGATCTTCCCCACAGTCTGGGTCAACTCCTCCTCTGTCTGATCAGGAGTTGGGAGGTTTAGGGGGAACCCGGGCCCGCTCTCTACTCCGGGTTCCAGCCCAGGGCCCTGTGAATTGCAGCTGTCTATAGTACCTCTTGTAACAGCTGTATGACAGCTACAACTCCCTGGGCTACTTCCCCATGACTTCATCCAAACACCTTCTTTATCCTCACCACAGGATCTTCCTCCTGATGTCTGATAACGCTTGTACTCCTTAGTTCTCCAGCAGCACACCCTCTCACTCTCAGTTCCTTGTGCCTCTTGCTCCCAGCTCCTCACACGCACTTCCTCTCCTCTGGCTCCTCCCTGCCTGACTGGAGTGAGCTCCTTTTTAAACCCAGGTGCCCTGATTAGCCTGCCTTGATTAGCTGCAGGTGTTTTAATTAGCCTGTCTGCCTTAATTGGTTCTAGCAGGTTCCTGATTACTCTAGTGCAGCCCCTGCTCTGGTCACTCAGGGAACAGAAAACTACTCATCCAGTGACCAGTATATTTGCCCTCTACCAGACTCCCATACCCTACTGGCCGGTCACATATCCCTCCCCCCTGCTCAACACCAAGGGATTGGGCAGCTTGGGATGCCAGACAGTGCACACGTGACAAGCCATCAGTATTGCCATGACGGCTTCCTGCCTTGTGTTCTTCTCCTTGTTCCGCTGCATCCATTGAAGAGGGGCATGATCGGTCACGAGGACATATCTGCGCCCGAGCAAGTAGTAGCGCAATGCTTCCATGGCCCATTTTATGACAAGGCACTCTCTCTCCACCACTGCATATTTTTGTTCCCTCGGAAGGAGTTTCCTACTGAGATACAGAATTGGGTGTTCCTCCTCCCGACCATCTGTGATAGAACAGCCTCCAACCCTACTTCCGATGCATCTGTCTGCAGGATAAATTCCTTGCTGAAAGCAGGGGCTATCAGTACAGAGTTACTGCAGAGGGCAGTCCTTAGGTCTGTAAATGCTTCCTCTGCTGCGTCAGACCATCTGACCAGATCAGGTCCACGGGCTTTTACTCGGTCTGTCAGGGGGCTTGCCCTTGTGGCAAAGTGGGGGATAAATCGTCGGTAATACCCCACTACACTTAGGAATGCCCGGACTTGTTTCTTGCGACGTGGTCGGGGCCAATTTTGGATGGCCTCCAACTTGTTCAGTTGGGGTTTTACCAGACCTTTTCCCACAATGTAGCCAAGATATTTGGCCTCCATAAACCCTACAGTGCACTTGGCAGGGTTTGCTGTAAGTCCAGCTCGCCTGAAGGTATCAAGGACTGCCTCTACCTTCTCTAGGTGAGTTTCCCAGTCTGGGGTATGAATAACCACATCGTCCAAGTAGGCAGCAGCATAACTGTTATGCGGGCATAATAGTTTGTCCATGAGGCGCTGGAAAGTAGATGGGGCCCCATGTAGTCCAAAAGGGAGGACAGTATATTGGAAAAGACCCTCTGGTGTAGAGAACGCAGTCTTTTCCTTTGCATCTTCTGCAAGGGGAATCTGCCAATACCTCTTTGTCAAGTCTAGAGTAGTCAAGTTCCAGGCATTACCCAGACGGTCCACTAGCTCATCTATGCGAGGTATGGGGTACGCGTCAAACTGGTATACTTCATTTAGTTGCTGGAAGTCGTTGCAAAACCTTGTGGTGCCATCAGGTTTGGGCACCAGCACGATTGTGCTGGACCACTGACTGTGGGATTCTTCGATGATCCCCAACTCCAGCAATTTTTTTACTTCTGCTTTTATTTCGTCCCTTTTGGCCGCTGGCACCCGATAGGGCCTCATTGTTATTCTGGCCCCAGGGTTCGTGACGATGTGGTGATATATCTCGGTTGTTGGACCTGGTTTTGTCGAGAACACATCTTGGTTCCGGAAGATCATCTCAGACACCTCATTCTTCTGGTCTGGTGTAAAATTGGGAGACGCACTCACCTGTTTGGAAGGCTTGTTTTCCTGGGTTAGGTCTTTTCGGATAGTTATGCATGCCTCTTGTGCATGCCACGGTTTCAGAAGGTTGATGTGATAAATCTGTTCTTGTTTTTGGTGTCCTGGCTGCCGCACCTTGTAGGTTACTTCCCCCACGAGTTCAACCACCTCATAGGACCCCTGCCATTGGGCCAGAAGCTTGTGTTAATGTCACAGACCTAAGCAGCTTTTGCCCTGGCCTCCATGTTCAGGAAACGAGCCTGCACGTACTCTCAAGCGAGAAACATTTCCAAAAGTTACCGTTGGGGCTAGGCAAATTTAGTGGTCAGCCATTTCCAGGAAACCCCCCCCTTCCTGAGGGTGGTAACGAGGCACCTGTAAATCTCCTAATTAGGAGAAACCTGGCCAAAAACCTGAACATGTCATTACCCTTATAAATTGCCCACCGTGCAAGCAATGGGCAGGGAGAGAGGCAGAAAGCTGTACCCGAAACCGAGCCTGATCAACTCGAGGACTCCCTCGGCTGCGTGTTCTAAGAAGCCTACCCATCTGCCGGTGATGATGAAACTTTTGTGGTTTGTGTGTGTGAGTATGCTTAACTGCTGATTTTGTTACTTCTGCTATTTTTGCTAGCTAACTGAGCCTCTAATCATGTTGTAAGCCGGGGTCTCACGGCAAGCTTTAGTTGTCTTATTGCATTTTGTTTTTATTTAGATGAGTAATTGCATTTATGCTTAATAATAGCACCAATAGCACCCTTACTAACCCTTGGAAGGACCTAAATAACTACTGGGACCTAGAGCGGTACCAGGGTCAGCTTTTGTTTGTAATTGCAGTATTTTTATTATTTGTTCTGGTATTATATTGTAAGCCCAAGTTGTAACTAGTATTAAGTTGTTCCTCATCCTCACCTGTAACCCATTCAATAAACCCTCAATTTTAACCCCACGACTCATTGTTTGCGTTATCCCCATTGCTACCTTCGGGGCACTTGTCACCCCTCCCGAGGGCATCCAGTGATTGAACCTCCGCCCTATCCCAATGCTCATTACCCGGTAGATAACGGGCACCTTGTGACCATATCAGTGGAGCGAGGGGCGAGAGTAATCAGTAATCAACAGCTTGCTTTCTGCCGTGGGTACCAACACCATCACCCGATCCCCTGGTTGGAACTGTCAGACTTTTGCCTGGCAATTGTAATAGGCTCTCAGGGCCTCCTGGGCCTTTTCCAAATGTTCCTATACAATAGGGGTGACACGAGCTATCCGGTCTCGTATCTGTATTACATGTTCTATTATATTTCTCCCCCCATTGGGTTCTCTTCCTACATCTCTTTGGCGATGTCTAGTATGCCACGGGGGTGACGTCCATATAATAACTTGAAGGGGGAAAACCCAGTTGAGGTCTCAGATACCTCCAGGATAGCGAACATAAGGTAGGGCAGTAGGGTGTCCCAATCCTTCCCGTCCTGACTTACCACCTTCTGTATCATAGCCTTGAGGGTTCGGTTAAACCTTTCTACCAACCCATCAGTCTGCGGATGGTAAACTGAAGTTCTCAGGGTATGTATATGGAGCAGTGTACAGAGGTCCTTCATTAACTTTGACATAAATGGGGTTCCTTGGTCTGTTAATCTCTCCTTTGGTAGCCCCACTCGGGCAAAGATCTCCACCAGCTCTTTAGCTATCGTTTTAGAGGCTGTGTTCCGCAGGGGGACAGCTTCTGGGTAGCGAGTAGCATAGTCCAAAACAACAAGTATATATTGGTGGCCCCGAGCCATCTTCTCCAGGAGTCCCACTAGGTCCATGGCTATTCGCTCAAAAGGGACCTCTGTGATGGGAAGGGGTACTAAAGATGCCCTCAGGTGGGGATGGGGACTGTGCAGCTGACACTCCGGGCAGGACGCACAGTACCTCCGCACTTCTTCATATACTCCGGGCCAGAAGAACTGTCATAGGACTCATGCCAGGGTCTTCTCTACCCCCAGGTGCCCCCCAAAAAGATGACTATGAGCAAGACTTAATACAGCGTTCTGGTGTTTTTGAGGTACTAAGATCTGCTGTACCTTCTGCCCCTGTACTGGTGCAACGCGGTATAAGAGATTCTTCTTCATTATCAAGTAGGGTCCTGGTCCCTGGGTTCTCCCTTCCACAGGGACCCCATCAATTTCAATCACCTCCTTCCTAATGTTGTCGTACCTTGGGTCTTCGGCCTGGTTCCGTACAAAATTTCCTCTCCTGGGGCTAATCTACCCAAGATCTAGGGGCCCAGTCTCTGTTGCCTCTACTGGTTCAGAAGGGTTAGGGTAGGGGTCAGACTCAGGTGCTTCTCCCTCTTGGGTGGCCTTCTTTTCAGCTGCTTGAGTCTGCCTACCTACGAGAGCGATCCTCTGGTTTTGGGCCAGTATTCGGGTTCCCAAAGCCTTAGCTGCCCTCCTTTCCCTTTTTGACTTTCTACCCTGTCTGGGAATGGAAAATAAATCTGGGGATATTTCAGAGAAGACTAGGGATTGACAGTCTACTGTGGATGCCTCATTAACTTCAGGGTTCCCCCCTTTCTCCAATCCTCCTACTGGGAGTAAGTCTCCAAACCCTGGGAAGTCCCTCCCTATGAGCACCGGGTATGGGAGTTTAGGGACTACACCTGCTGCTACCTCAATAGTGTTCCCCTGAATCTCAATTTTTACTGGGACAGTGGAGTAATAACCAACTGCCCCATGGACGCATGTTATCCCCATATGCTTAGCCCGCAGCAGCTGACTACACTTCACAAGCTTCTCTGAGACAAGAGTGATAGCACTCCCCGAATCAACCAGTGCTGTGGTCTCTACCCTATTTAGCTTTACTGGTTTGGTATACATATGTGGGGTTAGTGAGACCCCCACGAGGTGAATTACGGAGCATGGGTCTGCCCAGTTCCCCAGGTTACACTGCATAGGCTCCTCAGCATTGGGACACTGTGCAGCTATATGTCCCCACTCCCCGCAGGCATAACATCTGTATGCAGCCCTAGGCATTCCCCGGTCTCTTGGTTTGGGCAATCTAACATCATGATCCTCTTCTCCCTCTATGCTCCGACTCTTTGTGGCCTCTGGTGAGCCTTCAGCCCCTCTCTTTTTCCACCTGGGCCCTCCTGGTGGCCCAGTCATCCGAGCTCTAGGGCTTGATGCTGCTAGTTTAACCCGGGGTGCCTCTTCCTTAACTGGTCGGGTCAGCTCCCTCACCGTCCTTCACCTCTCTACCAGTGCAACAACCTCATCATAGGTGGAGGGTTCGTTCTGGCTTACCCAAGCACGACGGTCTGGCGGTAGTCTCCTCATGTATCAGTCAATGACCAGAAACTCTAATATCTTTTCCGGACTCCGGGACTCCATTAGCAACCACTTTCGTGCAAGATGGATGAGGTCATACAATTGGGACCGCGGGGTTTTGTTTTCCTGGTACCTCCACTCATGATACCGTTGGGCCCGCACTGCGGTCGTTACCCAAGATCTGGCCAGGATCTCTGTTTTCAGCTGGGGGTAGTCTGCTGCAGCCTCTTCAGGCAGATCATAGTAAGCCTTCTGGGCCTCCCCACACAGGAATGGGGCAAGGATGCCAGACCACTGATCTCGAGGCCAGGCCTCCCGTAGGGCTGGCCTCTCAAAGGCGAGAAGGTATGCCTTTTCATCATCCTTCTGTGTCATTTTCTGCAGCCAATGGCTGGCCTGTATGATCTGCATCCCGTCATGGCCGCGGTTCAGCTCTGTAAGGGTCTTTACCTGGTTTACCAGTTCCCGCAACATAGCCTGGTCTTGAGAAGCCTGGTCCTTCAGCAGGCAATTAGTCTCTTGCTTCAGCCGCACTGCCTCCTGTTGGGCAGCTCCCTGGACATGGGTAGCCTCCTGCTGGGCCATCGTAGCTTGTATCAATGCCCGTACTAAGTCATCCATTGTGGTAAAAAAAAAAATAAACCCTCTACCTTTTTTTTTTAAATCACCCTCCTTCTTCTGCCGCGCTGTGCACACCAAATCCCACTTCTGACACCAGTTGTGACAAAGTTCCTCCTCTACCTTGGTGGGTCCTGCGCTTATTGGCAGATTTGCTCACCTCAGTGATCTTCCCCACAGTCTGGGTCAACTCCTCAGGAGTTGGGAGGTTTGCAGGGAGTCTGATCAGGAGTTGGGAGGTTTGCGGGGAACCTGGGCCCACCCTCTATTCCGGGTTCCAGCCCAGGGCCCTGTGGATTGCAGCTGTCTATAGTACCTCTTGTAACAGCTGTATGACAGCTACAACTCCCTGGGCTACTTCCCCATGGCCTCCTCCAAACACCTTCTTTATCCTCACCACAGAATCTTCCTCCTGATGTCTGATAATGCTTGTACTCCTTAGTTCTCCAGCAGCACACCCACACCCTCACCCTCTCACTCTCAGCTCCTTGTGCCTCTTGCTCCCAGCTCCTCACACGCACTTCCTCTCCTCTGGCTCCTCCCTGCCTGACTGGAGTGAGCTCCTTTTTAAACCCAGGTGCCCTGATTAGCCTGCCTTGATTAGCTGCAGGTGTTTTAATTAGCCTGTCTGCCTTAATTGGTTCTAGCAGGTTCCTGATTACTCTAGTGCAGCCCCTGCTCTGGTCACTCAGGGAACAGAAAACTACTCATCCAGTGACCAGTATATTTGCCCTCTACTAGACTCCTGTACCCCACTGGTTTGGGTCTGTCACAATAGATACACACACACACACACACACCCCTTTCAAACAATTTAATTGTCACATATGAGTGAGCTGACTTTGTTTATATATATATATATATATATAATTTAATAGACTTTTAAAGATTTAAAATCTGTTCCTGAACTTGGTGCTTTGCCAAAAATGAATGCAACTTTGAGAGCAGGGAGAATCTGCAACTGTATGGAAACTTTTCTAATTCTTTACTATTATAATATCTACTGTGAGAGCTTCAGTGAAAGCTAATTTCCTCTGGCTGACAACATTGGCAGAACGGTTTCATTTCAAAGTGTTTTGTAAGCTTGGTGCTAGACATTTGCCCTGAATTTTTCAGATAATTAATGTTTAAGGTAGCTTGCCAGGAGAGGGTTATTTTATGGAGGGAGGGATTTCTATTTATAAAAAATAGGCAAGAATGAGGAAGCAAACAAGCTGGCTGATTGCTATATGGAACCTTGTGAATAGATATTTATAATTGCCTCATTTGGAACTATCTAGCCATGTTACAAATCCCTTGAGTCAACATCCTTATTAAAGAGTTGGAAGAAAGAGGAAAACGTTGAAGTATTTTCTCTTGGCATTTCAAGCCATGCTAACTTCCACAGTGGAACCACCAAGGGCTAGATTCACAAGTTGGACTTTGGTGCCTAACTACAAATTTCGGAGCCTAAGTCCAACCTTTGGCACCACTAGCATTCACAAAACCCCCGCTCAGCTACTGCTGAACCCTGGAAATGCCTGCGTTTCCACCAGTAAAGTTTCCTAAATTTCTGCCACTAGGCATGCACAAAGCTGCCTAAATTCTGACACCATTGAACTGTTTGATGCCTAACTCATGCCTAAGCCCTGGCGAGATTCACAAACTAAGCTTTACCCTGTCTATCTGGCCTATGAGGTCCAATCTGGTCGATGTGCTTTGAGCACACATAACCCTGAATAAAAATACAGCTCATGCACCCCCTGTAAACCCAGAAATGAATGTATTTACCTGCAGGGAAATGGGAGACCTGGTTTCAAGTCCCTGCTCTGAGTCAGGCAGAAAGGAAATTAGAACTTAGCTCACCCGTATCTTAAGTGAATTTGCTAATCACTGGGCTATAGACCACCACTACCATCTGGCTGTTTTTGAGAAAGGGCTGATCTGGCTTAGGGACCTAACTCCAGGAGCAGGCCTGCAGCTTGGAGTTAAGTGCCTAGCTCCCTGAGAGGGGTGGTGTTTAGGCCATACCTGTTTCTTTCGTATTTACTGGCTAACTTAGGTGGTGTCCTGTTCAGCACACTGGCTCCTGTGAATCTCGTGCATTGTACGGGGAATCTGGGTGCCTAGCTCAAAGCTGCAAAATCCACCAGGTGGCAGAGTGCCTAAGTATTAGGTGTTGTGATGCCTAAGCCCACCTTCTGAAACTATGCTAAGTATACTCAGAATGAACAGCATTTTAAACCAGGAAGAAGGAAAGATGCAAAAGAGGAGAGAGAAAGGATGGAGGTAGAGGGAGATCACCTACAGATCAACAAAAAAGCTAGAAACAGACACTGGGGGCAAAAAGGCAAAGTGCTATGAAAAGAAGAACAATCTTGGAGCTAAAGCAGATTTTTATAAGCACTTAGATTTAGGAACACAAATCCCATCGAATGTCAATGGAGTTTGTGCACCTAAACCCTTAGGCACATTTGAAAATCTTTGCCAAGAGACTATAAGGATCAGAACAGAGTCCAGAAGAGTGCAAATGAGACATGGCCATATGTGGGGCCAGATTGCCCTTCCTGCAGTAAGAAATATGGGAGAGGGTTCAAGGGAGAGTAATCTCGATGGAGATCCCCTCCCACTGAGTTTCCCCCATCTTACATGGTGGGGTGGCAAGGTTTGTTCCCTCTCACTTTGGGGAATAAGCTGTGAGTCCCACTGAGAAACCGCGTGGATCTCTTTGTACTTCCAGTGTAACCCTGTGTCCCTGATAGCCCTTCCCTTCATACCTAGCAGTACAATTCCAATGGATTGACTTTGGATTCCTTCAGAAACTCCCACTTAAATGGAGATTCCCACCACATAGGGAGCTTCATCTTGTCTGTGAACCTCCCCATCCTCCAGTCTGATCAGTACCCATCCTTCCCACCACTTGGATCCTCAGATGCATGGAGCACTTCCCTTGGGTTCAAGGCGAAGGGAAGACAGCTCCATGGAGGCCTTTAACATACATTAAAACCATTTAATTTCATGAGAAAAAGTAACTTGTAAACAAAATATTGTGTGTTATTTAGGGCTTACAAAAGGTGCTTGACTAAAGTCCTTGTTTTATCCACATCACAAGCAGTAACAAAGCAAACTTCCCCAGGCTGCCCCAAGGCTTTTATTTCTACTGCCAGATTGTGGAGAGGTACAAGTTATGTTCTGTAAATTTCTGCCCAGCAAAAGAGATTGATGTTCAGCACCTACCAGTCCCTGGACTCTCCAGTCGGATTCCCCCTTCTCTTGCTCTGGGCAAAGCTCATTCTGGTTATTGCCAGCAGAGAGGATGAAACAAAGAGGGGAAAACTACTTTCAGCTCCAATCTGCAGGGGGCTGAGGAAAGTGGCATCATTCCCTCTGGATCCAATACTGTGGAAGCCCGTCCCTGTGAATGTCAGGCTTCAGATATATTTCTTAAAGCGCTGGGAGAGAGCTGTTCTTACGGCACCACACCCCTGAAAGCCTGGGATTTTTTTTCACCAGAAAAACTAATGCTGACAGGGCCAATATCAACATAATCCAACTCCCATTCCAAACCTTAATCCCGTTCCCCCAGCCTGGAGATGTGTCTAGATGTTCATGAGGAGACCATGGCAGTACAGATCCTGAGGGAGTCTGATTGCTTTGAGGGACATGGTGGGTGGCCCACAGCTTGTCTATGGGAGAAAAGAGTCAGTGCTTTGTACACCCCAGAGATTATTCAATGCTGCCAAGGGCAGGGAGACCCGTGAGGATGATCTGATCAGTAAATGCTGGTCAGTCAAGTTAAATCTAGCTGGGATTGCTTTAACTACTGACACTCCCATTCCCCTCTCTCCTCACACAGATTAACAGATTTAAATGTAAAATATTTGTTATGTCGCTCAATGTCCTAAGCATCTTGAGGTGCAGGAGCTAGGACATCTATCACATTGATTTCAATGTGAGTTTTGACTGAGAGAGTAAGGACTGTTGTATTATGGAATAAATGGGTCCCAAAAGTCAAAGGTGTTAACATCACCCTGAAACTTTGAAATATTAAACAGTTTAAAGAAGATTCAAGGGTTTGGCACAGAAGCACCTTGGTTTGCTTAGTTCTATGGCAAACACACTACGAAATTCATGCTCAAGTTTGCAGATTTATGGTTACAATATACAAGGAGAAAAGGAGCTAAAAGAAGTTATGCCGCACTTTAAAAATAAAATTGAATGATTATATAAAACAAACTTAACCAAAACCTAGCAAAGTTCCAGGGACAATCCTTCTTGGTGAGGAGGAAAGGGTTAGTTTCATTGCTTAGTTCCCAGATGTGAAGGGTGGTTACTCTTCCTGCTTTTGACAGACAGACACAAGCAAGAGAAGGGACAAAATAGTAAGGGTGGGGAAATATGGCTTTTGTTGATATTCTCTGGACTATAGGCAGCAGATTGGTCACATATGCATGTTCTAGGTTGGCACATCAACCACAACAGCATTTGCCCTGGGATCTGGCTCATCTCATCTGGGATCTGCTGATGCAGTGGTGATGGACTGGTGTCCCTGCTGATCTGCTGAGGCTTGGGCTTTCCAATGATGCAGTGACCTTCAGGGTCCATGGGCAAAGGATGAAATTCTTGGAGTGGAGCAGAAGGCTGATAGCCTTCCCCCTTCTGCAGGAATCCTCCAATCAGTCTACATGTCCCCACCCCCGAAAGTCTCTTTTCAAGTGCCCCAAAGAGACGTAATTGGCAGAATAGTCCCTCTTATTATTTGGTTCACCAGACAGGCATAACTTACAACATGCCATGGTTCATTGGCTTCTGGTCCCACAGTCTTCTTGTTTACCAGGTATGGTCTCTCAGCACAGTCATTGAGTGGTATCAGTAAAGCCTTATTGTTTAGACTAACTCAGTCTCCATTTTTTCACCTTTACTTATTTTTGTAAGCAATCTTCTGTATAGGCTGAGTTGGACTTTCGTTACCTTTTCCCTACCAACATTTGTTATTACATGTGATTGAACCATTTCATAAAATTCCCTCCTCTTTCTCACAAATAGACTCACAACTGAGGTAGGCCGTCTAGGTCCCAGTTATTACAACAGGACTAAGGGCCAGTTTCTGTTCCTTGATACACTGTTGCATGTCAGGAGCAACCCCATTGTTTTACACTAGCATGAATGAGAGCAGAGTCCTGTCCTCTTCCTTTCCCCAGGATTTGGTCTGGAGAGTTTGTCTCATTCTCCTCCATTTTGTTCCTTTACACAGGCACATCCCTTCCCCCCTAGACTTGACTGGATTCCTGGGATGTACCTTGATTATCTGGCAAGTGAACCAACCAACGTCCCATAATCACAACTGGAGAGCACGAGCACTCCATGCAAGGGCAGATTAGGGTTTTTTTGGGTTCCTGAGCCAGAGGAAGTGTGGGCTCCTTCCCACCCATTCACCAGCAGTCCCCTTGCTGCCCCCACACTCCTGCTGGGGAAATAGGGTCAGGGCATGGGGGCTTTCCCCACTCTGCCCAACCACCTGTCCTGCACTTCTGCAAGCCCCCGTGCCCAGACTTTGCTTCCCAGCAGGAGTACCGGGAAGAGTGGGGCAAGCCCCCACACCCTGACCCCATGCCCCAGCAGGAGCGCCGGATGGGTGGAGTGGGTTGAGGCACCGATTTTTGGGGGGAGCCTCCAGTTGGCCTGGGCATGAGCCCTGTTGGCCCAGTAGCTAATCCACCAGTGGCTCTATACATTGCACTGCGTGTGAAAATTAGAGTAAGCTATCAGTAAGGATAGCCACAAATAAACAACTATGTATTCACTTTCATCTATGTTTTTTTATAGGGATATTTTAAAACTAGATATAGATCTTCATTATTTACCTGAATACCGTTATGCAGTGTGACAAAGTTCCTCCTCTACCTTGGTGGGTCTTGCACTTATTGGCAGATTTCCTCACCTCAGTGATCTTCCACTCTGGTGGAACCTACAGTCTGGGTCAACTCCTCCTGTGTCTGATCAGGAGTTGGGAGGTTTGGGGGGAACCCAGGCCCGCCCTCTACTCCAGATTCCAGCCCAGGGCCCTGTGGATTGCAGCTGTCTAGAGTGCCTCCTGTAACAGCTGCATGATAGCTACAACTCCCTGGGCTACTTCCCCATGGCATCCTCCAAACGCCTTCTTTATCCTCACCACAGGACCTTCCTCCTGGTGTCTGATAACACTTGTACTTCTTAGTCCTCCAGCAGCACACCCTCTCAGCTCCTTACACCTCTTGCTCCCAGTTCCTCACACACCACAAACTGAATTCAGCTCCTTTTTAAACCCAGGTACCCTGATTAGCTTGCCTTGATTGGCTGCAGGTGTTCTAATCAGCCTGTCTGCCTTAATTGGTTCTAGCAGGTTCCTGATTACTCTAGTGCAGCCCTGCTCTGGTCACTCAGGGAACAGAAAACTACTCATCCAGTGACCAGTATATTTGCCCTCTGCCAGATTCCTGTACCCCACTGGTCTGGGACTGTCACAGCAGTTATATACTCTCTGGGTGAGACTCTGTGCTCTACCTCTAAAGACCTTCTACCCTCCCAATCCTGGGTTCCTGTGAGGGCTGGAGACCCCCTCCCTCCAATATAACTTGATATCCTGGGTTCCCTGCCTAAGTTACAACAGCCTCCTGGGTTGCAGCAGTGCTCAGAATACGTGCAGTGCTATGTGCTCCAGCCCTGCTCCTGACATGCCTGGCCCTCCTTCCTCTCCAACACCACAGTCTGCAATGGGTTCCTCAGAAGACAACCTTATGGCTGTCTTCCACAGTGCTTGTACCTGGGAATCCCCCACTGGCTGGACCATGGCTTTTGGGGCCTCTTTATGCCACTCTGGCCCTTTTACACAGTATGACAAGGCTGGAGCAGAGATAGCATCTCATCTTCTCTTTTAATAAACCTGTGAGACAAACTTCCCCAAATTTTGGGAGTGTTCAGATCCAGAGTTTTAGTTTGGGCCTCATTTAATGTCCCTAATTATTGGTGAAGTCAGATAATTTATTCTTAAATAATCTCTCTGGAGTCCAGTATTATAAATGATAATTGTATTATAATGCCACACAGTTTCAATATTTGAATGTATGTCATCTTTTGACCTCTCTTAAGAACAGGATTATTCCAAATGGGTACACAGTACCTATTGATACACAGGCCTATTTCCTCTTCTTAGTACTCCCATGAGGAGCTGACTGAATAAAGGATTCCTTTTAAGTGGAGCTTTGACTAAGGTGAAGTGGAGAGTAGTCAATGACCTAAAACGGAGAAATGGGCTTTTTTTCCTATGTTTAGCCATTTTAATACAGCTATATGGGGAAAAGAAATCCACCTACTTATTGCTCACATAAGAAATGATAAAGATTAAAGTCAGACAGGCCCATGTATCCTTAATGCCATCAGCACTTTATTACTTAATTTGATATTCAAGATCTTTTGCTCTACCAGATAAAAACTAGGAAGGTAGTATTTAAATTATTAAAGATCTTTGTTGGGATTTCAAAGGTAGCGTATTCTGAGACAGGAGTAATGTAGTAGTTATATTCACTATAAATATTTCTAGTCTTCTAATTAGGAAAGTTGGAAGCTTGATAGTTCTTCCACTGTTGAAGATCTGGTATAGTTCTCTTATCCATACAGCTTCTTGTAAAGATTTTGCTATTTCCTCATAAGGTGATATCTACATGATAGATAGATAGATAGATAGATAGATATGAATCTGAATGTAGCTGTTCAGTTAGAGCAACTCCCAAGAAATGTAAGTGAAGAGCTGAGAGTTTCTTTTGATCTTATACAGTTATTGAATGGTTGGATTAGCATCTGATCTATTTAGACATGATTATTTTCCTTCTGAAGAGAAAAGTTTCTAATTTGGAATACAACTTGTCATCTTGGACTCTTTGGATTCTGAATTACTTTATTTTTTTTAAATGGGCTATATAAGCAGTCTAAATTCCAATTTACATTTTTCTTGTATTCACAATTTGTCATGGATTTTATGTAATAACTAAAAATAGGCACTTAAGTTCTAAAAATATTCACATTTCAGTAAGGTTACATTTAGTGGATGAGCTACTAATTTTAAAAAAAGTATTAAAAATCACTATAAAAGTGCAATCGCAACTATTTATTTCAGTTTTAATGATGGTACAAGCTGAGCAAGGACACAACACAAAAGTAGACAGGGAGACAGGTAGATTTACCAGCTGTGCTTGTAGAAAAATAAAGGAAATTTTGTTTTCAGGCAATCAGTGAGGGTACCAAAATAAAATAATAATAATAATAATACTAAATAAAAAATAACAATAATACTCTATGGTTAGGAAATATGCTTGATGACCTGAATAAGGCTGTTTTCCTAAATTGTGGTGATGACCTGGCTGAGGCTGCTACTGCAATATACATATTTAATATTTAATAATAATACATAGTAGGAAGTCTTTTATGTCATTGAAGACAACTGGACAATGGAATAACATGACAAAAGACATGAGAAAACTCTTATTATCTGAGATACTGGATATGTTCCTCACCCCTACTCCAGCCCCTTTGTGTTGGGTAAAAAGGTCAAAGAGATGAAGCGACCTTAAAACCTCAGTTTCAGGTGCTGGAGGATTTCCTGTGGTGCAGGCATTGTGGGGGACTGATGTACGGCTGCCTTATGAAGACTCCCTCACGAGCTTTGGCAAAGGCAGAACTGGAGGCAGCAGGGGCGTTTTGGGAGTAAGGCTTCAGCACAGCAGAGATTCTAGGTAGTGTGTTCCACAGGGTAGCATCGGGGAAGCTGCTGCACCTTAGATGACTCCCCAGGTCAGTGCACACTAGTGTACCTCGGAAGCAAGAGCAGCTATTAAGCATCTGACATCTATGGAATCTCCTAGATTTTATCCATTCTTGTGGATAAAGCTGCTTTTAGGAAATGTCTAATATCTTTCTTTATTTTCTAAAGTATATCTCCTCCAAGATACACACTACTGAAGATATTCTATCATTGAAAATGGGGAAAATAAGTTCTTTAGGCTCCAGTTCAACAAAGCACCTTATAGATTGATGCCTTTCTCATTAACAGGGACTCTGCCAATGAACTCTGAGATTTCACTTGTTATATTCAGTAAAACAACTTAACATGTAAAAATGTAAATCGTAACAAGTAAGGCATTTTGAAAAGTTCATTACACTTTTCCATTGGCTTTTGCCACATTTTACCTCAGAATGCATGATCACTGAATGTAAACAGTGAAGTACATAAGTACACAAAGCACATTTTTGTGACAGCGAAAATGAAATAAATGTCATCCTAAGAGATAACCCAGGTGTCTATATTCCATACATTGTACTTACTGTATACATTTCTCACGCCACTCTCAAGTTATGGATTCCCAACAGCCTTTCAAGTATTTTCAAGCATTTGGAAGATAGTTTTCTGAGCTCTGTTACTGCACTGAATGGAAAATACGGACAATCATACTTTCCTTTAGCTTACCTCAGAGCTGTAGTAAAGCAAAGCATGTGCATTATCTGCAGCATTGTGTGCACCTTGTGTAACCTCAGGCTTTTCTGTGGTTCTCTGTGGTTATGACCTATAATGGCAATGGAATAGTTTGCTTAGCAGAATAGTAGGCCAATTTTGAGTGTAAGGCTGGGTCTACACTTAAAACTAGTATAGTAATATCAGTTGGGGTATGATTTTTTAACAACATTTTAATGCCAGCAAAAACCCTAGTGTAAATCTATAGCTCTACCAGCAAACCTTTTCTAGTGTAGTGTAGGCCTAAGAGATTTATAGAAAAAGCATTAGTATTATGGAGAAGGTGTGTATTTAAAGCCATACAAGACAGACAGCTGGGAGGGTTCAGAGAGTCTGTTATTTCCTTACGACTGATCACCCAAAATGACAGAACTATTTTGCAATGAATTTCCCCTGAGTTGGATACGAACTAGCAGGAGCTATAACTCTCCATGATCTTATTAAATCAGCGTGGCAATTGCTAGATATTTTGCTAGATTGCTAGATAAGGCAATTGCCTTGCTGAGATGACATCATAAAGAATCATGAAGCCTGGCAGCATTGGTTACATACCTCTATATACAACTGTTTTGTGCACCCTCAGGGTATTAATCAATAAGTGGCTATTTTCCAGTTTCAGACAATTCTGCTCGTTCCATATTTCAGGTTGTGGATTGTACTGCAGTTCATAAGGAAAAACTTGTAACAGAATGTGAATACACAATACAGCACAAAAATAGAACTCTTTCCTGGGAAATGAAGCATAGGAAATTAACATGGAACTGGGGATTCCATTTGTTTAGGCCACATTAGAGGTACATGGATATTTCCACTTTATGCTTCATTTAAAAAACAATGCTTTATTTTAAAAACATTTGAAAAAGATTTTGGCCACCGGGATTCAAAGATTTTTTTTCAAGAAATTAACACCGAAAAAAATGTGAAGATGTCACAGCAAGATATATATCACTGCATTATGGAGAGTTTTTCCACTCATGATGCCAGGAAAAGTGATATTGATATTTTTAAAAGAACTGCTGCTGAGTTACCGTCATCCAAAAAAACATAACACTATAGTGACCAGCAGGACCTCACTAATTGGCTGTAACACATAATTCACACACAAAAACCGGGAGTCTATTCCCACTTCATAGCAATTATTGAACAACAGAGTGCTAGAGTGAAGGCCACAAAGACATCATTACTGTGATAAAATAAGTTACTAAATATTTATGAGCATAGGGCCAGATTCACTAATTTACTCTGCCTGCTTTGCAGTGCTTCAGCAATCCAAAGCAACCATAAGATGAGGGTAACTAATAAACTTTATTATGTAAAACCAGCAAAGAATCCTGTGGCACCTTATAGACTAACAGACATTTTGGAGCATGAGCTTTCGTGGGTGAATACCCACTTGGTCAGATACATGTCAGATGTATTCACCCACGAAAGCTCATGCTCCAAAACATCTGTTAGTCTATAAGGTGCCACAGGATTCTTTGCTGCTTTTACAGATCCAGACTAACACGACTACCCCTCTGAAACTTTATTATGAAGTACTATTGAAATCAGGGAAAACCCATCAAAAAGCCCATGTGAGCCTCAAACTAGTGAGGAGATGCAGGAACTCCATTCAAGTGTCCCTGTGCCTACAGTGGATCTCAAAGAATTAAAAAAAATTGGGGGCGGCACTGTGGGCTTCTTCTATAAGTGTGTGTGGGCAACTTTGTCCCACTAATGAAGGAATTTGGAGAAACCTCCTCCCAGAGTTTCCCCTCCTGCCCCATCTTTCTATCTTTTTCACATGGGAAAGGCACAATCTAACCCAGGGACTGGCAACCTTTGGCATGTGGCCCATCAGGGAAATCCTCTGGCAGGCTGGGACGGTTTGTTTACCTGCAGCATCTGCAGGTTCGGCTGCGGGAAGTGCGCGGGCTGAGGGATGTGCTGGCCACCGCTTCCTGCAGCCCTCATTGGCCTGGAATAGCAAACCGCGACCAGTGGGAGCTGCGATCAGCTGAACCTATGGACGCTGCAGGTAAACAAATCGGCCCGGCCCACCAGCGGACTTCCCTGAAGGGCCGCATGCCAAAGGTTGCTGATCCCTGATCTAACCCATTAATTTGGCCAAATGTCAAGGGCATTTAAAAGAATGAACACAAAAAACCCAGCCTTTTGAATTATATTGAGATTTGTTCTATTTCTCCTTAACTTCCTTCTCATCAGTGACCTAGAGACCTCTTTATTGACCTACATGATGGTAAAGAATAAGGCCATGTTTGTCCTAGATTTGCTGCTTTTTATTTTTAGAGAAATCATCATTCAGTATTAATCAGTAGAATTTTGCCTTCTGTGCAGCTAAATAGGTACAGAATCATCTAATAAAGGACTCTGGCAAACAGCAAAGCCAAGCAGGTTAAAAGAAATATAGCCCAAATATTTGAACTGTATAAATAAATAAAACAAAGGATCTGTACTATTGTAGCTGTGGCACAGAAATGAAATTGTGACATAGCCTGAAGTGAATGATGCCATGACAGACTTGACCTGACAGTTTTCTGTCAGGAAGATATTTGTCTGCCTTAAATTATTCCAGACTAATAAGCACATTAATACAGCGCTGCTCAAATATATATGTTAACCCTAAAAAGGATATTATCAAAAAGATGAAGCCAAACTACTGACCGAAGTAACTCAGTTCAGCTGGAAGAGAACCAGATAACCTCACTCTCCACTTTAGACTTTAATTCTTATCATCAATAATTTAAAATACACTCTCCCCTATATTTCATTGACACTACACGTTTGTAGCTGCAGGGTCAAAGAGGCAAACAAAGAAGTCAACTGTGGCAAATGAATACAAGCAACTAGATTGGTAGCTCAGCTTGGGGAAGAAATGAATTGTGGCAAGGCGTCTGTAAAACTTCCCTAAGGTCATCAGGCTGCAGAAGCTTAAAGATGACATATGGTGTAGTGTCCTCAGTGAGATCATTTAAGTTAAATAGGTTATTGTTTGTAATAATAATAATGGCAATTTAAAAAAAAATTAGTACTCCAGTAGAAACTCACATACTCATATTGCATTTGATCTTAGGTTTTTATTTTTTATTTTGTTTTAATGGGAGAGGAACGATAACATTTTAACACCCACGAAAGTGAGAGACTAACGGCACTGGTGAAATCTAAACATTCACTGCAGTCAGGCAAAGTCTGAAAAGTCTCTAGCCAGTTTTGCCAGTGTTGTTCATTCTCATCGGTAACACCCCTATTATTCCAGTGCAGAGCAGACTGCTACCCCTGCTGCTGCATTGTGCTAAATAACATGGTGGTTCTGTGATGCAAATAAAGGTTGACTGATAGTCATCACACTGGTTTCACTTGTGAACACCTGAGCCACGGGTCTGCACTAAAAGGCAAATCCAGCCCCCACCTCTGAGCATAGTGGTCTCTCTGATAGCAGAATAGATGCAGTTTTACTGTGAAAGGATTTGGGGGCCACTAGAAGGTGCACACCTCAGTTCAGACCATAGCTCTGCAGGGGTTTCCTGTACAGAGTGGTGGGGGCTGACAGGGCCGGCTTTACGCCGATTCGCCCGATTCCTGGGAATCAGCCCCCGCGCCTAAGAGGGCCCCGTGCTTTAGGCGCCTTTTAAATTTTATTACTTACCCTGGCTGCGATCTGCTCCGGGGTCTTCCATGGCCCCGCTCCCCTGACCAAAGCCCCGGCGGGAGCGCGGCTGCCCGACGGCCCCGCTCTCTCAGCTGGAGCTCTGACCAGAGCGTCGCAAGCCCCGCAGCCCCGCTCTCCTGGCTGGAGCGCTGGCCGGAGCGCGACAAGCCCCGCAGCCCCGGCTGGAGCTCTGGCCGGAGCGCGGTAAGTCCCGTGGCCCCAGCTGGAGCTCCGGCCAGAGTGCGACATGCCCCACGGCCCTGGCTGGAGCTCTGGCCGGAGCGTGGTAAGTCCCGTGGCCCTGGCTGGAGCTCAGGCCACAGCGCAGCAAGTCCCACGGCCCCGGCTGGAGCTCAGGCCACAGCGCGACAAGCCCCGTGGCCCCGTTCTCCTGGCTGGAGCGCGGCAAGCCCCGTGCCCCCGGCTGGAGCTCCGGGCCCTTTAAATAGCCCCCAGAGCCCTGGGGTAGCAGGGGGCTCTCGGGGCTATTTAAAGGGCCAGGGCTCCAGCTGCCTCTGCCACCCGGGTCCTTTAAATAGCCGCCGGAGCCCTGCCGCCCCCATGCATTCCCCAGGGCTCCCGCGGCTATTTAAAAGGTCCAGTGCGGGGGTAGAAGCAGGGGAGCCCCGGGCCCTTTAAATAGCCCCCAGAGCCCTGGGATAGCGGGGGGTTTGGGGGCTCTTTAAAGGGCCGGGGCTCCAGCTGCCTCTGCTGCACCCCCTGCCCTGCCCGCACCAGCCCCGCCCCCGCTGCCTGCAGCCAGCTCTGCACCTTCTGCCCACAGCCAGCCCCTGCCAAACCCCCTGCCCTGTCTCCAGCCAACCCCTGCTGCAACCCCCTTGCCTGAAGCCAGCCAGTCCCATACTCCTGTCTCCAGCCCTGCCAACCCCTGCTGCACCCCCCTGTGGCCCTGCCTGAAGCCAGCCCGCCCCACACTCCCCTGTCCCCAGCCAGCCCCGCACCCCTTGCCCTGCCTGCAGCCAGACCTTACCTCCAGTCAGCCCCTGCCCTGCCTCCAACCAGCCCCATGTCCACTGCTGCCCTGCAGTTCCCAGGCCAGTAACCTGCACACCTGCTTCAATGGGGGGGGGCAGGAAGCAGCGGGGACCCACACATGTGCACCCCCCCAGGGAGTGGTGGGGACCCACACATGTGAAACGGCAGTCATTAATAACCAATCAAGAGCATATATGATGAAATGTGCATAATATACAATTTTATTATTTATATAGTTATGGAAAGTAAATAATACGTGGAAGAAATGGAAGGCTTTTTTTTACACTTTTTTCTTTTTAAGTCATCCCTGCCAGGGCCCTGCCAAAAGTGTTTGAATTGGGCCCCGCACTTCCTAAAGCCAGCCCTGGGGGCTGAGAAGGGTGGAGGAGAGATGGTGCCAGAAGATCCTCTTTGATACACAGATCCTCCAGTCGCAGAGGGATACTGCAGTCATGAGCATGAAATATCTGATTTGGAGGAGCTGCAGAGGAAAGGACTACTCAATGGATGACTTGGATCTCAGGTAGCCACACACACACAAATGAGGAACCCCTTAAAGGAACAGAGACTGCATGGAGTGGTTCATTGCACTGCTTCCTATTGTGTGGTTTTGCACATGCAGACTATAACTATATTTTTGACAGAACTGTTTTGGTGCATCCACACTTACCAACCATTATTATGCCTATGTGTCCTGGGACTCATGACACACCTATATTTCAAATTGCTCAGCGCTGGTTTTGAGGAATAGGTATGTGGAGGATTGACTGTTGGCTGTTGTACAACTCACATCCATATACAAGTGCTGCAAGCAGCAATGGTTTCTTTCAGTGCTTTTTGCTTAGTGCAAAAAGAGCCTTTAATACAGAAAGCCAGATTCTGATCTCAGTTACATGGGAGTAAGACTGAAGTAATGCCATTAAAGTGGCTACAGTTACTCCAGTTTTCACCCCATGTTACTGATTAGCACATGACCCCAAGTCTCCAGTAGTGAAAGACACATTCTATTATTTTTAATGATATCTGAAATACATAGAGGAATGTTACCTTGAAGGGAAGCTCTTTAGCAGACAATACTATATTCTAGGGTTAAATGCCTGTGATGTATTTATAATAACTTTTTTATTGAAAGCAAGGATATGGGTTGTTTTATTTATTTATTTACTTATTGTTGCCAGTTACCAGATGTTGCCTTCAGCAAACCATCTTTCTATAGCTGAATGAATAAAAGCTATATTAAAAACAAAGACTGGAAATAGAAAATGATTATACTTAGTAACAAAAACTGTAAACCACCTCTTGGGTTAGTGGGAACACATAATCTCTAAGAGAGAGAGAGACAGTGCAGTGCTGACAGTAGATAGGAGCCAGGCATTATATAAAGTATCATATAGAGAATATTTTTAATGGACTGTGTGCCATGTAAGGAGACTGACTGAATGGAAGGAAGGAAGAACAACCTCTTTAAGAATGATGTTAAAGAGAGGAACTTTACTCTGCATTTTTCAGAAAAACTCACACTGAGTATCCAACAAGCAGCGGATGGACCTACTTGATGAAGTTCAGATCCCAAACTTCAGAGTTCAACTAACAAAATCTCCAAACTCAGTTATGGCAATTTAATCTAGAGTAACTCCATTGAAGTACTGGAACTAGTCCACATATGTCCTGGTAAAAGTGAAAGCAAAATGTTTAACATATTTTAACAGTGAGTGTGATTAACAATTGGAACAAACTGAGATGTGGTGGATTCTTGTGATGGGGTATACAAACCCCACACTGGCAGGGGTGAAAGTAGAAATAGGAACTTACTGGTACGGGTCTGGGGTTGGGGCCAGCTCTGGCTCCCAGAAGGGGCGGGGTCTCGGGCAGAAGGGATGGGGATGGGGAGGTCAGAGCCAGCTCTGGCCAGCACTGTACTGGTAAGTGCCCTCCCCTACCTGGGTAGCAGCAGCAGATGGAGGCTCCAGAAGCAGTTTAAAGGGCCCAGGGGTTGGGTGCCGCTACCATCCCGGGCCCTTTAAACCACTGCTGGAGCCCCTGGCTGCTGCTGCTACCCCAGGGCTCCAGCAGTGGGGCTCCGATGGCAATTTAAAGGGCCTGGGGCTCCAGCTGCTGCTGGGAGCCCCAGGCCCTTTAAATTGCCACCTGGGGCAGCCGGGCCGCCCCGGTACGGCACACCAGCTCTTGCCAGTATGCTGTACCTAGGCGTACCGGCTCACTTTCACCTTTGCACACTGGGCAACAAGGGGCTAGGGAGATGCTCTGGGGTCACACAGCCCATTCTCTCTCTCCTCCGGACTGCCATACCTGTGAGAGATAACCAGACTGGAAGAGGAGTTAAAAGAGAGCAGAAAAGCTCATTTGCAGGCAGGCCAGGGAAGAGAAAGGACCTTTTCCATTAAGCTACTGAGGAAAGGACTAAGGGAAGGCAGGATCTCTTCCATCAGCAACTGCCTGAAGGTCCCTCCCTGATGGTAGGGAGGTCCTGCTTCTGATAGACTCTGAGTGGGAGGCCTTTCCCACCACCCATGGACTCAGTTTGTTTGCATTAATTCCCATTGTGTTGTTTATGGACTACCCCAGCAGGGGAGAGACTTAGAACTAACTAGCCGAGGACCAAGCTACGGGAAGAGGCAGCCACTGCCCTAAGAAAGAAGGTGCTACCATGCTACACGGAGATGCCATGCAGTGAACTGAACCTCCTGCACCTCTCCTCACCACAGATGGTGAACTCTGGACAATTGTAAGGTGGTAAGAAGTGGTTAAGGAGGGCAGCCTTAAGGTGCCCCTGACTGTCAGACTTTTGATAGCCTTCATAGGCCCCTGGGCTGTCGCATGGTGGAGTGGGAGGGCCTGGGCTCCCCTACCAACCTCTCCCCTCTGCAGTTTGAAGGGCCTAAACCCTGATCACCAGGCTATGTTCCCCACAAGCAAAGGCCATCACGATTCTCAATCTCTTGATTTCTTCAAATCAAGGCTGGGTGATAAGCTTTAGTCAGACAAGGGTATTGGCTCAATACAGTTGGGTAACTGGGTGAAATTCTAGGGTCTGTATTATAAAGGAGTTCAGACTACTTTATTTAATTCTGCCTTCTGGCTTTAAAATCTATAAATATTTGGCCCTGGTAAACAGGCAGTTTCCCCTCCCTACATCTAACACAGTCAACACTATCTTAGTTACAACCTAGACTTGTATTTTGCTTTTGTTCTTAATGTAAGTAACAAAGCTCTCAGAGTATGTCTACGCTGCCATTGAAGGTGTGGTTGCAGTTTCGGGAGGCATAGCTGTTCTAGCTTTACTCTAGCTACCATTGCTGAAAATAGCAGTGAAGCTGTATCAGAAAGTCCTTTTTTCTAAGTGCAAATTTTGGATTTCCTGTTAAATGTTTTTGTTTTGCTTTTTAAGCTTCAGCATTTCCTGTGGAATGGGAATTCTGGGTCCTGACCAGCCCTAATCCTTCACATGCTGACTGTATTCTAAGACTAAAAAAACAGAATATTTGAAGTATAAAACATCTTGTAAAGAGGATAGCAGGAACAAATAAAACTGTACACATAAGAAAAGCAGAAGCAAAGAATCTAATGAAGGGATATAGCACTGAAAGATAAATAACAAGAAAGCTTTAAGGAACAGCGGTATGTGTTGGAAAAGATAAGGCTTTGAAGAGGAAAAGACAATTCATTCATAATATTAGTAAAGTTGCTAGAAACAATGAATCCCTTACTACAATGTTGAGAAAGGATGGTGTAGATAGACCCCAGTAACAGATGTTAGTTAAATTTTCAATTCACTGGCTTCCATCTTGCAGGTACAATTTACACCAACAAATTTTGTGCCTGCTCATGGTCATGCTCTAGTTAAACTGCAGGATTCTAATCTGTGTATGGGCATGATTCACGTGTGTAATGAAGCGTTGGTGTATTTCCATGAGTGTGCTGCAGTGATAGCAGTGGGCAGAAGCAGAGAAGAGAAAATCCAAAGTTAAACAAAGTTCACAGATCACGAGGAGTCAGGTTCTCCTTGAGGTAGGTTGGTTGGTTGATTGGTTTGTTTGTTCGTTTCTTTGTTTGTTAAAAAGTGTCAACCTCTTCAAGCCGGGGAACCTTCTGAATATGAACAGACATAGTGTTGCCTTGAGCAAGACAAGCTGACACAGGAGTATTAAGAGTTCTAGGAACTGCCCTCATTCATTTGAAGCCCAGTGATGCCTGTGTAAATAGTAACACTGTTAACTGTTTCACCACTGATTATTGTATCAGAAACATCCAGGCAACCTGCTTATCTTCTGGGACAGTCTATTTATGTGAAAGGATTTTCCAGATGAGTAAGGCAGCACATATGAACATAAGCCAGTTTTCCATCAGATTGGTTTTGGTCCCTTAACAGAACAACTCCAGCACCATTTTCCCATGGCAGTACAGGAGCACCACATTAGCATCTAGAATGCAGTGCCCCACCACCTGTTTGACCACTTAGGAACATAGGGACAGATATAGTCATCTGTAAAATTCTAAACTGAAAGATGGACGGCAAATTAACTTGCTTCTGGGCCCCTCCTTTGTCCCTCCCTTCCAGTCAGCAGCTGACAG
This sequence comes from Gopherus evgoodei, assembly GCF_007399415.2. NCBI lineage: Eukaryota > Metazoa > Chordata > Testudines > Testudinidae > Gopherus > Gopherus evgoodei. Next base: position 325,306,617 of record NC_044322.1, read on the forward strand.
GAAAGCCCCCTCAGGATGTGCCTGTGGACCCAGTTAATTCAGTGGAGTGTTGATGCATGAAATAATGCTGACTGAGCCCCTGTGTGCTTGCAAGGTGACAATGGCATTGACTGTATCCAACCCATGGAGGCAAAGCCCATGGTGGTGGCCATGCAGAGGAACTACTGCAAGATCCAGGACTAATGCCATAGCCATGTTCTAACGGCACCCCCATCAAACAGCTCCCAAGCAAGTTCTGACAGGATTTCTCCCCTATGCTGCTTGCTTGGGTGTGGAGATAGAACAGTTCTTTATTTGTAAATACACTTTATACTGAGAAGAATCACTTATCTTTGATTGGTCAGATTGCAGGACTGTGCAAAAGGAGTGAGGTTTTCCTTATAAACATAATTTAAAGAAGGGAGTGAAGAGCACCAAGGGAATCTAGTGTAGAGTCAGTAAGTGAAATAAACCACTCAAAGAAGCAATAGAAACAGCTAGTGTAATTAGTTTCCAATCAGAGAGCAGAGCAGTTAGAAGAAGAAATGTTGGGTATAACTGCTGACTGCAGATGAGCTGCCTTTTTACTTAGGGCTTTGCGTTCCCTATATAAAGCTTTAAGAACAAATAGTTCTTCCTTCAAGCATACACGCAGGGATCCTGTTGAATCAAATTGGAACACCACAGGCATATCCAAAGGGCAGCATCTAGTCCTTTGACACAACAGGTAACAGGCTCAGTTTTGCTTATTCTCACAAGTACTTTGAAATGTCTACACTGGGATTTATCACATGCACATCCAGCTGCTATAAAATGGTTATTCCAGACTGTACAAGTTCTGGACCCTCACTTCAATTATAAAATTGAACCAGGAGGTACCTTTGCAATTTTTTATCTCTTTTCCTGTTAAAAAGCCGACACTGCAATCAGTTTAACATTTCATTTCCCCATCCCCAGATTTGCAGTTTCTTCAAATCTGCTTTCTTCAGAGTCAGTCTAGCCATGATTACATTTCTATTGTGGACATCATTGCTCCTCTTTTCATACTAAAAATAAGCTGAATTAATAGCTGATGTAAATAAACTGACTTCAATGGGCCCAGACCAGGATAAATCTGGCCTATCTAGATAAAAGACCAGGAATCCTGAGCTATGTTTACTTAGTTAGAAAGGAAAAATTACTTTCCTAATTACACACAAATTAAGGATGATGTATGCAGATTTAAGAAGCAAAATAAAAGCTTTCCCCTTAAGCTACAGCAAGTCTACCACCTTCATTTATGATTCTGCCATTTAGTAAATGCTGTAAACTGAGAATTATATAATCCTGATAGCTATCTTACTAATAAACAACAGAAATATGAGTGGCCATTAACCTTTGATTAATAATAAGCTGTAAAGCAAAACCAAAGTTGTAGCACAGAACATTTCTGAGTTCAGCCTTGCAAAAATGTGGGGCAAGTTCTCCTTCAAGGTCTGTGGATGCCTACGCATTGTATAGGAGCGTGGGAACCCAGCTCAGCAATGTGAATTCCACTGGGTGGCAGAATGCAAGCGGTTAGTAGTTACAATACTTAGCCTAAATTCCCACTTGTGAATCCCACCTATAGTGAGCCCAAGAAATCCTGCTAGGTTGATGCATCTCTACACTGCCCCTGCAGGGGACAGTGCCTGTGATGAACACTTGAGTCTATGTAACCTTAGGTGAGTCACTTATCTTTACTATTCAATTTTCCTTTCAGTATAAAAGTTGCCCATCTGTGGGAAAGCCTGGCAGCTTTTTACACTCATTATACTCAGGTATAAAATGACTCCACAAGATGCAAGGCAATGGTGAACAAGGCCAGTTCTTGAAGTATAAGAAAACACACCTAGGAGACTTTTATGCGCATGCTTCATAGACGCTGCACATTTACTTTGACTGACCTCTGCATAGCTGGAGGAAAGAAAAAGGAGACATTATTGCAGACAACCACTGCTTACCACTCTTCTTTTAAACAACATGTGTGAAAGCTATAGAAAAATACCATCATGCTAGTTGTTTAACACTCTGGTAAAAAGAAGGAGGATGGTCTTATGGCTAAAACATGGAAGAGGGCCTCAGGAGTTTTGGGTTCAATCTCCAGCTTTTCTATAGATTTCCTTTATGATCTTAAACATGTCATTGGACTCATAGTAACAAAACCACTGAGGTGCTTAAGTCCAACATTTGGGTGCCACTGAAATTCTCAAAAGCACCACTCATCTGCAGTCTAACAGCACAGGTGCCTAAGTTTCCACTATTTGGCATTTGCAAAGCCACCTAAGTCTTGATGCCACCTTACAGCCAACAAGCTGCTTAAAGCCCTAGTGCAAGCCAAACTGGGATTCTCAAACTAGACTAAAATGGGTATTTTTCTCTCTCAGTAGCCTGGCCTAATTTGGTGTGTGGTGGTTGCAGGACTCACCTCGGATGTGGGAGACCTGGGTTTCAAATCCCTGCTTTAAGTCTGGCAGGAACTTGAATCTGGGTCTCCCACAGCCCAGGTGACTGGCAAAAGCACCAGGTGACTTGTAATGGGGATAGACGGTCTCTTTCTTTCTCTCTTGTTTTTTCATGAGAAAGGTCTTACCTGGCATCAGTGCCTAACCCCAAGAGAGAGTTCCTGGCTGAGGGTCCCAAGGGGAGGAAGTTGCTTATCTCTTACCCCACAGCAACATGCCTCTCAGATTAATGGGAGGAGCCTAAATATCCTTGAGGATCTGGACCTATTACCCATGCCGTTCCTCAACATTTCATCCCTGACTAGGTGGCTCCCAGCTCAGCTGGCTGGCTTCTGAGCATCCCTTCCTTAGGTGACTAATTCTTCCAGAGCACTGTGGAGAGTCTAGGCATCTAATTCAGGGCAGAAAATTCCACTAGGCATCAGGAAGCCTATGGGTTAAGTAGTGAAATGCCTCAGTACTTTGTGAATCTGGGCCCTAGCCTCTCCGTTCTCCTTCTCTAAACTGGGGATACAGACATCATTTGTATACCGTGTTTATTTAGACAAGTTAAGTGGTTTTTAACCTGGGGTGCATGCATCCCCTGGGGGTGTGAGACATGCTAGATTTTTTAGAAGGCAAATCATTGAAAACACAGATTAAGCACAGGCACGTAAGTACAACTACTTTGTTTCATCAAACCTATGTATGCATTAACATTATACATTTTTTAATGATTACTGCATTAAATTTTAACTGTCAAATTAAAATAAATATATAATTCTATCTCTTTTTTTCTATAGTTATGATATATCTAGGTTTAAAGAACTGACCTACTTCAATGATTTTTATAAGGGGGGGTGAGAACATATTTTTGAGAACCAAAGGGGTGCAGGCTGCAATAAATGTTAAGAACCACCAATTTAGACCATGGGCTGATAAGAACATAAGAATGTCCATACTGGGTCAGACCAATGATCCATCTAGCCCAAAATCCTATCTTCCAACAGTGGCCAATGCCAGGTGCTTCAGAGGGAATTAACATGGCAATTATCAAGTGATCCAACCCAGAGCATGGGGTTGCCTCCCTGACCATCTTGGCTAATAGCCATTGATGGACCTATCCTCCATGAACTTATCTAGTTCTTTTTTTTATAGGTTTGGCCTTCACAATATCCCCTGGCAACAAGTTCCATGGGTTGACTGTGAATCGTGTGAAGAAGTACTCCCTTTTGTTTTAAACCTGCTGACTATTCATTTTATTGGGTGACCCCTGGTTCTTTTGTTATGTAAAGGGATAAATAACACTTCCTTCTTCACTTTCTCCACACCATTCATGATTTTATAGACTTCTATCACAGGGGTGTCGAAATTGACTGGCCCTCTGAACCACATATGACAATCTTCAAAAGTTCAAGAGCCAGGGCGCGCCTGCGGGGCTCCGGGCTTTGGCCCCATAGGGGCCTCTCTCTGCTGGCCAGAAGTCAAGCAACAACACATTGGTCCTGCTCGGTCACATGGTGCTCCTGATCCCCCTCCCTCTGGAGCCACAAGCTAGGAGCTGTGGCCATGGAGAGAGGCAGCAGCAAACAGCTGGGACCTGTAAGGAGCTACATAGCAGCCCCACCCTGCAGTTCCCAGCTGTTTGTCCCTGCCTCTCCATGGGGAGCTAGCACCTGGGAACTGCAGGTGAGGGTAAGAGAGAGGGCATGACTCAAGCTGTTGGGTGGGGGGGAGTAACCTTTAAATTGTGCCTCCCTGCCTCAGCAGGCAGGCAGGCACTATTGCTTTTGTGTTTTTCATGGAGTTATAGGGATGTAAAGGCAGTTTAGTGGAATGGAGGATACAGACCTTGATGTGAAAGTTTCTGTGTCCCCAGAACAGTCCTGTGAATTATCTCATTCTTTTGGTCAATTAATATGCAAAATATGCAAGAGTGGATACTTCTAGAAATACTTAGGATAAAAATTCAAGGAAATACTGGTGAGTGAAAACAAGTGAAAAACAAAAGAAGAAAAAAATACCCTAAGAAAATGAAAGCTATTTCTGAAGGGCAATCCTGAAATAAGGATAGGAAAAAATACAGTACCCGTTTTTTTCAGCAAACAAAAGAACTCATTTACCATTTGACACCTACATGCACTGGCAAGCCACACTTCTGTCACAATCACTACATTATGCCTCTTGAACAATGCAAACCTGTTAATGTGGAACAAGTCCAATCAATTTAGAATGCAAATGAGAATAAAAGGGCCACATCAGTGTTCAATAACTATTTAGGGCCAAGACAATAGCTGGAATCAACCTTGAACAATGCTCTTTTCAGCAACACAAAAAGAAAGATTAAACATTACAAGGAAGGTCCTCTGTCTGAAGCCAGAGGTATCACTGTACATTTTCAAAGCAGTAAGTGGGATTTAAGCCATGCAAATATGTCAGGGGAAGGATAGCTCAGTGAAGTGGCTATATGAGATATATAGCTTTGAACATCTAGATGGAAAATGGTATTTCCAGGTGCAGTTTATACTCTCCCACTGCAGGCTGTGAAGCTAGGGGAGAAATGAAGGCATAATCTGTCCTCATCTCCCCCTGGGGAATTGCATCTTTGTGCTGCACTGCACAGGTTTGCACCCAAAGTTACATAAATTTAAGGATAAAAGTTTCCATGTGATTTTTTGGAACTAAACTTTAAATACATCGCGTCTCTGTACCCTGTGCTCTTGTTCCCGGTCTCTTTTTGAGGTATCTCTTAGAGGTACATTTAACCACAGACTTCGCCTAAATGGGAGAGGGGTAGCAAACAGAACCAAATTCAGACTGCAAAATGATAGTTTAGAACAAATGTACAGGGTAAATGTTGACTCTTGCAGCTCAGGAGAAGAAATAGACAGCACAAAATATAGGGGCATGGGGACATGTAACCAAGCAGCTGCCAACATCACATTAAAGAAGTTTATTTTCATCTTGTCTGCTTAATACTGTCCATCATTTATTTCATGTAATCAAGCACACTAACTCCCATAAAGTGTATAGAAAGGGAATTGGAAAAGGAAATGTCCACAAAAGGATTTCTTGTCTATAGAAATGATTGACCACACTACAAAACAGCTGAAGAATTTGGGCCCTGATTCAGCAAGTATTTAAGCATGTGCCTATCTATAATCAAAGGGATTATTCACCTGCTTAAAGAATAATTCTATTGACTATAGATAGGCACATGCTTAAATAGCCTGATTAATCAAAACCTAGTGCAATAATAGTTGTTTAATTTTAACAAATACAAAGAATAGAGTGGACACATACACAGAATAATACCTTATCTGTTGAATTTGGTATATGTTTAAGTGAGAGTAAGGAGGAATTATTTTTTCCCCACGCCGATATACAAAGTAAATGTATAAAATCTAGCATACTCCATATAAAGGAAAATATACCTCTCTGAAGTCACATCAATTTTGCCAAGACATTTAAAGAGCATGCAGAAGGTGGACTATATTAGGTATACCCACACTTTATTTCAGAGGACAAAAATATGCTCGTTTTGTCACTTGAGAAAACAATGGTTTAAATAATAAACTCAATTTCCCAGTTTAACAGGTCTGTAGACAGAAAGAAACAATCAGCCAAACACAACATGGTTCTTAAAAACAGGTTGCGAAGTGTGAGCCTGTAGAAGATTGTGGCCCCTGTGAAAAATAAATAATACTTACGATTTGTTTACAGTATATCCATTTCTAACATTTATGCTGCATATCCCAGAATACTTAGAGCATGTGGGCCTGATCAGACACCCACTGAAATCAACAGGAATATTTCCATTGACTTCAATGGGCTTTGGATCAAGCCTTGTGTGTCTGAAAATGCATCTGTGTTTTAAAAAAAGGAATTCATTCTTCACATCTTCCAGTTCCTCATGTTTATTGTCACCAACCCTATGGCAAAAGAATACCCTGGCTCTGCAGTGGGACTCTCATGGATGCCTGTGGGAGTTACACATGCAGACTAAGGGTATGTCCTTAGTGTAGAAAAAAGTGAAAAGAAACTCAGCCAATGAAGCCACGTATAATACAATTCAACGTTAAAGCAAATCTTACTTCTCAAATGGACCAAAGTAACTTAGGCACTGTATAACTACAGGTTAAAAAAGGAAATTTTAAATGTAGCACACTGAACCTTCATAATGCACATTTAAAAACCACTCATGTAAAACCAATTCCATTATAAGCACATTATTTAAACATGGTAACTACTATTTCCAAGGGTAAGTACATGAATGGTAAATTAAATATGGTCAATTTAAATTATTCTGTGTAAAGCAAAGATTTTTATGCTTATTAAGGCAATTTAATAATATTTAAATAGTTAAATACAAATTGACAAGGACATTAAAGAATAAAATCTCATTTATTATTATGCTACCTTGTAAATTTTCCAAACTCCAAATATTCTCACAATATTGTACAGTAAATTGGATTAAAACTAGCTTCAAATACTTTCCACCACATCTTTTACATTAAACATCCTGCAAAAAACCACAATGTTTATGTAATCAATTTACAGTGATTATAAAAAAATTAGCAAGAAATTAAATAAAGTAGGTCAACGTGGTTTTCCCCCTACCTCAAACAATAAAATACTAGCACCATCCCAAATATAATGATTTAAAACTCCATGTTGGCTCTCTCATTTTAATAACTAAACAGAAATTATTTTCCAAAGCACAATTGTTAATATGCAAATTGGTTTACAGGGTAGTTCTTATAAGCAACATTTTTTCCTTGCATTTTGTTCCAACAAGAAAAATATGAAGTTTAAAAAAATTAGAAGTACTGCAAATAAAGCCATAGAGTCTATTAGCAGTGAGTCCCAACCGAAGCAAAGGTGGACATTTCACGACGGATGGTACTGAAAGGGGAGAGTTCAAGCTCTGTGGTGTACTCATTGTCATTGTCATCGCTTGTCACCGTTGAAGACTTCTGGATGCATTCATCACAGCAACAACAACAACATTCCATAAAGGCCCGACTGAACGGTTTGCAAAGACAGAAAAGGAGGACTGGGGTCACACAGGACTTAAAGAACAAAAGAAACTGGCTAATGAGGTGGAGGAGATCCATAGTCTGCCGAGAGACTCCTGTGGACATGTAAGCAGTCACAATGTTGCAGATGTTTTCAGGAATGATGCAAAACCCATACAAAATGGTCAAAGCCACCACTGTGCAGTTCATCTGACTTTCCAGCTGAATTTGTCGCTTGTTCCCTCGTGTGCAAGCCTTTTCTGCTCGTCTGATTTTCCTGGCTGTTACCAGAGAACAGGTAATAGTGAAAAGAGTAGGCAAACAAAAGTAGCAGCCAAAATACCACCAGAGTCTTGCACCATCATATGTGAGAGCTAATACATAAATGGTATCAGGTAATTCAGTAGAGATCTTTACCATGCACCGTTCCCCAGGTGGGCTGCCACTAAATGCAGAATCTTCCTTTGTCAACTGGCGTAGAACGACCTCCGGAAGTGCCAACAATAGAGCACCAACCCATATAACAGCCAGTTTGGCAGTTGTTGAAGTACAGTTTTCAATCATCTCATAATACATCTGTACATTAGTGGCAGCACGAAATCGGTCTATACAGAGCGCACATAGTGTGAACGTAGTGACTCCAAGAGAAGCTACCTGTATGGGAGAAAAGTGAACACATTTTTAATATGGATGCTGTCTGAAATATATTTTAAAAATATAGGAGATGACTACAGGCTAGATCCCAAGCTGTTAACATTGTATACAGCTTGTATACAGCACCGTCACAATAAAATTCACTAGTAAAATGTCTATTTGAATATTTTCCATTTAAAAATCCTCCTTCCTCATATATCAGGTGAAGTTAGTTGCATATAAAATGACTCCTATTTAAAAATACCAGGACTATTAAAATGCAAGAGCCATAATGTAATTTACTATGCTATGTTTACCTTTAAAGACGTTCTGCCCATGAATTTACAGTGCTGTAGTAAAAGGGCCAGCTTTTCAATGGTATTTAGGTGCCCAAAGATGCAGCTAGATGTTTAGAGGGATTTTCAAAAGCAGGGCAGGGGCCGTAACTCCTTTGAAATCAATGAGATTTAGGCACTTAATCTGCTTTGGCACATCTGACAAATCTTGCTGGGGGTGGGATTCACAAGGCTGACTTAGATGCCCAGCTGCCTTTTTTGCCACTAGCATTTACAAAACGCCGGCTCGGCTGCCACCTAACATTGCAGGCACCTGAAGTCCGTAGGGGCCAGATCAACAAGAGGATTCATCTATCTGCCATTTTAGGATAGTGCTGCCTGTGGACCTCTGTCTGAAAGCTTTCTCAGGCCACCTATCAGATACAAAACATACAAAGCACCACTGCCAGAGGAGAAGGCTGCAGTGTCCCCTCCCCCAACCTTCGGCTTAGTGATTCAGGCACTCATGCAGGAGACCTCGGTTCACTTCCCCTCTCTGCCTGAGGTAGCGCAGGGATTTGAATCTACATCTCAGATCTCTCAGGGGACTGCCCTAATCACTGACCCATGGACTATTTAGGTCAGGAGTAAGGGAGGTGTCTCAGTCTCTCCTGATAAAGCCATTCCACTTTGTATAAATAATTAAACATTCATTGGGCCAGAAGAAAAAAAGGGAGAATGACTCTCGGGCCCAATAATTAGAGTGTGCCTCTGGGATGTGGGAGACCTACCTCCCTGCTCCAACAACTACTGAATTATTTGAACAGGCAGCACATACTTTGTTAAAGCAGGCAAAGCTAGAACTGGAACTTTGGCCTCTCATATCCTGGGTGAGTGCTCTAAACACAGGGCTATGAGAGATGAGAGCAGGGATGCACTAGTGGCACCATCTCCTTCTCAGGTTTTCTTGAGAAATAACTGACCTGATTTAAGTACCTATGAGAAAGGTCATGGCTGTAACCCTCCAGCAAATGCAGGCACTTCCCTCCACCCCAGACGTAGGCACCTAACTCTCTATGAGAGGTGGAGCTTAGGACACACCCCTCTTCTCAGTATTTCCTACTGAGTTTAGGCAGCTCCCCACTCAGCACGCTGGCTTCTGTTAATCCTTTTTATAGGCACCAAATGCACTTTAAGTGAAGCCTGGATGCCTAACTTGGGGTTATAAATTCCACTTGGTGGCAGGGCAGAGGTGCTGACTTTCCTCCTTCCTCTGGGGTGCTCAACCCCTGCTCCTCCACAGTCCCTGCCCCCACTCCACCCCTTCCCCAAAGGCCCCCCCTCTGCTGATTGCAGTGGGTGGGAGGCACTGGGAGAGAGGGGGAGGAGCTGAGCAGTTGGGCTGCCAATGGGTGCTGAGCATGCACAATTTTTTTCCTGTGGGTGCTCCAGCCCCAGAGCCAGGGCCTATGCAGCAAGGCACGTAAAATTTAGGCACTGCAACTCTCAGTCTAAATTCCCCCATCCCCCTGCGAATCCCACCCTAGATGCTTAGCTACATATTTTGGCATGTAAATACCTCTGAAAATCTGTCCCAAAGAGATTTAGGATGAAATCCTGACCCTGCAGAAATAAATGGCAAAACTCTCATTGATTTAAGTGGAGCCAGGATCTAACCCTTTAGCTAGAATATTGCAATTAATATTCAAGATGTGGAGAAATTGGAGAGGGTCCAGAGAAGAGCAACAAGAATGATTAAAGGTCTTGAGAACATGACCTATGAAGGAAGGCTGAAAGAATTGGGTTTGTTTAGTTTGGAAAAGAGAAGACTGAGAGGGGACATGATAGCAGTTTTCAGGTACTTAAAAGGGTGTCATCAGGAGAAGGGAGAAAACTTGTTCACCTTAGCCTCTAAGGACAGAACAAGAAGCAATGGGCTTAAACTGCAGCAAGGGAGGTTTAGGTTGGACATTAGGAAAAAGTTCCTAACTGTCAGGGTGGTTAAATACTGGAATAAATTGCCTAGGGAGGTTCTAGAATCTCCATCTCTGGAGATATTTAAGAGTAGGTTAGATAAATGTCTATCAGGGACTGTCTAGACAGTATTTGGTCCTGCCATGAGGGCAGGGGACTGGACTCGATGACCTCTCAAGGTCCCTTCCAGTTCTAGAATCTATGAATCAGATCACAGGAAAATTTTGGCTGAATATCATGTCCTAGTAGCAGAGGCTATTGCACTCTAGGATACAGGCCAACAGTAGAGTTACCAGATAGCAACTGTGAAAAAACAGGAGGTGGGGGATAATAGGCACCTATATAAGAAAAAGTCCCCCAAAAAGGGACTGTCCCTGTAAAAATGGGACATCTGGTCACCCTAACCAAGAGAAGTAGTGGATGCCCCATTGTTCAAGCAATTTAAAACTGGACTAGACAAAGCTTTCAATAATACACTATGAGGAACAATGTTGCATTAACAGAGCAAGGACAGGATGACTCATCACATCTTGTCTAGCTCTAATATCTGTCATTCCACGTGTAAGTAGGGATCTTGTACTGTCACAAAAGATAACTCCCTATCATTTTATTTTTGTGAGAAGACCATATACATTTTTAGCCTAATCCAGCTTCCAATAAATTCAACTTCAATTCAAATGCAAAACTTCTGTTTACTTCAATTGGAGAAAGATTACATCCTTCAATTTTGTTGTGGTGCACTCTAACTCATTTACTCTCATCATTTTATAGATTGCTGCTGTGCCTAAAATGTCCTGGTGCGAAAGAGCAGTGAAGGTATGTTAATAGGAATTGTTAAATGATTTTCCTGTTCATTTAGAAGAATGCTACTTGCATAATAGATTAGCCATGTCTGTTATTAACTGGTAAAATATATGGAGATATTGGGCAGCTGACTGTAATTTCTGCTTACTCAAATTCAATGTGCAGTGAGATAATTAAGATTCTATAATGTTGCATTTCAAAATGCATTCTTATTTCCATCATAATTTTGAAATATTCTTGTTTATATACATTCCATTAAAAGTTCTGCAAAGATAGATAGTGCAATTAAACGCAATTATATAAATGTATCATTCATGTTGGCCTTGAGCATTTAATGGCCATATCTGATTGCTAAAATTCAATATCACTGCAAAATATTAGACCTTTGGGATTAAAACTGTTAGGCACTAGCTTAGTTGGGCAGCTTCCTGAGAGAGGGAATGAGTAAGATGCAATCTCTTATTAATTAACCTGCAATGGGAGGAATAATTAATGACGACAAAGCAGAACTGTAAACATTTTAAATCGGTGAAGCTATTAATTTTGAGAATTAAACTATCTGATAAGGCTCAAAGAAACGCTTGGTAATACTGGCAAAAAACAAAAATAACTAAAGAGAAATTAGAGTTACAGGAAAATCTTCGATAAGCATTAAAAAGTGGCAATGATTAAATGAGCTAATAAAAAGAATTTTCATACATCAGGGCTGAGATGTCACAGTGGCAAATTTACAGTCTCTGATTTTTGTCTCTGAAACTTAAATCTTTTGTGTATTCTTGACATCAACATCTTTAACCACCTTATCTTCCAACACAAATACCAAATGGATCAACGCACAGCTCTTAGCCTCTTGCCAAGAGTCTCTACATATGCAGAGAAGGGAATGCTCCTGAGTCTTAAAATGGTGAGGGAACTGCAAAAATCAGTACAGGGAAAGAGATGCTGGCTTTTTTTAAGTAAACTTTTTTTCCTCTTTTTTAATGTCTATTCTAACTGAGTAGCACAAGCACCTCCTTTTAGTGGTTTCAGGGTCCCATTATAGATTATATCAGGTTTTGCCATGGCTAAAACATTAGATGCTGCAGTTAGAACTGGACTAATGAAAGAAGGCATGTCTACCATGAACAAACGTAACCTACGAGGTTCCTGTCATGTTAACTGACTGACGACTTAGCTAGGAACAGGGGAAGTCAGCTTTTCAAATGCAACTGTTGGTTTACTCATGAAACATGCTAAATAATGCCAGCATGTGTCTGGCTCATGCAGCAGTTTCCTATCTTGCACACGTTAATGAATGTAACGATTCCATGGAAAAAATGGTAAAAAACCAAAATGCAGTGGAACACTCTAATCTAAATCCTTTCCAGCTCCTCCAGAATAGATACAAATAGGAATTCACTCTAACTGCCTTGCTTCAGGGCACTGACTCATTTCTGGGGTCTGACTGTCCCCCCTGCAGGATAGGAGTAATGCCCACTGAGATCAATGGGTGTGTGAGGGGGGAGAATTTGGCCACAGGGCATTCAATCTACTTTGCTATGAACAGTTTTACTTTAAGTGTGTGCCTCCATATTAACAAACTGCATGTTAATCTTCAAAAACATGTCACAGTAGTGATATGAATGAGTTAAACTGACAAAACTGGGGGGACATGGATATCTATGAGCTATGAGCCAGTCGTGCTCAACCTATTTACCACTGTGGGCCGCATATGCAGCTCTCTCTATATACTACCCGTATGGCTCTGAGGATGTCACATGGGTTGCAGCTATGTGCTGACTCGGCCACAACTGGCCCGTGGGCTGAAAACCACTGCTATGAGCGAAGCTCTATCTTTAACCCATGGCGGTATGCCTAGATAATTGCGGAACGCAGATAACTCACTGTAAACAGAACTCCAGTCAAGAAGTACAACCGGGTGAGTCAGGACAGAAGTACAGATCCTCAAATGGTATAAATCTGTGTTGCTCCATTGGCTTTGATTTACTCCAGCGAAGAAGCTGGCCTAGTGTTTCAGTCTTTACTGCAAAAACCTGATTACATTGACAGGTTTCAGAGTGGTAGCTGTGTTAGTCTGTATCAGCGAAAAGAACGAGGAGTACTTGTGGCACCTTAGAGACTGTAAAAGCAGCAAAGAGTCCTGTGGCACCTTATAGACTAACAGATATATTGGAGCATGAGCTTTCATGGGTGAATACCCACTTCGTCGGATGCATGCTGCTTTTACAGATTCAGACTAACAAGGCTACCCCTCTGATTAGATTAGAGACTGTGTTATACAAGTTTAAAACTGGAGCACCACAGTGGTGAATCAGGCCCACTATGCCTTTGATTTTATACAATATACACTTTTAAGTTAGCCGGGCTTTCCTCACTTAATTTTCTGATTTAGTTCCATGTGGATCTCTTACATCACAGAACTTTTCCCTCAATCGTTAGATGTCCATGAAGACACCAGCAGGCAAGGCTCGTGTTTCTCTTATTAGATCAGAACTGAAAGTTCCACATTTCCAATTACATGAAAACAAATCTGACATGCTAAGAGGAAAATAAACTCCCCCAACTGTCTTGTTCAGTATAACCTTAATTAGGGAAGAGGAGAAAATGACAGATTTCCCCTCCTTCTCACCAACAAAACATACCCAGAAAATACTTTGCCATTAAAAATATCTCATTGATTTTCATGTTGTTTGTTTAAAAATATTTACAAGATATTGCACACACACACACACACACACACACACACACACACACACACACACACACACACACACACACGATGTACATTAAAACAGGATTTTATTGGGCACCAGGGCTGTCCTTCAGAGTTGGCATAGCCCTTGGATCACTAACTTCCTAGTCATTAGTCAATCTTTGAGTCATTAAACAATAACATTAAATTCATGAAAACATTCACTGGAGGAGTAAGCCAGCTTATTGCATCAGTTCTCTTCCCCCTGCCCTTCTGTGCTAGTCTACCAGTTCCCATTCATTCACTTCAGCAGTTAACTGAATGTTCTAAAGCTTTTATCAGTTGATCCTACTTCTATTTCTGGCCACTTTCCCACGGCTTTCAGTCCTCACCTGCAGAACTTTAGATGTGGATCCTCCAGTTGATCAAGGGAGAGATGCAAATTAAATGAGTGGGGAAAGGCAACAGAAATAAGACTGGCAGAGAGGATTAAGGAAGAATTGTTGAACAAAACAAAAATGTAAATTAGGTCATGACATCCCGACCTGGGAGGCATGACCTTTCTTTATGGCTAGGGCCCCGCCAAACTCATAGAATCATAGAATAGAATATCAGGGTTGGAAGGGATCTCGGGAGCTCATCTAGTTCAACCCCCTGCTCAAAACAGGACCAATCCCCAACTAAATCATCCCAGCCAGGGCTTTGTCAAGCATGACCTTAAAAACCTCTTAAGGAAGGAGATTTCACCACTTCCCTAGGTAATCCATTCCAGTGCTTCACCACCCTCCTGGTGAAAAAGTTTTTCCTAATATCCAATCCAAACCTCCCCCACCAGAACTTGAGACCATTACTCCTTGTTCTGTCATCTGCTACCACTAAGAACAGTCTAGATTCATCCTCTTTGGAACCTTCTTTCAAGTAGTTGAAAGCAGCTATCAAATCCCCCCTTGTTCTTCTTTTCCGCAGACTAAATAATCCCAGTTCCCTTTGCCTCTCCTCATAAGTCATGTGCTCCAGCCCACTAATCATTTTTGTTGCCCCCTGCTGGACTCTTTCCAATTTTTCCACATCCTTCTTGTAGTGTGGGAGGCAAAACGGGACACAGTACTCCAGATGAGGCCTCACCAATGCCAAATAGAGGGGAACGATCACATCCCTCGATCTGCTGGCAATGCTCCTACTTATACAGCCCAAAATGCCTTCTTGGCAACAACGGTACACTATTGACTCATATCCAGCTTCTCATCCACTGTAACCCCTAGGTCCTTTTCTGCAGAACTGCTGCCTAGCCATTCAGTCCCTAGTCTGTAGCAGTGCATGGGATTCTTCCGTCCTAAGTGCAGGACTCTGCACTTGTCTTCATTGAACTGCATCAGATTTCTTTTGGCCCAATCCTCTGATTTGTCTAAGTCCCTCTGTATCCTATCGCTACCCTCCAGCGTATCTACCACTCCTCCCAGTTTAGTGTCATCTGCAAACTTGCTGTGGGTGCTATCCATGCAATCCTGCAGATCATCAATGAACACCCTTGGGGCATCCACTTGATACCAGCTGCCAATTAGACACAGAGTCATCGATCACTACCCATTAAGCCTGATGAGAAAGCTGGCTTTCTATCCACCTTCTAGTCCATTCATCCAGCTCATACTTCTTTAAATTTCATGGTCGTGAAAAATACGTCATAGACCGTGAAATCTGATCTCTACTGTGAAATCTGATCTTTTGTGTACTTTTACCCTATACAATACAGATTTCAAAGGGGAAACAAGCATTTCTCAAACTGAGGGTCCAGATCCAAAAGAGGGTTATGGAGGGGTTGCATGGTTATTGTAGGGAGGTTGTGGTATTGCCACCCTTATTTCTGCACTTCCTTCAGAGCTGGGTGGTCAGAGAGTGGTGGCTGCGGGCCTAGGGTCCAGCTCTGAAGGCAACAGCACAGAAGTAAGAGTGGCAATACCATACCACGCCATCCTTACTTCTGCACTGCTGCTGGTGGTGCTGCTGCCCTCAGAGCTGGGCTCCTGGCCAGCAACTGCTGCTCTCTGGCTGCCCAACTCTGAAAGCAGTGCCACCGCCAGCAGCAGCACAGCAGCAGTTGTGGCAATACCACGACCCCCCTACAATAACTTTGTAACCTCCCCACTACCCCTTTTTGCGTAAGGACCCCTACAGTTACAACACTGTGAAATTTCAGATTTAAATATCTGAAATCATGAAATTTATTATTTTTAAAAGCTTATGACCATGAAATTGACGAATATGCACCATGAATTTGGTAGGGCCCTATTTATAGTTACATGGGAAGGGGATCTGGAAACATTTTCTGTTGTGACATGGGGTCACTATACAGAAAATACTGAGAGCCACTGGATGAACTGATTCTGAACTCAGAATGAGACCTCATTAGCCCTTGCCTGCACACTCGTCACATCCATAAAGAAACTGTAAAAAAAAATTTCTGAGACTTGATAGTCTATTCTCCTATTTTGACTGCTCTATATGCACACCAACTCTTCGTTCTTAGGGTATTTTTAATGCAACATCCTGCGGTGGCGCCTAAATCCTTGTCATTTTTGCCTTCATTAAACAAATACAATCAGCTCAGTATCTGCAATATGTTCTATGTCTATTATACTCTAAATATTGCAAAGTATTAAGTTATCTTTTTATTATTTAATGTTTGTGTTGAATGAAGGGGGGAACAAATTATAGCTGTTACAATGAAACAACAAAAATACAGAAGTAAAATATAAATCCTTGTTCCTCCTATGATAAAATGATACTTAACATTTGTTCATTGCTCTATGTTTTTAGATGTGCTTCATACAGTGATGCTACTTTGCCTATTACTCTTGTCCAAAATGAAATAGTCCCATGCCTAGAGTTGACTAGAAACACAATACTCATCTCCTATTAGTAATCAGAATTTGTATACTGGAGGAAGAGGCATATCGAGTTCAGGATCAGAAAAGCCCTGTGGGAATCATGAATGTTGGTATCATGGAAATGTTCTGCAGATGTATATAATGTGGCTGCTCCTCTGTAGTAGCAAAGAGCACTTATCATGGTGCTACCTGGCACACTGCTCTGTATTTGTTACCCTTTCACATGTCCTGGTGGTGCAGGTATTCTGTGCTGATTTCAGGTGGCTGTTCTTGAATTCTGCTAGAGGAGATAGTTAACCCTAGTGTCATGACCCTGGAACTAGACATTACTGCACCAACTCTTCATCAAGAACAGTAAGGAACATGATGCTTTTTCAGACTAAATGATTTTTATTGTTTCTTTAGAAAAAACACCACACAATCATTATTTTTAAAATTTGTAATAGATTCAATTTTTAGTTCCCTTTCTTCTTTGAAATCTACCAATAAACGTAAGTAAACAACACTTAGACTTTTAATAAAGGAAACAGCAGTTTTCTTAAGTGAAGCTCAAACTCTTCACCATTCTAGATGAGGTGTTCATGACCTGATTCTTAGCACTAGCACCATGACACTATTGTTAAACCTACCCGTTCATACTTAACAAGAACACCCTGTCACACAAACACTCAGCATCTGTGAGAGAGGACAGCCCAGTGTCAAGACAATATTCAGTGGTGCCTGTGATAAAGCTGCCTTTTTCTTTCTCCAGTTGTGTGACAAATATTGCTGACCCAATTTTAAACGTAGTCTGACACAAATTCATTTCCATGCTGAAATACTGCATACAAATTAATGCCAAAAGCAAATTTTATGGACAATTTATAAACCCCCTGAAGACAGAGATGTGTAGAGGAAAGAAACACTGACAGAACACCAAATACAACAGTGCTAGTGGCTGATGTCATCATGCAGCTATAAAATGAAAACGTACCAATTTATTAAAAACTTTAAAAAAAATTATTTGTTAAATGCAGAAAATGCTATGCCCTGTACCAGTCCTTGCCCTGGAAAGCTCAAAATATTTAATGTATTTGTTTTATTAATGCCAAATGTATCAAACAAGGCTGTATGAACAGCCTTGGAACAGGCACAGAGTGGCCAACTTTCTCATAAATGTGCCTCAAATTTGCAATAATGGGACCAACTCTGGGGTGGAGAGAAAGTAGTCAGTTTTCCAGGCCAAATCAATTTACACTTGCCACTAAAAATGATAATTGTGTGGTGGCTTTAGTGAGCTGGAAGTTGCCTGCCAGAAACTGGACTGATGCCACTAACACACTGTGTATAGATCAATGAACAAGGCATCAGAAGACACTGACTTTTATTCACTACCAACCTGAGCTGGATTCAAATCAGCACCTGAAGGGTGATATGTTCTATACCCCTTTCCCATTCCCTGAGCAATTAAATCCCTCAAAAGGTACCCTATTTCACTAAAGAATGTTATCTCTATTTTCAACCTATCTTAACCAAACCAGTCACATTTCTATTCTAACCTCTAAATGCAGGACGGACACATACAACTAGAGAGAAGTTCCAATTAAAGTCTGGAAGTTGGGGGCAGTTTCTAATCATGGTCACCTTAAACAAGTAACTGTGGCCTTACACAAGTTACTTAACTTGTCTGCTTCTAGTTTCCAAACTATAAAAATCCCACTTCACAGCAGGCTTCTGGGTTCCATTTAGTTAATGTTTGTGAAATGCTCTGAAGAAGAAAAGTACAAGTATCATTAATATTGCCGGTCAGCATACTTCTTTCTATTAAAGCCTAATTAGGATATGAAAATGAAAAACCAACCATGGAGTGCATAATGATGCTCCGTTGCACAAAGGGGAATGGATACACCATCTTTTAGCATTCCTGAGCTTTTGTCTAATTCTTCTCTTATAGCAGTGAGATTCACCCACACAGCATGAGGCTGAGGGTCTCAATGCCCAGAGGGGGAGGATCTGCCAAGGCCAACTGCCTTTACAGTGCTGCTTGAACCCTCTTACCTTCTGGCTCTGACCTGAGTGCTGCTCCTAAAATCCCTTTTAGAGAGTACTATCAAGGAAAGTGGATGGGAAAACAATGTATATTATTCAAGCCAAAAATTTCATGTAAATAAAAAGTGGAAGATTTTCAGAGGTGCTGAACACAAAGTTAAAAAGCAGCACACAGAGTTGATGGCATTCCTAGCTTCTGCACCCTCCCAAGCTATGATCCTTAGGGGCTCTCTCCCCTCTCATTAAACATGTGTAAGGGGCATTGGAGCCTTTATTAATCAGTTTATTTCTCCTGAAGGTGTTCAATATTCTTTTAATTATTTCCAGTTATGTAGTTGAAAAGACAGCTACAGATGACCCAAATGTGGCAGATTTACGGGGCAGAAATGCATGCTTATGCTTTTCCGCACCAGATCTTTAATAAATGTGGAAAGTGCACTTTAAATTAGATGCTATTAAGAGGGCCAACCTTTCAGAAATAATGCTGGAAGCTCAGACAGAAAAAAAATCTTAAAATAAATCTATTTTCACAAAAGTGTACACAATTTTATAATTGCTTGTATGTGCTTGTTAAAAATTTTCTGCACAATTAACATCCATTAAGCAGCATTATTAGATAGCAATTAGGCATAAATTGCTAAACTAAGACTATTCAATATAGTTCATTGTGTTAGTTAAGACTTTTAAATACAGTACAAAGCAAGCTTGAGTCACCTTACAGTTACATAACTTGCTCTGGCTAATCAGATATTCTTTACTGAGCAACTTGTTCTATGCCCCTTTGAAACTACAGGTGGGTTCAAAAGCACATATGTGACATAGGACCATACATCCTGTCACTGAATTAATTGTTTAAATGTGTATAAAACTAGTTATTGCTTATGGATTTCTGGAAGATTGTATCTCTCTCACCGACTTAAATCAGTAACATTTACATCAGAAGAGACAGTTTCTTGTAACTTTCTCTAGTTTATAAAGTATTCAGATCTTTTGCAAGTCCAAACTTGTGATAATATAAGCAATTACATTTTCAAGAATGATGTGGCTATACTGTGCAATTGTCAGATAATACAGGACATAAAAGCCATTTTAAATCACTGACATGTAACAGGAATCAGCATTACAATGATAACAAAAAATATTTCCTATTCTGTATGAAAATGCAGCATAGGAAAATTAGGATGTGTGAAATAACACTATAGGAAAGTCTTGATATATTTTAAATATAATAGAAATTAATTTCATTGAAATGGATACTGCTTATTCATTTAGTATATTAGTTACTGGCAAATGGGACTTTTAAAATCACAAAATTCAATTTTCTGACCATCATTATATTCACTACTAACCATCCATTCTCAACAAAATAAATTTGGTTATTAATAACCAAATTTGTTTAATGTTTCTACCTCATAAATTAGTATTTTTAATATTTTATTTTAAGTTAATGTACTATGGAAACTGTTGACCACTGGACTCCACTGACTTAAATTAGATGCATCAAAATGTAGCACACCACCCAGGAACACCAATAATACACTGTGCCTAATATAAAGAAGTGATGACAGCTATTTTAATGGCTACATGTCTGATTCTAATCCCTAACATATATCACCATTTACTTATGTTTTATTCAATGCACCAAAGTGATGTGGAAATTGACAGTATAATTAGTAATGAAAAAATAGTTTCCTGTGTGCCTAATAAACCATTTAAGGATCAATTGATCAACAGCTGTTTTTTGCTCACCTACCCCATACTTTAGGTAAAGAAATAATGTTATACATATAGTGTCAAAGGCATACAGTACAGCTTGCCAGAATTGTGGGCTACACACTACCAACAAGCTTCAGTTTTCGGCTTCCAGTAAATAAATAAAGTGGAGAACCTGAACAGTAGCAGGAGTCTAGCCAGATGGCTGAAACCATGGTTGGCAGAATGTCTGAACAGTTGTCAAGACGTTAGGAATTAAATGGAACTTGGGTCATTTTTTAAGAAAAACCAAATAATAATTGGGGGATTTGGAAATAGAAGGATAAGTTAACAGTGCACATATCACATTCCCGGGGCTTTGACTATAAAGGCACCTCCCTCACTGCATGATCAGCTTTACAAGAAGAAAGACTTAAACAATTTTTTAAGATACTTTCCCTTTAGGGCCCCAGGAGGCAAAAGAAGTGTAATAGAATCACCTTAAGTAAGAGCATTAACTTTTATCAGGTTGTATGGCTATGTGAGAAATATCCAAGTATTAGCAGCTCTGAAAAGCTGCCAATATATTCCTCAGTTTCTTGTGTAACTGTGGGTGGGGCAAATACATTAATTTTCCATTCTTTAAAAAAAGTTTAGGGAATGGGAGAAAATTCTTCATTGCAAGCACTTTTGGCAGTAAAATAAGCTGATTCTGGCTGTAATTAATGTGCACAATCTCCATACTTAACATAATTTTTAAAAATTGTGGATGGAAAAATGACAGGAAAAGAAAATTGTCTTTTGGATGTGACATACAGAAGACTACGTGATCATACTGTTCCAAACATTGCCTCTACACACCCGGTGGACAATGACTCTATTCAGTAGCTGTCAACATACTCTGCTAGTAATACATAGCAAATCTGAGTTATGGAAAAAAACATGGACGCACAAACTATACATTTCTTCTCACTTTGCTACCAGAGGCCTCCTCTTTCTGCAGAAATGGTTGCTGTGGATGGGATAAGAATCCCTATGTCTAAAGTTTACCAAAGAGTGTAAGTTTGTAAGGTACTTTGGGAGGAAAGGCGCTGTATAAATGTAAGCTATTGTTATTATTATGAACAACTGTAATTACCTCAATGTATGGAATGATTTTGCATGAGAAGTCTGCCAGCAGCCACTTTTTGGTTAGCTCCTGAAAGATCACCAGAGGCAGGCAGAAGAAGATGATGAGGAAGTCCCAGAAGGCCAGGTTGGCCAGCAGGGAGTTGGAGATGCTCCTCATGTAGTAGTTGTGGCACACGATGCACATCACTGCCATGTTGCCCATGATCCCGATGCCGAAGATCACCACGGACAGGCACATGACCGCATAGGCACCGTACGACTCCTCAGTCAGGGGGTAGAAAGGGTTCTTGAGCCGGGCCCGGCGGCTTGTCCCATTGCTGCGGGCTCCTGCGCCCCTCTCTAGCCCATCACGGGAGGAGCCATTCAGAGGCAGCAGCTGAGGGGCATCCTCCTCCTCACCCCTGGCTGGAGGGCTGCCCAAGGAGCTGTTTAAAGGCTTTGCCAGGTTGCTATTCTTAAGGCCCTTAGTTTTCCCTCCCACTCCTTCCTTGCCCCTGCCCTGCAGCTCGCTGGCTCCTCTCCTGCTCCTGGCAATGCTCCTGGCAAGCCTCTTGGGGCTGTGCCTTGCATGGCTGCTACCTTCCTCCCCGTGCACTGCAAGCCACTGGAGAGCAGAGGATCCTCCCATCCCCATAGCTACCGATCGGTCCGTATTCACCTCCCCCTCGCCAGGATCCTGCCAAGGAGTATCAGGCCGCCCCCTAGGCTCCACGGCAGGAAATCCACTGCTCCTGTTCCTCACGCCCAAGCGAAGGGCAGCTTCAGCAGCAACGTCCCTAGCACCGTGCAGCGGGGCAGCCTCTTCCGCCGCTGCGTGTGGTGCTGTTGCTTTGGATCTGCGAACAAGCGCTTTCTGCCAGGATCCTCTGGCCCCGTTTCCTAAACTGATTCCGCTGCCAGTCTGGAGGCTGTCCTCTTGCTGGAGCAGCCCAGGGGCTGCCTGGCGCCGGGTCGCAGGCTGAGCACCTTCCCTCTCGCCATCTGCTCGTGCCAAGAGTGCCTGGGGGCCAGGCACCTGGGCGAAGGGGGTCAAAGCTCCGAGCAGCTGCAGGATCAAGACGAATGCGAAGGGCGCGCGGTGGAGCTGCATGGCGGTGGGGTGGTGGCACGCGGTGGCTCCCCCTTTATAAACGGCTGCTGCCCAAGCTGGTGGCGTTGGGAGTTGGACCCATGTCACTGCTGCTGACAAACACCCGCACACCGGCTCCAGCTGCACGGAGAAAGCGGGGGTGGGGAGCAGCAGAATGGGTATTAATCAAGGACACCGTTGATCCCTTTGCAAGTTTCAAGTTCGATTTATTGCCGCAGAAAATGTACCGGAA
The DNA here is from genome assembly GCF_007399415.2 of Gopherus evgoodei. Lineage (NCBI taxonomy): Eukaryota > Metazoa > Chordata > Testudines > Testudinidae > Gopherus > Gopherus evgoodei. Next base: position 325,329,512 of record NC_044322.1, read on the forward strand.
AGAGAGAGACCAGAAAACAAACGAAGGAAAAATAAACAGCACGCCGAGGAGGGATCTTGTCCCCGCCAGCCTGGCGGGACAACCTTGAGAAGTTGCATCAACGTCTCCGAATTAATGTAGCAAGTGCAAACGCTAGAGGAACCCCCTATCCAGCGCTCCGCCCTTTCTGTGGTAACAGTTGCACCGGGTCTTGAGCTGCCTATTCACGTTCTCTCGATGTTGGCTTCATCCCGGAGGCTTGTCTTTATTGCACAGAAAGATCTCTGCGAACATACAAGTTCCCTCCCCCGTGCCACATCATTGCAAACACTAATTCCTCTTCACCAGCGCCTGGGAGTAAACAGGTTGCTGCATGCAGCCCAGGGTGCTTAAGAGATTTGCAAAACTCTTGCTGGGATTAGCGATCGCATCTGATAACACCGCAAGGTGAAATTAGATCATGAAATTAGCACCGGCCAAGCGGCTCCTCCTGCCTGTTGCAAGTTCAGAGGGGAGCAGCAGCAGCCCCGGGAGTCCCCCGATAGTAACGTGTTGATCCGCTGCTTCTCCTTAGCCACCACGACGGGCGTGAAGAAGGGGCGGCGAGAGCCGCCGGGCCGGTGGGAAGAAGCGAGCCGGCGCGGCGCTGCATGGCCAGAGGGGGAAAGCTGCCTGCGAGCGCTGGCTCGGCTACCGCTGCCTCAGTCTGGGTGGCTCCTCTCCTCCCTTCCTCCCCCTGGGCGAGCTCGCGCCTCACGGAACCCTCCTGCCGCCTGCGCGCCCCTTTGTAGCGGCTTCCACTTGGGGGAGGGACGGGGGCCCGCAGTGCGCAAGCGCCTCTCCAGGGGCCCGGCACAGCGGCTCTTCGCGCGACCTGCTGCCCCAGATGGGAGTCGCGGCAGGAGCCGCAGGCTGGAAGAGCCGAGGGGTGACTGCGCTGCTCGCTTCCGCTCCGTGTGCATAGGAGCTGGGTCCTGACCCCCCCTTCCCCGGGCAAGACGCTGCTCCCACCTCACCCAACCTAGGTAGACCTGCCTGGCTCACAGGGCTAGATCCGTGCAGGAGCTGCCCGGACATTGTAGGCGCATCAGCAGCCCCGGGGCTCGCTCCCTTGCTGCTGCCCCACACGCCCCACTGCATCCCCTCCCCTCGTGTTCCTGGCCTCTTGTAATTCTCCAATCCCGTTGCTGCCCACTCTCCATCCGGCTACTGTTGCTGCTGCTATCTTCTCCCTGCCTGCAGCACTCCTGTTCCTTCCTGTCCCATCCTGACCCACTTCCCTCCTCACACCTTGGTCCCAAGCCTGCACACCGGCCAACGCACGTGAATGCTTGCTGGTGGCAGTGGAGCTAGAACAGAGGCTTTCCTGCTCCAACAGTTAAGACCTGGATGGATCCCATCACCTGCAGGAGAATGGCTGGCAGTGGTAGGGCGGAAACCTTCGTGTTTACATGCACAGTAGAGTGTGACCTGCTGGGTGGGGGAAAAGCTTCCTGAAGGAACCACTGATTTTTTCTTTTTAAATGGAGATTTACTATTCCCTGCAATTGCAGCCTCTGTCATTTGAGCATCAAATAGCTTTCATCTATGTACTGTCAGAACACCCCTACCAGGTAGGGAAGGGTTCTCGTATCCCCAGTTTACAGATTGAGACCTGAGAGTCAGGCTTGCCCATGGAAGACTGTGATAGAAGAAGGAATTGAACTGGGGTACTGGAGTCTCCGGCTCCCACGCTAACCACTGGAGTAGTCTGGATTTGGAGAGGGGAGCTCTCCCCCCCAGGAGAAGATGTGCATCCAATGGTAAGGATGGCAAGAATGAAGGCCAGATTAAGGCATCCTGGGACGCTACATGCAGCAGGACACAGGCCCCCCAAGACCTCCCCTTTTTTGTTGTGGTCCCTCATCCATCCTCTGACTTCACCCCACTTGAGAGTGTTAGTGGCAGGGGCCAAATACACAAGGGAAGTCTGTTGGACCATGGGCCTACCATTAGTCTTTGAGCATGTTAGGGCTTTCTTCCTTCCCAGACAGGCAAGAGTGGCAGCAGGGTTCCCTCCCCTCAGGAGTGGCAGGAACTGTGGCAAGGGAGCTCTCCTCCCAGAGAGGTTGGGGGAGCAGCATGGGGTTTCCTTCCTAATAAGTGGAGGCATCTGTGCAGTAGCAGCGGCCCCAGTACTTTCCCCAACAGCTGGGGTGTAGCTGTTTGAGTCAGTGGGCCCACAGCACTCTTCTGCTCCACAAAGAATCCTCTGCTGGGGTGGTTTTGGCAGAGCCACTAGAATAAGGAGTCCAGGAGTTAACCCTGCATTTAGATAGTACAGGTCAAACCTCTTAGAGCTGTTGTTTCAGGCTGTCTGCAGACTCTAGTAAATGTCACTGCATTGGTTACACTCAGGTTTTCAACCTTTTCTCTATAATCACAAAGGCTAGAAACTTACTTTTTTAATTAAAAGAAGAATTCTGGTGTAATTGCATGACTCCAAGAGCTGGGGTCCTAGAAGAACAAAGTGTTCCTATCTGTGGACTGTGACTCTGGGTATGTCTGTGATGCAATTAAACACCAGTGGTTAGCCCTTGTCAGCTGTCTTGGGCTCATTGGCTCAGGCTGCGAGGCTATAAAATTGCAGTGTAGACATTTGGGCTCAGGCTGGAGCCTAGTCTGAGGGATCTCACAGGACAGTGTAGACATACCTTGTGAGAAGGGTCTGCTCAAGGCCTAGAAGTGCTATGGCATTACCTTCCCCCATGGAGGAACTTTCCAGAAACTCACTGCCCTGATGATTTCAGCAGGTAAAGCTTGAGAAAAGGAACGGGAAGAGAATGGGAGCTGCCCAGGCAGAGTATTAGCTGGTGGAGAAAGGGATATCCAAGGATGGAACTATAAATTTAAGCCTTTTGATGTAAATGTGCTTGATGCTAGCCCAGCAGCAAATAAGCATCAGCAGATCCTCAAGGAGAGGCAATTGTTTGTGTTCTAAATGTTTGGGGAAGGCAGGCCCAAGTGTCTCTCTCCCTCTCCTCATCCAGACACTCTTATATTCGTTTATATATGGAAAATCAGAGACGTTCCTCCTGACTCTCATCACATCTCTCAGATTTCCACGAAATTCCTGCTCCTTCTCGGTGCGCCACAGTTGACCACCCTCAGGAACACTAAAATCTCCACCGAAATTGTTTTAAAATGCAAGTCCTGGCATCCCTGTTATTTCAGTTTTTGTCCAAGTTTAACCCTTTGCAGACATTATATTCCCCTTGGTCAGCCCCCAAGCATTTAAAAATATTTCTGGCTCTGTCCCAAAACAAGCCTTCAAGCCACTCTTTTTTCACCTTTCTGCCAAGTCCCTTGTCCATTCAGTCCATTCAACTTACAAAAACAAGGTAGTTAAGCACACCGATCACCCAAGGCATATTTTATAATTGTGAGAGCAGGGACTAAAATCAGGACCATGGGCCCAATCCTGTGAACTCTCCCCCTGGGGAACTCCCACTGAAGTCTTGGAGTTCTGCAGGGAAAGTGTGGAACCCTTACTGAATGGGGGAGCAACCTAGTGACAGATGATGTGGAAAAAGCTGAAGTACTCAATGCTTTTTTTGCCTCAGTCTTCACAGACAATGTCAACTCTCAGACTGCTGCATTGGGCAGCACAGTATAGGGAGGAGGTGAGTAGCCCTCAGTGGTGAAAGAACTGGTTAAGAATTATTTAGAAAAGCTGGACATCCGCAAGTCCATGGGGCCAGATGAAAAGTATCTGAGGGTGCTGAGGGATTTGGCTGATGTGATTGCAAAGCCATTGGCCATTATCTTTGAAAACTCGTGGCGATTGGAGGAGGTCCTGGACGATTGGAAAAAGGCAAATATAGTGCCCATCTTTTAAAAACGGATGAATGAGAATCTGGGGAACTACAGCCTCACCTTGGTCACTGGAAGAATCACAGAGCAGGTCCTCAAGGAATCCATTTTGAAGCACTCAGAAGAAAGGAAGGTGATCAGGAACAGTCAACATGGATTCACCAAGGGCAAATTATGCCTGACCAACCTGATTGCCTTCTATGATGAGATAACTGGCTCTGTGGATATGGAGAAAGTGATGGACATGATATATCTTGACTTTAGCAAAGCTTTTGATATGGTCTCCCACAATATTCTTGCCAGCAAGTTAAAAAAGTATGGATTGGATGAATGGACTATAAGATGGATAGAAAGCCGGCTAGATTGTCAGGCTCAATGGGTAGTGATCAACGGCTTGATGTCTATTTGGCAGTCGGTATCAAGCGGAGTGCCCCAGGGGTGGGTCCTGGGGACCGTTTCGTTCAATGTCTTCATTAATGATCTGGAGGATGTGATGTATTGCCCCCTCAGCAAGTTCGCAGATGACACTAAGTTGGGGGGAGAGGTAGATACACTGGAAAGTAGGGTTAGGATCCAGAGTGACCTAGACAAATTGGAGGATTGGACCGAAAGAAATTTGATGAGGTTCAACAAGGACAAGTGCAGAGTCCTGCACTTAGGACGGAAGAATCCCATGCACTGCTACAGGTTGGGGACTGACTTGCTAAGTGGCAGTTCTGCAGAAAAGGATCTGGGGATTACAGAGGATGAGAAGCTGGATATGAGTCAACAGTGTGCCCTTGTTGCCAAGAAGGCTAACGGCATATTGGGCTGCATTAGTAGAAGCATTGCCAACAGATCAAGGGAAGTGATTATTCCCCTCTATTTGGCACTGGTGAGGCCTCATCTGGAGTCCTGCATCCAGTTTTGGGCCCCCCATTACAGAAAGGATGTGGACAAATTGGAGAGAGTCCAGTGGAGGGCCACAAAAATGAGTAGGGGGCTAGAGCCCATGACTTACGAGAAGATGCTGAGGGAACTGGGATTGTTTAGTCTGCAGAAGAGAATAATGGGTTGGGATTTGATAGCAGCCTTCAACTACCTGAATGTGGGTTCCAAAGAGGATGGAGTTAGGCTGCTCCCAGAGGTGGCAGATGACAGAACAAGAGGCAATAGTCTCAAGTTGCAGTGGGAGATGTCTAGGCTGGATATTAGGAAAAGCTATTTCACTATTAGGGTGGTGAAGCACTGGAATGGGTTACCTAGGGAGGTGCCGGAATCTCCATCCTTAGAGGTTTTTAAGGCCCGGCTTGACAAAGCCCTGACTGGGATGATTTAGTTGGTGTTGGTCCTGCTTTGAGCAGGGATTGAACTAGATGACCTCCTGAGGTCTCTTCCAAACCTGATATTCTATGATTCTGTGTTGTGCACTTGCAGGGTTGGGCTTCAGATTTCCTTGGCTGATATTAAGCTAAGAGGAAGGCTTAGAGTAGCCCTTGGTGCCTATGTATCTAGGGCCTGATTCAACTTCAATTGGAATAACTGGGACTGTTACCATTGACTGCAATGGGAATTGGATCAAGCCCACAATGAAGAATGGATCCTTCCATATTTGTATCATTATTAACTTATTATTTTTTATTTGTGTTTGTTACAGTAGGGACTAAGGACCAGATCCTCAAAGGTATTTAGTTGCTAAATCCCATTGTTTTTAATGGGACGCAGGAACCTAATACCTTTGAGGATCTGAGCCTAACTACCAGAACCAAGCTCAGAACTTGCTTTGCAAGGCATTGTACTAATGCATAGTAACAGAAAGCCCCTCGCCTGAAGAGCTCTGAAAATTCTCAGTTACCCTGAACCCCCTCTTTACTTTCTTTGAGATGTGCAACAGTGGCAATTTTAAGAGATTTCTAGACTTGAGAACAAGTATAGTGCATCAGGCACAATCATGTTAAATGTTCCATAATGTTAATTAAGCCATTTCTGTCTCAGTAATGTAAAGAATACTTAGGATTGCTAAGGGATCAAGAAGATTCTTAGGGTGCTTAATATATAGCAAGTCTTATCTAGAAAAATATTTATGCTCAGGGAAAAATATGACCTTCAGGAAAAGAAGAGCAAGGAAAATGTATTTTTAATTTTTTTCATATTTTTCCTGTTTGATTCTGTGCTCAGGTGGTGCATAACAGAAGTTGATGATAATGAGCTTACATTTATGGCGCCTTTCTTCTTGAAGGCTCCCACAGGACATTATAAAGAGATATGATAAATTCAGTGCTTGTTCCTAAAGGATAGTGGTGTTAGTGAGAGTGTTGCTTCTAGCTTTCATAGGGAAACAGTAGACAGGAGTCATCAGACACATTGCTCTTTTGTATAATTCTGGTATCAAATATGGATCAAAAAGAGGAAAGTTAAGCATTGTTTGGTTTACATCACTGATCCTTCAATGGTGAGGTGAGAAATGAGTAATGCTTTACTTTCTCTGTGTCAGCATTCCTTCTGGCTTATACAATAATACCGATAACTGATTTTTTTAACACAAAACAGGGCCCATAAATTATTGCTCTTTGCTGACAATTTTGCTCCATTGTTGTACTTCATTAAGTATTTTGTTTGGTGGAAAGGACACTCAAGAGCAGGAATAAAGATTTTTTAGGAATCTAGCCACATGGTCATCTCACCTGAATGGGTGAAGATCTCCCCTTGTTTCATATGGCTTCCATATGAGTCTTTTACGGAGATCTCTAAAGCTTTATTCTTGCCAGGACATTCATGTAAAAGAATTGCCGTCAGAGGAGTGATTTCACATAGGGGCACTTCCTTATCTTACTTGGATGTAGAGTCTTGTGTAGGTTTTGGTTTGACGTGGTTCTTCTTATCATCATTATTTGGCTCTCGCAAACTATAATGAGTCTCTTTAATTGGTTTTTAAAACAATTAATTTGTCATTACAATTATCCTCACTCTACCCATTTTCTGTTGCAGAGCTTGACCCCTCAAAAGGTTCAAAAAGGTGTGTTTGAAAATTTGATTTTCCATGGTTTCAAATACTGCTGTGGTCCGTAATGTTTCCGGTCTTTTACTTTACCAACCTGGTAACTTTCGTATTTAGCTCTTCTGATAAGATCGTCCATTAAGATTAATGATATTTCTTTCACTGCTAATAGTATCATTCTACTTCCAATTCAGAAGCTTTTTATCCCTCTGTAGTGTTCTGTTCTGCTAAAGGAGTTCTACAAATTGTCACAGCCTCTGTGCTAAATCATATATCATCTTAGAAATAGACTGACAAAACAAAAGAGGATTATTGTATTTATAACACGTAAAAATTAACTTTTCTCTGTTGGTTGGGACAAGTGAAATTTGGTTTGGAGGTGTCTTTGCAGCCAATATATATGATGATAGGAAAGACAATAAAAGAACATAATCCCTTATTAAAGTACGGAAGTATGGCATTTGAAAGGTTTCCAAGGACATACATTACACTCTCTTGGTGTCCAACTACTTTTCAGCTATGGTAAAGAAATCAATAGGATCTCAGTGTCTACAGCCTGCTTTTTTGACATTTCAGACACTCATTCTCTTGAGGCAACTTAGTCTGAATGTGTTATTATGCTACAGTGAGAAAGAATTTTTGCTATCTAATGAGCTCTGACCAGTGTTCACATCCTACAGCTGGTCAACGAAGAGGGGGAAGAGTAAATCTACCTAAAGTAATGTGTGTACTTTGTTGGTTTCAGACCCTGGCACATTCATCTTGCTCACTGTAGTTACCGGATCCTTTCTTGTTATCAACTCTCTCATCTGAGAGACACCTTTCCTTGCTTTAGATAAACCCAGTTGTAGAGACAACTCCTCCCCTTATATCTCTCCTGTTTTGACACATTATTTTGTCAAGAAGTCTGAGTTTATATAGAACGGATTTCTACTGAGTAGAGTCAGTGGAATTTCTCATTTAGGGCCTGATCCAAAGCCCATTAAACCAGGAACCTTTCTATTGACTTCAGTAGACTATGGACCAAGCTGTTAGTTCAATGGTAAAATGCCAATTTTGAAAAAGAGGGACTCAAAGTTCCATCCCAAGATAGGGAATTACTTATGCTTACTGCTGTGATTCTGCATGGATTGAACTCCATTAGGCAAGCATATGACAATTTGAATGTGTGGATTACTGTCCCTGTATAGCTTCAGATTTTAAACTATAATACTTTTCCTCAGCTCTCCTTTCCGAAGGTCTGAGTTTTCTCTTAAAGAACCAACATCAACTGTTCACATCACTGAGGCTCAGTAGATCTTTGTTTTAAAAATTATTCTTGTTTTGAAATACAAATCTAGCCATTAATCGCAGATAGGCCCTCTGGTTTCTGCTACTTATAACAGAACAAGTGATATACATTCCACAATAAAATACAACCGATTACTTACATTTCTGTCCTATTCATTGTCCATGAGGCAGAACAATAAATTGTGCATCTAATAACATAGGTTATAGCAAGCATACAACAGGGAATGAAGAAGGAAAGGAATGAAGTTGGTCCATTGCTTATTTATATCAGATAAAAAAGGATGCAAAATATTTATAACAGTGCATTTCCTAGTCAGAATGTAGATTGAGACAAAGAGACTGAAAGCACATCTTCATCTGCACCACATGACTCCATTTCAGACACCTGTGTCTGGTTTCATTTCTTTTATCAGTAATCTTCAGAAGTTTCTGTGCAGAGAATACATTCCCAGACAGAAAAGTCTTATTATTCTACATCTCCCCTAGACCTTTGCAAGAAACACATGGGATGAGGAGATTCCTTCATCAGTAAATCTATTTATAGTACATACAGTATTTTTCTCCTTTGCTGGCTCATAGAATTCAGATCAGGAAAAAATAGTGAAGTCTTTTTTTTCTCTTTCCCTCCCCATCTCTCACTCCCTCCCTCTCTCTCTTCTTCTTTCAAAGGGCATCTAAGATTTTCTCCCTGGTACAAGAATCAACAGGAGATACAAAAGGGCAAGAGATAACTTGTGGATGCAGGTTTAATCTTTTCAATATTTTGCAGAATCCAGTGCCATCTTTCAACATACACAAGAGCATTCCCACCAGAGCCAGAATTTTAATTTCTATAGTATCCCCAGAGGAGGCTTTTTCACTTCAGGGATTTTTATCTCTTTTTGTTCTCATCTTCTTTTATACACTTCAGCCAACTATCCCTGTTTCACCAATATTTTTAATTTCATGAAACGCAGATGTGGCTCCACTCTTCCGTGACCTCCAGGCTTGATTATTACAATTCATTAGGAATGGAGCCATACGCCTTGAAAAGGCTCTGACTGCTATTAAAGCTGAAGTGATTCTGCTTAGCAACACAGATCACCATGATATCATCCTGGATCTCCACTCTCTGCATTGAGTCTCCATTTAATACAGAGTCCAGTTCCAGGACTCTGTTCTGAAATTCAAAGGACTCTGTTCCAGGACTCTGTTCTGAAATTCCAATTCTTCCATTGGAATGGCCCAAGCTACTGAGAGATCAGCTCTCTCTCAGCAACCTTGGTCTCCTGTGAAAATCTGTATTCCAGCCAAAAATTGGAGGCTCATGCAGATGACAGAACTTTCACAGGAGCTGGGGCTGGACTATGGAACTTGCTTCTGCAAGAGATAAGAGCAAATATGGAAGTAACCACTTTGAGAACTTCAGCTTAACGTTCCCTCAATAAGTTCTTCACACATGGATGCAAACACAACCAAATGAGAGACCTAAAAATAATCAAGCTATTTCTACAAAACGTAGGGAAAAGGAAGAAAGAGAAAGAGAAAAAGATTAATTCTATTGTAAAGTTCTGGGAGAGGTGTAAATACCTAGGTAGATAATTGTCACCTCCTTCTTGTCTCTTCTGTTTTCCACTTGTCTTAGATGATTCTCCAGATGTTCTAGTTTCATTCCTATGATAGAGAGATGCCACTTTATTATGGAACTTGTTTTCTAGATAGGCCTGCACTTGAGTTTAAGCAGTTCTCAGAAGGAAAACTCTTCTGCTGCTGGTGTCAGTGGAGCAGTATCTATGCTCAGTAATTATCAGATGTGTAATGCAGGAGTGAGATGGTGGGTCTGTGGTGAGTAAATGGGTGTTTGGAGCTGGATAGTGGGGCTCTGTGCATGTGTGTGTGAGAGAGAGACAGAGCGAGAGCAAGCAAGAAATAGGTGGTGCAGTGAGGGGTGGGGGAGCTATTGGAAGGGAGACAGTGAGTCAATGTGGGCACATGTAAGGGTGGCTGAGGCCAATGTGTGTGTATGTTGTGTGTATGGATGTCTGTGGTGTTTTAGTGGCAGAGTGTGAGTGACAAGTGTGCGCAAGCAGTAGATATATAAATGAATGGGGAATGGACGGTAGGACATAAGGGGAATGGGGTAGAAAAGAGGAAGAGACTAGTGATGACAAAAAGGAGAGAAAGAGAAGAAAAGAGGAAGCTGAGAAAAAAGAAAACTGTCATTGAAGGGAAGGAGGGGTTCTCCTGAAAGAACATGGAGAAGGAGCTTGAAGGGGAAAAACAGCCCAGGGAAAGAATAGGTACAGAGAAGGGCTACTAGAATGATCAAAGGAATGGAGAACTTGCTTTATGAGAGGAGATTTAAGGAGCTTGGCTTGTTTAGCCTAACAAAGTGAAGGCTGAGGGGAGATATGATTGCTTTCTACAAATACATCGGAGGGATCAACACCAGGGAGGGAGAGAAATTATTTAATTTAAGGGCCTATGTTGGCACAAGAACAAATGAATATAAACTGTCCATCAGTAAGTTTAGACCTGAAGTTAGAAGAAGGTTTTTAACCCTCAAAGGAATGAAGTACTGGAACAGCCTTCCAAGGGGAGTAGTGGGACCAAAAAACCTAATCAGTTTCAAGACTGAGCTTCTAAGTTTATGGAGGGGATGGTATCACAAGGTTGCCTACAATGGCATGTAGCCAATCTGCAACTGGTGTTAGCAAATATTTCTAACCGCCAGCGATGGGACACTAGATGAAGAGGGCTCTGAGCTATTGCAGAGAATTCTTTCCCAGGTGTCTGGCTGGTTGGTCTTGCCCACATGCTCAGGATCTAATTAATTGCCATATTTGGGATTGGGAAGGAATTTTCACCCAGGTGAGACTGGCAAAGACCTTAAGGTGGTTTTGCCCTCCAGTACTGCCATGGGTCACTTTCTGGTTTGAACGAGAGTAAATGGTGGATTCTCTGTAACTTGAAGTCTTTAAATCATGATTTGAGGACTTCAGTAACTCAGCCAGTGGTTAGGGGTCCATTATAGGAGTGAGTGGGTGAGTTTCTGCTGACTGCAATGTTCAGGAGATCAGACTAGATGATCATGGTGGTCCTTTCTAAATCTAAGTCTTTGAATCTGAAGGAAGCATTGAGGAAGGACCTGCCACATCTCACCTGTGCCTGACTGTCACTCCAGCCATCACCATTCAGATCCTGACTGCCTTTCTCACTGTTCTGGTTATTCCCCTTGAATTGTACACTAGGCCCCGCTATCAGGCCCCTCAGGTTCATTCACCACCGAGACCCTTATCCTTCCATCTACCTCAGATAGAGAGGCGGGCTTTCTTCTCCCTGCTCCATGATGTTAAGTCTCTGCATGTGCAACCCAAACTTGCATTAGCCTTTTTTGTCTCACATAACACATTGCAAACTCAAATCCAGTTTGCTGTCTACCACCATCCCAAAGTGTAAATCTCAGAATTTATTCTTTCCAGGTTGCTTTCTTCCTGCTGTGTGTGGTTCTTTCTAAAATGCATTAGTTTGCTGCTTCCTTTTCACTAAGTTAGATCTCAGTGTGTTATTTACTGTCTATATTTCTAAGCTCAATACTGTAGGTCCTTTTTATTATTATTTACCAGTCATGACTGCCTTTTGCAACAGCTCCAAGTATTCTCTGTAATGTTCATGTACATGCTGTTTACCTCTTTTTTAATATTGATGTTAAAAGCAGAACTAACTTCAAACCTTTCAGCAGCACCATTGCACACCTCCCCACAGTATGCTGCCACTTATCATCACACTTTGTCTAGGAACCTTCATTCTGTTTTCAATCTGACAATGCTCATGTCCAAGGCAATTTGAATTCATTTTGTGAGATGTAGTGAGATGCTGTATTAAATCCTTTATTAAAATCATGCTGTATATCTTTTATTCACTGTTTCTGCAATTCTATCAAAAAAGCAATCACTTTTTTTTTCCGGCATGATTCATTCCTTCTAAACCCATGCTGCTTATTGCTCCTGGTTCTATTATCCTCTGAATGTTTGCAGGGTTTTTTTTTTTTCCTCAGCACTTGTTCTGTTATTTTGCTAGGGTCTGAAATTAGACACTGATTGGTGAATGAATGAAGAATCAATCATCTTTCATTTTTCAAAGCTTGATGTCACACTTGTTTTGTTCTACTCCTCTGTTTGTGTTCGTGTTCTCCATGACTTTTCAAAAATAATTGTCAGTGGTTCAGCATTTTTCGGGTACAGCCAGGGATGCACGTCATCTGGATTTGCTGATTGAATGTTTGGATTTTTCAAGTATTTCTTTACCTGCATGTTATCAATAGCTAGTTTTTCGTGTCTTTCTTGTTTTCCAACTGTCAAAATTTCTTATCTTTATTTTTCTTGACAAGCACAGATGTTAAAAATGTATTTGCCTTAGAATCATAAATGCCAACACCCTCCTCATTTACTAATGGGCCTACTTGCAAACTAGTGCTTTTCACCTCTTATTAATCCCTTTGGCTGACGTTAACCCATTCTGGGCTCAATCGTGTGAGGTACTGAGCACTCTGGTGCTGATCCCGCAAAGCACCTAAACACATACTTAACCTAAGTCCTAATGATTTCTGTTGGATTACTCACATGCATAAAATTAAACGTGTGCCTAAGTGCTTTGCTGGGCTGCAACCGGAGGGTTCTGCCCCTTTCAGGAACAAGTCCTTGATTGTTGCTGCCATTATTAACCCACTTTGTATATTCTTGTTCGTTCCCTCCCCCCGCATTAATACATGGAGTGGGGTTGTTCACTACTTTATGGTGCGTGCCAGCTCTTCATTTCATACATTTTCTATTTTTCATAAAGTTCTTACTCCATAGGCTGTGTTTATGAATGTTCCCTAACTTAAGGCCTGATCCAAAGCCCTTTGCAGTCAGTCTTCCTGTTAACCAAAATGGGCTTTGGATCAGGTTCTTACCAGCCTTATCTATGATTTAATTTGGGTCCCCTTTTCCATTTATCATCCTTGGTTTGGGGGAGCAAGTATTTTCCCCCCTCTAATTCTAGCTCTCTTTTCCTCCAGTTTGCTGCGCCATAATAAAAGACCTTTCACTTCCCTGCTCACTGACAACCTTCCCAAAGCTATTAACTGCCTCTCAGCAGTGAGAGCAGTATTTTCAGTGCATTGTCCTGTGATCACATGTTCTCATGAGTGGGTGCTTGCCTGTATGTGTCTGCCACCTCCTATAGAAAGAGGCTGCTGTAAGTGCACAATTTCCTATATTAATTTGGCAGACTTATTTTCTTGAGCTATGGTAATGTTGTTCCAATTGCCGGTATCACTTAATAAGGAGGCCATGGGATTACAGAAGAGAAGAGGCACTCCTAGATGCAAACTCTTCATCACCAACCTCCTGTAAAGCACAATAGGCTTGTGTCATATAGGGCACCTGAAGCTACAGATGAATCCTGTCTATAGTTACAGCACTTCAGGCTGTGATTTCTGAAGCTAAATAATGTCAGAGTGTATCAATATTTAGATGGAAAAGCTCCATGATAAACTCAGATGCTTCAGAAAATAATGCATTCTTTCCTTGGAATCAGTACTGAACCAGTGCTTCAGCATGATTTTAGCAGGCACTGGATTCTTAGAGTATGTCTTTCTCATGAAATATAATGCCACGGCCTTGTCTTCCTTGTGGCCAGTAAAAGATCTCATAGTGCCTTTTTTAAGATTAGGAATGTTTTAAAACTGCAGTTTTGCTGATAGTAGAGAGACAAGGTGGGTGATGTAATTTATTGGACCAGCTTCTGTTGATGAAGGAAACAAGCTTTTGAGCTTTGCAGTGCCTGCATTTGAATGGTAAGTGATGTGATTCAGACACACGATGGGCCAGACTCTTGGAGCTGGCTAAGCACTACTAACTGCAGGACCTGAGAGAGTGAAGGGGTAAAGCCACCTTTGCAATCCCCTGATCCTGTAGCCTGCTTTGGTGCTCAGGTCTGCTCTAATGTATGTGATCTACAACAACCCGCTGTGTAACTTTGCACTGGCCCAGGATTGCAAGAGTAACCTGAACTCTATGTTCCCGCCTGCCCTAAACAGACTTCCTATTCTGGAAGGATCATGAAAGGGTATTTTAAAGCCAGGTCTCTGCCAACAAATAATATATGGAGATATAACCTATCTCATAGAGCTGGAAGGGACCCTGTAAAGTCATCAAGTCCAGCCCCCCTGCCTTTACTAGCAGGATCAAGTACTGATTTTGCCCCAGATTTCCAAGCAGCTCCCTGAAGGATTGAACTCACAACCCTGGTTTAGTAGGCCAATACTCAAACCACTGAGCTAGCCCTCCCCACAAAGGGATTCCCCTATCAGGAGACTCCTCAGCTGCCCTTTTGGGGCTCCTTTCTGGCACATTTATTCTACAGTAGGGCAAAGGGGTCAGACTGAGGGCCAAGAATCTGGCCTGAATACATGTATGTTATTTTTATCCTGTCAAGGTATTTCTTCAGAAGCATGAAGAACAGAGCATCCAAGACATACTGCAGAAGGATCCTGGATAGCTAACTAGAGGAAATGTTTAAAATAGTCTCTTCAAATAAAATGCAGACTGGTAGGTTTATGTAAAAACGGGCTCTGGATTAAGGTTAGGTGGAAAGCACACGTCATTTATTGTTCTTTTCAGTTGTATATATAGACCACAGATTAAGAATAATTGAAAAACTCATTTGTAAAATGAGTTTTATCCCCTTTGATTTGTTCATTCTTTTGCTCTTAACAGCCATTGTCAAAGTGTATTTCAACTGGACTCCGGGAAAAGGAGGAGAATTGGCTTGGAACAAAAATACACACATTATCCATACACACTCACATATACATACATATCCCTGTGCCCTACTGCAGTATACCTCAGTATCAGCAAAAGTCTTTATTGTGTCCGCTTCAACATAGGTTTTTGTTATCCAGTAACAGTATATTTATGTGAAGAAACAAAAAAAACAAATATATTCATTAGCATACTAGTATCACAAAGGCTACTGTATGTCTGTAAAGCTGCTAGCAGCAGGAAGCTAGTTCTCTCTGTATTGTGTCTTCCATCATTATGTTTTTGTGGAGGAGAAAAACTGTTTGCATAGGTCCAGTAGTGTGGTAAGTCATCCACTAGAGCACCCCAGAGAAATTAAAGTAAATTAAAGGCTGCTATTTTCCATAGATGATCAAAAAGATTTAACAAAAGCGGGAAAGTAAAACGAAACCAAAACAGCCAGCGTGTAAGGATGAGAGTCCTGACTTCATTGAAGGTCTTTGGATTAATAACTTCAGACAGACAGATGCAAAACATTCAGGCTGTATGTTGGGGGAGGGATTCCTAACTGGAGGGCTGCGGGTGGGATAAGAGTCTTCATTTCTTGAAAAATACAAAGGTGGTGACAGAACAACCATGAAGGACAGCTGTCAAAATGGAGGAAAGAATGTGCACAGTGCAAGTGATTGCATGCTGGTAAGTGACGCTAAACACCCAGTTACCTTTTCCACTCACATACAAAAGAATTTTCCTTTCTTGATGTTCCCTGCAATTATCTTAAACCTGGATGGGGATCCAGAAATTGTTTCTAAAAATCTGAATACCGAGTTATTATGAATGCTTGGTTGCTAATGGCAGTTCTCTCTGCTTCCTGTGAGCCCTTGATGCAGGAGAGCTGATTTCTTTGGGGTAGAAAATTTTATAAAACACCAGAGCTGTCATAGCAAATCCATCCATCAAGATTATCCCCTGTACACTAGCCATTCCGCTATACTATCAAAAATAAATAAAATCAAGTAAAAACAAACATCTTCATCAGGCATTCAGTAAATTAGGAGTTGCCCTAAGGGACACAAATGCCAATGTGGGTGCCTACCATGCATTTTTCAATAAAATATAAGTATGCTCTGGCAGCTAGTACAGAACATGGAAGTACTATATTAAATTGTAGAATTCATTTTATTAGGAATGTAATTGCATACAAACAACAGCTGATTGAAATTATACACATACTCAATATGTAATGGAACCTTTATACAACAAACTATAAGAGAATATACTAAAAATGCACTCAATATCCTGAAATTTATACAATATACAAGGAAATTTCACAAGTTGCCACACAGCTGTACAACACTAAAATGTACATTTTATATGTAGTATATATGCATGCACATCCAGTTATACACACATACCCTCACAGGCATACAATATGGTGCTATTTCGATATCACTACTCCTCTCCCTCTAGCCAAAATGCTGGAGTGTTGTATATTAAAATAAGATCATAATAGAGTAGAAACATTTTTTTTAAAAAACAGGGTCCATTTTAAAATAATGAAAACGGGGAGAGATCAAAGGAAACAATACTTGAGGTGGGAGGGAATGTTATGCTGTAGGGCTGTCATAACAGAATTGTGATCTCCAGCTGATTTCAGACGCGATGGTGGAATCTTTAAACCGTAGGTGGTATATAAGCACAGATACCCATCAGTTCAAAGCTCAAGGAGTAGGTCTTACATGGAGCTATAGTGAAGCCTGGTAAGGGATTTAAAGAACCTTAGGCAGCAAGCAATGTAAAGAATGTAGGGCAGGTGTAATGTTGTGATCTGACAGTGAACACTCATGCCTCTGCAGTCTGAATTAGCTGCAGAGATGTTGCTGCCCTACCAAGAGCCCTCTGAAGAGGGAATTAGAATAACTGAGCTCCAGTTGCAAAGTCGTCAGTGAATAGAAAAGGCTCAGGTGGTGTAAATGGCATGATTTTGTGACTGGAGGAGTGAGACGACTCCGATGGATGACCTCTGCCGAGCTGCAAGGTTGTGTTCGCTGCTTGGGGATGAGTAAGCGCTGTTGCAGTCATCTTGCAGCATCACTCAAACTTTTCTATAGGACTAGGACTGAATCTGCAAGCTCCACAAGGCAAGTGAAATACAATTTGCATCAACAGCACAATGATAATAGTCTATCCTACATTTAGTAATGAGGCTTCATATGTACAGCATGGGAGACAGGAGGGAGCCTTGGAGGATGCTACATTTCACATTCCTCCGCTGTGGACCAGCACATCCGGTTGTCTCTCATTTTCTAGTCAGCTAAAGGGATGACCTTGTGGTTAAGGTGCTGCAGTGGGACTCGGGATCTGAGTTAAAGCCCTGATTCTGACACAGGTCTTTTTTTGTGACCTTAGACAAGATATTTCGACTGTCCATGCCTCAGTACCTGTCTGTAAAATGTGGATAGTAACAGTTTGTATCTCCTGCTCTTTATCTGTCTTGATCTATATAGATTCTTTGGAACACAGATTAACTGCTACTATAAATGTGAAGTGCCTCATACATGGGCATCCCACATTGATTGGTCCTCTGTACACTGCCATAATACAAGAAATTAACAATAACCATGATTGAGAGAAGTTTCAGAAACACCTGCAACATCCCTTAGTTGTTAAAACAACATATAGTCAGTCATATTAAAAAGCTACCAAAAAACCCAGCCTGATCAACTTGATACTACAAATTATTGTAGGTAACACAGTTGGTGATGACTATAGTTAGGTTGCCTGACACTTTCAGTTATAAATTTTGCCTGTGAGTTTCTTATATCTTTGCCTAGGCAACTGTTTGAGCTACAATTTCCAGTGATGGTTGTCTTCCTCAGATTGTTTTTTCTTTTGTTGCAACTAGAAGAGTTCAGGTGTTTCTGACATTGAGATTAAGGGAAAATACATTGTTTTGTCTGTGTTAAAAATATACAACCATTTCTCTGAGAAGCTCTAGGACTCACCATAAGCCCTCCAAAAGGAGCAGAACTTTACCCACTTTGTCAGCAAAGTTCAAAAGTCCTTGAACTGCAGCATGGTTGCTTTTTTAGCTAGGTTATGAGCACTGATCAAATTTAGGATGCTAAATTTCTAATAAGCACCTAAATAAAGATGCCCAGATTTGCATCTCTGAGAAATCTAAACACTTCTGTTTAAATGCTTAATCATAGATTTATCTGAAGTTGGATCATTTTCTTTTCTGTATTCTTTGCCTTTTGCAGCTAAGAAAAAGGTAACTTCACCTTTCTTAAACTACATTTTAATATGGAAATATTTGAATATCTTTGCATGATATTATACATATTTATACATTTAAATCTTCTGAATTGATATTCGTCAAAGTTAACTTGTTTTTTAAGTTGCAATAAGATCTAAAATAAAAGCCAAGTTTAGCATTCTTAGCTTCAGCCACTTTTCTGCTTGGGAAATGCTGGAAAAATATTTTTTTCCATGCCTGCCTAATCAAAACCAGTTAAACCAATTCTCCTCAAACTTTCCAACACTTGGCACTGAGATAAAGTAAGCAGAACTGGATCCTCCAGGAAGTTTATTTGAAAGAAAGTCTTGAGCAACTGAAAAGGAAAGTATGAATGGAAACCACTTTAAAGTAATGAGAACAATCATTACAAAACACACCTATTCTAACATATATGCCAAAGGTAATGGAAATGCAAACAGACCTGTTTTCTATGGTATGCGGTACATACAGGGTAGCTCGTGATCTACTTTGTAGGGGTACTATTTAGAACCTTCTCACCAACAAGAACGTCGCCTAAGAAAGGGCAAGGAGAAGGCAGAGGTCTGGGGCCATTCCCCCTCCCATTTCCCTCTCTCAGTCTACAAAGTGGGGCTGGAACTACAAATGTGGGGGGAAATGGAGCTGCAAGGGAAGAAATCTGAAGCAACCTAATGCATGTTATAAAGTGCCTCTTCATCAGTCAACTCCTGGAGAGACTGCATCTTTTGAGGCACAATCTGTCTTGGTGCTTACCCAGGCAGTGCAGCTTTGTGCTACCCTGTATTTAGGGCTCTGTGCAAATTATGCACAGAGCCCAAATTAGGCCCATCGTGTTTATTGAAGCAAATTCTCTATTGAAATAGCTCATGCAAAATAGCCTTCCATTTGGGGATGGTTCCAAACAAAACTGTCAGGCATTAACATCCACAAATTCTGGGGAAGTCTGAAGCCAGAACTAATGTTTATTGTTATTAATATTATTTATTCCTAGGAGCCCCAGGACCATTGTGCTAGGTGCTGTACAAACATAAAACAAAAAGAAAGGATCTGCCCAACCTGTAGGTGCCAACTTCCCCTCTGCCTGGTGAGTGCTTGACCCTCACCACTCCTGGCCCCACCTCTTCCCACCCCTGCACCGCCCTCGTCCCACCCCTATTCCACCCCTTCCCCAAAGTCCCCGCCCCAACCCACTTTTTCCCACCTAGCCCCACTCCCTTCCCACCTCCAGTTAAGTCGATGGGAGAGCTCTGGCCTGTTGGCTTAGAGCGGTTACACTACATAGCTTACAGCAGCACCACTGTAAGCTCTCTAGTGTAGCCATAGCCAGTGTATAAAGCAACAGACAATAGGGGGATACAGACAGAGGAGCAAGCACAAGGCAGCAATGAGACAGTACTGGCCAGTGTGATAGGCAGTGGTCTCAGCAGACTAGCTGCCTAACTTTTTGTCAAGATCTTTGCTGTGTTGGATCATATCCAGCTCAAATGTTTATTTGAGATACACATATTACTTAGAGGCACCCCTCCTGACCAAAACAGGGACAGAGAACTGGAGAAAATGCAGAATCATGACAAGAGCCTTCCTCCTCCCCCACTGCCATGACATTTACTTTGAATTTCTAATATCAATGGCAAATTAGTCACTTACTAAGGCCAGAAAGGGGCAGGAGCACAAGAAGAGAACAAGCAACTGAAATCAAACAGTGACAACACTCGTCGACTTTGTACCACTGGAAAAATACAGGCTATTCTGAACACATTTTAAATCAAGTCTGAGGACGTGTAACTATTTCTCTCGGAGGACTGACACCGTGTCTAAGCCAATGCATGTAGAATGCTGGATACACTGAATTCACATTGGAATGGTTTGGCAGCCACCTGAAGTACAAGTTCTCACTGTAAGTGAAATGCCCCTCCATCTTGGCTATGTATGCTGCAGAAGGTCTCTTTTTGTTTCTCTATGATTCATATTCACGGGAAGAAAGAGACAGGAGTGGACTTGACTGTCAGCACAAAATAGAAGCAGCAGGAATTTGGCAGCCATTAGAGCTGTTTAAAAATCTGAACACTAACACTTCCTAAGGCACTTCTCCAGGACAGTATAATGCATAAAATACTATGAGTTCTACTAGCATTTAATAGGCCAGGGTGGCCACGCTTTCAATTTATTTTCAATGCAATATTGGTTAGTCAAAGTATTTTTTCAATGTATTATTCTTCTCAAGTCCTAAATTACCCTAAGTGTATACAATCAGATATCATTCTAATGGCTCAGATGGATTGTTAGGTTAGTAGACAAAAAATATGTCCATCTTAGAAAAAAAATGTTGGTATCTACCAAATATATGCCTGCTAATTATTATACTTATTATAAAACTACAATTAAAACAGAGACAAAGCACTACACTTAGACATCACTAACTCAGGGTTTTATTGGAAATAGTTATTGGTTATGTTTTAGTACATGCATTTTAAAACACTTGTGTTTCCTTCAGTGTTTTATAGCAATTTTCTAAAAATAGAGTTGGGGATGCATCCTGGTAACAATGGTGCAGGGTCTATAGTCATTTATTTTCTCAGACAGTCATTGTCAAGTCTGACAACAGAGCCCAGTGAGCCAAACCTTTTAGAAATGGAAATGCCATTTTGTTAACATGCACGATTAAAAAAAAAAAAAGCACTGACACCCCTTCCCCCTCACACACAGAGTTATAACTGGGGATGCACGATTGGCCTTCTAAAAATGGGTCTTTCAGGTTTCTGCTAACTGTGACATCCTGTATGGTGTATGGACAACTGCACTTGGCATTGGAAAACTGAGGCAAAAGGGCTAATATTCTAGAAATTTGGTCCTTCTTGCTAGGCTGGAAGGGGGGATTTAGGGGATTGGGGATTCCTGTTTATCATTCCCCCTCCAGCTCTGTTTGGATCCTTTAGCAACACTAATAAGATGGAGTCAGTATTAACTTTGGCCTGCACCCTCTGTGTGCTCTGGAACAGCCACTGGTGATGCATTCCAGGGGAAGGCCCTAGCAAGTGAATCCATCACTGTATGGCTGCTATGTAGTCACCGGTGGCTCAGGGCTTCTGTGCGTGGATGGTCCTTGCAGACGTCAGGGACCCAGCCACTTGGTGGACAAAACCGAAAGTGTTCAGCTGTATGGAAGAGGACAAAATGATCCAGAGAGGACCTCACAGAGCCTCCTCTTCTCTAGCAGTTTTTTCCTGGGCCTATGATTTTACAATGTATTAATTAAGAACTAGGCACTCTGTTAAAAAGTGAGCAGGGCCTATTTGAACTTGTGCCCACTCTTTTAATGTAGTAGTCATGCTGCTGTATATTACCTGACATGATGTGCACGATAAAAAGGAAAGCAGCACGAGGTGACATTACTACTGAAATGTGAATGGGAAAGCAGCTCATGCTCTTTGGCTCAGATCTTTACATTAATTCACAGGGGCTTATGAAATCCCATAGAATCCCAGGCAGGATGAGTGTCTGAGATTTTTAGCCTTTTCTGCAGAGATATATGTTAGAAAAAGAAATGGGGTTTCACAGAATACTTCAGCAGTTTTACAAAAGAATTATATTCACCTCATTGTGAGATTGATGACATTTTAGTACTATTAGCAATAACCCTCTGAATATCCTCTAAGGATGTTACTGTTATTATCACTGAAAACTCAACAATCCACTGTAGCAGCATAAAAATGAAACTGATGAGCTGCAACTTAAGTGTCTAACAGTAAGAGATCATATGCAGTATTTAAATACATTACAGCTTGGGAATTCATAGATGTAACTAAAGGACAATTCGACAGAGCAAATATTAGTCATAGGTACCTGGGCTGGGCGGTGCAGGGGAAGAATGGGTTTAGAAGCACCAGATAGATACATTGGCACTGGAAGTGGAGCAAAGGAACAAGAGGTTTGGGAAGCAATGGCATGGCTGGTTATTAAGACATTAGAAGGTCTGATCCTAGGGCCATTGAAAGAGTCGCATTGAGATCAATAGACTTTGGATTAAGCCCTAAAGAGAGAGAATGTTTAAGCACTAAAATGAAGATATTTTTATTTATCATGGACTGGATCTTAAGGTCCTTGCTCAGGGTCAGATACTGCCTATCCCTTATGTGGGACCACAGTGTGAGAGGTGGCAGAAGGACCTTCCCCCTCCTGCAAACGTTAGGGAGCATGGGGAGGCCATGATTATTGTCATTCATTTGTATTGCTGTAGCACCTAGGGGCTCCTGTCAAGTTCAGGCCCTACAATGCTGGATTTTGTACACAGTAAAAGACACTCCCTTCTCCAAATGCGTAGCATCTTAGTTTCAACTAAGATGTAACAGATAGCTGAAACAAACAGGAAGGGAGGACAGAGCAACAGTAACATGGGCATATTGTTAATTACAATTGATCAGTAATTTGTTGACATTTTTTCATTGGAAAATGTGGATTCATCAAAATTGAAACTATTCAATGAAATTTCTAATTGAGTGAGAACAACAAAAAGCAAGCATCCAAAACAGCCAATAGCCCAGTGGTTAGGGCACTCACCTGGGATGTGGGAAACCCCAATTCAAGTCCCTCTTCTGAATCAAGCTGTTAGCCAACATATATGTTATGCATATTGTGCACCACATTACAACCAATGGCATTTATGCACACTATCTTATATATAAATGTTAGGTAGTTATATTAAGCTTTATGTTGTGAATCATATTATGCTTTTCCCAGAATGCTGTGCATTCCTGTTCATTCATGCTAAGGTGTATCCCATAACACTTTGCAACACTTTGGCACATACAGATACAAATCCTCTCAGAAGCAAGATGTCTTATTAATGCTGTGCTTGGTATAGTTAGGTAATGCACAACTCATTGATAGCTGGAATGTGGTGCCCAAAACAAAGATAAGGGAAGGTATAGGGTGGTGCAGAAAAACAATATAAAGAAGCTGATACGGATTGGTGGGTTAAGTGTTGGATGATGTAGATAATGATGTCTAGTCTGTAAACAGGTGTATAATAAATATTGCTAGTCTTAGGTGCATATTCCCAAAGCTGATTTTCTCTGTAAGGTGAATGAATGCTGTGAGATTGATTGCATCCTGGAAGTAGTGGTATGTCTGCCTTTTCATATTGTACTGCTCTGTCTAAGACTAATAAACTGACTAAGCTTGGCTATTTGGTCTCTAAAATAATTTTTAATATTGAACCATAAGTGTAGGCTAGTGATTGCCCATACATTGATTACTCAAAAAGGCAGAGTGGGACTGAAATCTGGGTCTCCCTCATCCCAGGGAAAGCCCTAACGCTTGCGGGAGGTCATGCTCAATTCCCCCAACCCCAAAATTTTTGAAAGGTCTTTTTTTCATTCCACCTAGGAGCAAAAACAAATCTCAAAACCTAGAAATTTTTCACAAAACAGAATTCTTGTTTTCTGGCCAGCCCTCTACTAATAGAGACCAATCAGCAGATCAGTAGCTATAGCTCAGCTTGCTGCTTGTCCACTCACTACCAGCTGACAGATTCCATGGGCATCATTCACAATTGAAGTGCCCGTCAAGGAGAGATTGGAATGAGAATGGGGTAGGTACTTTATAGATTTATCCACTGGCCTGCTGCACTAGGGATAGTAAACTGCACCTCCAGAAAGGGCTGCTGTATGCCCAAGAGCTCCTGGTGGTATTGTGTCTCTCTGAGGTAAATGGCTCCTGATGCTCTCCCTGGGATGAGGAGGCTCCAACTGCCAACAATTCAGGCTGTTACACAATCTAGCTCAGTTTTATTCAGTCCTTATTCAGCCATGCCCATCATTGCAAATGAGTGTTTGCCTGAATAAAGAGTGAATACAAGGGCCTAACTAATGAGATGCCTGGTTTACATTGGTGTAATTCCATTGACTTCAGGGGGTTACTCCTGATTCACACTGGTATAAGTGAGATAAGAATCAGGCCCTCAGAATTTGGCCAATAGATATTTTGTGAGTTTGCTGTACATATGTCATTACCTGTCCATCTCCCTTCAATGCACAATGGTAGCAGCATACTATTGGTGTGTCACATTGCCATTATGGTTTGACTGGCAGTGATATTATCAGGGAACAAAAATCATTCCCTCCTCCTCTGCCTCACATACCATATGATCTGTCTCTAAAGCTGCTTTTTAAGGTGCTTGTTAAAACCACAATGCACTGAAAAGTTTGTTACAGTACATTTATCATAAAATTCAGTGAAGTACAGCAATATTTGCAGGAAAACACTGTGCCAAGAACAGTGTGTAAATAACACTTTTACAATGGGAAATATTGATCATGAATCTGCCTCACAAAACTAACACTTTTTTGTCAGTTACCAAACCCTTTAAAATGTTAAGCTATATCAAAGTTATTTGTATATCAGTAACAAGTAGGCTATGAATAACATACAGTTGCAAGCTAGAAGCAGAGAGTTATTTCTCTAGCATGAAGACCCCCCATGTATGCTAATGAATGTAATTCTGATGTTTTTCTTCAACGTCAGAGCCCTTGATACAGAAACAAATTGAGCTTTAATTAGGATTTTGTAGACAATTTGTATAGGTACGTGAACATTTTAGCAAATGGAGAAATTGCACAGAAATAAAGTGTCTGCTAATACCAGTAGCACAAGTAGCCAGTACAGAGAAAGGAAAGAGGAATGCACCATTTAACGTGATTGCCATCATTAAAAAACCAAAAACGTTTTCTCTCTTATCTGTAACAGCCACAAGACAGCATGAAAGTGAACAGTGTTTCCTTATTACAATGATTTTCCTTGATTTTGTGCTCATTTTGGCTTATTGCTAGAAAGTGACTTCCGTGTGCTTGACTGATGGCACTAGGGTGACCAGATAGCAAGTGTGAAAAATCAGGATGAGGTGGGGGAGAGGGGGTTATAAGATCCTATATAAGAAAAAGACCCCAAAATCAAGACTGTCCCTATAAAATTGGGACATCTGGTTACCCTAGATGGCACTGAGGTTTTCTCATTTAGAAATAAAAACACTGACGTGTTAAAAACAACAATTACACGATCTTTACAAACCAACAGAAGAAAAAAAGACAAGTCACATTTTAGACCTGCCAGCTTTGAGAGTGCCCTTTTATTTTAGTTGGCATGGCAGATGAGTGGTTTTATAAATATATCCCACACTTGGACTGTCACTCAACTTTGTGCATCATTAGGCAAGTGTGTGAAAACATTCAACTCCCTGTGAGTGAGTCAAACTAATGACCTCAATCCTGGGAGATGCAGTGTGTCTCCGGGAAGGTGTTGTGTGCACCCTTGAAAGCATGAGGGCACTCAGCAATGCACAGTAGATATTCAACTTACATGACTGGGCCCCTTGTGATTTTCAGTTTACAAGCAGGAGATTCACTGATGTCACTGTTCAATGTAATGTAGTGACTGTGTTGCTGTATATGACACCATGTTTTATGTAGGAATCATGTCCACATACATCATCAAGCACCGTGAAGAACTATCATCCTACTTCGTGAAATGATCACATACATTCAAGAACCCTTTTCAAACAGCATAGATCGGCTCTGCTTCCACCCACCAATCAACAGCCCACCAGTATTCCTACAGTTCAGGACATTCACTCATCAGGTTTTGGACACCCTAAAGGAACCTTGACCCCAGACTTGTGAATCTCACCCATGCCCCTCCTGGCTTGTGCAAGAGAGTCAATTACAACTGCTGGCACTCTTTATCAAAAGAAACAACGCCTCATTCAGAGAAGGAATCTTCCCTTCCTCCTTCAATTATACAATACTCTGACCAACCCTGAAGAAACCCATCCTGGATACTTCAGTCCTAGCCAACTACCACCCAATGTCAAACCAGTCATTCCTGAGCAAAGCTCATTGAGAAAATAGCCAAGGCCGATTACAAGCTCTTCAAACTAAAACCAGCATCCTAGACCCAGCAAAACACAGATTTAGACCAGGACATGGAACTGAAACTGCTTCAGTGTCACCAATGAATGATCTCCTCCTGCTAATGGGATAGAGGATAGATGTGCATTTGACATTGTTGACCCTGAGATACTGCTGTCTTGCCTGGGAGAAGGGTAGGAGTCCAGGTTTGAACTAAAATGGTTTGAGTCCTTCCTGGAGGAATACACTCAAAGAGTAGTGATGCATTGCCACTACTGGACCCCTCATTTGTGTGGTTTCACAAGGATCAGTTCTCTCTCCAGTCCTTTTCAATATCCATATGCAATTACTAGGTGATCTGGTCAAATGGCATGGACTCAAGTGCCAGCAATATGCAGGTGATACACAGCTCTACTTCTCCTTTACTACATACGATCACATGACTACTACCAAGGTGTCCCAGTGCTTGGATGAGATCAGATCCTAGATGAATAACATCTGGCTAAAGCTGAACCTGAGCAAAACAGAGGTGATGCTGGTGACAAAGAATGCTGGTATTTTGAGGAGTTTGCAGTCACAGTGCAACCTCTTTTCCCTGAAGATTCACATCCACAATTGGTCATTTCAATCCAGAGTCTAGGAGCGCTCTTGTATTCCTGGCTGATACTTAGCGCTCACATTGAAAAAGCTGTGAGTAATGCTTTCCATTATCTCCAGCTGGGTATTAGACTCTGTCCCGTCCTGGCTGTTGAAGATCTGACATCAGTTATTCATGTCTTTCTCACACCTCAGACTGGATTACAACGTGTTGTACCTGGGGATGAAACCTTCAGCATGTAGGAAACTCCAACTAGTACAAAAAACTGCAGTGCATCTCCTCAGCAGCATGGCTCCTCATGTATGTTTGTAAGTAAGTTCCTTTCTCATACATTTGTACATGGGAGGGGCCCTGGTGATTGCTCCCAATCTTCATTTAAACCCCAGAGGAAGGTTGCTCTTCAGACCCTCCATAACATGATCTGAGAAGGGGCACCCCAGGCAAGAGGTCACACACTTGTACATCACACTGTCCTCTGCTCTCTACTCTGGCTTCCTACAGAATTTTGAATCACGTTTAAGGTCTTGGTCCTTATCTTGAAAGTACTCGATGGCCTAAGCCCAGGATACCTAAAAGACCATTTAAAGTTCCTCAGCGAAGATCATGGTTGACAACTTCACTGTGCTTGCACCGTAGAATTCTCAACAGTAAGAGTAAAGCTCGTCTGCGCAGGAGATAGACCCTTCTCTGAAGGTTGCCCAAGACTGTGGAATGAACTCCCCATGGAACTAAGGACTATCACAAACCTCACCACTTTCCATTCCAAATGCAAGGCATATTTCTCTGACCTTGCCTTCTCAAATTTAAACACATAGCAACAGGTATGTTTAACAACCAAAAAAAAAAAAATCCCTCCCAATACAAGACACTGCACTCCACATGCTTCTCCACCTGGGCAGAGAATGAGAGTACAAACAACACGACAGATGTGTAGACACATTGCTGTATGCATTATTGGAAGTCACTCAGATACTGTGGTGATATGGATAAAAACCTGTATAGAATAGGACAGAACATTAACTGTTAAGCAACACAGAAAGAACCCTGAGGGAAAGGTGAATTGGAAAGCAAATGAAAGCAGGCAGGGATAATTTCAGCCATCAGTATCAATAAATGGGGTGTGGGGCATATTTCCATGATGTTAAACACTGTACCTTGGCTACATTTTAAAAGAACATAAACATGTATTTTCTAACTCAGATTTTGCTTCCTTGGAAACAAAATGAGCACACCCACAGAGTACAAAAAATAAAGTTATTGTGCTCTAGCATTCTAACTCACTGTAAACAGAAATGCTGGAAATCCTGTATTGGTCACTCCTGCTAGGAACTTACGTCTGTGCAGAGAGAGAGAGAGGCACTGTTTCTATTACAGTATAAATGCATATTGTACATGTAAAAATGAGTGCTTGACTTCTCCTTGCCTGGAGTACCCCCTCCATAGACCACGTTATGGAAGATCTGCAGTACAACTTACCTCCAAACGTACATGGGGAGCTGCAGTTCCAGCTCACAATCCCTTTGGGGTCAATGATAGCATAGCAGAGGTAGGGAGAAGGGCCTTAATACACTATCTAGTTTAGCGATCTACAGGGCAGCGTAATTTCTCCATTCCTTTTTGTGGGTCAGCTCTATTGCATTTTTATCCAAAGGATACAGCATTGCAATTTGTGTTTCATGTACATCTCCAACACATGATGCAGTTGCATTTAATGTGCTCTTGTAGCCAGAGCACCATGCAATTTTACACATCCACATCCTAGAATATGTAGGAAAGAGCTCCCTCCCCTGCAAAAAAAAAGGCATTGCTGCAACTTATTTAAGACCACACAGTGATCTATTCATTAACTACTGGAGCCAAAGTCAGCCTGTTTAATTTGACAGCTTTAGTAAATTGTACTTGCAGTTCAATGTGTACAGTATATCCTATATTTAGTGTATGTGATTTGTGAATTGAAGTCATATATATATATAAGCAGTAACTTAATTTACAAGTATAATACGTATCTATGGAAACACTGTGGAAACAGATCATTATATGAAGTTCTTTGGGAATAAAAAAAAATCTCTGCATACCATAAGATTTTTCTTGTATGGTCAGAAGGCTAACCGGTGGTGATTTAAATTTCCTTCCAATAAATATGATAAAGTTATACAGCAACTGCTTGCTCACGGTCAGCATGCAGTTGGTATATTTGTGTAAGAGAGCGCTCATGAATTTTGATGGATAAATACATGTCAAAGAAACATAAGACTTACATTAGGCAGGCTGTGGGCAATTCTAGATCCCTGAGAAAGCTGAACAGTTTTGCCAAATACACCTCTAATGTGTTGTGTTGTGATCTTTGTGGAGTTCTATGTAGTGCACCCATGATTAGAACCAGGTGACACTTTTTAGCCGAAACTTTTTTTGCTGAGAAATGAGGGCTGGACGACAATGAAGTATTTTGTGTCTACACATCTATTTCACTGAATTGTTACTGCCAAAAAATCAACAAAAAACCCAAAAATTCTAAAAGTCAAAATGAAACTTTTCAATGTGAGGGGATCAAAATAACTTTTTGTTTTGAAATTTCCTTGAATTTTATCAAAAATGTGGAAGAATAAAAATCTCAATCCAAGCAAAAATTTTAAAAACTTGTCCATTCATCAAAATAAATAAATAAAAATTGGTTTTGGATCAACCAGAAAGAATTACATTTAAAAAAAAAATTAGAACTACCAAGGAAACAAAAAATCCACAATTTTCACAGCTCTAATCACGTTACAGAATCAGGGCTTGAATTTGGTGTTTCAGTTTCCTATTAAATCCCAATACTTTCTGTATTCGACAGAAGACAACTGTAGTGACTCATCTGGCTGTGCACATTGTACATGACATCCTGCTTGTGGCCATTTGTAAGGCATGAACTATTTAATGGGTTTGTCAAAAAATAAATATGTCTCGGATAATATTTTCTGACTACATCTACTTATTGTGGGTAAATAAATAGCCTTCCTAATTAGGACCTTTGGGTACTACTGCAATACAAATAATAAATAGCAATAATACAAGAGCTGATCTGAATGATAAAAGTCTGCTCTGCCTCCATAGTATAAATTCACAGTATAAAATTATGAGACAAAGAATGATGCATTTAAATCAATTAAAACAATATATACAGCAATAAACTGCTAAATTATTGTTCAAATGGGATTTTTAGGGTATAAACTGTAATGCTCATAAAAACAAAAGACCCTACTGCAGGCATGATGTGGGCAGGCACTGCTGGAAATATGTCTTAATCCTGACCTGCAGCACTGCTGCTATTTCAGCCACAGGCTTCTTTTTTTACACGGCTTATGGGCTTCTTTTCTTAAACAGAAACAATCATTTATGCTATGCCATCCAATTTCTCATGATTTTGTTTTGTTATTTGGCAGCCAAAGTAGCTCTTCAATAATAATAATAAAAAAGAAATGCTCTGTGGCTCGGGCTGGTGACTATCATAGCTATTATTTTTAAGATCAGAGTCCTGAGTAACTCTGGTCAAATCCTGGACCCCAGCATGCAATCTGAGTGGCCTGGCTGTGTGCAGTGGCGATTAGTAGGATGGGGAAGAAATCCTCTTTCCCGGCTGCAATGTGGTATGGAGGTGCTCTGTGGCAACTACTGCTGCCTCAGGACCCCAATAACCTTTGTTATTGTGTGTTCCTCCTCAGCATGGGAGAATGGTCACTAGTTTTGTAGAGTCACATAGCCACTGGCCACACCATGCCCCTAGAACCATGTTCTAGTCAGGTTCTTAACCCATGCCCATCCCTGGTATATGAGGACCAGCTCCTCAAAGGTACTTAGGTAATTAAGCCCACCATTTCAATGCCACTGACTTTTTAAAAACCACTACTCAGCTGCTACCTGGCTCCATGGCATCTAAGTTTTGCCTGGTGAGCTTTAGAAAAGCTGCCTAAGCTCTAATGCTGCCCCCCAGCTTACAAGCTGCTCTGAGGCCTAGCTCAAGCCAAAGCCCCTGAAACTAGGCTGGGGAATGCCTACCTCACCAGCAGTGCCCAAATCTTTATGCATGGTCTGAGCACACCTAAGACCTGATATCTCTCATACCCCACAGCAGGAGGGCTGGATGTAGGACACTGATAGGGTGGGGGGAAGGCAGCACAGAAGCTGAACAAAAGACAGCCGTGGCACAAGAAAATGTAAGGATGAGCACGAAAGGTATTGAACATGAGCTGCAGAGAGAAAGTTCCAGTTGCTAGACTATGGGCTACCTAAGTGACTAACCTAGCTTAGGTGTCTAACTCCAGGAGAGGGTTCACAGCTGGGGCTCCTGAGCAAAGGGAGGCACCTATCTGGTCTATCAGCCAGACAAAGCAGGGCAACTGCCTAAGTCCCCAAGCTCTTTTCTTCTCCCTGACCTCTCCCTGACTTCCTTGGCATGTCCTACTGGCTAACTTGGGAGACTCCCTGCTCAGCTTGCTAGTGATCAATGGCTCCATGTCTAGCTGGCAGCTGGTATCAAGCAGAGTGCCCCAAGGGTCCATCCTGGTGCTGATTTTGTTCAATATCTTCATTAATGATCTGTAAAAGCAGCAAAGAATCCTTTTACAGATCCAGACTAACATGGCTACCCCTCTGATACTTGATTAATGATCTTGGGGATAGGGTGGATTGCGCCCTCAGCAAGTTTGCAGATGACACTAGTGGTGGATACACTGGAGAGTAGGGCTAGGATACAGAGGGACCTAGAGAAATTGGAGGATTGGGCCAAAATAAATCTGATGAAGTTCAACAAGTCCAGAGTCCTGCACTTAGGATGGAAGAATCCCATGCACTGCTACAGACTAGGGACCAAATGGCTAGGCAGCTGTTCTGCTGAAAAGGACTCGGGGGTTACAGTGGACAAGACGCTGGATATAAGTCAACAGTGTGCCCTTGTTGCCAAGAAGGCTAACAGCATTTTGGGCTGTATAAGTAGGGGCATTGCCAGCAGATCGAGGGACATGATCATTCCCCTCTATTTGGCATTGGTGAGGCCTCATCTGGAGTACTGTGTCCAGTTTTGCACCCCACACTACAATAAAAATGTGGAAAAATTGGAGAGTCCAGAGGAGGGCAATGAAAATGATTAGGGGGCTGGAGCACATGACTTATGAGGAGAGGCGGATGGAACAGGAATTGTTTAGCCTGCAGAAGAGAAGAACCAGGGGGATTTGATAGCTACTTTCAACTACCTAAAAGGAGATTCCAAAGAGGATGGATCTAGACTGTTCTCAGTGGTAGCAGACAGAACAAGGAGCAATGGCCTCAAGTTGCAGTGGGGGAGGTCTAGGTTGGATATTAGGAAACATTATTTCACTAGAAGCGTGGTGAAGCACTGGAATGGGTTACCTAGGGAGGTGGTGGAAGCTCCATCCTTAGAGGTTTTTAAGGTCAGGCTTGACAAAGTCCGGGCTGGGACAATTTAGTTGGGGATTGGTCCTGCTTTGAGGAGGGTAACCTCCTGAGGTCCCTACCAACGCTGATATTTTATGATTCATGATTGTGAGGATCCTTTTCTTGGGCACCTAACTTGCTTTGCATGGAGGAATTTAGCTCAGGGCAGAGGATTCCAATAGGCAGAAGGCATTTAGGAGTTAGGCACTGCAATGGTGAGTGAAGTAGCTTTAAAGTATGTGTGACTGTGTGCCTTCCAAAATTAGGAAACTAAACAGGGGGACTAAGGGAATGAGCTTGTACCTAGAAGTCCATGGGAGTATTGCCATTGATTTCAATGAAAGTGAGATCAGGTCTTACTTCACATGGAGCCTCTGTGGGACGGGAGTGGATGCAACTCTCCTCCCCCAGCCTCTACAGCCTATTCGCCCCACTGCCATTGCAGCAGAACTGTAATAGTTCTGCCATCTTTAGCTCTCTGTGCACCTACACTAGTGATGGACTGGTGGTAGGGGTGACGCATTTGGGCTTAAAAATTGAAATAGCTTCATTGAGAAATTAAAGTGATAATATACACAAGGTCCTGTATATTCTGTGATTCCATGACCACAGAACTTACCATACAGTTTATGTGCTACACACTGAAATATGCATATATTATTTTTCAAAGCACCGGTATGTTTCTTTAATACTTGATGTGCTTCTATAAGCTATTGCATACAAGTCTTGGTTTGCTTATATTAATCAAAATTCTGGCTGTGAAAATGTCTTCCACAGAGCTACATAGATGGAATTAAATTGGTTATTAAAAAGGTTATTAAATCTCAATTTTAATTTTCCTCTATATGTAGTTTTCTGACCAAAATCTTTGTGGTGTTTATATGAGTTGTTTCCACAATGTGTTATCTAGAAATATGACCATTTTCCTTTTGATATTAAAATGTCTTCATACACAATATTTTAATAAGAAGTCATTAGACTTAGCTGTCAAAAGCTGATATCAATCATTTTCCAGTGTCTAATTGGGAAAATAGCAAGACATATTTCTGGAGGAAAGTATGCCCCAAACCTTCTTGTTCTTGACCAAGACATATTGCATAAAAGGAGTACTAAACAGGAAAGCTGTTCTCTAGTAATTGGTAAAATAGTTGTATTTATGGTGAAATTCAAAGAAGAAAATTGATATTTCTTTTAATAATAAAAATGTGTGACAGTAGAAATAAATTCTTCTCTACTGTCATTTTCCTGAGTACAAAACTCTAGTCAGGGCTTAAAGCATTAAAATGTAGATCACATTAGTCTCTCTCTCTGACTCTTAAAATTCTCTCACTTTTTCTTGTTTTCCAAAGATTCCTCACAGATTACAAGAATTCTAATAGCTGCTAAAATTTGAGCACAGTCATTGCTAAGTCTCAATAATGGAATGAATAAAACAGATAAATAACCTGGCAGAATAATGAAACATGGAACAAAAGGTGGTTGGCACAAAAAAGACAAATGTATTTATTTTGTTTACCAAGCTTATTTCTCCTTTTTGTTGTTGTTTTGGTAGCTTGTGTGTTGCACTTTGAAAATTTTACAACTGGTTTAAAGTGGCAGAGCTTAACTGAAGTCAATTAAGCTAGGACAACTTACACCAGAAAATTATCTGGCCCATAATATTTAAATAAGAGAGCAGAGGATACTATGGGAATATATTACTTTCTATCCCCCATGATTTTCTTTACTTTTAAAAGGGATTTAAATTAGAAGAGTGTAATGTATGATCATTAACACAAACAGTCAAATGTTTTCTAGTTTATAGTTTTAAAGGCAGACTTTGCAAACCAAGAAGATTGGAGGGACATTTGGTTTAGCGACTGGTAGACAAAATAATTCCAGACCTGCAAAATCCAAAGTAGTGACATGTTATTAAAGCATACTCACCAGTGCAATCATTTCTGAGTTATACATAACAAGCAGTTGCAAATTACAGCTCTATAACTGCAGTGGAGGGTGCTCAGGAAATCATAAACCAGAGTCAAATGAAAATGATTTGTGTAATCCTTATAACTAGATCTGGTTGGGCATCTTTTGACAAAACTTTGCTTTTGTCAGAAAGTGTTGGTTCACCAGAACTTTTTAGGGGAACATATTAGTTTTGATGGGAAAGGTTTCACAATCTGCATACACATGTGTGCCCCCAGAATAGCTCAGGGGTTAGGGCGCTGATCTGGAGCAGGAATTTGAATCTCCCACATTCCAGCTAATGGCCCTAACCACAAAGCTATTCTCAGGTGAGACGGTCTCTATCTCTTCAGTTTTTTATAAAACATTTCAAAAGGCCTAGGTTTCATTCCAGTATGGAATGGGAAAATGTTTGACATCTCAGACATTTTTGCAGGATGGAAAAAGTTTTTCCTACATAGCTCTAATCACAGCCTTGGAAGGGTATTATAGACCCATAAGTCAAAATTTACTAAGTTTCTTCTAAATTTGTGGGCATGTAAAGAGGGGTTAAAATGTTTAAGTGATTTTCTCACTCCTAACTGGTAATGAACTTTCTGGAGGTAGTTTTCCATTTATGCACAGGAAAATTACAGGACAAACATACATGCAAAGTTATTTCTCTGTACATTCAGAAATGATGTAACAATAATAGTGAAGTAATAACTTCACTGTTCTAGTACAAGTATTATTCCCACATTTGGGAACTCTGATTCACAGGAGCTTAAGCATGTGCTTAAGTCCTATTGATTTCTGTGAGAGTTAAGCACATGCTTAGATGGTTTGCTGACTAGGCCTATATGATTTGCCCAAGGTTACTCGGCATATCATTTGTAGAGTTAGGATAAAAGCCCCAATTTCCCCTCGCTTGAAGGCCTCTGCTCTAACTACTTGTGTTCCATCACACACACACACACACACACACACACACACACACACACACACACACACACACACACACACACACACACACCATATATATACCAGTGTGCTTTTATAATGTTTTGGAGGGACTCAAAGATGGACAGGGGAGCAGGGTTATTACATTCATTCAGCCTTTGGCCTTTGTGTGGAACTGCCAACAGGGGTGTTATTTGTATTTGGGGGCACCTGCATAGTAGGAATGAGACTGAAAGCACCAACTCATCTCATGTGGGTCACCAGAGAGCTGTCTGATGGCAACAAACTTCAATTACTACCAACCTGGGTCAGATCTGAACTGGTGATCCTGTAAAGGCTCTGGCAGAAATCTTGGCCCCATTGAAGCCAATGTCAAAACTCCCAGTTACCAATCCCTCAAGCCATTCTGTCTCAATCTGTGTTTTTTCCCTCTTCTCTTATTTTTATTTTATATAATGCACCTCAATTAAAAGATAATTCTTTCCCACACTCACCTGCTGCTTTCCCCAAAGCTTCTCATTAGGAACAGCACATCTCTTTGGGCTGCCCGGGCTACTACTGCTCCAGTTCAGCACGACAAAGTGTTGAAAGGTTGGTTCAATGACCTAGGTACATCATAAAAGTCTAAATAATTCTGACATGAATTTAATCCAAATGAACTGGAATGATCGCATTAGGTGGAATTAAAGGCATGACTGACTTTAATCTTTGCAGTGTTTTAGCACTCTGCACAAAACTTTTTTTCTCAATGTTTAAGAGCAGAGTCAAATCGTTTATGGAACTGCACAATCTTTATAAGGAAAGGAAAAAAGTATATGCAACATTAAACAAATTGATTTTCAGGATACTGGCAGCAGCCTGGATAGTGAGCCTAATTAATATTATATATTATGCAAATAAAAGTATGGAAAGTTTGGGTTGTAAAAGTCAGCCTTGTGGTTGGGAATACATTTTTATTATGGTAAGCCTACGTTGTTCTGAAAGGTGTATGAACTATACTGAGGAACTTCTAAAAAACAGAAATAAATTTAATTCGACATTTAATCTCAATAGTTTTGTGAAGTTTGAGAACAAATGATCACACCTCAAACTAAACCACACTAAAATTCATTCACCTGTAAACATGTCTAATGGGAACCATAAATAAACAAACATTAATACATCATTTAATTTTGTCATATGAATAATGTTTATTTAACAATAAATAATGAGCCTGATCATGGCTCCAATTCTACCAGCTTTGCGCAAAGCGGGCAGAAACCTACCATAAAAAGGTATCTGAGGGTCCTTAATGTAGAACCAATGTAGCCTACTCTACACCACCTGATTCCCCTCCTCTACGTAGGGGGTATGTTGGGATAGGGAAGGAGTCAGACGGGGTGTGGATCTCCACCTGGTTCCAATCCAGTACATCAATCCCACAGGAGCTGGGGTTATTTTGGCCCCCACTCAGCCCAGGGGCATATCATAAATTTTCCTAATGTTGTTGTTACATTTATTTTGTGAACAATGAACCATTTTTAGATTTTCTCTTTAAACAAAGCAGTATGGAATTATAATGGTGGTACATAGTGTGTAATTTCAGCGTCTACACTTTGAATGATATTCTTCTAATTGTAATCACTTAAATCAAGGCCTGTCATCACTCAGCTATTCTTTACACTTGGCCCTGGTCTACACTATGAATATAGGTTGAATCATTAGATGGATTTAATCCTGCACCCATCCACATGACAAAGCCATTTTTGTCGACTTAAAGGGCTCTTAAAATCAGTTTCTGTACTCCTCCCCAATAAGGGGATTAACGCTGAAATCGACCCTTCTGGGTTGAATTTGGGGTAGCGTGGATGCAATTCAACAGTATTGGCCTCCAGGAGCTAACCCAAAGTGCTCCATTGTGACCGCTCTGGACAGCGCTCTCAGCTCAGATGTACTGGCCAGGTAGACAGGAAAAGCCCTGCGAACCTTTGAATGAGCTCCAGCATGGACCGAACGGAAGGTTCTGCATCTGATTGGTGTATGGGGAGACAAATCCGTGCTATCCAAACTCCATTCCAAAAGACAAAATACCGGAATATTTAAAAAAATCTCCAAGGGCATGAAGAGCAGAGGTTATAACAGGGACCTGCAGCTGTCCTGTGTTAAACTTAAGGAGCCCAGGCAAGCCTACCAAAGAACTAGAAAGGCAAATGACTGCTTCAGGTCAGAGCCCCAGACATGATGCTTCTATGATGAGCTGCATGCCATTCTAGGGTGTGCCCCTACAACTACCCCACCCCTGTGCTTCCCTCCTCCCCCACCCTCCTGGGCTACCTTGGCAGTTATCCCTTGGCAGTAAACAACAATGGCTTTATTGCCTCTGCAAGTGGAGATCAAAGGGGGGAGGGGAGGGCGGTTGGCTTAAAGAAAAGTAGAGTGAACCAAGGAGGTGGGTTTTCATCAAGGAGAAACAAACAGAACTTTCACACCATATCCTGGACAGTCATGAAACTGGTTTTCAAAGCTTCTCTGATGCACAGCATGCCTTGCTATGCTCTTCTAACCATCCTGGTGTCTGGCTGCACATAATCAGCAGCCAGGCAATTTGCCTCAACCTCCCACACCACCATAAACATCTCCTCCTTACTCTTACAGATACTGTGGAGGACACAAAAGCAGTAATAATGATGGGAATATTGGTTTCGCTGAGGTCTAACCGAGTCAGTAAACTGTGCCAGCGAGCTTTTAAATGTCCAAAGGCACATTTTACCACCATTATGCACTTGCTTAGCCTATAGTTGAACTGCTTCTTACTACTATCTAGGCTTCATGAGCCATGGGAGCAAGGGGTAGCCTGGGGTAGGGGTTTATGCATGGTGCTGCTGACTGGGAGAGCAGCCTGAGGCAGAAGCCTCCAGCTAGCATGATACTCAAGGCAGGACTGAACCTCCATTAGACAAAATTTAAAGAAGAGAATGACCTGGAATCATTCCCATCTTTGTCCAGGCACCCCCGACCGACCTCACCAAGTCCGGCCAGGAGCACCCATGTCTGCCCAGGTGCCCCTGACCAACTTAACTGAAGTCGGCCAGGAGCACCTATGGGATGACGATTAGTAGTCGTATTGCAATGTCTTCCATCCGCAAGGCAAGTCAAGTCAAGGGGATGCTGCAGTACCACATCTGCCAACAGCACCCAGGAGACATACCATGAAAGTGAGCTGAGTGAGCTCCATGCTTGCTGTGGTATGTCATCTGCACGGGTAACCCAGGAAAAAAGGCGAGAAACAATTTTTTGCCATTGCTTTCATGGAGGGAGTGAGGGAGGGGAGCCTGACGACATGTACCCAGAACCACTCGCGACAATGTTTTTGCCCCGTCCGGCATTGGGAGCTCAACCCAGAATTCCAATGGGCGGCGGAGACTGCGGGAACTGTGGGATAGCTACCACAGTGCAATGCTCCAAAAGTCGACGCTAGCTTTGGTACTGTGGACGCACACCGCGGACTTAATGCGCTTAGTAGGGACACACACAATCGACTGTATCAAATCTATTTCTAAAAAAATCGACTTCTATTACATCAACCTAATTTCGTAGCATGGACATACCCTTCCAGTGGTTGGACATCTCGGCCTCATTAATAAAATTGCACTTCAATGGTGGAGACATTTTATAAACTTTCAGCAAGAGAAGATGGAGATTAAGCACATTCTTTCATTATTAAAATAAACTATGCTGTCTAATTGTTGAAGAGCAAACATCACTCAAGAGCAGATGCAGCTCAAATTTCAATTAAGCCAGTGACCTGCACGCATATTACTAATGTGACTAAGGGCTTACCATGATTTATATGAACAAAAATGTTTGGTGGGATTTTTGCTGTTCACGTTTCTGCATTTTCCCCACAAAAAACCATCCACTGCAATCCGTGCCTTTTACTACACTCACATCAGACAGAGATACTCTTAAAGAGCTGAAATGCGTGTGCCATCTAAATTTTAATTTTTTTTCTCAGGTTTGCTTCTAGATGTAGTTTTGGTCTCAAAGCAGTTCACAAAAAATGTCGATGTCTTAATCACCATGTGCTCACTAATGCAATGTGCTGAAAAGAGAACAAAGTGCCTCAGTGGAAGTATCCTTGTTAAGTGAGTGGTTTGGCTTTTGCCTTTAGCTAAATATTGGAAGCTGATATTGTGGTTGCTTTTTCTACACATTTTTTTATAACGTGTTCTGGGACAGATGAATTTTGTAATGAATGAACTTCAGTTTATAACAATGGATTGCATAATATATATTTACCAGTGAAACACTATTCAGCTCTTTTCTTAATCATCTTCCTTTATCAAGATATTTAATTAGCTATAACTGAAAGATATATTGCACACTATTTAATACTTTAATAAACTTTTGAATAAGCTTGCTCCGCACTTAGCCAAATAAAGGACTGTAGTTTTAATGGTCACATGTGACACTAGTCATCATTTGTACCTAGTGTGTCCTGAATTATACATTTTTTTGGGGGGAGGGAGGGAAAAACACAAGGAAGCAATAATCACATTAGAGATAGGTCACCCTTGATATGCCAAGATAAAAATTAGATCCCTAAACCTGAAAGGATGCTGTGGTCTCAACACAATATGAGCAATGATGACCAAGGCCTTTCTACATGACTGATCCCCCTTCTTAATCCTGCCATGGGCAGCAGTGTAGCAATGCATCCACCAGGGACCATTCTTATGCCAGAACAGGCCCATCCCACAGCAACACTTGTCATCCTAGTCTCCCTCATCCATATGAGAGCTTGAGTCTAACCCTGGAAATATTGCCCCCACCTGCAGCTCTCTGTGTGTGTGTGTGTGTGTGTGTGTGTGTGTGTGTACTTTTGAAAGTGACAAAAGATCATCTTCCAGTAAAGACTTGGTCAGCCATGCTTTGGGTTAGTTACAGTTCAGTATTTAGTGATGATTGTAAATTGCCTTTATCTTTATAAGTCAGTTTTACCTATGCACATTCAGATACCACCAGTCTCCACTGGAAAGTAAATACAATATTTATTTCCTTATAAAAATCCCTTCTGCATTTGCAATGACTTTCCAATACTGAGGAATAAAGTTGTGACATGATAAAACACTTTATACAATTACTCTGAAGGAAAGTACAAAACTGCTCAAGCAGAAACATGGTGAAGTGGCATAACCAACCTGACTTGCTACACATAGGATAAAGAGTAACCTAGACCTGCTAGAAGCATACAATGGTGTTTTGTCACTAAAAGCACAGACAAAGAGAAGGTATTATGCCGTGATTAGTAGAGACTAAAGAGCATTACAATTTGATAACTGTCCAATAACTTTTGTGAAGTAAATTGGTGATCTGGGACAAGTTCTTAGTACACAGACCTACACACTGCAGTGGGCACTTCAATAAGGCTCCTAAACCATGCAGGAAGGCTGACATTTTCAAACTTCCCTAGAAAGCTAAAATACAGTCAATTCAAGGGTCATCAGTACAAGGATCTCACCACCATAAAGACATTTTTATTCTTATCCTAGCCTCTCTGACTGCCAACTCTGTTTGAAATATACAAGTTTCTTCTAGTAAAAAGAACGTCTGAATGGGGAGGTTCTGGAAGCCAAGACTGAAACATAGCTTAAGAGAATGGATAAATGAATCCGACGATC
This sequence comes from Gopherus evgoodei, assembly GCF_007399415.2. Taxonomy (NCBI): domain Eukaryota; kingdom Metazoa; phylum Chordata; order Testudines; family Testudinidae; genus Gopherus; species Gopherus evgoodei. The sequence goes on from NC_044322.1 coordinate 325,370,129, forward strand.
TCAGAAAAGTTCATAGTGGATACCTATCCTAGTCAAAAGACATGAATACCGTTGATAAATTGTATAGTCAATTGCTTGACCATACTTGGCTTGTTAAAACAGGTATATTTATGCTAAAGAATTAGGAAAATCAGAACAGAAGCACAGCCTGTGTTATAAATGACTTGGTCCCCATTACATCGTAAATAAACTAAGTTAATCTTTGTATAAATTTAGGTTATTGAAAACAAGAAACATGTAAAACACTGTGGTCCAATGTCACAATTTGGCAGGCTAAGATTAGAATAGCAATGCTGTTGTAGATCAGGGTTAAAACATGCCTCTATTTTGAAAAGTGACTCTGTAAACCTAGAACTTTCTTATTCAAGAGATCTTCTTGTGTATTCAGAGTCAGATCTGCAACCGTAGTGACTAAATAATGCTTTTTACTTAACCTCATAGGGCCAGTGCAACTAAGGGCAATGATTGGATTGAGTTGCTTTGAAATTTCAAATGCATATTTTCCTGCTTGTTTTGCTCCAAATTTACACTTATTTAAAAATAAATCTATCCCTTGTTGTGAAGAAAAGGTGGACAGAATGTAAATCACTGCAGTGCTGTTTGCCTAACTCTGCTAGGAGATAACCTGAAACAATAGCTCTGAGAGATGTATAAGCTGTTCCCATTCATCTCATTGATGACAATTTCATGATAACAATTTATGTCTGTACTGTTAACTACTTCACTGCTGATCAAATCATAAGAACATCACTGGAAGGAACCTCTTGAGTTATATAAGCAAAATCATGCTAGGAAGGTCTGCACAATCCACTGTAAGTGGCAAAGTTTGGCTTGTTTGTAGAACTTTGGCATGTACCACCACCAATTTTTTTCCCCAAGCTGACCCCTGGCTAGGAAAGAATCAACTGAACTCTATTTCTTCTTGGCCACTGGCAGACTTGTTTAATAAGCTTTAATCAGCTATATGCAAGCTCATTAGAGCCAAAGGGCTGCACAGATGTTACTGAGGGTATTAGCTGGCCTACAAGAACCTCTATCTTTGGTGATGACTTATGAGAAGACAAGAACTCAGCTCAATTCTCAAATTCCAGAAGAATTTTGCAAGCCTGCTGGATCAAACATAAAACCAAAACATCTTTTTACATATAAGTGGAGCATATTTGATCTGGAGGCCCTGACAGTAGATTTTGAAGCTAATGATCCCATTTTCACAGAGTCACTTTTCAGTGTGCACGCGCGTGCCTACACACACACACACACACACACACACACACACACACACACACACACACACACAATGTTCAAAGAGTGCAAAAATACCCCACTCTAATCTATTATGGGAATAGATCAGATTAATTATTTGCTATGCACCAAACCAATATATAATAAATGGAGAGTGTGTGGGGGTTAATATGTAATAATTACATTTTTGTTGTCAAGAGTTGAGCCTCAGCCTTCTGCCAATGAAAGAAACGCTTTTTTAGGTGTAATGGCCATGCCTATTATTTTCCTATCATTGTTTTGAAAACAACTCTATAGCTGATGCCATTAAAACATTTCTATTTGTTCATATGAACCAGAGTTTTGTTAGTGAGGCTAAAAGTCTAATTCACTGCAGCACTTTGAGGCCAACTTCAGATCTTTGTTATTGTCTGTATGAGCTTGATGTTACAGCAGAACCAAACTCTGCTCACCTGACTGACATGAATAGTCCCAATGGCCCAAATTTATGCCTGGTGTAATTCCTTTGAAATCTGGGGATAGACCAAGCATGAGTATGGTCCACTGACTTCAGTGAAACAACTCATATGAATAAGGCAAGAGGGATTTGGTTCCAAACTTCTAAAGGTAATTTACCATGCAGTGATACAGTAAAGGCTTTATCCTCCAATATGATGAGTACTCTCTGGCCTTGATCCAGCAAAGCACTTACTGACTCCAGTGGGGGTACTCACATGCTTAAAGTTCAGCGTGTGCCTAAGTACCTAATTCTTATCTATTATTTATATTATTGTAGCACCTATTGGCTCTGTTGAATTGGGGCATATGATTGTAACTTGTGCTGGATTTTATGAAGAAGTGTGTCAGGTTACTTAAAAATCAACATCTGTCATTGAATTATGCATTACTTATAGAAACTGCAGAATAAGTCTGAAGTGCTATGAAAACTTCTGCTCACTGCAAACTTCAAATGGGATGTCTCCTGGTATATTGCAATTTACAAATATTTTTAAAAGTAATGTTTAGATATGCATGCATGCTGAACATTAAGACAGTTTATATAGAGAAGTTTCCTGTATTTGTAGCTTTTCCAGCCTTGGAGCACCCTCTGCTGGCTGGTATACTGCCCTCCAAAGTACCCCCTCAGCTCTGGGTCACCCCTTCCCGAGGAACCCCCAACCCTCTATCCCCACCTTGCCTCAGTCTATGGTTACTGCCAATCACTATCTAGTTCCCACTCACTGGAGCACACTGCAGTATACAAGCCATTCATCATTAGCAAGGAGGGTTTGGACCTGCTGCCTTTGCCTACCCTTGGGCTGCCCCTCTGCAACCCCAGTACCTGTTTCAGGCTGTCAGCAAGGCCTGCAGGCTGGGGGTTTTCCAGGCTGGAGTTTCCCAGCTCCGCTGGCCTTTCCCCAGCCCTGCTCCACCCTAGGTACCCTGCTGAGCTCCCAAGCAGCCAGGCCCAGCTCTCTCCACAGCTAGAGAGAGGGTCTGCCTGAGCGCCTGGCCCACAGCCTTTTATAGGGCCAGCCGTGGCCTGATTGGGGTGTGGCCCCAGCTGTGGCTGCTTCCTCATCAGCCTGTCTTTGGCTTGCAGCTCCAGTCCACTCCCAGAGCTGGCTGTAACCCTTTTAGGCTCGGAGTGGGTGACCACCGCATTACACAGACCCAGCAAGAAAGATCTATATCTGCAAAGAAGAACTGGAAAATGTAGAATACTTTGCCTATCTTGGCAGCCATTTCTCGCAGAGGGCAGACACAGAGGTCGAGATTCAGCACAGAATTCGCTGTGTCAGGCTTGCCTTTGGCAGACTGTCTTTCCGGGTGTTCAACAATCACAGCATCAAAACACATACTAGACTGTTAGTTCACAAAGTGGTGGTAATACCAATTCTCCTCTATGGCTGTGAGACTTGGATGACCTACAGAAAACACCTGAAAAACCTGGAACGTCAGCATCAGCACTTCCTTCGGAAGATCCTCATCATAAAGTAGGAGGATAATCGCAGTAACGTCAGTGTCCTCACAGAGGCCAACATCTTCAGTGTTGAGGCCCTGATTATCCAGCACCAGCTGAGGAGGAGTGGGCACTGTGTGTGCATACCTGATGTATACTTACCAAAACAACTGCTGTATGCCCAATTCACCAAAGAAGAAAGGAAACAAGGAGGCCGAAAGAAACATTGTAAAGACACCCTCAAGAAAAACATCAAGAGATGTGGCATCGACACCATACACTGGGAGACAGCAGCCCAGAATAGGGATAAATGGCAAAGACTGGTCAGAGGGGAAAGACTTGTCCACTTTTGAGGAAAATCGCCTTGCCCTGGCTCACAGAAAAATGGCAGAAAAGAAAGGAAAAACAGTCATGCAGCAATCACGGCCCAACCCTGTCTTCCAACACCACCTGCAATGTCTGCCAACGAGTCTATGGCTCAAGAAAAAGATTCTTCAGTCACCAAAGGACCCATGAAAAATAAAACCTGTCAAACAGATCAAACTCAAGGGATTGCTGCCACTGATGGGATTGTTGCCACTGATCCCAGGCTGAGAAGACATTTTTAATCACTTATCTATGGGCTTAAAAAAGCTAATATTTCAAATTGGATTGTCTTTCTAACCAGCAAACATGATTGTTCCAATTTTCAGGCTGTGTCCTCATTCTCTTAAGTAAATTAAAATGAAGATGCTTGCTGCTCTGATTGTCTAGAGGCATTTTTCTGAGTAATGCGTGTTCTCTTTTGGACTGTTGTGCCAGGATTTCCCTCCCGCCTTCACTATTTTGTTTTTCCGTCTCTCACTTAGTCTTATATGCAACGTTTTAAATATAAATTAAAATGCTACTGCTATCACCTGCCTAAGGCTGGGAAAAAGTCAAGTAAACATAATTCCAAAATATTATAAATAATATACACCTGGTTGAAATCCAGATCTGATCATATAGAATAACACTAGTCCAGCCCCCTACTAGTCGTCGTCGTCGTCTGCCGCCGCCGCCTCATTGCAACTGTTCTTGGTGGGACGAGGGAAAGCTCAGTGGTTTGAGCATTGGCCTACTAAACCCAGAGTTGTGAGTTCAATTCTTGAAGGGGCCATTTAGGGAACAGGGATAAAAATCGGTCAGAGATTGGGCCTACTTTGAGCATGGGGGTAGACACGCTTCCTAACACGCTCCCTAAATGACCTCCTCAGGTCCCTTCCAACGCTGATATTCATAGAATCATCATCAAATGTTTTGTTCTAAGCTGCTCATCAAGCCTAAGAGGGCTGGAAATCATCTGTTTTGATGTCACTCATATGGCCCAGACTTAGCAAAGTACTAAGCACATGCATAAATCTAATTGAAATCCAAAAGGATGTAAAGAAGCACATAAGTGCTTTGCGGAACAAAGATGGGATTACTCATGTGATTAAAGTTAAACCTTTGTTTAACAGGTTTGATAACTCAGGGCATAAATCTTGGAATGTACTTTATTGCATATGTGTGCATATTGCTTTAAGTATTTGAAGCAGCAAAATTTGCAGATGATACAAAACTGTTCAAGGTAGTTAAGTCCAAAGCTGACCACAAAGAGATACAAAAAAATGTCATAAAACCATGTCGGCAACAAAATGGCAGATGAAATTTAACACTGACCAGTGCAAAGTATGCATATTGGAAAATATAATCTCAACTACACATACAAAATGGTGGAGTTTAAATTAACTGTTACCACTCTAGAAAGAGATCTTGGACTCACCGTGGCCAGTTCTCTGAAAACTTCAGCTCAATGTGCAGCAGTGTTCGAAAAGGCTAACAGAATGTTAGAAAGCATTAGGAAAGAGATAGAAAACAAGACCGAAAATCTCATAATGCTGCTATATAAACCCATTGTACACTAACACCCTGAATACTGTGTCCAGTTTTGGTTACTCCATCACAAAAAAGATATAGTGGAACTTGAAAATGTTCAGGAAAAGGTAACAAAGATGATCAAGGGTATGGAATGGCTTCCATATACAGAAAGATTAGGGCTTTTCAGATTAGAAAAGAGACAATTAATGGGAGATATGATAGAGGTCTATAATATCATGAATCATATGGAAAAAGTGAATAGAGAAGTGTTATTTACCCTTTTCCACAACACAGGAAAATTAATGGGCATCATGTTTAATACAAACAAGAGGAAGTACCTTTTTACACATTTAACCTGTGGAACTCATTGCCATGGGATGTTGTGATGGCCAAAAGTATGTCTGCATTCAAAAAAGAACTAGGTAAGATCATGGAGGATTGGCCCATGAAAGGCTATTAGCCAAGATGGTCAGAGATGAAACCCAATACTACTGGCAATTCTAACCTTCTACCTGCTAGAAGCTTGACAGGGAAGATAGGGGTGGATCTTTCAAAAATGCCCCATTCTGTACACTTCCTTTGAAGCTTCAGTACTGGCCACTGTAAACAGGGAGAGACGGGAGAGGGCTAGATGCACCATTGGTCTGACCCACTTTGGCAGTAGTCATGTTTTTAATTATGGAAAACCCATGTTTTTTCCCCTAAAGAACTACAGAAGGATGCAAACAATATTACCAACAAGTGCAATCAATCTCAAAAGGCTGGGTGGTTAAAAAAATTTTAAACTTGTCTTGTACTCTCTTTGTTGTAGATTTGATATTATTAAGTGTAATTTTAGAGGTAATCATGGATTTAGGATAGTCTCATGTTCCTCGTCACTCAAGATCTGTGTAAAATGTCTAGCAGAGTTTTAAGCTGTACATTTTCATAATGAGCCAATTCATCATCATAATAATTAGAACAATTTGTTGAATCAAAGCATTAAAACCACATGAATGGTAGTTGCTGCACACTGAGGAATCTGGCTTCCATGTGTTCAATGGAAGACTCAAGCACACAAATCTGAGTTTTCTGTTGCTTGCCTTTAAATGGAAGCTGTGGGTCCTCAAAACCTCTGAAAATCTGGGCAACTCTGTTTACAGCAATAATCCAGGATACAATTCTAACTTCACTATTAATGTGATGAGTGTCCTCAGACAGAATTGGGAGGGAAGAGGTTGGAGAGGTAACAATTCCTAACACGCTCCCTACATACAGATAGTATGAAACATGGAATTATGAATAAAGAAATTGTGACGTTTCCAATATCAGTCCTACAAAGAAAGTTACGGAGCTAGGACCTTTCCTGGTGTGGTTTTCTTTGCAGGATCAGGGCCTTTAACTTAACAGATAAAAATTAATGGTAGCTTTAGGTTCATGTGCTCATGACTTTATTACATTTATAATGTTCAAACTGAGTGAAGTCCAGACCAGTTTTATATGGCCGGTTTCACAAAGCTGAAAAATAATTATGAGCCAAATCATCTAGAAGGAATAATTTAATCAGAAAAATATGAATGATAAGTAGAAATTGTTTACCTTACTAGCTGCCCCCAAAGCCACTATCTCAGTGTCAAGGAAGAAGGCCATATTGGTTAAAAGCAAACTAGTGTAGAGGCGAAGTAAATCCAGCTATAAAAATAATATATAGCAAATGGAAGAATGGTGAAGTGGACAGTAATAACTATAAATGACTATAAATCAGAAGCTAGGAATTATAGAAATTTGATATGGGAAGCAAAGAGACACAAGGAGAAATCTATGGCCACCAGAGTTAAGGACAATAAGGAGGTTTTTGTTTGTTTGTTTGTTTGTTTTTCTTAAAGTGTTTTAGGAACAAAAAGAATTCTAACAATGGTATTGGTCTATTAATAGATGGAAATTGTAGAATTATCAATAATAATGCAGAAAAGGCAGAAGTGTTTCATAAATATTTTTGTTCTGTACTAGGGAAAAAAGGATGATGCAGTCATATTATATACAATAATGCTACTTTTTCCATTCCGCTAGTATCTCAGAAGAATGTTAAACAGCAGCTACTGAAGTAATTTTTAAATTAGTAGGTCCAAATAACTTGCATCCAAGAGTCCTAAAAAAACCTGTCTTCGGAGCTTATTGGACCATTAATGTAAATTTCAGTGAGCTTTGGAATGCCAGGGAACTTCCAGAGGATTGGAGGAAAGCTAGTGTGCCAATATTTACAAAGGTTAAACAGGAAGACTTGGGTAATTGCATTAATTGCAAGCAAGATACTGGAGTGGTTGATATGGGACTCGATCAATAAAAAAATAAAGGAGGATAATATAATTAATGTTTATGGAAAATAGACTCTGTCATACTAACTTTCTCTCTTTTTTTAATGAGAGTACAAGTTTGGTTTACAAAGGTAATAGTACTGATGTAATATACTTAGACTTCTGTAAGGCATTTTCTTGATACTTCAGAGATAAAGGACCCTAATTGGGCCCTGGGTTATCACTACTTCCAATCACCCAACACAGATGTAATGAGGTTGAGCAGTGTCTGTATAAGAAAAATTAAAACTATTGATTATTCCTCAGAAAAGGTTTTTAATGACTTTCGATTTGACTATAAAAGCGACATAGGCAAAATAAGAAAAGCAAAAATAAAGACCAGCCCTGAATAGGATTAATATAAATGGCAAGTTATACTGAAGACAAGCACAAGTACATGTAAAGTTATTATTCATCAGCTACTTGCTACTATCTTAACACTATAGTATCGATACAACTTGAGATCAATTCTGCTCAAGCAATCAGACTTCTTTACTCCATAACCTTACCCTGCATTTGCCTAAAGATATGTTACCCTTCAGTCAGCTGTTTTCCACACTGGCCAGGTACAGACGGTTGTGAAGTGCACAACCTTCAGCTCAGGGGGTGTGGGTCAGGTTTCTCATATGACCAAAACTCACACACAATCCTGTGCCTTCGTACTTTTTATCTGATCTGTCAGTCATGTCTTAAAACAGACCGACCAACTAGAGTCAGCCAAATCTTTATTGTGGTTATTTATCTCCTTGTCTCGCTTTGACCATATAATTTATACTTCTTTTCTTGTAGACAATTGTTTTAATTTGGGTTAGACAAACTGTGCCCAGGGGCATAACTTATCTTGCTTTATAGGAGTTAGAATGTGTTATCTGATTGCAGCGCATTTTGACCACAAGTCTTAGCTTATTTCTGCAAAGCTTGTCCTTTTCACCTCTGCAAAGCATAAGTTTGAGGTCTAACACTGACAATACCTTTGTTCATTTTAAGCTTGGCAATACTTTTGCTCAGAGATTAATCAGATACCACATGACATTTTGATTAAAAAGAAAGATATAAAATTAATATGGCACAGATTACATGGATTAAAAACTGACTAACTGATAGGTCTTTAAATGTAATTGTAAACGAGGAAGCATTGAGTGAGTTGGGTCACACAAGGATCAGTTCTTGGCCCTATGCTATTTAACATTTTTATCAATAACCTGGAAGAAAATATAAAATCATCACTGATAAAGTTTGCAGATGACACGAAAATTGGAAGAGTCATAAATAATGAAGAGGATGGAGATCAATGTGGGTTGCTTGGTAAGCTGGGTGCACGCAAACAATATGCGATTTGGAAGGACTTGAACCCGGTGAGTGCTCTAACTACTGGGTTATTGAATCAGTTGCTACTGCTCTCTGTCTCACCCAATGAATATTTAATTATCAATACAAAGTGGAACAGCTACAGCAGGAAAGATTGCGCAGACTCTCTCCTAGAGCAGCCAATAGCCCGGTGGTGAGGGCATTCATCCAAGAGGTGGGCAACACAGGTTCAAGTTCCTAGTCTGTTTGATTTGGAGCAGGGATGTGAAGTTGGGTCTTCCCCATTGAGATAAACACAAGACCTTCTGAAGTTCATAATGTGGAACAGCAATTTTTTCTGAAATCTCAAAAATTTTCAAGAGATGAACAATCTGTTTCATGCCCAGCTCGATTAGAACCCTTGCTATGAAGAGTTCATTCATGTGGGAAGTGCTTATAGTGTGATGAGCTCTATAGATAAAATAGAAGATGAGATCTCCCAAGTGATGCGAGAACTGCAAAGAACTTTCTCCACTTTTACCGTATCTTTTTGTGCATAAAGAAAGCAACATTTCCTCTCTTAATTAAGGTGCATAACCTTGGGGCTGCTTTTAGTCTTCAGGAAGATTAAAAGATAACTGTGATTAAATATCAGTTTTCTAGGTTATTAAAAGCCTTTGGCTTCAGTTTGCATCTCACATGGCACTAGACAAACTAATGGATAGTAGTGCCAACTCATGATGCACTGCTCGGTTGTGGTGGACTGTCTCATTTCTAAGGGCTTGATTTAGCGCTACCATTATCTTTCTGGTTTCTGCACAGTGCAAGACAGATGGGTTATTTGTGGAATTAGGCCTTATGGGTTAAGTTCTTCACTTGATGAAAATGTCTAAGTTCCATTAATGCCAGTTACCATTAGTTAGAGTTATGTGTGCACATTCAGAGGGAGAATGTGCCCATAAGTATTTAATAATGTGTTCTTAAGGTGTCTGAAAACACATTAAGGTAAAATATTTTATATTTCTACTACGTTATTTCATTTATGACCATAACCAAATACATTTGCCTTTGCCAAAACCTCATTTCTGCTCATTTAATGCTGTCACCAATCCCTAAATGAACAGAGTAGAATACCTGGATTAACAAAACCCTTCTTCTGTTTACTCTTAAAAATATTACACTACTGATTTTTTCCCCCCATGTACGGTTCTTTACCAAAAGTCAGAAATAACCTCTGCTGCTAATGGCAGTGTTTTAGTAATTAACTACACAGAAGAGCCTGAGCCTCAATTACACTAAGGCCCCTTTATACTGCCAGTCACAAACAACTCCTTTGCATACGCACACCATGCCGCCACCACGTCCCCTCCAAGATTTTCACATATGAATTTTTGAGTGAAAGAGACTTTTCATTCACGATTCACTGTGAATAAATTTCAGCCTCCCAAAACATTTACCAGAAAATCTTTCTGAAGGCAGAGAAATTAGACAGCCATGTAAAACTACATGACAAGATATTTCACATTAATTTTCAATCTCCAAAAAATAAACCACCATTTTCACCCACCTTTCCTAGTCCTACTTGAGCAAGATGCTTATCATACTAAATTGTGGGACATGTTCAGGTGACTCTGATATTTACCAGGGAAAGATAGAGAAAACCAACTTTATTTTCAACTATGAGCTAAGCTTCACCTGGTCTTCAGACATGACAAGATATAGTATTTCAGACAGTTACTTTTTATAAATCAAAATGACTATATCATGTGTTAACACCATGGGAGGCAGCAGATTCTTAGCTCTAGTCTAAGTTTAGGTCAAATTTAGCAGTGCTAGATCGATTTAACCCTGCACCTGTCCACATGACAAAGCCAACTTAAAAGGCTCTTAAAATCAGTTTCTGTACACCTCCCCGACGAGGGGATTAGCGCTGAAATTGATCTTGGTGGGTCAAATCTGGGGTAGTGTGGACACAATTTGATGGTATTGGCCTCTGGGAGCTATCCCAGAGTGCTCCATTGTGACCGCTCTGAACAGCACTCTCAACTCCGATGCACTGGCCTGGTAGACAGCAAAACTCCCACAAACTTTTTAATTTCATTTCCTGTTTGGCCAGCATGGCGAGGTGATCAGCACAGGTGACCATGCAGTCCCAGAATCGCAAAAGAGCTCCAGCATGGACCAAACAGATCTGATTGCTATATGGGGAGACAAATCCTTGCTATCCGAACTCTGTTCCAAAAGACAAAATTCCGGAATATTTTAAAAACATCTCTAAGGGCATGAAGGACAGAGGTTATAACAGAGACCTGCAGCAGGGCCGCGTGACGGCTACCAAAGAACCAGAGAGGCAAACGGCTGCTCCGGGTCAGAGACCCAGACATGCCCCTTCTATGAGCTGCATGCCATTCTAGGGGGTGCCCCTACAACTACCCCACCCCTGTGCTTCCCTCTTCCCCCACCCCTCCCGGGCTACCTTAGCAGTTATCCCCCCATTTGTGTAATGAATTAATAAAGAATGCATGAATTTGAAACAACAATTACTTTATTGCCTCTGCAAATGCAACGTTCCAAAAGTTGATGCTAGCCTCAGTACTGTGGACGCACACTGGTGACTTAATGCGCTTAGTGGGGAGACACACAATTGACTATCAAATCGATTTCTAAAAAATCAACTTCTATTAAATCAACCTAATTTCACAGTGTAGACATACCCTTAGAGTTTGAGAGACAGAAAATATGGCTCTATTCCCAGCCTTGACACTGATTTATGATGTGACTTTGCCTAAATCACAACAGCTCTGTGCCTAAGTTTTCCCTTACCTGTAGAATGTTCAACATACCTGCCCTCTTGCTTTAATGTTTGCAAAGTGCTCTATAAGTTTTAAGTATTATTATTGTCCCATTCTGTTATTGCATCCAACCCCTTAAAATGTTTAATTCTGATAAAACTGATCATATTACCATTTCCCACTAGCTGCTAGTTACTGCCTCCATCTCCTCCTTTACCTGACCATGAAATTCAGATTTTTTTTTAGCTATCCAAGTCATGTTGTAGCCAAATGGAGAATGATTCCTTCCATCATCTGGTAAACATTCACAAACTCTTTCTTAGCTTCTGGTATTATAAGGCTGATGCAGGCTTTCATTTCAACCAAGATTGACTATTGGATTTTTCTAACATTCAGTCTTCCTCAATAAGTTTAAACAACAACATGGGTTTGTGGGAGAAAAAGATGGCTAAGGCAATTCGTGAAATATTTAGCATTTTTTCCTTGTTTACTGGATTCAGACTGCCAATCTAGATCAGTAAGTAACCCAAAAGTGTCACCAACTGATAGCTTTACAGTGGATTATAAGAAATATATAAATTGTTTCAGTTCAGTTCCTAGTATGTGTGTCCATATGACACAGATCACAGCTGGTGACCAATTGACACCCTTGCTGACAATCTAGGCAGGGACGCCAAGCATTGCATGGAAATGGAGATCTAAATATCCTAATCTCCAAAGGGGATCCTCCAAGGCATGGTACCCAGGAATAGAAGCTTGATCTCTTCCATATACAGATAAGAACAGTCTTCAGGATTGTCAATCCAATACCTTTCATGGATTCTAAATTCTAGCTACCCAAGTACTTTTATGGCCCTCATCACTCAAGTAGGTGAACTTTTAAAAACAAATTTGCCAGTCCAGAATTCTCTAACAAAGCTAACTGACAAGCAGAAAATATCACCACATTTCCACATGCCCCAGCTTTCCAGCCATTGTATCAGTGTCCCTACATTTCTGAATCAATTTCAAAATTCTTCTCCGAGTTACCATATGTGGACTTGACCTTCCATCCCAACTTTATGCTCTTCTGATGCACGTTAATCAGTGGTCTCAACATTTAAACTGAAAATAGTAGTACCTGGTTCAACAACCTCTTTGAAATGTGTTTCAAAAGTATGAGAATTTGCTGCCCATTTGTATCAGATTAGATACCTCTTTGCCTAGATTGAAAAGTAGACTAAAGACATTCATGTTTTCCTCAAGTCCTAGAGGAGATTGAAATGAGCTTTGAAACCTATTCCTATTTTTACAATGCCTTGAGATGCTTTTTATGAAAGGGAATTTTATAAGTAATCCTTGTGTGATTAAGTCCTTGTCAGAGAAGTGACAGACTGGTAACAGACTATAATGTTTGGCAATGTGAAAGAGTCTTTATATTTAGTAAAGGGGTTTTACATTTTAATTCTGCTCAGAATTTTGCCCAGAGTCAACTTATCACTTACAGGAGAAGTAAACTCATCCTTTTATGGGAGTACAAAGATACAAATTCCAGGGATGGTGTGCATAGAAATAGTACTGACTTCCAAATAGATTTTAATACTCTCTTTAAAATGATACTATTCTATTCGGGTTTGCACACTGTGCTCATTACTGTAGCACCTGGGCATCTTCCTGTAGTGCGTTAAGCAACGTGACTACACATCTGTCACATATTATTTGTTCTCTCATCCTTTCCCCAGAGGGAGAAGCATATGCAATGAAGTGTCTTGTTTTGATAGGGTTTTTATTTATTTATTAAATAAATATTCACACTATGTTTTTCTATTAGAGAAGGAAAGATCAAAGAAATGCATCTTACACTTGGAGTAGAAAGTGGTGAGCTTTAGGATAATCCTTAGTTCCAGGGGAAATTCATTGCACGGTTGCAGACCACCTTCAGAGAAGGGTCTGTCTCCTGCACAGATAAACTTCACTCTTATTATTGAGAGTTCACTGTGCCAGAGGGGTGAAGTTGTCGAGCATGGTCCTCATTGTGGAGTTTTAAATGGTTGATTAGGTAAACCGGGCTCAGGCCATGGAGCGTTTTGAAGAGGACTGAGACTTTGAACTTGATTTGAAATTCCAGGTAGTGAGCACAGGACAGATGTGACGTGCTTGTGATAACTTGTGTTACTGAGATGTGCTGCAGTGTCTTGTACTCACTGGAGTTTCTCAAGTGCTGAAAGTTTCAGGCCCATGCATATTACATTGCTGTAATCCAGCCTGAGGTGTGATGAAACTGTGAGTAAATGAAGCCAGGTCTTTGTCCACTAAATGGGACAACTTCCCCTAACCACTGGATATAGTAGAAAGCATTACTCATAGCTGTTGCAATGTGGGAGCTCAGCATCATAAGGAATCCAAGATTATGCCTAAGAATACGGACTGAATTGACCAATTGTAAATATGAACCGTCAATCAAAGGAGACTGCACCCTGGCTACAAACTTCTTAAAAGGGGATAGTTTATTAATGGATAGAAATAGTCTTTAAAGAGGTAAACATACTGATCAAATTATAAAGATCGAAATGTGTAGCAATTTTGCACCAAGATTTTTGGCTTAAAAGAGATTATATTTTGGAAAATGCACTGTCAGTTTTCATAGGAACTCAAGAAAACTGGATCTCAGTTTTAAATTAGATACATTAAAAAAAACACCAAAAACAAATACTATTTTTTCAAATAAAAATAAGGCCCAGATTTAAACGGACAAAAGCAAAAGAATTCAGAGATTAAAAAAAATCATCAATTTAAAATTGAGATATGAAGGTTGTTTCGAGTACAGCCCCTGCCTCTAAGTGTCCTTGTTAAATTTTGTGGTTGTACCATCAGATTTCCCATGTTTAAAAATGTTTTTGTCTCCCCCATGGCTGTGGGAGAGACCCACACAAACACCAGGCAAAACTGACTACAGGGAGGAAATGGAAAATGCACCAGTACGCAAAGTGCTATCAAATGCGTTAACAACCTGGGAGGAAAAAAAAATTATTCCTCTCTTTAGTGTCTTTCATGTTATAGTGCTCTTAGGTGTTACTTGTCGCAACAGCAGGAAAAACCAACCAAATCCACAATTCAGAGGGTAGATTGATTTAAGTAAATGGTGTCGCTTTCATACAGCTGTAGTATTACAGTAGTCGAATGACCACATGCACTGTACCAGTGTCTAAGATATCTAGGCACAATGGGAAATTTAAGGACAGCATGGCAACATTATCTTTGACATTCCTTGTTTTTGTGGGTTTATGTCAGACTCAGTTACTACAACTGCTTCAGATTTTGACAGGATTTTGCACCTTTAGCATAGTAGATGGTAACATGAAGGGAATCTTTCCAGATAGAACAGCAAATTAATGTAGAGCAACACATGGGTACCTGCTTCCTAGTGCAAAAATCCCCACTAGTAATTCAAATCATGCCTGTGAATTATATTCAACTCACGTGAACAGCTGCTCCAGTAATGCTGTGAGGATCAGTTACTACAAGAGAGTCAATTGGAGAGAGAGAGGAGAATCAAATCTATTTTTAAAATACAGTATATTTTTAATGAGTGGGTTGTAGTGTTTCATTTTGGGGTTCTGGTGACACTTGAGCTGAACTCTTCAATTGACAGTGTTACCAGAATCCCTTCAATGAAGTTACAGTCTCTATAATTCATAGCTATCTGCTAGTCAGTCTATAGAAATTACAGCTAAAAGTGAACAGATCTGTGAAGATGTAAATCACAGTATACAAAAAGCCACATTTAAATCACTGACATTTTGTACACTGCTTGTACAGTAAACAGTGTGGAACAAAATGCATATGCAGAAACAGGAGGAATAGGCTAGTACAAATGCAATTCAACAGCTTTTCAGAACAAAATTTCAGCTTTTTTTTCAGACAGCCACATAAGTGCTGTCATCCATATTTACTCTGTAAAGATTAATTTATTTGCAAAATTCAATCATTTAAGCTGCATCTGAAACTCAGAATATTTGAACATCGTTAACTCAAAAGTGGACAAATTTTGCAAAGAACATCTGGATAGAGAAGTTGTAACCAATTTCATGAATTTCAAATCACTGGAATTAAAGACCAACAGCCAAGTTACAGCAGCTTTTTTGAATCATCATCTTACATATGTATATGGAGAAGATAAACTATAGCCATTTCAGAAACTAACAGTGTCCAATAAAGTAAAGCAGTTATGGTGTCAAGGAAATGCTTTCCTCCCTCTGGTCCACCCAGAACACTGCAGCACTCTTTCAAACACCCTTAAATCCCTCTTTACTGCTGTACACAATTCAGCTTTCCTTCTACACATCTAAGGGTATGTCTTATAAAATAAGTTGATTTAATAGTTGATTTTTAAGAAATCGATTTGATATAGTTGATTGTGTGTCCCCCCATTAAGAGCATTAAATCAGCGGTGTGTGTCCACAGTACCGAGGCTAGTGTTGACTTTTGGACTGTTGCACTGTGGTAGCTATCCCACAGTACCCACAGTTTCCGCTGCCCATTGGAATTCTGGGTTGAGCTCCCAATGCCTGATGGGGCAAAAACATTGTCGCAGGTTGTTCTGGATACATGTCATCAGGCCCCCCTCCTTCCCTCCCTCCGTGAAAGCAATGGCAAAAAATTATTTCTCACCTTTTTTCCTGGGTTACCTGTGCAGATGACATACCATAGCAAGCATGGAGCCCACTCAGTTCACTGATACCATATGTCTCCTGAGTGCTGATAGCAGATGCAGTACTGCAGTCCTACACAGCAGCATCCCCTTGCATCGCCTTGTGGAGAGCAGACGGTACAATACGACTGCTAACCATCGTCATCATCCCAAGGATGCTCCTGGCTGACCTCGGTTAGGTTGGTCGGGGGCGCCTGGGCAGACGTGAGTGCTCCTGGACGGCCTTGGTGTGGTCAGTTGGGGGTGCCTGGACAAAAATGGGAATGACTCCAGGTCATTCTCTTCTTTCAGTTTCATCTAATGGAGAATTATTCCTACATGGAATATCACGCCGGCTGGAGGCTTCTGCCTCAGGCTGCTCTCCCAGTCAGCAGCACTGCGCGGTCGCACCTACTCAGGCTACCCCTTGCTCCCATGGCTCATGAAGCCTGGACAATAGTAAGGAGCAGTTTAACTACAGGCTGAGCAAGTGCTCAATGGTGGTAGAATGTGCCTTTGGATGTTTAAAAGCTCACTGGCACAGTTTATTGACTCAATTACACCTCAGTGAAACCAATATTCCCATCGTTATTACTGCTTGCTGTGTCCTCCACAATATCTGTGAGAGTAAAGGGGAGATGTTTATGGAGCGGTGAGGGGTTGAGGCAAATTGCCTGGCCGCTGATTACATGCAGCCAGACACCAGGGCGGTTAGAAGAGCACAGCAGGGCACACAGTGCAGAGAAGCTTTCTCCTGTTTGTTTCTCCTTGATGAAAACCTGTCCTCTCGGTTCACTCTACTTCCCTGTAAGCAAACCACCCTCCTCTTCCCCTTTTGATGTCTGCTTGCAGAGGCAATAAAGTCATTGTTGTTTCAAATTCATGCACTCATTAATCCGTCACACAAATGGGGGGATAACTGCCAAAGTAGCCTGGGAGGGGTGGGAGAGGAGGGAAGCACAGGGGTGGGGTAGTTGTACGGGCATCCCCTAGAATGGCATGCCGCGCACAGAAGTGGCATGTCTGGGGCTCTGCCCCGGAGTGGCCGTTTGCCTCTCTGGTTCTTTCGTAGGCTTGCCTGGGCTCCTTAAGTTTAGCGCAGCACTGCTGCGGGTCCCCGTTATAAGCTCTGTCCTTCATGCCCTTGGAGATTTTTTCAAATATTCCGGCATTTCGTCTTTTGGAACTGAGTTCGGTTAGCATGGATTCGTCTCCCCATACAGCGATCAGATCCAGTACCTCCAGTTTGGTCCATGCTGGAGCTCTTTTGTGATTCTGGGACTCCATGGTCACCTGTGCTGATGAGCTCTGCATGGTCACCTGTGCTGATGAGCTCGCCACACTGGCTAAACAGGAAACTTGCTAACGCTTGAAGACTAAGCTCTTTATGGCTTCAAAACATGTGTTTTATAAACTGGTTGGCACAATAAATGCTATTCTTGCCAAATTTTAGCCGAAGTAGAAATGGCAACCTATGTGGAAGAGGTAACAACAAAAATGGATCCATGAACATTTAAAGCAGATTCCAAAATATGCTTCACAGTCAGTGAGAAGTAAACATATGGAGAATATCCTGAATTTATGATGGAAGAGTGGTCTCAAATTAGCTGTTTTATTTTGATCTGAGCATTAAGAGAGTATCAGAAAACTGATGATCCCTTATAAGCAAGCAATTCATTTTAAAATGGTGAAGCACTGAATATTACTGGGGGTGGGGGTCAGGAGTGGAGAGAAAGTGGGGGATGTTAAATGAAATTTTCATGAGAATTCACAAATATCAGATTCACCATTCAAAGTATTCTGATTTTTCCAACATTAATTATATCAAATGTAAACTTAAAATTTTTAAACATCTGTAATAAATTAATTCTATGGATAGCTATTATAACACCGATGGATCTCAGCAATCTCATTCACTCAATTCAGAAAGGCAGTTTTGATTTATTTTTAAAATATGTTTCAGAAACTAGAGAAAACTGACCAAGGGACTGAAAATGGGAGATGAAATTTCTTGCTTCTGTGCAGATGATATCTGGTCCAGGTCAGTAGTGACTGAAAGTAATTATTGTAACAGGTGTGACCTACAGTAAGTTGGAGTCAGTTTGTGCTCTCAATTCAGATCAGAGTGGAAACTCCTGCATCACAGAAGCTACTATCTCAATTGGCTTCTAAGTTGGCAGTCTCCACATAAGCATTAAGAAATAAAACAATCGTGGAGATGAAACACAGCTCAATCACTCCCACAGAAGGACCCTTCAGGTCAACACTGAGACAAGTTTTGTGAACCGTGGTCTTCAGTTCTGAGAAATTCAACATCTTCCACAAGCACTGAAAATCTCAAAGAAAATACATCTGGTAAGACATTTAGCTATTTTGGTTCCAATTCAACAAAATTATGTAAGGCTAGGTCTACACTAGGGGTGGGGGTGGGGTCGACCTAAGATACGCAACTTCAGCTACACGAATGGCGTAACTGAAGTTGGTGTATCTTAGGTCGATTCACTTGGTGGTGAGGATGACAGCGATTTGACCACTGCTGCTCCCTCAATCGACTCCGCTTCCGCCTCTCACCATGGTGGAGTTCCGGTGTCGATGGCAGAGCGATCGGGGATAGATTGATCACCACCCACGGATCCGGCGGGTAGTGTAGACGTACCCTAAGAATGTGCTTTGCTGGATGAAGGCCATTGGCAGCAGAGAGGTTTTGTGAATAGATATCCAAAAGTTAAGTGTGAGCAGAGTTCATTATTTTAAATCAGCTAAATACTTACAATATTCAATAGCCAGACAACTTCATGTGCCATACGTACAATTATAAAATGATTTGAAAATGTTCTGCCAAGAATCTCAAACATTAGAGATGGTGAAAACAAATTTACGCTGAAGTGTGAGCCTTATATATTCTGATCTATTACTTTTCAAAAGGTTTACTTTAAAATAGATTTTATTAATACCTGCAATGATGTACAGGAACATGACTTTTTATGTACATAAAAAACATTTACAATTTAAAACAAACTTTCTACTAATAATTGGCAGTGCAAAATATGGTTTGTGATGTCATGTAACACAACCAGAAATACAGGCTCTATAGTTTTTGTGATTAAACTATCCATTACATAGCAAACAAACCCCTTATATATTTCTTATGGATGAGTGCTTCAGGAGTTAAATTCCACTGAAATTATTTGGACACCCACATAGGTGTTCAAGTCTTAAAAATAATTCACTTATCAGTATCTCTCATCAGGCCAGGGGTAGGTAAGTAGCTGCTTTCAGAACTAATGCCAGTGTTGTTCCTTGCTTGGCAAGTTGATGGTCCTATTCAATCAGGCTGACAGTTTCTACTCTTGTTGAAAGTGAACCATTGGCTTCCAGTGTTAATGCACCTTCTACCCACATGATAACTGATAAACTTCTAGGGTCATTGCTCATTGTTTCTATGGCGCAGAGTGATTTTTAAAGTACCCCACAAAAATCTACTGACATTTGGATGAAACTGTAAGTGGATATAATAGCTTATTCTAATAATCATCTCTTGGAACACTGTAAAATCATTTGTATTTAGTATCAAAGTACCAGTCAACTATGAGCACTATTTTAAATATCTCCATGCTCCCTTTAAAAAAATCCTCTGCGCAAGTGTTATGTTATTTTTTTTCCTTGATGACAAGAAGCATATTCCCCTAACGAGAATTTTTACATTACAATTATTCTCTAGAAAATGATTCTGAATTTGGGGCAAATACTTCAGAATGCAAGGTAAAAGCAGGCAATTTCTTTCCACTGTGGTAGCCAATTAGTCACTTGTTGGCCTGAAAATGCTCTCTCTAAACTTAGTCATCCAATCCAATTATACAAAAGAGAAAAGCAATCAAGACAGTATAACCGGACACTAAATTTAGCCAAACTATGTGCAAGAATCTCTGCAAAAACACACACAATTTAAAGGAGCAGCAATGTCCGATATGGCCCCAAATATGTCTGACTTTACCATCCTTATAATCTAATAAATATTAGTATTCATTTTAATATTTTAAATATCCCTGCTTTTATGGCCTGACTTTATGATTCTTAAGCAGATGAGTAATTTTAATTCATGCAAATAGCTCCACTGAGGTCAATAACACTACTTGCACACATAAGGACCGCAGGAAGAGCTCACTACATATAAAAAGAGAAATTAAAGTAGGGAAAGAAAACATGTTTTTTTAGAACCCTAAAATAGATTTGTACAGAATAAAGTGAGGCAATACAACTTAATGAAGAGCCCTGTTTCCACAGCTGTTCTCAAATCACTTACTCTTTTGTATTAAAATCGATAAAGAAACAAAGCATAATCATGTTAACTGTTCTTCAGACATTACAAAACATGTTTACATTTTACAATGTCCCTTTAAATTCGACTCTGTAGGTCACAGCAGAATTCAGTAACATTAATGATAATTTTCAATTGTGTAATAGCTTGGAATGTTTGGATATTACAGTCTCAGTCACGAAGTGACCAATCCCATGAGCATCTCAACTACCACTTGACTCACTGGGTTGGGCCCAGAGCAAGTAATAAATACCTCTAAGCATATGTCCAATTCATTTTAATTCAGGAACAGAAGAGCTAAAACCTTCATGCACAAGTGAGATGCAGAAAAAGCCATTTATTTTCCTGATTAATATCTCTCAACACAGAACATGATACACTAAATGTTATACAAAACCTTGTATGGTGTTTATAGCTTCAAAACTTTTTTGTAATTGATAATGTTGATAAATTGCATGTCTCTTAAATTGCAATACATAACACTAGATAACATCTTCAGCAACCATAGTGTCATAAATTTGATAGCAAACTTGCTGTTCCATTCCATCTTTGACATTATAAGACTTGATGAAGCATTCCAACCATGGCAAGTCATCTACAAATCAAAAACAAAATTACACATTTTGATAGTATTTCCAGCTTTCATAAGAAAAGTGGAACTTTAACACATAATTCATCTGACTAAAAGGAAAACTAAAAATGGATTTTGAAGTTTCTTATGCACAGAATGGGTTGATCAGTCTCCACTGAGAAATGCTTCTCCTCTCTGCTGGTACAGAGAGCCAGAGAGCAGAGTGGCACTTGTATCATTATTCTCCCTCTGTTCTCACCAAAGGTTTGTACTTGGAGAAGATAATGCAGCCTAGGGATATATCTTCTTTTGTATGCAACACTCACTGCATTGGGTGGGAGAAGGTCCCCAGGGACAAGGGTGCCTGGGTGCTCTGGACTTGCACTGTGAGGAAACAGGCTTCTAAGGGCCAGAGCTATGGCAAAGACAAACAGTTCTATGCAGACAGCCCAGTGGAAGCTTCCACTTTGGGTCCCCAGATGAAATGCTCAGAGGAACTCTGTGATGGGATCTTCACAGAGATTTGCTTACCCTGAGTCACTTTCCATAGGGGTTTCCTGCAGGAAAGGGTACTCCAACTTTGTATGTGCATTCGATGGAAGAATCCGGCCTAAAGTGAGGGGCTCAGACTGAATTCTCTATTAATTGTCACTATGCTTCTGTGACATTTTAAATAAAGGTGTTTTGGTTAACTTCCATATGAATGTGAATTACACATCTAGCTCTGCCTGGACAAGCATGTATACATACAAAACTGAATCTATGCCAGCATGAGTGACCAGCTGCACACGCTTATTACCATTGTAGGTACTGAATTATTACTCCTATTTCCAAAGGCCCTTCTTTTAAAAAGGACAAACCAAACATATTACACTAAACAAAAGTAAGTAACAATTTCCTTACAATTCTGTAGTATTGAATTTGGTCTGTGCTCTCATCATATTTACAATACATGAATGGTGAATTCAACATAACTTTACATACATAGTAGCAGATTACAAAAAGTGACAGCTGACCTAGTTTTGTTCCTGGAGGACAAAGTATATTCATGATCATTTCCATCTTCTCCTGAAGAAGGCTACTGGTAAGGACTTCGGAGGCGGGAATCTGGAAAAACTTTTCCTGAGGAAAGTAGAAAGGTTTGAGGAGAAAAGAAGAGAAAAATACATCAGGTGTCATTAGTCAGTGTCATTTTAGCAGGCTCTTGAATCTTATGAAGAGACTAAAATGACAAAAGGGAGCAATATATTCAGTTCAGTGTTTTTAAAAGGACCCAGACACAGCTAGAAACAAACCAGAGCATGCATGAGTAGGGTATTATCCCTGAGACATGTAGTATGGTCAATGACTTACGCACTTTTTTGGTAGTCTTAATGCTTTACTAACACACATACTGCATGAAGATAAATCCATTAAAGATCATGAGGTGCTCAAACACTATTAGAGCTGAGTGAATAATAGATTTTTCAGCTGGCAGGGGACTGAACCGAAAAATGTGAAAAAACAAATTGGTTTGATTCAAACTGAAATTCAGTTTTTCAATTTTTTTTCTGTTTTGAATCAACTGAAATGTTTTAGGTTGACACAAAATGATTACTTTTTTCATTTTGTGTGTTGATTCAGTCAGCTTTGGATGTTTTTCACCATTTCGCGTGGGTTTCTTTCAGTTGGACAACATTTAAAAATGGAACATCATTTCACAATGAAAAGTCAAAAAATATTTGAAAATTTTCAAAATGAAAAATTTTGAAACAAAGTCAAACAGTGTTTTCAAATGGTTGAAATGAAACATTTTGACTTTTTGAAAAAATGTTTTTCATTTTTTCTCAGGCAAAACTTTTTGACAAATTCATCACGAATTTGTGAATAGTTTCAGAGACCCCAAAATTCATTTTTTTGGGGCAAAAATAATCCTCCTCCAATTGCCCAGCTCTAGATACTACAGTGATGGGGAACATATAAGTACGATAGACAGACAGACAGAAATTACAGACAGGATTGTGCCATCCTTATTTAAATTCAACCTTATCGCTCAAATAGTCCATTGCTATTAATGGAAATCCTGAGGAGTAAGATACCACTAAACAAGAGTATGGGTGTCAGAATCTGAACCTATGCAAGTAGAACTCTTGTTTTGAATTTCATTCTTCAGTTTGAAAAGAAAAGTGGGTGGGTTTTACACAATTTATCTTTCCACTATAAAAAGTAGCCCAAGTAGATGATGAAATAAAACAATAGGGGAACTGTATAACACCTATTCCCAACAATTTTCACTGCAGCATCATTATTTTAACATAACTTTGACCTGACTTGACTCTCTCTCCTCCGAGCCCAGCTGACCTGTCACCTAGCAAAATGGGTTCCTTTCTGGTCGACCTCTAGATGGCACTATAATATAACTGTTAAATAACAACTGTTTATGGCAAAAAAGAGACACATTTTCAACTCACACTTTAATTTTTCCTGACTCTTCTCCCCAGCTCCTTCAACTCAGACTATCAGGTTAAGAAAATGAACTGGGAGCGTTACTATAGAAATCAGAATGGAAGCTAGTTTGAAGTTACACTTCAAAGCAGCCCAGCTTTTTCTCAAGCACTCTTGGAGCACCTTAGTCTGGGCAAAGGAAAGTGACAGTTTCCTTTTGAAGTGCAGGTGACACTTCAGAAGAAAACTGCCTTTTCCCTCTGCAACTCAGTTGTAGCAGTCAGCAGCTCCCCCAGATTAGTTTCTCAATTTAAAAGAACAGCTTTCAAAGAAGGAAAGAGGCAGAGGAAAGGAAAAAAGAAGAAAGTGGGGATGCTGGGCTCCAGCTTCCTTTGCAGCTAAAGGCCTTCATATTTTAATAGAAAAGCCTTTTAACTTGTTATACAGAATGGGTTAAAGAAAAGAAATGGGAAAACATTTTCCTCTTATTGCCACGTGACACAGTGGGTAAAAATATACGTATATATTAATTTGTATGCATCTGAGGTGAGGCTGTCCCAAGCTGTGAAACACAGGGACCAAAAAGCCCAACTGGCTTTAGATAATTCCAAAGCTGCAGTGCAATATATTACAAATATAATGCTATATTAGATAAGATGAATAGATGCTGATAATGCTAATCAAAGCCCTCATACGTCTTAACATTTACTTTCCTACCTGAAATTATCAGCAGGTATGCAACAATCAAAAGGACAGCCAAAATAAATGTCTATTGCATGCAAACAACTATATAAATGAAACATGAAGGCCCAGCTACTCAAAATCTAAGACATGCAGAGTACTCACAACTAATTTAACTTTGACATCATGAATGTATGAAATAAGATCTTCCATTACTTCCACAAAGTTATACATCTATTACATATGCATATGAAAAATAATACTTCACATTTACATAGCACTTTAGAATCATTTAGTTAATCCCTCACATTCCCATGGGCAAGCCAATATTATTTCTATTTTAGAAAACTGGTAAACAGAGACATGTAATTTAAGCAAAGTGTGTAAAGTCACAAAGAGTGAATGTATAATCTTATGTTAAATGTGGAGACCAAATATCTACTTAAGGCAAACAATCTTTCTGGGGGCAGGGACTAACATTTATTTGGAGGCTAGATGAATACAACCTAGAAGGCACTAGTCAGTCCATGACAAGCAAGAGCCCACATTACCTAGACCTTTAGATCAAAAAACTAGGTTTCGAAGATGGACAGCTATATGGCTTTGGCTGGAATCTACCCAGTAAGAAAACAGAGTTGTCAGAATAGTCAAAATCCTGAGCTAACCCAAAAAAAAATAGTCACTCTCAATGACTTTCAATCAAAAGCAATCAGACAGGGTATTTCAACACCATGACAGAGAGAAACTCAGCCAGGGACTTTGTGGAAACACAGGGAGCCGAATACCTCTGTGACATATTGTACTTAAAAACTGCACCTTGTATCCCCATATTCATCACTTGTGCATGGTTATGATATTTTGTACAAAGAATGCCTTGTAAGGTATCCTATGAAAAAACGCAGGATTTGCTGAAACTCTTTGTTCTGTCAAAATATGTATATCATCATTGTATATGGAGATTTTGCTACATATGTTGAGAGTCTAGGAGACGCTGATAGCAAGCTCTCCAGTGGCAACAAAGGGGCTAACCCACACTCAGATGGGTGTTAGGCAACCCTCACTAGTTTTTGACGAGCAGGGGAACTGCAAACAAGAGATTTACAATTCAATAAGAGACAGTTGCTCGAGCTCTACACAATGGGGATTGCTTAACTCAGTGACTCATCAAGATATCAGGACAGGTGATACTTGATTCCATGTTTGAGTCAGTATGTTTCCAGGCACATGAACTGAGGGACAGTGGCATCAAGAGTCTGCCTCTTTCCTCCCCACCTACTCTGAAGGCAACAAGACTTTGGCAGAAAAGACTTTGAACTGGGAAATTGGTCTCAGGCTGAGCAGGGAATTCAGCCTGTGTATTATGAACTGTGAACTACTTGCAACTCCAAGTAGAATGAGAAAAACTGCTTAATTCAACTCTTGCTTAGTCTGATAAAGTTTATGACTTAAACTTAAATTTTACCTTTTATTTCTTATGTAACCAACTCTGATTTCTATGCCTACCACTTATAATTGCCTAAACTCTATCTTTTCATAGTTAATAAATTTATTTTAATCTTTTATCTTTACCATTGAGTTTGTCTAAAGAGCTTGGGGAATCTGCTCAGATTACAAAATTGGGGCATGTCTACCATCCCTTGAAGGAGTGGTGAATTAATTAAAGAGCTTACAATGCTCAAGACCTTCTTGATCACAGAATCAATCATAGAATATCAGGGTTGAAAGGAACTTCAAGAGACCATCTAGTCCAACCCGCTGCTCAAAGCAGGACCATTCCCCAATTAAATCATCCAACAGAGTTTTTGCCCCATATCCCTAAATGGCCCCCTCAAGGATTGAACTCACAACCCTGGGTTTAGGAGGCCAATGCTCAAGCCACTGAGCTCTCCCTCCCCCCTCAATGCATGATGGTACATTTCTGGGGTGCAAGACTGGGGCTGGAGAGATTTGCTGGTATCTCCCTGTGTATAGTTCATGACAGGCTGTGAGAGCCTGCATGTAACTTTTGGGTGTACCTTCACATGCTAATAGCTGTGTGAGAGCAAAGCCAGAAGGGGCTGCTAGTCACTAGCAGAGTAGTGTAAGAGTACCGTGATCCAGAGAGTTAAAAGGAACACAGCAGGCCTACAGTCCAGGATGTGCCCTGGTGTGTGTGTGTGTTGGGGGGGGGGGAGGGTCACACCCCCTACTCCAGTTCCTCTCTTCAATCCATTTTAAGACTTCAAACATTTTTCGCCCATTTTGCCTTTTATCTGATATTGACCTAAATACCATTTCCACCAGTGGATAGTGCTAATAATTTGTACATTCATTATAATAGTTGGTTTTAAAACACTGGATATGACAAAGAGAATGCACAAATTCATATACACATTCAAACATCTCTGAGACCATACTTAAGAACCATTATCTATTTACTCTCTGTTTACTTACATAGTCAAAGAGGTATGCATCCAGTGCTCCTGTGCCATCATCAAGTGTAAACTTCATAACAAAAACATACTGGAGTGGCTCAATACCTAAAACTAGTGTGGGAAAAATATTTTGCTTTAGGTACTGAATATTCAAGACAAAATTATCACAACACAAGGTAAATGAAATGACTTGCTTTTAATTATGTGACTTATTGTACAGTTATAATTTTAAAATATAATCAGATACATGGATGGGTGGAGTTTGTGAATTTATAATTAGAGCTGTACAAACAGCAGATTTTTCAGTTCAACACTGAACCGAAAACTAAACAACAAAATCTTTTCAGGTTGACCTGAAACAAAACATTTCTGAGTTTTTTTAAAGCAAACAATGGAAATGTTTCATTCAACCTAAAACCAGACTTTTTTTTTTATTTCAAGATTTTTATTTTTATATAAACTTGAGGGAAATTCCAAAACAAAATGCATTTCTGAAATGAAAAGTTTTTTTGTCTCTCTCCTCCCACCAATATAAAAAATTCGCCAAAATCTACTTGAGTTTGCTAATTGTTTTGGTTGAAGCAAATCTGCATTTTTTCAGTAAAACGTATTTTCATTGAAAATTTCATGTAGCTCTACATATAGGTTTCATGACAATGTTATACACTAAGTGAAAACATTTTGTGTTGCAGGTAAAATGAGACGCTCAGAAAGATTTATGTACAGAGTGCCACTTTAGAATGGAAATTCAGTTTTGCTCAAGAGTTTAGAAAAATACAGAAAAGCAGTGGTTCTTAAAGCTGGTCTGCTGCTTGTTCAGGGAAAGCCCCTGGTGGGCTGGGCTGCTTTGTTTACCTGCTGTGTCTGCAGGTTTGGCTGATTGTGGCTCCCACTGGCTGTGGTTTACTGCTCCAGGCCCATGTCGGCTGTGGGAAGCAGTGGAGACTGAGGGATCATAGAATATCACGGTTGGAAGGGACCATATTCTATGATCCCTCAGGAGGTAATCTAGTCCAACCCCCTGCTCAAAGCAGGACCAATCCCCAGGCAGATTTTTACCTGTTCTCTAAATGGCCCCCTCAAGGACTGAACTCACAACCCTGGGTTTAGCAGGCCAATGCTCAAACCACTGAGCTATTCCTTCCCCCTCTGGCCTGGAGTGGTGAACCGTGGCCAGTGGGAGACATGATTGGCCAAACCTGCGGATGCAGCAGGTAAACAAACCAGCCAGGCCTTCCAGGGGCTTCTCCTGAATAAGCGCCAGACCAGCTTTGAGAACCACTGCTCTAAAGTACCTCTTTTCTCTTTAGTAAAAATGTTGCAAACATTTGCATACATCCTAACTTCTGACTACGTGGTAGGATCTCTTTCTGCCTGATCTTCCACTGAAATCAGTGAGAGTTTTGCCTTTGATTCAATGATAACAGGATGGTGTTCTAAACGAACACATGGCAATATATTTAGTGAAATATATTACCTATCGGAAAACAATTTATTCCATATGATGTAGTTAAAATTCCGTGGCAAGTTCTACTCAAATAAAAAAGCTGCCTGACTGGTACTCTGAAATTAACTAAACCCATCTGCGAAAATTCAATGGCTAGGTACATTCTCCCACTGATATTAACTATGTCATCTGTCCAACAAAAAAGATTCAAAACTATGTACCTAATGTATATAATTATGGCAACTACTTACCAATCATGCTCTTTCCTGGCTGTCTTTAAATAAGTGTCTATGTATGCTTTATATTTTGAATACTGCTTGAGAATCCTAGTGGGATTCTGCAGGGGCCTGTCCAGGGTCTGGTCCTATTTAATATTTTCATTAATGACTTCGATAATGGAGTGAAAAGCATGCTTGTAAAATCTGTGGATGACATTAAACTGGAAGGGGTTGCTAGCACTTTGGAAGGCAGAATTGGAATTCAAAATGACTTTGACAAATTGGAAAATTGGTCTGAAATCAACAAGGTGAAATTCAACAAAAGACAAGTGGAAAGTACTACACTTGGGAACGAAAAACCAAAGGCACAACTACAGAACAGGGATAACTGGCTAAGGAGTAGCACTGCAGAAATCAGAGGTGTAAGTGAATAAATTGAATTTGAGTCAACGTGATGCAATTGTGAAAAAGGCTAATATTTTGGGGTGTATAAACAGGAATATTTATGTAATAAGAAGACACGAGAGGTAATTGTCCTGCTCCACATGGCACTGGTGAAGACTCAGCTGGAATACTGAGTCCAGTTCTGGGTTCCACACCTTAAGAAATATGTGGCCAAACTGGAGAGTCGAGCAACAAAAATAGTAAAATGTTTAGAAAACCTGACATATTAGGAAAGGTTAAAAAAAATGGGCATGTTAATTTTGAGAAGAGAATACTGAGGAGGGATCTGGTAACAGTCTTCAACTGTGCTAAGGGCAGTTACAAAGAAGATGGTGATCAACTGTTCTCCAAATCCACTGAAGACAGGACAAGAAGTAATGAGCTTACTTTTCAGAAAAGGAGATTTGGCTTAGATATTACAAAAAAATTGCATTGGAATAAGCTTCCAAGGAAAGTTAAAGGATCCCTGTCATTGGAGGTTTTTAAGAACAGGTTAGACAAACACTTGTAAGAGATGGTCTAAGGTTTAGTTGGTCCTGCCTCAGCATGGAGGGCTGGACTAGATAATCTCTTGAAGTCCATTTCAGTCATACATTTCTATTATTCTGATTCTATGCACAAATGATCTATAATCAGCTAAAATTAGCAATATATTCACATATTTTATCAATTTGTTTTTAAAAGTAAGTAAAAATAACTGCTTGCAATATATGTTTGAAGTTATATGAGAATAGACATTGCTACAGAAACACTGTTGAAGTTTCTTCCAAGAAAAAGGTAGATGATCTGTTTACTCATCACTTATTCAGTTTCTCCTGATGATTCCAGACTAGGTCACCTTCAGGAAATTTTGCTCAGTAAGAGTTTAGACTCCATTAAAAGGAGTCCACAATTGTAAAATAGGGAAGACTTTGCACTTTGGACTCATAAGAGCCCACAGATATTTGAATATAAACAACTGATGCTTCTTAACACACTTCTTGCCTTATGAACCTTCATATTTTTCATATGAACTCAAAAATTCTTATGAAAATATCAGTTATATATTATATGCATTACTCTTGTATTACAGACATTTATATATCTTCCCATTTTATATCTGTGCTATGTTTAATTAAACAATTCTGGGGAAAAAAATTAAATAGTTAATCAAGTATTTACCTATAAAAAAAGAAATGTACTCCATGGTACTTTGGATAGTCCTACACTGTTTATGCTGCCATGATCCAACCACTCAGTGACTAAAATATGTCAGGGCAGTACATTCTGAAAGCAAAGGGTTCAATCTAACCAAATCAGAGCTATTTATTTTGCCAGACAAAATTGGTTTTCATGCAGTAGCCACATTGGTACGTTGCTGAATTATGCTGTGAGGAATTACAAATCTCCCAATCACTGCTTTTATTTAATTTGCTGGAAAGCTTTCATTTAATGAATTTAGGGGTTTTTTTATTTGGAGAGAAGTACATTTCTAATTAACACTATTTGATACTGTAAGTTGTGTGTTAGCTTACATTTACTAATACAGAATAAACATGAGAGGATATTTGTGAGAGACATACTTCTGCAGCAGTTTGTATTCTTTAATAAACTCAGTCAGACTTAGATACTGCTTGAGATTGCAAATCCTTATTAGGATGTGAACTGATTTAAAATTAAATTTAGAAACAGTTCAAACTGTTATCTTCTTCACCCATTGTATTCCCCAAGGCTCTGTTTTCCTTCCATCAGTTGATATGACTACCTAAAGCAACACAAGGAATAGATAAGGAGATTCAAAAGCAGAAAGGGGAATTAGGGGCTCAAACTCTTGACTTGGGCAATTAACTCTTCACCAATTCCCTGGGTTATGCATTAGGCTAGTGTTTATACCCTCTCATGGTAGTGTTTACAAAAGATACAAACCTTACTATCACTCACAGTTAAGGGAGATTCACGTTTGGCTCAAGTGGAAGACCTATGAGTCATACAAATTTTATTCCTGATGCTACATATTTGTGTATCGCTCACAATAGACATCTGTAAGTATGTGACCAAAGATTCGTTACACCTGCACTATCTTAATTGTTAAAAATGCCACCTAGTGCAGAATAAACACTAAACAATGATCTCACATTTCAACAGGTAAAGAGTTTTTCAGTTAGTTTTTAATATAGTATTTTAAAAAGGTAATCATATATTTAACTCCAGCCCACAAAATGAAAACACGTATGCATCCATAGGACATATAAAGATCTGAGCAAAAGTATAATCCATTCAGTGAGACAATTTGTATCTACATTAAGATTCAAGGCACAATCTATTTCACATCATAATGTTGGCTAACCTTGTGCTATTTCAGTTGGCTCCCACGATGGCTCTTCTTCTGCAAGGGAACTGAGATTCTGGATAGTCTTCTGATTCGAACACTGTTTGCACCTGACATTTAAAATAAAATGCTGATAATGTACAGACTTCAAGGTGATGAACTATTAGCTTTTTCATTCTGCGTCAAACAGGTTTATTCAAATAAAGTTATTCAGTGAGGATACAAACCATCTCCACTATGAAAAGATCCACAGTTGACAAATCAGGTTTTTTAAGGCAGGGAAGCTTCATACAACATCTAAAGTACTAAACCACATTAATGTTCCTTATGAATCACCAGCTACAAAAAGTAAGTTATTTTGACCCATGAAAGAGCCTAATTGAATAACAAAGGCTAACTGCGCACCAGTACCAACTGAGCACATATTCATGCACTAGCACTTTTTGTGGTTTAACAATACATACAAAGTGCCATTTTGTAAGAGCAGTAATAAATCTGAAACTCTAATATGTATTAAAAACACAATAGGATTATAAGATCAGTAGTATAGGAATTTGTCTTAACTTGTACTAAAATATTTTAAGTTATTAAAAGGACCTCTCCTTTTTATTTCTGGAGTACTAATATATCATCATCAAACTTTTACAGGATGTAAGACAGCAACTAAAATTCTGTAAGTGGATAAAAATATCTTTCGTTGAGAGATGTCCATATAAAGTTGTTTTCATTTGCCCCAAGAAACAGTTACGGTAGCATTATTCTGCCCTCAAAATAAGCTTCTGTGCTAGTATGTTACATTTGTAACATAAAATTGACATTTATTATCTTTAAGATTAGCTTTGAAAGCAAACCTGTCATGTACAATCAGTAGACCTACTTCTGATCCCACTTACACTGGTGTGAAGCAGATATCAATGAAGTCACTCCGGTTTTACAATGGAGTAAATTATAGCAGAATTTGGTTTAATATGTCACAGGAAAATAATGAATATCTTTTAAATATATCTGGCGTACTGTGTCCAGTGTTGGGCCCCACACTATAAGAATGATGTGGAAAAATTGGAAAGAGTCCAGCGGAGGGCAACAAAAATGATTAGGAGGCTGGAGCACATGACTTACGAGGAGAGGCTGAGGGAACTGGGATTGTTTAGTCTGCAGAAGAGAAGAACCAAGGGGGATTTGATAGCTGCTGCCAACTACTTGAAAGGGAGTTCCCAAAGAGGATGGATCTAGATTGTTCTCAGTGGCATTGGATGACAGAACAAGGAGCAATGGTCTCAAGTTGCAGTGGGGGAGGTTTAGGTTGGATATTAGGAAAAACTTTTTCACTGGGAGGGTGGTGAAGCACTGGAATGGGTTACCTAGGGAGGTGGTGGAGTCTCCTTCCATAGAGGTTTTTAAGGTCAAGCTTGACAAAGCCCTGGCTGTGATGATTTAGTTGAGGATTGGTCTCGCTTTGAGCAGGGCATTGGACTAGACGACCTCCTGAGGTCCCTTCCAACCCTGATATTCTATGATTCTATGAAATATGTTACACAGAATATGTGGCATTCAGAATTAGGACAACTACGTGGGCAATAAGATAATACCCAAAAATTCTACATAGATTAAATGTAATATCGTTAATGACAATTGCAAAGGCTAAGATTTTAAATGTACAGACATCAGGGAATTCAAGGATAGCCCCTTATAACCATACCTTGGTGTATATTTGATATTACTGTAAATGTCTTAACTTGTTGTGCTTTGATAAGTACACACAAGTGAGACTTTGAAACATCATGAACCTTCAAGTTTCCTAAATGAGCTCCCAGGTTTGGAGGCCTTTGTGCCTACCATTATTTTAAGGTGCTGGCTGTAGGATGGGCTTCTCTTTGAGACAAACTTTGGGTGTTTTCACTACAAAAGAGAATCACAAACCTTCTGAATAAGGGAAACTATCATGTATAGGCCATCAACTGGTCTGCACAGTAGACTCAACTACCTCTGCAAGGGACACATCTATACTCATGCAAAGAGGGCAATAAGGGTACAAGCTGCCATCAGGCCAAAGGCAAAACTACTGCCCCTGCTCCTCTGGACCTGACTAGATTTACTGCCTGAAGAAGATCTCAAAACCTGTCCTGGGGCAATAAAGCTAGGGCTCTTGTCATATCTAAGGTGGCCCCTAGGAAAGTGAAAGACTGTGTAGGAACCAGTGTGATTTTTCAATGTTTACAGTAAAACCCAAAGATTTAAAGAGGAAAAATATCTCCTGTAGGGCAGAGTTATAAGACTGGGCTCTAATGAGACAGACATCTAGGAACAAGGAAACACCTGCAGGCCCCGTCTATGAAGTTGAGCTGCCAAACAGTTAGTGAACACATGAGGCATACTGAAAGCTCAAAGGGTGGTACTTTGTACTGGTGATGACCCATGCCCAGCAGGAACCTAAGGTATCACCAATGTCATAGCCTCAATGAGGCGTATAAGTAGGCATCTCTCGATAGCCAAGAGCTTTTTTTATTTTTTAAAGCAGAAAAAACTGTTAAGTTCAAATAACCATCTTTTCATACCATCAAGTAGGGGCTGTAGCACATCATAGTCAAGCACTGACACCTCTAGTAGCCTGACCATCCTGGCCCATGGGCTCCTATACCCACTGCCTCCTTGACCCTTGAGGAAACCCTCTTACCCCTCGCTACCATCCAAAGAATTATAGGAAATTCTATGGGTTGAGAATAAGCTTTTTTTAACCTAATGGTGTAATTAAAAAAAAAAAGCAAAAAAAAAAGCTGTCAACTCCTGAAAACAGAAGTGTATAATGTACGTTTCTTTTCTCTTAACTGTAGTGGTGGTAGTATAAGTTTCACGTTCAGGCTCCAGATCAATGTCTTCTTCTTCCATACAATTTTAATGTTTGCAGTTGTCATGGACAACTCTTTTAAAAAACAAGCTTGAGAAGGTAAAGTTATACCTGTTTGCAACTGACACTGGAATTTAAGTTATTGAAACAAACTAACCTTCTATACATCTATTAATTGCAACCACTTCTAAACTATTAAGACTTTTTTTTCTTAACCTACCCATAATGCCATATTTTCCCTTGCAAAAGGAAGGGAGCTGAAAGGTCTAGTAACTCAAGATCTTCTTCCGTTGATCTCACAGGTATAATACATTTAAATCTTCTTGAAAGTTTTCTGATTTCTTTTAGTGTCCCCCCTGTTAAAAGCAGAAAAAAATGTTTTCTTAATTGTATTTAATGCTAAATTACTTTATTCATCTTTCTTGGCCTACTGGATATCCATTTCAGCATCTGTAATTCATCACTGTATGCAGGCCAGTGTTCATGGAACTCCTTAAATGTACTGCATGTATTAAAAGTATAGGAACAACCACACAACATTTTAAAAGTGACTCATCACCACATGCAAAGACATCAAAATGTTAACACAACCACGTGTTACATGTGCAATCAAAGTTGTAAGTTACCATAACATGTTGTTATGAAATATATTTAAAACAATAGTAGTTAACAAGATAGCAGACCTTCAAGTAACTTTACGCAGGTTACACTTTGCTTTTTCTTTCATGACATTTCCAGCAATTTTAGTGGCTGCTGTCTTGAGAACAACCAGAACTAGAATATGCTTTATTCCACTAGAAAACAGCTTGACATTTCAGTTTTTAAGTGGTACAAACCATTACATTTTAGTTAGCAATATGAGAGCAAGTGGCTGTTAAAACAGCATCAGAACTGAAGTGAGGGGAAAAATTCAACACAGTAGTAAACATAATAATATGATTTTAAGTACCACTTGGTAACTTACCAAAACTAGAAATGAATGCTTTATATTACTGGAGAAGCTACCTGAGTTTAGTACGGGGGTGGGCAAACATTTTGGCCTGAGGGCCACATCTAGGTATAGAAATTGTATGGTGGGCCATGAATGCTCATGAAATTGGGGGCTGGCGTGAAAGAGGGGGTGAGGGCTCTGGTGTGGGGCCAGAAATGAGGAGTTCAGGGTGAGGGAGGAGGCTCCAGACTATGGAAGGGGGTTGGGGTTGGGGCTCTGGCTGGGGGTGCGGGCTCTGGAATGGGGCTGCAGATGAGGGGTTTGGAGTGCAGGAGAGTGCTCCGGGCTGGGACTGAGGAGTTTAGAGGGTGGGAGGGGGATCAGGGCAGGGGCAGGGGAGCGGCCACAGTTCCTGGACAATGGGAGCTGCGGGGGGCAGCGCTTAGGGTGGGGGCAGCATGTGGAGCTCCCTGGCCCTGGCTGCCCCTACGCCTAGGAGCTGGAGCAAGGACATGCTGCTACTTCTGGAAGCACCGCAACGCCCCTGACCCCACTCCCTGCCTGCACGCGGAGCAGGGCAAGCCCCTGACCCCACTCCCCGGCAGGAACTTGAGGGCCAGATTAAAAGTTCAGACGGGCCGTAGTTTGCCCACCCCAGTCTAGTATCATAAGACATACATTTTATCCCTTAGAGATACAGGGATGTCATTTCTTAAAATGATCACAGGTCACTCAATCACAGCAGTGCTTGTCTGATATGGTTGCTGGATTGAATCTAGGAACGCTCTGATCTAAGACCAGTGTAATTATGTTTCCCTGTAATGTCAAGAATCAGTTTGATACACTTAATCCTGTAATTATTTTGCTATGCACCTAATAACCACTAGTTTTTGGCTAAATAACATTTGAACTAATTAGTTCCTGAATGGATAACAGGAAAGATATATATCAGTGAATTTCTGAAATAAGTAACTTTCTGCAAAAACAACTTGAGCTTAAATTAGATTTAAGATCATACAAAAGCATTAATATAGGAACTCTGGCTTTGCCTCATATTTTATTATTATTATTATAACAACAGTTATTTATCATGCACGAGTGACTAGAGAAGCCAACCAGATCAGGACCCCACTGTGCTAAGCACTGTACAAATACATTGTAAGAGACAATACCTACCTATAATGTAACCATAAAAGATAAATAAAGCTTGGGAGGGGAACAGAGGCACCGAGACATGAAGTGACTTGCTCAGGGTTACAAAGCAGAGCCAAGAATAGAATCCAGTCCAGTGCCATAGCAACCACCTCTTCAGAACACAATGCTTGAAATGTTATGGCCAGATGAAGGATTTAAATCATGCGTTAAGCATAAAACTCAGTACAGCCTTAACTATGGAACCATTGCGATTCTGCCATAATTTAAAGGTATTTGGAATATAAAGTCATTGCAGACAATGTTTTCAGTGTACCAACAAATCAACATCTACAAATGTGTTGGATTAACAATAGCTGTCCTTTGAAATCAATCAGTGAATTTACTGGATAAAAATGGAAGTAAATGAATAATACATATTAATCTAAATGTAATCAATATCTTAAACTCCACCTTTTTTAAGGTTTGCCACAAATTAGCTTTATTTATGTTCATTAAAAGTTGTTTAAATAAAGGCTGATGTAGCAGTGGACAGTGGCAGCTCCAGGCACCAACGCTCCAAGCGTGTGCCTGGGGCGGCAAGCTGCGGGGGCGCCCTGTCAGTCCCTGCAAGGGCGGCAGTCAGGCTGCCTCGGTGGCATGCCTGCGGGAGGTCCGCCGGTCCTGCGGATTTGGCGGCGGGGACTGGCAGACCTCCTGCAGGCAAGCCGCCAAAGGCTACCTGACTGCCGTGCTTGGGGTGGCACAAAAGCTAGAGCCGCCTCTGGCAGTGGATCTGTTTCCTGGATTCAGCGCTCTCTCAACTCTCAGCTCAACAGAGGCAAAAAAAATCCTGTGGAAGTAACATGGCTCAGCATCTGGTCTCTGGGGAAGGGAAGATCTCATACTGTACTAAAGCAAGCTGCTTATGCAACACCAAGAGTAATATTTAGATCTACTTGGCCAGAAGAATAGCTGCTGTTGTGTGTATGAGGAGAAATTAAGGAAGGATGTATCTGGGAACACACAAAAAACTCCTCCCCCATCTTTTTTAGACACATTCCATTGACAGTATTCAGAAGGAGAAAATGAACTGAAATACTGGTCACCTAAAGTTTCTTTTAGTAAATATATGAAGATTTACAATTGTGTCTTTCACTTCCACTCCACATGCTCTCTTTCGCTCTCAAACATTCAGCTGCTGGGGCTTTAATATCTTCCAATGATTTGCAGAGCAAGGTATATTGTTTGGTTATTTTAGGAGGAAAAAAACCAGAATCAGACACAGAACTAGGGAGACAGGGCTTTTACAAAGGAAGAAAATTATATCAACAGATTGAAGAATTTGGGGACATACCACAAAACAGACAACTGTTGAAACTAGCCAGATAATAAGCTAAGTAGCAAACCGAAGGGGCCTTGCATTAACCCTAATGATCTGTCCATGGAAAGGGCCAACTGACTCACTCTTGCCCTTCCACATTGATCCACTTGGATACTGTGCCCTTGTTTTAAATTCAGAATGTGAAGCTGTGCAAAAATTTCTTACTTATATTCTACCCAAACATCCTTATTTATATCTTTGCCTAAACTGCTTTGTTTAAAGTTAGGTGGCTTTTTTTCTCTCCCCCTAAAAAGCAATCACTTAAAAAGAACACTGCTTCAGCTTTATGTGACACAACACTGACATCCAGAGGCTGACAAAGTATATAGTAGGTTTGCATTAGCAGAAGGCTTTTATTTATCCAGCCATAGCTGAAGATTTTTAGTAAGACTGCAATCACCATTCCAAATCAGAACTTTACCTACCTAAAAGCCCAGCTGGAGACAGTACATTTTTTTTAAAACTGCATCATCACTAAGCTTCTTGGTTTGGATTTATCAGATACAAAGGTATCTGACTCGTGTCTGGTTTACAGAAATCCAAACCCACTATTTTTTGCAAGTTTAAATTTTTATCCGAAAACATCAGAGACTCAACCAACCACCTCTAACCTTAAAATGCTAATGGATTTTACCATCTCTTACAGTTGATTCTAATATGCGTGTGCTTGTTTTTAAAAACAACTCACTAACTAACTTTTTGTTTTTAAATCAGAGATATTAAAATCCTAAATTTCTAGTGGTAAACTCCACTGCGCCATCCTAGGTGGTATAACTGTAATTTAATTATCTTACCTTGTACCATAATCAAAGTATCTTCTGGCTCTTGAAGCAGCTCATCGTGTTTTACAAAATGAACAGCTATTTTTCTTTGCCCCTGATTTTCTGTATCCCACACTGCAGAATCATACCACAATGAATTATGTACTTCTGGATTTGGAGCTGCAGCTGCACAGTCTCTTAATATTAAGTCGAAATCATCGTCATTTGGAACTTCTTGCCTAAAAACATTTTAGAAAGCAATAAGCAAATAGTAGCAGCTTCTCTTTCAATAGTCTAGTAACTGAAATACAGTACTTTAAACAAACAAGATATTGAAATATTATTATAACAGCAGCATATACTGGAAAATTCACACTGATCTTTGACAAAAGATAATATACAACCAAGTTGTAGCAATTTAAGGGTTTGATGGTGCACAGCAAAGGTGTGGAGTGTTGTGTATATAAGCTCAAGGAAAACTAGTCCTGCATGAATGAGCCTGCTGCTGCATGCCAAGAAAGCGAATCCTGTCTGTCAGTAGGGGTAAAGTCTAATACCTTCATCCAAGCCCACACTGAAATCAACAGAAAGATTCCCACTGACTTCACTGGGCTTTGGAAATAGGCCCTAAAATGGCCACATAGCTACATGTCTCTTCAACAGTGAAACCCAGATTATCCCACTCTATTTTACCATGCATTCTGCAAAAAAAGAAAACAAGAGCAGCAGCTGTTTGAAACCACTTTCCACTGCAAGACAATACCTTACTTTGTACCACACATAACCACTGTTTGAACTTGTGCTGGAGTGCAAACACATTGCATTCCTTGCTCTGCATGGTGGAATAGATAGCAGGATGAACCCAATGTATAAGTGTAATCATAAACACAAAAATAGTGGACTGCTTATATCAGAGGGGTAGCCGTGTTGGTCTGGATCTGTAAAAGCAGCAAAGAGTCCTGTGGCACCTAATAGAGTAACAGATGTATTGGAGCATGAGCTTCCGTGGGTGAATACATCCGACGAAGTGGGTATTCACTCATGAAAGCCCATGCTCCAATACGTCTGTTAGTCTACAATATGCCACAGGACTCTTTGCTGCTTGGACTGCTTATGAAATTTTAACAACAAATGTTCTGGCACACTTTCTGTTGGGGGAAAAAGCCTTGTTGGCTTTGAGTGGAATAGCAACAAGGAGACAAGAAACTGTTAAAATTAAAAAAAAAAAAAAAAAAAAAAAAAAAAGATGGGTGTTTTGTTTTAGGATGTCTGAAACTCAGACTCTCTCTATTTAAAAAAGCATTTACTCACACCAATTCCTGCTCCCAAAGAAATCAAGGGCAAAAGTCCAACCAGAGCATGCTTCTGAACGCATAACTGTACTACTGCATGCAAAAGGATTGAGCACTAATTGGGTCTGTTTTTTCCTTCTATTGGCATTTGTACCCAATGTATGTATTTATTCATTTGCTATATGATTTTTAAATTTTAAGAATAAAGTTGTAGTCCCTGTACACACACACACACACACACACACACACACACACACACACACACTCTCTCTCTGTATAATTCTTGTGGGCTGGTCAGGAATTTGCATTTCACAGGAATTCCATTTTTTCAAAAGCATTTCATTCTGAATTGGAACAAAGTATCAAATTTTGAAATTTTCTCACCAAACAAAATTTTTCAAACTTTTTTGTTTTGGGTTTTACATTTTTCATTTTAAAAAATATTTTATTTAAAATAAAATAAAAATATAAAAAACAAAATTAAATATGAAATAAAATTTTGAAATGAAAAGTAACAAATGAAAAGCAAAAATATTCTGACTTTACTCAAATGCTTCAATTTTTTAAAAACAATATTTTGTCAAAAGTGACGTTCCCATGGAATGTTTTGATTTTGATGAATCGGCATTCTCCTACAAAAAAAGTTCTATAAGGTTTTTTCACAGCACTATTCAAATGAAGAACCCTCTTTTTTTAAACCAGTAACAGCTTTATTTATTAATTGTAAAATATAGATGTTTGTGTAATAAAGGACAGTGTCATTAAATTGTTAGAACTGAAGTGTACCATGAATTATTAAAACAAAGCTCATTCCTTGAAGATTTCACTAACTCAGCCAGAGGTATGGGTCTACTACAGAAGCGTGAGGCTGAGGTCAGACTAGATTATCATTTTGGCTCCTTCTGGCCTTAAAGTCTATGATAATAATACTTAGCTCTCATATAGCACTTTTCATCAATACATCTCACAGAAAATCACAATCTTGAATGTATTTATCCCCACAACAGCACTTTGAGGTAGGGAAGTGCTATTATTCCCCTTTTACAGATGGGGAAGTGGAATATATGGGTCCACCGATACCATGACAGAATGCCCCTCTCCTCAGCTCCATTTATAGAGCAACTTCCGAACAGTTCTTATGCAGGTTTGCAGGGAGGTAGAAACAGGATGAAACTCCCCACTCTGGTTGTGACTTGTCAAATACACCTCTACCCCGCTACAATGCGACCCGATATAACACGGGTTTACATATAGCGTTGCAGCAGCTTGACAGTTTTCAAATGATACTTCCCCCCTTAATAAAATAACTTTGAAAATAAAACCGAACTCTGCTTCTAGTTGTACTGACAGTCTCCACCATTTTAGAATTCTAAAAGCCAAAATACAGATAGTTACGTGGATACTAACAGGTTATTATGATGAGATACTCAAAAAAATTGTAAGAGAAGGGTTAGGTAAATCTTGCTTCTAGGTCCCGGGAAAAATTGAATGCAAAATTTGTGAACTGGAACAGAAACTAGAATTCTGGAGCTACTGAATAGAACTTAGTAAGCATATCCCATATGACTACAGTCTTCCCCAACTAATTTCAGTAAACTTCTAAGCCTTTGCTTGAAATGAAATGGATTTAAATTCAACTCATCTTCAGTGTTAAAAGAAAGATGAAAATATTTAAAAGCTTATCTAAGATTCCTAAAACATACTGAGCAATCTGTAACTTTTACTGTTATTATGTAAAACACTTACAGTGAGTTGCATTTTGAACAATAAAGTTTAACGGACTGACAGAGCTTCTCGGGTTTAAAAGTTCTGAGTTTTGCTCTAATGCGATACTGTTGAGGAACTGAGCTGTTTAAGATAGTATTCAGTGCTGTGTCATCCAAATGCTGATGATCTGTTAATACTGTAAAGCAATAAAAATACAAGCTATTAAGCAATGAAACAATATTTGGAACAATAGAAGTGCACAATACAGTGAGTGAATGGAACCATTACAGGGATGTGTTAAAAGAATTTGCACTATTGTTTTTTTTTTTTTTTTTTAATTTGGAATTTTCTTGAAAAAGGTAAGGATACTCTACTGGTTCCTAAAGTCTGTAAGCACATTTGAGAAATCATGTTAGCAGCATTTTTCTGCAGCTGTAGCTAAAACTGATAAGGGTTCTAAGTAATTCAGCTGATGGCTGCAATTCCACTTCCCATGGAACTGAATGTTAGATTTGCAAACCCTGGTAAAGTAAAATGGTGGTTTTGCAGTACTCAAGCCAGTTTTGACCAATCAGATGTCTATTTTTATGAAAAAAGTGGCAGGAACAGGTATTAGCTGAGCAGACAGAACTTTTAAGTAATGTATCTGTGGCTGCAGTCTCCACTTTACAAGTGTTTCAAATGGTTCCTTTGGCATTTAAGACATAAGACGTCTCCAAAGTCTGCAGTGATTTAACCATAGGTGAAAAGAATTCAAGTAGCGAAAAATCCCACATATTTTAATAAGAATAATTTTTGAAATGTCATAACTTCTTCCCATTTAAAAATGTTCCAATACAATGAAACAAACGGAATAGGATATTTCAACAAAGGTGACTGAAACAAGATACTTCCAATTGAGAGGATGAAAGCACAAGGATGAACATATTGGCATCCCATAGACATAACTGCCCAATTTGTTGTGTGGCTTTATCTAAATGCATATTTTCCTTAAAAAAAACACATTCATAATAGAAATTAGACAATTACAATTACTTCAACAGTTTTGTATGCTAATATCTCAACATCCATCCTTGTTATTTAAAAGTAGGCTTAGCAGAATTCAATTTTTATTTTCTTATAATTTTGATGAATATCTATTTTTATTTTAAGCTTTTTCTATTTTTTAATCATTTAAAATTTTCTCATATATGGGAAATTATGGGGATGGGGGGGGTCCGACAAATGCGAGGGATCAGACAGCAATGATTCAAAATGTTAAAGTTTTCTAACCACTAAAACACAAATTGTCAATATCACATGTCAAAATATACAAAGCAAATATCCTTAAATTAAACCCCAGTAAGTTCTCTAGCAGCATTTTTGTTATTTGGAACATCTGTAAATTTTGATCATCATCAATGGAAATATTTTTTTCATCACATTGATATTGAAATTTACTGAAATTTACAGATAAACTTCTAATCCTTCCAAGACTATTTATAAGAAGTCTATTACCTTGGTATAAAAAATATTTCCTACCTGTGACAGATAACTGCTGGCATCTCTGTGAATATGACTGGTCTGTTAAGAAATGACATATTTTCGAGGAAAAATAGTTGTGTTAATTGAGTATGACATTGCTACTAACTGCTTAACATTGTACAATTGTTATTAATTTTGAGTTATAGATAAATGCTGCGTTTCAGTTAATAGGAAAAAAGTAATCACTTATGAAAACTTGCTTCTCTACATAAAACTTCATTTATATTTGTCTTGATGTCATTTGTAGTTGAGAAATTTCTATTTTTTTTAGTTGTGAAAATCTCTCTCTTATCTACATTATAAGAGACAATGGCATCCCATTGGACCATATTTGGTCTAGTTAGTGGACAAACAAAACATCTATGAAAAATAAAATAAAAACAAAACACAAGGTGTAAGTCAGGGATCCAAAGCAGATGGATTTTTGAATGATTAGGGGATGCCATTACCACTTACAATGTAGATAGGAGAGAGATTTTCACAACTAAAAAAGTAGAAATTTCTCAACTATAGTGGACCCTCTTATGGTAAGAGGCATTGTCAGATGCAGGTATAAATCTATTGTAAAGCACCTTTCATGGTTTAAAACACTTTAAGTGGCACATTCATATGATCATCCATTCTGTTTGAGCAAGACTTGCTTTTCATTATCTCTGTGTCCTTCAGGTTTTGCTCAAACTGTATGGGAGAAGAGACTAACAGTAAAAGGCTTCATCAGGTGCAGGTATCT
This sequence comes from Gopherus evgoodei, assembly GCF_007399415.2. Classification (NCBI taxonomy): domain Eukaryota; kingdom Metazoa; phylum Chordata; order Testudines; family Testudinidae; genus Gopherus; species Gopherus evgoodei. The sequence continues at coordinate 325,413,402 of NC_044322.1, forward strand.
TTATTCAAATATAATAATATTTATCTTAGATTTATGTTTACATGTGTAGACCCACACACAGTGCATGTTAGTACAACCCTCGTTACTCATCACATCTGAGCTGCATTTTTATTTTTACCCAAACCTTGTTTTCTATATTTGTTAACAAAGAACAGTATTACAGTAAACATCTCGATAATTAGATTCTATACACTATAGGATATCTGCTACCTTTCACAGACATAGATTTCTGTTAAGCTCAAGGACACTGAAACATGCTTTTATCCTGATCAACAGCTCTGGACATTAACTTCTACTGCCTGGTAGACTGAGTTCTAGAAGTAATTTATTCACTATTCTGATTGTTCCTGACCGCATCAAAAGTTCAGAGGTCTATAACTTCATAATCTGACAGCTAACAGCTAATTTGCTTGAAAACAAACCCAACACCTTTTTTCTTAGTCTTGTAGCAATTCTGAGGTTCTGTCTATGTGGTGGTCACCACAGTGGAATCTAAGAGCAGTAAGGGTCTCCTAAATAGATGCAGTTCTACAGGATTCAATTCTACATAAAAGAGAATTAATATAAAAGAGATAACTATTGGAAAAAAGACAGTTACCTGTTCTGTAACTGGTGTTCTTTGAGCTGTGTTGCTCATGTCTATTCCACAATAGGTATGTGTGCTCGCCATGTGCACCAGTGCCAGAAGTTTGTCCTTTAGCAGTACCTGTACTGGGGGAGCACCGCTGCGACTCCTGGAGTGGTGCCTCTATATCGTGCTATAAGGGGAGCTGTGCGCTCCCCCCACCCTTAGTTCCCTCTTGCTGGACAACTCCGACAGAGGGGAAGGAGGGCAGGATGCGGAATGGACATGAGCAACACATCTCGAAGAACACCAGTTCTGGAACAGGTAACTCGTCTTTTTCTTCGAGTGATTGCTCATGTGTATTCCACAGTAGGTGATTCCAAGCTGTATGTATTGCAGGTGAGTAGGATTTATGAGTTCCCAGGACACAGTGCCGCCCTGCCGAACCCAGCGTCATCCCTAGTTTGTGAGACGATCGCATAATACGAAGTAAACCTGTGAGCTGAGGCCCAAATGGCTGTCCTACAGATGTCCACGATAGGGACATGAGCTACATAGGCAGCCGATGAGGGCTGAGTCCTAGTTGAGTGCGCCCTGAAGCCTGGAGGCGGGGGAACCCCTGCCAGATCATAGCACATGTGTATGCACGAGGTAATCCAGCTTGAAAGACACTGGGTGGAGACAGGCTGCCTTTTGCCCTGGAATTCTACAGGAACCTTTCCACCGCCCCCAGGTGTAGTAGTCGCTCCACCTACTGCTCTAGGTTGGGCAGGGGTGATCTGAACTGCAATGTGTAGCCCCTGGAAATGGTGCTGAGGACCCATTGGTCCAAAGTTATACAGGACCACGCCCTGCAGAAGGCAGACAAACGGTTGCAGAACACAAACTTTATTAAAAAGGAGGGTTTCCCTGGCAACTGCCCCAGTGCCCCCTGCAAATAGTCAAAACCGCCTTTTTCCCTGCCTTTTGCCCTTAGAGGGCCCTGGCTGCGGGGCAGAGTGGGACTGCCGCTGAGACCGGCACTTCTGGTCTCTCGGCCTCTTTTCTTCCAGACTGAGCCAACGGCTGCGGTTTGGCCTTGTCCTTAGCTGGAGGGACGTAGAGGCCCAAGGTTTGCAGAGTGGTATGGGAATTTTTCATCCCGTGCAGCCTGACATCCGTCTGATCTGCGAACAGAGCCTTCCCATCGAACGGTAGGTCCTGCATGGGGGACTGGGCCTCCGCCGATAGCCCGGACAGGAGGAGCCACGATACGCTGTGCATAGATATCATGGATGTCATCGAACGGGCTGCCATGTCGGCCGTGTCTGACACTGCCTGAAGGGCCGCTTTGGCTGCCACCACCTTCTAATCCATCAAAGCCTTCAAGTCCTTTCTGTCCCACTCTGGGAGGAGAGGTTTGAACTTTGGCAGGGACTCCCATAGATTGAAATCATAGCGGCTCAGCAAGGCCTGATGATTGGCCACCTTGAGTTGGAAACTCGCACAGGAATAAAAATTTCCTACTGAAGGAGTCCAGTCTTCTGGCATCTTTGTTCTTGGGGGTGGGCATGGACTGTCCCTGTTGCTCTCGATGGTTTAACAATTCCACCACTAGCGAGTTAAGTGCTGAGTGGGAATAGAGGTACTCATGGTCCTGGGCCGGCATGAAGTACTTCCTCTCAGCCTTCCTGGAGATCGGGGCCAAGGAGGCGGGAGTGGAGGAGATGCTGGCCACCCCCTGGTGGAGGGGTAGCACCACACAGCCCGGTGCCAAGGAAGACAGTACATTAACAAGGGAGTTGGATGGGCCCTCCATCTCCTCGGCCTGCAGCTGGAGATTGGACGCCACCCACTTTAGCAGGTCTTGATGTGCCTTAAAATCTTCCTGCGGGGTAGAGGGTGGGGGTATTGTTTTGGTGTCCTCCGACGTCGGTGAGAGCCAGCCCGGAGCTGTGGGCCTCCGTGGGTACTGGGCGATCAACCCCCAGGTCGGAATCCAGGTATCGAGCTGCCAACTCATGGCCTGCCGATCTGCTCCTCGGCCGAGATGGGGAGGCTGAGGGAGCCACGGTGCCCATTGGCACCACTATCCCTGCCACAGGGCCTCTTGCCACTTCCCAAGCTGAGGGCCTGGTGGTGCTGGTTGGTCCGGCGCAGCCGCGCAGTCCAGAGGTGGGGGGCTGGGTGCTGAGGCCACCATTGAGCGTGGTCCCGTAGGAGTGGCGGTGCTTGTTATGCCATCTTCTGCAGGACCGGATCCTCAACGTCGAGAACTGGTACCCATCAGAAGTGCTGCTCTAGTACTCTCCTCGGCGCTGTGAGCTTTGGTGCTTCGGTACCAGAGAATCATGAGGGGAGCCCCATGTGTAACATCTGGCAGTGTTGGAGCATTGACGTCGATTGTGTCGGGACTGGCTACGGAAACTGTGTCACAAGGAGGAGCGTCTCTGGTGCCTGCGCCCCTCACTGCATGGCATGGAGGGTCCTCAAGACTCCTGCCCAGGTGGTGAACCGATTAGCCTGGTTGGCATCAAGGGTGAGCATGAACTGCAAGTTGACCAGCCACTGTGTGTCCTGTGAGGCAGGGAGTGGTCCTCGAAATGAGAGCTGTGCCACGCTAGGGGGGACTGACGAGTACCCAGTGGCTGCTTGCTGTGGGACCGAAGTCCCGTCAGCGGCAGCACCCTGGGTACCGGTAGGCTCAGAATGTCCCGTGCAGCTTGCAGAGCCTCCGGTGTTGATGGCATCCTGACCGCAGGAGACGTGCGTGCAGATGGCGCCAGGCTGCTCTGCTCAGCACGAGTCGGAGGTTTTGGGCCCGAGGGGGAGACTGAGGGCTGCCCGATGCGGAACCAGCCTCTCCCCTTTCCTTCTCTTGGTGCCGCTGTGAGATGGAGCCCTTCCCTTGCTTCTTGGAGAGGGAGCAGTGCCGGCTAGTGGAGGGGGCCTGCTGCACACCGACGATGTGCCGGGCGCCGAGTCCACTCAGCACGCTGGAGTTGGGGCCAGCGTCGAATCCATAAGGAGTGCTCGAAGCCTGATGTCCCTCTCCTTCTTAGTCCACGGCTTGAATGATCTGCAGATCTTGCAGCATTCTCTCACGTGAATTTCACCCAAACAGCGGAGACACTCAGCATGCAGATCACTCCTTAGCGACAGGAGTCACACGACTTGAAACCTGGGGCCCGGGGCATGCCCCGAGCCCACTCTAACAACTGAAACTAGTAACTCTAGCAATGGTACCATTAAGGTCAATTAGAAGGCTGCAGCAGAGCTGGAACATGAAGTTCCAACCACCTTTACTGGTGGCAAGAAGGAACTGAGGGTGGGGGGAGCGTGCAGCTCCCCTTATACTGTGATATAGAGCACCACTCCAGGGGTCGCAGCGGTGCTCCCCCAGTACTGGTACTGCTAAAGGAAAAACTTCCAGCACCATTGCACATGGCGAGCACACACACCTACTGTGGAATACACATGAGCAATCACTCGAAGAAGGTATATTAAGTATAAATCCAATAGCAGCTGCAAACTTCTCCCTCAAATTACAAACTTTTTAAAAAATAAAAAAGTATGTACTGAATTTCTAAAAACCACAGCATCATTCCCTTAAACATTAGCTCATAAGGGTCTATTGTCTTTTTGATGATTGGGAGATTTATGCAGGTAACGTATGTAGAACAAAATGGAAGTAACAATTGTGAAATGCCCAGAAAGGAAAACAGATTCTAGAATCTTAGTTCTTCAAAACAGAGGGAGTGATTATTTTGCTACTATTCCTATGTGTCATCATAGGCACAGGGTAGCCTCTTTCTTAGGTAGAGACCTTACCTTAATTTTGATATGAGTTTCCTTAAACCAGCATTCTGATTTTCATGAACATGCTTCCTGTTAAGGGCTTGTACACAGTGGGGTAATGCGCTATGGGCATGTGCTTTCTGAAGCACATTAGTTGCACATTAATTGGTGTACCCACCCTGCTGGTGCGCAGTAAACGTTCTCTAGTGTGCTTTAACACAGTGCTGTTTGAAAACAGTGCTACATTAAAGTGAAGTGAAGATCTTACCCTATGTGTTTAAATTAACTCTTTACTAGGTTGTTTTTAACATTCATTTGCATGACAAACTTCTGCTGTGAGATAGAAGAATAAGTGAATATTGGTTTCTGGTCTAATAGGTCCATATGTATCTTGGAGTCTTCTTTAAACAAAAAAGTATTTGGGAGATACAATTCTTCTTTAAAGCAATATTAAATATAACATGACCAGTACTATTTTTATGTAGCAAAAGGGAGTGAATCAATTTCCAATAGCTCTTACATGATAGATTGCCAAAAATGCCATCCAATTCCATTGAAGACATGCTCTCCACACTTTGAAACTCTGTGAGATTCACAGAATCCATGAATCTATAAAGAAAGAACAAAATTTTAAAGATACAAATATATACATTTTCTGTGGTTTTCAATAGATCTAAAAGGTGAACCTTTTATTCACAGAGTCCAGCTAGGATGTTCAGCTACAATAGGAACTCTTGTATGGAGATAAAACAGAAAAGAATCCATGTTTACTGAAGATGCAGTAGGGGAGACCCTCTGAATCAATATCCTATATAGCACAAAGAAAGAACTGTGCTGCTGGAAGTGCAGACTCTCTGATGAAATATAAAATTGAGACCTTGAACCTTAGCTATTCTTTGCCTACGGGCCCTAATTCAATAAAGTATTTATTGATGTGCCTTGCCTTAGGCATGGGTTTAAATCTCACTGACTTCAATTAGACCTAAGCACATGCTTTAAGTGAAGCAAATGCTTAATTTTGCTGAATTGGCACCTTCATCATTAAAAGGCTGCATGTCACTTTTAAAAAGAGTATTATGTTTACATCATCTGCTAGTTTGGCTAAATCATAACTTGGATCATTATGATTTGTTAATCCAAACTCCTCTCATAGTTTCATTTGGAAAAATTAATCCTCACTTGCCTACTCTCTTTTGAAAACTGTTCTATGGTGTGGTAGAGCCAAACAGCAACCTCATTCCACTCAAGAAGTGCTAGGTGCTTACATGCAATCAGTCCCCAAAGCACTGACAAATGTAAATAGCTTAATATTTACTGGAACTAAAATTTTCAAATACTGCATTTAAAACGTCCAGACTAGTTTCAAAGATTATTTACAAAACTTACGCTTTTAGTTCTTTGACATCTGGATTATTTTCTGGCAAGACCCTAATTCCTCGACCATAACAGGTGCCACCATGAAGATGAAATTCTACATAGGAAACATTGGGCTGGTTCTCAGCACTGGCTTGTTTTGTATGCAGACTGTAAATTCTCAGAAAGCTTCCAACCTAAACAAACACATGATTTCATAATACAAAATGAATAGAATTATCATGCTTTTCTCCTAGAAAAAGCCTATGAATCCTCAGAATAAACCTCCTTGTTTACTTTTACTCCACTTTACTTTTACTCTCAGTGTTAAGCTGGTGTGCAACTGTCCCATCAGTTGAGGAAGCCTGGATCTGGCTTCCTGCAAAGTCTATCAATTCTGCTTTCCAAGCAACCAAAGTTGCTGCTACAAAGCAAACAAGCCCAAGGACTTCCTCCCTGGAAGGACAGAATACATTTTTATAATTGCAATAAGACTCTCCAGAGACAGATCTGTGTTGTAATTTTCATGTACACATGGTTCATTTGATAGCACTCAGTATTTTGCTTCATGTCCACCACAGCACTAGGAGTAAATTATTGCAATAAATTTCACGCCCCACCATATCTTACTGTTCAATGAACAAATAATCTACTTTGGGGCACCAAAGAACCAATACTTTTCACAGTTCCCTACCTTTGTCACTACTTCTAATGCTGCCAGACTTCCTCTCCATGGGTCAATAGTAGGTACAGTATTCCTTGCCTTGCTTAGAATCAGTTCTGTTATCTCAAAACACATTCTTGCCAAATTACAAAAATAATTTTAAATCTATTTACAAAGATGACTTCAAAGACAAAGGAGGTCCCAGAGGCTTACTGGTGTTTCACATATTTTCAAAATGATTATTTTTTATTATAACAAAAATAAATGGCAGTTTTTTCATAAGGCAGGCAAATTTGGCGGGGGGGTTAACTATGTTGCTCATTTTCCTTTGACTTATTTTAATGATTTAGGAATATAATTTACTATTTTCCAAATCCTCGTTGAAAATCATCAGCCAGGATTCAGTTGATAGGCTGACAGTTACGCAGTCTTCTTTTAAGTTGCAAATATTTAATAATCTGGATTTATATTTATTCTAAGTACCTTTGAAACTTGACTCATACGTAAACTACAGAAGACTCTAAATTCACACTGGATTAACCTCACTATAGCAGGGGTCACAATTAAAAAGTTCTGTTTTGACTGCCTGGTTTAAACACAGAATCGCCCACACTGGCAGAAATTTCTTAAGCGCACTCATAGCACTTTTTGGGCCAGATTCCCAGCAGATGTAGACTGGAAAAACTCCAATGAAGCCAGTGGATTTATGCAGCTTAATATTAACTAATGGTGTGGCCCATTATTTTTATAGCCACATTCGTTTTGCATCACAGTGGGTGCAGTCACAGTTCAGGAGACATTCTTTGTTACTTACACACATAGACAATTATTTTTTAAAAATAAAAATGTATGAATAAGTGTTTTGCATTTGTTCACTTACATGATAAATATTTAAATTTGAGGGAGCAAGAGGGAAGGGACTGGAGATAATGGCTTGCACCTTTAAACATCAATGGGAGATTTGCAATTGTCTAAGCACAGAACCAGTCCCAAGACAGAGAGGGACTAACCGAAATTAATGAGTCTTGAAGACAGATTTAAGAGTCTACAAGGTGCAAAGTGTCTGGGTGTGCATTCCTGGCATATGGAGAATGGTGACAAAAGGCAAAAAGTTGCTTCTGAGAGGAGGATATCAACAAAGCATCGAAATGTGATGAGTTGGCAGAACACAGGTTGTAGGTGGAGAAAAGGAAATGTAGTCAGGAGCCACACTGTATAGAACTTTGCAGAGGAAGTTAAAGAGTTTGAGCTTGATGCAGATGAAGACCAGAAGTCAGTGCAAGTTTTCAAGAGAGCAACACATATGCACACAGTTAAGTGGAACAGTGAATAAAGATGATGATTTTTCCAGTAGCATGATGGGTAAACTGACTGGCACACTGTGAAGGACGAAAGAAAAGCTATTCAAATCTTAAAAAAAAAAAAAGTACTTATTTTTATTTCCAAACCACCATCCACTACTTCCCACTACTCAGCATACTGATGATTGAGGAACACCATACAATTATTGTAATAAAAATCACACTCTTCAAATTAAATTGGGACAACCAGAGCAGACTTAGATATAAAAAGAGCCATACTGGGTCAGACCAATGGTCCATCTAGCTCAGTATTCTGTCTTCCGACAGTGGTCAATTCCAGGTGCTTCAGAGGGAATAAATAGAACAGGGAAATCATCAAATGGTCCATTCCATTTTACTCAATCCCAGTTTCTACCAAACAGAGGCTAGGGATATTTCAGAGCAGGGATCTGCATCCCTGACCGTTCTATTGAGGGACTATCCACCATCAACTTATCTAGTTTGGTTTTTTTGAACCCTTCGCAACATCCTCTGGCAAAGAGTTCCACAGGTTGACTGTGTGTTGTGTGAAGAAATACTGCCTTTTGTTTGTTTTAAACCTGCTGCTCATTACTTTCATTTGGTGACTCCCTAATTCTTGTGTTATGAGACGTAAATAACACTTCCTTATTTACTTTCCCCACATCGGTCATGATTTTATCGACCTCAATCATATCCCCTCCTTAGTTGTCTCCTTCCAAGCTGAAAAGTCTATCCTCATATGGAAGCTGTTCCATATCTCTAAACATTTTTGTTGCCCTTTTCTGAACCTTTCCCAATTCCAATATATCTTTTTTGAGATGGAGGAACCACATCTGCACGCAGTATTCAAGATGTGGGCATACCATGGATTTATATAGAAGCAATATGATATGTTCTGTCTTATTATCTATCCCTTTCTTAATGACTCAACATTTTGTTAGCTGTTTTTGACTGCCGCTGCATATTGAGTGGATGTTTTCAGAGAATTATCCACAATAACTCCAAAAATCTCTTTCTTGAGTGTTAACAGTTAATTTAGACCCTATCATTTTATATGTATAGTGGGGATTATGTTTTCCTATGTGCATTATTTTGCATTTTTCAACATTGAATTTCATCTGCCATTTTGCTGCCCCGCCACCCAGTTTTGTGAGATTCCTTTGTCTCTTTGGAGCTTTTGATTATGATATCCTAATGGCCTGAAATGCACTGGTTACATTCAATTAATTCTCTGACTAGAGATTCTATAGTCTTCTGAGTTTCCTGTGAGGCTAACCACTTGTTTTTCGATCTTGGTCATTTGAGATTTGAACATTAGCTGTCATTACTGACCGGTATTATCAACAACTTACTAAGCAAATGGTAAAGTGCCAACTATCTTTAAATTCTGGGATCATTCCTTTTAATAAGGAACCAAGTCTGGACAATGAAGAGCTTGCCTATACTGTTTACTCTCAAACCTCCCGTTTTGGGGATGGTGTTTGGTACATCAGTGCTTATTCAATTCCAGGTGCATTACCCCCTCCCCCCCCACAGACTCTAGGACTGGAAGGGACCTCGAGAGGTCATCGAGTCCAATCCCCTATCCTCATGGCAGGACCATTGGACACCAATGATAAAGCAGGAAGATTCCAATCTCCCTGCTGGCTTAGAGTTGAGACTGTTCTAATCAGAGTCTTAAATTATCTGCTGAATTTAAAATAAACAGCTGACTGTTGTGTTTACGTTGGATCTTTCAGTAGTCTTTTTATAGGCCAGATCAGTCACTAAATTACATTGCTACCCTTCATTCCTGGAATGTGTCTTGAAGTAAATCAGTGATAATGGGCAAATGTGTTTCATCAATGAATTGGAAGTGTGGTGTTTTTCAAACTTCTATACTATCTGTTTGGCTTAGACTTTCTACCACTGTGTCGAAAGTCAGCAACAGACTGCACTTTTGCTAGGGAGGTGCGATGGAGTGGAAACTACTCCCTTTCTGAAAGCTGTCCGTCTCTTCCTCCTTTGAAAATGTATAAACATCCCATACAACTTAAAGCTTTGGATTCAGAGATGTTTACATTATATTTTCATCACCTCTTCCAATCCTCTTCCTCTCTTTTTTAAAAGTTGGACTTCTCCATCTGATTTCATGTCTTTGTATTTTAAGAGAGTATTTTATTAGTTTCATCAGAATGTTAACAGTGGTAAGCTTTTTTTCCCCTTCTCTCTCTTTTTTAAAATGAAATGAGAACTGAGAAATTCATAACCAGTTGATAAAAGTTTTTTTACTGCCTTTTTGAACAAACCCAAGGTAAAGACAGCACAAGGTAAAAGGTAGATATTTGCAGAAATTAATACTACAGAGTTTGGGGGGAATTTGGAGGGAAGTAACCGGTTGGGAGTTGTGGAAAAGTTAAAAGGTAATCGTTGTGAAGATGTTAAAGAGTAACAGTTGTGGTGTTACAAGAAGGAAGTTTTTGGTTTGATGAGAAAACCTAGTTATGTAAATGTAATTATCTGTGCAACTTGGTACGGTCACATTGAGTGGAACCCTGGCAGTTAAACAGATTATATAAGGGGGTCAGGTGCCCACTATCACCACAATGTGTTTGTTCCCAGGAGCCTTTATAGCTATTGTGAGGGATAATGGGCCCTTTTCCCACAGAAATGGTCTGTAAAGGACTGCTCCAGGTACTAGATACTCTGATCTATATTATATGACTATTGGACGAGTTAATCAAAATCACTAAAGGAACTTAAGGAGTTTCTTCTATTGGAACTTAACTTGATTGTCTCTGATTATACAAGATGAGAGTGTAATCGGGGTACAGTTGTGTAAAAAATAACAGCAGTGCAAGGAATGTTAATATCAATGGCTGTGAAACCCTCATTTCTATATTATTTTATCTTCTTGGCCCCCACTTTTTTATTGTTAATTTCTCACTAGGAAGCCAAATGGCAGGACAGAAAAGGGAACCACACATTTGAGGTCTTTAAACCATGATTTGAGGACTTCAATAACTCAGACATAGGTTAGGGGTTTGTTAGAGGAGTGGGTGGGTGAGATTCTGTGGCCTGCATTGTACAGGAGGTCAGATTAGATGATCGTAATGGTCCCTTCTGACATTAAAGTCTATGAGTCTCTGGTTCTCTAATTGTTTCTGTCTGCTGTATAATCAATTTTGCTAAGGTGTAAGTTAATTAGGGTAGTGAGATATAATTGGCTAGAGAATTATGTTACAATATGTTTGGATTGGTTGGTTAAATTTTCAGTAAAATAATTGATTAAGGTATAACTGAGAATATTACTATACAAACGGGTCAAACAGGAGGTGGCGGGAAGGGAAATTGGAATCCTACTTGCTAAGGGGGGAACAGGAAGAGGGAATAGGGAACGGGGAACAGGGACACAGGCAAGGCTCTGCAGTATCAGAGCTGGGAAGGGGGACATGGGGTAAATGCTCTGCGGTGTCAGTGCTGGGAATGGAACACTGGGGAACACACTATAGGTGTATAGAGATAAGTCCGACTGGTGTGAAGGGCTTCAGAATATGCTTGCTTGCAAACTAACCCCAGTAAACATTGCATTGCCTGCACTTAGGACTTCTGTTCTTTTGCTGCTTGCTGTCTGCATGACAAGAACCAGGGAAGTGGGAGGGTGAAGCAAAAGCCCTCTAACAGTGTTTAGAAAGATAAATGCTTGTATTTGTTTTTCCCCAGCTTTCCAAATATTGGTATACTGAGATGACTGCATAAGCCTCCAATTTATCCATATGGAGCAGCTCAGTAGACGCTAAACACATGAATCCAACCAGAGAGAAATGGGAAAATGTCACTACTTAAGCAAATTGGCAACCTGGAGATTTTGCTGTTTCAGTTCCCTTTTCCCCAGACTCAGTTTAAGCATAAATCTTTTTACAGGTTAATTCTTAGCAAAGTAGGAATAAGTGTGAAATGAACAGCCTGAACTTCAATGAGAAATCGTCTAGTGGATAAGGCTAAGCCCCTAAAAATATGGGGATAATTTCCATCTGATACATTTATAGTCATTTGGGCTTGGTCACCCAATAATCTAATTTGTATTTTTTTTAATCACTATCCTGAATTTAATATAAATGTGATATATCCTAGTGTATGTGTGTGTGTATATATAAAAGCAATGAACAATATATTCTTACTTTTTTTTGGCTTACTGACTAGGTGCAGAGGAAAGTCTGAGATATGTGATGACTGAGTGATTAATCTTGTTGAGTTAGGGATAAGTATGTACTAGGCAGCAGAGGTAGAGCTTTGGCTGGTGCCAACTGCTCTTTTCTTGGGATCAGCCTAAACACCAGGCCAATAGAATACTGGGATGATAAGAAAAAAGAAAAAAAACAGTTTTATACACAGAATCTGATTCTTCCAAAGAAAATAGAACTCTACTTGAGGGAGAGGCAAGGCCACGCTCCCTTTCTCTGAACTTCTTTTGTTTTCCTTTTCCTTCTTGCCCTGAGCCCCAATATGCCAAAGTATTTAAGTGTGAGAGTGGGCCCACTGCAACTGTTCACATGCATAATTTTGTTCACATCCTAGGAGCTTTGCTGCTGTTGTGGGAACTTCCCTGTTTCCACCTAAAAAAGTTAATAAAATACAGTTTAATACATACTTATTAATTACTTACCCTAATATTACTTTCTCCCACCACACAAACAATTGCTTTAATTGCTGGTACAATGGTATCAAGAATAAAAGGGAAGCTGGTCCATACAATTATGAACATGAAAGGAGCTGGTTCATGAAATAATCTCCCTATTAAGATGTAGTCCGTGCTATGAAAGCATTTGTAAGACCCATGACCTACAAAATCATCAACCCCACCATTAACTCAAACTAAAAACAGGATAAGAATAATCCAAGAGTAAATAGGATTAATCCTGCAGTGAGATCAGGGAAGCCAGAAAGAAGCCAATTAGAAACGGTACAAGGTCAAAGAAAAATATGAGTAATTTTGAAAGAATACATCTTACTTGTATGGAATTCTTTGCATCAGACTTAGAGTGAAGTATGAGAAGTCTCAAAAGTTGATACACACAAAACATAAGGATGCTGTTGCATAGCCTTGTAGTGCTAAACAGATAGCAACTTAAAAAACAAAACAAACCCCTAAACTCAAGGGAAAAAATGACTACTTACCTTACTACAGTACTATAAATTGTTGTTCTTCAAAATGTGGGTGCATGCATATATTCCACTCGGATGTGCGCATGCCCTGTGCACCAAAGCCAGAGAAGGTAGCCTAGCAGTACTCAAAGGGTGGCAGTCATACCCACTGGCCCCTTATCTCCTCCCCAAGGAATATAAAGTGCCGACCCCTCTCAGTTCCTTTGCACTGAAAGTCAAGAATTGAGACTCTGATGCAGAGGGGACAAAAGGTGGAGTATGGAATACATATCTGTACCCAAATTTCAAAGAACAGACACAGTACAGGTAAGTACCGGTTTTTTCTTTGAGTGGTTGCAGACCTGCATTCCACTCAGGTGAGTCACAAGCAGTATCAGAAGGAGGTGGGCCTCTGAGTCTACTTAAAGAGCATCTGAAAGACTGCCTTTCCAAAATTCACATCTGATCTGGATGCAGTTGTAACAGAATAATGCTTGGTAAAAGTATTTATGGAAGACCAAGTAGCAGCCCCGCAAATGTCCAATATCAAAACATCACTGAGAAACGTGATCTATGGGACATTATCAAATGGCCCCTTGCCTCTGTGGAAGTTAAGTCTGAGCTATCCCACAAGCCATTGTAATACAGGCTGTTATCCATCTGAAAATCGTCTGTGCGGAGACTGTTTGACCTTTCTGTAATCCACAAATGAAACAGAAAGAAGAAGGAGAAGAAGAGATGAAAAATTGGCTTAGTTCTTTCCAAGTAAAATTCTAAGCATCACCTCACATCCAAGGAATGAAGATGCTGTTCATCAACATCTGAATGAGGTTTGGAAAAAAAAACAACAACAGGTAAACAAATTGTCTGGTTAAGATGAAATTGTGACAAAAACTTTAGATGAGGTCTCAAGGCCACTTTGTCCTTGAAAAACTGGGTATACAGAAGGTCTGCCGTTAGGACCTGAAGCTCACTAACTCTTCTCATGGAAGTTAGGGCAACAAGACACATTGCCTTTTGGCATAGGAGAGATAGAAAACAAGTTGCCAAGGGGGGACCCATGAGAGCAGCCAACACAATGTTAAGGTTCCACAGAGAAATCATTTTGATGAGTGATCCCTTTCAGAAATCCAACTACCATGGAGTTTGTGTAAACTGATTTACTTGAACTGGAGGATAAAATGCCAAAATCACCACTAAGTGGACTTTCAATGAACTGACTGACAGGCCAGAGGACTGAAGGGATAATAAGTACTCCAAAATGTCCTGAATGCAGGCCTGTTCAGTTGAACTCCCCAGGCCAGGGACCAAGTTGAAAAACAATTTCACTTAACTAAATACGTAACCCTAGTAGAGGGCTTTCTACTATTAAGGAGAAACTGTCAAATGCAGAACAGTATGCTTTCTCCTTATCTAGTCATGCAATATCCATGCAGTGAGGTGCAGACTGCAGTGCTGGATGCAAAATCTGAGTCAGTAGAGCAGTACAACAAGGAAGAGGAATAGAGTGGATGAACAGAGAGACTGAGGAAGTCAGAAAACCAGCACTGTCTCAGCCAAGCTAGTGTAATGAGAATCAGTCTGGCATGATCCATCTTCAGCTTGAGGATGACCTGAGGAGTGATTGGGATTAGGGAGGAAAGCATACATCAAGACCGATCCACAATTCAGATGAAATGTGTCAGTCAGGAAACCTGGACTGAGACCTGCATGAGAGCAAAAAAGTGACAGCCCTTCTTATTGTCCTCTATTGCAAGCAGGTCTATAGTAGGAGTGCCTCATTGTCTGAAGATGGACTTCAGCACATTGATCTTTAGAAACCATTCATTATTCGGGGAGAAGTTCCTGATTAGATGATTGGTCAAGTAATTCTGGGCCCCTGGTAAATAAATGGCTATGGGAGTGATGTTCTCTTCAATGTTCTCTCCACAATTTCATCACCTTCTGACAATGCTGATGGAGTGAGCTCCCCCTTGCTTGTTCACATAATACATCACAGTGTTGTCGTCAGGGAGTATGTGAATTGCCACATCCTTGATTGATGCTCAAAATACCTTGCATGCATGTAAATGGCCTGAAGCTGATATAAAAAGATGCTTCCTGCTCCATCCACAAACCTTGTATCTTCAATTCCCCCAGATTTACTCCCCAATTTATTGTGTAAGCACTAGTATTTATGGTCTTGTTTGGGGAGAGGAGGCAGGGAGATGAGCAAAGGGAACACCTTGGCATACATTATTCTGAACTGCCCACCACTGAAAAGAATGAGGAATTGCCAGAGGCACTTGGACAAGCCCATTCAACGACTGACAATTTGGGCGATAGTCCAACTTCAACAATTCTTGAAGGGAACAAAGGAGCAATCTTGCATGCTGGACTATGTAAGCGTATGTGGTCATAAGACTTGTCCCCTTCACTGACCAATTGTCCAGGTATGGGAAAACATGAATTCCTCTTTTTCTGATTTTTAACCTGGAGTTTTAGTCTGAATCATACATAAATGAAAGACCCTTGTATAAAAGAGATTTTTTTTTTGGCAACTCCCACCTTTTCATGTTCTCTGTATGTATATATATCTCCTCACTATCTGTTCCAGTCTATGTGTCTGATGAAGTGGGCTGTAGCCCATGAAAGCTTATGCTCAAATAAATTTGTTAGTCTCTAAGGTGCCACAAGTACTTCTGTTCTTTTTGCGGATACAGATTAACACGGCTGCTATTCTGAAACCCTTTTTGGAGTTGAATCTTTATAAAATATACAAGAGAACATATATTTTATATATCTTATAAAATATGCCTGATAGCAAAAATTTCTGAGCTGGATAAATTTTTAATAGTTAAGTGCTGTATTTGTCCTCATATCAAATGATCCAAAGGAATAAATCTAACTGTATGATTAGCTCTGAGCAGCTTTTTTTTTTTTTTTTTTTAAACAGACTAAAAGTGAAATTCTACTAAGATTTCAGGCAGTTAAACGTGAATTTTGGATCTGATTTTTTTTTAAAAAACTTGTAACTACAATTAGAGAGCCAAATGAGTAACTTATAAAGCTATTTTTGCTCCAACTGGCTCTATGGAGCTCAAAATAGCATATCATGGAACTAGATATTTACCATCATTAGTCTTTCCACCCAAGCAAAAGAGAAGTGAAACTGCTGGATTAAAAGTCAGACAGGAGATTGCAAGCTAGCAATACTCAATGTCATCGTAATACATTAAGTATGGATGTTGTGTTGTACTTCAAACAAAGTCAAATCGAACTACATATTGTACTATATTAATGAATGATGAAATGAACCTCTCCAGTTTTTTAATCATTACAAGGGACTGCTTTCCCCCATACTTATATTTTGCTCACATCCACATACATGTCTTTTCATTCTTAGTAATACTATTAATTTGTTTTAGACATTTGATAACTGCTTCCAACTAAAGTGATATAATCAGCAGGGTCATATATTAAAACAGTTGTACAGGTTATGAATATCAACACAGTATAACATTAGCTGATTATACACTATATAAGAAAGTGTAATATATATATATTCCTTTGGGAGGCAGCATTGCATATTGTTAGCACCACATTAAGTAAGAAGCTTTGAACATGCTAAGTAGTATCACCTCCCAATTCAGAGAATGCTTGTAGGAAAAGCATATGACACTTCTTTATGTTTTAGCTGGTGCTAACATATAATCCACTGGGAAAAAAATATTAAAAAGAACACTGACACTATCAGTCTTCATAACTGACATCTTCAATTATAGATGTCAATAACTAGAGACAAGAAACAGCTCTCCTTACCTGAACTAGAACAATCCTCTTAATTAACCACAACTGGCACCTGTACAACAAGTATGCTTAAAAAAAATGTTAAAGAAACATCAAAATGGAAATCAACATCAAAACATTCCAGATAGCATTCAAGAACATACCAGAAGTAGATACCAATAATTCATAGATGACGATTCTAAAAACAACAGATGATGAAAGAAAATGTTACAAATAAAATATATGATAAATAACAAAATTACGTAAGATATTTAAGGCAAGTAAAAGTTAAATCAACTTTTCAGGAAACCAAGTTCTCCACACTATCCTAAACCACACAGGACAATGCCTACATTTGTTAAAAAGAATGCACAGTATTTTAAAGAACATTTAGAGTGGCAGTCATTAAAAAGCTAATACTGGCCAATAATTAGTTAACACTGGTATCTGAGATGATCAGATTCCAATTAACTTTGGAGATCTCTATGGTACCAGTAAGCAAATATTAGCTTTTTAATCTACTTGCGAAACTCAAAATGATTTCTTTTTAACATATATTGCTGACCATTCTGTCATATTCAGATTCTACATCACAATACATAATGGATTAAATTGTGGCCAGTCCTTCACAAGTGAGATGTCACACACACACACACACACACACACACACACACACACAAAGAAGTTGGGGTGGGGAAGGACCATGGCCCTGCCTGCCTACCTCTCTGGATGTAGCCCTTTCTGCATGCGTTCAGAAGGCGCACTGCTTTCTTATATTCAAAGAGATAATGTGCTTGCTGGTACAATACAATACTGGAGCACCTGCTAGGACAATGTACATTTACATCTCTCCCAATGCAGCAATGGTGAAGAGCTATATAAAATAAAGCCTATTTATCAGTAGCAATTACAGTGTAGTCAAAGACTACTAATCTGTAGTTTTCTCAACAGAAAACCCTATTCATAATCTTACTGGAAAAAAGATGTATATAATATATTCAGATCTTTAGTTCTCTCTGGCATACACTGAAAGACAATATAGTTGTTTTTACAAACTCTTGCAGGGAATAAGCATGAATATATTCTGATGCCATGCTTCATGATTTGTTATAAATTGACTATAATGCACTACTCAATTTCTCTATTATGAGCTTTTCTTGCTCCTTGTCAGAATGCTCTCAAATACATATAATTTTAAAATAAAATTATTTTTTTTCATACAGTCTTTGCTATTGATCTCTTGATAACAAGTCTGCGTAACATAGGTTATTTTTACATTAAAACATCATTATTCAAAGCTACTGCTGTTATTCCAAATGGTACATGATGATACTGGAAAGTGTAACCTACCACTTTAACAGCAATTCACATGAAAACACAATTCTAAAGGAATTTCAAAGGAAAAGACAAATAGTGTAGTATTTTATTGGTTCTAATATCCTAAAATCGCCAAAACACGTCCTAAATTACAATACCTATTAAGGGCATTTTTATGTTAGTACCTATTCTGGAAAGCACTTAAATTTTTACTTAAATCCCATTGACTTCAAAAGGACTTTAAGCATGTGCTCAGACTTATGCACAGAATTAGGTGATTTCCTTATCTGTGCATTACAAAAGCCTGTACTGCATGAAGTATTAAATGGAATAATATGACCTTAGATTATTTCAGTTACATTCTCTTGCAAACATCCCCTCAAATGTACAGCAAACCCTTTAATAAAGAATCTCTGCCTTTTACAAAGAACACCCAAAGTTTTAATTATGAGTCTATTCTATCTGACAAATAAGCAAAATTGAGTGCACACAAATATTAAACTTCAAAGATTTATAAAATTTCAGCATGCAGCAGCTGGAATCCACACTTTTACTGTAATCTCACCTAAATTAAAAAATACCTACTATAACAAAAATTAAAGTCTGTAAATCAGGCCTGCACAAGTCATAAAGTGGTGAGGGCCATATCACTCCAAAGAAAAGAGCTGAGGGGCGAACTCACCATGCTCCCCCTAGTGCCGCCAAGTCCCTTCAAAACACAATACCCCCTCCCAGCGTCGTCCCCCACCCCCCAGCACCACCCACCCTGCAGAAACAAACCCTCCTTCCCCAGCGCTGCCCTACCAGAACAACGGTAATGAACCTTGGTAATATGTTACAGCGGGCCCCTAAGGTAGTATAATAAAGGTAAAAGAAAAATGTCTTTTTTGCTAGAAGTAGAATAAGATCTTTCCTCCACTTCGTAATCAATTGCCCTGTTGAATGAATGAGGAAGGCATGGAAGGCAGCACCTCCAGACAGCTGCAACCCTTGGAGAGGGGATGGGAGCCAGACCAGATCAGTAGAACAGGTCCAGCAACTGACTCCTCGCTTGCCTCCTCAGCCTCCCCCTCCCCCCGGCTTGCCTCCTCACCCTCCCCTGCCACTGCCCGCCCACTCGCCTCCTAAGCCCCCCAGTCCCTGGCTGGCCCACTCACCCCCCCCGCCACTGCCCGCCCACTCGCCTCCTCAGCCCCCTCTCCCTTGCTGCCGGCTCACCTCCCCCCCCACTCACCTCCTCAGCCCCCCACCCCCCTGGCTCGACTCCTCAGCCCCCACCACTGCCCACTCGCCTCTCCAGCCCCCCTCCCTCACCCGCCACTTGCCTGGGCCGCACAGTGAGCCCATCTACTCACCCCCCACGGGCTGCACAGTGAGCGCATGCAGGCCGCATGCGGCCCCCAGCCCACATGTTGTGCAGGCCTGCTGTAAATGAATACAAAGAAGGCTCAATGCCTATAATTCTGATTTAGCCTGTAGTTAAGAAAATATGTCATAAAAATCTTAGTGAATTCCAGCAATAGATGAATACTTACTTGACTAATCATATAGTGACATCAATATTTTGGGCAGGCACAGCACCCTGAACTTTGCAGGTTCACAATTTTGGGATAATTTTCCAATACTCTTTCTGTCCTCCTAGTTTCAAATCCAAATTTGTGCAAAATGTAGTCACTTCGTCTACAACACACACAAAAAATGTGTCCCTTCCTTTCTCTATCTCTACAGTCAAAAGTCTTGCTCAGGCAAGAGATAACAAGGATGTGCATAATGCAGTCTCCTCTTCTCAGGTCTCCCTCCTTTCTTCCCATCTTTCCCCTCACCAATTCTTCTAATAAGATGCAATACATTCTACCTCTGCTGCTATGCGTTCTCATTTTCTACTGCATTTCCCATTACTGCATTTTGCTTTATTAACTTTTTCCATCTACCAAACTCTTTTTCTTCTTCACCATTAACATCTTAAACATCTCCCATTCCCACAGTGACACTACACTTGAACAGTCTCCATTCTCCCAAGGTCCAAACCATCTAGAAATTCCGTTATTTTGGCTAGTCTTCTATTACCAGTCAGAGATAAAGGATTGCCCAGTGGTTAGGCTGGGATTTGTGAGACCAGGGTTCAATGCCCTGCTAAACCACAGATTTCCTGTGTAACCACAAGCAAGTCACCTAGTATCTGTGCCTCAGTTCCTCATCTGTAAAATGGGGACAATAGCACTTTCGTACCTGACGATAAATACATCAAAGATTGGGAGGTGTTCAGATACTATGGTATCATGGGCCATATAAGTACCTAAGATAGATCTACTTTTGCCCGCAATAGAAATTTCAAAGATATATACGAATAAAATTGCAACAAACATACACACAACAATCTGGACCTACAAGATATGTACCAAACCTAATCATGTCAAACACATTCTTTTTACATGTGTGTGACCTGGTGGGCCTGGGGAGCCCTCACTGGAAATGCTAACATCAGGGTAGGCTGCAAAAGGGAGAGCAGATATTCCCAATACTGGTGGGTAACACTGAAGTTAAACTCCCCAACAAGTCACAAACTGTGCTTCAGATCCCCACACTGGTTATCAAGAAACAAAAAAAGAAATCACACAGCACCCTTGATTGCATTCCAGTTCTCTGGATCCCAATCAGCACCTAGGCCCAGTTCAGTGAGACATTATTTAAAAAACTCTGCTCACATATATAAAATGTTCTTTTGACCCCAAAGGGTCAGCCATATCACCATGTCAGTAAAGGTTTGAATCTTATACAAAATACCACCCTGCCAGCCAATCCCCTTAGTGTCTAAAACTAAAGGTTTATTATAAAGAAAAAAGGAAGAACAAGGAGAGAGATTTTAAATAGTAAAACAATCACATACATACAAAGATTTCGAAGTCCATATATCAGGTTCCTAGCAGTATCGCTTAGTTTGCTGGCTTGAAAGTCCCACTAGATTAGAACACATCCACATCTTGGATAGGTCATTCAGTCCTTTATTCAGAGCTTAGTTTACAGAAAGGTTATTCCAGAGGTAAGAAGCAGGAATGAAGACAAAATGGAGAAGATGCAGCTGCGTTTTATAGTCTTTTGCCATGCAGCTTGTGCTACCTCAAACACAAGCTGCCCAGCACATAGCCTGGAAACCTTAGAGTTCTGTCTATAAACATGTCCCTGCATGCCTTCTGAGTCATAAGGCCTTGCCTTCTCTCAATGGGTCAGTTGTACAGCTGATGGTCCTTAATGGGCCATCAAGCAGGCTAGGCAGTGCTGATGCCAAACTGCCTGGGGGTGTCACCCAGAAGCATAGCACAAGTTTTGAAATACAGACATACATACATACATATCTATAACCCACAATACAAAGGTGATACAAACATATAAACAAGATTATTGTCCTTGGCAAATTATAACATTTTTGCAGATACCTTACATGGCATATCTGGCATAACTCATTACAATTTTACAATATTGGTATTCAAAATGTCCTCAAGTGTCCCCCGAAGATGTTCCTCCTCATGTCCTTTATCTGTATTTTTACTGCAAGGGTTCTTGGGGCAGGACCTTGGCTTGCATAGGATTAGCAAAACCCTTTTATTGTTACTCTGTATTAGGTTCAAAATATCATCCTATGGCTCATGCATGCTGGGCCAAACAGGGCAGCAAAGCATAGATATCACATTCTGTCTCTGAAAGATGTTTGACTAAATTGTGTCTGGAGAGACTTTCCTAGGGCTTGTCTTCACCTGGAAATCTAATCATGCTATGCGACTGTGAACAGACATAACAGATGATAGGAACATAAACATCACTTGCTGGTCAGCAGACAAGAACAAGTCATGGTCAGCACTGTGTAAACTAGTTAAACTAGGTCCAGCAGCATTTAACCACAGTTAGTTCACACCACACTGACTAGTGAGTGATGGTTAGCACTGTAACATCCCAATAACATGAGGGGGTGAAATTATATGGCCTTGGTTATGCTACTGGGTGAATTCTGTAGCTTGTACTACACAGGTGGTCAGATTAGATCATCATAATGATTGCTTCTGGCCTAAAAATCTATAAACACAATACAATTTCCTAGTAAAGACACAGATGTATGAGATACAAGAAAGAAGCAGGAAGAGACAAATGGGAACAAAAGTAGAGGCAGCTCATGAAATCACCCATGTATTAAGTTCTTATATTAAAACCTGGATTAAGGAAGGGAAACTTCTACTACAAACATTACTGGCTGAGAAGGGTGGAGAGAGAGAGGGAGGGGGGGGGGAGAGAGAGAGAGAGAGAGAGCTATTAACGCCCAAGACTTCACAGTAAAAGAAAACTGTTCATCTTTAGAATCATAGAAAATGTAGACTTTCCCCTCCTAATTCTCAGACTACTGTTCAACACTGCTTTTGGAGTGACTCTTTTAGCAAGAGAAATCTATATTTGGAAAAAATCTAAGATCAATAAAAATAATTGTGTGACTAAACATAGTTAACAATTCTTACATAAACAAGGGCCATCTTGTCATTTGCAAATTACTCATGAACATGTCTATCTTTATTAATGTATCAGTATTGTAAATTGATTTTAAGTCTACCCATAATGCTGAATTAATATTTGCCAAATAAAAATATATCTTTATACTCCCCACACTCCTCAATTACTTATAAAATTGATCAGAAAAACGAGGATAACTTAAATAGCGTAACCACAGCAGTCATGCTGTAAAATGAAAGCTACATTTTCTGCCAATCAGAAGCAAGATGGCACTGTTGCTAAAGATCAAACATTTAATTATATTGTTCTTTTCCCTATGTAAGTATAATCAACATTACTGACCCACTAAAACAAGATAAGTTTTACAGAATGCAGCAGAGTTCACAGAATATAAAATACCCTTTTATAGACTATTAATTATCATTTAATTGGGCTCCAAATTTAACCCCATTTTACATCAGTTCCAATAAACAATTTTCAACTATAGAATACATTTTCCATAATGCATTATGTTCACATGGCAATGCATGACATTTCAATGTCTGGAAAGAGCTGTTTAATTGGAAGGATAATTTTTCATTGTGATTTTAAGGTAAGGAGGCTGTTTCACACCTGCTGAAGGTGGTCTGCACTAAAATAGCATGTATGGGAAAGACTGTAAAGGATAAAAAGCACATTGGAAACTAAGTCATCACCTGTAGAAGTGAGTAGCTAGCTTTCATTAAGTGAATCCAAATCAAAATGAAAAAAAATCCAGTAAAATTAAAGTTAAAAACACTGAGTTCTCTGTTACCTTCAGTGATTTTGCCAGTTTCACATGGTTATCGTAAACTAGAATGTCTACAATCAGATTTCTCAGCCGACGGATGAGAACTTTATCTCCTTCAAGATCACTTTCTTCCACAAGCACCTTCCAAGATGGGTAGGGACATTTTGTACCATCCCATACCTGTGTGAAAAGAAATGATTTAATCAATCTCTTTTAATACTTTTAATGTGCAAATAAAATATTTTAAAAGTTGATTACTTTAGATTAAATTGTTACAAACATATGTAACTATTTATCTTCACATGATTAAATATTTTGAGTCAAAATAGTTACTAAAGTTCCAGTCCTTTCCCTATTAACTTAGAAAAACAAACTTGAAAAATTCCTGCTGAATCAAGTGAAAGTAGTGTGGATCATGGCCCCTATGTTTTTTTATGCTACACATACTCTAAATTGGTATTCACTACTTTTTTCTTCTTCTCCAAACTTTGTCACTCTTTGTGATGAACAAGCCCAGTCCCTCAAAAGGTAAATCTAACATCTTAGCCTGAACACCTTAAGAAAAGCCAGAGATTCAAAAATCAATTAGTAGTGGGGGAGAGTGATGGGAAGTGCCACAGATCTGGTTGTGTAAGTGACACAGACTGCTTGAGGGAATGTCTAGAGAGAATTTGGGACTCTTGTTAACATGGACTTGATTTTCTAGGATGCTTATCAGGCAGTTGGACTGGGAGAAGGAAAAAACTTCTCTCAGGTATAAAAATTGTAGCTGGACCCATGAACTAAGCCCTAGAAATGTTTTGGTGGGTTCTCTCATGGTGCTCAGTTGGAGGAAAGGCACCCAGTGGTGTTTAGCTGGCCTTTCAAATGTTGGATTCCTTTCTTTCAACAGATCTTTTTGCTGCTGTGGAAGGCAGGCCAAAGGAGGAAAAGCCAGTACATGCTAGCAACTCTCTAGAAAGAGCTGTTTTCTCCCAGGGTTGAATGTGTCTGGTGTGGTGGTTCATTATGGACATTTTATTGTCATTTGATATATACCATTCAAATCTGGAATTTTTTATTTGGGTCCACATGGGGATAATTGGCAACAGAGCAAACAACAAGTTTAGGGCTTCATAACAACAGAGACCTAAAGTAAACACTAAACTATTAGCAGTTACTAGCTTCTTAAAATTACAGTTTAATCTATACCCTATGAAATGAAGTGGCAAGGTTATTACCAAAGTAGACAATAATAGTTGTAAACAAATATGGTTCAGAAAGCTGCTGTTTACAGTGTAGGAAAGAAACTAAGGGTAGATAGGGCTATTACAATTAAATGTTGGATATACAAGGAAACACAACCTCAATGGACACTGTTTTCTAGACAAGTCTCAATACATGATGCCAAAGCATGTTTTCCCAAGAGTTAGGATCTGCAGAGGCAATTTGCAAAAGACAGAAAAGACTTCCCTTTTTGTTTACTTCCTGTAGCTTAGATGGAAAGATATCCTCTGTTTGAAGGGCCCTCAAGAGAAGCATTTACAAGAAATACAAGTCATGTGCAAAAAAGCTAGAGAAACCATATGTGCTCAACCTGACAAAGCAGACAAAAGGAGAAAGCCATCCACCCTGAAGACCCAGAGCAAGAAAAGGAACTTACTGCCATGAATCCTAAGTAGTTCTAACTTCCAACAACAACTGCACCAGGGCATAACTGGAACCAAATTTGGATCCAACATCTTACCTGATTTGGAATATCGGTGCCTAAGTTATCTGAGCTATTAAAATGTTGCCAGTATTTTTGTACTTTAAAAAACCGGAATAAAGCACCAAGGATTTCCTTTACTGTTGGTCTCAGGAGTAGAACTGATCAATTGACAGAAAAAGCAGCAGTGTGTGTGGATTTTGAAAATTTCCCTCTCATTTTTCAACTGGCTGTATTTGGAACAACTCCATAGTCCAACACTCAAGAGAGGGAATTGATAAACTCTGATCCAAAGAACTGTTTTCCCCCCTGTCAGATCTAAGGATAACTCTTTAATTTAATTTTTGATAAGTCCTTAGCTCAGAGGTGGGCAAACTACGGTCCGCGGGCTAAATCTGGCCCCTCAGGGCTTTGGATCCTGCCTGCATGATTGCCACTCCAGTGGTACTATGGGCCCCGCGCCGCTCCCAGAAGTGGCCGGCCCCACATCCCTGCAGCCCCTGGGAGAGGGGGGCAGAGGGCTGAGTGCGCTGCCCTTGCCTGTGGGTACCTCCCCTGAAGCTCCCATTGGCCACAGTTCTCAGGAGCCTGCCCTGGCCCCGGTGTGTGCTGCTTCCACTCCAGAGCCGCTCCAGGTAAGCGGTGCTGGGCTGGAGCCCACACCCCGAACACCTCTTGCACCTCGCATCCTAACTCCCCGCCCTGAGCCCCCTGCCACACACTGCCTGCACCCTTCCTGCCCTGAGCCCCAAAGCACCTAGCACCCCTCCTGCACCCCAACCCCCCGCTGCACTGTGCCTCTCTCCTGAGCCTCAATTCCCTGCCCCGAGCCCCCTGCCTGCATCCCAACCCCCTGTCGCACCTCGCACCCCTCCTGCACCCCAACCCCCTGCTGCACCTCACACTCCTCCTGCACCCCAATCCCCTGCCATGAGCCCTCTCCTGCACTCCGCATCCCTCCCTGCACCAGTCCTGAGCCCCCTCTTGCACTGTGCACCCTCTCCTGCACCCCAGCCCCTTGCCCTGAGCCCTCTCGTACGCCCTGCACTCTTCCTCTACCCCAACCCCTTGCCCTGAGTTCCTTCCCGCACACCGCACCCTTTCCTGCACCCCAACCTCCTGTCCCAGCCCTACATTCATGGCCCTACATGCAATTTCCCCACCCAGATGTGGCCCTCGGGCCAAAAAGTTTGCCCTGCCTTAGCAGGAGGAACCTGAAGGACCTATCATCCCTTTTCATACTCATTAGCCACTAAGGCCTCTTCCAAGAAAGACCTTTAATCTGTGGTTCCTGTTCTACTTTCATAGATGTGAGTGAAGCTCAAGATTCCTTCTTAAGCAGTTGAAACACTGGGAATGAGTAGATGGAACCAATATTTTGCTAGAACAAGAAGCCACTGACCCTTTATCTTTAAAGACCTGTCCATTTCTCCATCCCTGGTACTGCAGGGACTAACTCCTGTTACACTACAAATCAAAAATTTTAATCTTGTAAACTTCATCTTATTTATGCATTAAAAATTCAGTTCAGAGTTTTAATTTTTCCTTCTGATAGCTTTTGCTTCAGTCTGAGGTTCTGAGTATCCCTGATTTTAAAAGCAAATTCTCAGAGCAGTTGGTAAGCACTTGCCAATTGCTTTTTGGCCATTTTTTTGCACAGCACTGCTAATGGTCATTTGGTTTATTAGTACTGTGCAACAAATACATTATCAAAAACTGGTTAAACAAATACTATGGGCCATGCACAAAGCCCTGGAAGTAAGTTTGAGTGTTTCTCTGAGTGAACATCAAAAGGTCTATTAGGGCACCTCAATGATGAATACCTTCACATACTTATTCACTGAGCAACTGGTCTGCTGAAAATGATTAAATGGTCAAACAATCATGGCTTTAAATCACAAGAACAAAGACTTAATCAAGAGCACTATCTGAACTATATGAAATGGTGGTGGCACTGTCATGGTATAATTCCCCACTCTGAACCTTAGCGTCCAAAAGATGGGGTACCAGCATGAATTCCTCTAAGCTTAATTACCAGCTTAGTACTTGTAGCGCTGCCACCAACCAGGAATTCCAGTACACTCTGGTCCCCCCAAAACCTTGCCCAGGGACCCCCAAGACCCAGTCCCTCTGGATCTTAATACAAGGAAAGTAAACCCTTTCCCTCACCATTGCCTCTCCCAGGCTTCCCCTCCCTGGGTTACCCTGGAAGATTACTGTGATTCAAACTCCTTGAATCTTAAAACAGAGAGGAAAATTCACCGTCCCCACTCCTTCTCTCTCCCCCTCCCAGACTCTCCCTGAGAGAGAAAGTAATCCTAACACAGAGAGAAATTAACCTCTCTCCCCCTTCCCTCCTTTCTCCCTACCAATTCCATGGTGGATCCAGACCCCCTCCCCTGGGGTCTCACACCAGAATAAAAAAAACAAACCATCAGGTTCTTAAACAAGAAAAGCTTTTAATTAAAGAAAGAAAAAACAGTAAAAATTATCTTTGTAAATTTAAGATGGAATATGTTACAGGGTCTTTCAGCTGTAGACACTGGGAGTACCCTCCCAGCCTAAGTATACAAGTACAAATTAAAATCCTTTCAGCAAAATACAAATTTGAACTCCTTCCAGCCAAATACACATTTGCAAATAAAGAAAACAAACATAAGCCTAACTCGCTTTATCTACCTAGTACTTACTATTCTGGACATATAAGAGACTGTATTAGAGAGATTGGAGAGAAACCTGGTTGCACGTCTGGTCACTCTCAGAACCTAGAGAGAACCACCACCAAACACTAACAGCACACACAAAAACTTCCCTCCCTCAAGATCTGAAAGTATCCTGTCCCCTGATTGGTCCTCTGGTCAGGAGACAGCCAGGCTCACTGATCTTGTTAACCCTTTCCAGGCAAAAGAGATAGGAAGTACTTCTGTTCTATTAACTCTTACTTATCTGTTTATGACAGGCACGGACACTACCTTTTAGCAATTCAGCACAGGCTAGCCAAGGCCCTGCCGAAAGTACGAGCCTTACTTATAGCAAGATCAATGTTTGATAGAGAATCAGACAGACTTTAGCACATAGGCCCCGAGTCCATTAACTATGCCATAACAATATTAATCCAAAAATTTGCATTTTTGAATTTGTCTAACTGCTATATTTAAATATAGTTTTATGCAGTAATATCTTTATGCTATTCCTCCAAAAATGACACTGTCAACATTACTAATACAAACAAATTGATTTACCATGCTGTGGTTTCATCAAAGTTTTACTTTCACAAGTCAAGTCTTTATCTCCCCCTCTCCCAGGCTTGGGCTACACTAGCGGGTGTGTGTGCGTGTGCGGAACTAAGATACGCAATTTCAGCTATGCTATTCGTGTAGCTGACATCAAAGTATCTTAGTTTGACTTACCTGGCCATCCTCACGGCGGCAAGTCGACTGCCGCGGCTCCCCTGTTGACTCCGCTTACTCTTCCTGCCGAGGTGGAGTACGGGCGTCGATTAGCGGATCGATTTATTGCGTCCAGACGAGACGTGATAAATCGATCCCCGATACATTAAACGCTACCCACTAATCCGATGGAGAGTATAGATATGCCCCCAGTTTTTTGATTATATAAAACTGACACAAATGCAAGAATCTATCAAACTTGAAATAAACAGAGAGCAATGAAAGATTAATAATTTAAGAAATTACTTGCCTGTGTCCTTACAAAAGGATCTCTCAGCATGAATGTGTGCTCATTGAGGTAATGAACTATGAACATTTTACCTCCAGTTCATGAAGTGCTTAAATCATTGTATTAATCCTTGTTTGACATCCATTTTACATGGGTTTGCTTGAATTAAACTGTTTGTAACAGCTGTAGGGCATGTTGCAGGATGTACTTTAAGTAACATTCCTTTTTATGTCGTGTAAACAATGTTCTGCTGCTTTAATGAAGGAATAATGCATTATTTTCTGCCTATCTAAAAATACTAAAATATGGCTTCAGATAATTGTTTCTTGGTGTTACTATACATAAAAGCAGTAATACTCAGATGGAAAACATCAGACTGTTTCTTAATTCTTATCACTCAACCCATGGAGGGGTTTCAGGATAAATTCAGTCCACTGTTGCTGTTGCTAATTCAGAAAAAATTACACAGACAGATCCCTTTTCACTTAGCTGATGTTCAGTATTAATTCCCAGAAAGTGCTTTCAAGCAGCGTGACACAGTGTATTTTGTTTCTTTACTCAAGCACTGATCCTGCAAAGAACTTAGACATAACTAGTAAAGGCTAACTCAAATACCTCAAAAAGATAGCATTCTCAATCCATCCATCCATATGCTACATAATGCTACATAGTGCATTAAATTATATCCTGCATATGTTCTAGTGCAGTGGTCCCCAACCTTTTCGTCTGGCAGGTGCCAGACGAAGGACCGTGGCGGTGGTCAAGCATCCGCCAAAATGCCGCTGAATTTCTGCGGCATTTTGGCGGCCATGCCTCTAGATGACGTCGCTTGTCGGCGGCAAGAAGCGTCATCGAGAGGCGTTGCCGCCGAAAAGCTGCAGAAATTCAGCAGCATTTCGGTGGATGCTCGACCGCCAGCCAGGATGCGGGAGCATTTAGATGCCTCCGTGAGCACCGCGTTGGGGACCCCTGTTCTAATGAAACAATACAGAGACATGTACATAAAAGAAGTCTGTTGTTTAACTAGCAACAATGTAAAAACTTAAAACAGACAATATCATTTTTTCAGCATTAAGAAATTCTGTAATTCCTAACTACAAATGCTTGTGAAATCATATTCTGAACACATACCTTGTCAAACCAACATTTGTGAATAATTTTAGAGCAATAGGTGAGCTGAATGTCTTTAAAGACAAATGGAAGTATGAATTAGTATGAAAGTGAATTGGTTGAGGATCATATATTTACTAAAATAACCCTTAAATGTTGAAATGACTTCTATATAACATTATTTAAATATAAGATTAGCAAGTTCATGAAAACCCTGAAACATAAAGCCTTGAAATAAGAATCTAATACTCAATCTGTAACAACTATTTAAATTATTTAAATTGTTTAAAAATCCACCTTGAGAAGAAAGGAAGATCCATCCACTTCTGCTTTCCCTACAAGTTGGCAAGTAAGGTCAAAAAACAGCATTGGCTGGACACCAGACAATTTTGCTGTTGGCCCACAGACTGAAAGATTACTAGCTGCCCACATACGTAGTTCTTCTATTGTTTTCTGTTCTTCTTCTGTGAAGGAGTATGATTTACTAGAGGTTCGAGGCACTATCGGTGCTCCTACGGTTCCATCAAATGTCAAGGATGCAAAGCCAATGCCAGTAATCCCCTGCATCTGTTTATTGTATTCCCTGATCTACAACACAAAAATGGGAAGAAAAAAATATTGACTACAGTGCATAAAATGTATAAAAATTTCAATATTTTATATGCATAAAAATGATTGTTGCCTGTTATTGCTCTTTAAAATATATTATTCCTACAAAATAAGAACACATATGGAGGGAGGAACCAAATGAAAAGAACCCAAAACAAATGAATATACCCAGAAAACTAACTAGAGAAGCAACAGAAAATGCAACCTAACACCAATAAATTCCTGTACTAGCAGGATCCAAAATGTATATGCAAATAAATTACAAATATATCTAGCTCTCATATAGAGTTTTTCATTCATAGACCTCAAAGTGCTTTCCAAATGGAGGTAAGCATCTGCCCTACTTCTCTTTACAGATGAGAAAACAGAGGCACAGGGTGAGGTGAAGGTCAAAAGTATAACTGGGTTAAAAAAAAGTAGGTAAGTTCATGGAGGATGGCATCTGTCACTGGGCACTGTCAAAAGACAGATGATCATTGGTCTGACCCAATATGGCCGTTTTTATTTTCTTATGACTTGCAACGGGTTACTCAGCAGACCACTGGTAGAGCCCCAGGATCATGAGTCCCAGTCCAGCTCCTTATACACTAGATCACACTGCCAGCTAATAAAGTAGATTGTTGAACGCTGCCCCTTCAGTTCCTCAGTAATAAAATACACAATTCTACTCATATGACAACACAATAAATAGATCAATTTTCCCCTTGATTCATGCCTGTAACTTACCTTAATAGGAGTTCAGAGACCTAAATATGCTTTCTCCTGCTGCTCTGCAATGGACACCTCCTGCCAGATGACTGATTTAACATGCCACTATGGGCATGTCTACACTTACCTCTGGAGCGATCAATCCAGCAGGGGTCGATTTTTTGCATCCAGTGAAGATGCGATAAAATCGACCGCCGAGCACTCTCTCGTAGACTTCGGTACTCCACCAGAACGAGACGGGGTTGACGGGGAAGACACCGCGTTAAGTAGATTTAAGTATGTTAACTTCAGCTATGTTATTCACGTAGCTGAAGTTGCATAACTTAGATAAATCCCCCCCCCACCCCACCCCCCGCCCCGTGTAGACCAGGCCTATGTAATGAATTCTGAAAAGCTCAAATCCTGAAGTGTTCCCTCAAGCAGCAGGCAGTCTGCTCCTTATATTCTCCAGTCTCTACGTGATGTCAATAGGACATCCTCACATACATGATATGATCCATAAACGGGAGCTCTAGGCACTGGCGTACTTCGCCCTATTTAACTTAAGAGATGGCTATCAAAAAGGTAATAATTGTTCAGAATAACTCATTTGAATAATTTTGCCATTTCTCCATCTTAGAACATAGCCATGCTGTAAAGTGATCAGTACAGAGTTCCTAGTGCCCTGTTTTCAGGGCATTTAAATACTCTAGCAATTTAGAAAATAGCACAAACCCAAAAGAATCTGTACTATAAAACTGTTCTAAACTGTAAGAGATTTAATCAAGAATTTGTCAACATTTCCAGACCATAATTTGTAACATAAGTATACAAACAAATAAATAAATAAATAAATTAACAAACAAACAAACTTTGTGAATTTGTAAACAAAGCAGCTAAAGAGGGCTTGACATCAGGGAGTCCTTTAATCTTTGCCAGTTTAGCATAAGCCCTGTCAAAAATTATAAATACCTTAAGGATCCTTTCTAGGATAAAGTCCGACCTTACATGCACTTATATATTCTCTAGACCTGACAGATGAAGTAAGCAGCATTTCATGAGGTAGCTTTTCCTAAACATAATGTTGTAAATTTTAATCTGTTGACCTTTAGCTAAAATCAACCCAAAACAAAAAAAAAAACCAGAAGAACAAAAGAGATAAATCTGGAAAGTATACATTTTTCATAATTCTTTTGAACTGAATCAACTCTGTCTCCTAACTCCCACCTCAATGTAAAAAAAGTAAGCTTCTGTTATAAATAGCATGAACCCATGATGAATGAACAGCCTTTAGCTCTGCTGCAGACATTGGCAATATATTCTATACTTGCACAAAACTATGCAGCACTGAGGGAAAAAGAAAGCCTTTTTCTCCAGTTTTATTCATTTATCTATGACCAAAAAGATTTCAGCTATATCATCAAATATTTTATGTGGCATTTCAAATGAGTCTCCCTCACAGATGTTTTGCGTTTATTTCCCATTTATTTGTTCAATAATTTATCAAGTACCCATTGCCATAGTATCTCGGCAACTTACAGACTGAAAACTTACCACTAGACCTATGAGAGAGAAGTTTATGAAATTCAACTTTCTATGTAAGAAACTATACTGGCTCATGTGGAATCCTTTGAGCTCTCATCTATCCCTTCAATTTAGACTATTTTCGCCAATTATAGTCTTGATTTCATGCTCCTTTCTATGGGTTCTGTTTGTGTGTGCCACGCTCCTACAGTCTCTATGAGTAAAAGACAGTTACTCACCTTTGTAACTGTTGTTCTTCGAGATGTGTTGCTCATATCCATTCCAGTTAGGTGTGTGCGCACCGCGTGCACATTCATCGGAAGATTTTTTACCCTAGCAACACTCGGTGGGTCGGCTGGGCGCCCCCTGGAGTGGCGCCACCATGGCGCCAGATATATACCCCGTCGACCCAACCGCTCTTCAGTTCCTTCTTGCCGGCTACTCCGACAGTGGGGAAGGAGGGCGGGTTTGGAATGGATATGAGCAACATATCTTGAAGAACAACAGTTACAAAGGTGAGTAACCGTCTTTTCTTCTTTGAGTGCTTGCTCATATCCATTCTAGTTAGGTGATTCCCAAGCCTTACCTAGGCGGTGGGGTCAGAGTGAGATGTGGCAGAATGAAAAACTGCTGAGCCAAAGGCTGCATCATCTCTTGACTGTTAAACCAGAGCATAATGGGAAGCAAAGGCTGCACGACATATCTCCTGGATAGGTACACGAGCCAGGAAGGCAGCAGATGAAGCCTGAGCCCTGGTAAAATGCACGGTGATGTGGCTTGGGGAAAATGAGCCAAATCATAACAAGTGCGGATGCACACCGTCGCCCAAGATGAGATCCTCTGAGAGGAAAACGGTAGGCCTTTCATTCAGTTTGCTATCGCGAGAAAGAGCTGGTGCGTTTTACGAAATGGTTTTGTCCGCTCAATATAAAATGTGAGCGCTCTAGGGACGTCCAGGGAGTGCAACTGTTGCTCCTGTCGCGTTGAGTGTGGCTTCGGGAAGAAGACCGGGAGAAAGATGTCCTGGTTAACATGAAAGGCCGAAATCACCTTAGGGAGAAAAGCCGGGTGTGGTCGCAACTGCATCTTGTCTTTGTGGAACACAGTGTACGGCAGATCCACCGTAAGAGCCCTAAGCTCGCAGACTCGTCTGGCCGATATAATGGCTACGAGGAAAGCTGTCTTCCAAGACGGGTATAGCAGCGAGCAGGTTGCTCATGGCTCGAATGGGGGAGACATAAAAGTCTGGTTAAAACCAGGTTGAGGTCCCAGGTCTAGGCTGGGCGGCGTACTTGGGGGTATAAGCACTCCAAGCCCTTGAGGAACCTCAAAACCAGAGGGTGTGAGAACATGGAACGACCACCTTCGCCTGGGTGGAAGGTAGAGATGGCTGCCAAATGTACCCTCAGTGATGATACTGCTAGGCCCTGCTGTTTGAGAGACCAGAGGTAGTCCAAAATAGAGGGGATTGAGACCTCAGTGGGAGTAAGATTAAGCATTTCGCACCAGCAGGAGAAACGCTTCCACTCGGCCAGGTACGTTGACTGGGTGGAAGGCTTCTTGCTACCCAGGAGAACTTGTTGTACTGATTCAGAGCAACGTAACTTTGACTGGTTTAGCCATACAGCAGCCACGCCGTGAGGTGAAGAGCCAGCAGGTCAGGGTGGCGAAGCCTGCCACAGTCCTGAGTTATGAGGTCTGGGTGGAGTGGCAGGGTAATTGGGTTGGCTATCGATAGGTCAAGCAACATGGTGTACCAGTGCTGCCTGGGCCACGCTGGAGTGATCATGATGATGCGCGCTCTGTCCCTGCAGAGTTTCAGCAGGACCGTGTGAACCAGCGGGAATGGTGAGAAGGCATAAAGGAGCTGGCTCTTCTACGGCATTAGGAAAGCATCTGAGATTGATCCCGGGGAGGGACCTTGGAAGGAGCAGAACATCTGGTATTTCCTGTTCACGCGGGAAGCGAAACAGGTCTATGTGGGGAAATCCCCACTTCTGGAAAACAGAATGCATAACATCCGGGTAGATCAACCACTCGTGAGACAGGAAAGACCTGCTGAGTCGATCCGCCAGGGTGTTCCGAACGCTTGGGAGAAAGGAAGCTACCAGATCTATCGAATGGGCTATGCAAAAGTCCCAGAGTTGGATGGCCTCTTGACAAAGGGGGGAGGACCGTGTCCCTCCCTGTTTATGTAGTACATGGCTGTTGTGTTGTCTGTAAACACTGAGACACAACGGCCTTGCAACTGTTGCTGGAACGCCTGGCATGCCAGGCGGACTGCTCTCAGTTCTCGGACATTTATGTGTAATGTCAGCTCCTGAGAAGACCAAAGGCCTTGAGTACGAAGGTGACCGAGGTGAGCACCCCAGCCGAGAGATGACATGTCCGTCGTCAGGGACATTGAGGGCTGAGGCGGATGGAACGGCATCCCTGTACACACCAGGGAGGGAGTTAGCCACCACTCTAGGGAGCTTAGGGTGCTCGAGGGAATGGTGACTATCGTGTCTACCTGCTAGGGTGCCCCTTCAAAAGTTCATCTTTGGTCCCGGTGATGGTTTCGAGGGACCTTGATTTTGGCTCCGTTGGGGTCCTGACGGTCATCTGCGACCACCTCGGCCGCGCTGCCTGCCGAAGTCCTGTCTTTGTCTAGGCACAGAGTATGGGTGGTGAGGCTGGGGATGGAAAGGCCTGCGTTGGGTCACCGGCGTATGCATGCTGAGAGAGCACATTATGACCCTGTTGTCCTTCAGGCTTTGCAGCCTGGGTCAGTCTTTTCCGAGAAGAGGCCTTTACCATCAAATGGTAAGTCCTGAATGGTATACTGCAGCTCCGGTGGGAGGTTTGAAACCTAAAGCCATGAGATGCGCCTCATGGCAACACCTGAGGCCAGAGTCCTGGCTGCTGAGTCTGCTGCATTCAACGAGGCCTGGAGGGAAGTTCTGGCCACCTTTTTCCCTTTCTCCAAGAGGGCAGCGAACTCTTGGCGGGAGTCTTGAAGGAGAAGCTCCGTAAACTTACCCACAGCCAACCAAGTGTTATAATTATAGCAGCTAAGCAAGGCTTGTTGATTTGCCACCCGCAGCTGTAGGGGCCCTGCCTAGTACACCTTGCGGCGAAGAAGGTCCATTCGCCTAACCTCCTTTGATTTCGAGGCTGGCGCCTGCTGTCCGTGGCGTTCCCTCTCATTAACGGACTGGACGACTAGTGAGCAGGGAGGAGGATGGACATACAAATACTCGTACCCTTTAGAAGGCACCATATATTTATACTTGACTCCCCTTGCCGCAGGAGGGATAGAGGCTGGGGACTGCCATATAATATCGGCATTGGCCTGGATGGTCTGAATAAACAGTAGGGCCACTCTAGTGGGGGCATCCGCCGATAGAATGTCCACTACCGGGTCCTCTACCTCTGGGACCTCCTCCACCTGGAGGTTCATATTGAGTGCTACCCTCCTTAGGAGGTCCTGATGGGCTCTCAGGTCGATTGGAGGAGAGCCCGAGGAGGATGTTCCTGCTACCGCTTCATCTGGAGAAGAGGAAGAGGAGATGCTGGCGACGAGCGGGTCCTGGGTGGCCTGTTGCTCCTGGGCGATCTTCTGCTCCAGAGGAACCTGGGAATCCGGTGGGTGAACTGAGGCTTCCTCCACAGCAGTCAGAGGGGGACAGCCAACCGGTCCTCTGATGAGACAGAGTGGGACGGAACTACTGGTACGCCTTGGGCCTGGTGGTATGCCCAAGGTGTCCAGAAAGACAACTGATGGGGTCCTTGGTGCTGGTCCTGGGTCTCTTGGAAGACTCTGGTGGGAACATCAGAATCGCGGTCCTGAGCATAAGAGCTGTCCGCGTGGGACGACACTGATGCGTGTCTGGATGGCTATGGAGGTGCTGAAAAGCCCTGGCCAGAGTGGCTTGTTAAAGCACAGTGAGTAGTTCTCAAACCACGGTAAGCAATTATAAACTATAAAAGAGCTACGTAATTAGCACTTAAACTAATTTTAAATTTAATTAAATGTAGATAAAGCTAACCTGTGAATTTAGTAAAAGATGACAACCTTTTCTTACAAGAAATGCTTTTTATTATTCCTGGAATCTTGGCTGATGGCAAAAGAGAGACTCTCTGGAATAAATAATTATCACTATAGCAAAACATCTAATAGGGGGAAAAAATACAATGAAACAGATGGTATGGACCTTGCCTGCAGTGACTAAGCAACTACCTTCACTTATGGTTTAAGGGAGTTTCTGGACAAGAAATTTTAAACCTGAAGAATTGAATGTGAAATCCTGACCCCACTGAAGTCAAAGGCAAATTCCAGCTGACTTCAATAGGACAGGATTTCACCGGGAATATATTTGCACAACAGCTGCTAATCTCCAATGCTTCACGTAAAAAGCCAAATATATCTGGATTCAAAAAAACATTATCTACCTAGTTCAACAGAAGGGAAAGTGTGATAATAAACTGAATATTAGACTGGATAATAACATCTCTGAGGTAATTTTCCATCAAAACTGATTGTTAAATTATAAAGGCAAGAGCAATGTAAGAGACTATTACAAAACTACTGCTGTCATAGATCACCAAAATACCTCACAAAGACAACATAAAGCTCATCTATAACTGCTACAGCAAGAAGAATCTAAACTAAATCTGAAAATTGATTTCCAGCTGCATTAGGAATTGAAGACAGCCTTTTCAAACCTGGATGCCACAAGTTCAAAGGCTTGATCATAATTTACATATTTCACAAAAGAATGTCTGGTAATTTCAAGCAAAGGGTTTGTTTGTTTCTTAAACAATATTTCACTGCGGATAGAGTCTTCTCTGATAAATTCCTTCTTAAACTGAAACCAGGCAAAGAATATACTGTATGTTGCTATAAGGCATTGGCAAAACAGTAAAATTATTATTAAATGCAACTTAGTTAACTTTTACTATTCTAAATTTGCCAGGCGATTGAACCTTGATCAGCTCAATCAGATTCTCAGATTATTCCCGACATAGAAGATTGGGGGATGCCTGTAACAGCTGCTTTTATGAAAACATTTTCCTTCCCAAAATGATGTCTTCTGGAACATTACCTTATATTTTGTAAATGTTTTGTCACATTCCTTTAAATGTACTAATCCACAATTTAAACTGGTTTCGATAATATGGTATCCTGATTATATTCTCTTTCTGTGTCCCCAATGTTAATTAAATCTTTGTGCATATATTTAAACAGAATACTAACAAAAATAAATTACTAAAAGCTGCTGTAGACACCCTCATTCTAAGGAATGATTTGAAGAGAATGTTCACCAGCTTCTGAAATAGAACACATTTAAAAAGATACAATTTGGATGCTATGCTGAGCAAGCTTTTCCATGAATTTCTGCCAATGCGCAGAAATAGCTGATCTGGGTGGATAGTTTCAAGCTTGTGATAGCGTGTATTTGTTTAAAAAGTGTACAAACACTAAATAGGATTTGCCTCTAAGGCAAATGCATTACACCACTATGGCACTTAACCATGAAGGAGGCTATGTGCTATAAATGTGGTGGCCTCAGTCCAGATTCTAGTGGACAGATGTCTACACCAGGGCTGGCTCAAGGCACCAGCATCCCAAGCATGTGCTTGGGGCGATATTTTTCAAGGGGCGGCACTCCAGCCGCCCCCCCCCCTTTTTTTTTTTTGCTTCGGGCGGCAAAAAACCTGGAGCCAGCCCTGGTCCACACCAAACACACAAAAAGTCACAAACAGTGTTATCATGATTGTTGGCATCTTTATTGGCAGTCTCAGTAGAGGATCAAGGATGAAAAAAGCATTGACACTAAACTACTCTTAACTTTTGAGATGGTCCCACCACCAAGTTAGGTTAGGGTCACATGGAGAACTGTCATACTTGATCAAACCTGTGCTCTGTCTTGTCCACTATTCTGTCTCAGAGAGTAGCCAGCTCTCCATAACCTTTAGAGGAACGTTAAGGAAACATGCAGTAGATGGATCTGGGGTAATCAGCCTCCTCCATGAAGGTCTCATGCTAATCCTAAATAGCTAGAAATGTGTTTAAGCCAATACTGCATTTTCTTGTGCTACAATTTCAAAAAGCACAACATCTTTTCTTTCGTTTTAAAATCAAGGATAAAAAAGCTATTGTGGATGAATTATGCTTTAATTTATTTGCCTGATTGAATGTTGTGGTGGTGAAGAACCACCTACTCATTACAGTTATATAGCTACCTTCAATACAATTCAGATACTGCATGTAACCTTTCAAGCAATATCACTAGCTGAAATAAAATACATTACTCTTCTATTAGTAAGTACTCCTGTTGACTCTTCACCTTAAGGTATGGAACCAAATTTCTAAACATGCTGGCATCTTTGCTTCAGATCTAATGCTGAGACTAATTCAGAAGAAAAATCTTCTTAACTTGTATTGGATTCTTAGCTTAAAATTTAGGATGGAATTCAGGAGCAGGAGAAATACTGAAGATGTGAACAACAGATGGCAAAATGCTGTGTGTGTGTGTGTTTAAAAAGTGTCAACATTTTAAAATATTCTGGGATATCAGATAGAACCAACTGAATTATTTTACAGATATTCCTTCAGATCAAGTAATATTTCATAAACCACACATATGCACATATTATTACAAGACTATCCATCAATTTAAAAAAATTGTAATAAGAGCGAGTACACATTTCTGTGAAAGGTATTCTGCAATAGTGCAAAACTATAACTTTTATAGACCTATCAAACTAATAGCGAATTGGACCAACAATCAAGTACAGATATCATCATAGTAATGACAAATGATGCTCCACTTGTCATGTAAGCCCTGTTGAAATCAAAGGAACTGCTTACATGAGGAACATGAGAAAAACTGGTCAAAATTCAGTGTATTGCAAGATGTCTGTCACTTTTCCTGAAGACAGTGATGACTGATAGATTATTAAAATGTAAACCTTAAAAAAAGAATGACTTTTTTTTCCATTTCATATCCTTTGTACTGAAATACAGTAACTCCTCACTTAACATTGTAGTTATGTTCCTGAAAAATGTGACTTTAAGCGAAACGACGTTAAGCAAATTCAATTTCCCCATAAGAATTAACGTAAATGTGGGGGTTAGGTTCCAGGGAAATTTTTTTTGCCAGACAAAAGGCACTATATACATTTTAAACAAGCAAGTTAATACAGGTATAAGTTTTAAACAATTTTAAAGAAACAATTTAATACTACAACCATCATTGCTCAGTATGGAGCAATGGGAGGTGCCCACTCCTTACCCCAAGCAGGCACAGCCCACTGGCACTGAAGACAATGAGGCAGGCAAGGAGGCTGAAAGTGCCGTAGGATAGGAGAAACATGTTGCGCAGCAGCAGCTTCCCCTACTGTGCAAGCACCAGTGGCGGGAGGCTCAACCCTCACCCCCCCACTCTATCCTTTCCACCAAACCCCCACCCTTAACCCACTTCTTCTCCTCCCCCACCTCCTTCCCCTTTACTCTGCATGCCGCATCCTTGCTCCTTCCCTCCACCCCATGGCAATCAGCTGGTTTATGGCAGCTGGTTTGTGGCATTCAGGAGGGAGAGAGGGAGGGGAGGGAGAGGGAAAGAGCAAGGACACGGAGTGCAGGCTCCCCCCCCCCCGCCTCCTGAACACCGCAAACCAGCTGATTGCCAGGGGCAGGAGGCAGGTGAGGGAGGGGGAGCCTGCATACTGAGTCCTCACTCCTCCCCTGCTCCTGAACGCCTATGTGCCTAAATTAAATAAATATTTTTCAGCTCTTCAAAGCATAGCTTATTAGCCAACTAAGACATCTATTTGTTTAAAAAAATTAAAATAAAAAACAGCCTCTATACCACATCAAGGAATGCACTAGCCGTTGCTGAGAAACCACAATTTGCTGATATTCCCATCTACTCTCCTCAGTATCTTTTGTTTTGTTTCCCATAGTTATTATGTCTAATTGAAGCCCCAGTCCTCAAAGACGTTTTTGTGTGGTTAGTTCTCTGTGCCTGCATGAAGCCCATTTGACTTGGATTAGGGAACAAACCTTAGTTTCAGCAAAACTAAGCAAGGACATGTTAGTAGTTAATTAACACCAAAAAAACTTATTTGTTCAAAAAGCGTGAATGGTAAATTATTTAGGTTTAAATACTTGAATGAAAGTTATGTACTGGTTAAAAACAATTTGCATTCAGATATAGTTCAAAATTGTCTTTTCATTATAGGACAAATGGCAAACAGATGCAGAACTATTTACTTGTCTTATACCTTCATTCTAGGTACATTATAGGACAATTCCAGCTGACTGGAGGACAATAATTCTGATTTAGAGCAACTTGTGAGGTATCAAAATTTGTTTTTGCAAAAATGGATTTGTATCAAAATGTCTATTTTCAGATCAAACCCTGAGCTTTTTCATCCAGGAAGAGAGAAAGAAAGGGTCCATGTGAGAGAGTGTTTGTGCCTATCCTGGTGGCTATGGCAGAAGCCTGCAATGTGAGAGGCCCAGGTTCAAGTTCCTGCTTTCTCTGATTCCCAGTGATCTTAGATGAAAAACTCTGTTCTCAATCAGGCAGAACAGGGACATGAACCTGGGTCTCCCATATCCCAGATTAGTGCCATGGTTACAGGGAATCTCACTCTCCACTGGGCAAAAATGTTGTTGAAATTGATATATCTCAGTGACATGTTTCAGCTTTGATAAAAGTTTTTTAGTTTAAAATATTCCAATCAGCTATAGTTCCAGTACTGACACAGTGGCAAAAAGAACAGCAAGACATTAGTAAGGCTGGCATGCATGGGAGCAATATAAAATGAACTTCTATGAAGGTCTGAAAAATACACCTAAATATAAGAAGTGTAGCTGTGGGTTCCCACTCTATTATCCATGACAACTGCCCAGACAACATGAATAGCATGGACTTCTTCAGCATCAGAATAAAAACTACGAAGATTCAATAAGAGAAATAAAATGCATGGAAAACTTCATTTAACAGTTCACATTAACACACTGCAATATTTTTGTGGGCCAATAAAAGAGGGGCAATGGACCTAATATATTGGACTGTCCAGGAGAGGGTTGGACAGTGCTAAACACAGATGTGGGGGAAAATTCAGCACTGGGAGTGTGTTGGGGTCACCCTGCATGTGGTAACCCAGGCTGGTAGAAGCCAGAATGTGACTGGAGCTTTGCTAGCAAGCTGCAGCTATACACAATCACTCAAGGTGTTATCTGTATGCCCTTTGGCTGTTTCTGAGCAGTCCCGGTGGGAGCTACAAGAGCGAAGCATTGTTAGGCATCCTACGTTGCAGGACAGGGGTGACACAGCCTCTCACTTGTCTGGATTGCATCCTGAAATATCATGTGATTGTGTAATTGAAGACTGTGTCATAATACATACTCACAAGAAGGCCAAATTAAGGTTACGTGGGCAATCTTAATGCTGGTATTTCCTAACGTTTTGAGTGGTGGACTTTGTAACCTCAACATTCTTTAACATAGTTTAGTGTGCGTAACATAAGATAAAAAGGGGGGTACAATATATAGGGTGTTGATCTAACACAACGTTTTGAGACCGTGTGCTTCCACGGTTAGCAGGGCCGGCTCCAGGCACCAGCTGAGCAAGCTGGTGCTTGGGGCGGCAGATTCCAAGGGGCGGCATTTCCACAGTTTTCCCCCCCTCCTTCGCTACTCCGGCCACCGATAGGGAGCAGCTGCGCAGAGGAGGGGACTGCCCTGCTGGGAGCGGTGCCAGGTCTGTAGCAAGCCCGGTAGGGGTTCCCCCCCCCCTCGCCGCTCCGGCCGGCCTGCAGATTTGTGCCCCCCCACGCTCGCTGCTCCGGCCGGCCCGCAAGTTTGTGTCGCCCCCTTCCTCGCCGCTCCGTCCGGCCTGCAGGTTTGTGTGTCCCTCACCCCACCCTTCGTCACTCCGGCCAGCTCACAAGTTTGTGTCCTCCACTTTGTCACTCCAGTCAGCCCGCAGGTTTGTTTGGTTTTGGTTTTTTTTGCTTAGGGTGGCAAAAAAGCCAGAGCCGGCCCTGACTGTTAGGGAGAAAGCTAAACTTCCTTCCCTCCACGGTGTTCCCCCCGCATAGTAAAAGGCACAAGTATATCTGTAGTAACTGGTGCAGTAGAAGGCACAAGTATATCTGTAGTAATTCATTAAGCATTAGCTTAAGTCACAAAATTACAAGATGTATTAACAGAAATATAATTATGCGAAACATAATCTTTCAATCCTGTTATCAAGATGCTTGCAATTTTCATTTCCTGAAACATTAAGCAAATCAAGTGATTCTGTATGTAGACTAATCCCAATTAAACTCTTTTTTTCCCATTACATTATTAGCTCTGACTCACAGGACCTTGCCAACACCTGTTTTAATTGTTATAGTGGTGCACCACTATAATTAAAAGGTTATGTCATGACTTTGGTATAAAGGACGACCTTCCAAGGCCTCTTAATTTGGCATGCTTATTAAGATTTCTTTGAAATGTGGTGTGCTTTAGAAGGGTGAAGAATTGGCTTAGTGACTCAGTTTGGGGTCATTTAAGTCAGAGATTGTGGAGATGTAAATGCCCCAAAACCGCCATTTTTCAACAAGTTTCTACATTTTGTGTCTTTATTTTTGGCTCAGAGCTACAGACAAAACTATTGATGTAACGTGGGTCTCAGTCTGCTGAATTTTACCCCAAGGTGGTGCATGATACTCACTAAGTCTTTGGTAGACCCAAACTGAGAACAGTATTTAAGAATGTTTTTACAGTGCACATGTGCCAGTAAATAAAAACAGCTAGCAGGTTTCTATTGCTGCCATTTTATGGCTAGCTAATTAACTTCAGAGCAGCCTCCAGATTGATCTAACATGCCCCAGAGTTGGGGTGATGTTCAAGGTAACTAGCTCAAATAATTCTAATAGTTTGAGGAGGCATGATTTTCATTTACACAATCCATGGTGGCTTATTCCTAACATTCTGTTCACATATGAATTCTATAGCTATCTTTAGTGATTTTATTCATTTACTTTACCTAGTGCTCAAATAAAGTTCATTGTTCTGGAATTCCCAGGATTACTTCTTACTTTCTTAAGATAGGAACCCTATTGGTAGTTTTTATTAATTATTAT
Source organism: Gopherus evgoodei (assembly GCF_007399415.2). Lineage (NCBI taxonomy): Eukaryota > Metazoa > Chordata > Testudines > Testudinidae > Gopherus > Gopherus evgoodei. Next base: position 325,456,980 of record NC_044322.1, read on the forward strand.
TATATTATTGATTTAAAAAACTATAACAACAATTTACACTTGGTTCATAAACTAGTGAACTTCTTTATCCCACATCGGGCTTTCACAATATGAATGAAGTTATCCCCACATTGCCGATGCCTCTCCCCTCAAAAAAACAATAGTATAAAAAACAACGTACCTTTATTCTATGAAATCGAACAATATCTCCAATTTTGTAGATTTTTGGAAGGGCATCTAGATTTCCATTAAAAAGTGTGCATGTTAATTTCACATTTGATTGGTCCACAATTGTTACAACTGAACAATAATCTGTAAAATATAAAAAATAATGTATAATAGGACTAACATTTTAGTATTCATATATTTATATTTGGATTAACACACAAATCAAGGGAGTAATGCTAACATAAATAAGAAAATTTGTCCCATCATATACTACGTAAACTGTCAGAACAGCTGAAAACCAATATGGTAGCTTGCGCAAAGAGCTCTGAGTCAGAAGTTCCCATGTTCTATTCTTTGTCCTGCCATGGGCCCACTACAGGGTTTGGGGAATATTAATCTTCACAAGTCTTGGTTTCCTCATCTGTAAAATGGGGAAAATAGCTATTAATCTCACAGAGCTGTGAGAATGATAGTGTTTCCACTGTACTTTAAGAGATAAAGAGCTGTAGAAGGTTTAAGAGTAAATTAAAACATTAATTACCACCCCACATGCAGATACAAGAAAGAAGGTTGCAGGCACGTATCAGTAATTTGAAAGTTTACTGCCTTTCAAGTTGTTGTTTTATATAATTTTGGGAGGCAGGTGTCAGAGACCCAGGAAATGGCAATGCAATTCCACAACAAGCCACAAGGTCAAACTCCAAAGATTATATGACCTTTATTCTGCCTTACTAGAACAGTAACAGTGTATTATGTATGTTACAGACTTCCCTAAACAGAAATGTAAAAGTATGTGCTCAGTTGGACATCTTCAAGTGAGAAATCTGTAAGGAAGTAATGGTGAAATTGTTGTCTTGATTTAAGGAGTTAGATGCCTAACTTGCTTGGTTGCTTTTGAAAATACCACTAGGACATGAGTAATTTTTAAATAGGTAATAAGCAGAGAAATTGCCTTACAGTCTATTTCTATGTTGATATATGACTTAGCCAGGCATTTATATATGCAAAACTTGGTTTTGAAAATGGCTTTAATATCGTACAGCAAGATCCTTAAGAAAAGCATATGATTATATGCAATGCATGAACTAGCAATACACAATGCTTCAAATTTTTGAAGCACTGACTCCTGGAAAGGGGGAAGTGAACATTGGTTTGAATGTGAAGGTTGCTATCCCTAGGTGCACAGGGCCAGAACGTACAAAAATAGCATTCTTAGGAGTGAAGAAATTGAATTTTTACATTTTAAAATTGTATTTCTACACACCAGTACATAAAAGTGGGCCTACTTGCCCATTAGTGATTTTTTTCACCCCAGCCCTCCTTTCATTAGTTACTTTGAAAACTTTAGTTGCCATTTATAGAGTGTGCCATTTACAGTGGGGCTGAAAATGTTTGCTGGAGAAGTGCACTGAAACATTTTATGCTTCAGACTTGAAGGCACCAAGAGTTTTTTGGTTAATTTGTGCTGCCATGTATTGTGCAAAGTAAGGTCATGTCTACACTTGGAGTGCTTTATTGATATAAATGTAACAGTATATTGTAATAGCAAAGCAGTCTTAGCTGTATACAGCTTATGCCTGTAAAACTATGCTTTTACTGGTGTAATTTATTACACATCCCTTTCCCTGCAATAGCGTGAGACAAGCTATGGCGGTCAAAGCACAGTTTTCCTGATATAACTGTGTCTACACTAGGGGCTTTTGTGAGCACAGCTATGTTGATCACAAATTACATCTCATCACATCCCTGACTGACACAGCTATGCCTGTGGAGTCTGTAGTATAGTTATGACCAAAGCAAAAGGTACAAATCAGCAGTTCTGAATTGCCTGAGATGCAGAAAGCCAATCTAATTTTTACTCAAGTTTTTGCTTTTGCAAAGTCTCACTTTCATATACAATGTAAAATGTTGTTATATTGGTAAGTGCTACCTTGAGGAGTAAAAAGTTCAGATTTACAGGCTGGACACAGAAATCTTTCCCCTTTTGCCTACATCTCAGCACCTTTGGTATGGTCTCCACTCAGAAACCATGCTAAAGGGGAAGGGTTAACTCCACCCACTCAGTTTTCTTTTGTGTACTGGTGGCAACCATACCTAGACTCCTGAGCTCAATGAGAAATGGCTGCAGCACTTAAGATGTGAAGATTTATATAATCCCCTTGGAGCCCCTACTCAGAAGTTAAGAAACACTGCATAAGCCATCAGAAAGTTGTCTAGATTATTTAATCGCAATTAATCACACTGTTGAACAATAACAGAATATCATTTATTTAAATGTGTGGATGTTTTCTACATTTTCAAATATATTCATTTCAAACACAACACAATACACGGTGTACAATGCTCACTGTATATTTATTTTGCTTACAAATATTTGCACTGTAGAAAACAAAAGAAATAGTATTTTTAAATTCACCTAATCTCTTTATCATTAAAGTTGAACTTATGAAGACTTCAATAACTCAGACATAGGTTAGGGGTTTGTTATAGAAGTGGATGGGTAGGGTTCTGTGGCCTGCTTTGTGCAGGAGGTCGGACTAGATGATCACATTGGTCCCTTCTGACCCTAGAATCTATGAATGTAGAATTATGTACAAAAAAACCTGCATTCAACAATAGAACAATGTAGAAGTCCAATCAGTCCTACTTCTTGTTCGGCCAATCGCTCAGACAAACTACTTTCTTTACAGTTGCAGGAGATAATTCTGCCTGCTTCTTGTTTACAATGTCACCTGAAAGTGAGAACAGGCATTTGCATGGCACTGTTGTAGCCAGCATCGCAAGATATTTATGTGCCAGATGTACTAAAGATTCATATGTCCCTTCATGCTTCAACCACCGTTCCAGAGGACATGCATCCATTCTGTGAAGGGTTCTATTCGATAACAATCCAAAGCAGTGCGGACCAACATGTTCATTTCATCATCTGAGTCAGATGCCACCAGCAAAAGGTTGATTATTTTTTTTGGTGGTTTGGGTTCTGTAATTTCTGCATTGGAGTGTTGCTCTTTTAGGACTTCTGAAAGCATGCTCCACACCTAATCCCTCTCTGATTTTGGAAGGCACTTAAGATTCTTAAATCTTGGTCGAGTGCTGCACCTAGCTTTAGAAAATTCACATTGGTATCTTCTTTGCATTTTGTCAAATTTACAGTGAAAGTGTTCTTAAAATGAACATGTGCTGTGTCATCCTCCGAGATGGCTATAACATGAAATATATGTCAGAATGCGGGTAAAACATAGCAGGAGACATACAATTCTCCCCCAAGGAGTTTAGTCACCAATTTAAAATACTTTTTTTAACAAGCATCATCAGCATGGAAGCATGTCCTCTGGAACAATGGCCAAGGCATGAAGAGACATATGAATCTTTAGTGCAGGTGACACGTAAATATCTTGCAACGCCAGCTACAATAATGCCATGTGAATGCCTGTTCTCACTTTCAGGTGACATTGAAATTAAGAAGTGGGCAGCAATATCTCCCGCAAATGTAAACAAACTTGTTTCTCTTAGTGATTGGTTGAAGAAGTAGGACTGAGTGAACTTCTAGGCTCTAAAGTTTTACATTGCTTTGTTGAGTGCAGTTATGTAAAAAGCAATAACCTACATTTGTAAGTTGCACTTTCATGATAAAGAGATTGCACTACAGTACTTGTATCAAGAGAACTGAAAAATACTATTTCTTTTATCATTTTACAGCACAAATATTTGTAATAAAAATATAATAAGTGAGAACTGTATACTTTGTATTCTGTGTTGTAACTGAAATTGATATATTTGAAAATGAAGAAAAGCAAAGAAAATATTTAATAAATTTAAATTGGTATATTCTATTAAGTGTGATTATTTTTTTAATTGCGATTAATTTTTGAGTTAATCTTGATTAATCGACAGTCCTAATACACACACACACACACACACACAATCAATTTTCTCTTCCAAATAAAACAAATATACCAAAATACAAGATTCATCATAATACATAAAGTAACAAAAGAGGGTTAGGATAAAGGGAAGGGAAATGTGATATGTGTGTGTTCAGGGTCTACATTAATCATCAACCTCTAAAAAAAAAAATCAATCCAGATTGCTTTGAATTTTTCAGGTATTCCCCTGCTGCCGAATGCCAGTCATTTGTTAGCTGCCAGGTAAGCCATATCACTGAGACAGGCATCAATGTTTGGTGGGAACTGACTCCACCTTATTATCAGGAAACCTCCAGGTATCAGGAATATATCCAAGAACAAAACGTAAGGGGCAGGGCTCCAATTTAGCATCCAAATCTCAAATTAGTCAGATCAGAAATTCCTGATAGAGGGCACTCCAAAAAATATATGAGGCAATGCAGCACCAATGGAGTTTCACTTCCAACAGCGGTCAGCAGTTATGAGGCCCATTACAATTAGATTATGTGGGGACCAGTATATTCAAAAAATGTCTTTTGGTGAATAAGCAATAGTCTCAAGACTTCAGTTGCTTTTTTAACATTAGATACAATTGTATTACATTACAGAGATAGTTGCATATCCAAGTCTCTATTCCAAGCAACTCTCAAATTATCTATCTTTGGCAGAGTTTTTTGCACCAGAAAATGGTTAAAGGATACCACTGGCTGAGAAAATCCAGGAAGTTTCCTCCAAAATAATAAAAATGTTATGGAGGTCCTGGAGCTTCCAATGCATCTAGTCTAATAATTTGCTCTGATATTATTGCCGCTTCAAAAGATTCTAAAGAACCTTTTGCTGTAATTTTTCTAGATGTCAAAAAAGCCTTTGACCACATAGCATGGGACAATCTTTTTGAAGTATTAGCAAAATTTGGATTTGGTAGCCAATTTGTTGCTTAGATTAAGTTTAGATACTCTAACCTGACTTCCATATTTGCATTACAGGGAGGAATAAGGCAGGCCTGCCCTTTTCCCCCTCTTCTCTTTGATTTAGCTTTAAAATCTTTAGACACTGCCATCCAAGCAAATCAACATATTCATGGTATCAGGGGAGGCCAAACGGAACACCAAAATTATGCTCTATATGGATGATGCAGAGATAGTCCACTAAAAAGTTATCTTGGGCATCTTTACTGATTTTCTCTTTAGTTAAACACAGTATTAAAAAACTGCTGAAATTGTTTATTAATATCTGATTGTGTTGTATATGATTTGTAGATATTATAACAAATAGCAGCTATTTATTTCTATTAGACTTTAGCTTAAGTCTTGCCATTTCTCTCACCAAATTCTCAATAGTTTTGTTTGAAACAGAATAAAGGAAACAACGTTTTGGGAGAGAAGTTTGTTTGATTTCATATCTTAGATTGATGTTTTCTTAGTTTCTTTGAGGGAAGAGACAGAAGCACAGTCTGCCCTCAAGGTTTTGATTTCCTTCATAAGGGTATCGATTCTATGTTCTCTCCATTTCTTTTTAAAGGTGACATATGAGATATGGCCTCTGATGAAGGCTTTAAAGGAATCCCAAAACATGGCAGTGATGAAGCAGAGAGCGGAATCATTTTAAAAATATAATAAAATAAGAAGAGTTAACAAATGATGCATCAAACAAAAGAAAGATATTTAATCTCCACATTTTAGTTGGGGGTGTATATCATAGGGGCCTAAACAGCTCACCTAGCATGGTGAGATATAGCAATAGTACCAATGCCACAATCTGTGATAGAATTTATTTAGTCTTGTGACACTAAGAAATAGTCAAATCCTGAATATGTTGAAAGAGTTGCAGAAAGAAAACAAAAACTACAGTCTCTGACTGTAAGATTCCCCTTATCTCCACCCATCTGGTAAGTCTAAATAAGCCACGTACATATGAAGTAGCTGATAAGTATTAGCGCTTTTATGCAGAGATGGGGACGATTTATCAAGGACTGGGTCTAGAGTTTTGTTAAAGTCTCCAGCTATCATCGTTGGCTATCCCTCGATACGAGGATGATGTCTGCTGGGGGAAAAGTCATTGATGAGAGTTAAGATGGCTGATGAGTCCAATCCATGCTCTATAGATTTTTCCACGTGTGTCAGGTGTTGGCTTGGAGAGTGCACAACTGCTGACGGAGAGGCTGTACACTCTTCTTCCTCTGCCATTTCTCAGCTTCTTGAACAAGATGATTCTCTTCAGAATGGGTTGAGGCTTGATGTGTGATGCAATGCCACTGAAGTCTATTGCCAGCCAGCTCTTCCCAGTTCATGGGGTCAATGCCAATTCTTAAGATATACTTCAGGGTGTCCTTGTAGCTTTTCCTCTGTCTCCCATGGGTCCTCTTACCATGACTAAGTTGAGAAGAGAGGACTTGCTTCAGAAGACGAGCATCAGCCATCGCCACGTAATGACCAGCCCAGTGAAGTTGATGTTTTATAATCTTTACCTCAACTCTGGTAGTGTTAGCTGCAGAGAGAACACTGGCATTGGTGTGGTAATTTTACCATCTGATATGACAACACTGTTGGTACCACTCCAGACGCTTAAGATGGCTTTGGTATATCATCCATGTCACGTCTTCATAAAAAAGAATGAGATTGACTAGTGTATTACAGACCAGAATCTTCGTTTCCATCTGCAGATTTCTGTCACTAAAGACATGATGAAGCAACTTTCCAAAGGATGTGCTGGCACAACAGATCCTATATTTGATCTCCACATCAAGATTGGCTATTTGGGACAGTTGGCTCTCAAGGTAAGGGAAATCTCAACATTTTCCAGGAGTTCACCACTGATGACAATTTGTGAGAGAATGGGGGCAGTTTGTGCTGGGACAAGCTGGTGGAACACCTTAGTCTTCACAATATTGAGGGAAAGTTCCAGGCTATGATTGGCATCCACAACAAGATCTAGGGTGGACTGCAAGTCAGACTCGGTGTGTGCAAGGATAGCACAGCCAGCATACTGAAGGTAGGTAATAACAGTCCCGGTGGCAATTTTAGAATGAAGATGCTGCAGGTTTAAGAGCTGGCCATCCATGCGATACTCAATCCCAGTTCCAGAAGAAAGGCGATCACAAATAAGAATCAAGATCACGGCAAGATAGATGGAAAAAAGGTTTTGGGCAATAGCACAGTCCTGCTTAACACCAGCATGGATGGTGAATGGGTCTGTCTCCAATTCATTACAGAGGATGGTGGCGGTCAACCCATCATGAAGCAGCCTGTGAACTCAAATGAACTTTGATGAACATGTGAACCTAAACAGCACCTTCCATAAAGCTTCACAATTGATGGAATCAAAGGCCTTAGATAGGTCAATAAAAAGCCATAAACAATGGCTGGTACTGTTCTCTACAATTCTCTTGGAGCTGTTGTGCAACAAAAATCACATCGCTGATGCCCTGAGATGTTCTGAAAACACATTAGGATTTCAGAAGCATGTCTTTGGCAAGAGGGAGGAGATGGTTCAAAAGGATGTGAGCATATAACAACTCCAGCTATAACAGGCTGATAGCCCATGTCATTTATACCTGGCCTGCAAAGTTGATTATCAATTGCCAATTTCAGCCTTGAGGACAGTAAATCTGCCTTCACTGTCAAACTCTGCGCTCAAAATATTAACATTCAGTTTTTTTATGTATTAGTATAGCAACACATTTTGCTTTAGAATTAAAGTAACTAGAAATTGAGAGGCCTACCCAATCTCTATTCAGTTTAGAAGCTTCAAGTTCTGTCAGGTGAATAGGAATGTCAATATTCTTTATTTTTTAAGCACCGGGTATATTTTTTTCTTTTAATAGGGTTATTAAAGCCCTTTATATTCCAGGAGACATTTAATTATCAGAGCCATCATTAATACATAATGGAGAACATACGCTTAGTGAACAAGTGAGAAATTGCAAATTTTCCTGAGCAGCATACAGTTCTTGCATATCTAAGCAGCAAAAGTTATCATCCAGATATAGGGTGTCACATCCTGCTATATATTCTACAGAAGTGGGAAAGGAATTCTCAGCATGGAAGGGAAAGAGGAGAAGGGCAGAAAGAGGAATTAAATACATGAAAACACAAAAAAAAAAACAGAAAAGATAGTGGAGCGAGAAATACACAGTAGCAGCACACAATCAAAAAGAAGAATCTATTTAAACAATCCAAAAAACCACTTGACATTCAGGAGGCATCGCCGGATTCGTTGAAACTTGTACACTCTCTCAGCCTCTGGGACCCCAAACACCACAACTACAGTAATCACCTATTACCAACAGAATTGTGAGGATGCACCATCTAATGAAGCAGTGATTTTAAAAATATAATTACTAATCAGATGATTGATTTTATATATTGAAGCTCCTTTCCCAATAGGAAGTAAATTGATAACCCTTTAACTGCAATATGAGAGAGAAAAAAAAGAAAAGGAACTAATGTCAATATCGATATCAGCTAATGCCTATCCACTTTAGATGAGCCATATCAGATCTCAGAGAGCAAAACCAATTCCATATGGTCAGCTCACTCCAAACACATCTCCTTTTACAAGGGAGGACGTGGCAGATTTGAGAGGTATTTTTCTGCCTCCTGAGGGGAACTGAATGATACTATCTTGTCACCATTCTTAGTATGGAGTGTTTAATAAGATACTTCAAGTCCATCTTCCTGGGCAATTGTTTTGCTTGGTTAACAGCTGCCCTCCTTGCACCCACATCACAAGCATAATCTTGAAAGAGCAGTATTTTAATTTCTGGTTCTTGCCATAATAGCTCCTTCTCCACTCCCAACCCATCTGGATTTCTGCAATATAAGCTCTTTAGTGGTAAGACGATTTGATGAACTTCACAATCAATGTTCTAGGCCAACCGGCTTGGGGCCCACTCTATATCAAAACAAAAATCTACAAGCAGATTGAACAACTTAGCAGTTTAGAGACAAATTCAAAAGAGAAAGTTACTCACCTTGCAGTAACTGAGGTTCTTCGAGATGTGTCCCCCTGTGGGTGCTCCACTCTACGTGACGGTGCGTCCCGGCGCTGTCGATGGGAGATTTTCGGTAGCAGTGCCTGGTTGGGGCGCACGCACCCAGAGGGTCTCTCTCGTCTAGTTGGAATCTTCCTGAGTGCGCGCGCCCCACACTCTCCTCAGTTCCTTCTCTACCGTGGAGCATCATACTAGTACTCCAAAGTAGAGGGGAGGAGGGCGGGGAATGGAGCACCCACAGGGACACACATCTTGAAGAACCTCAGTTACTGCAAGGTGAGTAACTTTCTCTTCTTCTTTAAGTGCTGTCCCTGTGGGTGCTCCACTCTAGGTGAATGTGTAGCAGTACCCACTATGGTTGGTGGGACTTTGGAGATGCAGCAGTGAGTACTGTAGATAGTACTGTAGGGTCTACTATGGTGTCTGCCGTGGTGTCTTGCGTGAGAGCATAGCGTTTTGCAAACTTGTGTTCAGATGACCCCATAGCCGCTTTGCAGATGTCAGGAATGGGAACATTGTGCAGGAAGGCAACGGATGTCAACATGACTCAAGTGGAATGAGTTCTAATGCCTTCAGGCGGTTGAAGATTTTGCGCATGGTAACAGAATTTGATGCAGTCAGAGATCCACTTGGATAGACGTTTAGAGATATCCGCACCTTTCGGTAATGGAAACAAAGAGTCGTGGGGACTTACGAAATGGTTTGGTCCTGTTTAAATAAAAGGCGATTGCTCGCCTGACATCGAGAATATACAGGGTTGCCTGTTGTGGAGTCTTGTGAGGTTTGAGATAGAAAGTAGGTAAGTATATAGGTTGGTTGAGGTGGAAGGTCGATACCACCTTAGGAAGAAATTTAGGATGTGGTCTCAAAGTGACTTTGTCTTTGGAAAAGATTGTGAAGGGAGGGTGGGCCATCAGGGTGCTCATTTCACCAACTCTCTCTGCTGATGTTATGGCAACTAAGAAAGCCACCTTCATGGACATACGAAGATGAGAGGAGGTAGCCAAGGCCTCAAATGGAGGTTTCATGAGAGCATGAAGAAGAAGGTTAAGATTCCATGCAGCCGCTGTTGGGTAAATTTCAGGGTGGAGATTTTGCAGGCCCGTGAGAAAGCATTTTATGGTGGAGTGGATAAAGAATGAATAACTGTCTAATAGGTCATGGAAGGTGGTAAGCGCCGCCAGGTGCACTTTGATGGAGCTGAGCGAAAGTCCTTCCTGTTTTAGTTTCAGGAGGTAGTCTAGAATGTTAGGGAGGGTCACATTATTGAGTGCTAAGTGATTACGTGAGCACCAGGGGGCGAAACGCTTCCACTTCTCCAGGTAGGTTTTACGAGTGGAGTCTTTCCTACTGTGCAGGAGGAAATATTGGACTTGCTTGGAACAGGCCAGTCCATGGGTTTGGAACCATGAAGGAACCAGGCTGTGAGGTGGAGCTTTTGGAGCTGGGGTGAAGAACCCGTCCGTTGTCCTGGGAAACGTGGTCTGGCCTGTTGGGGAGAGCCCGTGGGTGACGGGAGGATATGCAGAGTAGGTACGGATACCACATCTGTCTTGGCTAAGCCGGGGCAATAAGGATGACCCAGGCCTTGCTGTCCGCAATCTTCCAAAGAACCCTGTGTAACAGAGGGATTGGTGGAAGGCGTACAGGAAGGAGTTGTTCCATGGGATGAGGAATGCATCTTCTAGGGATGCAGTCCCGCTCTGGAGTAAAATGGAACATTTTCAATTCTAGGTCGTGGCTAAGAGATCTATTGACGAGCTGCCCCAGAGGGAGAAGAGCTGTTGGAGTACTGCGGGGTGCAGTTCCCATTCGTGTTGTGTCAGGAAGTGCCTGCTGAGTGCCTCGGCAGTAGTGTTGTGGCAGCCTGGTAGGTAGGAAGAGATGATTTGTATTCAATGTCATATGCACCAATTCCATAGTTGAATGGCTTCCATGCAAAGGGAATGTGATCGGGCTCCCTCTTGTCTGTTTATGTAGTACATGCATGCTATGTTGTCTTTTAAGGCCCAAAGAGATTTGTTCTTTCTGAGGGGAAGAAAGTGAAGGCATGCTCACCTCACTGCTCTGAGCTCTAAGAGATTTATGTGTAGGTGCGTCTCTGATGCGGACCACCGACCTTGTGCCCTGTGCTGCCCTAAGTGCGCTCCCCAACCGATTAGGGAAGCGTCCGTGGTGAGCATGAGTGCTGGGGAACCTTGCTGGAAGGAAACCCCTGTGCAGAGGTTTTCTGGACTTGTTTACCAATGCTGGGAAGCTATAACATTGGGAGGAGGAGTTAGCAGCATCCCTAAGGTGTGTCTGTTGGGTTTGAAATTGGAATTGAGCCAGCCCTGGAGACATCTCATGTGTAGCCTGGCATGGTGAACCACGAAGGCGGTGGCTGCCATCTGACCAAGGAGCTGTAGGCAAAGTCTTGCCTGTGTCCTGGGACGAATAGAGAACGTGCTTTTGAGCTGCATGATAGTGAGGAATCTGTGATATGGGAGCGAGGCCCTGCTCTGGATTGAGTTGAGATGAGCTCCGATGAACTCGATCTGTTGTTTAGGTGTCAGAGTGGATTTTTGGATGTTTATTTGGAGGCCTAGCCTGTGAAAGAGGGAGATGGCGAAACGGGTAGCTTGAAGTGTCTCGCCATAGGAGTTGCCCTTGATAAGGCAATCGTCCAGATACGGGAACAGCGTGGCCCAGTGTTTGCAGAGGTGAGCCACGACCACGGCTAGAGTCTTGGAAAAAAAACTCTCGGTGCTATGGTGGGTCCGAAAGGAAGAACTCTGTATTGAAAATGGTCATGACCGATTGTGAATTGTAGGAAGCGTCTGTGAGCTAGATGAATTGATATATGAAAGTAAGCATGCTGTAGGTCGAGGGCTTTGAACCAGTTCCCTTGATCCAGTGCAGGTATTATTGTGCCCAGTGTGACCATCTTGAATCTTTGTATCCTCATGAATTTGTTCAGTCGGCGTAGATCTAGTATAGGCCTCCATCCTCCAGTCTTTTTCTGAGTTAGAAAGTAATGGGAGTAGAAACCTGTCCCTTGATTTTGCGTCAGCACAGTTTCCACTGCACCTAGTTGTAGAAGATGCACCACTTCTGTGCAAAGTAAGTGGTCATGAGAAGGGTCCCTGAAGAGGGGCAGGGAAAGGTAGGAGGGTAGGAGAAAGTTTGTCCTTATCAAAAGGGAGATCCTCCACTTTGGTCTGCAGTTCTTTGGGGATGCCAGATGCAGAGAGCCATGAGGATCTGCGCATAACCACAGCAGTTGCAGTTGTACAGGCTGCTGTGTCTAGAGATGCCTGTAGGGCTGTTCTGGAAATCAGCTGGCCCTCAGTCAGGATTGATTTGAAGTCTGCTCTCATATCCTCTGGAATGTAGGAGGCAAATTCAAAAGTTTAGTGTAATTATCAAAGTCGTAACTGGCGAGGAGAGCAGAACAGTTTGCAATTCTGAATTGTAGTGTGGAGGACATATAAACCTTGCGGCCCAAGACATCAAGGCATCTAAGGTCCTTGTCTTGTGGGGTAGGTCGATATTGTGACTGTTTCGTAGTCTGTGCAACTGCATCCATGACAAGGGAGTTCGGTGGTGGATGAAAAAATAGGAAGTCAGCGTCCTTAGCAGGGACATAGTATCTACGTTCGGCCTTTTTGCAAGTTGGTACTAAAGATGCTGGGGTTTGCCAGAGAGTGTCAGCCGGCTCCAGGAGTGCTTTGTTTATAGGAAGCGCAATTTTTGAGGGTGCAGACGGTTGAAGGATTCTGAAGAGTCTGTGTTGCATCTCCTGGCCCTTTTGAAAGCGGATATCTTGACTGAGTGCCACCCTCCTGAAAAGTTCTTGAAATTGTTTACAGTCGTCCACGGCCCGTGGAGGCGGAGGGAGGAGGGCTCCTTCCAGGGCTAATGGAGAGTTAAGGATATGGCGTAACTTGCATACTCAGGAGGGGGTTCAAGCACATTAGAAGTGGACAGAGCAGGAGACTGATGCACAGAAGGAGGATGACTAGTAGGAGGATGTTGCCAAGGGTACCACTGAAGCCAAGGCATAGGGTAGGAGAACCCAGGTGTCACCCATGGGGGGGCGAAGTAGGGAAGCTGGGGCTGGTGGGCTTGAGCCGTGACCTGAGGTGGCAGAGGTGCCTGTGGAGGAGAAGCAGGAGGGGAGAACTCTGCTTGTTGCTGTAAATCAAGTTCACCATCAGTGAAAGCCAGTTCAGGTGGAAACAGCGACGGTTCAAAAAATTATCCCTGTGTACGCAGGAGCGGAGAGTGAGGCTAAGGTGGCACTGAAAGGTCACATTGAGTGAGAAACTGTTGCTCCCACTCCCTGGGCTGAGCTGAACCTGCTCTCTGCTCTAGCTCATTAGCAGGAGAAAGTGCAAGTGACAGTAGTGCTGCAGACTGCTTGGTGGTGCCCTGCAGGGGGTCTGCTACTGCTGCCTGGGTGGAAGATGGCACCGAGGCTAACGTTCTTCTCCGTGCAGGGGAGGATTGCGCTGGTGGCATCATGGCCATTTTTGGTGACGAGGAGAGGCGTGCTGCAGGTACCACGGCCGTTTGCGGTGCCCAGGAGGCACGTGCCGTCGCCTGGGCACTGCGGCCGTTTGCAGTGCCGAGGGGACCAGAGCCACAAGGACCTTCCTGACACAGGAGGTCGGGTCCCTGCCTCTGCGCTCTGTCAGAGCTGTGGCTGAGGCATTAGAAAAGCTGAGGCACCTGCCTTTGGTGCTGTCAGCACAGAGGGTAGGGATCTCGCAGGAGACCCCCTACCCTTGTTAAAGTCTCTCCTGTGAGACTGTTCTTCTTGCCTCTGCTCCAGGGAGGGTGAAGCAACGCTGCCCACTGGTTCTGATCTGGCTTGGGCGCATGTGGGAGTGGGTTTGACCTTTCTCGTCTCTGAAAGCGGCTGTAAGGATTTTTCCATCATCAGCATTTTGAGCCGCAGATCCCTGTCACGACGAGCTCTTGACTTGAGGCTCATGCAAGGGAGGCACTTCACAGGGATGTGGGTGTCCCCGAGGCACTTCACACAGTATGAGTGCCCATCTGTCCGTGGCATGAATTCCTGACAGGAAATATGCCTTTTGAATCCTGAAGCTCCTGGCATTATGAATTAGAGATGGCTGAGGAGAGTGTCTCAACGGGAGACAAGCCTGAGGGATTTTTTTTTTCCTTCAAACTAAGTAACTAACTCTGTAACTACACTAAAGGAAGGGAAACAACTGGGATGTAACTAATAATTATTTCTATGTTCTTTGTTACTGTTTCCTATAGAGACCAGGGAAGAGAAGGTAGCACTGCCCCGAGTCTCGTCTTCAGCCGAGGACGGTTGAGAAGGAACTGAGGAGGGTGTGGGGCGCATGCACTCAGGAAGATTCCAACTAGATGGGAGATACCATCTGGGTGCACGTGCCCCAACCAGGCACTGCTACCGAAAATCTCCCATCGACAGCGCCAGGACGCGCCGTCACCTAGAGTGGAGCACCCACAGGGACAGCACTCGAAGAAGATTTACCTTTCTCTATTCACACAGGGACGCCCAATTCTAATGTTACATCATCTAGATCAGGGTGTCTCAAACTTCATTATACTGCAACCTCCTTCTGACAACAAAAAACTTACTTTATTGACTCCAGGAGTGGGAACAGAAGCCTGAGCTCACCATCTTAGGCAGGGGGCCAAAGCCGAAGCTTGAGCCTCACTGCCCTGGGACAAAGCCGAAGCTGATGCCCTTCGGCTTGGACCTTAGGTGGTGGGACTTGGGCCCCGGGTGGTGGGGCTCAGACTTTGGCACCGGGCCCCTGCAAGTCTAAGCCAGCCCTGGCGACCCCATTAAAATGGGCTCACAACCCACTTTGGAGTCCCGACCCACAGTTGGAGAATCGCTGATTTAGATCAATTAGCTTGGTCTTTTTATATCTTGGTTTTGATATCATTACAGTTCCACATAAACTGTAACCTGTTCCCTTTGAGATCATCTTCCACTTTAGAAATTCTGTGTTCAGCTTCACCCATCTGTCTGGATAGAGCTTGTAGTATACTCTAAATCTCAGTCATGGTGATCTGTAGAATGTAGAATGTACATTTAATGTTAACAGTGTTTGCAGCCACCTGTTGTAGTACAGCCATCAGTTGCATTCCCATCAGGCTCAGGCACCATTTTCAGGAGGGTGGGGAAGGCAGATCTCCTCTGTTTTTTCAGTGCTTTCAGAGTCAAAGAGGAAGACGCAGAGCTAGAGAGTATCTTGGGGGTTTCAGTAGCTGAGCACAATATTTCTCAGGGTTGGATGGTAAATTTTAGGGGACAATGTTTGGGGATTTCCAATGGCCTGCATCAGAGTTCAAGCAACCTACATCCAACTTGGTTGCAACCCTGGTGTCCCAAGTTGTTTAGTTTCTTCAGAAAGTAGCGTATAAACAGAATGTACCAGTATCAATTTGTATCTCAAGAAGCTGAATTATGAAAGCAATGAATAATCTAGTTTAAGAATTATACTTCTAATTGCTACTAGAACAAACAGTAAGAACAGAATGCATACACCAGAAACATGAAAATGCTAAGCATCTGCCTTGTTTAAGTGACAACATGAACGTCCTCAGGTTCTGTAATGACTACATGAAATAGCAGGAGAGTTTATAAACATAGCTCACGGATTTAACTAATTACTATTACAGAGACCTTTTCAAGTCAGGCAAACAACATTTAATGTCAGTGCAGGAAATATGACCACCATCTATTTTAGAGCAATGTTAGTTTCAGTTATACTTCATATGGCAACCAAGAAACTACACGGGCCATGCCAGTTTAATCAAATTATAATAATCAGTGCCACAAACTAGTACGCAATCAGAAAGACAAAGCTATCATTTTGTCTAATATCACAGCAGCACCTACGTCCTGTGAAATAATATAAAAATATCCTATACTAATCCCAACAACAATACAAAAGTTAGTATAAACAATTTATAGCCAAAACGTGCTATTACGGCTCAACTCTGGGTTTATTTTTCCCAATAGAATAATTTACTTTAGCAGTAAACAAACAGTGAAACACACATTTCTCCCCTTGGTTAGTGTCACTATGATCCCCACAAAAGGCAAGAAGAATGCAAAACCCAACTGTCTCAGTTTTAATTCTTCTCTGTTCAGTTCCTTAGGTCACCTCTCATAACTTGGTTTTAGAGCTAATCCTCAATAAACATTTTATAAAGCAAGAGAAGCAGAAATAAACTCCTTAGAGGAATCAAAGACACTATCAATCCACTATGACATCTTCATCATATTAAGACTGTGAAGATCTAGAAGGAAACAAAAAGGATGTCACATTCCATAATTAGATGAAGATGGCACATGGGTCACAGAAGCATGAAGAGCATTCAATCAGACTTTTTAGATTTATTCTTCTGATGAATACATACATATGACTGTTTTGGATCCATTTAAAAAGATCTTTCTTTTGCAAAACCCTAAATGAATAGGAGCAGATGAGAGAAGCACTGACGGGAGAGATCACATAGGCAATTTAAAGAGCAAAAACCCCACATCTTCCTATTTCTAATACAAATATAAATAATTGGTACAACATTTATATAAACATAACTGATTTTTCAATATTCTGGCACAATTATACAAGTCTCAATTCTAACATACTAGATGCCTTCATAACTCGTTCTACATCATTACTGAAAATTCTTTTGCCTATTCCTATCAGCAAGAAGTGGTATACTAGACCAGATCACAGGTCCATCCAGTCAACTATCCTATCTCTAAATGGGACAGAGGAAGGGGAAGGAAACCTCACAGATTAGTGGTTGGCCTTTAGTAGGAATATTTAGATTTCTAAAATATTTATTTATGCTGACTAATGTACCTGTGGATGTTCTCATCTTACATTTTTGATACCTTCTTGGCCTCAGTAATATCTTGTTGGAATGAGCATTATACATTAACTCATTTATAAGCATAAATGAGTTGTATTCAAAATGACACTCAAAATCCATAGTTTTATCCTGCTTGTGAAGTTACCATCAGGAAAGTTTGATAAGATTTGACGTTATCCATCATAAAAATATTGTATCATATGTGGCAGAGCTCTGACCTTGCTCTCGTGGGTCCTGAACTTCTAGGCGGTTTATGCTAGCCTCAGTGGCTCGCTGTGACCCTCCACGTAGCCCTGCTCTCTCTAGGGCCATGGTTACAGTCTACTGAGCCCTCTTCACCATAGGCCAACAAAGAGGTTGGTGAAAGAACTCGCACAGTCTCTGTTGTCCCTGGGAGCTTATTTCAGAACAGTTTAGCCTCCTGTCCTGACAGGGGCCTGACTTCCCCTCCCAGAAGATGTTCCTGTAGTGGTGGGTTGGGGAGAACCCGGGCCTGCCCTCTACTCCAGGTTCCGGCCCAGGGACCCTAATGGTAGCAGCTGTTGGCAGCCAATCTTTCACTGCCAGAGTTGCTACATTTCCCTGGGCCACTTCCCCACAGCTCTCCTACTTCTCCTTTCTTCACCCTTACTTTACAGCTCCCTTAATGATGGTCTGAGGGTGTCTTCATTAACCAGTCCTTCAGCTGCACTTCCTCTCCTCTGGCTCCCCTCTGCCTGACTGGAGTGAGCCCTTTTTATAGTATCAGCAGGGCCTTAATTAGATTCAGGTGGTCACATTAACTTAATGGCCTCACCTGACTCTTTTCAGGTTAATTAGAGTCAGGTGTTCTCATTAGCCTGGAGCAGCCTCTGCTCTGGTCAGTCAGGGAACAGAAAACTGTTAATCCAGTGGCCAGTGTATCTGCCTTCTGCTATTCTGTTGTACCCAACTGGCCTGGGTCTATCACACACATTATCTCACTTTCTATTACATTTCACAGAGATATTTGTGTGGTACTGTGAATATATAGGCCATTCTAGCCAGCTACATACATTCAGCCTCCTGTTAGGTTGAGCAACATAGCCAACCATAATATAGCAGACTGCAGTCAAAGGGGACTACGTGTCAAGGACAAAAGGAAATCTCCAGCTTTTATTAAAACAGCCATGGGATTTTTGTGCTAAGATTTCTCAATCACCTAAAGAAATTGTGAACTAAGCATCCAAATCCTCTAGGCAGCTTTGAAAATCTCAGTGTTAATGTTCTCGCAGAGCAGACAGATCCTCGGGTTTGTCAGGTTTCATCTAAAATACCCATACACAATTAATTGCACGGAATTCCATTTATCTGCCAAATTTATCTTACCAAGATTTGAAATTGTAGTTCCCAGAAGTATTTCCTTAGAGAGCAATTCTCTCAATATTTCAAATACAAGAATTAGACCACCAGATTCTCCCATTTTAGGGTAAGGGTCCAGGTACAAAAACAAGTCACCCTCCTCTCCCCACCACCATTTCCTGTGAATCTAGCATAGTCTTAACAAGACTAATTTTCTTACTGTTCAAAGTAACATAAAATATAGTATTGTCCAAGCCACACAATCATGATTTATAATTCGCACTATTCATTCTAGACTCTTGTTTTAAGTGATTAATAACTTCCTTTCCTAAATATGATCTTTGGTAGTGTCATTTTCATGGTAATTCTAATTAAAAATTAAGCTCTTCAAGAATGCAGTCCGGATTTCCATTAACTAAAAATCTTATCCTGTAAATCCTTTCTGAATTACACAAATGGGAAGCCACCAATCCAACTGAAATGTGCAAGTTGTTTTCTGTTGCTCGTGAAGAGCATTATACTTGTGATTGAGTTTGCTCATTTTCACAAGTATTAAAAAGAGACAAACTAAATTGTATTGCTGGATTTTATTTATTTGCTACTGCTGTTACAGGAAACATAAATGTCACTGCACAAGCAATTTTGTTTTAATCCAGCAAAGTCACTTTAGTATAAGACAGCCAATTTTGACTATTTTTTCCAACGAAGAGAAACTCAATTTGTAAGATTACCAAACCAGAACTTAAAAAAATATATCTTAATGAACCTCAATAATTAAAGGATAATTTTCCTTTACCATACATGACAGATTCCTTTACCAGATTGTCAAGTGTCAGAGGGGTAGCCATGTTAGTCTGGATCTGTAAAAGCAGCATCCGACAAAGTGGGTATTCACCCACGAAAGCTCATGCTCCAATATGTCTGTTAGTCAATAAGGTGCCACAGGACTCTTTGTTGCTTTACCAGATTCTTAGCCACCATTAGGGAAAACCATTATAAAGTCAGTATTTTTTATCTGACTGACTAAATCAAATATGTAAAAATTTGGTTTAAAAATATGATAGAACATCAACACAGTTCATAGATTTGCCAATAGAGTAGAAAGATTTTACATCTTTAGTAATATTTTACATAACTAGATATAAATCAAACTACAACAAATAAAAAATTAAACACTCTGTTAGACATTAAAGGCAATCGTGAGCAATTCACCTAATTTCCTTGGTGTGAATAAGTGCAAATTGCCTCGGAGTTTTATTGTAAAAGAAAAACTGCTAGTAATACTAAGTTAAGTCTTTAATCAAAGAAGTCAAGAATATATAAATGTATAAAATGTGCTAAAATACTTACACAGAATTCTTTCCTTTATTTCCACAATATGCATTTTTAAGATCAACAGTATTTAAATTAGCAACTGAATTATGTGCTCTTTAAAAAAATAAATTAAAGTAATTATTGTCAACAGTGGCTAGTAAAATGTTTCTAATCAAATTATTGGTATAGTTGCTCCTAAACCAGGTGTATTAAGAAGTCAATAGTTACCAGCCAGCCAACAGCAATTTTCAGTGAACCTTACAATTTTACGATTGTTTTCCTAGCTGTATAATACTTAGGACCCTACCAAATTCATGGCCATGAAAAATGCGTTACAGACGGTGAAATCTGTTTTCCCCCCTTTAAATCTTGTCTTTTGTGTGCTTTTACCACATACTATACAGATTTCATGGGGGGGAGACCTGCATTTCACTAATTGGGTGTCCTGACCCCAAAAGGAGTTTCGGGGGGGGGGGGTCGCAATGTTCTTTTTGGGAGAAGGGTCATGGTATTGCTACCCTTACTTGTGCGCTGCCTTCAGGGCCGGGCAGCTGGAGTGTGGCAGCTGTTGGCTAAGTGCCCAGCTCTGAAGGCAGCATCCTGCCAGCAACAGCACAGAAGTAAAGGCAGCAGTACTGCAACACCCTCTACAATAACCTTGCAAACCCCCTCCGCCATAAAACTCCTTTTTGAATCAGGATCCCTACAACTACAACACCATGAAATTTCAGATTTAAATAGCTAAAATCATGAAATTTATGATTTTTAATTTTACCAAAATGGACTGTGAATTTGGTACAGCCCTAATAGTACTGTATAATTGCATTTCTAATGAGGTCTAATTTGAATCCTGTAAACAGCAGGTAAGGAAATTATTTTCCAGTAACTGGAGTTATCTTAAGGTACTATCCTCAGAGGAATAATACTGAGAAAATGTGTCCTAATAAGTAGGGCATAGGGAGTCAGCTAATCACTTCCAGAGTTCCAATATCCTCTGCAGCAACATCAAAGTAGATAAAGTGTGTCATGGAGGAGGGGTAAAGAAGAGAGAGAAAAAGAAATACTACACAAGCACCATCAAAACCTCAGATTTCCTTTTGACCCAAAATACTGTGTTCGACAAGGAACAATACCTAGTTTCTACAAAAGGAGGGCAAGAAATAGCATAGCTGCAGTATTTACTGCATTTGTGAAAGATCAAATTGAGATCTGATTTCCCTAATCTCAAATAAGCCAGCTCACAGACTGCCTAGTTTTGAGACCTGCTGAACTGGAGGGATGTCTCAGTACAAAAAGGCACTGCAAAATGGACACTGTGCAGTCCCTTTACCAAACAGATTTCTATCACTTAAGGAGTTAAACTGTTAGCTCAACAGCCTAACGCCTGCATTATGCTACCACATGATATATTAGAATCTGGAGTTAAAGAACAACAACTGCTCCAAAGTCTCTTGTACATCCAATAGCCTGTATTATTATGTGAAGGAACCTTGACCACTTCCAGTCAGGCTTCAGAACAGTGTAAGCACAGGCGGCTCCAGGCACCAGCGCACCAAGCGCGTGCCTGAGTGGCAAGCCACGGAGGGTGGCCTGCCGGTCACCATGAGGGCGGCAGTCAGAATGCCTTCGGCAACATGCCTGTGGGAGGTCTGCTGGTCTCGTGGCTTTGGTGATAATTCAGTGGCAGGTACGCCGAAGGTGCGAGACCGGCGGACCTCCCCGCCCGCAGGTATGCTGCCAAAAGCCGCCTGACTGCTGTGCTTGGGGCAACAAAATACATAGAAAGAACAGGAGTACTTGTGGCACCTTAGAGACTAATTTGTTTGAGCATAAGCTTTCATGGGCTACAGCCCACTTCATCAGATGCATGCAGTGGAAAATACAGTAGGAACACACACACACACACACACACACACACACACACACACACAATGAAACAATGGGTGTTTTGTGACTAAAAGTCACAATATTACAACAAAAAAAACTTTAAAAGCAGACTCCAACAAGAGACTGCTGAATTGGAATTAATCTGCAAAATGGATACCATCAAACTGGTCTTAAATAGAGACTGAGAGTGGATGGGTCATTACACAAAGTAAAACTATTTCCTCATGTTTGTTCCCTGCCCGCCCCACACACACACTGTTCCTCACAACTTCTTGTCAACTGCTGCAAATGGACCATTTTGATTACCACTACAGAAAGTTTCTCTCTCCTCTGATGAAGTGGGCTGTAGCCCACAAATCAAATAAATTTGTTAGTCTCTAAGGTGCTACACGTACTCCTGTTCTTTCTGCGGATACAGACTAACACGTCTGCTACTCTGAAAATACACAGAGCCGCCCCTGAGTGTAAGTCAGCAGTTTTTACCTGACTGGCTAAAAAAAGTATGCAAAAATTTTGTTTAAAAATATGACAGAGCATTAATGCAGTTCATTTGCTAGAGTGAGTTTGTGTAGTTTAATATAGAGAAAATGTTGATTAAAGAATTAGATTAAAGTTTGATCTAGGTTGGACAACTGAATACCTTCTACTGTCTAGCATTCACGCCAGGAAGACACTCAACTGGATCAATAATGTCCTACTGCAAAGAGAGAAAAGGTTATTGGTACAAGGATTCCTTACAGAGACTGTTCGGATTCTAAATTGCAATCATATAAAAAGATAATTGTAGAAAACCACATTCTCCTTTAATACCTATAGCAACATTTTTTTTTTAATGCCAGGGTAATCAGTATACAAACATCCTTGTACTAAACTAAGTGACTGAAACAATATGTTTATCAAATACTTATACACATCCTAGAAAAAAATTTGAACGAGAATTTTGCAAAACTCCAAAGAGAACACTTCAAAGATTTAGCTTAATACAGCTTAATTGTTATTTCTAATAAGAGAATCATGTTAAGAGACACTCACAAACATTCAAAAACTACAAGCAGCATCTGGCTGAACAGGTGCTGTAATGCCAGTACTTGTAAATTGTTGATCACAATAAATGTCATGGGATTTCTTTTCATTAAACTTAACAATTTTACTTTATTTATTTTTTACCAAGCATAAGAAGAAATATTGGGTATTTTACAGAAAATAAAAAACTTTACACAGTAAAGAAACTAGTTTACATGCCAACGACATCATCTCAGAAATAGTTTTTTTGCTATAATTATCTTAGCAGTCTGGAAAGCTTTTTTACTATTTGCCTAATTGGACTACAATAAAGATTCTAGAGTGAGGCATATATCAGAAGTACTGCACTGATAAAACAAAGTAACTTACTTCTGC
This sequence comes from Gopherus evgoodei, assembly GCF_007399415.2. NCBI lineage: Eukaryota > Metazoa > Chordata > Testudines > Testudinidae > Gopherus > Gopherus evgoodei. Next base: position 325,479,822 of record NC_044322.1, read on the forward strand.
CAGTTTCCTCATACAGAGAATGAGAATAATACACACTCTTTCATTGGTGCATGTGTGTGATCGGTGTTCATATAGCATTTTGAAAATGTTTGCGCTGTTATTTATTGCAGGGTGATGATGATAATTAAAAGTGACCAAGCATTATTGTTTGACAGGGCCCTTTTCAAATACATATAGCTCAAACAACTGTTGTGCTAAAATTTTCCATGTTCTCAGCCCAAGACAAAACCTTTCTTGGGAATTTGAGCAAAAACTGTTTATGCAGTGTTTTTGTAGCCATGTTGGTCCCAGGATTATAGAGAAAAGGTGAATGAGATAATCTCTTTTAGGTTCAAGCTCTGTGTAGCTTGAAAGCTCGTTTCTCTCACCAACAGAAGTTGGTCTAATAAAATATATTACCTAACCCACCTCATCCAATAAAAGAGTAGAAATCCACCACACAATTTTGCAACCTTTTTTTGAAAAGCAACTACTCTGTATAAGGTAGAATCCTGAAACTGAATAGGGACTTAGTGCCTAAATAGTTAATTTTCTTTTAATTTACTTTGTACATATATTAGATTTTTATATATATATATAAGAATGGGATGGGAGGGGTGAGGTTTAAACACACTATCCCTTAATGGACTTTGTGCACGTGTCCATATTTCATTGAATATATGTATACGATATATCTTAATATATTGGTTCTGTGTATGTTTTGCAAACAAGTTTTATGGAGTTTCCTCCAGGAAAAAAATTTTGGAGCTACTTCTATGGCTCCCATTATCTAATGATACCAAGATCTCTTTTTACAGCAGTTTTCCACAATAGAAAAGGGCAAGATGGATTGGGTTATGCCATGCCAAAAGGAAGAAATAAATTTGCATAACGATCTCCAGGACCTAGCAGTCTAAGGCCTTGTCTACACTGCCACTTTACAGCACTGCAACTTTCTCGCTCAGGGGTGTGAAAAAACACCCCCGTATGCTGCAAGTTTCAGTGCTGTAAAGTGGCAGTGTGGACAGTGCACCAGTGCTGGGAGCTGGAGAAAGTTTATGTTAAAAAATCAAAAACCACAGTCCTTCAATTAGATTAGGAGAAAACTCTCAATATAATTCCCAGCAAAAACAGAGATGATCAAACATAAAAATCCTGATATATGTGAATTAAAACACACTCAGAATAAAAATACTTAAGAAAACACTTTTAACCTTCTTTATACATCAAAGCATCAAAAAAGGTCACAGACCCAATTAAAAAGATACTTTACAAATCACCTATAAAATTAATAAAATTATGACTTCATAACAAGCAAACAAGCTCTAGATTCCATGAATAATAAAAGAACACTTGATTTTCCATGTCCTGTTTGTTCACCTGATCTCCTTAAATTGTCCCAGTTTTGTTTGCCACAGTATCAGCTTGGCAAATGACTGATCAGAATTTCCTGCGAAAGAAACCCATTTGTACTTTATTCCAACTTGGACTCAAATAACTTCTTGAGCGCTTGCTGAGATATCTTTAAAAATACTCAGGTGTAAACATACCAGACTAAACCTCTTAATCTGAATACGGAGCCCAAATATCCTAAATTAACATTAGCTAATGCCTACGGGTTATAACAGAGTTTATGACCATACCAAACACTCCTCTCTAGCTCACATCAGTAGGCTGCTTATCTGTCATTGTAAGCAGTTCCGATGGCATTCCATCTTATAAAGTTAAAACCTTAGCTGGTTTAATATGGCATAGTTTCTAAGGAAGTTAGCACCCAACTCTCATTGAAAGTCCCACTGAAATCTTTGCCATAGACTTTATCATGTATAAAATGGAATGTTAACTAGGTTGTTGAATATCACTGCAATATCTACCTGAACAGTGGGAATTGAATCTTGCTGTAAATAGCAAATCAAAGCTGAGAACTATTTGAAGCACAGAGAGTTTAGTAATAAAGTAGTTAGTGAATCAATCACAATTACATCAAGGAACGAAATTGCTCTTGATAACAGAAAAAGCAGTTTACAAAATGTTAGGCCAGATACTAACACACCATGGTCTGTCCAAAAAACTATGCTATTGAACAAGGAAAGCAGTAGGAGCTTCCAATTTACCTGGCAATCTACACTGAATAACAGAGATGGACATGGCCTATTCTCAACAGTTGATTACTTTTGTAGTGCTAAGTAATTTTCCCTGTGTTGATACTCATACCTTCTTGTCAAGTGTTGGAAACGGGTGATGTCCACCTTGATTTCATTGGCCTTGTTAGCACTACAAAAGTAATCAACTGTTGAGAATAGGCAACTTCCACCTTAATTGAATTATTAGCACTAACTCCCCACTTGGTAAGGCAACTCCCATCTTTTCATGTGCTGTAATATATATACTGCTTACTGTATTTTTCACTCCATGCATCTGATGAAGTGGGTTTTAGCCCATGAAAGCTTATGCCCAAATAAATTTGTTAGTCTCTAAGGTGCCATAAGGACTCCTCGTTGTTTTCACCAAACAAGGACACTCCATCAGAGAAATAGATCGCATCATGGAACTAACCACCCAAATACCCCGAGAGAACCAAATAGGAGTGGTAAATCCTCAGGCAGGATGAACCAGGACCAGGGAGCATTTGACTATCAGGATCAAAAGCTAGAATTTGGTCTAATTTATAACTTTTAGTTTAGTGATCAGGACAGTCACCTAGAATATCGGAGACTCAGGGGTCTCTAGAATGAGTGCATTTCCTGTTGAAGCTGTTTCATTTTGTATACAATACTTGAATAGCCATTGGACAGGTGGGGAGAGAGAATTATTCTACAGACCAGTCATCCACCTGCCAGTGGGGAGACTCGAGACCAAGTCCATGTTTCATTGAATATTCAGTTATTTATATAAAGTGGAACAGCTTTAGCAGGACAGCTTGAGAGAGACCTGCCTCTGAATAGCCTATAGCCTGGTAGTTAGGATACTCACTAGGATAGGGGAGACTCTGGATTCAAATCCCTGTTCCAGATGAGAATCCACATCCCAGGGGAGAGCCAAATCCATTGGGCAAAATGTTATAAAACAGGTGGCACTATCATACCTCCTCCTCTTACCTAACCCAGTCTTTTTGGCAATTTAACCTTTTTTTTCCCTCCCCCTGCCCAAAACTATTCAGCAAATTTGTGTTAAATTTGTGAATAGTTTTGGGTCAACCAAAACTTCATTTTTCAGTGAATAAACTATTGGTCTAAAAACTTTCACTCAGGTCTAATCAGAACACACATATATGTGGTGACCACAAAACAGCTAATAGCAGTAATTTGTTTTGAATTAAATTATAATGAAATTTTTGGAAAAAACCAAACATTAAAATTGCAGTAAAACAAGTACATTATATTTAAAAGTGCATCTATGTATGATTAGCATACTATATATTGACATCACTGTCATATAATATTATAGTACATCACATCACAAATGTGTCAGTTTGATGGATTACAATTAAAATGGGAATCACTAATCGAGCTTAACTGTGGTTTAAAGCTGGAGTCCAGGCCACACTAAGCTGAATAAGATCTAAAGATTGTTTTTCTTTTTCTCTTCCGTAGAATGTTGATCAAATATCTTGCTGAAAAATGTTTAAGGATTTATTAATGACGTCTAGGCAAGCACTTTTAAACAAAATGAAACCATCAGTAAATATACCAAACTATTTTAAAACAAATGGTGTATTTGCTACAGAGTTGAGTTGAAGAGATATGGCCTGTGGGTGTTGTTCGGAGACCCATGAATAGATTAATTGTTGTTCCTTGACAATCTGTCTGCGTGTCTAACATTATTCTAATTACACAGCTGGGAAGAATTAAATATATTAGGATTTTAAGGTTGGCCAAAGAAATTCCATCAATCCAGTGTAAGTCAATGAATAAGACTTTAACCTATAATGTCCAAAAGTCTTAGTTAATGCAGCTGGACAAACATCAAATCTTTCCTTCTCATGATGCTTGCCAACTGCCTTTTTGCTGTAAATATCTAGCATTTTTCTGCTTACACAAAGGAGAACAATGGTAAACCTAGAGATTTATTCCTTTAATTACAATCAAAATTTTGTAATGGACTAGCAAAATTGTAAGATTCAATCTGCTCAGGCAATGGATAAATAATTTCCATCTTCTTGTCTCAATGCCATCCTGGGCCACTAAATCAACCAGAACTATCCCTAACTATGGTTGCTTCTCTTACCAAACAGATTACAATGTTAAGTGTCACAGTTCAGGGCAACTGCACTGTATTGCTCCCCCTTCCTCCCCCCATGACCTAACAAGAGCGCCCACTCTAGGTTTCCAGTTCCTCAGCCATCACCTTTCTTAAGCGGAGACCTGCATCTTTCTCCCTCCTGACCAGGATATTTCCTGGCTGCACAGCTCCTTTACTGCACTTTGATACCCCCAGCAAAAGATGAACTGCCTAAATAGGCCTATTTAACCTTCTCTTCAGAGACTGTAAGCAATGTAATTACCCACTGTTATAATTTACCACACAGCCTTTTCTAAGCAAACACATTTATTATTAAAGTGAAAGCATTACAGAGAAAACATTAAATAACGAAAGAACTGACATGCATGCTTAATAAGATGACCAGAGATCACCCTAACTCCAACAAGGGCTTTGGCACATGAACAATCCTTAAAACCCCACCCAGGGTTTTTTCTGTGATCATATGTTCATAACAACTTTTGCCCAGAATAAACACCCAAGTTTTATGGGACCTTAGTGGGCCAAAGACCTTCCAAAATCATTCCCTAAGGATTTTCCCCAACACCTTGGACTAGATGTCTTGTCGATTTGCTGGATCAGAAACAAGGCACCAAGTCAGTTTAAACTCGGTATTTAACCAAAAGTCTTTTCTTTGTCTTCTGGTCCCTAGAGAATTCCATATAATCAGTATATGCAAGTCTCTGCAGGTGGTGATACTTCTCTGGAGGTGTTACAATCTGAGTGAATTTGCCTAAAAATGGCCACTGCTCTCAGTTCCTAGAGGAATTGTCACTACCCTTCTTCATGGAAATACATACAATTCCTGGCCCACACAGATATATAAACTAGTCATTTAATACAATGGACTCCAAAGATATCAAACTTAATTCAATAATGTTTGTCTAGGATATTGCAGGAAATTGTCATAGTAAGAAGGAGGTCATATTGTGCTACATTCTCAAGGCTTGAAAAGTTTACTAGACATCTATTCACCACAGGCTGATATAAAAGACAGACATGGGTGGGAATGGGAAAATGGGAATTGGATTCTTAAATAATACCCTAATGAAAATCCCAGTATGTTCCGCCCCTCCCCAGCTGCACAAGGTCAGGGGAGGGGATGAGGACAGAGGTAGATTCCCACTAGGTTTACTTTTCCTAGAGTCTGCTTAGGAGACTTCATATTTTGTATTGTTCTCAACATTGCCAATCCCCTGGGTTTCAAAGGCACAAGTCAGGCTCCCAAAGTCATGAGATTGACTTAAAATCAAAGTATGAAGTTCTTTTTATTTGCCTTCTGATTTCTAAGCTTTAGAGGGCATTCTCCATGTTTTCCACTTTTCTCCACAATCATAAGGCCTAGAAGCTTAATTTTCATTAAAAAAAAATTGAGATGGTTAAGTAATCATTTGACTCCAAAAGATGGGACAAAGAAAATTCTAACTATTGCAAGACTCACAATAAAAAAAACAGATGGCATCACCATGTTCTTAACCTTATTCATGTCACAATCACAACAGCTACAGCAAAAAAAAGTTTTTGGGGGAATTACATTTTATCTGAGAAAATAAATTTTGAGACAATCTAGGTAACATATTTAAGATATACATGACTAAAAGAGGTGTAGCAAAAATACAACCCAGACAAATCAGACTGTTTATAAATAGACTATTTTTATAACCAGAAAATTTCGGAATGTCAAGAATGGCTAACAACTGATATGACAAAAATTCAGCACACTGTGGCTCTATTTGCGGGTAATGGTACACCCAATGAGCAGTAAGTTAGTCTCATTTAATGGAAAAGGGCACATAATGGAAATAAACATTAAAGCCCCAAACCTACAACTGAATCTACACGGACAGCCTCTTGTACCCATGTGGAGCCATACTGAACTCAAAAGAAGCTTCTCTTGATGAACCTTGTGGTCCCTTCTAACCCTATGGTTCTAGTGTATGACAGTGTTGGGGTTTAAGTTTCCATCACCACTTAGGAGAGGTGGTTGTGATATCTTCAGAAATCTTATTAGGTAGGTAATAATAAAAAACCTTATGATTTTATTAGCAATACTTAGATCTGAGGATTTACATCTTTCTACAACTGATTCATTGCCTACTTGTCCTTTTGGTTGTCAGTCAACATAAGTTACAAGAACCGAGGAAAGAGAAATAAAAGGATTTCTGCTTTTCAAGAAGTTACGTTTGAAACCTAACATATTTCTAGAGGAAATTACCTTCACAATAACACCCCAAGCAATATCCTGAAGCAGGACTGAAAAATGTAATCTTTGCAGTTCTATATCCATATTTTTTTAAAAAAAATCTTTCTGATTAAAATTAAGGGCTTAAAATGTTACAGTGAATTCAATTTTTCAAATCTTTTTTTAAAAATAGATAACATTTGAACAGATCCAGCAAAGGCACCATGCAGCATAAGAATTTGACAAGTTTGCTTCAGTGACAGAAAGACCACAACACACAGCGTGAATCAATATTGAAATAACTTATCCCTTTACATATCTTGGGTCAAAATTCTACTCTCTGATTCATGCGGTGGACCTCATCTCTGACATTTTGCTCCCCTTTTACTGGCCTTTCACTGACTTAACTGGGAGTTTGGTAGAAAGGGAGTATCAGAGGTCTGTCATACAAGAGAATTTTGCCCATAAATTACAGAGTTATTTTTCTCTTCTGATTTTAGAGAGTATCAACCTCATTTTTTATTTCACATTTAACACCACGTGCTGTGGAAGAGAGTAGGAAATGTGGCTACTGGGGCTCTGATAAATGAGGATTCCAACATTCCAATTTTACACTATATGAATGACTACTATGAAATAGAGACACAAGCTAGGTGAGGTAATATCTTTTGTTGGACCACCTTCTGTTGGTGGAAGAGAAGTTGTTGAGCTTCACAGAACACTTCTTCTGGACTAGAAAAGGTAACCAGAGTCACAACTTTTTCAACAGATCGCAATATGCTAGATTTTCAAACAGTTATTCCCTTCCTCCATATGAGCAATTGGATAAAGTAAGAGACTAGATGGGGATGAGACACACACCAATACAGCAGATAATCTATGCAGCATAGAGGGTGACAAGACTGGGATGTGGCACTCTGACTTAGTGGCTAGAACTGGAGGACAGGAGTGGGAAGCTAGAGCCAAATGCCACAGCCAGAATCAGGAAACAGAAATCAAGCCAAAGGTCAGAGCTAGAGTCAAAAGACAGTCAAGGGAGCAGGACGTGGAAAGGGCAGCAGCAGACTGGAATAGTACAGGAGCAAGGCTGGGAACAAGGCAGCAACACGAGCAATTGCAGCTGCAGGTGAAAGCGCTGAGCAGCCAAAAACCTCCTGCTGTGCTTAAATGCAAACCAATTGGCTCCTTTAGTCAAGCAGGTGGACTGACCAATCAGGCCATTCTGCCACAGCCCAGCTGGATTCATTAACCTGCCTGAAGGCTGCACCAGCTACCCCCAGAATCAGCTGAGGGAACTCTTTCACTGTTAGGAACCTTTGGGTTATGATAGATTTTTGAAAAAACAGAGGCATGAAGAGACACATCAGACTGGATGAACCAAATTATGTTTTCTGGCTGTAATATTATGCATTTATATGAAAACTTGTATCATTTAATTTTCTTAGGCCAAAACCAGTATCATAAATATAATAGCTCTAGTATCATACAATATAAATATATAAAATAAATTGAAATGAAAATATAATATAAAAATCAAGGTATAATATAAAAATCAATAATAAATGTAATATAAACATATCTCTGTGCATAAAGTAAAAGAATCAAGGTATATTAGGTGTTATATTATAAAATAGTTAATATATGTGTGCATACACAGAACTATGTCTATATTTATTTATTTATTTATTTATTTCCAGCTCTACATGCTGGAACAAATACCTATTCACCCCGAGTCTAAATAAATTAGATTTGGGCAAAGATTTTTTTTCCAATTACTGTATGTATACCTAGGAATATATGGTTTATAATGTAACAGCCACAATAATATTCATAACATTGAACAGCTGGAGCTTGTTCTTCTACATTTATTCCTGCAGTAGTCTACAGTACTGTCAAAAAAGGATCATTTTCAGAAAACATAACCAGTGCTGTTTGACTCTCTCATAGAGCTCTCTACCAGCAACATAAAATAACCAATACACAACTAACTCATTTTAAATAAAGGCCCAGGGGCTCCAGCAGCGATTTAAAGGGCCCTGAGCTCCCCGCAGCAGCCGGAGCCCCGCTGCTACCGCGCTATATGCCAACCCATGTTATATTGGGTCGCATTATAGCGGAGTAGCGGTGCACATTATGTTTCATAATTGTCCACAAGAAATACTATTACATTTCTTGATAACTCAATAGCACACAAGAGATGTATAATATTTTACCTATACATGTAGAGTTAAAACAGTACAACCCTTGGAGTATGGATACAGTTATAACAATATATAGGTGCTTTATACCAGTATAGCTATTCCCATATGAGAAGGGAAATATTCTAAACCAGTATAAGACATAGGGTGACCAGGTGTCCGGTTTTTGACTGGAACACCCGGTCGAAAAGGGACCCTAGCCGCTCCGATCAGCAGTGCTGACCAGGCCGTTAAAAGTCCTGCCGGCAGCGCTGCGGAGCTAAGGGAGATTAGTCCCTACCTGTCCTGTGGCACCACACTGCGTCCCAGAAGCAGCCAGGAGATCTGGCTCCTATGTGAAAGGGGCATGGGGCCCGCACGCTGCCCAAGCACCGGCTCCACACTCCCACTGGGCAGGGGTAGTGCCTGCGAGTGAGAGCAGCACACTCCGCGGAGCCTCCTGCCTCCTCCTCTGTCCCCTCCCACCCCGCAGGAGACAAACCTGCTGACCGCTTCCGGGGCACAGCACGGTGCCCCAGGATACGCAGGCAGCCTGCCTTAGCCCCTCTCTGCCGCTGACTAGGAGCCACCCGACGTAAGCCCATACCCCAACCCCAAGTCTCAACTCCCAGCCATGAGCCCCTCCAAAGTCGAGCCCCCTCCTGCACTCCAAACCCTTCAACCTCGGCCCCACCCCAGAGCCCATACCCCAGCTCAGAATCCATACCCCTCCTGTACTGTAACCCCCGGCTCTGAGCCCCCCCAAACCCACAGTTCCCACCTGGACCCCTAGCCCAGGGTCCTCATCCTGCCTGCACTCCAGCCCAGAGTCCCCTCCCACACCCTGAACCCCTCATCCCCGGCCTCACCCCAGATCCCTCACCCCCTCATCTCCAGCCCCACCCCAGAGCCAGTACCCCCAGGCCAGAGCCGTCACCCCTCCCATATCCCAACCCCCTGCCTCAACCCACAGCCCTCTCCCACATTCCGAATCCCTGGGCCCCACCCCCCCAGCCTGAAGCCCCTTCCTGTACCCCAAGCCTCTCATCCCCGGCCACACTCCAGAGCCAGCACCCCAGCCTAGAGCCCTCATCCCTCCCACACCCCAACTCCCTGCCCCAGCCTGTAGCCCCCTCCTGCACCCTGAACTCCTCGTTTCTGACCCCCCCTAGAGCCCATCCCCACCATTTAGAACCCTTACCTGCTCCTGCACTCCAACCCTTTGCCCCAGTGAAAGTGAATGAGGATGGGGGAGACGAGCCACCAAGGGAGGGAGAATGTAGAGAGTGGGGCCTCGGGGAAGGGGAGGGCTACGGTGTTCCATTTTGTGCAATTGGAAAGTTGGCAACCCTAATAAGAATCTTTTTATTGACGTAATTGTGTCCACACTAGGGGTTGAACATATGGAAATATTTTAGTTACCCCCCCAAAAAAACCCACTCCTAAACTGACAATATACTGATACTAAAATTGCATAAATCAGGCTTCTAACTTTAAGAGCTTTTACAACAGACAATTTACCTTCCCTTTCAGTGGTAACACTGTTAGAAAAAAATCCTTAAAACATACTGAAGCCTTTGAACAACCAGCATAGGCTTTTGATTCACTCTGAATAAATGGAGCAGGCACCTCTATGTTTATGGAGCACCTATCATAAGGGGGCCTCAAACTTGAGCACAGCCTCTGGGCATGACACTACAAACAAGAAGTGTTCCCATTATGAGTAAAATGAATATTTTATGCTCTGAACTACTGCTTTGTGTAAGCAACAACAGCGTCACACTTACAGCACAGTGTAAATTGCACTCATTGTTAAAATATCAACAAAGAATTATTATACACAGTAGCGGAACAATCTATTCCCTCCAAGGATAAGTGCTGGGCTTCTGTGCTTCAAGTCTTCTTCCCTAATTTGTATGGACTGTTACCATAAAAGAGATCCATTTTCTACTTACTTTTTCCACCAGTTTGTCTAAATGGAATCACATACACTGTGCAAAATAGGCAAAGTTTAAAAGCTCTATTTTGAGGAATAAAGTTCAGATGTCATTCTGTTATTCTTCTTAGTTTTACCCTTTATAGCTACAGGTATGAAAATATCAGTACATTGAAAATGGCTTTTTGGTTTTTTGTAATGCCGTAAATGTGAAAGGCCTAAAAAAAACCCCCACTTATTTATTGTGATACTGGCTGAACAGGCACCAGCTCTTGCCAAAGCTTTTGGCCTCAGCCAATCACTGACAAATTCATCATAGGAAACCAATCTGTTTCACTTGCGTGTTAATATGCTGAAGATGGGTGTTGAACTAATAACACTGTTTAGACTTTATGAAATGCTTATATATTTTTCCCTGCATTAATTTCATTTATTTTATCTTTATCATATGCTGTAAGGTAAATTTAAGTTTTTGCTTTATAACTAAGCAATTTTCCCCCTGAAACTGTCAACTTTTCAGAAGGAATCATCTCCTGCTCATTAAGAAGGCTATCAAAACTAAATAGGCCATTGTAGGACATCACAACAAGACTTTGGTAATTGCCCCTTCACACCCATGAAGAGGCTACATGCAAAAAGACTTGTCCCATCAAGCCTGAATTCTGGAAAAAGGAAATAAAGATATTGAACAAGACATATTTTCATCTCTTTTGCTGTTTTGACTCTCACAGGGCTGGAGCTGCGAAACAGAAGCAGAGTTCCTAAGGGTTAGCCTAGGTTGGCCCTTATGCTGTCTGGAGTGGCACATCACTGTAAGAGCCTATCTCAGGGCAGACTGTCAGAAAACAAGGGCATACACCCCAAACTGGTGGTATGTTCTGTAGTTAGATTTCACCAAGCAAACAACAAATGTGAACTCCTGGATCATTATATCAGTCTTACCATGGAGTCACAGACAGTCCCCTTAGCCTCTCCAGTCTATCTTGCAAGCCAGACAAACTGAACTTTTATCACAAAGTTTATTTAAAAAAAAAAAAAAAAAAAATCACATCAGGTTTCTCCCCATCCCAAAAGATCAGTTTCTGATCACAGATCAATTGGTACTCCGGATCTTACCCCAAAGACAATTATGGCAGTCAATTCTATAGGAAATTAACTAAATACTTATTTAGCTAAGAAAAAAAAAAGTGAGAGTTATTGAGATATTAAAGCATGTAAAATATATGTACAGATAAATCACAATTTGTAACTCCAAATGGCGGCAGTGATATAATAAACTGCCAGTCTCTCAAAAGTCTTTTCAGGGTATCCAGTCTGTCTCTGGGGATCCCAACTTTGCATCTGGCATACTTCCTGTAAGAGTTCACCATCCGTTCTTGAATCCATATTTATAGCTCATTTACACAGAAAGGAAGCTGGGAGTGTCTTTACTCACATGGCTTTTCCTTTGATGTGAGAGAGAGGAATGCATTTTGAATCTCTGACCTCCGATCATTACACACAATGACCATTTGCTTTGAAGCTTGCACTCTTCTTCATTTGCATTCCACAAGGCTTCATTGGAGTTTGGTGGGTTATTTACTCACAGGTGTACACACAATGTAAATGTTTGCTATTGCATTGTACAGGAACAGATAAGTGAGAACAAGACAAGTAGTGGCCCATTAGTTTCCATGAAGTTTAAACACTCTATACACTCTTTTGCATTCAACAATTACTTTGATCTACCCAAATAGAAAGTAAATTGGCCTGTGGCCCTGGACTGACCTGGTCTGACATCAACGCAGCCTAAAAGACATTTAGTGCTAACAGATGACTACAACTCTGTCACCCTTTAAAACCATACATTGTAACTCATTTGTGCATATATGTTCGCATGCTTTAACCTGTAAATAGCGCTCTCATTTCTTTTTCTTACTTAATAAATCCTTAGTTTACCACAGGATTGGCTACACGTTGTCTGATGTGAGATCTGAGGCACAAATTAACCTGTGGTAAATGACTGGTCTCTTAGGACTGAAAACAACCGAATATTTTGTGATCTTTGATCTACGGAAATAAACTATCACTAACTGGCAAGATAGACTAGAATGCCCACAGGAACAGTCTGTGACTCTATAGTAAGACTATGAGAGTGCTTCAGGAGTTCACATTTGTTACTGGGTTGGTGAAATCTAATTATAAAGCATACAACCAGCTGCCTTGCTTTTTGATAGTCTGCCCCAAGGTTGGCACTCATGGACATGAATCACTCCAGACAGCCTGAGATATATTAAGAGATTTTACATTTTGTCTGATACACTACATACCTGTTCCTTTGCTTATATATGGGGGCTTGAAGAATTTCACAGCACCATACAAGTTGACTATAGTTCCACCTTTAAGATGATTCAGAGGAGTATATGTGTATTTTGGTGCAACAGGCTGGAAAGAGACAATAAAAAAGCAGATAGATATGAAAACATTGCTTAAAAAAAATCAATCCAAAATGATTTCTTTTAACCCTCCCACACCAAATATTGTCCTTTTCTTGCCATTTTTAAAAAAAATAAGCACTATCTAGTCTAGTTCCCTTAAGTGTCAAAGTTACATATGGCATAAAGGTACATACAGCATTTCTTTAATCCATTCTTATTTTTACAATATAATTCATTCTACTTTCACACAGGTATTAGAGCAGGAGTCTACCTTATTCATTTTAGGAGCTCAAAATAAATATGTCCACTACCCACAGGCAACAAGCAAACATGAGGAGGCATTTGATTTTCACTCTCCTTTTCTTTCTGTGATTGTGTTTTCCTTGTTATAAATGTAAACTAGTCAATTCAACTTATTTGAATGTGTCTGTCTCTATGTGAATGCAAACAGTATAAGCATGACAAAGCACACATGAAAATATCTTTTTAATCGATTTCAACTTCATCTGAGGACATTTTATAGATGCAGTAATAATCTGATAAAATATTTTTGTAATTCTTCTTTGCAGAGATCACCACGCATCATTACTGCTCTTGAGTCTCACATCTCCTGCAACAGTCATCCAGGGAAATTTCTCTAGCTCTTAAGATTTTTGAACCTCTGAGGTTCTTGAAGGCTAGCTCAAGGGCTCTGTCCTACTGAGCATCCCCCCACATAAAGTTCCACAATGTGCCTGCCAGCTCCTTTCATGAACAAAAAAACCAGTTCCTCCAAATTAATTGAAGATGATAAAGAGATTCCACAATTTTTTCCTACAAAACAACATAAAATGGACACACAGATGAAAGACCCACCTCATACCTCAAAAAGTTGAATCTCCAAACTGAGGGAGGGAGATGGTGGATCAGTGAGAATGCTGTGTGATACTTTCAAAGAATTATATACCTTCTTTAAAAATATCTCACACACAACAACATTTCCACTCTGTAGGTCTATGGATGTTTTAAACAAAAACCAATCACTGCAATAGGCAGCGTCAGATAGAGGCCAGGATCAACAAGAACCAAGTTTTGTTTGTTTTTAAAATCAATGGAAAGTAGAGATAGCTCTAACTTGTGAAAAGCACAAATACAGGCTCACAGATCCTTCACTTTCACCTTCAATATCGTGGTGCGGAACGTGCGGCAAAGACAGATCACCATCTAGTTGTCGCCTGTATGGTGTTGATGCTCCAACAAGCAGGTAAGCCCTCTTGATGATGATGAAGTTTGACACTGACGCACTCTGTGTGCCAGGTTTAGCCAACAGGTTTTGTATTGACATCAGAAATAGATACTCTGCTCCAGCTAATCTGCTGGATGATGTGGATATTACTGGGTCCCTGTTGACTTCTACCCTCAACCAATCTGCCCAGCAGACAGTTGGCTATCAGCATCCAGCACGCCAACCATGGCTATCAGAGGAGGCCTTCCAAATAATTAAACTGACAGCTGCAGCCCACCAGTGTAGTGATAAACACATTCATAATCAGCTGAAGCAATAATTTAAAACCCTGGCACTCTGCGATCACGAGGCATATTATAACTAAGTGGCGGATGATGCTGAATTTGGCTTAGCCATGGGCAACTTGAAGCCAGCATTCCGTGCCATTCACAAACTCAGCGGTCAAGAAATAGTCACTACAAATAGCATCCTGAATGACAGCCAAGGCCACCCGGGTAAATTGGATGATGACATTCTCTCACGCTGCATGGATCCAGACATTTGTACTGATACACCAACACTGGATGAAGTGAAGCATGCCATCTCTAAACTGAAAAACGGACGTGCAGCCGGTGCTGATGGCATCCCCTCAGAGCTACTAAAATGTGCTATTGATCCTGTAGCAGAATCACTTCTGGCCATCTTTCATCTGGTGCGGAGAACTGGAACCCTGTTAACTGCCTGGAAGGATGGCATTGTGATCTCACTCTATAAGGGCAAGGGACCATGCAGTGAATGTCAGAGCTATAGGCTGATCACCTTGCTTTCCGTTTCAGGGAAAGTGTTTGCGCATGTTTTGCTGGCACGCCTGGAGCCTTTGATATATCTGAAGCATCTTCCCCAACAGTCAGGCTTTACGAGGAACAGGTCCACGTTAGAATCCATTTTGGCCCTATTTGTTGTTGGAGATGCATTGTGAGTTCAGAAAGCCCCTGCACGTAGTATATGTTGATCTTAAGGCTGCATTTGATTCAGTAGACCATGCTGCATTATGGACAGCCTTACAGGGCATAGGTGTCCCTACCATTCTGCTGGACTTGATTAATGAGCTGCATAATAGAACCACTGCCAATGTTCATTTGGGGAACCGGATACCAGTGACCTTTAAATCAGTATCGGGTGTTAGACATGGTTGCATTTTGGCCCCTGCACT
Source organism: Gopherus evgoodei (assembly GCF_007399415.2). NCBI lineage: Eukaryota > Metazoa > Chordata > Testudines > Testudinidae > Gopherus > Gopherus evgoodei. The sequence continues at coordinate 325,495,190 of NC_044322.1, forward strand.
CTTTTGTCGGGCAATGGATTTCATAATGCAGCATTCTATCAGATCCATGGACTTCGAGATCGGTGATCCCTCACTTACAGACCTTGACTACACTGATGTTCTTTTATTACAAAGCCCTGACAGGTTTTGTGAGGCACTCCAGCATATGGAGGAGGAGTCAGCTAAGATTGGTCTCCATGTATCATGGTCAAAGACAAAACTGCAAAATCTAGGACCAGCTTCACCTGCGACTCCAATCTCTTTGAACAACGAAACTGTTGAATCAGTTTCCAGCTTTTGCTATCTAGATTCTATACTTATTTGCTCCTCTAATTCTCACACGGAAATTCTCCATTGGATTGGGATTGCAGCATCTGCTATGGGTCATTTACAATAGACATGGAATCAACATCATTTTAGTATGACTATCAAGTTCAGGATTTATTCAAGCTGTAGAATTCCCATACTGTTGTACAGCTACGAAACATGGACATTATGCCGCTCAAACTGGACAAAGCTGGAGGTTTTCTACATAAAATATCAATCTCATATATTGAGCATAAAGTGGAATGACTTCATCTGTAATGCAGATGTTTATGATTGCTTGGGTCTACAGATTACTGAGGCCACTGTTCACAGGCAGCACCTTACATTTTTCGGACATGTCGTAGGAATGCCACAAGACGTTCCAGTGAACGCCATTCTCTAGGTGACTTGTCTGGGATAAAATTCCACCAACCGAGGGGTGGATATGACCCAGAGGCAGACCCCTTATTAAATGGGTTCATCAAGTCTTTTCTGATGTTGGACTCTCAGGCCGTCAAGCCTTTGCGGTTGCACAGGAACAGACCAAATGGCGAACAATTATTACGGCCAACTGTCTTGCTAAGCATTCAAGAGAGGGAGAGCTATCCTTCACCAGAGAAATAAAAGCTTCCAATATTAAGCTAACTCAAATAAGTGCCAACCCAAAAGAAACAAAAATTCTACAACTGGAATAGTCTGGGTTCCCCTATTTGTGTTTCTGCTTTCCATTTTCTGCCCTGTTAAAAAGCTGTGTTCCAACCCAGAAGTCCTTTTGTATTTCAGAGGTGAGCAAAGTGATCCATGCTCCTACTTCACAAGGGTGCTGTGATACCTACTTTGGTCCCATTCCTGCAATGTTTTGTGTATGAGTGGACTCCTGAACCTGTGTGAACCTCAACTAAATCAACCTTTTCTAGGGTGCAGAAGTTTCCGCTAGTTGAACTTTTAAAGATTTTGGCAAGAAACGCACTGGAGAAGCATGAAGAACTATTTACAAAATGTTAGGGTATTTTCCATGCATGTTATTTGCAAAATGCAAAGCCAAAGAAATGGCCATTTAAAAATTATGTTCCAGTAAAGGAGATAGAAAAATTGTCTACTCATTCACTTTCAGTGAACCTTTTAAATTACATATGCAATTTAAAAAAACTACTAGAATATAAACTCACCATGGATGCTGTTTCTGAAGCAGTGACTATACTTGGCTTAGCATAAATCTGAGGAGAAGAAACAGTCATCAGATTTATGGATTACAAATCTGAAAACAGTACAGTACAATGGGATTAACAAATACAATTTCAAACTGCTTAAGCAAGTATTTTTAAAATTCTTTATTCTCCAACAAAAGTCAAGTCTGACTTCAGGCGATAAAAGATAAGCCAACACAATGCCTTTTTTCCTCCTTTTCTCCATAATTTATGAAACTACAAGAGCCTTACATAAGACTCTTAGATAAGAGTCTTAGCCTTACATAAAAAGAGAAAGGCCAGTGCTGGGTGCCTAGCAGTGGGGAGAGCAGAGTTCAGGTCCCTGCTATGCCCTGTGTGTCCCCTTAGGCAAGTCCCCTAGCTCCTATGCATGACAGCCTCGTGTGCATGATGGGGTCCTAACTCCAAGCCATGCCATGTTGAGGTTGTGTGAGGAGAAACAATAATGAGCATAAGTGCTCGAACAAGGGACGCAGGAGGTGCTGCTGCACCCTCTGTCTTGAAATGGTTTGCATTATATACAGTGTTTACAGTTGGGGGCTCAATGGCTAGCAGCACCCGCATTACCCTTGGCAATGAATACGAGACACTCACAGACCCAGGAACTGGGTCATAAGTTCTTCAATGGGAGACAAATAACCTGAGCCCTATACCCTGAGTCTCCTATTCCCGCAGGAAACGACCATCCCAAGCCTCATCTCAGTATCCCCGTTTCCACTGCCATCACACTCTCCCTCATGCCAGCACTACCTCAGAAGCAGTACTGGGACTAGCAAGGTTTCCCTACGAGTTTCTCCCCCTACTTAGCTGACTCAGCTAACGCTTGAAAGACCATACCCAAAGCATACTTAACAACAGTTCACTGTCAAGCTAGGAGGGCATATCTAGTGGAGTTCTGCAGGGGTCTGTCATAGGTCTAGTACTTGTCAATATTTTCATTACTGACTTGGATAATTGCATGGAAGGCATGCCTATAAAATACGTGGCTAACATCAAGCTAGGAGGGGTTGCAAGCACTTTGGATGGCAGAATTGGAATTCAAAATGACCTTGACAAATTGGAGAATAGCTCTGAATTCAACAAAATGAAATGCTATAAAGACAAATGCAAATCACTTAACTTAGGAAGGAAAAATCAAATATATAAATACAAAATGGGGAATAACTGGTAACTGATGGTAGTGGATCACAAACAGAATGAGCCAACAATGTGATGCAGTTGTAAAATAGGCTAAATATTATGCTAGAGAGTACTAACAAGAGTGTCATATCTGAGACTCAGGAGGTAACTGTCCCACTCTATCTGGTTCTGGTAAGGGCTCAGCTAGAGTACAGTGTCCAGTTTTGGGTGCTGCACTTTACAAAGTGTGTGAACAAACTGGAAAGAGCCCACAGGACAGCAACAAATATGATAAAAAGATTCAGGAAATCTGACCTATGAGGAAAGGTTAAAAAAACCCTGAGCTTGTGTAGTCTTGAGAAAAGAAGACAGAATGGGGACCTAATAACATTCTTCAAATATGTTAAAGACTGTTATAAAGAGGATAGTGGCCAATTGTACTCCATGTCCACTGAAGGCAGGATAAGAAGTAATGGGCTTAATCTGCAGCAAAGGAGATTTAGGTTAAGAATAGTTAAAGACAAGGATAATTTGCAATAGGCTTCCAAGAGACATTGTAGAATCCCCATCATGGGTGTTTTTTATGAACAGGTTGGACAAGGCATGTCTAGGGATGGTCTAGGTTTACTTGGTACTGTCTCCCTGCCAGGGGGCTGGACTTGATGATCTTTCGAGATCCTTTCCAGCCCTGCATTTCTGATTCTACATCTCTCAATATTCAAATAGTCAGCAAGCTTAAGCAATTTATGATTTGGAAAATTGATATTTGGTTGACTAAAGTAAAAAAAATGCAGGCTAATTTAAAAGACATTGGTCAATAGGACTACTCTTGTGAGTAAAGTTAATGTGTTTGGAAGACTGGAACCAAAGTCACAGAATTATACCACAACAGCAAGGTCCATGTGGACATTTACTGTACAGCAGGCTAATGTGGGATAGATTTATACCATAACTTGCTGCAAACTACCTGTTCATCTAGACAAGCCCCTAGTCTACCAATATATCTGTTTGGCATGTGGTATGTTTTATAAGTGCAGTAAAACTAATGAAGCACTATTTTATTTGTAAATAATTATAGCAAGATGTTTGATATTGGTTTGTGGCTGGTTGTGATTAAGAAATTATGTTACGTAAAGTGGCTAATACTTTACGTATCCATTGTTTCATGTATATGACCTTTAAGGGCGTTTAAGCATCCTATATTTACATCACTGTCACCAAAAACTAATGCACCAAAACAGTTTGCACTATACCCCTTTTTCACTGGTTCACAACTCTACTGTGGGCTTAAATAACCCATAGACGTGTTTTAGGGGCAAAATTTAATTCAACTTTTTTGAATTTAAAGAGTCAAAAAATCAGTTTAAAAAAGTTCCAGCCAAACACAAGTTTGGCGCTTGATACTTAGCATATAACTAGCCACTAATGAGGCTGTTTGGTGTATGATTTTGGGTGAGAAATTTTAAAATAAAAGTTGTAAGTAACTGAAAAATCATTTCTGAGCCTGATCAGAGTAGTTGTCAGATAAAGTGTTTTCAGCACACCACAACGCAGTCCTACTTCATTTCATATCACAACACTGCTTCTAGGGTGAAAAAACGCAAACATTCACTATTTAGCCTGCCAGGTACTAGAACTGCTGCTGGGATAATTTGCATGAGGGATATTGAAAAATTGTCATTAAAATGCAGCAAAGATTATAAAAGCCTGGCTTATGAAAGACAAAAGACAATAACAGGTCTGAAATAAAGATCACAGATCCTGCAAGGATCTGTAAACATATGAACTGCTGGGCTTATTATCCCAGTCAAATAACAGCAGAAGCAAAAGAGGATAATGACCATTCCCACATCTCAGTAAGTTAGAAGAATCTATGGCCAACACCATTTAAGTGCTAACAGTATTAAAACAATTTTTTTTCTTAATAAATGAAAAATGAGAGGTGTAACTATGGATTAACATACCCTTTAGTGCTGCACAGGTAAAAATATAAGCCCACAGCAGTCTGGAAATGAATATATTTACAGTGAGATTTTACACTGTGCCTCTAAGAAACATAGTGCTAAAGTAACAGCCAAGGGAGAGGGTTATCATGATTTAAACCACCTTTGCACCTCTCAATTCCTGGCTGCTGCAGGATCAGTGCAGCCCACAGAGTAACTCAGACAACTCTGGAGGGCTGTGTAAATTGCAACAGATGGGCAGAACAGCCAAAGCACTACACACTCTGACCCCAACCACAGCTCCTGATATATCCCTGCCACGTCAACCCTTCCTTCAACGTCACCTATATCTGGGGCCTCACTAGGCCGGATCTAGCACTTTAAGATTCCCATTACTCTGCCAGAGCTTTATAAAAGAGCTGTAGCACAGCACTTTGGTGCTCGCTGCAATTCACACCCCCGTAGTCAGCACTTGCACAATGTAGACATAGCCTATAGTACTTACAGCAATGTGTTTTTTCTATCAGTACCTTTTCTCTTCTGTTAAACAACAAAATAATGACAACTTGGACATCTAAAGTGGAAAATTGAACCCTGTATACCCACGTACATAAACTGCTGATCCTGCATCTTCAGATACTTCCAGATGACAGCAGTGTCGGTCATCTTCATTTGCAGAAGGTGACTTAGCCACATTAAATCCAGCTACAACCATAATGTCCTATTGAAAAGACAAAATGTAACCAATAATTGACATTGTTCTTTATTCGATATGCTGTATCTCTAGGCCAACTTCCAAACAACAACATACGTTTCAACAGCCCTATGATGTCTCAGGTATCCTTAATATGGTGAAATGGCACACATGAAATTGATCTGAAAGTTTATGGTTAATCTATGGAGGTGCTTAATGGGGGACAAATGTGAAATGATTCACATCACCCCGAACAACAGTGAGACTTGAACTAAATGCTTTGGATTCGAACATTCCCAGACTTCAAAACCCTGGCACCTCTCTTTATGGGCTAGATAAAAGAAGTACTGGGTGAAATTCTATGGCCTGTATTGGGCAGGAAGTCACGAGATTTCACAATGGTCCATTTTCTGACTTAGAAGCAGGGTGAAATTAAGGCGGTATAGGCTAGTACGGCGTACCAGTAAACAGTGGTCATCAGTACTGGCCCATATCCAGCTGACTTTCAAGCGCTGCCGACGGTGGCCCTGCTGAACTGGGGGGGGGGGCACAAAAGTGGCAGCAACGTTAAAGTGATGCCATGGCAAAAGACCCTGCTTGAAGTGCTGCTGCGGCAACACTGTCATGTCGTTGCCCTTTTTGCTCCTCACATCCGTTCCCGCACTTCCCCGCGGCTGCCTGGAATGGGCCAGGCAGCAGGAAGGGCTGGCTGGGGGATGCTGGCCCCCCCAGTCCCGCCCCTTCCACACGAGGCCCCTTCCCCCCTGGGGGCTGGAGCTGGCCCCTGTACCGGTAAATCTTCAGCTTTACTTTCACCCCTGATTAGAAGTCTATGAGGTTCCTTGAAAAATGTGTCCTTTCATTATTTCAGACATTGTTTGGAACCACAAGTCTCATACCTTTTGTCTGTAAAATGAAAGTCATTTGTAATATGAAGCATAGCCATGGTCCCCTCCCCCACCACTTTTACTACTTCCGCTTATTTGAAAGAAAAATATGTCCACCATCAGTAGCAAAATCAGAAATGCCACCTGAAGGAAGAACGGAGAGTATTTTTTGTTGAAATATAATTCAAAGTACAAAATGCAGGAATATGCAAGCAGCACTTCTTTCTAAAAAGAATTTCTAACTATTGGACTAAGCAAAAAGGAAAGTATTAAGTGCTCTAGGGATTAACCTAGAGAATGGCACTAACAAGATACAAATATTCCATGTCCTTGAAATGTGCAAATCACACATTCACGGGTCCTTTACCAATGTAAGTAATTTGCAAGTGGTATAATTTATACACAAAATTCCAAGCTACATTATATATATATGAATGTTTTTTAAAAGGTTGTTCCTTCAGTGTAAGTTTTAAAATCAGGAACACACACACGTCCCTCAATCTCTCTCCCTGTTCTTTTTCAAACAAAGCTGTTTGCCCAGCAGTCAATCTGGCATATAGCCAAAGGGAAGCTATTTTATGGAGACTGTCTTTTGTAAAGACACATGTTTTTTTTTTAAAATAGCTTTTAAATGTCAATGAAATGAAAACTATACTAAACCCATAATGGAATATGCTTGCATGAAATGGTTCTATTTGAGAAAGAATGTTGTACCATTGGCCTGTCAAAAAAGGAATAAAGAAAGTTATTAGTCATGGGGGAAGAGAGAAGAAAAAAAGATTTATACACTTCCTGGGTTGAGAATGAAAATGAATAAGAAATTTTCATTCTCTCCACACTTCAGCTATTTTACACCTATGCAGTAAATATGTATATAGTGACGCATCCAACGGAAGCGGCAGGTCAAAAATGTATGCGACACATATACACTTTAGTCAGGACCTCAGTTGGGGCAGAACATTTAACATTAAAACCAAAATTGAATAGTTTCAACTGGTTTACTCGTTTGCCAATGGCAGAGTATGCAGCAGTGGAGTTTAGCCAAATGTGAGATCATACAATTGGAAATTAACTACAACACCATGATGCAGAGAAAAAGTTGTCACAGAATGTTTACTACATAATGATTATGATGCTGGTTTAGACCCAACAAATCCTGCATCTTGGCAGGAGGTTTGACTAATCAGGGGTAGGCAACCTATGGCACGGGTGCCGAAGACGGCATGCAAGCTGATTTGCAGTGGCATTCACACTGCCCAGGTCCTGGCCACCGGTCTGGGGGGGGCTCTGTATTTTAATTTAATTTTAAATGAAGCTTCTTAAACTTTTTAAAAACCTTATTTACTTTACATACAACAATAGTTTAGTTATATATTATAGACTTATAGATACCGTCTAAAACTGTTAAAATGTATGACTAGCATGCGACACCTTAAATTAGAGTGCATAAATGAAGACTCGGCACAGCACTTCTGAAAGGTTGCTGACCCCTGGACTAGATGACACTTGAGGTCCCTTCTAACCCTATGATTCTAGGTCACTGTAATTTATTAGCACCTGCATAGTAGTGTCTAGTGACTCTAACCAAGAATGGGGCGTCTTTGTGATAGGAACTGTACAATCACAGTGAGAGAAACTCCCTGTGTCAAACAGCATAGTCTAAATGAACAGGGTAGGCAGAGAAAGGCAAATATCAATTCCATTTTACAGAAGGAAACTGAGTCACAGACAGATCAAGGCCCAGATTTAGGTTCTTCCACTTATTGTTGCAACACTAAGTGACTTAGGAGCCTAAGCCTCATTGAAAGTCAATGGTACACAGTCTCTTAAGTTTCTAAGTCACTTTTGAAAATTAGACTTGGATGCTGTAATGCTGAGCACAGCAATGCCTAAAATACCTTTAAAAATCAGGGCCTAAATGATTTAACCAAGGTTACTCTGTGGTGGAAAAATGGAAATTGATCCTAGATCTCCTCATTCCCAACACAGTATCTTAAAATACTTTCCTCTCGATACAAAAAACTCCAAACTCACCAATGTGTTTCAGCAGCATTACTGGAACATCTACTCATCTCAGCAGTTATCTGGACAAGCAAAGTCTCAATGTACCATCCCCAGAAGAAAGTACGCACTTTGCAGAATATATAGATAGATATGCTTCATGATATAAGCATAGGCCTGGCAGTCCATATTTTAGACAAGGCAGCAAATGAGGGTGAGAACAAAACATGGGAAAAACTGGGTATGTTTCCCTTGTTGTGATACTGCTACAAAACTGAAAGGTGGATAAATTTTACAAAATAGGCAAACTAATGCAGAGAGAAGTGAGACTTGCCCTTGGTCACAGCAAATCAATGACAGTTTCACAAATAGATGCTCAGTCTCTTGCTTTACGTGATAGGAATTTTTATTTATTTTACTTCAATATATAAAAATGTAGGGCCTCTCCTTCACCTGTTCCAATCCCTAAAATCAGTAAGTAACAATTTCTTTTTAATTATTTAAGTTATGAATGTAGATATGTACAGTTAGGCTGGCCTATTTAGTATACCTCTGCCCTTCTGATATATAGCCACAAATTTAAGAAAGCCTGATACACTGTTGGAACACTAATGCAAAATTGTGTTTAAAATGTGCACTGGTTTATATACAAAGTAAACACTAAGCACTTTGGAAGATCATAGAATATTAGGGTTAGAAGGGACCTCAGAGGTCATCTAGTCCAACCCCCTGCTCAAAGAAGGACCAATCCCCAACTAAATCATCCCACCTAGAGATTTGTCAAGCCTGACCTTAAAAACCTCTAAGGAAGGAGATTCCACCACCTCCCGAGGTAACCCATTCCAGTGCTTCACCACCCTCCATAGTGAAAAAGTTTTTCCTAATATCCTACTTAAACCTCCCCCACTGCAACTTGAGGCCATTACTCCTTGTTCTGTCATCTGCTACCACTGAGAACAGTCTAGATTCATCCTCTTTGGAACCCTCTTTCAAGTAGTAGAAAGCAGCTATCAAATCCCACCTCGTTCTTCTCTTCCGCAGACTAAACAATCCCGGTTCCCTCTGTCATAAACAGATAGCTAAGGGTTAATGTCTCTTTCACCTGAAGCACCTGACCAGAGGACCAATCAGGAAACCGGATTTTTTCAACTCTGGGTGGAGGGAAGTTTGTGTCTGAGTCTTTGTCTGTCTGCCTGCTTTCTCTGAGCTTTGGAGAAGTAGTTTCTGCTTTCTAATCTTCTGTTTCTAAGTGTAAGGACAAAGAGATCAGATAGTAAGTTATATGGTTTCTTTTCTTTGGTATTTGCATGAATATAAGTGCTGGAGTGCTTTGATTTGTATTCTTTTTGAATAAGGCTGTTTATTCATATTTCTTTTAAGCAATTAACCCTGTATTTGTCATCTTAATACAGAGAGACCATTTGTATGTATTTTTCTTTCTTTTTTATATAAAGCTTTCTTTTTAAAACCTGTTAAAGTTTCCTTTACTGGGAAATTTCAGGGAAATTGAGTCTGTACTCACCAGGGAATTGGTGGGAGGAAGAAATCAGATCTGTGTGTGTTGGATTTGCTAGCCTGATTTTGCATTCCCTCTGGGTGAAGAGGAAAGTGCTTTTGTTTCCAGGACTGGGAACGGAGAGGGGGAGTCACTCTGTTTGAATTCACAGAGCTTGTGTCTGTGTATCTCTCCAGGAGCACCTGGAGGTGAGAAGGGAAAAAGGATTATTTCCCTTTGTTGTGAGACTCAAGGGATTTGGATCTTGGGGGTCCCCAGGGAAGGTTTTTCAGGGGGACCAGAGTGCCCCAAAACACTCTAATTTTTTGGGTGGTGGCAGCAAGTACCAGGTCCAAGCTGGTAACTAAGCTTGGAGGAGGTTTTCATGCTAACTCCCATATTTTGGACGCTAAGGTCCAAATCTGGGACTAGAGTTATGACACCCTCAGCCTCTCCTCATAAGTTATGTGCTCCAGACTCCTAATTATTTTTGTTGCCCTCTGCTGGACTCTTTCCAATTTTCCCACATCCTTCTTGTAGTGTGGGGCCCAAAACTGGACACAGTACTCCAGATGAGGCCACACCAATGTCGAATAGAGGGGAATGATCACATCCCTCGATCTGCTGGCAACACTCCTACTTGTACAACTCAAAATGCCGTTAGCCTTCTTGGCAACAAGGGCACACTGTTGACTCATATCCAGCTTCTTGTCCACTGTAAACTCTAGGTCCTTTTCTGCAGAACTGCTACCTAGCCACTCGGTTCCTAGTCTGTAGCAGTGCATAGGATTCTTCCATTCTAAGTGCAGAACTCTGCACTTGTCCTTGTTGAACCTCATCAGATTTCTTTTAGCTCAATCCTCTAATTTGTCTAGGTCCCTCTGTATCCTATCTCTACCCTCCAGCATATCTACCACTCCTCCCAGTTTAGTGTCATCTTGAAACTTGCAGAGGGTGCAGTCCACGCCATCCTCTGGATCATTAATGAAGATACTGAACAAAACCGGCCCCAGGACCGACCGCTTGATACTGGCTACCAGCTAGACATGGAGCCATTGACCACTATCTGTTGAGCCTGATGATCTAGCCAGCTTTCTATCCACCTTATAGTCCATTCATCCAGCCAATACTTCTTTAACTTGCTGGCAAGAATACTGTGGGACACTGTATCAAAAGCTTTGCTAAAGTCAAGGAACAAAACATCCAATGCTCTCCCTTCATCTACAGAGCTAGTTATCTCATTGTAGAAGGCAATTAGGTTAGTCAGGCATGACTTGCCCTTGCTGAATCCATGCTGACTGTTCCTGATCACTTTCCTCTCCTCTAAGTGCTTCAGAATTGATTCCTAGAGGACTTGCTCCATGATTTTTCCAGGGACTGAGGTGAGGCTGACTGGCCTGTAGTTCCCCAGATCCTCCTCCTGCCCTTTTTTAAAGATGGGCACTACATTAGCCTTTTCCCAATCATCTGGGACCTCTCCCGATTGCCATGAGTTTTCAAAGATAATGGCCAATGGCTCTGCAATCACATCTGCCAACTCCTTTAGCACCCTCGAATGCTGCGCATCCAGCCCCATGGACTTGTCCTCGTTCAGCTTTTCTAAATAGTCCTGAACCACTTCTTTCTCCACAGAGGGCTGGTCACCTCCTCTCCATGCTGTGCTGTCTAGTGCAGCAGTCTGGGAGCTGACCTTATTCGTGAACACAGAGGCAAAGAAAGCACTAAGTACATTAGCTTTTTCCATATCCTCTGTCACTAGGCTGCCTCTCTCATTCAGTAAGGCGCCCACACTTTCATTGACTTTCTTCTTGTTGCTAACATACCTGAAGAAACCCTTCTTGTTACTCTTAACATCTCTTACTAGCTGCAACTCCAAGTGTGATTTGGCCTTCCTGATTTCACTCCTGCATGTCTGAGCAATATTTTAATACTCCTCCCTGGCCATTTACCCAATCTTCCACTTCTTGTAAGATGAATCTGGGCTTAATACACACACACACACACACACACACACACACACGAATCTAGTCTTTAAATGTTCATTTTTTCTCATGGGGGAAAAACCCTCCCATTCACATTTTGTTCTTAAAAGAAACAAACAATACATAGCCAGTAGTGGTCACTATTAGGCTATGTCTACACTACAGCTAGGATCAAGGCTCTAAGATCGATCCACCAGTGGTTGATTTAATGGATCTAGTGAAGACCCACCAAATCGACAGCAGATCGCTCTCCGTTGACCCATGTACTCTACCCCCTATGAAAAGAGTAAGGTAAGTTGATGGGAGAGTTTCTCCCATCTACCCTCCATGGTGTAAATCCTATGGTAACTCAATCTAAGGTACGTAGCTGGAGTTGTGTAGCATGGGTCAACTTACCGCAGTAGTGTAGACATAGCCTCAGTTGGTCATTTCCAAATGGACATTAATATTAAGAGGAGCCACAAAAGAAATTACCTAAAGAGGTCACAACTACATTATCCTTGTAGTATGTGAAATGAGCTGCATTAAACTTGTAAAATAATAAAACATTTATTGTAAGCAGAAAGCTTGAGATAGTGTTTAATTACTCTAAAAAATTTTCTTCAGCATTTAAAATTCAATGATTTCTTAAGTGAGGTGGTGGCATTTTGAGAACTTAAAAAAAAAAAAAAAGCTGAAAATATGGTCCAGTAAATTAAAATCAAAGTCCCAATATTGGAAAGTCACCAAATAAAGGTGCAGATTAAACAAACAGATGGAAAATAAAAATACATCTTGTACTTATCCATATCTTATACATGTAATTATTTTTCCTATTGTACTGAAAAACTTTTATCTTGATTAATGAATGGAGGAATTAGTAATGATCTCAGAGGTACAGTTAATATACCACTGATTTTCTTCAGGGCTTTTCAGACTATTACAGAAAGAAAATCCTGCCTCTGAATTGAAAATATGAAGTGATCTGCATTTCTCTGGTGAATCTCACAAGGATCATTCAGCTAAAACTTGTTTGCAATTTTTAAAAAGATAACAGTATAAAATACATGCTGTGTGCAAGATATAAGTGCTTCCTTCAGACATCAATGGCCCCAGGACCTCTCATTACAGGGTGGGTGATTTATATGCAGAGGGCTCCACACAAAAAGATGGGTCCTCCTGTATGAGTCCTTCCTCCACTGCCCAACTTGATTCACTTACGCCTGCTCAATTCTAAAGCACAAAGGGGCAAACGGCATTAATGCTCCACAGACTGGCTGATTTCTTCAAGAGACATTTTCAAGAATTTTCTGTAAAACTAAATGCAGGTCAATAGCTTTCCAAGTTTTTTACATTCAATTTGCATCTAAAAAATGTCCAGTCCTAATAAGGTTTATCTTTTTCTCCTACATGTAAATATATAGGAGGCACACTGATGGGTGTGCAACTCCTGTCCAGAATCATGTGAGCCACACACTAGTGTGACCAGAGACAGCTGCCAGTGAACCTGGTGCTCACCCCACTGGGCAGGGCTGAGGATTGCACAGCCACATCAGTGGAGCTGACTGGCCTGGGGGCTGGCTCCTGCGAGCAGTGGCCCGGCTCCTGCGAGCAGTGGCCCAACATGCTGCTGCTTTTGCCACTGCAGTTCCTTAAACGGTCTTCTGTATGTATACACTTGGACTGAGATTGAGTTGGAAGTAGGAGACAGACTTGCTGAAAGTCTCTGGGTAAGAATAAAAGGGGTAAAAAACAAGAGTGATGTCACGGTAAGGGTTTAACTACAGACCACCTAACCAGGAAGAAGAGGTGGATTTTTTTTAAACTAACAAAACTATCCAAAGCACAGGACTTGTTGATGATGGGGGACTACTCAGACATCGGTTGGGAAAATAACACAGCAGGACATAGATTATCCAACAAGTTATTGGAATGTATTGGGGACAATTTTATTTCAGAAGGTGGAAAACACTACTAAGGGAGAGGCTGTTCTAGATTTGATTTTGACAAATAGGGAGGAACTGGTTGAGATTTTGAAAGTGGAAGGCAGCTTGGGTGAAAGTGATCATGAAACGGTAAAGTTCATGATTCTAAGGAATGGTAGGAGGGAGAACAGCACAATAAAGACAATGGATTTCAAGAAGGCAGACTTTAGCAAACTCAGGGAGTGGGTAGGTAAGATCCCATGGGAACCAAGTCTAAGGGGAAAAACTAGTGAAGACAATTGGCAGTTTTTCAAAGAGACCTTATTAAGGGCACAAGAGCAAACTATCCCACTGCATAGGAAAGACAGGAAGTATGGCAAGAGATCATTGTGGCTTAACCAGGAGATCTTCAATGATCTAAAAATAAAAAAAAGAGAGAGTCCTACAAAGACTGGAAACTAGGTCAAATTACAAAGGATAAATATAAACAAATAACACAAGTATGCTGGGACAAAATTAGAAAGACCAAGGCACAAAATGAGATCAAACTAGCTAGAGACAAAGGGTAACAGGAAAACATTCTACAAATACATTAGAAGGAAGAGGAATATAAAGGACCAGGTAGGCCCATTGCTCAATGGGGAGGGGGAGAACAATAACAGATGTGGAAGCAGCAGAGGTGCTTAATGACTTGTTTCAGTTTTCACCAAGAAGGTTGGTGGTGATTGGACATCTAACAGTGAATGTCAGTGAAAATGAGATCAGATCAGAGGCTAAAATAGGGAAAGAACAAGTTAAAAATTACTTAGATAGGTTAGATGTCTTTAGGTCACCACAGTCTGATGAAATGCATCCTAGAATACTCAAGGAGTTGACTGAGGAGATATCTGAGCCATTAGCAATTGTCTTTGAAAAGTCATGGAAGACGGGAGAGATTCCAGAAGACTGGAAAAGGGCAAATATAGTGCCAATCTATAAAAAGGGAAATAAGGACAACCCAGGGAATTACAGACCAGTCAGCTTAACTTTTGTACCCGGAAAGATAATGGAGCAAATAATTAAGCAATCAATTTGCAAATATCTAGAAGATAATTAGGTAATAAGTAACGGTCAGCATGGATTTGTAAAGAACAAATCATGTCAAACCAACCTGACAGCTTTCTTTCATAGGGTAACAAGCCTTGTGGATGGGGGGGGGGAAGCAGCAGATGTGGTATACCTTGACTTTAGTAAAACTTCTTATACTGTCTCACATGACCTCCTCATAAACAAACTAGGGAAATACAACCTAGATGGAGCTACTATAAGGTAGGTGCAAAACCGGTTGGAAAACAGTTCCCAGAGAGTAGTTATCAGTGGTTCACAGTCATTCTGGAAGGGCATAATAAGTGGGGTACTGCAGAGATCAGTTCTGTTCAATATCTTCATCAATGATTTAGATCAGTGTTTCCCAAACTTGGGACGCCGCTTATGTAGGGAAAGCCCCTGGCGGGTCGGGCCGGTTTGTTTACCTGCCCCGTCCCCGAGTCTGGCCGATCGCGGCTCCCACTGGCTGCGGTTCGCTACTCCAGGCCAGTGGGAGCTGCTGGAAGCAGCGGCCAGTAAATCACTCAGCCCGCACCGCTTCCCACAGCTCCCATTGGCCCAGAGCAGCAAACCACGGCCAGTGGGAGCCAGGTTTGGCCAGACCTGGGGACAGGGCAGGTAAACAAACCAGACTGGCCCACCAGGGGCTTTCCCTACATAAGCAGAGTCCCAAGTTTGGGAAACACTGATTTAGATAATGACATAGAGAGTACACTTATAAAGTTGGCTGACGATACCAAGCTGGAAAGGGTTGCAAGTGCTTTGGAGGATAGGATTATAATTCAAAATGATCTGGACAAACTGGAGAAATGGTTTGAAGTAAATAGGGTGAAATTCAATAAGGACAAATGCAAAGTACTCCACCTTAGGTTAGGCAGGAACAATCCATTGCACGCATACAAAATGGGAAATGACTGCCTAGAAGGAGTGCTGCAGAAAGAGATCTTGGGGTCATAGTGGACCACAAGCTTAATATGAGCCAACAGTGTAACACAGTAGCAAAAAACGTGAAGATCATTGTGGGATGTATTAGCAGGAGTGCTGTAAGCAGGACACGAAAAGTAATTCTTTCACTCTACTCCATGCTGATTAGGTTTCAACTGGAATATTGTGTCCAGTTCCTGGCACCACATTTCAGGAAAGATGTGGACAAACTGGAGAAAGTCCAGAGAAGAGCAACAAAAATGATTAAAGGTCTAGAAAACATGACCTATGAGAGAAAATTGAAAAAAATGGGTTTCTTTAGTCTGGAAAAGAGAAGACCCAGCGGACATGAGAACAGTTTTCAAGTACTTAAAAGGTTGTTACAAGGAGGAGGGAGAAAAATTGTTTTTCTTAACCTCTGTGGATAGGACAAGAAGCAATGGGATTAAATTGCAGCAAGGGAGGTTTAAGTTGGACATTGGGAAAAAATTCCTGTCTGGGTGGTTAAGCACTGTAATAAACTGCCTACGGAGGTTGTGGAATCTCCATCATTGGAGATTTTTAAGAGCATGTTAGACAAACACCTGTCAGTGATGGTCTAGGTCAGTGCTTCTCAAGCTATCTGATGTGGAGGAACGGCAATTTTTTTTTTTCCCCAGTGTGCCAGGGACTGGTGCCATATTATTATACTATTTGACGTTCTTATGAGGAAACTTGCCACGGACCAGCAGCCGATGTGCTGGTCTGCAGACCACCACTTTGAGAAGCATTAGTCTAGATAATACGTAGTTCTGTAATGAGGGCAGGAGACTGGACTAGATGACCTCTCGAGGTTCCTTCCAGTCCTATAATTCTATGGTCTGTGATATGATTTTTGGTTCAACTATCAAGGTATTTACACAGCCCTCAATACTGTATTATTGAAGTACCTACAATATATTTAGAAATAGAAAATACAATACTATCATTTCTTTGGCCATGGCTCTGCTGGTCTTGCTCATTGTTGCTAGAGCCTTGCAGCTCCATGGATATCTGCAGATATGAATTTTGTATTGTGCAGGGCTCTAACCATAAGCTTATATTTCATAGATTCCAAAGTGACTATGATTGCCTGACCTCCTGCGTATCATAGGTCAGAGAATTTCCCTAAATTAATTCCTGTTTGAACCAAAGTGTATGTTATATACTGATCAAATAACCCCTTTACAGTGTATGTCAAGCTAAATAAATTGAACTCCTTGAATCTTTTACTATGACATGTTTATATGCAGATTATGCACAAGAATGCAAATTACCTCATTACACAATTTGCATGGACTGTCACACATATGGCAGCGGTTCTCAACCAATGGTCTGAGGCTTCCTGGGGGCCATCAGCAGGTTTCAGGGGGGCCATCAAGCAGGGCCAGCATTAGACTCGCTGGGATCAGAGTAGAAAGTTGAAGCTCCACCGCATGGGCTGAAGTCAAAGCCTAAGCAATGTAGCTTTGTGGGAGCCCCTTAGCACGGGGCCCCAGGCAAATGTTCTGCTTGCTACTCCCTAATGCTGGCCCTGACTTTTATATGCAGAAAACCAGTTATTGTGGCATAGGTGGGCTGTGGAGTTGGGGGGGCGGGGCGTTCAGAAAGAAAAAGTTTGAGAACCTCTGATGTATGGTACAGAGCAAAACCTAGAAACTATATGTTTACCTGAAATACTGTGAAGTATTTGAGAAAGCTACTGTTTGGAAGCATTTCCTCTTCAACCTGTTTTGGCGCAACAGTCAAACAGAAGTCTTGGGGGAAAAAAATCTCACACTGATTTAAAAAACTTCAAAAGACCTTTATTAGGATAGCAAAGATCCCTTAACTGAAGCAAAAAAAACCCCACTTAATACATGACGCTTTCTAAGCCTTTCAAAGAGACTACCTATCAACCATGTATTGTGCAGATTGCTTCTTTTGCTGGAACAATGTTTAGGAGTCTAAAAATGAAATGAAGATATCCTCTCCTTTTAGCTTCCCCTGCCCCCCACATTATACTTGTTAAAATATATTGAAATATATATACTGAGTATATCTGAGAATATTCATTTCTCTCAGAGACAAAGCCTGTAATGGTTCTTTCCAGGTTTCCTAGGCAGTCCCCAAATTGGTTTGATGGGTGGGAGGTGCACAAATGAGTGTGCGAAGATCTGTGTACACTGAGGGGAGGTATACACTAGAAGCACATCACTCTACATCTGGTGAAGATGCTCTGTGTTGAGAGCAATATCTCTATGGGAGAGTGATATCAACACAATACTCCACCTCTACAAGATGCTGAAGCTATGTCAGCGGGAGAACGTCTCCCTCCAACATAGCACCAATGCGGACAGCGCTAAGGTCTCTGCAACTTGCGTCACTCAAGGGAGAGCATCTTTTTCACACTCCAGTGTGATAAAAGTTAGATTGACTTAAGCAGTAGTGTAGACCTGCCCTCAGTAAAAAACCCAGGAGGAGGACAAAAGGAGAGGTAGGTCGTTGATATAAGGACACAGACTCTTTCAAGGGGGGTAAAGCAGAACCAGACTGAGGAACACTCAGACATGGGAACCTACCAGGATGTCTGAAGAAGCTAAACCTGCCTGTGTCACCATTATGGGACGGCAGTACGTTACATAAGAATAGACATGCTTTCAAATAATTCTTTTACAATCATTTCTCTTCAATGTTTTGTTCCAACTGCTAAATTAAAACACCTTTTTAAGAAGGCTGTTGGTCAATCTCATGGTCACAGTTCCTGGAAGGAGGATGGAAGTGGCATCCAGACTGAGAGGGGCTTGCCTGGTGGTAAGCAGTTGGTAAACACAGCATAGTGTATCTGGATCCCAGTCTACAGGAGAGACAAATGTATATTTCTATCATGAAGCAGGTCAGAGTCACAGAGTTTAAAGCCAGAAGGAATCACCAGATTATCTAATATTACTTCCTATATATCACAGGCCATCAACACTATCTATACACTAAACCCAACAACCAAAATTAGACCAAGATATTACAGCCCACAGGAGACTAGACCACTATGTGCCAGGGTCAAAAATAGGAAGGATCAGAGGTGCACCAGTGACCCACATCCAGAAGCTAAAGAGGAAGCCAAAAAATCCTCCAGGTTACCACCAACGTGACCTGTGAAATTCCTTCCCAACCCTACATACGGCGACCAGTTAGATCTTTAACATATGAGCAAGAACAAACAAGACAAGCACCTGAGAGAGAGACTGACTGCTCGGTGCCATCTCAGAGCACTTGCCCTCCCTGTCCAACATCCCCCTCTCCAGCCTTGATGCTTCAGAGGAAGGAGATAAAAAAATCCTCCTAGAATGCAAGGGGCTGAATGAAATCATGAAGCATAAACTTTTTGGAATACAAGACATAAACCAGAAGTGGGCCCCAGGGCTGTTGAACCCTGCCCCAAGATGTGCATTCAGAGAGAGCAGAAAGGGAACAAAGGTGCAGCTAGCCTGTAACCATAACATGAAGTGTCTGATTTTATTAGTTTGTCTATCATGCACTCCGTCTCTCATGCATTTCCTTCAAGTCTCCATCCTGAAAGTGTGAATATTTTTCAGGTTCTGCTTGTTTTTTGGGGGCCAATGGGGGTCATTGCTGACTAACGCAAATTTTTGGAAGGGATGGAGAAAGTGTCACATTCAGCAGACAAGGGAATCATGGTTTTAGGGGCGTCAATACTGAAGTGATTTGAAGATCTGCTCTTTCCTCGTCATCTGGGCCAGAAAAGAGAACATGAAAGGCTTTCGAACAAATTTTGAAAAATAATTAATTTCTTTGACGTAAATGGAAAAGAGGATGTAAGGTAGAGCATGCCAGACTTTCTTTGAGAAGCTGGATGATGTTTTGGATGAGGGAAATATAGTAGAGCTAATATATTTGGATTTCAGTAAAGAATTTGTAAAAGCAGCAAAGAATCCTGTGGCACCTTATAGACTAACAGACGTTTTGGAGCATGAGCTTTCGTGGGTGAATACCCACTTCGTCAGATGCATGTAAAGAATTTGATATGATACTACATGGGAAGTTATTAGTTAAATTAGAGAGGATAGGGATTACTACAAAAATTGCCAGGTTGGAAAGAAACTGGCTAATGGGAGAAGGAAATGGGTTGTGCTGGAAGAACTGTCAGATTAGAGTAGGGGTTTCAAACTCAAATGACCACGAGGGCCACATGAGGACTAGTACATTGGTCCAAAGACCGCATTACTGACACCTTCCCGTCACCATATTTGGCCCTGCCCCCACTCCAGCCCTTCCGTGAAGCTCCACCCCGCCTCTTCCTACCCTTTCCCTGCCCCCATTCCAACCCTTCCCCCAAAATCCCTACCCCAACTCCGTCCCCTCCCTGCCCCTAGGGGGTGCAGGAGGGGTGTGCGGTGTGGCAGGGGCTCAGGGCAGTGGGGTGTGGAGTACAGGAGGGTTGAGGGGTGCAGCAGGGGATCGGGGTGCAAGAGGGATGTGGGGTGCAGGAGGGGCTCAGGGCAGTGGGTTGGGGTGTCGGGTGCAGGAAGGGTGAGGGGTGCGGCAGGGGGTCAGGGCAGGGGATTGGGGTGCAGGAGGGGTGCGGCAGGCAGCTCAGGGAAGGGGGTTTAGGTGCAGGAGGCCAGGGTGCAGGGTACGCAGGGGGTCAGGGTGTGGCAGGGAACTCAGGGCAGTGGGTTGGGGTGCAGGAGGGGTGTGTGGCAGGGGGTTTGACTGTAGGAGAGGTTCGGGGGGCGGGCTCTGGCCTGGCATGCACCAGGGGCAGGGCAGGTTCCCTGCTTGCCTGTCCGCCCTGCCTCTGCGCCACTCCAGGAAGTGGCTGGAACGTCGGGGAGCAGGGGCACGGGGTGTGTGTGTGTTGCTGCTGCTTCAGGCACCACCCCTAGCATCTTCCATTGGCCGGGAATAGGGAACCACAGCCAATGGGAGCTGCTGGAAGTGGTGCCTGAAGTAACATCAACACACCCCTGCGCCGCTTCCCAGAGCGGCACGGGGGCAGGGCAGGCAGGCAAGCAGGCAGGGAGGGAGCCTGCCCTGCTCCCGGTGCGCATCGGGCTGGAGCCACTCTGGAGGAGGGTGGGGGGGGAGCTGCGAGGACCTCGCGGGTCACATGTGGCCCATGTGTTTGAGACCCCTGGATTAGAGGAAGGTTACTAGTGGAGTACCTCAAGGATTGGCCTTGGGACTGATTTTATTTAATATTTTTGTCAATCACTTTGGCACAAGAAGTAGGAGTGCGCTAACGAGATCTGATGATGAAACAAAGTTGGGTGGCAACGTCAATATAGAGAATGATCAGATTACTATACATGAGTAACTGGATGATACTGAGGATCGAGTAATAGAAAGGCTTGAAATTTAAACAGCAGAAAGTGAAAGCATAGGGACTAATAATAAGAACGTCTGCTATTAGCTGAAGCTTCCTCAGCTGAGAACAGAGGAAGAAAGAGAACTGGGTGTGCTGGTCAATCACAGAGGGTAGGCTGGTCAGTGACTATGATTCACCAATGTGATGTGGCTGTGGAAAAGGAAAAAATGTAATGCTAGGATGTTTAGGTGGGGCATTTTCAGCAGAGATAGAGAAGCATTAATACCATTGTACAAAGCGTTGTTAAGATGTCACTGGCAATATTACCATCAACTTAGCCTGGACCAATCTACATAGGAGGTCCACTTCCTACACACCACGGTACAAATAAGTGACGGCCACATTAACACCACCCTATACCGAAAACCCACTGACCACTATGCCTACCTTCATGCTTCCAATGTCCATCCTGAACACACCACATGATCCATCATCTACAGCCAAGTGCTGAGGTACAACCGCGTTTGCTCCAATCCCTCAGACAGAGGTCAACACCTACAAGATCTTCAGCAAACATTCTCAAAACTATGATATCCGCATGAGGAAATAAGGAAACAAAATCAACAGAGCCAGAAGTGTACCCAGAAGCCTCCTGCTGCAAGACAAGCCCAAGAAAGAAACCAACAGAACTCCACTGGCCATCACCTACAACCCTCGGCTAAAACTTCTCCAATGCATCATCAGTGATCTACAACCCATCCTGGACAATGATCCCTCACTTTCACAGGCCTTGGGAGGCAGGCCAGTCCTCGCTCAAAGACATCCCGCCAACCTTAAGCATATTCTCACCAACAAACACACACCACACCACAGTAACTCTAACTCAGGAACCAATCCATGCAACGAACCTCAATGCCAACTCTGCCCACATATCTACACCAGCGACACCATCACAGGACCTAACTAGATCAGCCACAACATCACTGGTTCATTCACCTGCACGTCCACCAATGTAATATACACCATCATGTACCAGCAATGTCCCTCCGGTATGTATATCGACCAAACTGGACAGTGCCTACGTAAAAGGATAAATGGACACAAGTCAGATATTAGAAATGGCAATACACAAAAACCTGTAGGAGAACACTTCAATCTCCCTGGACACACAATAGCAGATTTAAAGGTTGCCATCCCACAGCAAAAAAACTTCAGGACCAGACTTCAAAGAGAAATCACTGAGCTTCAGTTCATTTGCAAATTTGACACCATCAGCTCAGAATTAAACAAAGACAGTGAATGGTTAGCCAACTACAAAAGCAGTTTCTCCTCCCTTGGTGTTCACACCTCAACTGCAAGAAGAGGGCCTCATCTTCCCTGATTGAAATAACCTCATTATCTCTAGACTGATTCTTGCCTGCATATTTATACCTGCCTCTGGAAATTACATGCATGACAAAAGCTTATGCGCCAATACTTCTGTTAGTCTATAAGGTGCCACAGGACTCTTTGTTGCTATTGGCAATATTGCGTTTAATTCCAGTTACTCATGTTCAAGAAAGATGAATTCAAACTGAAATGAGTGCAGAGAAGAGCTACTTAGATGATCAGAAGGATGGAGTCTCTCTTATAGAAGTAGACTAGAAAAGCTTGTCTTATTTAGCCGAGTAAATGAAGGCTCCCTATAAATGCATCAGCTAGGTAAACATCAGGGGTATTTAAGATGAAGGACCCTGCTGGCACAAGAACAAACTCCCCCCAGCTCTCTCCCCCCGTAGCAGCACCTGGGTTGGAGGGAGAGGTCAGACAGCATTCAAAACCTGGAGAACCAG
Organism: Gopherus evgoodei; assembly: GCF_007399415.2. Lineage (NCBI taxonomy): Eukaryota > Metazoa > Chordata > Testudines > Testudinidae > Gopherus > Gopherus evgoodei. Next base: position 325,517,873 of record NC_044322.1, read on the forward strand.
TCAAGTAAGAGAGGCTGTTTACAAAGAAGGAATGAGAATAGTGCCTTGCAAGTGCCTCTGGGCTGTGAAGCGGATGGCCGCCTCAGGAGGGAAAAAAGAAAAATGGTTTTAGGGTGTTTTTTTTTTTTCCCCTGTACTTGTTTTTTTATTTTTGGTTTGGTTTCAATAGAGGAAAAAACAAAGGCAGAGAAGTAAATAAAGAAGGATAAAACTACGAGAGAGTTGAACTAAAGCAATAGCAAGGTTGTGAGGGCGCTGCTGTTGTTCTGATCGAAGCCAACGGCAGTAGAGAAAGAACTGGGGGGCCGTTGGCTGTGCATACTGGGAAACTGCTCAGAGCGGCACAAGATGGCTCCTGCGCATGTGCAGACAACCAGGGCACTGCTTGCAAATCTCCGCCCAGAAGCGCAGGAGCACCCAAACACCTAAAATGGAACACCCACAGGGACACTCCTCAAAGAAGCAATAAGACATCTTGCTGAACAAATACAGGGCAGTTTAAAGCTCCTATACAGTAGGCCAGTTTTGGCACCAGTACTTTTCAGCAGAGCTGCCCCCAGTGTGGTCCATATCCCATAAGTAGCTTCAGACTGATAATCTAACGTATTTATAGCCTGACGGGAGTCTAACAGCTTCTGCTTTCAATTTGACCTTGTATCGACAGCACTCCTATAAGCTTTTCCTGCATGTCTTTTATTCATGTGTTTATTTGATTAAAACAAATAAAAGAGCTTTCTGATTAAAGCTGACTTTTTTAGCCAAATACTGCACCATGAATGCTTTTTGCTACTTCAGCAGTCTCTCACAATGCTATTTTAAATGATTTAAGATCCTAAACCTTAACATTTTCTGCAGAAAAAAAGACTGCAAGCTTAAATGATGGGGGTATATTTGGTCATTGAAGGATCTGCTAACAAAAATTCCCTAAACACATAAGTGAGAACAGAGAGCTTAACCCACAATAAAATTCCAAGGGATGGTGAGTTTTACGTAGCATCATAAATGGAAACAAAATATGTGTTTTGCTGCTTAAAGGTATTGTAGAAGTCACACAAAACGTAAAACCTATTCAAAGCTAATTAAAATAGGTCAAAATGATTAGATAATATAGCATGCCTTGCCTCTATACTGCTAACATATATTAATGTTGCCTGACACTTACCAGGGGTGTATTGATACACTAAAACAAAACAACTGAAAGAAACCCTAACTATATACAAGCATTGCTAAATTGAGCTATTTTGCCAGTACCAGGTGTTGTATATTGTGCATCACTGCTCTTACTGCTGCTGGTGCTGTTTATGTTCTTCCCCTAGTAGTGAAAGCAACCCTAAACCAAAAAGCTATACCCCTGTATATATTACTCCTGTTTCAGCATTTTACTAGATTACTGGCTGCACAAGTGATCATTGCTGACTCAGGATTAGAGTTCCGTATAGCTGACTGAACTTGTCTTCCACTGGAAAGAAACTTTACCATTGTACAGGCTCAAATAGTCACACGTGGCCGATTAATAAATTGAATTTTTTGCTGTGAACATTAAATCACTGTCAGTTGTTATCAACTCATACCTTGTGGTAATAGGAAACGTACAACATGGCATTCAAAATACTGTCGCAATATTCATACCAGTAATGCACAATTTAAGCGAAGAAAAAGAAATCTTTCAGCACTGTATTATAAAAGTCAGCATGATTTAGGGCACCATTTCTCAAACTGGGGTCTGCAAGGGTCTCCAGGGGCTCTCCTGATCAACTCCTCCCCCTCCCTCCCAGTGCCTCCTGCACACTGGGGAACAATTGTTCAGCATTGTACAGGAGGTGCTGGGAGGGAGGACGAGGAGCGGGAATGGGGCATGCTCGGGGGAGGGAGAGGAAAGAGGTGGAGAAGAGGAGCGGTAGGGGTGGAGTGGGAACAGGATACGGTGGGGGGGGGGCTTGGGGGGAGGGATGGAGTGGGGAGGCGAGGCCTGGGGCTGAGTAGAGGCTTTAGGAGATCATGAAAATTTTTTCATCAAAATGAAGGTCCTTGGGTTGCTAAAGTTTGAGAACCATTGATTTAGGTTATAGAAAGCAGAGGTCTTTTCTCAGCTCTGCCACTGATTTACGGTAGGACCTTTGGGAAGTTACAGCCTCTGTTCCTGTTTCTATATCTGAAAAATTGGGTTAATATTTACACAACTTAAGGAGGTGTTATGAAGAGTTAGGTAATGTTTGTATAGTGTTTTAAAAATGTGAACTGCTATATAACATTAGTTTTGAAAATAGAAATAAGTTTCTGCCCTATAGATAAGACTTAAAAAAAAAACCCACTTTTATCACAGTTGGATAGACAATCAAATTATTTACATAAAGCATATGGGATTTTCAGGTCATATGAATACACTGTGTATACTGAAATCACTAGATTCAGCAGATTTCTATTTACACTTTTAAAAACAAACGCTTCTCTAGTTAGAAAGGAGAGAAAGAGAAAGAGAAGAAAAATATCTAACCATTTCTAGAAGGCTCAGCCACCAACTTATGGCAGATATGGAGGACGCTATAATTGGGAGCCAATGAAAAGCGGAGTCATCTGTTATCACCATTTCTTCCCTTGTGTTAGCTAAAGCTGCCAAAAGAAAGCCAGGTTTGAGAATGCCTACAACTGCAGAGTTTGTAACTTTGTCAAGCAGTGCTAACGCACTCAACCTTGTTGAACTGACTGTGTTTCTCTAGTGGCTAGCCACTATTTTCTATTTCTTTTTTAAATAATTGATTAATACAGCTTCATAGTACTGTAGTACAGTGATGATATAAACATGAGCAAAAGTTGAGTGGGAATTTAGTACTGCGCTTTTAAGAAAGACAGACTGCAAGGGATATCTAACTCATATCGACCTTTGTCTCTCAGAACAGACTCTGCTGGAGCCTGTGGATTACTGCAGACCAAAAAGTATTTCAGATCAGGATCTTAGAAAGGAAGTACTGCTATCAAAGTATTTTCCTTTCTTTTTGATCTGTATTGCCTTCTGTATCTTATCAGGAGGGGAGCTTGTATATCGAGAATAATCATCTTGTTTTTTAATTAAACCTTGCTGAGTCACAGATCTGTTCTTTCCAGAACTCAAATTCATCCAGTCAGATTAACACTGAACAATTACAAAAAAAAACCAACACCGCATTTTAGAAGTGGTGTAAGTATAATGAAGGTTCAAGTCACAAGGGAGTTTTCAACACTGATGCTGGTGCACTCTGGCCATTTGAAATTGACTGTTCAATGGCTGCTGCTCTGCTCTCTGATCTTCTAATTGCTGCTTAGGGCCTTGTTTTGCTGCTTGTTTTGCAGCTTGTATTTCTGCAAGTAAGGGCAAAAACCACCAGGTCTTTAATTTTCAGAGGACTCAGCCACTGGTGATGTGGGGAATCGGCTCTGGAACAAGACTATCTGAACCTGGATTTGTTTCTTGATGTCACACAGCTTTGACGATCTTTGTACAAACTGCCATGTAATTGCTTTGCAAATCTGCTTAGAGATTTGAGGCTGTTAGCTAAAGCTACTCTGCACCAAACTGCATGAGACTTGACGTGATTTTTAAGCTCTAGGCATGCCAGTCTACAACAGTGAGACATGCAGTCTGAGAAACACTTAGACAAGACTCTGAATTACATCAGAACCCACTGAAATGTGTGTCAGATGGAACAAAGATCACCCTGTGACCCAAAGTCTTTACCATCACAACTGAAATGACCTCCCATGTACCCTCCTTGAGCTCAGATGTACCAAATGGCCCCAAAGGACCCTTCATCAGCTTAAAGGCCAAATTAGTATCATCAAGCTCAATTTCACAAAAAGGGCTGCTGAAAAACTGGTCTACCTTGGAAAACATGCCTTTAAGCAACATAAAAGCATCTCAGTCTAGTTAGTTATCCAAGAGAAGGTTAAGAGGCAACTCAATCATGGTCTGCCAGCACTTAAATGGGAATGAGATTTCTGACAGTAGACAGCACTTTAATTTAACAGACAAAAGCATAGCAAGATCTAACGGTTGGAAGTCGCAGCTAGAGAAGTTCAGACTAAAAATATGGCACAAGTTTTTAACAGTGAGGGTAACTAGTAACTTACTTAGAGATGCAGAGGATTCTCCATCACTTGAAATGTTTAAATCAAGATTGGATATCTTTCTAAAAACATGCTGTAGCTCAAATGGAATTATGGGCTCGATTCAGAAATTATTGCTAAGCCTCTTTGACCTGTGTTACAGATGCAGTAAAACTAGATGATCATAATGGTTTCTTCTAGCCTTAATCTAGGACTTTACATTTGATATATTTGTGATAGATCAATATTTCTGCCAAAAGAATATTCATGGATCTTTTTTTAAGCTAGTCTCATAGAGATGAAGAAAATTGCTTAACTATTTCTATTGGGGGCAATGAAAATTATCCAAGTAGCTACTTGCACATCTTACTGATACAACCTTTTGGAAGGCTTCATCCAAGAAAACACTATCTCAGAAATATTAGGCCTCAGTAATTCATCCTTCTTAGATGCACTCTGATAGAAGGCGAGATCCTAAGCTTGAATGGAGCAATATGCCTGGGTTTTACCTATTGGGACAGGATGTTGCAAGCTCACCATGTACTCCTAAATTCTGTATCCACAGAATTCACCAAAACCTTGTAAATTTGAACTGAGTATAAATGATGCAGCACTGTTCAAGAGTAAGACCAATTAAAAGAAACAAAAAGATTTTAATGCTGAATTTTTAAAAAGATGCATATAAAAAAACCCAGTTAATTTGTGGATGAGGAATCATTTTAAACATGGTTGCTGACAAGCATTTGAGCCTGAATCACTAGACAAAGCTTCAGAATATAAGTACAGGTTTTTTTAAAAAATAAGATAAGCTTGTGTCAGCAATGTTACCGGCAAGACAGCTTCTCCTAAAATGCTTTTCAAGAACCAATCTAGAAACGTTTAAGGATCCAGCAACAACTGTTGTGTAAATGAAACTTCAGTGAAAAGTTGAAATGTATTTTGTATCAGAAATAGAATGTAAGATTTGTGAATTTCTATAGCTTCAAATAGAAGGATGCTTTATTCTTTTTATCTGTATGTTTTCAGGCATCTGGTACTGAAAAAGAAAACTCATTCTTGAAAAACATTGCAGTTGGTAGTAATTATGACACACTTGGGAGAAAAACAACGTGTGAAATAGTAAGATGATTATTTTTCAAAACTATTTTTCTCCCGTGTAACTTAAGTTTATCTTTATGGAACATCTTTTCACAGACTTCTTTTCAGGTGCTCAGTTTTAAAAAGCTCTTGATTTTAAGTTCTCAACTGTATTTTAAATGCACATTACTTTACTTAACTTGAATTATATCAGTCTCATGTTTAGGAAATTACCAGATGATGTTTTCAAGGAGGCTGATAACAGGTATCAGGGTCCACAAGCTTTGGAAAACAGGATTTGCAGGTATCCTGGTTTTTTAGCTCAGAGATTCTAAATGACCTGAAAGTATCTGATTACATCAGAGACAGAAAGGAAGTGTTTTCAGATAAGAGGAGATGCAAAGATGGAACTAGAATTCACTTTTTTTATTTTAACTATTATTTCATAGTTCACTTCTTTCTGATCAGGTGGATTACAGTAGATTTCCTACAAGCAGTGCAGTCTCTAAAATATCTTCTGCATTAGTCTCTTTCTTTAAAGGGAAGCTTCTTGGAGCAGCTGGTAGGGGAACCCACAAGGGGAGAGGCAACTCTAGATTTAGTCTTGAGTGGAGGACAGGCGCTAGTCCAAGAGGTAACTATAACAGGACCGCTTGGAAATAGTGACCACAATATAACAACATTTAACATACCTGTGGTGGGAAGAACATCTCAACAGCCCAACACTGTGACATTTAATTTCACAAAGGGGAACTATGCAAAAATGAGGGGGTTAGTTAAACAGAAATTAAAAAGGTACAGTGACTAAAGTGAAATCCCTGCAAGCTGCCTGGGCGCTTTTTAAAGACACCATAATAGAGGCCCAACTTAAATGTATACCCCAAATAAGGAAACACAGTAAAAACTAAAAAAGAGCCACCGTGGCTTAACAACCATGTAAAAGAAGCAGTGAGAGATAAAAAGATTTCCTTTAAAAAGTGGAAGTCAAATCCTAACGAGGTAAGTAAAAAGGAGCATAAACACTGCCAAATAAAGTATAAAAACGTAAAAGAAAAGCCAAAGAGGAGTTTGAAGAACGGCTAGCCAAACACTCAAACGGTAATAACAAAATGTTTTTAAAGTACATCAGAAGCAGGAAGCCTGCGAAACAACCAGTGGGGCCCCTTGATGATGGAGACAGGAAAGGAGCGCTTAAAGACGATACAGTCATTGCGGAGAAACTAAACAAATTCTTTGCTTCAGTGTTCACAGCTGAGGATGTTAGGGAGATTCCTATACCTGAGCCGGTTTTCGTAGGTGACAAATCTGAGGAACTGTCACAGACTGAAGCGTCACTAGAGGAGGTTTTGGAATTAATTGATAAACTTAACAGTAACAAGTCACCGGGACCAGATGGCATTCACCCAAGAGTTCTGAAAGAACTCAAATGTGAAATTGCAGAACTATTAACTATGATTTGTAACCTGTCCTTTAAATCGGCTTTTGTACCCAGCGACTGGAAGATAGCTAACGTAACGCCAATATTTAAAAAGGGCTCTAGAGGTGATCCCGGTAATTACAGACAGGTAAGTCTAATGTCAGTACCGGGCAAATTAGTTGAAATAATAGTAAAGAATAAAATTGCCAGACACATAGAAGAACATAAATTGTTGGGCAAAAGTCAACCTGGTTTCTGTAAAGGGAAATCGTGTCTGAGTTCTTTGAAGGGGTCAAACAAACATGTGGACAAGGGGGAATCCAGTGGACATAGTGTACTTAGATTTCCAGAAAGCCTTTGACAAGGTCCATCACCAAAGGCTCTTACATAAATTAAGTTGGGATAAAAGGGAAAGTCCTTTCATGGATTGAGAACTGGTTAAAAGAGAGGGAACAAAGGGTAGGAATTAATGGTAAATTCTCAGAATGGAGAGGGGTAACTAGTGGTGTTCCCCAAGGGTCAGTCCTAGGACCAATCCTATTCAACTTATTCATAAATGATCTAGAGAAAGGGGTAAAAAGTGAGGTGGCAAAGTTTGTGGATGATATTAAACTGCTCAAGATAGTTAAGACCAAAGCAGACTGTGAAGAAGTTCAAAAAGATCTCACAAAACTAAGTGATTGGGCAACAAAATGGAAAATGAAATTTAATGTGGATAAATGTAAAGTAATGCACACTGGAAAAAATAACCCCAACTATACACACAATACGATGGGGGCTAATTTAGCTACAACAAATCAGGAAAAAGATCTTGGCGTCATCGTGGATAGTTCTCGGAAGATGTCCACGCAGTGCGCAGAGGCAGTCAAAAAAGCATACAGGTTGTTAGGAATCATTAAAAAGCGGATAGATAGTAAGACAGAGAATATATTATCCTTATATAAATCGATGGTACACCCACATCTTGAATACTGCGTACAGGTGTGGTCACCTCATCTCAAAAAAGATATACTGGCACTAGAAAAGGTTCAGAGAAGGGCAACTAAAATGATTAGGGGTTTGGAGAGGTCCCATATGAGGAGAGATTAAAGAGGCTAGGACTTTTCAGCTTGGAAAAGAGGAGACTAAGGAGGGATATGACAGAGGTATATGAAATTATGAGTGATGTGGAGAAAGTAGATAAGGAAAAGTTATTTACTTATTCCCATAATACAAGAACTAGGGGCCATCAAATGAAATTAATGGGCAGCAGGTTTAAAACAAATAAAAGGAAGTTCTTCTTCACACAGTGCAGAGTCAACTTGTGGAACTCCTTGCCTGAGGAGGTTGTGAAGGCTAGGACTATAACAGCATTTAAAAAAAAGAGAACTTGATAAATTCATGGAGGTTAAGACCATTAATGGCTATTAGCCAGGATGGGTAAGGAATGGTGTCCTTATCCTCTGTTTATTAGAGGGTGGAGATGGATGGCAGAAGAGAGATCACCTGATCATTACCTGTTAGGTTCACTCCCTCTGGGGCACCTGGCATTGGCCACTGTCAGCAGACAGGATACTGGGCTAGATGGACCTTTGGCCTGACCCAGTATGGCCATTCTTATGTTCTTATATACCCTCTTTCACAGATAAGTTCTGTAGACAATTGCTGTCCTTTCTAAACAGATATCTCTTATGAGGCATGATTGTGGCAGCAATAGGGTAATTACTACGTTTTAATTATCTTCCCCTGAGATTCACTCATACACAAAAAGAAAGACAATACAATTTTTAAAAAATGTGACATTAATTTAGTCATGTTAAGAATGTTTAAAGTGCCAAGACCTCAAGAATTTGAAAGCCATCAGTGTAGCCCTGGAAACCAGCAGCTTCCATCCCACCTTCCTCTTGGTCTGATGAATGAATCTTTGAAGCTGATATAGTTTTGTATTAAAGCTTCATTTGAGAAGGACAAGTTTATTTTTTTATTCCTTCTGAGAGCCAAGTTTAAGTCATAACTTAGCTCGGAGTTTAAAAAAAAAAAAAGCTGGCTGGTCTTTAACAGAGCAGAGCTAGCCCAGTACATATGCATTTCATACACTCCACAAATACAGAGCAACACAGGCTGAAGCTGCCCATTTCCAGACCCGCCTCTAAGGCCACGTCCAGACTAGGAATTAAAATCGATTTTAGATACGCAACTTCAGCTACGAGAATAACGTAGCTGAAGTCGAATTTCTAAAATCGAGGTACTCACCAGTCTGGACGGCGCCGCATCGATGTCCGCGGCTCTCCGTGTCGATTCCGGAACTCCGTTCGGATTGATGGAGTTCCGGAATCGATGTAAGCGCGCTCGGGGATCGATACACCGCGTCCAGACTAGACGCGATATATCGATCCCCGAGCAATCGATTTTAACCCGCCGATGCCGCGGGTTAGTCTGGACAAGGGCTAAGGGTGGTGGGTTGTGTGCGCATGCATGCACGTGCCCTCACAGGTTAGCACAGTGGTAAAATGTAGTGGCAGAGTTATGCAAAGAATCTTGCTGAGCACGTTACCCAAGTCATTGCTATTTCCACACGGACTTTTGCTTTAAATTGTTTACTTCAGAAATAGTGAATCATTAAAACGAGGCTATGTACCAGATTCCTTTTTTAGTTTAACTACTGATCTTCAAATCAGTTTACTAAAGTGTCATCATCATCCAAGCTAATCAATATTTAGCACATTAGTTGTTTAAAATGGTTTTATCTTCCTTCTTTAGGCCCATAACTACAAGACTCTTGTGCTGATTTGACTTAACATGCATCTCACTGGTGAGATTAAACCAAACTTGTAACTCTGTTGCATTATGAAGATAGCAGCCAGCCAGTGAAGGAAGTGCTATATGTGGTTTTATATACAAGAGGTAGGCATCAGTATTATATTGAATGAATATTTTACTGCTAGATTCTTTATCCATACAGAGTAAGGTACACCAAATATATGCAGAAATAGTAAGAGTAACACAATTTTAGGCATTTTCAAAACACTGTTTGCTTGATAGTGTCATTTAAATCAATTCAGTGATGAAATCTACTATCTACGTCAAACTACAACATAAATATTACTTATTTTCATAACTGGGCAGCCTCTGAGTCATCAATATTCAGCCCCATTCGTTTGCTAGGTAAACAGGACAGTATTACGACAATATAAAATAACCAAGTTCTTAGTTTACTTTTTGGCTAATAAGAAATCAACATAATCAAAACTATGTTTTCCTTTCTAGTTAATATTTCTAACAATGGTTCAATATGTCTCTTGAAAATCTATTTTAAATGACGGCCAAACAAACTAGACAGAATAGTGAATTAAGCTAGATCTTTAGAAAGGCCTCTCAGAAAGAGGAAGAAATAAAAATGTTTTACCCCTTGATGTACAACTTTTCCACAGTCGCCTGCCAACCTTCCAAAGAATAAAACATTGATGGTGCTGGTCTTTGAACATGAATTCTCTGATTCTATAATGAGAAGCAAAAACAATCAAGATTACTACAACCCTTTTATACCAAAATGGTGAGGAAGTCTCTACAAAAACATTTTTCTATACAACGTGGTACATATTTTTCTTTGAATAATGAAAAAATATATATATATATATATATATATATATATATATATATACACACACACACACACACACACACACACACACACGCAAAATATTTTAAAAGGCACAGAAAAGCAGCTATAAAAACAATACTGGCTATATGAAATAGAAATTTTTCATGTGTCTGATCACAATTTAAAATGAGTGTGTACAGAGAATCAATGTATATTAAACACAGAAGTGACAAAGCTTCCACTTGGATGATTTATGTTAGAGATGGAATACACTACCAAGTTATATTTAATTCTCTGTATTAGCAAAGAATATATTATATCACTATTTTATATAGAGACAATCCATGACTTGAAAAAAGTCCTTTCACCCACTTGTAAGTACCAAGAAGTTTTCCCTGGGGAGCTGGGAGACTTAGGTATGAATATCTGCTATAATTAAGCTTTCATTTTAAAACATATTTCTAGCTGTTTTGGTTACAGAATAACCATCCATGTGTGAATCAATACAGTTATTTTCTTGAAACTGTAAAGAACTTCAGCACCTCTGCTGAGGCCCACAGATATCCTGAGCTGCAGCAGAGTGAAATTAACCAACCTCTGGGAAGGTTTCATGCCTATTCAGACCTGAAAAGGTAGCAGTGAAACTGACAATGACTGCATCAATTTCATCTGCTGCTGCTAGGAGCATCAGCACTACAGCTTCTCACTGGATCACCTAGCTGCACGCTGCAGCGTGGACACAATGTGCTTTTCACTCTGGCATGTAGCTACATGTACACAACACACTGCTGAAAGTGATGTGTAGTGTAAACGTAACGAGAGAGTAGAGGACAAGAACCACAAAATAACCCTTCAGGCTGGAAAGGTAGAGTAATAGATTAGCACCCCATTCCCTACCCTCATGCAACAACCAGGAGACAGAGAGGAGTCCAGTAGCAGAGATTCTTCAGTGGAAGACAGGATAGGGGTGAGGAGAAAAAGTCTGAAGGAGGAAGACAGAAATAAAATATTTTCTTCTGGGCCACGAGAGAGACTTCAAAACTTAGACACTGAATTGCAGTGGCAGATTAATGATTCTGCCACCCCTAAGCCCTGAAATAATTAATAATAAATAATAAATTGCCAGCCTGGCCCCATATGAACTTGTTTTAGTTTTTTTCAAATTCATTTTAACTAAAATAAATCTAAATATCATTAAAATAATTGAATATTTACAAGTTTTATTATAAATAAAATTACAAGTACAGGGGACCCTCGCTTGAATGCACGTCTGTATAGCATGATTTAGCTTACAGAGCAGGACCGTGCATGGATCCAAAACTGAGAACTGCTTAATTTCTTCCTTCCTGTCATATTATTAACGTTTAGGATTCTCATGAGTATGTTTACTAAATGGCGTCATGCCATCATTGGTGGTTTCAGTACGTGCTATGATTGGTAGAATCGCAGCATCACTGATGCTGCGATTATAAAAATGCTGCGATTATAAATTTGCCACCCCTGCAAATTTGCCACCCTAGGCCTAGGCCTTGTTGGCCTAGGCGATAATACGCCACTGCTGAATTGCCAGAGTCCAATACAAGAGTTAGAGCCCCTGAGCAGCATTTAGGAACACCCAGCTGCATTCTTTCCCCACAGGAACTGAGAGAGTTGGGCTTCTCAGGGTATGTCTACACTACGGGATTATTCCAATTTTACATAAACCGGTTTTGTAAAACAGATTGTATAAAGTCAAGTGCACGTGGCCACACTAAGACATTAATTCGGTCGTGTGCGTCCATGGTCCGAGGCTAGCGTCGATTTCTGGAGCGTTGCACTGTGGGTAGCTATCCCATAGCTATCCCATAGTTTCCGCAGTCTCCCCTGCCCATTGGAATTCTGGATTGAGACCCCAATGCATGATGGTGCAAAAAAAGCGTCGGGTGATTCTGAGTAAATGTCATCACTCATTCCTTCCTCCGAGAAAACAAAGGTAGACAATCATTTTGCACCCTTTTTCCCTGGATTGCCCTGGCAGACGCCACAGCACAGTAACCATGGAGCCCGTTCAGCATTTTTTTTTTTTTTTTTTTTTTTTTTTACTGTCACCGTATGTCTACTGGATGTTGCTAACAGACACAGTATTGCAGCGCTACAAAGCTGCATTCATTTGCCTTTACAAGATAGCAGAGACGGTTATCAGTTGTTCTGTACCGTCTGCCATGCCATTGTAAATTGGTGAGATGACGGTTATCAGTTGTTCTGTACCGTCTGCTGCTGTCATGGGTGCCCCTGGCTGAGGTCGGCCGGGGGCGCAAAAACAAAAATGGGAATGACTCCCCGAGTCAATCCCTCCTTTATGGTATCTAAAAATAGAGTCAGTCCTGCCTAGAATATGGGGCAAGTGTACTAGAGAACCAGTGTACCAGAGAACCAGAGAGCACAGCCGCTCCGTGTCAGATCCCACAGAAATGATGAGCTGCGTGCCATTGTAGGGGGTGCTTGCCCCTGCAACAATCCCACCCTTTGCTTCCCTCCTCCCCCAACCCTCCTGGGCTACCATTGCAGTGTCCCCCCATTTGTGTGATGAAGTAATAAAGAATGCAGGAATAAGAAACACTGACTTATTAGTGAGATAAAATGAGACAGAGGCAGCCTCCAGCTGCTATGATAGTCCAGGTAGGACATTAAACGGTGCAGGGGAGATGAGCACAGAATCCCGCTGCTATGATAGTCCAGGCAGTACAGAATCTTTTCTTTAGACATGAAAGGGAGGGGGCTGATGGCGCTCAGCCCCCAGTTGCTATGATGAGGACGATTACCAGCCGTTCTGTACCATCTACTGGGAATGACCGGGAGTCATTCCTATTTTTACCCAGGCACCCCCGGCCGACCTCACCTGAAGCCAGCCAGGAGCACTCACGGGCTGATGATGACGACAGATAGCAGTCATATTGTACCGTCTGCCACCGGGGAGGGGAGAGGATACTGCTGTTCACTGCTGCAGCATCACGTCTACCAGCAGCATGCAGTAGACATACGGTGACATTGAAAAAAAGTCAACAAACAATTTTTTCCCCTTTTCTTTCACGGGGGGAAGGGGATAAATTAACGAGCTATACTCTCAACCACCCCGGACAATGTGTTTGACCTTACAGGCATTGGGAGCTCAGCCAAGAATGCAAATACTTTTCGGAGACTGCTGGGGACTGTGGGCTAGCTGGAGTCCTCAGTACCCCCTCCCTGCCTCCATGAGCGTCCATTTCATTCTTTAGCTTTCCATTACGCTTGTCACGCAGCACTGTGCTGTGGACTCTGTACCATAGCCTGGAGATTTTTTTCAAATGCTTTGGCATTTCGTCTTCTGTAACGGAGCTCTGACAGAACAGATTTGTCTCCCCATGCAGCGGTCAGATCCAGTATCTCCCGTATGGTCCATGCTGGAGGTCTTTTTGGATTTGGGATTGCATCACCACCCGTGCTGATCAGAGCTCCACACTGGGCAAACAGGAAATGAAATTCAAAAGTTCGCGGGGCTTTTCCTGTCTACCTGGCCACTGCATGCGAGTTCAGATTGCTGCCCAGAGCGGTCACAATGGTGCACTGTGGGATACCACCCGGAGGCCAATACCATCGATTTGTGGCCACACTGACCCTAATCTGATATCGTAATACCGATTTCAGAGCTACTCCTCTCGTTGGGGAGGAGTACAGAAACCGGTTTAAAGAGCCCTTTATATCGATATAAAGGGCCTCGTTGTGTGGACGGGTGCAGCGTTAAATCGGTTTAATGCTGCTAAAATCGGTTTAAATGCGTAGTGCAGACCAGGCCTCAGCAGTTGTTTCGAATCTCACTGGCAGTCTTTCCTTTCCTCATCTTTTGTTTCAGCTTCTACCTGTGTAGTTTAGTCTTGACTACTAAATCTCTTTTTTTTTAATCCAAGTCAATCAGTTAAAGATACAGCTTTAATCTGTTCAACCTGGAATAGGACTCAAAATGTTATACATTATGTCTTCTGTCAGCACAATGGCCACAACAAATGCTTTGTTTCCATGTATCTACCATGGTGATTACTAATGAATTTGATACACTTTGTTCTTCAGTTTTTCAAGTGGTTACAACCTAAAGAAATGCAGCATTAAGATAGTACATAAAAGTAATATATTGCTGGAACAATCCATGACAGATTACAAGGTTCCATAACTACAGAAAGTCTGTTGAAGCACTACAGTCACGTTGTTTCAAAGGACTCAGTGGCTTGTAAATTTAAAACACCATATTTTGAGGGACTGCATACAAAACTTTTTTTTTTTTTTAAGCACTGAACACAACAATACAGCTCTTTTCCAAGGTTTATTAATACTAATATAGCAAAATTTTAAGAGATGAATTAGTAACTTCAGCAAAAGTAGAGAATTGTATGTTTAAATGGGAATACCTTGAAGTACAATCTTGAAAAATTCTGTTCCATTTACAAGTTTAGTTAAAGGGTAGGAGAGAATAACTGTTCCCTGAAATGAAAGAAGAGACAAAAAAAATGTGTTGATTAACAAAAAACTCTAAAATAAAGCTATGAGCAACTCTGGGTCACTGCAACAGAAGTAACTGGTAGATGCTTCAAATCACAAAGCCAACTTTTGGTCTGGAGTGTCCAGCATGAATTAATGTTATCATAGCCTGACAAACAGATTGTGGGGGAAGACTTACAGTAATTTGGTGGTCAAAATTGGTACCATTACAATTGCCAAAAATAGGCTATCCTAAAGACATTAGGCTCGATGTCTTTTGCCCTCACTACTCCCCTTGGAAGGCTGTTCCAGAACTTCACTCCTCTGATGGTTAGAAACCTTCATCTAATTCCAAGTCTAAACTTCCTGATAGCCAGCTTATATCCATTTGTTCTTGTGTCCACATTGGTACTAAGCTTAAATAATTCCTCTCCCTCCCTAATATTTATCCCTCTGATATATTTATAAAGAGCAATCGTACCCCCCCTCAACTTTCTTTTGGTTAGGCTAAACAAGCCAAGCTCTTTCAGTCTCCTTTCATAAGACAGGTTTTCCATTCCTCGGATCATCTCAGTAGCCCTTCTCTGTACCTGTTCCACTTTGAATTCATCCTTCTTAAACATGGGACACCAGAACTGCACACAGTATTCCAGATGAGGTCTCACCAGTGCCTTGTATAATGGTACAATTAAATTGGTCTTTGACTACTAGCGGTAAATATGCCCAATGGCTTGTGATGGTATGGAGTGGGATCTGAGTTACTACAATTCTTTCCTGAGTGCCTGGCTGATGAGTCTTGCCCACATGCTCAGGGTTTAGCTGATCGTCATATTTGGGGTCAGGAAGGAACTTTCCTCCAGGGGAGATTGGCAGAAGCCCTAGGAGGCGGGGGGTTCGCTTTCCTCTGCAGCATGGGGCACGGGTCACTTGCTGGAACATTCTCTGCACCTTGGAGTCTTTAAACCATCATTTGATGACTTCAACGGCTCAGACACAAGTTTGATACAGGAGTGGGTGGGTGAGATTCTGTGGCCTGCATTGTGCAGGAGGTTAGACTAGATGATCATAATGGCCCCTTCTGACCTTAAAGTCTATGATTCTATGAAATGTCATAGAATGAACATTTTAATCACCAGCAACTACTAAACAATGTTTTATAAAACTACTTGAAATGTCTCTACAAGTACCCGAAGAAGTAAGAAGCCTTGAAGGTTAAGTACTTGCACTGCTTCAAATTAGGTGCATCTGGCTAATATAAACAACCATTTTGCTCCAAGCATTCATGCAGCGTCTGGGCACATCTTACCATGGTGTGTGTGTTTTGGTTTGGTTTTTCCCCCCCTCTCTTTTTGCGCCTCAGTACTCAGAAGTTTATCTGTGTCTTCTGGTAAAGTGACAAAATCTAGTTTTGTGACATAAATCAAGTGGGCTTTCGATTAGTCTGCCTCATACTTTACGCATTTCTACTGATGCAGATACATACTATGTATTCTACATCTTTAAAATTACATTTGATAGTTAGTGACAAAATTACACCGTCAGGTGCTGTACCTGTCTTTGAAAAAGGAACTGTCCTAATCCAAGTGTCCTACATAGCAAAAAGTATCAGGAGATCAAACACTGCATATTACAATGACCATCAAGGAAAGCAATACTAAGGGCTCGTCTACACTACCAGGATAAGTTGACTTAAGTTACGCTACTCCAGCAATGTGAATAATGTAGCTTAGGTTGACTTACTGCAGTGTCTACACCATGCTGCATCGACAGAAGATGCTCTCCCATTGATTTACCTTATTCCTCTCGTTACGGTGGAGTACCGGAGTCGACTAAAGAGCTCTATGTTTGATTTAGTGGGTCTTCACTAGACCCACTAAATCAACCCGCACTCCATCGATCGCAGCAGAACTGATCCCCGATACATGTAGACATGGACTAAGTATTTGCATTGACGCTGCAAGAACTGTTTGTACATGGCTTTCATTGGAGTAGCTATGAATCTCCCCACTTTCTTTCTTCCTCAACTACCACTAGAAAACTTACGCTCCTAAAGTTCCTCCCCAAATGTTCCCAAAGAAGTACAGGACGTGTGCTGAGAAGTTAAATGTGTTCCATTAAGTAGTATGTGTTTTGGGCTTTTGCCCAGCACGTGCTCACTTTCACAGCCCTTTCCCTCATGTATCCAAACACCTTTGTAAAAAACTTTGGAAAAATGGGTTACAGTGCATAGTCTCCAGAATAACACATTCCAACAGAATAGCTTGGACACTCATTTCAGCTGTCAGTTCAACTTAAGAAAATCAAATTCCTGTGTGAAAATATTTTAAAAACTTATGCCTAAACAAACATCTAAAATTAGTGGGTCTACTTTTGCAGTTTAGTACTTCGTATCTAGTCAGTTTCACCGGCTCCCCTGTGCAGTCAGTTTCATACAGCAAAAAGGGAGGTGAACTTTTAATAAAAAAAATAAACAAAAACAACAAAAAAACAGGAAAATGTGATTGTAAAACTACAAAATACAGTGGGGAGACTCAGGTCAGCTGTAGCAAGAGTATTTAACTAGACTAAATTCCATGTTGCTTGTGTTCCTTTTAACACCTTTGCTGAGTCAGGATAAATTCATTGAGGACAAAATGAATTTAGACATTGGCCAGAAAAGTTAAAAATTGATTCAGCTCCTTTCCTTTTAGCTCTGCAACATGGTAATCCCTCTAGAGTGTGATAGTAACTATTGAGTTCAACTACTGAGATGACCTCAGTCTATTTTAGGGTTGCTCACAGCTAGCCATGCAAAACTGGATTCTCCAGAGCACTTAGTAATCAACATTGCTTCCTCAACATTAAAAAGGATGAGTTTGCTAACTGTACTGTTTTGTGCTAAACAACTCTTTCATGGTCACCTGCTTATTCCCAGAAGAGGCTGCAGCAGAATCAAGCTCTCTCAATGTGAGACAAATGCCCTAGGTGATTGTATCTAGCTTCTCCTTTACAATCAGCTAAAATACTGCACTATCACCAGACACACTAAATATTCTCCTTTCCTACTGCAGATGTAGATTTTGGCAGAAATATTTCTTAAGTTAGAATCTGCTTTTGTCTGCCTCAACATTTTACTCCATGTCCAGTAATTCTGTACAGTTTGTCAGGTTTGCCTGCAGAAGTGGCTGTTGCTTGGCAGGCTGAAAAGCCAGAGTTTCTATACTGCAAAGAGCACAAAAATATCCATATGTGGGAGGGGAGGAGAAACCCACAACTTAGGAGAATTTGGACTCTTTTTTCCTCCCAAAAGACTTCAGGTGGTGTGGGGTGTCATGTTCCTTTTCTCTTCAATTTTCAAAATATTTCCTCTCATCCTCTTGGGAATACTTCACTCCACCTCAAGAAACTGCAACAAGAAGCCCTTCCTGCAGACAAAATCAACAAAGACATGGAGGACTGAAGACAACGCAAAAAATATAGAGAAAGGAGGCCAAGACCTCTCTTGGCCACACACACACACGATAGCACTTAAAAGAAAGAGAATTCAGTTCTCCTAAGCTCCTGTGTTTTCCCCTTTCCCCCTATTACTCTCAGTCAGGGGTGGCCAACCTGTGGCTCCGGAGCCACATGGGGCTCTTCAGAAGTTAATATGCAGCTCCTTGTATAAGCACAGACTCCAGGGCTGGAGCTAAAGGCGCCAACTTTCCAGTGTGCCGGGTGGTGCTCACTGCTCAAACCCTGGCTCTGCCACAGGCCCTACCCCACTCCACCCCTTCCAGCCCCTCCCCTGAACTTGGCATGCCCTCGGTCCTCCCCCGCCCTAACCCCAGAGCCTCCTGCACGGCACAAAAAAGCTGATCAGGAGGTGCAGGGATGGAGGAGGAGGCACGGATCAGCGAGGCAGCCAGTGGACAAGAGGCACTGGGAGTGGGGCGGGGGAGGGCATGCGAGGCTGCTGACATTATTGTGGTTCTTTGGCAATGTACATTGGTAAATTCTGGCTCCTTCTCAGGCTCAGGTTGGACATCCCTGCACTCATTGATCTGGTCTGCAGGTTCAGCCCCCTACAGAAACAACAATCAGGCCAGTTGGCTTGTGCCAAGATCTCACTAGCATCCCCACACCTTAAGGGAAATGGATCTCTGTATCACATTCGCCTCACAGGCCTTTTCCTGAATGTGCACAGTATGGAAAACAATGATAGAAAGTTTGAACTGCATGGCTTGTTTGGCTTTTTCTTCTAAACACAGATTGTTTTTCACAGCAGACCTAATGGAAGTTTAAGATATTCATTCCCATCCCCCAAGTGTCTGGGATGATAAAATGGATTTAAAGATTACATTCATAGAAATCTTGTTAAAGTAAACATTTTGATAAAAGAAGAATGCAATATGGCCTCACATTTTAAGAAATAGATCTAAGGTGTCTATTTCACTAACATTCTGTGCCCGAAGCTGAGAACACACTCCTAAATGTGAACTGCTCCATACCCCCTACATTTCTCAGTCTGGAACAACTAACTACTTGGCAACCAAACACTGCTATTATCAATGTAGCACATTTCATGGCAAGGGAATAAAGAGAAAAAACAATTACATTTTGATGTGATAGCTGCTATTAGAATAATTGTCTTCATAAAATTGGGAGATTGCATTGCTTTGTACAAGAAATGTGAAACGCCTTTAAAAATCACCAGACCAGAAAAGTGATTTTTATCCACAGTACTGTCATTTTTGGTTAGGTGATTTTTGTTGTTTTTTCCCTTTGTTTGATTAGTTTATTTAATCAAGCCCCAAAACCACTTCCAAAACTGCAATTTTTTGGAATACAAATCCTATAAAGAAAATGGTAATGTGTTTTATATACATTATCTATAGTTAAATAAAAAAATCCTTCAACATTTAAATCTACACAGAGTAAAACTGCCAACTTCAGTGGAGCCAAGATTTCACTCAAGGTGTGTAAACTACTTAGATCCAGTGAGGATATACCAATGCCAGGGCCATGTAAGTGAGGCTTACGCATGCCTTGTACATTTAGCTTTTCTTTTTTATTATTTTTTTTTTTTTTTAAAAGATGAACACCACGCTCTTGCTAGTAAGTTACCTGAAAGTATTTGCTGGCCTGATCACAACCAATTTGCAGGTATTTTAAATCCACTTTCTGCAGGTAACTTGGTAGTAGATTTCCGGGTGTGCCATCAATGACCTGAACAGGCATAACTGCTTTATCTAAGTGAGATTAAAAATAAAAACACCAATTAGTCACATATTACTAACTTGTATAGTAAAGACATAATTAAATCTCGTTGCAACTTCGGTTTGAATATGAAACCTCTTCAATTGAGCCGGAATTCAGTTGCTTCATTTGGCATATTTATAATCTTCTACGGCAGATGAGCTCAAATACCTTACCGATGTTAGCAGGATGCGAAGCATACCAAAGAGAGCTTGCCTGATGCTAGGTATCAAGTTAAGCCTCTTTAATTCACAAGCTTTCCAGTATTTGTTTTAAGAATTCATTTTATATTAAGTTTTTCTAACAAAATAATGCTCACACATAATACTTAAAACAGAATAATGAGTATCATCTTCCCATAAAATCCACATAAAATAGTAAGTATCAGACTTTGACCTGGAAAGCCAGAATAGATATTTTTATGTCCTTACCAGCAGTTTATTGCCATACAAAAAAGCTACAACAATTTCTGTTGGTAAAAAAAAAAAGTCATATGAAGTGTAGTATGAATTTGGCATAAAAACAACTTTAACGAGATTACAGAACTTTGTGCACAAGTTCTCATACAACTTAGACATAACAATAATCATAGAATATTAGGGTTGGAAGGGGCGTCAAGAGGTCATCTAGTCCAACTTCCTGCTCAAAGCAGGACCAATTCCCAATTAAAATCATACTAGCCAGGGCTTTGTCAAGCTGACCTTAAAAACCTTTAAGAAAGGAGATTCCACCACCTCCCTAGGTAATACATATAGTGATTTAATAAAAACTAGACTCAACAGATTTTTCGAGATATCAGATGATAAAATAAAACAAAATTAACTAAAACTTATTTCTTCATACTTAGTCTTTTTGGAAGATGTCCACTATAATAGAACTTCCAGTCCTATTATAGTCTTGTCCTTCCACTGGTTTCAGGCAAACTAACCAAAATACTTGATATTTTCTAACTCTCAGAAACCACAATAACACAAAATCTTTCATTCACAAGATCATGCTCAATATTATACTCTTCAATAAACAGAGTTTCATTCAATGATATATAGCAGGGGTGGACAAACTATGGCCCGCAAGCCAGATCTGGCCCACGGGATTGCCACCCCTGTGGCACCACGGGCCCTGTGCCGCTCCTGGAAGTGGCCAGGACCATGTCCTTGCGGCCCCGGGGGGGGGGGGGGGAGAAGAGGGCTCCACGGGGAACCACGGCCAATTGGAGCTTTGTGGGAGGTACCCACAGGCAAGGGTCAGTGCACAGAGCCCTCTGCCCCGCCCCCCAGGGATGTGGTGCCAGCTGCTTCCAGGAGCGGCACGGGGCTAGGGCAGGCAGGGAGTCTGCCCTGGCACCAATGCGCACCGCTGTTGCTCCGGAACTGCTCCAAGTAAGCGGCACCAGGCCCAAGCCCACACCATGAACTCCTCCTGCACCCCAACTCCCTGGCTGAGCCCCCTTCCGCACCCCGATCCTCTTCCCTGAGCCCCCTGACTCCGCTCTGCCTCAACCCCTTGCCCTGAGCCCCTTCCTGCACACTACACCCCCTCCTGCACCCCAACCCCCTGCCTCAGCCCTACATTCATAGCCCAGCATGCAATTTCCGCAGGCAGATGTGGCCCTTTTTCATCTCACTACTTAAGAACTCTTAAAACAGTATTTCATTTTACTTTAAGAGAATTAACTGTTTTCACTATTTCAGTCCATTCAAATTGCTTGTTTCCTACCATTTCTTTCAACTCTAGGCTTGTTGAATCATCACATAACACTTATGACCCATTTTCAGTATTGATCATAAATAAGCTTTTGCATTTTCTACAGTAAAAATGAGAAACAATAATGAATTAATCATACTGAAGACTAAAAAGCACACCAGTGCATATGGAGCCAGATGTCTTGTCATCTCACAGTTTTCTAGCAATTCAAGACCCCCAACAAGTAACAACTCCCCCTACTCCTTCCCAAGTTAGTTCCTTCCTTCCTAGCAGTTGAGTCCATCTACTATTCACACCTCCCTCACTGGTCATCCACTCCTGTTCCCCCATCTAAGCTACATTTACACTGCAACCCAGGGTGTAATCTGTAGCTCGTGTGGAGGTGCCCATGTTAACTTTAATCTAACTACCTCGCTAAAAAAAGCGGTGAGAATGTGGCAGCGCAGGCTAGCAATGTGAGTATATGCTCGGGAGGATCAGGCAAGTTTGTGCAACCATGCCCTTGTACTGAGCTCTTGTCACACCAATAAGCCAAGGCAACTGCAGTGGAAGAAGGCTTGACAGTTGTTCCTTAACTTGGTCACTGTACCTGGGACCCCTTCATTTCTTATACCTGTAGTGCAGACCATCTACAATTGGCAGTAAAATATGTTCTGAGTTTTTAGTCCAGTTTTAGAACTTTGGCCCTAAAAGATTCAGTTAACTTCTAGCTACAGTAGAATCGCAGAGTTACAAACACCTCGGGAAAGAAAGTTGTTTGTAACTCTAAATAAAACATTATGGCTGTTCTTTCAAAAGTTTACAACTGAACATTGACTTGACTTAATATAGCTTTGAAACTTTTCTGTGCAGAAGAAAAATGCTGCTTTTAACCATCTTAAATTAAATGAAACAGGCACAGAAATTGTTAACTTACCTTGTCAAAAAAATGTTTAGACTTTCCCTTAATTTTTTTAATAGTTTACATTTAACAAAGTACTGTACTATATTTGTGCTTTTTTTGGTCTCTGCTACTTCCTGATTGCATACTTCCTGTTCCAAATGAGGTGTGTGATTAACCAGCCAGTTTATAACCCTGGTATTCGTAACTCTGAGGTTCTACTGTATCGATATCAAGTCTTTCCTTCAGACAATAATGAGTTAAAAAGCAATACCAGTAAAACCAATTTTTGGGTCCTTCACCTACTGTATCCAGGCAATGAGGTATGCATGAGAAAGCACAGTATATTCTAGTAAGTCTGTCAAATTAGCCCTCACTTGAGAATACTTACTCCTTACTTTGGGGGAATTTTTTTTTGGTTTTTTTTGTTTTGTTTTTTTTTAACACTGTAATGCAAATTTTGAAAAGATACCTTCTATAACCAAGTAACAAAATGAGCTGGAGAAAGTAGCAAGGCTTCATGAAGCTCTTGATACCAAATCTCATCAGTTTACAGAGTATCCCACTAACATACAGAATAAAATGATGAAAATACTTCCTAGGCCAATAGTGCAACTGCCTTTTTCACTACTTTTTTCCCAATAAAGAGGCCTGACAATGTATAGAAGACAATATACAGAAGTCAGTGTCAATAATGTATAGAAGACAGGGTCAATAAATCCTGCACATAATACTCAGAATATCATACACTTTGAACTGCAAAGAAGGTTAGACCCACATTTATGGATCAAATAAACAAGCAGACACTCCTCAGCTGACAACGATCACATAGACTTATTTTATTTATCTTGGGTAGACAAAGAAAGCAACTTTGAAAACAGTGATATTCTAAAACACTACAAGGATTTTACAGTTGAAATATCCTGTTAGTTAGGAGGACCTAAAAAAAACAATGGGTGAGAAGAAGAAGGTGAGTGGAATGGAGTGTGTAGTACAGTCTTCCTCTACCAAATGAGAAAGAGGAAACAGACAGGAAGAGAATCTCAAACCCTCCTCATTCTAGTGCTGAAGGCAGAAGATGTGGGCTTCTGCCTAAATAGTCACTCCTGGAAATCACCAAAAAAGTCCTGATGCCCCTTTTAATGCAGGATTACCAAGCATCAAGCATCTCACGTGACAGTCACACATTTGAAAGTCCTGTCATGCATTCTGACATCTCAGCTGCATTCTCACATTCTGCTGAGCTGCGGGAAGGCAGAAAGCATGGGCCCGCAGTTCTGCCTTATGGCTGCCGGTTGCAGGATCCTGAGACAGATGAGAGTGTGGATAGCAACAGAAGTGTTTATAACCAGTAAAAGACACTCTCCTATAGAATCTGGAATTGAAACCAGGATTCCAGAGAGTCTCAATATTCCTTTTTTGACTAGCAAATAGCTGTGAAACTTATTGGCAAAATATGTCTCATCCCCTTTTGGTAGCTTCTGGCCCACACCGAGGACAACAGCATACTACTGCTAGCACTTAGTCCATTAGCTCGAGTAGTAGAGGTCTGTGCTGTGGATTTGAAGGTCCAAGCCTTGCCGGACGACTCAGGTGGAATTTATTATGGCACCACATGATGAAATTTCTGTATTTTGCAGGATTGTTTTAAATTAGGATGTTACAGTAAAAACTTAAATAAAAAGAATATTATGTTTGCAACATAAAGCAAAGTTTGGAAATGCCAAAATTAAGGTTACTCAGGCAACCTTAATTTGGCCCCTTGTGCTTTATTATACAGCCTTTAATGATATGATTGCATACTCTCTTTTTCCCCACAGGACCCTTGTCTCATTTCATGCACAGAATGGACTGTGCTTTGGGAATAATCTGGGTTCAATTGTTAGAGATCATTGTCTGTAGGACTCTGCTTTATTTGTTGCAGAAGCTGGAAGGTGTGTTGTGAATGAAGCTGGGGACTGTAGGAACATAAGGACAGTCGCATGATCAAGGCAGTTGAATGCTGTCCTGGAGAATTAGATTCTATACCTGCTTCTGCCACAGAGTTCCTATGTGATGTTGAGCAAAACACTTACAAACATTTCATGTGTGTTCCTCATTTTCTGACTACATGAGTTGAGACTCTGGTGTCTGATTTGCAGAAGAACTGAATATACACAGCTGCAACTGAAGTCAATAAGAGCTGTGCTTTGAACATCCACAGTGCTAAAAAGTAGTAAATGCTCTGAAAAATCAGGTCCAAAGCATCTCAAATTGGGTTTCCAGAATTAGTGGATATTTTTTACATTAAAGTATCTGTGCTTCAGTTCCTCATCTATAAAATAGGGATTCCACCACCTCACAGGGGGATTTGTGAAGATTAATATTTGTGAAGCACTCAGATATTATGAAGAACTACAGAAAAGTCCACAAGGAAATTCATAATTCTGTTTTTATAGGGTTTGGATGGTGTGCACTTCATGAAATATGGGGCCACAGACACTGAATGAAAATAAAAAGCACCCATTCAGTGCATAGAACAATGCAAGGATCTTGTAGGAGAAAAAAAATAGTATGAAACCATATAAGTAAAGACTATTATAAGGCATATATGAGAGGAAGGATAATCTAGTGATTAGGGCACTAGCCTAGGACATGGGAAATCTGGCTTCACATCCCTGCTCCACTACAATCTTCCTTTGTGACCTTCAACAAGTCATTTAGCTTCTCTGTGCCTTTGTTTTCCATCTGTACAATTGGCCTAGCCTTAGAGTGGCTGGCAGTCTAGGTACTGTGACAAAGTTCCTCCTCTACCTTGCTGGGTCCTGCACTTATTTGGCAGATTTGCTCACCTCAGTGATCTTCTCCACAGTCTGGGTCAACTTCTCCTCTGTCTGATCAGGAGTTGGGAGGTTTGGGGGGAATCCGAGCCCACCCTCTACTCCAGGTTCCAGCCCAGGGCCCTGTGGATTGCAGCTGTCTATAGTGCCTCCTGTACCTCCTGTAACAGCTGCATGACAGCTACAACTCCCTGGGCTACTTCCCCATAGCCTCCTCCAAACACCTTCTTTATCCTCACCACAGGACCTTTCTCCTGGTGTCTGATAACGCTTGTACTCCTTAGTCCTCCAGCAGTATACCCTCTCAGCTCCTTGCACCTCTTGCTCCCAGCTCCTCTCACACACTTCCTCTTCTCTGACTCCCCCCTCCCTGACTGGTGTGAGGTCCTTTTTAAACCCAGGTGCCCTGATTGGCCTGCCTTGATTGGCTGCAGGTGTTCTAATCAGCCTGTCTGCTTAATTGGTTCTAGCAGGTTCCTGATTACTCTAGTGCAGCCCCTCAGGGAACAGAAAACTATTCATCCAGTGACCAGTATATTTGTCCTCTACCAAACTCCTGTACCCCACTGGTCTGGGTCTGTCACAGTACCTACAGCATAATGCAAGAAACCTACAAAAGTCAGCCCTACTCTATGTTTGCTTAAAAAAAGGAGATGACGCTGATGCATACCACAAAGGGTTCAAATTAGGTTGCACAGGCAATATACTTTTCATAAAGTAAAAACCAAAAGACAATAATCTAACTCTTCCTCATGGCAAGAGTCCCACAGCAAAAAATCCCTCCCCTCCCCATTACATTACATCTACATTATCCACTAGTTGTACTGTACTAAGAATTAAGAAAACATCCTTTTGTGAAAAGAAAAGTTACAAGGTAAGTATGCACCTTTATTGCTAAATCCGACTCATGCTGAGAGTCCGGTTAAACAAATAAGTTTAGCACTTAAGGTTTTTACACAATAAAAAATGTTCTTTTTTGAAGAGATGTGTATTTAAAAACCAATAGATGTGACATTTAACTATCAAAAACCTCAGAGGTCACAACTCTACAAGGCAGCATTAAAAACCAAACATTCAGAGTAACTGCTGTGTTAACTATTATATTAAATTACTAGGAGTAGCTAAATGCTACTAGGAGTAGCAAAAATGTGGTAGCAAATATTAAAGCTTGAAGCCTAAGCAGGAAAGTAGACAATCATATCAAATCAGACCAAACCAGGGGACGGAAGGCGGGGGGTGCGGAGGAAATGAGTGGAAATACATCAGAACAAATCAAACAGATTTCGAAACATGGCTCATACCCCCACTTACAGGTTTATGTTTAAAGGGATCTCATTAAATACCTGCGAAGAAAGTAGAGGTTCCTTGTTACAATTCAGACAACAAAATAGCCAGAGATAAGTAAGCTACATTTTATCTGATAAGAAAGATTGCCAGTGAGCACAGTTTCCTAATGGAGTCCATCTTCCTATTTCACAAAGATGCAATAATTCTAACAACTTTGGAATTTTATTTTAATCATCAGTAATGTACTTCATTTTTTAAATATCATGATGTGTTCGTGTATCGTACATAATGAGAGTTGTCAAAGGGTTATCATTAAACACTGTCTGTTACAGTACTAGCAGAATCTATGCCCTTTTGCACACTAGTAGCTCCTACTACTGGAACTTGCATTTAATATTTCCTGCTTGGAAGATAATCTAAACAAGGGGAAAAAGGTTCTTGACTGAGAAGTTCTTAAGTTTATCTGAAGTTATGCTGCCAATGGGGCTATCATTTGCCAACATCTTTTTAGAGACAAGCTATGTCAACGTAAGAACCTGTGCAAATTACAGACACAGTATAAGTTATCCTCCTATGCATTTTAGTGCAGACAAGAAACAGATGCATGCAAACTTCCTCATTACTTCAGGACCTGTACATTATAACTAGGCTTGGAAGGATCAGATTTTTGTCAGTAAACGCTGATTTCTCTGTGCACACAAACCAATGAAAAATATTTCCATTGTCAATAATCAACGTTTACAGATAGGTAAAGTAAGAAAACTGCTGCTGGGAAACTTAAGAGTTCAAACAAGGATATTTAGTTTTTATATTTTGATTTGTGATGTTGAAAATGTGTTTTAGTCGTTATAAAGCTAACTTTGTGAATCTCAACACCTACTATCATTAAATAATTATTGTGCATGAGTTCGACAACTGAGCTTTACAAGACAAGTTAGCAGTGGTGAAGGAACAAACATATACACACTCTAAAGGAGGGAAATAATAAGATATACAGCGACTAATATTACAAGTCATTTTTCTGAAAAGAAAAATTTGTTACCAAATCAATTCCTCCCTCTTACAACTCTGTTGCACCCTCCTTCATCCTGCTCCTCAGCTGAGGAACCATACACACATCCATTTCTTGTCTGAACTAATATGATTTGAAGAAAACAGCATTTAAACCTATCAAGCCAGTAATATGCTGCAGACAAACGCACTGCATGGAGTGTGGAGGACCCGAGCTGATTACATTACCACAACATCAGCCTGGAGCTGCCATTTTTAGAATCTCTAAAGGACAAAAGAGAGAAATTACAATTTTTACTCAACATTTACCATAAGTAACTTTAAAACTATGTTTATGGTCAAGCATTTAGGTATCCTACCTATGGTCATAACCATCTCTTTTAGTTCACTGAGGTAGGTCTCAAAAAGCAAAAAAGCCTTTTTGTTACTAATTCCTTTACGATGATGTAAATAAACTAAGGGTTTGGCTACACTTGCAGATGTAGAGCACTTTGAGTTAAACTAGCCTTCGGAGAGCGCAGTAGGGAAGGTGCTGCAGTCTGTCCACACTGACAGCTGCAACACACTAGCATGGCCACATTTGCGGCACTTGCAGTGACATTGGGAGTGGTGCATTATGTGCAGCTATCCCAGCATTCAATTGGGAGCAAGGTGCTTTTCAAATGCAGGGAGTAGGATGGAATGTGACAGGGAGTGTGTTGTGTGTATATGGGGGGGAGAGACAGTGGATTTTTGGGGTGCTGTGTGTCAGCATGCTGTCTTGTAAGTTCAGATCCCCCTTTTCCTCACCTCTCTCTCACACACTGACAGCAAGCAACATTCCTAAGTAATGTTTGCTTTGTCACGGAGCAGATACGCATGATGGCTGTCAGAAACTGAGCTTTGAAAGGGCATATCCACATTCCTACAGCTGAGTTAAAAAAAATTACAGGAGTGGCCACTTGACTTAAGGGGACTGACCTCCAGAAATGTCCCATAATCAGAGCACAGTAATGCAACACCTTGTTCACAATGACGTTGCGGCATCTCAGCCAAGACATATCAGACCGTATTCCTCTCCACTAGATGGAGTACCAGGAGCGCTTTAGCCATGGAGTCAAAGCATTCTACGTGCCTTGCCAGTGTGGAAGTGAGTTAGAGCACACTGGGCGGCTTTAGTGTGATCTAACTTGCAAATGTAGCCAAGCCCTAAGGTTAACTAACCATTCTTAAATTCTGACTTTAATCAAATGTAGGGACCTCAGGGCTTTTAACTACTGCACATTCCTAAATGACTGAATATAAGGGAACACAGGACCTTTCTAACTGGACTACATTATATTTTTCTCCCCTATTTAGTACTACACAGTGGACTGTTTTTTCTCCTCTCCTATGTCTGCAGCAGTAGGGTCTACTCCACTAATGCCTTTCAATAAAAAAAAAAAGATTTAGATGTGCCACACAAATAAACATGAATGCTAGATATAAAAACTAAAATAAGACAGCAAAGATGAGTATTTTAAATATACCTTAGGATCCTTACTGTCTCTATAAAGTGGGGTAGGGAGAATCATCCCCTTTAAAATTGACACAGAAATTCCTTAGAATTGTTTTCCATTTGTCCAGGTTACACGACAGAAGAGATGTTAAAAGGGAGGGAATGAGGGAGGGAGAGTAGGCCTATGAAGAGCCATTTTAGTATCACAAAACAAAAATATACAGGATAACAGAGACTATTTTCTAAGCTTCATGCATACAACCCAAGATGCAAACTTACTATTACACATGCCTGCTCTTAAATGTTGGATTTACAGAAAATTATGTTCTATGTCACATAATAGCCCCTCTTGGGTTTGTTTGGTTTTTATCATAATGCATAAATCCAGCACAACTGCCAAAAAATATATACCCTCAGCACCCGCCTCCAGTTACAGTAACCAGGCATAGCCACAAGATATAACGACTCCCTTTCATTTTCAAACCAATCCATAGAACATGAAACGCAATCCAAAGCAATTTGTACAGAACCGTGCACGGGTTGGGAAGAAATGGGACCTCACACCCCATCCTCTCAAATGTAAACGGATGCTTCCACAGGCCCCAACTTTCCTTGGCGCTGGTTGGTGCTCCCCTCGGCCCCGCCCCGCCTCCTCTCTGCCCCTATTGGACCCCCCAAATCCCCGCCCAGGCCCCGCCTCTTCCCCCCACCGCCTTGCCGCGCGAAGCGGTTGTTTCCCGAATAAAGCGCGGGGAGGGAGCTGAAGCATGGGTCGGCGGCCCACTTAGGGGGGGAGGAGGAGGAGGAGGCGGCGGCGTAGCAGAGGCGAGCTGGGGCGCGGAGCTGCCGGTGGGTGCAGAGCACCCACCCGTTTTTCCACCCTAACATTTTAACTCTTACGAGGGCTCCCCTCCCCCTCGCTGGAATGATAATCACAACAGGAGACTCACCTGTAATGATCACAGGCCAGGCAGCAGCTCCCCCTTAGCTGAGCCCCTTTCCTAGCGCAACCAAAACAATGCAACGGCCCCACTGGGATGTCCCCAGCCTGGGGAGGACGCAGCCCTCAGCTGACTCTGGGAAAGAGGCGTGAGCAGAGGCGTCCCCCAGACCGGCGGGGCACCCAGAACCCTGCAGGGACCCGCTAGGAAGCGCCTTGGGACCTAAGTACCAACCCGCCGGCTACCGCCGTCTCACTCCGCTCAGCCTCCTACGCTCCCTCTACGTCACTGGTTCTCTCTGGGAAAATGGCGGCCTCCGCGCTCCCCTCCCTCCCCCTACACGGGGCTCCCCGTCCCGCCCTGCAGGGGCAAGGTTTCCAGGGCGAAGCCAAAACGGCCGCCATTTTGCTTGTGGGCTGGAGCGGGGGGTGTCCGTCAACTGCTGCTTCGTGCCATGTCCATATTACAAAGGAGGTTTCCTCGCGGTGTGAAACTGTTCGAGGGCCGGGGCCAGAGCGCGCGCCCAGCGATCGAGAGTTGCCGGAAAGCGGCAGCCTAGGGAACGGCAGGGCGGAGGCGACTGTCTGGGTTGGGTGGAGACTGGGGCGGTCGTGCGCCGGAGTCCACGGGGAGGGGCAGGGGCAGGAGCTCGGGCCCAAAGTGATGCTGCCGAAACATCGAAACTTGTCTTCAGTCTACCCCCGAGTCCGTGCACCAGCCTACGCCCTGACTTGTGAGCCTGGGCCGGCCATACCGACTGACACAGGCTTTGCGAGGCTGCAAGACCGAGCAATCTCCCCCACGCAGAGTGAGACAGGGGATAAGAGACTGAAGCGCATTTGGTGAAGAATGGAGGGTTGCTGGCTGAGGGGATCTCCTCCTCTCGCCCTGCCCTTAGTGGAGACCTGAGGCCAGTAATTTCCCTACAGCCCCCTCCCCCCAGTTTTGTGAACTAGTTACATGCCAAACCTGGTGGCTGAATTGTGCGACTTTGTCCTCACCCATGTTGTAGGGGGGCCAACAGTTGGGGTTCATTTGCCCGGTGTGCATATCCCCAATGACCACACCGGAGTGGAGAAGCAAGTCTCTTTATTTGAAATCAAATAAGGTGCAGGGAGATACAAAATCTCAAATCATGCACAGATTACTATCCTCTTCCCTACCTTATATACCCTACTTGTTTACAGAGATGTTCAAAGGTGCTACAATTGATCATTTACAATTCATTAACTACCGGATCCTTTAATTAACATCATCCTCTTCCCACAATACAGAACCCCCTTTGATTAATCACATTTTATACCATAAACAAAGGAACAAAAGAAAAATAATAAATGAACACATGTACTCATGCTAGCTTCAAAAGAACATATTGATTAGCCCGTGGGGGGGGGGGCAATCCGAGGGCAATCGTAGGCCTGAGAATGTAAACTTTTAACCCCACACCATATTGCCAGTTACTTGGAGCCTTGCCCCCACCCAACACCCACAACTATTTCACATTTGGGAACAATATGTACCTTCAAGTCAGTGGCACTGCTATGGGTACCCGCATGGCCCCACAATATGCCAACATTTTTATGGCTGATTTAGAACAATGCTTCCTTAGTTCTCATTCCCTAATGCCCCTACTCTACTTGTGCTAATTGATGACATCTTCATCATCTGGACCCATGGAAAAGAAGCCCTTGAGGAATTCCACCAGGATTTCAACAATTTCCATCCCACCATCAACCTCAGCCTAGACCAATCCACACAAGCAGTCCATTTCCTTGACACTACTGTGCTAATAAGCGATGGTCACATAAACACCACCTATACCAGAAACCAAATAGATTGGCAAGGTCACTATACTTTGCTGGAATTAGGGGACTGGTATTTCCCAATGCTGATGTTCACAGCCTTCCTTGGGGCTCTCCTATGCTAGGTCTGGTTCGACACCACAGCTGGCAGAACCTGGAGTTAAGTCGTATCTCCTGTGTTGCCCAGAAAATGCTCTAGTTATAGAGGGAAAGCCAGGGGAGGCTCAGTATGACTGGGAAGTGGGATGAGAGGATCAGGTTAAATTGTAGGGTCTCTTGGAGGACTTGAAGAGATTCTGTCTCATAGGAAATGGGCCCAGAGGACAACATATTACTGTCAATTGTCCCTACCCAATCCAGGGCAAACTTCTTCTGTACATGCAGGCAGTTAACTGGCAAAAGTCAAGTCCATGAAGTTGCTAGATGCCCTGGAATCAATAAATGCAAGCAAGGTTCAGCTTACTTAAGGTGTGTCTGGGATCCAGAACCAGATCTGGACTTGCTAGTGGGGTTGATGAGAGTCCTGTAATGCAGGGACACATGCAAATAGTAGAGGAGGCCCATTTGGGGAAGCTGATCCCCCTGTTACTTCCAGCCATGATCCCTGTATTGGGGCGGCACAAGATCATTTACTGGCACAAGGGCCAGGCTGAACCTGTGGGGCACCCAGAAGCAAAGTGGCCACACTCCCAGCAATACGGACAGAGCCCATTGTGGTACCAGTGCTCATTCTCGGTCTGTGAAGCATCTGTAAGTGGCATCAGTTTGGCATGGGCTCTGATCTGGGATTGGGCAGAGTGCATGGTCAGGGGGCTATGGTACTAGGCTGGGATCTGTTGTAAGTCCTCCTCCTTTCCAGGCATTGTTCAAGCAGCCAGTTGTCAGTCTGGATACAAACTTGATAGAGGATGACAACTCGGGGAAGGAGAGGTAGGGCGACCTGAGCCATCTCATCTTTTATGGCATCATTTGGCCCTCAATAAAAGTGGTAGATCTGCACTGCCTCATTCCAGGTAGTGTAGGCAGCCAGGCACCAGAAGCAGGCTGAATAAGCTAAGCCTGTGAACCTTGTGTGAGGAACTGCAAGGAGGCTTCAGCGGTGTGGGCCGACTTGTGGTCATCAAATATGAGCAAGAAGATTGGATGAATTCTTCAAAACAGCCAAGAACTGGGTCTGCCCATTCCAGAAGGTGTGATACCCAGTGCAAGGCTTCTCCTGTTAGAAGGCTGATGATTGGCCTCACCTTTGCCTTGTCATTTGGGTAGATGGCAGTACAAATCAAAACAGCAGGTGGCACTGGATAATGAACATATGAGGGCCACTAACAAACCACTTTGGCAATAGGACATTTGGATTGTCCTCTGTGGTTGCTGCCACGGCCAATCCCAGAGTCTCTGGAACAATCTGGACCTGCCCTCGGAGGGAGGCATTTTCTAGCTGCAACTGGGCAACTTAGTTCTGGAGACTCTGAAGTAGGGAGAGGAACAGTTCCCAGCCAAGTGGTGATGTTGCACAGACTGTGTTTCTGCTCTTCCCGTGGGATTAAATGCTTGTCCCTGGGGGTCATCTGCCCCTTTCCTTGCTATGGATTGGCTGAGGGATGAGTCATCATAGGCTCTGGCTGAGGATTTACCTCACACTGGCCTCCTCCCCTCTATCCCTCTGCAGGTGCAAGGGCTAGTACAGAAATGAATTTAGAATTCAAACATCTCTTCACACTTTAACTCTGACTCTATGTGGAGTGGGCTACACACAGAGAAGGGTTATCTTAGGCCTCATAGTGGGAAGCGTGGGTGCTAGTTGGTAGTGCAAACAGCCTTGGTGAGGGGTGGACTGTGAAGCACACAGTCAGCCAGTCCACTGTCCAGTTCATGGACCTTCAGGTACCTGTAGTCTGCAGGGGATACAAAAACCTAGGATAAAATTCTTTTTTGTTAAAATGACAGGAGGTACCAGGAGAAGCTCTGAAAATAGGGACACTCTGGTATTTCAGTGACACGTTCCCCAGACATGATGATGTTTGGATGAAGCATGATGATATGTGCCAAAAATCTATTTACTCTGTGTGCCATAGCAATATTATAATGTACAAGGCACAACATCATGACAGCCAAGCATCTCCCATCAAGCAAAATCAGTCTTATTACTCCAGCACCTTTAGTACTTATTTAATGCCAACCTACTCTACATCTCTCTGCACATTCTTATGTCTACAGTTTCTGCTGTATGGTACAGCTTACTTTTGCTTGCTTGTCATGTTATAAATGGTCATATTTAATCATACAGCATCACAGCAAGAAATCACATTATTTCTCCTTCCCAATACCTCTTTATTTCTCTCTCCCTGTTCTATTATTTTGTTTTGGAATTGTAACATTTCTCTCTCTAAAGTGTTTTGGTTATGTAACCCTTCTGCCTGATAGAATTGGCAGCAACAAGGGCTGGGTTCAATATCTAGGTGTTTCTCTTGAACAGTACAACACAAAACCAGCTCGAGCCCCCACGAAGTAACCTGGGACAATCACATACCACCTTCTGCATGCCTCTAAGAGGCAATATTTCCCCTCTCACAAGCACAGAGTCTGAGTATAGAAAAGAAACTTTTAATAAAAGGAGGGAAGTAACCAGGCATTAATTTGAGGAAACCCTACAACAGGGTTCATAAACATAAACCATGAATAAGGCTACATTTTAGTCATACATATTTTTACTAAAAGTCATGAACAGGTCATGGGCAGAAAACAAAAATTCACAGCCTGTGACCTGTCCATGACTCTTACTACAAATACCAGTGAATAAAACTTGGGGGAGGGCCCTATGGTTGCTGGGGAAGGGCAGCTCAGCTACTTGGCTCCTTACCTTGGTCCACACCTCCTCCTCCCGCCCCCAGCAGCAGCAGACTTTTGGTGTGGGAGGGGGCAGGGGGTTGTGGCATGGGATGGGGTGAGGCAGGCTCTGGGTGGCGCTTACCTGGGGGACTCCTCGGAAGTGGCAACATCCCCCTTGTTCAGCTGCTAGGCAGAGGCATGGCCAAGCAGCTCTGTGGGCTCTCAGTTGAGTCTAAAGACTTGGCTACACTAGAGAGTTGCAGTGCTGGTGGTGGCTTTACAGCGCTGCAACTAATACACCATCCACACTTGCAAGGCACATCCAGCGCTGTATCTCCCTGGATACAGCGCTGGCTGTACTCTACCTCTGCCTGGGGAATAACAACTGCAGCGCTGGTGATGCAGCGCTGCTCTGCCAGTGTGGCCACCAAAAGTGCTGTTATTGGCCTCCAGAGGTATTCGGAAGTATCCCAGAATGCCTGTTCAGCCACTCTTCTCATCAGTTCGAACTCTACTGCCCTGGCCTCAGGTGACCTGCCCTTTAAATGTCCCGGGAATTTTAAAAATCCCCTTCTTGTTTGCTCAGCCAGGTGTGGAGCACAATCAGTGAATCTTTCTAGGTGACCATGCCTCCGCGCTCCAAACGAGCCCCAGCTTGGAGCAATGGCGAGTTGCTGGACCTCATCAGTGTTTGGGGGGACGAAGCTGTGCAGTCCCAGCTGCACTCCAGCTGTAGGAATTATGATACCTATGGGCAGATATCAAGGGATATAATGGAAAGGGGCCATGACCGGGACACGCTGCAGTGCAGGGTTAAAGTGAAGAAGCTGCGGAGTGCCTATTGCAAAGCCTGTGAGGGAAACCGCCGCTCTGGTGCTGCCCCCACGACCTGCCGTTTTTACAAAGAGCTGGACGCGATACTTGGGGGTGACCCCACCGCCAATCTGAGGACCACGATGGATACTTCAGAGTGGTGGGTGGAGGCGGAGGAGGAGGGGGGGAGGAGGAAACCGAGAGTGAGGGTACTGGGATGGGGGAAGACAACCTGGAGTCCCAGGAAGCATGCAGCCAGGAGCTCTTCTCAAGACAGGAGGAAGGTAGCCAATCGCAGCAGCCAGTACTTGGTGAAGGGTGGAATCCACATTGCTGTAGATGACCCTCCCGCTCTTCCCAGGTGACCCTCAGCAGTGAGATATCTTGCAGGATCAACTCCTGTGGAAAATGTTGGGAGACTGTTCAGTGTAGGTGCCCCCTGCAGCTGTTTGCTTTCCCCAATGCACAGAAACCCCTGCACATCCCTGAAGCAATCTGTCCCCCTTACTCACCATTTTGGGGCTCCTGTGGGTTATGTGTGCTCTCTTTGGCATGGGAAAAATATGCTATTGTGAAGACTGTAAACTCCTTCACTGTGTGGGAATAACTGTCTGAGATATAAACAATGCTGCCTCTGTTAATTGTTGCCTTTTCTGCCTTTCTACAAGCAACCTCGACTTCTCGGATGCCCATATTATCAACAGCTGAGAGACTCCAAAACCTCCGGAAGAAGCCGTGAAAAAGCAAAGACAACCTGCTGCAAGCCGTTATGGATCATTCTGCCAGAGAGAATCAAAAACTGCAGGACTGGAGGGAAAAGAAAAGCAGGATCTGCCAGAGAAATGCAGCGGCCAGGAAGAAAAGCACAAAGCAGCTGATAAGCATCCTGGCGCGCCAAGTGACTCTATCCAGGCGCTCGTAGACATTCAGGCAGAGCACTAGCGTGCCGCCCCTGCCCCCATGCCAAAGCTCTTTCACTTGTGCCCCAATGTCAGCTGAAAACCCCCTTCCCCAGCATCCAGGTTCTTACCACCACCACCAGCTGCCTCCAACACCTGTACGTTCACCAACCAGCCCTAAGACCTACGACCCTTACCCTCTACACTCAACCCCCATCACCATGCAGTATAGGCATCCTGAAGTGCAGCAGTCATTGCACAGCACTCCAGACAGGACATATTCTAACCTGTGACTGTACAGTTCCCCACCACACCCCTCTGCCCTTTTAGGTTCCCAAAATGTTGTGTGTCTGTCAATAAAATTATTTTCTTTTCAATAAATGAATCCTTGATTTTGAAAACAGTCTTTATTATTGCAGAAAGTAAAAAGATACTTTAGCCCAGGAAAGAAACAGGCACTGCAAATCAGCTTAGGAAAAACAGATTCCTACTAACATTGTAACCACTGCACTCCACTCCCGTGCAAGGCACCAAACATTACTGTTGGTTTTCAGCCTCAAATTCCTCCCTCAAGGCATCCCTAATCCTTGAAGCCCTGTGCTGGGCCTCTCTAGTAGCCCTGCTCTCTGGCTGTGCAAATTCAGCCTCCAGGCGTTGAACCTCATAGGTCCATGCCTGACTGAATGTTTCACCCTTCCCTTCACAAATATTATGGAGGGTACAGCACATGGATATAACCGCAGGGATGCTGCTTTCCCCGAAGTCTAGCTTCCCATACAGAGATCTCCAGCGCCCCTTTAAATGGCCAAAAGCACACTCCACAGTCATTCGGCACCGGCTCAGCCTGTAGTTGAACCATTCCTTGCTCCTGTCAAGCTTCCCTGTGTACAGTTTCATGAGCCAAAGCATTAACGGGTAAGCGAGGTCTCCAAGGATCACAATGGGCATTTCAACATCCCCTACTGTGATCTTCTGGTCTGGGAAAAAAGTCCCTGCCTGCAGCTTCCTGAACAGGCCAGTGTTCCAAAAGATGCGTGCATCATGCACCTTTCCGGGCCAGCCTGTGTTAATGTCAATGAAATGCCCACAGTGATCCACAAGCGCCTGGAGAACCATAGAGAAATACCCCTTCCGATTAATGTACTCGGAAGCTAGGTAGGGTGGTGCCAGAATAGGAATATGCGTCTGTCATGGTATAATTCCCCACTCTGAACCTTAGCGTCCAAAAGATGGGGTACCAGCATGAATTCCCCTAAGCTCAATTACCAGCTTAGAACCTGTAGTGCTGCCACCAACCAGGAATTCCAGTGCCTGGTACACTCTGGCCCCCCCAAAACCTTGCCCAGGGACCCCCCAGACCCTCTGGACCTTAACACAAGGAAAGTAAACCCTTTCCCTCACCATTGCCTCTCCCAGGCTTCCCCTCCCTGGGTTACCCTTTAAGATCACTGTGATTCAAACTCCTTGAATCCTAAAACAGAGAGGAAAATGCACCTTCCCCCCTCCTTCTCTCTTCCCCTCCCAGATTCTTCCTGAGAGAGACAATAATCCTAACACAGAGAGAAATTAGCCTCTCTCTCACGCCTTCCCTTCTTTCTCCCCACCAAGTCCCTGGTGAATCCAGACCCAGTCCCCTGGGGTCTCACCAGAATAAAAAAACAATCAGGTTCTTAAACAAGAAAATATTTTAATTAAAGAAAGAAGAAACAGTAAAAATTATCTTTGTAAATTTAAAAAATGGAATAGGTATAGGGTCTTTCAGCTATAGACACTGGGAATACCTTCCCAGCCTAAGTATATAAGTACAAATTAAAATATTTTCAGCGAAATACCAATTTAAACTCCCAGCCAAATACACATTTGAACTCTTCCCAGCCAAATACACATTTGCAAATAAAGAAAACAACCATAAGCCTAACTCGCCTTATCCCCTAGTACTTACTATTTTGAATTTATAAGAACCTGTATCAGGGAGATTGGAGAGAAACCTGATTGCACATCTGGTCACTCTCAGAACCCACAGAGAACAACAACCAAAAACTAACAGCATACTCAAAAACTTCCCTTCTTCAAGATTTGAAAGTATCCTGTCCCCTGATTGATCCTCTGGTCAGTTAACAGCCAGCTCACTGATCTTGTTAACCCTTTACAGGCAAAAGAGAGATGAAGTACTTCTGTTCTATTAACTCTTACTTATCTGTTTATGACAGCTTCCCATCTATCACCCCTCCAGTTAGGGAAACCCATTTGTGAAAAGCCATCCACAATGTCCGCACATTCCCCAGAGTCACAGTTCTTCTTAGCAGCATGCAATTAATGACCCTGCAAACTTGCATCAAAACGATCCCAACGGTCAACTTTCCCACTCCAAACTGGTTCCCAACCGATTGGTAGCTGTCTGGAGTTACCAGCTTCCAGATTGCAATAGCCACCTGCTTCTCCACTGGCAGGGCAGCTCTCAATCTCGTGTCCTTGCGCCACAGAGTGGGGGCAAGCTCAGCACACAGTCCCATGAAAGTGGCTTTTCTCATCCGAAAGTTCTGCAGCCACTGCTCGTCATCCCAGACTTCCATGACGATGTGATCCCACCACTCAGTGCTTGTTTCCCGAGCCCAAAAGTGGCGTTCCACAGTGCTGAGCATTTCTGTGAATGCCAGCAGCAATTTTGTGTCATACGCATCAGGCGACTCGTTATCATCATCGGACTCCTCATCACTTTGGATCATAGGAATAGCTCAACTGCCAAACGTGATGTTCTGGTGAGACTCATCAGCATACTCCTCAGCAATTCAGGCTCCATTTCCCACAGAAATCGTGCTGCACAGAAACCGTTGAGAGAGTCAAGAAGGCGCCAAACGTGAATGGAAAAACAGGGATTGCTGGGATGTGAAGCAATGCATCACGGGACGTTGGGACAGGAAGAAGAATGACCCGCCCCCTCCGCCCCCTTCCCACAACCTACGGCGCCAAAATGGGACAAGATGCTCTGTGGGATAGCTGCCCATAATGCACCACTCCCAACACCGCTGCAAATGCTGTAAATGTGGCCACACTGCAGCGCTGGTAGCTGTCAGTGTGGCCACACTGCAGCACTTTCCCTACACAGCTGTACAAAGACAGCTGTAACTCCCAGCGCTGCACACCTGTAAGTGTAGCCAAGCCCTAAATTAGCTCTGTTTTTACACAGTGGAAAGAGTAATGGTGAAATGGTGTCTGGGGCCCTTAGGCAGGGCTCACACCACGAGGTACAAGTACCTGTCCCCACCATCTCTACTTACTGGGCTTTGGTAATTCTTTGCAGTCTGTTTTGCAATTATCTTAAGTAATTTTGTATCATCTGCAAACTTTGCCATCTCACTGTTTACTCCTTTTTTTCCAGATCATTTATGAATATGCTGACCATTTATTCCTACCCTTTGTTTCTTATCTTTTAACTGGAGTGCCTCTGAATGCTTTTTAGGATCATCTAACTATCCTTAATTTAATTTAATGACAAGCTTTTTGTTATCTTAATCATCATGCCTCTGTTTATAAATAAACTCCCTGCCACCATGCCTCTGTTT
Organism: Gopherus evgoodei; assembly: GCF_007399415.2. Taxonomy (NCBI): domain Eukaryota; kingdom Metazoa; phylum Chordata; order Testudines; family Testudinidae; genus Gopherus; species Gopherus evgoodei. Next base: position 325,557,757 of record NC_044322.1, read on the forward strand.
ATAAATAAACTCCCTGCCACCATGCCTCTGTTTATAAATAAACTCCCTGTGTGTGAGCAGCACAGAAACAGAACTCATCATATTCCACATTCAAGCTCTGGATCCTGGGTGTTGAGCTCCCACTATTTTTCTTCTGTAGGTACCTGAGCCCCAGAGCACCTACACATGGAGTCAGCGCCTGTGCATGGGAGACCAGAATTTCACACAAACAGTAGTCCAGATGAGGTCTCACCACCAGTGCCTTGTATCCTAACACTTCCCTGTCTCTACTGGAAATACCTTGCCTCATGCTGCAGCTGCACCCCCGGACCAAGTTAGCCTTTTTCACAGCCACATCACATTGAGGGCTCATAGTCATCCTCCTGTGATCAACAAGCACACCCACCCAGGTCTTACTCTTCTTCTCTGTCACTTCCAACTGATAAATCCCCAGCTTATAGCAAAAATTCTTGTTGTTAGTCCCTGCATGATCTCCCATTTTGCACTATTAAACATCATCCCATTTCTGTTACTCCAGTTTACATGGTCATCCAGATTTTCTTGTATGATATTCTTCCATATTGGCAATACCTCCCAACTTTGTGTCATTCACAAATTTCCTACTTTTTTTGTGCCAAGGTCAGCAATAAAAATGTTAAATAAGATTGGTCTCAAGACTGATCCCTGAGGAACTCCAGACTCCATTAGTAAGCTTCCCCCGCCTGACAGTTTGCTTTTCAGTATGACCCATTGTAGTCTCCCCTTCAATCAGTTCCTTATCCACATTTCAGTTCTCATATTAATCCCAATCTTCTCCAATTTAACTAATAATTTCTCTTTGGAATTGTATCAAATGCCTTACTAACATCCAGGTAAATTAGATCTACTGCAGTTCCTTTGTCTAAAAAAATCTTCTCAAAGAAAGATATTAGTAATGTTGTTACCACCTCTTGAATCCAACAATTGAAACATTGTAGAAAAATCTTCAATTACTTTCTGTCATTTAGGCAACTCACTTTTTGCAGTTCGTCAAGCTTGAGTTGGAACAGATCATTTAACTTAGGAAACATCTTAATAGCCCCTTCTTATCTTAATCACCCATTAATCACTCTGTTTATAAACACAATTCTGACTCCCTGCCCCAGGGGCCAGCCAAGGAAGATTTTTTAAAGGCTTTTGAAGCTCCCCCTAGAACTGTGTGCATGGACACCACAGAGACTGGGGCCTTGGCTACACTTGCAAGTTAGAGGGCATTAAATCAGCCCTGGGCGCCCTAACTCTGGAAGTGTCCACACTGACAAGGAAGTTAGAGCACCTGGATTCTGCAGCTGGAGCACTCCTGGTAATCCACCTCCACAAGAAGCATAGAGCTTGCTGCTGAAATGCTGGGGTGTCAGTGTTGCATTACTGCACTGTGATTGGCCTGTAGAAATGTCCCATAATCTCTTGAAGTCAAGTGGCCACTCTGGTCATTGTTTTGAACTCAGCTGCAGGCATGCAGAGATCTCCTTTCAAATCTCCATTTCTGACAGCCGGCATGCTTATCTGCTCAGGGACAAAGCAAACCATTACTGTGGAATGCTCATGTTGCAGAGGCAGGCGTTTGTGCATTTTTGTGCGTGTGTGAGAGAGAGAGGTGGGGGTTGGTGGCTGATGTTAGGGTTTCCCTCTGCTGCTGTCTGAACTTACAAGATAGCATGCTGACAAACTCTCTGCCCCCTTAAAAACACCATCTCTCCTCCCATATTCACACAACACACTCCCTGTCACACTCCGCCCCCATTAGAAAAGCACGTTGCAGCCACTTGCACATTGGGATAGCTACCACAATGCACTGCTCTCTGTGGCATTGCAAGAGCTGGTAGTTTGGCCATGCCACTGTGCTTGCAGCTGACAGTGTAAACACATGGCAGTGCTTTCCCTGCTGCTGTTTCCAAGGGCTAGTTTAACTCCCAGTGCTCTACATCTGCAAGTGTAGCCATAGCCTGCACGAGGACAAAAACAAGAAGTGGAAGATCCCCTCCAAAACCTGCAACCCACTATACATTATGAGGAATTAAAAAAAAAACCCAGCCAAAATCCACTTATTGTAAGTGGATTTGACAATTTTGCTTTGGAACCCATGTCCCCTGCCCAAAGAGTGCTGTTTAGTTGATGGTGAGTCCCTCAATCAGGATATGCCCAGTACAGTTCTGCTTCCCTTGAGTAACACAACAAGGATAATAAAGGATAATCCTTTATTACTCCTGCCCCAATAACAAGTAGACTGGGGGTCCAACACCAGCCAAAAGTGATCATTTGGGCAAGCAATCCCATCATGCTGAGCACCTAGGCAGGGTGGGTCTGCCCATGCAAACGAGATCTGAAGTCCTCTTCCACAGCTCATCACTAGATGTCAGGAGTGAGCTCGTTCAGACTCTGCTTACAGTTACACTTGTGTAAAAGACACAATACAAAATAAAGTTGAATTGTAAAGTATGTGCTAAGTAGAGGAATTCTTCAGGGAGATTCTCTAGGATTTATTTCTCTCAGTCATTTTCATTATTGCCAACCTAATATAAGAACAGATTTATTCTTGTGGATCACCACAACTCTCGAGTTCCAGCTCTTAATCCCACATTTCCCTGTGGCAACTAAAGTGCTTGATTAGAGTGCAAAAGTAATATTAGAACAGTGTTATACCAACATGCCAAAAATAACCCATTTTGGATCTGTGTGAATAAAGAATGTTACATTTACTAGTACCGATTCTTCCCTGATTGCCTGCATTTCTCGCTGTTCTCATCTCTGCAGGTCACTTTTTGGTTTACTTCTTCCTCCAATGTGTTTGCTAGCTAAAGCTGGCTGGGAAGTGGAATTTCCATCCTGTGAAAATTTTTGAGTTTTCAGAATTTTTTTCATCCCAAATCAGGAAGAAAAGCCCAAATTCTATTTTGGCAATGTTTTGATGTTTCCAAAACAAAATATGCTCCCCAGGATCTGTGGCTGCCTGGAAACCCTGGAAGTCACAGCTCCCCAGCAGGCAAGCTGTGGGGGAACTAGTATCCCAAGGAGCCAGGCACTCTTCCCTGCTTGGTTTCCATTGAAAGTTTTGATGTAATCAACACATTCTCACAGAATGTTTTAAGTGGATCTCATCAGCATTTTTTAATGGAAAACTGTTCTGTAGGAACATTTTCAACCAGCTGTGTTGCTATCTCTATCGCTAATTTTGAAAATGATACCAAGTTTGATCACAGTTGAATTTAGAAAGAATCACCTGATAAAAAAAGGAAGCAACTATGAAGGTGGTAAGGAGATTCTTGGAGGGGTATTCAGTCCAATGAGTCAAAAAAGTCTCTGGAAGTTGTAAAAAAAGGCTTAAACTGGGCAAACCCCATACAAGCCCCCATTCAAAGGGTAGTTGATCCCTGAACTAAACCATAAAGCTATTATCCTCTCCCCCAAAGCCTTCCTTAAGACCCATTTCTTCTGAGATTTCTTTAAGAAATCTGCCAGTTGATGCTGAGTAGATGCTGTCATGGACAACTGCATTTATTTATTTATCTATAAAATACATTTTAAAAATGTTAAACAGTTTGGAACCATCAACTCTGCTCACAGCTAATCTAAATTACCACACAATCTTCTCACAGGTACCCTCATTTTTTCTCCTTGAAATACTGTTTATGATGCTTTCAGCATTTTTTAAAAATTAGATTGTAAAACTCAGAGCACTCTAGGTTTTCATGAATAGTAAGAAGAGTTGACAATGTGCTATCATGTATACAAGTGAATAGGGAAGTGGGAATGACTACAGCACCAGTGCATCAGAAGAGCTTAACAAATGCAGCTAGATTCCAGCTGGCTGTGTCGACAGGCATTTTCATACTTTCACATGTTTGGATCTCTTAAAATTAATCTTAATTCTGAATTTCAGGGGTTTCTAATGATTCTAGCTGTGGAGAGGTTAGCAAGGGCTCATGTCCCTCTGGAGTGGTGGGGAGCCACACTGCCACACTAAATTGGGGACTAGGTCTTGTGGGGAATTAGGCCAGCCACAAGAGTTGTCCTATGCAGCCTTTGTGAAGGAAGAAATAACACAGTAAGCCCAGGCCCTAGGTCAGGGCAGGACACTGGTGAGTCAGGCACTCAAGCCCTCAGGCAGGGGCTGAGCAATAACAGCATATACTCGCAAGCCCTAAGTCAGGTCAGGGCAATGGTGAGTCAGGCTCTCGGGCAGGGACTGAACAGTAATAGTATAAGGGCAAACCCATGACCTAGGTCAGGGTGGGGCAATGGTGAGACAGGCGCTCAGGTCCTCAGGCAGGGTCTGAGCAACAACAGTATATAATGGCAAGCCCAGGCCCTAGGTTCGAAAGGGTCGTGGAGAGGGGAGCCTGCCAACCATGAGTTGGGTGGCAGGGGGGACGCAGGCCTTCCCATTCCACTGTGTTCCAGCCCAGGGTCCTAACAGTGGCAGAAGATCCGCTGCTGTGTCGGTGAGGATCCTGGCTGCAATACACTTAACATGGGTTCTGGCAATGCTGAAGCAAGACTAGGGTCAGCTGCCTTTGGGCTACTTCCAGATTCCCCCTCTTGAGGTACCTGGGTTGGAGTGGTGTCCTCAGGGGGGTCCAGCACCATGGGTTCCTCGGGATAGCTGGTGAGGGGTAGACACAGCAACTCCTTCTGATAGTTGGCACAGGGCAGGCTCAGCAACTCCTCCAGGTAGCTGACGAGGGGCAGCCTCAGCAGACTGATATCTTTCATGGTCATCTAGTTGAAATAGTGGAATTTTTGTAAGGGAACAGCACAAGGACCTCATTCATGCTGGGCTGTTTGCGTTTGGCTAAAAGGGATCATCCCTGAAAATAGCCATGCAGTGGAGGGAGGGGTGAAGGGATCATCCCAGAGAATCACCATGTGGTAGGGTCAGGGGAGGGATGTTCTGCACATCCACCTGAAAACCACAGCCCCTCCTTTTAAATGTCCAACCCAACTGGCATTGCTTGCTATGGGAAAGGAGGGTGCTGCAGTTTGAAACCATTCCCATGTTGTGAAGGCAGAAGGAACCAACCCACGTACCTTTTGGCTTACCATGGCTGCCTGGAAACCAAATTCTGTTGCCCAGTCATGTGTGATGTGTCACCACACCCACAGGTGTTCTGTATAAAAGGCAAAATGCGACCTTGTACCTAAAGCACATGTGCTGTCTGCTGTGAATTGCTTGATTCACCATGAAAGAGTCTCCCTTTTGTTCACAGAAATGTATCTTCTTAAAATCTACTCTCCCTTTTTATCCCCCCCCCACAGGTGCAAATGTTTCTATGCTCCCCTTATCATCTCCGTCCCAGAGGTTATCGCAGATTAGAAGGTGAAAAAAACACACTCGCGACGAGATGTTCTCAGAACTTATGCAGTCCTCCCACATTGATAAGGCACAGCTGAATGCATGGAGGTATACAGTGACAGAGGTCAGGAAATCATACAGTGAGCACAATGAGAAGAGGCAGAATGCGATGCTGAGGTTAATGGGGCAGCAAAAGGATATGCTCAGGCATCTGGTGGCGCTGCAGGAAAGGCAAAAAGAGCACAGACCACTGCTGCATCCACTGTATAACCGCTTGCCCTCCTCACCAAAGTTCCATACTCTCCTCACCCAAACGCCCAAGAACACGGGGATGGAGGCTCCGGGCACCTAGCCACTCCACTCCAGAGGATGGTTCAAGCAACAGAAGGCTGTCATTCAATAAGTTTTGATTTGTAGTGTGGCTACAAAAAGCAATGTGCCCTTGTCCTCCCCTCCTCCCCCACCCCACCCAGGCTACCTTGTAAGTTATCTCACTTTTTTTTAATCAATAAAGAAAGAATGCATGGTTTCAAAACAATAGTGACTCTATTTCCTTTGCCAACTGTGATCGAAGGGGGGAGGGTGGTTGACTTACAGGGAATTTAAATCAACAAAGGGGCAGGTTTGCATCTAGGAGAAACACACACAACTGTCACACTGTAGCCTGGCCAGTCATGAAACTGGTTTTCAAAGCCTCTCTGATGTTCAGCATGCCTAGCTGTTCTCTTCTAATCATCCTGGTGTCTGGTTGCTCAAATCGGCCACCAGGCGATTTGCCTCAAACTCCCACCCCACCATAAACGTCTCCCCCTTACTCTCGCAGATAATTATGGAGCACACAACAAGAAGCAATAACAATGGAAATATTGGTTGTTGTGATGTCTAACCTAGCCAGCAAGCAGCGCTAGCGAGCTTTTAGACATCCAAAGACACATTCTATCACCATTCTGCACTTGCTCAGCCTGTAGTTGAACTACTCCTTACTACTGTCCAGGCTGCCTGTGTATGGCTTCATGAGCCATGGCATTAAGGGGTAGGCCGGGTCTCCAAGGATAACTATAGGCATTTCAACATCCCCGACAGTAATTTTCTGGTCTGGGAAGTAAGTCCCTTCTTGCAGCTGTTCAGACAGCCCAGAGTTCCTAAAGATGCAAGCGTCATGCACTTTTCCCTTCCATCCCATGTTGATGTTGGTGAAACATCCCTTGTGATCCACCAGTGCTTGCAACACCATTGAGAAGTACCCCTTGTGGTCTACATACTGGTTGGCAAGGTGGTCTGGTGCCAAGACAGGGATATGCATTCTGTGTATCGTCCCACCATAGTTAGGGAACCCCATTGCAGCAAAGTCATCCACTGTGGCCTGCACATTTCCCAGAGTCACTACCCTTGATAGCAGAAGGTTAGCGATTGCCTTGGCTACTTGGATCACAGCAGCCCCCACAGTAGATTTGCCCACTCCAAATTGATTCCCAACTGACCGGTAGCAGTCAGGTGTTGCAAGCTTCCACCTGGCTATCATCACTTGCTTCTCAACTGTCAGGGCAGCTCTCATCTTGGTGTCCCTGCACTTCAGGGCAGAGGAAAGCCACTCACACAGTTCTAGGAAAGTGGCCTTACACATGCGAAAGTTTTGCAGCCACTGAGAATCATCCCATATCTGCAACACTATGTAGTCCCATCAGTCTGCGCATGTCCTCCTCACAAACGTCCTCATGCTGCATCTCTTAGGCTGGTTCTGCATATACTGCAGGATATTGCGTGAGATGTTTACAATGCTCACAACAGCAGCAGTGAGCTGAGGGGGCTCCATGTTTGCCGTGCTATGGGTAAGCCAGGAAAAAAGGAGTGAAATGATTGTCTGCTGTTGCTTTCATGGAGGGAGGGAGTTAGGGAGGGGAGACTGATGACATGTACCCCAAACCACCCATGACAATGTTTTTGCCCCATCAGGCTTTGGGAGCTTAACCCAGAATTCCAATGGGCCGCAGAGACTGCGGGGACTGTGGGATAGCTATCCACAGTGCACCGCTCCATGAGTTGATGCTAGCCATGGTATTGAGGATACACTCCTTCGACTTAATGGGGACACACACAATCAGCTATATAAAATCGCTTTCTAAAAATCGACTCTATAAAAATGACCTAATTTCGTAGTGTAGACATACCCTAAATTTAGGCTCCTATTTAAAAAAAAAATCCTGGCCCCAGTTTTGGAAGTACAGTAACTTTTCACTTAAAGTCATCCCGGTTAACGTTGTTTTGTTGTTGCATTGCTGATCAATTAGGGAACTTGCTCGTTTAAAGTTGTGCAATGCTCCCTTCTAATGTCGTTTGGCAGCCGCCTGCTTTGTCTCCTGCTTGCAGAAAGAGAAGCCCATTGCAGCTAGCTCGTGGGGGCTTGGAAACAGGGTGGACCGGCAGCCCCCCTATCAGATCCCCCTATCAGCTCCCCACTCCCCTATGTTCCCTGTGCAGCAGCTGCCCAGCAGGCTAACAGTTGCAGCTGTCCCTCCCCCGACTGCCATGTGCTGCTTCTGCCATCTGCCTTGGAGCTACTCCCCGAGACTCCTGCTTGCTGTGCGGGGAGAAGAAAGGAAGAGGGGGGCTAATATCAGGGCATCCCCCTTCCCCCTGCTCCTGCACCCCGCTTACCCCATCTTCCGTAGAACAGGGGGGACACACAACAGGGCTCAGGACAGAGGGAGCTTGCTGGCAGCAGCAGCTGTGGTTTCAGCAACCTGATCTAATTAACAAGGCAGTGTACTTAAAGGGGAAATGTGCATCTCTTTCACACACATATTGTGTGTCTCTGTTTCTGTCTGCGATGTTCTCTCCCCTCCCTCCATTCCTGCTGCCTTGTAGACTGTGAGAGTTAACCTTTGAGGGCTCAGCTGAATGCTAGTTCATCATTTAGCAGTAAGGCATTCCCTGGAAAATATCCCACCCTCTGACTCCTCCACCTCAACCAAGCTTCACAGTCATCATCACTGTGTACCAGTATTAAATATATACTGTGTATATATATTTGTTTGTGTAAAATGTATACTCTGTGTGTGTGTGTGTGTGTGTGTGTATAGTTTAAAACGTTTTAAACAAACAATTTAATAGTGGTACACAGTGATGGAATTTCACATAGGATTAGTTTTTATGCTCTTTGAATAAACCAATACACCTATGACCTATGGCCCTGCTAAATAAGATCTATGTTCTGTTAGCATCAACCATCACAGAAGTCAATATAAACTTTTGGAACCTGATCAGTAAGGATCTTTCCGTTAACTTCAATGGACTTTGGATCATGCTCCCCTTAAAGAGAAGTTTCAGGAGCAGAGGGTAGGGAAGATTGAATTAAAGACTGAAAATTGTTTGCCAGAAGTACAAGGCAGTATCTACTCTTTTATTTAAAATGAGAAGTCTTTTTCTAAATTAATACAGTCACTAATTATCCTCTCGTTCCAGTACCATAGTTTGCTAATTAGCTTAGCAGTAGCATCCTCTTGTCAAATTTGCAAATGATTCAATTAATTTTGTCTTGCCTCCCAATAGCCCTCAGTAGAAGTGAACAATAACTAGATATTTGTTTGCATCTGTCTTTGTCATAATACCTGTTCTACATTCAGCTCTGTTTCCTAGCTAGGGTGACAAGACAGGAAGTATGAAAAATCGGGATGGGGGTGGGGGGTAATAGGCACCTATATAAGACAGCCCCAAATATTGGGACTGTTCCTATAAAATCGGGACATCTGGTCACCCTATCCATAGCTCTGAGGATGGTACTGTATTACTCTTTGTACTTAAACCTAAACTGTCTGACTAGTGACAGTAGTTTGTGTTGTCTTCACCGATAAAGTAGTTTGTGTGCATATATTTCTTAGTAAAGCTACTGCAAAAAAAATCACTCTCTTTTGGACCATTTCCCTTTGAGTTAATGTCTTAACAATTGACCAGGAGTGAAAGTAACTTAAAGGACTTACCAGTACTCCAGAGTCCTGCAGAGGGGGAGGGGCCTCAACTGGAAGAGGCATGGCCTCTATCGGAAGAGGTGGGGCCTTTAAATCATGGGGCTTTTAAATCAGGATTTAAAGGACTCAGGAATTTGGCTGAAGCTAGGAGCCAGGCCCTTTAAATTAACCCCAGAGCTACCAGCTGCACAGGTGGCTGGGAGCCCTGGGGTTTGGGCAGGGGTGAAAGTAATTTACATTTCTTACCCATATGGTCCAATCGCAAGCAACCCACCCACCTCTCCTACGTACTTCATGGATCCCTCCCATTGTATGACATAGATAGAGAAAATAAAGCTACTGTTACTACTACTAGTACTATCTGTAATAAAACTTTACTATTGGAATAAGCCTGAAAAAGCGAAAACTCACTGTCACATTTTTCTCTGTGTCTTCCCTCCTCCTCCTCCAGCCAGGCTGCCGATGCTAGGCTCTGTGCTTTCTCCCTGCCTGGCACTCAGCAGCTGCTGCAGAGGCTGTCATAACTTTAGTCCCAGATTTGGACCTTAGCGTCCAAAATATGGGGGTTAGCATGAAAACCTCCAAGCTTAGTTACCAGCTTGGACCTGGTACTTGCTGCCACCCACCCAAAAAATTAGAGTGTTTTGGGGCACTCTGGTCCCCCTGAAAAACCTTCCCTAGGGACCCCAAGACCCAAATCCCTTGAGTCTCACAACAAAGGGAAATAATCCTTTTTCCCTTCCCCCCCTTTAGGTGCTCCTGGAGAGATACACAGACACAAGCTCTGTGAATCCAAACAGAGTGACTCCCCCTCTCCGTTTCCAGTCCTGGAAACAAAAGCACTTTCCTCTTCACCCAGAGGGAATGCAAAATCAGGCTAGCAAATCCAACACACACAGATCTCCCCCTGATTTCTTCCTCCCACCAATTCCCTGGTGAGTACAGACTCAATTTCCCTGAAATTTCCCAGAAAAGAAAACTTCAACAGGTCTCAAAAAGAAAGCTTTATATAAAAAGAAAGAAAATACATACAAATGGTCTCTCTGTATTAAGGTGACAAAATACAGGGTCAATTGCTTAGAAGAAATATTGAATAAACAGCCTTATTCAAAAAGAATACAAATCAAAGCACTCCAGCACTTATATTCATGCAAATACCAAAGAAAAGAAACCATATAACTTACTATCTGATCTCTTTGTCCTTACACTTAGAAACAGAAGATTAGAAAGCAGAAACTACTTCTCCAAAGCTCAGAGAAAGCAGGCAGACAGACAAAGACTCAGACACAAACTTCCCTCCACCCAGAGTTGAAAAAATCCGGTTTCCTGATTGGTCCTCTGGTCAGGTGCTTCAGGTGAAAGAGACATTAACCCTTAGCTATCTGTTTATGACAGAGGCTTCCCTCTAGTTTGCAACAGGGAGAGTGCCTCCTGCATAAGAACAATTTAAACTCAGTTGTTGTTCCCTGATGGTTCAGCCCCCAGGGTTAAGAGAGGTTTCTGACATCTTTGTTAATTTCACTCCCAGTTGTTGGGGGGCGGGGGGCGGAAGCTGTGTGTGACCATGGCAGGGGCAGTTCTTTTCTGCCCTCTGGATGAGGGGATCTCCAATACTACTAAACTACAATAGTAGGGGCCGGTTGCTGGGGTTGGGGCAGTCGGCGGCAGGCTGCAGCTGCATTGTTTGTGACACACACATTCATACATACACATATATACTGTATGTATGTGTATGAATGTGTCACAAACAATGCAGCTGCAGCCTGCCACCAACTAGCAGCGACTCTAGCAACCCACCCCTGTGGACTGCTCCCTGCAGAGAGCCAGCAGGTGCCGCTGGGCTGGGTCTGCCAAGGAGTAAGTAACCAAGGCAAAAACTACAGCCAGCCAGCCAGGGAGGGAGCTGGTGGGTGGGGGAAGAGGAGAGGAAGGGAAAGTCAGGGGTGAATGAAGGACAACTGGAATAGCCTTCATGAAATATACAAGATATTTAAAGAAAGTTTTATCAATTTCAGACTCTGCACTCTGCAGACAGGACAAAACAAAAAGAGATCTGAAATTGCACCCGCTGTCCTAAGGACATTTCAGGTGTTTAAATCAATATAGAAAGAGGGTAGATTGGAATCAAAACTACTATTTCTTTCAAAGGAGGCACAATAATTTCACTGGGAATATTCAGTTTTCCCCTCCAATCCCTTTGTGGTTTTGTCTATGCGGGCTATTTGCTTTCCCGGTAAATCTTTAGTTGCTTTAGCAAAATTGCTTTGCCCAAAATAAACCCTAATCATCATGACACATCTTTCCACCATGTTCTCCATGTTTTTTGTGTTGTTTTTTTAAAACAGTAACATTTCAAAGAGGATCTGCAAGTGTTGGGTCTAAACTTTTGGTGAACTTTGGGGAGCCAAAACACACCCAGACTGGCCTTCTCTGCATAATCCTTTCTGAACCCTTTATCGAACAAAGCACTGACCTGCAAACTACTCATGACACCCCCTTTCTCAAGTAGCCATTAGCCTTTATCTCTATGCATTTACTTGTTAAACTTGCTTTTCCTGTAAAATCTTGATTGATTATGCATGACCATTATCTTTTGTTAATCACTTTGTTTACTTCTGTGTATAAATATTGATGCTCACCCCTAATAAAGGGGCCACACTTAATCTAAAGCTTTGAGAGCTAAGGATAGTGTGAGCCCGTTGATCAACGCATTGGTGTCTGGTCTCTGACAGAATTGTGTGCCCTATACCAACTCCGCACGAACTTGGGTGCTGGAGAGGTGAGTGAGGACTTGCTTTATTACCTAACAATTTGGGGGCTCGTCCGGGATTCCTTCTGGTGCGGTACCTCTGTCCAGTGGTCAGACCTCTCATATATGAATTGGCAAGGCGCCACAGGAGATTTCTCCCAGCCAATTCAATATTGAGGGGTCGTGTATTGGACAGCAGGGTAAACGCCAGTTGGAAGGGCTCCTGTCAGACACCATGGGTCAAGGGACTAGCGTGCCTCTTGAGAGTCCGTTGGGGATTGTAAATAAGTTATGGAACGAAGGGAAACTCCCAGTACAGACAGGAATGTCTAGGAAGAAGTTGTACACACTATGTGTAAGGAATTGGACTGGGTATACCGCGGTATTGGCCGACCCGGAGATGAGGTGGCCTTCGTATGGCTCTTTCGAACAGGCTGCCTTAAGAGGAGTAAAGAGCCAGATCGAAAAAGACCATCTGGGACAGTTATGTTACTGGTTTTGTTGGGACACAGCAGCAGAGCTGTGGAAATCTTTAAAAATTATGGCAGTCAGGTACTCTCCCGAGAGTGAACCCCCTCCAGGTTATTTCGATGAAGGGTGTAGACCACGGCGTGTTTTGACTCGTCAGCTGGTCCCCTCTGCACCTGCCCCTATTCCTCCGCAGGGGGACTCTCTCCTTGTAGCAGAGGGGAATCTGCAGGATACCAGATTGGAATTTCTGCAGAAGGATGAGGAGGGAATGGAGGGGCAAACCTCGGGAGGAGTGGTTACTAGGCTAATGTCCAAGCAGGTACGGCAGGGTGCATGCCCCCCCCCGAGGATAGCCCAGAGGATGTCACCGTCAAATCTCTTGTGAGTAATAAAAGTATAGTTAGAGAGATGCCTTTACAGGTGCACGATCAACCTTATATGGGCAATGATGGACGGTTACAACATGCTAATATTGTGGAATATAAAGGATGGCTAGAATGGGACTTGAAAGAGTGGGGACAGTTGTCAGGGTCTTTTGGGGAGAATCCCCGAAAGATCATAGAACTTCTAGAAAGATTGTTTTAAAGTTATAATCCTACTTATACGGATGTGGATCAGTTGTTAAGTAGAGTTTTGACCGGAGAGGAACGTAGTAGATTGTGGATGGCAGAAAGGACATGGGGAGATAGCAATGCAGTTAATCGTACTTGGATGGATAGGCGGGATCTGGCCGCTGGCTGGAATCCCCTAGACTGGACTCAGCCAAGGCTGACTCAGCTGCGAACAGATCGAGAGCGATTGTTAGAGAGACTCAAGGAAATGGCTCGCCGCTCGCCTAATCAGGCTAAGTTCATGCAGATTCGGCAGGAATCTGATGAGCCGCCCAGAAAGTTCTGGTCGAGGCTATTGGAGGGGGCCCGAATGTTCACTCAGATGGATCCTGAGAGAGAAGCAGACCACCCTACTCTTATTTCATTTTTTGTGAATCAGTCGGTGCCCCCTGTAAGGGATTACTTCTTAAAGTTTCGCCCTGGTTGGGGAGGTGAGTCAGTCACTTCAGTGTTGGACGTAGCTGATTTTGCCTGGGAGAAAGAAAGGGAAAGTAGTAAAAAGAAAGAGAAAAAGGAAGAATATAAGCTGATGGCTTTAGCTTTTCACGGCGGTGTTCGAGGCAAAGGCCGTGGCCGTGGCAGGGGATTCCAGGGTGCTCGGGGAAGAGGGTCCTGGCGACCCCAGCCATCAGGAAATTGTTTTCAGTGCGGACAGCCCGGTCACTTTAAACGTGAATGCCCCTGGGGACGCCCAGAGGGTCTGGTTGCATCCGCAGATGCTTACACAAGTGAGGAATACACCCCTGCACCACCAGCTCAGCCCATTCCCCAGGCCTGGATCAACTACGGGAAACAGCAGCAGCCGCAGCAAACTCAGCCTCCTCAATGACGGTACCCCGGGGGCGAAGGCAAACAATGTGATGGTCTTATTTCCTTAATGTCTTTAGCCGGCTCCTTTCTCACTTTCTCCCCTCCCAGCAAAGAGCCTCGTTTAACCCTTTCAGTCCAGGGACTGCCTGTCTCTTTCCTCATTGATACTGGGGCTACTTTCTCTCTTTTAAATCATGCTCCCTCTCCCTGGCTATCCTCTGAGGTTAAAACTGCGACTGGGGTGGAGGGCAACCCACAGTCTCTGGGACTCACTTTGCCTTTGAATGTTGTTTATGCTGATAAATGTTTTCCTCACCGTTTTCTTTTTTCCCCAGCTTGTCCGATCCCTTTGATGGGCCGGGATTTACTCTGTAAGCTTGAGGCTACTTTAACCTGCACTCCTGAAGGGGTAGGATTATTGATGACAGTGTTAGAAGATTCGGCCCCTACTCAGGGTAATTGGGAAACACCCCCCTCTCTCTCCCCTGACCTCACTGACTTGCCTTCAACCCTCTGGGGAATTTCTGACACTGATGTTGGCCTGCTCCTTTCGGCAGAGCCCGTAAGGATTCAGGTGAAGCCTTCCTTAACCCCCCCGTCAGTCCCTCAATACCCCCTGTCGCTGGAAGCCCGGGAGGGCATCCGCCCCATTATCGAGGGATTCATTGCACAAAAGCTAGTCCGTCCTCAGCGCACTCCCTGTAACACCCCTATACTGCCTGTCAAAAAGCCTCCTAAAAAGGACGGAGACCCTGTTCGTTGGCGCTTTGTACAGGATCTACGAGTTGTTAATCAGTATGTGGTCCCTCTTCATGCAGTAGTTCCTGACCCAGCTACTATCATCAGCCAAATCCCCTGGGATGCTGAGTGGTTCACTGTTATTGACTTAAAATCAGCTTTTTTCAGCATTCCTGTGCACCCAGACTCTCAGTATCTCTTTGGTTTCACCTGGGAGGGACAAAGTTATGTCTGGCAATGACTTCCTCAAGGCTACAGAGACAGCCCCACGATTTTCAGCCAGTGCCTCCGCCACGACTTGGAAGGTTTCACCAGTCCGCAGGGATCCACATTGGTCCTATACGTAGATGACATCCTATTAGGTAATCGCGAAGAAGCTGCCCTCCGCATCGATGGTAAGGCACTTTTATTATACCTACACACCAGAGGCCACAAGGTAGACCCTAAAAAGATTCAGTGGGTCTCACAGAAGGTCCGATATCTGGGCTTCCTGTTAAGCCCAGAGGGAAGACAGATGGACCCAGCCCGCATAAAGACTATTCAAAACTGCCCTCTACCGAACACCAAGAAACAACTTCGAGGTTTCTTAGGATTAATTGGCTTCTGTCGCCCCTGGTTGCCATCCTGCGGGGAGTTAAGCAAACCGCTCCACCGACTCACTGCTAACCTTGCTCCTGACCCTTTGCAGTGGTCCCCGGACACTATTCAAGCCTTTCAGTTACTCAAGGACAGTGTGGCCTCCTCCATGTCTCTCCGCCCCCCCAATTACAGCAAACCCTTTCACCTTTTTGTCCACGAGAGGGGCGGAATTGCTAGTGGTGTCCTTACCCAGCTGAGCGGGCCCCACCATTTCCCGCTTGCTTTTTACTCTCAGCAAATCGACCCTGTCGCTCAGGGAACCCCATCCTGCACCCAGACTCTGGCAGCAGCTGCCCTGCTGATCACAAAGGCAAAGAGCCTAACCCTGGGTCATTTTACCACGGTTTGGACCTCTCATGCCTTGTCAGCCCTTCTGCGTAGGGGCACAACCCAAGTCTTTTCGGCCCATCGTCAGCAACAGCTAGAGGCCGAACTCTTAGAAGACACTAACCTAATTTTTGAAAGGTGTGGACCCCTTAATCCAGCTACCTTGCTTCCTGACCTGCCAGTCCTCCAGGATCAGCACGACTGTGTGGAAGTAGTTTCCAGCATCTTACAGATAAGGGACAACCTGTTTGACGTGCCACTGGACAATCCCGATTGCATCCTCTTCTCGGACGGAAGCTCCTTCTATGTTGATGGCAAGCGTTTCACAGGTTATGCTGTCACCTCTGAATGGGACATTCAAGAGGCCGCCTCACTGCCAGGCAACTGGGGAGCCCAAGCCGCTGAACTCTATGCCCTGGCCCGAGCTTGCCAGTTGGCCGCTGGTAAGACTGTTACCATTTTTACTGATAGCAAATATGCTTTTGGAGTTGTGCATTGTCATATCCACCTCTGGAAGTTTCAAGGTTTCCAGACAGCTGCCGGTAAACCCATTCAGCACCTCCCCCTCATCCACAAGCTTTTGGACGCCCTCCAAAAACCCTCTGTCCTGGCTGTAGTTCACTGCCGGGCCCATACTAAAGATAGTAGCCCCATCACCCGTGGGAATGCCCTGGCTGATGCCTCCGCCAAGAAGGCTGCCACCTTACCTTTAGCCATGCCCACATTGGCTATTGCAACCTCCTCCTTTACTCCACCGCACCCCGTACCAGTACCCGCTGCTGAACTACAATCGTGGGAAAGCCTCGGGGCCACTCTGGTCAAAGGGACCTGGCTTATGCCAGATGGCCGAGCCTGCCTCCCTTGCTCCACATACCCCGTGGCAGTTCGCTGGCACCATGATAAAGGGGGTCACTACGGCACGCACGCCCTCGTGGACGCTATCGCTCGCTTTTGGTATGCTCCAGGCATTCAACCCTATTGCCTATCAATAGTGAAAGCATGCAGCACATGTCAGCGTAATTGACCTGCTCCGCCTCTTAACAAAATTAAGGGTGGAAGACCTCCGCCTGCTGCTCCATTTCAACATCTTCAAATTGACTTTGCAGATATGCCAAAGGCTTTTGGAAAAAAGCACCTCCTTGTTTTGGTTTGCCCTCTGACTTCCTGGGTCGAAGCTTTTCCTACTGCTAATTGTACTGCTGCCACAGTGGCGAAGATTCTCCTTAGAGACATTGTACCCCGTTTTGGCATCCCTCTTGTGCTCGACTCAGATCGCGGACCTCACTTTACTGGTCATGTCCTTGGCCGTTTAGAACAAGGACTGGGCATTTCACACTCCTTTCATACACCCTACCACCCCCAGTCTAGCGGGAAAGTTGAGCGTATGAATAGGGAACTTAAGTTTACATTGGCTAAATACTGTCAGGAAACAGGATTAAAGTGGCCTCAGGTACTTCCCTTGGTCCTGTTTCACCTTCGTACTCGCCCAACCCGCGCATTGGGATTATCCCCCTTTGAACTGCTCTATGGACACCCCCCTTTCAAAGGCGGGGCGCTACCACGTACTGATGTTTCACTATTGGGAGGGGATCATATGACCGCGTGTCAGTTTCTCTCCCTACAGGCTCGCCTCCGTACCCTTTGGAAAGCCTCGCAGTTTTCCCAGACCGTGCCACTGGAGGAACAAATCCACCCGTTCCAACCAGGGGACTTCGTCTGGGCCAAAAAGTTCGTTCGTGACGACACCCTCCAGCCAAGGTTTACTGGACCCCACCAGGTTCTTTTGACAACCCAGACTGCAGTGTTCCTGGAAGGACGCAAATCTTGGATTCACCACTCCCACGTCAAGCCAGCCGTAGTGGACCACAGTGACGGACCAGCAGCTCTTGTCACCACTGAGGACACTGCCTTCGACTAGTGGACCAGCCTACCTCTCTCAGACATTAGACTTAAATTGACTCAAAAAAAATGAGAGGACCCTTTATTCTGACAACTGTATGTTTTTTTTATGCTTTTTTAGTTTATTTTCTGCTTATGAAGATAATGCTTTTATTAGATATTCCCACGAGGTTAAAACTCGTATTTTAGGAAATAGAAGTGATTGCTGGGTATGTACTCAATTTCCAGTAAATGCAGCACAGGGATTCCCCTTCACACCCATTCCCCTAACCACTGCTAATATGACTTGGATGCCACCGACTAGAATAAAAGATCCAGTCCAACCCAATCTTACATGGGACAAAACAGGAGTGCCAATTAACAAATATCTCAGGGTAACCAATCAAACAGGATCACTGTGTTTTGTTAAAGAAAAAGGGTCAACTTTTGTGGGAACAAGTAAATGCAACATATATTTTAATGGCACCGCCTTTAGTAAAAATCTTGGCTTCAAGCCTTGCGCATCCCACTTATCCCATATGTGGATCCCTCACCCCGATCCAACCTTTTCAACTTTTTCATGGAGGGGCAGGTTTTCAGAGTCAGTTTTTAAAAAGCCCTGCTCAGATCTCGAGGGTGTCCAACTAATTGTTAAAGGATACACAATTGCCTTCTACAACTGCTCAAGCAGTACTACACTGCCCTTTGAGGACAACACTACCAAATTGTGCCTCTGCAGTTCACACAACGACCCCTCTGCGTTACCAGGGGAACAGTGGTACAACGGGTGGTGGGTTACCTCCTACTTTGAGAAATGGAATACCCAAAACGCATTATATGGAACATACTGGGTGTGCGGGCCCAAGGCTTATTATTTTCTCTCCCCTGATTGGGCAGGGTCATGTTATTTGGCATGGCTAGCACCGCCTTCTCGCATCTCCCTCACTCCCCCTCATTTTTCCCACGTTCGTAACATCCGTGAAACTGACAGAGCTATTAATCTCCGTGATGGTTTGTCCTGGCAGCGGTGGGCTGGTCACACTAGCTTGAAGGGTGCTATCATCCGTCTACAGGGACTATTAGAATCTATGACCAATGAAACTGCAACCCTATTTGAAAATCAGGCCGGGGAAATGTCCCAGCTGCGCCAGTTAGCTTTGCAAAACAGAATGGCTTTAGATATGATGTTAGCAGCCCAGGGAGGAACTTGCGCCCTCATAAATGAAGAATGCTGTGTTTTTGTAAATGACACCTACTCTGACACTTTTCAACGTACCAAACACCTAAGGGAAATGGCTAAAAACTATTCCTCTGGCCAGCCACCTTATGATTGGTGGGGAGCCTTATGGAATTGGCTACCCGGACTTGGGTGGGTTAAAAACCTCTTGGTGGGTGTTGTTGGGGCCATAGTAGTCCTTATAATACTGTGTTGCTGTATTCAGTGTGTCCCCTCCCTCATAAACTCATGTAAGTCAGTTTATTCTTTTCCCACTTCAGCTAAAAGCCTTACTCTCTTCGAATTGGCCCAGGCTGAAATTGCCAAGCGGCCCTTGAGATCTTGAAATAGGGTGTAGCTTTTTGATTAATAGTTATCTCAAAGCTACAAATGGAGGAATGTTGGGTCTAAACTTTTGGTGAACTTTGGGGAGCCAAAACACACCCAGACTGGCTGTCTCTGCATAATCCTTTCTGAACCCTTTATCGAACAAAGCACTGACCTGCAAACTACTCATGACACCCCCTTTCTCAAGTAGCCATTAGCCTTTATCTCTATGCATTTACTTGTTAAACTTGCTTTTCCTGTAAAATCTTGATTGATTATGCATGACCATTATCTTTTGTTAATCACTTTGTTTACTTCTGTGTATAAATATTGATGCTCACCCCTAATAAAGGGGCCACACTTAATCTAAAGCTTTGAGAGCTAAGGATAGTGTGAGCCCGTTGATCAACGCATTGGTGTCTGGTCTCTGACAGAATTGTGTGCCCTATACCAACTCCGCACGAACTCGGGTGCTGGAGAGGTGAGTGAGGACTTGCTTTATTACCTAACACAAGCAGTTTGGACATCACAACCATGATCCTCTGCCGGGGAGGGAGTGAGATAGATTTGAACTTGGAAATGGTTCCTGATTTTGATTGTGTTTAGGAGATCCCCTCATCCAGGGGGCAGAAATGAACTGCCCCTGCCATGGTCACACACACTCAACAACAACTGGGAGTGAAATTAACAAGAATGTCAGAAACAGCTTCTAACTCTGGACACTGAACTGCACAAGGAACAGCTGAGTTTAAACTGTTCAATTTCAGCCAGTCTCCCTACTGCAAGCTACAGCCTAGAGGAAAACCCCTGTTGAGCGGGGGGTGGGGGGAATGGAGAGGAATTCAGAGCCTTGTCTGCAGCCTGGCTGGAGGAGGGGGAGGGAGGAGACAAGAAACCAATGCGACAGTGAGTTTTCCCCTTCCACCTACTTTTATTAGCTCAGGGTTTAAGCTGTGCAGCCAAATGCCTATATTTGTTGTGTATATTAGTAGGAGAGATCCCAGGGGGCAGACAGGGACAGCCCCTGCCATGATCAAAAACGCCCTCCCCTCAACCCCCTCCCCACAGCTACTGTGGGTACGTCTACACTACAGGATAAATTCGAATTAGTTTAAACTGATTTTATAAAACAGATATTATAAAGTGGATTGTGCGCGTCCACACTAGGCACATTAATTCAGTGGTGTGCGTCCGTGGTCCGAGGCTAGCGTCGATTTCTGGAGCGGTGCACTGTGGGTAGCTACTGTAAAATAATGAGGCCAATAACGTCGATTTGCGTCCACACTAACCTAAATCAATATAGTAATATCAATTTTAGCGTTACTCCTCTCGTTTGTAGGAGTACAGAAATCGATTTAAAGAGCCCTTTAAATCGATATAAAGAGCAGTGTAGTGTGGACGGGTGCAGCGTTAAATCGATTTAACGCTGTTAAAATCAGTTTAACAGCGTAGTGTGGACCAGGCCTGAGAGTGAAATTAATAAGGAGGCCAGAAACCTGGCCCTGGGGGCTGAACCATCAGGGAACAGCTGAGTTTAAACTATTCTTATGCAGGGAGCAGGCTTCTCTTTCCCCCCCTCAGTCAGTCTCCTTTTCTTACCGGTCCTCCGTACTTGTGCGTACCAGCTTACTTTCACCTCTGCAATTGACAGACATGCTGGGATTAGGATAATGGAATACAAAAAAACAGTTTAGAAGCAATGAATCCTTGCTTTCACTGCAAACTCAGGAATAAATGCAGCATGAGTACATACAAACTAAAATCAAAATGGTATTACTGGGGGTATTTAATCTTTGAAATACTTATATATAACAGTGGAACATTCATTAGTATGACAAATGCTCATGGAATGTGAAATTTAGCAAGTGCATTCAGGTGGCAGAAGACAATAGATACAAAACTCAGGCATACACCTTAAGGGCTATATCTTCAAAGAAAGCATTGAAAGATCTTAGCCAAGTGCAATTTGTGTGCACAAATTAACAGAACTATTTTAATAAGAGCTAAATAATGGTGCCATGTACTTTTTATCTTTTTTAATTGTGCCCTGATTTGCTTCTTTATGGTATATTTTAATGTCTGGGAACATTTTCTGTGGTCCTCCTTTTACATATTATTTTATTATTGGGTTATTTCCTTTAGAAATATATGGGGCATCAAATCTGGTCTTCCTGGTTTAGCTGAAGGCCCTCTGGGAGGTGTCAAGTCAAACTCTACCACTTAAACTGATATATATTCAAAATGTTAATTGCCACACAGATTACATAGGTATTAATGAAAACGAAAAAGAAATTTAACAATCTTACCAAAAATCCCTTCCCTGCTCAACTTTCACTCCCTTGGCACTTGCGGTATCACCCATTCACTGTTCTCTAGTCCTTATTGAATCTTCCAGCCTAGACCGGTCCTGCATTTACAATATAAATATCAAGCTGAAACATATTTTAAGAACCCCCCCAAACTTTTCAGACCTTCCATATACATCCTAAAGAAACAAAACAAGGCACCAATCCTGTTTATTTCCTTTTCTAGATCACCCTTAAGCTTTTGGAGCTTGATCGGGTGCTCAACACCCTTATCTCCACCTGAAGTCAGTAGGAGGTGACGTAGTCAACATCTTGCAGGATTGCGTCCTTAAGCCCTAATTCAGCAAAAGTACTTAGACATGCCTAATTTAAGCACACAAGCTGTCCAATGACTTCAGTGAAACTCCTCACACAGGTAAAATTAGGTATGTGTTTAGCACAGCTTTTCAAAGCTGTTTAGGTATACCTGAAGATTCAGATAGGTACTTCTGAAATGCCACTAAGTGACTAAGCAGGTTAGGCACCTAAATCTCATTGACTTCAATAGCAGTTAGGTGCCTGGCACTTTTGAAATTCCCATTAGGTGCCTATCTTTAGGTGACTAAATACCTTTGAAAATTTGGCTCTTAGAGCCCAATTATTCTGCCTTTATGCACAAATAACCTAGACTAACAGTTTTTGTCCTCATTAGAAATGAAATGCACACATAGAAATAAGAGATTTGGGGCAAAATTTATTGTTGATTTATACCATGTTAGTGCTGTTTCAAAAAATGTTGATAGAGCCATCATCTGTCAGTAAATACTGTGCCATCAAAATCAAAGTGCTTTGCAAAATCATGTCAATTTTGCCAAAATTTTGTTTAGGAGAAAAAACATGAAAAAAGTCCCAGCAATGTAGAAATGTCCCATTTTGACATTTTTTGTTTTGAAATTATTTTTTGTTTCAATTTTTAAAATTTTGGATTATATTATATATATAAGATAAAATTTTAAAAATAAAAAAGTTGTAATTGATCAAAAATATTTTTTTTAATTTCCTTTGCAGAGGATATTGAAATGTTGGGGGTTTATTATGAGTCAAAAGGCATATTCAGAAGTCAAATTCAGAAATTTCACAATCCTTTACATAATGGAATTGTCATTCTCCAGCCAGCTCTACATATGATACGATGCTGGACCTTAAAATGCTGGACAAGCATAATTAATTCAGCATTCAATATTTCATAAATGACCATATACATTTTGTTCTAACTTGAAACAAAACAAAATAACCCTCTGATTAGATCAGTCATGGAAAAGTTCTCCCAAAGAACATAATTCCCTCCCACCCTCTCCAAACATCGTATACATAAGGTCCTCGTTTACCGAAGTTCTTAAGTGGGTGCTTTGCTGAATAGCAATGAATTTAAGCATAGGCTTAATTGCTTTGCTTAATATTGGCCTAAATTTAAATTTAAACATAAACAGTATGTGCAATGTGGTGAAGCACCATTGCTGAGAGTAGTTTAATTTCCGAAATGGATTTCATTTAACTGTGCTATCATAATTTTACACTAACATATACATGTAGCAATGAAATGAAAAATAATTATGTATTTTTAAGGATAAGAAGTTATGGCCAATTTTTTAAAAAACTGGGTGCAGTCAACATTATTCCAACACATTGCACAGCCTATATATTGTATATTGCATATTTAATATGTAGGGCCCTGATACTGCAGCAGTTACACACATTCTTATCCTTAAGCACTGAATTAAAGTAAAGCATGTTTTGTTTGCAGTGTTATGGCCATAAACTGTAAAATACAAAGGCATAGATTTTACAAAGGAAACAAGAATGAAGAATATTACCTGTATACAATGTGGCTGAATTAATATTGCTTTAGAAACACTAAACTTGATTCTCCTTTGATTTATACACATCTACATTGGTGTAACTTCACTGATTTCAGTGGGATTACTCCAAATTGACACCAGTGTGAGAACGGAATCAGCCCCCTAATTTTTATTTATGTGTAATATTTTATTTATTTCTTACTTATGTGTAGTTGATTTCTTATCTTTAATTTTGCATTAATGTTAATTTTTCCATTTTATATTGCTATTTGTTTTAATAAGAAAAAAGAGTGAAGGAGAAGGAATATATAAATATTAGAAAGTAAGACAATAAAGGAGGAAAAAAGGGAAAAAAATTCTGTTTGTGCCTCAGCATGGATTCTTTAGAAGTACCTCAGTGCTATTCAATATCGTTAGAGCCAACTGACAGCTGCTAAATCACTTTAACAGTGTGCCCTTATATGAGGCATCCTAGGTATTTCCTAAGACATCATTAATTCAGACAGTCTTAATTCAAGAGTTCTTAACCAGTTAAAGGTGCCTCGAAGGTAAAGCGATTCAGTGAGCACCGGAGTTCTTAACCACTTTAGCTTCAGGGCTCTGTGAAAAACCAAACAGAAATTGTTCTATCATACATGAGAGACCATTCCATTCTTAAACTTTCAGAACTTTAGAGATATGGTGCTATTTGCCTTTAATCTTCCATTGTTTTTCATTCTTTAAGACAGATTTTAAATCTAGTGAATGTTGAAGTTTCTATTTTTAGCCATTATTGAGAAGTGCAAGCCCAAATATTAATTAGAACATGGAAAATGTGTATATTTTTCACATCTAGAAACAGACGGTAAGTTGGTCAAATAAAAAAAAAACTCTTTTGGGTTGAGACCATAATTTCAACTCATAAGGAATTTGTTCGAGCAACTGAAAAAGGAGGGTTAGAATGGAAACTGCTTCTCCAGCATCTGACATAGCAAATGCTATGATAAGCTACATTAATCTTTTCACCCAGACACTGCCCTCGATTGGATAGAGTATCATTGTTGGACTTGTTCATAAATAATTGTGACCATTTCATCCTTTACTGGCTGCATCTAGGTCTTGATCCTGAATAGTGCTCCTGCATGGTACTGAGCATCCTCCATTTGCATAAACTTCAGTGGGAGATAAGCTCAGGATTTTCCTGGATCAAGGACTCAGCAGGTCAATTGAGGCTGAGATCCAGTTCTATTGGTACTGAGATCTTCTGAGAGATACCAAGTGTCCTCAACTTCTGTTAAAGTCAGTGGGCGTTGAGGGTGCTCAGAACCTCTCAGATATATTCAACACCTCCAGGACGGGGCCATAAGGAAAAGAGTGCTTGTGTAACTCACTGGTGAATGTGTGACTCACCCCTTCTGTACTTAACCGCAGAGAATATACATAGTTAGTGCTCCCAATTAGGGTGCTTTAGCTCAAATTGTAGCAGCTCATGGTTTTTAGTTCTGGAGATTCCCAGTTCAATCATTGGTGTATCATCCAAGAGGACAACCATCACTTATGTTGTTACTGTTGTGTATTTGGTTGTTGTGGTAATAGAATCTTGTGTTGCTATAGCAACTGAGTCAGATTATTGGGGGATAGCCCAGCCTGTTTGGCTGCCTGTTGTTTAGTTCTGTGTGTAGCAATAAATGGCTTCTCCAAGATTTACAGCTCTCTGTGTCTCCAGTGATTTCTTCCTAAAGCTGTTGCCCCCAAGGATATAACAATGTGGCGACGAGGGTGGGATCTCTGTGCTGCCCCAGCAACAGAAGGAAGTAGAAGTTCAGGTACAAAAACAAACAAACAAACCTTGCTCGCTGCTGGAAGGGGGTGTGTAGCGAGGCTAGGTGGCTCCCCTCCCCCTCAGGGAGGGTCGAGCCCCATCAGTCATCCACGGAGGTGGGGCCGCTGAGCAGAAGTCCCGCCCCTCAGAGTGTCAGGAGGAGACCCGGAAGAGTAAAAGCCGGGCCCCAGCCTTCAGTTGCAGGTCGGCCACCGGCAGGAGCAGACGTGTCCGCCGATGCCCGTAACTGGGAGACTACCCAAGCCAGAGGCCGAGACCAGGAGCTGCCAGAGCTGCCTCGCCCCTACTACAACGAGGAGCCGCCGGAGCATTCTTGAGGCCGCTACGACGAGGAGCTGCCAGAGCTGCCCCGAGGAGCCCCCAGACCAGGCTTGGCCTGCATTCCCCGAAGCATTACCGGACCTGCCGCCCAGCCCAGACTGGGAGGAACCGATGGTCCTGGACGTCCCCAGAACGGAGGCCCCGGACCAGGTAGGAGTAGAGGAGGAGCTAGGAAGTAGCCCGGTGGCACCTGACTCCAGTCAGGCTGCAGAGCTAACTTTACCAATGTCAGTGTGTTTCAGTCAGGACCCCCACTGACCGCCGGTAGCGGTGACAGCCGCTACCAGGGCCCTGGGCTGGAACGCAGAGGAGTGGGTGGGCCTGCGTTCCCCCTGCCACCTGTATCCGGGAGGCAGACTCCCCCTCTCCCCGGCCAAAGAGCCAGAGCTGATTGTAACTGTGTTTGGTGCCCCGCCCGAACCAAGGGCTGGGCCCCTTTTGACTCTGCCACTGCTCTGCCCTGCCCCAAAGGGCCAGAGCTGATTGTAACTGTGTTTGGTGCCCCGCCCGAACCAAGGGCTGGGCCCCTTTTGACTTTGCCACTGCTCTGGTGCTCCAAAGGGCCAGAGCTGATTGTAACTGTGTTTGGTGCCCCGCCTGAACCAAGGGCTGGGCCCCTTCTGACTTTGCCACTGCTCTGCCGCCGCAACGGGCCAGAGCTGATGGCGACTGTGTTTGGTGCCCCACCCGAACCAAGGACTGGGCCCCTTTTGACTCTGTCACTGCTCTGCCCTGCCCAAAGGGCCAGAGCGGATTGTAACTGCAGGGACAGACCTCCCCCGGGGCAGGACTGCGGGCCCGAAGAGTGGCCCTGGGGACGACAGTGAGGCCGATCTGGCTCCCCTCCCCCTCAGGGAGAGTCGAGCCCCGGCGGAACCCATTCACAGGGTGAGAACTGGCTTGTTTGCTCTGACTGTGAAACTGAAATTAAAATCATGGCTACACTTACAGGGCCACTGGAACCTTTTGAGGAGACTATAGTGCAATGGCATGTGTATAGTGAGCGATTTGAGCTTTTTGTTATTGCAAATGACATTACAGAAGAGAAGAAGGTGCCAATATTCTTAAGTGTTGTAGGGGCTAAGACCTACTCCCTGCTACACAGCTTACTACACCCTGTTAAGCCAGAGATCAAACCTTACAGTGACATGGTGGAAATCTTGGGGTCCCATTTTTCTCCAAAACCACTGGTAATTGCTGAAAGATATAGGTTCCACAAAAGAGACCAGAAAGAAGATGAAACAGTTGTACAATTTGTAGCAACTTTGAGAAAGCTCACAGAATACTATGAATTTAAGGAGATATTAAACAAGGCCCTACATGACAGGTTAGTGTGTGGCCTGCACAGTGAAGCTATACGGAAGCGCCTATTGACAGAGGCTCAGCTTACCTTACAGAAGGCCATTGAAATTGCTGTCTCCATGCAACTGGTTACAAAGGCGGCACAATCCATCGGTGTATCCCCTAGGGTGCATAAGGTGTCACAAGAACCTACCCACAAAACTGTGCAGAGTCAGAAATGTTGCCGCTGTGGTAAGCCAGGTCACCCTGCATCAGAATGCTGGTGTAAGGACCTGGTGTGTCGACACTGTGGCCAAAAAAGACATATTGAGTGTGCCTGTAAACAAAAGAAAAAGAGGCGTGTGGTCTGGCCTACCAAAAAGGGAAATCTGCATACCCTAGAGCAGACCTAGGATGACCAAGGAGATACCTCCTCACAAGAAGAAAAGCCAGTCCACGTTTTGTCTGTGGCAGTGGGCTCACATGAATATTGGGTAACCCCGTTGTTGGACGGAAAACCTATACACATGGAACTGGACACCAGTGCAGCTGTTTTGCTGGTCTCAGAGACTGTGTATAAAGAAAAGCTACAGCATCTTCCACTTAAAGCAACAAAAACAGTGCTGAAGACATATACGGGAGAAGCTGTGCCCATGTTGGGCACTACTGATGTTAAGGTGGAGCTCAATGGACAGGCTGCTAAATTGCCACTGTTTGTGGTGAGAGGTAATTACCCAGCCTTAATGGGTAGGTCTTGGCTTAGGAAGATCCAGCTGAATTGAGCAGACGTGCACTGAGTGACTAAAGAAGAAACCAGTCTGACCACTATACTAAGGAAACATGCTGCTGTTTTTGGAGAGGATCTGGGAAGTATGAAAGGAATCACTGTGACATTGAACATTAAACCTGGCAGTTAACCAAAATATCTGAAAGCCAGAACTGTGCCATATGCCATCAGGCAAAAAGTTGAAGCAGACCTGGAGCGCCTGGTCACAAATGGAGTCCGAATACCAGTTACCCATAGCCCATGGACAACTCCTGTTGTTCCAATAGCGAAGAAAGATGGCTCCCTCCGGATTTGCGGTGATTTTAAAGTCACTGTCAACCCAGTGTTGTGTGCAGAGCAATACCCGCTTCCCCACATCGATGACCTCTTCGCAGGCCTGGCTGGGGGACAAAAGTTCAGTAAGATTGATCTGAGTCAAGCATATTTACAGATACACGTTGATGAAAAGTCCCAAGAGCTGTTGACTATTGTGACGCATAAGGAGCTTTATCGATACTGTCACCTACCCTTTGGAATAACATCTGCTCCCGCCCTGTTCCAGAGGGCTATGGACCAGATCTTGTGTGGCTTGCGAGGAGTCCAGTGCTATCTGGATGACATCCTGGTCACTGGAAGGAATGAGAAGGATTACTTAAAGAATTTAGAGGCTACCCTAAAAAGACTGGAAAAGTATGGACTATGAGTCCGCAAAGACAAGTGTGAATTCTTCCAGCCCTCTGTTGAATATTTGGGACACATCATTGATGCTACAGGTCTTCGTAAGCCCCCTGCCAAAGTTAAGGTTATTGTGGAGGCTCCCCCTCCTCGAAATGTTAGCCAGCTTCGCTCATTTCTAGGACTATTGAACTATTATGGAAAGTTTATCTCACAGTTAGCCACACTGCTAAAACCACTTCACGAACTCCTTGGGCAGAACAAGGCCTGGAAGTGGACTGAAGCCTGTGATGTTCCATTTAACAAAGCTAAGGATGCACTGCTAAATTCTGAAGTTCTCATGCACTTTGGTCCATCCTTACCCCCACAGTTGGCCTGTGATGCGTCCCCTTATGGAGTGGGAGCAGTCGTGTCACATATTATGCCTTCGAGAGAAGAGAGACCTCTTACTTTTGCTTCATGCACTCTAGGTAAAGCGGAAACTAACTATGCCCAAATCGAACGTGAGGTATTGGGAATCATTTTCGGAATTTGGAAGTTCCATCAGTACCTGTTCGTATGGAAGTTTACTCTTCTCACTGACTATCGACCCCTGACTTCAATTTTTGGACCCCACACAGGCATTCCTCCATTAGCTGCTAGTCGTATGCAATGGTGGGCATTGTTGCTTTCCGCGCACACATATGAAATCTAATATAGGAAATCCACTCTGCATGGCAATGCGGATGGTCTCTCAAGGCTGCCATTGCCAGTTAACTGTTGAGATATTGCCCAGAAGGAAATCTTTTAACTTTGAACAAGTAGAGAATACATCTATCACCGCTATTCAGGTAAAGAAGGCAACTTGAGTTGACCCAATATTGTCCCAAGTTATGGACCTGGTGATGCATGGAACATCTCGGCGAACCTCTCTGGTCTCACCTGACCTTGTTACCTACATGTCCAAGAGGATGGAGTTATCAATCCAATCTGGTTGTTTGTTGTGGGGGAGACATGTCATTATCCCACCACCACTGAGATCACAGATGTTAGAACAGCTCCATTCCGGTCACTGTGGAATAGTGCGCATGAAGGAAATTGCATGAAGCTATTTTTGGTGGCTTGGGTTGGACAGTGTGTCATAACTCTAGTCCCAGATTTGGACCTTAGCGTCCAAAATATGGGGGTTAGCATGAAAACCTCCAAGCTTAGTTACCAGCTTGGACCTGGTACTTGCTGCCACCACCCAAAAAATTAGAGTGTTTTGGGGCACTCTGGTCCCCCTGAAAAACCTTCCCTGGGGACCCCAAGACCCAAATCCCTTGAGTCTCACAACAAAGGGAACTAATCCTTTTTCCCTTCCCCCCTCCAGGTGCTCCTGGAGAGATACACAGACACAAGCTCTGTGAATCCAAACAGAGTGACTCCCCCTCTCCGTTCCCAGTCCTGGAAACAAAAGCACTTTCCTCTTCACCCAGAGGGAATGCAAAATCAGGCTAGCAAATCCAACACACACAGATCTCCCCCTGATGTCTTCCTCCCACCAATTCCCTGGTGAGTACAGACTCAATTTCCCTGAAATTTCCCAGAAAAGAAAACTCCAACAGGTCTTAAAAGAAAGCTTTATATAAAAAAGAAAGAAAAAATACATACAAATGGTCTCTCTGTATTAAGGTGACAAAATACAGCGTCAATTGCTTAAAAGAATATTGAATAAACAGCCTTATTCAAAAAGAATACAAATCAAAGAACTCCAGCACTTATATTCATGCAAATACCAAAAGAAAAGAAACCATATAACTTACTATCTGATCTCTTTGTCCTTACACTTAGAAACAGAAGATTAGAAAGCAGAAACTACTTCTCCAAAGCTCAGAGAAAGCAGGCAGACAGACAAAGACTCAGACACAAACTTCCCTCCACCCAGAGTTGAAAAAAATCCGGTTTCCTGATTGGTCCTCTGGTCAGGTGCTTCAGGTGAAAGAGACATTAACCCTTAGCTATCTGTTTATGACACAGTGCTATTGAAGAGAAGGCAAGAGCTTGTATGTCATGTCAGGGTGTGAGGAATGCACCCCAGTAGGCACCCCTACATCCATGGGACTGGCCTGAAAAACCATGGCAACATATTCACGTTGACTTCGCTGGCCCTCTTGAAGGAAGCATGTTCTTGATGGTGGTAGATGGCCATTCTAAATGGCCAGAAGTCACTCTCTGCAGTAGTGGACTGCATTATAGAATTATCCAAAAACTCCGAGGACTCTTTAGTTGTTTCAGCCTGCCAGAACAACTTGTCAATGACAACGGTTCGTCTCTCAGGAGTTTCAAAAGTTTATGAAGGCAAATGGGACAACACATCACTTCAGCACCATATCATCCATCCACCAATGGATTAGCTGAAAGATTTGTGCAGACAATGAAACAAGCTTTGAAATTTGCAAGAGGACAATTATCCATTCAAAAGCGTCTGGACACCTTCTTACTATCCTACAGAAACACACCTCATGCTACGACCAAGGCATCCCCGGCCTTCCTAATGATGGGACGACAGTTGCACACTTGCTTTGATCTGCTGAAACCTTCTGAACCCCGACAAATTGTGCGTCAGCAGCAAGATCAAGTCATCAGGCATGCACCCAGAGCAAAAGACCGAACCTTTAACCCGGGACAGCTGGTTTTGGCCTGGAATTATACTTCTGGAGCTAACTGGGTCTCTGCCATTGTCATCGCTCAAATGGGACCTGTTTCCTACACTGTCTGGACTGCAGAGGATCTCACCTGGTGGTGACATGTAGATCAGCTGCTGCCAGCTCATACTAGTCCTCAGGACACATCTTAAGTAGAGTTGCCTGACTTCACCACCTCCAGCGAGACACCGAATCAAGAGTCACCTGTTCCTGACTTTTCCTCTCCATTACTGCCAGTGGCAGAGATACCCCTCTGCCCAGCACGAGCTGATACCCCATCTTCACCCCTTCGCCCTACGAACCCTGAGCCTGTTGTCAGGGCTGCATCCAAGACACTTTTGGGTTCAACAACACCAGAAGTTCGCCGTAATCCACCTAGAGACAGAATGCTCCTCGTTGGCTGGATCTTTAGCTAGGCAAACCCATGGTTACGGGGCAAAATAATCGCCGGTGTGTAGCCGGGAATGAAGGCAGTCTACCCTCCTTCTCTAGTAAGTGTTTGTTTTATTTTGGGGACATTCTTATTAAGGGGGGAGGAATATGTTGTGTATTTGGTTGTTGTGGTAACAGAATCTTGTGTAGCTATGGCAACTGAGTCAGATTATTAGGGGATAGCCCAGCCTGTTTGGCTGGCTATTGGTTAGTTCTGTGTGTAGCAATAAATGGCTGCTCCAAGGTTTACAGCTCTCTGTGTCTCCAGTGATTTCTTCTTAAAGCTGTTGCCCCTAAGGATATAACAGCTATGATGGCTCCCTAAGAGTATGTCTACACTACGGGATTATTCCGATTTTACATAAACCGGTTTTGTAAAACAGATTGTATAAAGTCGAGTGCACGCGGCCACACCAAGCACATTAATTTGGTGGTGTGCGTTCATGTACCGAGGCTAACGTCGATTTCCAGAGATTGCACTGTGGGTCGCTATCCCGTAGCTATCTCATAGTTCCCGCAGTCTCCCCCACCCATTTGAATTCTGGGTTAAGATCCCAGTGCAAAAACAGTGTCGCGGGTGATTCTGGGTAAATGTCGTCACTGAGTCCTTCCTCCATGA
Source organism: Gopherus evgoodei (assembly GCF_007399415.2). Taxonomy (NCBI): domain Eukaryota; kingdom Metazoa; phylum Chordata; order Testudines; family Testudinidae; genus Gopherus; species Gopherus evgoodei. The sequence goes on from NC_044322.1 coordinate 325,589,525, forward strand.
AAGCAATGGCAGACAATCATTTCATGCCCTTTTTCCCTGAATTGCCCTGGCAGACGCCATAGCATGGCAACCATGGAGCCCATTTTGCCTTGTCACTGTCACTGTATGTATACTGGATGCTGCTGACAGACACGGTACTGCAGTGCTACACAGCAGCATTCATTTGCCTTTGCAAGGTAGCAGAGACAGTTACCATCTCTATTGCACTGTCTGCCATTGTAAATTGGCGATGAGATGATGGTTATCAGTTGTTTTGTATCGTCTGCTGCTGTCATGGGTGCTCCTGGCTGGCCTCACTGAGGTTGGCCGGGGGCGCATGGACAAAAATGGGAATGAGTCCCCGGATCATTCCCTTCTTTATGTTTTGTCTAAAAATAGAGTCAGTCCTGTCTAGAATATGGAGAAAGTGTACTAGAGAACCAGAGAGCACAGCCGCTCCGTGTCAGAGCCCCACCGATCCCGCAGAAATGATGAGCTGCATGCCATTCTAGGGAGTGTCCCTGCAACAACCCCACCCATTGCTTCCCTCCTCCCCCAACCCTCCTGGGCTACCGTGGCAGTGTCCCCCCATTTGTGTGATGAAGTAATAAAGAATGCAAGAGTAAGAAACACTGACTTTTTAGTGAGATAAAATGAGGGGGAGGAAATCTCCCGCTGCTGTGATAGTCCAGGCAGTACAGAATCTTTTCTTTAGACATGAAAGGGTGGGGCTGATAGAGCTCAGCCTCCAGTTGCTATGATAAGGACCGTTACCAGCTGTTCTGTACCATCTGCCGGGGATGACCGGGAGTCATTCCCATTTTTACCCAGGCACCCCCAGCTGACCTCACCGAGGCCAGCCAGGAGCACTCATGGGCTGCTGCTGCTGATGGATAGCAGTCATATTGTACTGTCTGCCACCAGGAAGTGGATGCTGATGTTCAGCGCTGCAGCACCCCATCTACCAGCAGCATGCAGTAGACATAGGGTGGCATTGAAAAAAGGCGAGAAACATTTTTTCCCCTTTTCTTTCGGGGGAGGAGGGAAGGGTGTAAATTGATGACATATACCCTGAAAAACCCGGGAAAATGTTTTTGACCTTTCAGGCATTGGGAGCTCAGCCAAGAATGCAAATACATGCGGGGACTGTGGGATAGCTGGAGTCCTTGGTACTCCCTCTCTCCCTCCATGAGCGTCCATTTGATTCTTTGGCTTTCCGTTACGCTTGTCACACAGCACTGTGCTGTGGACTCTGTATCATAGCCTGGAGATTTTTTCAAATGCTTTGGCATTTCATTTTCTGTAACGGAGCTCTGATAGAACAGATTTGTCTCCCCATAAAGTGATCAGATCCAGTATCTCCCGTATGGTCCATGCTGGAGCTCTTTTTGGATTTGGGACTGCATCGCCGCCCGTGCTGATCATTGCACCACGCTGGGCAAACAGGAAATGAAATTCAAAAGTTCACGGGGCTTTTCCTGTCTACCTGGCCAGTGCATCCGAGTTCAGATCACTTTCCAGAGCGGTCACAATCGTGCACTGTGGGATACTGCCTGAAGGCCAATACCGTTGATTTGAGGCCACACTAACCCTAATCCGACATGGCAATACCGATTTCAGCACGACTCCTCTCATCGGGGAGGAGTACAGAAACCGGTTTAAAGAGCCCTTTATATCGATATAAAGGGCTTCGTTGTGCGGACAAGTGCAGGGTTAAATTGGTTTAACGCTGCTAAATTCGGTTTCAATGCGTAGTATAGACCAGGACTAATACAGCAACCTATGGGAAGCAAGACAGCCTGAAGAAAGAATCCTGAAGAGACTCATATGCAGAAGTTCTTGACTTTTCATTGCCGTAAGATTTCAAGCTATTAACCTCTGTTTACTTTATATTCACTTCTTAACAAACTATTTTACTCTCACAATTTAAAGTTGTCCTGAGCCATTTTAACACCGGTCAAAACCAGTTGGCAGCTAATGACAGGACCCTTTTCATATTTACTTGGACTGTGAAATAGAGTTTGCATTTGTTTTTTGTTATCTATTTGAATATGCACATTTGATTGGATATGGTTAATGTGTTTATTAGGCATGATTTTACTTTATTTTATATAATCTTGCATGATTTTTCATGTTTATACTACTTTAGTTCTTTGTTCTCTTTTGTATATTGACAGTGATGGTTGTATATGTGTTTAACTCCTTTTTTATGAAAAAAAAAATCTTACCACAAAAATAGTTTAAATGATTTCTAAATTGAATATGTCCTTTTAGTAATTTTATTAGTAGCAAATGGAAAGCAAGCACTGCACAAAGTGCTTTCCAATAATTCATAATTATACACACCGTCAAATAAATTGACTAAATTTAGTTGCTCAAGTAGGCATCTAATTATGTTGAAAAAAAATGCAATTGGATGCTTAAATACATGCCCATGGATACAAGCCCTGACCACTTGTTTCTGTGACCTAATTCAAGAAAGCCATGAACCACAGGCCATAGAGAGGTGCCTGAGGATTATGCGGATGGGGAAGGTGAGGAGGAGGAAGAGGAGGACGAACTTGAAGATAGCACACAGCACTCTGTTAGCCCCAACAGCCAGGAGCTTTTTCTGACCCAGACGGAATTACTGTCCCAGCCCTCCCAAGCCACTAGCCCAGAACCACAGGCCATAGAGAGGTGCCTGAGGATTATGCGGATGGGGAAGGTGAGGAGGAGGAAGAGGAGGACGAACTTGAAGATAGCACACAGCACTCTGTTAGCCCCAACAGCCAGGAGCTTTTTCTGACCCAGACGGAATTACTGTCCCAGCCCTCCCAAGCCACTAGCCCAGACAGTGAAGCCGTGGAAGTGACCTTTGGTGAGTGTACCTTTGTAAATATAAAACATGGTTTAAAAGCAAGCTTTTTTAAATGATTGATTTGCCCTGAGGGCTTGGGATGCATTCGCGGGCAGTAAAATTACTGGAAAAGTTTGTTAACATGTCTGGGGATAGAGCGGAAATCCTCCAGGGACATCTCCATGAAGTGCTCCTGGAGGTACTCCAAAAGCCTTTGCAGAAGGTTTCTGGGCAAGGCAGCCTTGTTCCGTCCACCATGGTAGGACACTTTACCACGCCATGCATGTAGCAAGTAATCAGATATCATTGCATGACAAAGCATAGCTGCGTATGGTCCCGGTGATTGCAGGCATTCAAGAAACATCCGTTCTTCATCTCGCTCTGTTATCCTCAGCAAAGTGATATCGTTCATGGTAACCTGGTTGAAATTCAGGAATTTAATTAAGGGGACAGAGATGGCCTTTTTCCTACAGGGGTGTTTGGCTGTTGCTTACAAGAAATCCTTCCTTGCATGTAGCCAAGCAGGGGAAGGGGAGGAGGATAGCGCTGAGCTTTCTTGCATTTGGCTAGCAGGAATCTTCCCAGCTACCAGCCACGCGGTGGGGGAGAAAGGGGGTGATTAGCAGTGATCTTCCATGATACCAGCCATGCGGTGGGGGGAGGGGGTAAAGCGATCATCCTAGAGAATTGGAGGGGGGGTGGGGGTGGCTTCTGTGAATGGAAGTGAAGGCTGCTGAAGCCGAAAGACAATGGCTTACCATGGCCGCATGCAAGCTGAATTCTGATGCCTGGACCTGCGTCTGTGAGATCTGTAACACCAGAGCCCAGGCACTCAAAGTTAAGATGCAAAATGCGACCTTGTAGTGAAATCACATCTGCTGTGTAAGGTGAATAGTGTTGTTCACTGTGAAAGAGTAAAACCATTGTTTTGTAAAATGTATCTTTTAAAATACTTCTCTCCCTTTTTTCCCTCCCTCATGCAGCTGCACATTTTTCAAGCCTCCCTACTCCATCCCGAAGGCTAGCTCAGATAAGGCGGAGGAAGAAGAGGACGCGAGACGAAATGTTCTCTGAAATCATGGAAGTAACCCGCAATGAAAGAGGTCATCTGAATCAGTGGAAGGACGTGGTATCAAATTACAGGAAAGATGCCAGTTAACGTGAGGACAGGAGGGACCAACATGAGGAGAGGAGAGACGCTCGAGATAAAAGGTGGCGGCAGGAAGATCAGCAGTGGCGGAATGAAATGCTGGGGCTGCTGCGTGATCAAACTGACATCCTCCGACGTCTGGTGGAGCTTCAGGAAGAGCAGCGAGGTCACAGAGTGCCGCTGTAGCCCCTGTGTCACCACCCTCAGTACTCACCAAGTTCCATATCTTCCTCACTCAGACGTGTAAGAACGCGTGGGGGAAGGCTTTGTGCACCCACCCACTCCACACCCGTGGACAGCCCAACCAAAAGGCTGTCATTACATTGAAATGATTTTAGTGGCCTTTTCCTTCCCTCCTATCCTCCTCCCAAACCGCGCCCGTGCCAGTTCTCTCCCTTCTTTTATAATGAGCTTTTTAATAAAGGAATACATGATTTTTAAACGATAGTGACTTTATTTTCTTAAGCAAGCTGTAATCGAAGGGGGAGGGTGGGTTGCTTACAGGGAATGAGTCAATCAAGGGGGTGGCGTTTATCAAGGGGAAACAAACACAGCAGTCACACCGTACCCTGGCCCGTGATGAAACTCGTTTTCAAAGCTTCTCTGATGCTCACCGCTTCCCGGTGTTCTCTTCTAATCGCCCTGGTGTCTGGCTGCGTGTAATCAGTGGTCAGGTGATTTGCCTCAGCCTCCCACCCCGCCATAAAGGTCTTCCCTTACTGTCACAGAGGTTGTGGAGCACACAGCAAGCAGCAATAACAAAGGGGACATTGGTTTGGCTGAGGTCTGAGCGAGTCAGTAATGTGCACCAGCGCGTCTTTAAACAGCCAAATGCACATTCTACCACCATTCTGCACTTGCTCAGCCTGTAGTTGAACAGCTCCTGACCACTGTCCAGGCTGCCTGTGTATGGCTTCATGAGCCATGGCATCAAGGGGTAGGCTGGGTCCCCCAGGATAACTACAGGCATTTCAACATCCCCAACAGTTATTTTCTGGTCTGGGAGGTAAATTCCTTGCTGCAGCATTTTAAACAGAGCAGTGCTTCTGAAGATGCGAGCGTCATGAACCCTTCCTGGCCATCCCACGTGGATGTTGGTGAAACGTCCCTTGTGATCCACCATTGCTTGCAGCACCATTGAAAAGTACCCCTGGCGGTTTACGTACTGGGTGGCCTGGTGCGCCGGTGCCAAGATAGGGATATGGGTTCCATCTATCGCCCCCCCAGCAGTTAGGGAATCCCATTGCAGCAAAGCCATCCACTATGGCCTGCACGTTTCCTAGAGTCACAACCTTTTGTAGCAGCAGCTTAGTGATTGCTTTGGCTACTTGCATCACATCAGCCCCCACAGTAGATTTTCCCACTCCAAATTGATTCCCGACTGACCGGTAGCTATCTGGCGTTGCAAGCTTCCACAGGGCTATTGCCACTTGCTTCTCCACTGTGAGGGCTGCTCTTATCTTGGTATTATGGCGTTTCAGGGCAGAGGAAAGCAAGTCACAAAGTTCCATGAAAGTGCTCTTACGCATGCGAAAGTTTCGCAGCCACTGCAAATCGTCCCACACATGCAAAACTATGCGGTCCCACCAGTCTGTGCTTGTTTCTCGGGCCCAAAATCGGCGTTCAATGGGTAGAACCTGCCCCATTACCAGCAGGAGCTCCAAAGCGCAGGGGCCCGCGGTTAAGGAGAATTCAGTTTCCATGTCCTCATCACTCTCGTCGCCACGCTGCCGTAGCACCTCCTCCTCGTCGCCTGGCTTTGCAGTTCGTGGTTCACCATAGACTGCATAAGAATGCATGAGGTGTTTACAATGTTCACGATTGCGGTGTTGATCTGAGCGGGGTCCATGCTTGCAGTGCTATGGCGTCTGCACAGTTCACCCAGGAAAAAAGGCACGAAATGGTTGTCTGCTGCTTTCACTTAGGGAGGGGTGAGGCTGTACCCAGAACCACCCGCAATAATTATTTTTGCCCATCAGGCACTGGGCTCTCTAACCAGAATTCCAAGGGGTGGGGGAGACTGCGGGAACTATGGGATAGCTACGGGATAGCTACCCACAGTGCAACACTCCAGAAATCGACGCTAGCCTCAGACCATGAACGCACACCGCTGAATAAATGTACCTAGTGTGGCCGTGCGCAATCGACTTTATACTATCTGTTTTATAAAACCGGTTTATGTTAAATCGAATTTATCCTATAGTGTAGACGTACCCTATGTAGCATACATTGACCTACAAAAGGCCTTAACCATGGTTAGCAGGAATGGCATCTATAAGATCTTGTTGAAAATTAGCCTGATCAAGGAGTTCCACAGGGGAATGCAGGCAACCATCCAGTATGAAAATGAAATGTCATTCGAGTTTAGTACTGATACTGGTATGAAGCAGGGCTGCTTCTTAGTACCCACTGGCTTTTGCATTTTCTTCTGTGTAATCTGAGCCCTGCTGCCTAGGGCTGAAATCCTCAGGCTTCAGCTTTGGCCCCAGGAGGTGGGGCTTGGGCTTCATTCCCTGACCCCAGCAAGTCTAAGCCAGCCCTGGCGATCCCATTAAAATTACCACAGTTTGAGAACTGCTGGTCTAAATAATGTCCAGGCAAAATAAAAATATTACATGCTGTCAAAAACATTATACACCCACTTACGCCACCCAGGAGATGTTAGAAATTAGACTTTTTTGGAGATGCATATTTGTAATTACTAAGTCAAATGCAGGCCTCTGCTACAAGTGCACAACTTCCACTGAAGTCGATGGGTGTTATATGGATCCATATGAGAGTTTAATATATATTCTATGTAAACTGACAGTCCAAAAATTAATGAATATTTGTGGAATGTCATGAACAGTTCTTGCTGTAGTGATTTTTTAAACTATCACAGTAGTTAATCATCTTCTCATTTAGGCATATCTAATTGGAAAGCAGGAGAAAGCTGATGTGAAGGAATAAGAAGGAAAACGAAATAGACAATAATAAGACAAGAGAAATGCGACTAGAAAAAACATAATAAAAGATATGCTTGTTTGTTTTAATTCTGTGTCAAGACAATTATAAAGTACTGAGAGTGATGAAATCCATACCAGGCCTCCTAGAGTACAAGCTAGGATGATTAAAAACGTCAAGAAAGGGGAGACTAACAATAGGGAATAAGGAATATTGATTACTTAAGCAAAAGTATCCCCAAAGTAGACTTTAATATTTTATAAGACTCACATAAAATCTAAAGGATGTAAACAATTGCTGGGCCTTGTGAGACATCAGAGCTCATCATGCTTGGCTATGAGTCTGACTAAGATATTGCTTTTCCTTTATATCAATGCCAATGTAATTATTTTCCTTTTAACTACAGTTGCAACCCATCCAGAATTTCTTCCACAATTTTAAATCACAAAGTTCATATGGGCAAACAAGTTTTTTTTGTTAAGAACAGCCATACAAGATCAGATCAATGATCCACCTAGTCAACTATCCTGCCTTCTGACAATGGTCAGTGCCAGATACTCCAGAGGGAATGAACAGAACAGGGCAATTATTGATTGATCCATGTGTAGGATATGTTCCCATCACAATACTACTGAACTTTGGAAACCTTCCAGAAGACACTGCCCAATGGGACCACAAGCATCCTCTCAGCATTGAGCTTCCAGAGCTGTGGTTACAGAAAGACCATCTAGCCCCAGTCACCTCCGATCCTTCTGGTGTTGTCCCCACTGCCAGCTTCTGGCAGTCAGAAGTTTATAGCATGGGGTTGTGTCCCTGACCATCTTGACTGATAACTATTGATGGACCTTTCCTCCATGGACTTATCTAATTCCCTTTTTAACCCAGTTATACTTTTCAATTTCACAACATCCCCTTATGTTTGTTCCTGGGTAATGTGAAGGGGTAAATAACACTTCCTTATTCACTTTCTCCACACCATTCATGATTTTATAGACCTCTATCATATCACCCCTTAGTCATCTCTTTTCTGAGAATCTAAGAGTGTCAAGTGTGCATATGTAACCCACACTCCTCCAGGTTATGGTGTTCTGCCCCATCTAGTGGCACTGAGACCACTTAGAGAGAGAGATTAATAAGCCTACTCTACAGCTTTAGCTGAGAGCCAGTTGGCTTTTAGCTCATGTGGGAGAGGCTTACGGACTAAGCTCCAGAGGCCCCAAGGTTTGATCCCACCCGCCCATGACCGGTGTCTGTCAGTGTTACATACCGCACTTCAGGGATCCTTACTTTTCTTAATGACTCAAAGAAGCTGTTTCAAGCCCTGATGGAGTTCTGAGTTGTGTTGAATGGGCCTGATATGCTCCCAGGAAAGCAGATGGGGAGGCAGAAAAGTGGCTTCAAGCTCATTTACAAAACAGCGACCTGATTATCAGAGGTGTTGAGACACCAATACTGCTCCCACTGACTGAACATTTGGCCTAAGGGTTGTGCACATGTTCAGAGAGGTGGGCAGAGCTGAGGTGATGGGGATGAGGAAGGTCACAGGGGATGTGAGAATGGAAGGCTGTGGAGGCACAGAGGGGAAGGACAGAGAGATGTTAACTTTAACAAACTCAAAGAACTGTCAGGGAAGGTCCCATGGATAACGGAATGCTAAAACTGTAGCTTAACTTTTAGCCATGAGGTGACGCCATCTGCTATATACCTTACCTGAGCTGGTAACAGCCAGACCTGGCAGTGCATTAAGTATATTAAAAAGAACTAGGACTGTCAATTAATCACACTTAACTCACATAATTAACTAAAAAATTAATCAAAATTAAAAACATTATTAATGATTATTCATAATTGTAATTGCATTGTTAAACAATAGAATACCAATTGAAATTTATTAAATATTTGTGGGTATTTTTCTACTTTTTCAAATATATTGATTTCAATTACAACACAGAATACGAAGTGTATGCGGCTCACTTTATATAATTATTTTTATTACAAATATTTTCACTGTAAAAATGATAAAAAGATATAGTATTTTTCAATGCATCTCATATGTGTACTGTAGTGAAATCTCTTTATCATGGAAGTTGAACTTACAAATGTAGGGTTTTTTGTTACATAACTGCACTCAAAACCAAAACAATACGAAATTTTAGACTCTACAAGTCCACTCAGTCCTACTTCTCGTTCAGCCAATTGCTAAGTTTGTTTACATGTATGGGAGATAATACTGCCCACTTGTTATGTACAATGTCACCAGAAAGTGAGAATAGGCATTTGTATGGGACTTTTGTAGCAGCATTGCAAGGTATTTATGTGCCAGATATGCTAAACGTTCATAGGCCCCTTCGTGTTTTGGCCACCATTCCAGAGGACATGCTTCCATGATGATAATGCTTGTTAAAAAAATGTGTTAATTACATTTGTGACTTAATTTCTTGGGGAAGTATTGTATGTGTGCGGCTCTATTTTACTCACATTCTGCCATATATTTCATGTTATAGCAGTCTCAGATGATGACTCAGCACATGTTGTTCATTTTAAGAACACTTTAGCTGCAGATTTGACAAAAAGCAAAGAAGGTACCAATGTGAGATTTCTAAAAATAGCTGCAGCACTCAACTCAAAGTTTAAGAATCTGAAATGCCTTCCAAAATCTGAGAGGGATGAGGTGTGGAGCATACTTTCAGATGTCTTAAAAGAACAACACTCCAATGTGGAAACTATAGAACCCGAACCACCAAAAAAGAAAATCATCCTTCTGCTGGTGGCATCTGACTCATATGATGAAGATGAACATGTGTCAGGCTGCACTGCTTTGGGTCATTATTGAGCAGAGCCCATCATCAGCATGGACACCTATCCTCTGGAATGATGGTTGAAGATGAAGGGACATATGAATCTTGAGCACATCTGGCACGTAAATATCTTACAATGCCGGCTGCAACAATGCCCTGAGAACACTTGTTCTCACTTTCAAGTGGCATTGTGAACAAGAAACGGGCAGCATTATCTCCTGCAGATGGAAACAAACTTGTTTGTTTGAGCCATTGGCTAAGCAAGAAATAGGACTGAGTGGATTCGTAGGCTCTAAAGTTGTACCTTGTTTTATTTTTGAATGTAGTTTTTTTTTGTACATAATTCTACATTTTTAAGTTCAACTTTCATGATAAAGAGATTGCACTACAGTACTTGTATTAAGTGAATTGAAAATACTATTTCTTTTGGTTTTTACAGAGCAAATACTTATAATAAAATTAAATATAAAGTGAGCACTGTACATTTTGTATTATGTATCACAATTGAAATCAATATATTTGAAAATGCAGAAAACACGGAAAAATATTTAAATAAATAGTATTCTACAATTAACAGTGTGATTAATCCTGCAATTAATCACGATCAATTTTTTAATTGTGCAATTAATTGTTACCAATTTTTTGACAGCCCTAAAAGGAATGCATCTCTTGCATCTATCTCCATGATGGAAACTCTATAGCCAGTGCAAATATGGTACAGAAGCTTGATCTACAAGTAGCATCCCTATGACCTATCATGTACAAGAAGTACATGACACCATGGGAAAAACATCTATGGGATAAAGGAGTTCAGGAAAGCTGGCAGTTTCTCAAGGCAACAATATTAAACACACAACTATTCCAATGCAACGAAAATATAGAAAAAAGAGTAAGAGGCCAACATGGCTCCATCAGGAGCTCTTTAATGACCTGATAATTAAGGCCCTACCAAATTCATGGTCCATTTTGGTCAATTTCACAGTCATAGGATTTAAAAAATCATAAATTTCATAATTTTGGCTATTTAAATCTGAAATTTCATGGTGTTGTAACTGTAGGGGTCCTGACCCGAAAAGGAGTTGTGGGCAGGTCACAAGATTATTATGGGGGGTTGCAGTGCTGCTACCCTTACTTCTGTGTCATTGCTGGTGGCAGCTGCCTTCAGAGCTGGGTAGCTGGAGAGCGGCGCTGCTGGCCAGAAGCCCAGCTCTGAAGGCAGAGCCACTACCACAAGCAGCACAGAAGGATAGCATGGTATGGTATTGCAACCCTTACTTCTGCGCTGCTGCTGGCGGGGCATCACCTTCAGAGCTGGGTGCCTGGCCAACAGCTGCTGCTCTCCGGTCACCAGCTCTGAAAGCAGCACAGAAAGAAGAGTAGTAATACTGTGAGCCCCCTAAAATAACCGTGTGACACCCCCTGTAACTCTCTTTTGGGTCAGGACCCCCAAATTGAGAAACTCTTGTCTCCTCATGAAATCTATATAGTATAGAATAAAAGCACACAAAAGACCAGATTTCACAGGGAGAGACCAGATTTCATGGTCTGTGACATGCTTTTCATAGCCGTGAATTTGTTAGGACCCTATTGATAATCAAGAAGAAATCCTAGAAAATGTGGCGACAAAGACCCTTTGCTAAGGAGGAGTACAAAAGAATAACACAAGCATGTAGTAAGAAAGACTAAGGCACAAAATGAGTTACACCTAGCAAGGGATATAAAAGACATCAATTGACGTTGCAGATGGAACTGAAATTGTTGTATTGCCATTGATAGGGGTAGGAGAAAAAACATTCCTGAATTGTTGCAGTAATTGTGGTGTAAATGTCAGTTCCAGGCACAGCTGGAGACAACAGGTTACACAGCAGTCTTCATTTGGACCTAATACTGTCCGCAAGGTTGAAATGTTTTGTCCATTGGGAATGGTGTCACAGGTTACAAATTGCTCAAAATATTTGTGATACACTACCCTTGATTCACGGTTTTCATCAAACTCACCAACATTGCCCATGAAAATTGCCATATCACTGATCTCCTGTTGGACTTCGCACTTACTGGGTGCCTTTTGCACAGGAAATTCTCCCCCACTCCTTTACTGTGCACCAGGGGCGGCTCTAGACATTTCGCCGCCCCGAGCAGGGCGGCATGCTGTGGGAGGCGCTCTATCGATCACTGGTCCCGCAGCTCTGGTGGACCTCCCGCAGGCGTGCATGCGAAGGGTCCGCTGATCCCGCGGCTCCACCGAAGCCGCGCGGGACCAGCGGACTTTCCGCAGGCACGCCTGTGGGAGGTCCACTGGAGCCGCCTGCCGCCCTCCTGGTGATCTGCAGAGCGCCCCCCCGTGGTATGCAGCCCCAAGTATGTGCTAGGCATGCTGGGGTCTGGAGCCGCCCCTGCTGTGCACTATCTGCGTCTGATTGCCCTCTGCTCCCTGTGTGCTTGTACACTTCTTTGGCTGTACCTGGGCTCCCTCTGCTGGAAACAGGCCCTCAGTTCAGGCTAAGGCGGTTCGTATGCCTGCTTGCACGTGTGACCTGAAGAAGAGCTCTGTGTAGCTTGAAAGCTTGTCGCTCTCACCGACAGAAGTTGGTCCAATAAAAGGTATTACCTCACCCACCTTGCTTGCACTTGGTCAGTCAATCTGGCTGATAGTTTTCTCTTCACAGCTTCTGTTTGAACAGTGCCACCACTAATTGCAGTACTCTTATCCTGTGTTCTCTTTTTATTTGCGTATTTCCCCAACTCTAGCTAGGTAATACATGCCGTCCCAGCAGCAAAATACAGTACGAGTCTGCCTGCCACCTGCTGTGTCTCTAGGTGAACTTTGTCCCCTTTTTTCATAGTACTATTTGCTTACTTTTTCTTCTCCTTCGTCAGGCAACATGAGCACTGGATGTTTGTGGGATATAAATTCCTTGTCATCAAATGATATCTTTCTGGAGTCAGCAGAGAAAGAGACAGACACAAAGGAAACTGATAGAAACACAGTTGTTCAAGCTGCAAATCTGAAACTAACACAAACGTGAGACTTTTCACTGGGGAGGCAGGAGAGTACAGTCCCCTGAACATGTAAAGGGACAGGACGCCACTGAGGGATCCCACTCTGTGCAGAAAGTTGGAAAGATTTTGGTCTACTAGGGTCCCATAAAACTGGTGGGTGGCTCCTGGTATGTTTAGTGTGTGTTTAAATCTGTTTATTGTTTTTATTACATTTTCTCTATAAACCTGAAGAATAAATGTGCTTGTTTATAAAGAGCACTATGGTAACTTGTAACTGCTGACATACACTGTTCCTAGCCCTTGATTCTGGCCAATAGGCTGACTGGCTTGCAGGGGTTATCACAGTATAAGGCAGGGAGCTGTGCAGCCTTAAAACTTCCTGGTCAAAAGGAAATGGGACAAGAGTCCCTACTCAGAGACAGGTGATGGTTGGAGACCTGAGAAGTAACTGGGCGTTAAGGAGGAATGGGGGGGAATACAGGTGCAGTTAGCATGAAACTGTGACAATATTAAAATGTACAATAGTAGATTAACCTTTTTAAAAAGTAGTTAATGGCTACAGTGTAGAATTCCATATTCCCCCTGTTGAATTTGCTCCATCTTGGTTGACTTCATCAAATCATGCAGTTTTGCATTATTCTACTTAGAAATTCTGAAGGGGAATCCATTCTTCAGACTTAGTGCATATTGTTTTAATCTCTCACATGAGGTCTGGTGAGATAGTTCAGCCTTCTTCAAAACTGGATTGGCTTTTTTGAATAAGGATAATGGGCTTTAAAGAAAGACAAAATCAATTTCACTTCTGAATGGAACTGTTGCAATATATATGGCATTCCTTCAGAGAACAACAAATGGTATTTCAAAGCTAGCCAAAGAAGCAGGACTCATTCAATTATTGGCAGTATAAACCAGTGAGTTGTTGAATGTGTGGGCAGAGACGTATAATTGATATTCACAAAGTCACAAAGGTCCTTGAAGGATTTATGGCACAAGTAAGACCAGAAAAATGTGACTTGCAATCTTGGATGCAATTGCTTCTGTCTCATAGACTGGCATTCACCAGCATGCTTGGCTCTGTTCCAGAAGTTATGGAGCCTAGTGCAATAAAAAGATCCTTTTGCTCTTGTTACATTTGTGCAAATGTTATTTGAACCAGTTTGACTTGTGCCACCATACCTGACATTTTCATTGTCAGCAGAGACGGAGCTACCAAGTTTGACAAGTTCAATCCATTCTTCCTCAAAACACTTTTCAGAATGCTGGAAATCAATTCAGCTGTTTCATCCAGCAAGTCTGTAAATTCCAAAAGCTTGACATTATGTCCTTGAGATGAAAAATAATGCAAAGTGACAGGACAATTCAGGGCCGTCCTTAGGATTTATGGTGCCCTACGCTGTATTATTAAACTGGCGCCCCTATGTCCGACTTGCTTTTAGCCACAAAAACATAAGCTTACAGTATTGGAAAACTTGCTATTTGCACTTTATTAAAAACAGTTTAACTTAATTAAGCACACTGTAATGCTGATGGACTATACTTGTACTAAAGAAGTAGCGCTAAGAACAAAATTCTGATTTATTGACAGAATGATGCAAATATAATTTTTTAAATCTGTCAACATTTTGTTGGAAATTTCTGTGAAGAGATATTGAAACAAGGATTTGTTTTTAATTAAAAGCAATCTTTCTGGCTTTTTTGGTTGCAAAATCAGTAATAATGTCATCATACAACAAAGACAAAGTGATGTCTTGTTTGATTGCCAGAATAGCAAGACCAGTCAAGAGTTCCTGACTTATTGTAGAACGGAGATAGTTTTTAATGAGCTTTAGTTTTGAGAAACTCCATTCTCCTGATGCTATTGTTACAGGAATTGGCAGTAGAATATGAGTGGCAATCCACACATTAGGATATATGTCAACAAGTTTGCTGGTATGAATAAACTGTACAATGTCCATCACCAATTTTGCATGTGGCAACATTGATGACAATGTACTCAATTCTTCGTACAGTTCAAGTCCATTTAAATTAAAACTATCACCATGCTTCTGGAGGCCCTTTAGGTTCTTGCACTTCGTCATTTGCTGCTCTTGTTTTCCTATTTCATTGAATTTAGTTATGTCATACAAAAATCCAAACTGTTCATGGTGTACTCGTAAGGTACTAAACCTTTCATCAATGTCAGATATTTCTTTATCCGTCACAACATTAAAAAATTCAACCTCAGATTTCTTTTTTGGATTGTCTATGGACAATCTGCTCCTACTCCTGCTCATCTGCTCCTTCATACTCTGCTTGCCATTTTTTTCTTTGAAACTCGTGTCACGTTCGGACATGGAAATGTTGGTTCTATATCGAGTGCCTGTGCAAACTCTCTTGCTGTAACCTGTGCTTCTTTGAATCCATTTTCTCTGTATTTCACTAAAAAGTCTCATGTGTTGTTTAGTAAGGTAAGTGTTGAATCAAGCTGCATCATTGGACTCTTCATTATTTTGCTTACACTTGAGATTTTAACAAGAATGTCATATCAGATTACGACAGATGTTAGAAACTTGAAGCTGAGTATTTCAGAGGCCAATGACTATTTTACTTTTAGCTTTTGGATCTCTGGCTTCTTCTGAAATAGCAACCAGTGCTTCGTAAACCTCCTCAGATTGATATCTCAGTGTTTTTGCACTTTCTGCTCTGCTTTCCCATCGTGCCTCAGATAGAGGCTTAACGGTAATACCATTGACATGTGCTTTGAATATTTGCCATCATTAAGTGGAAGCTGAAAAGAGCATGTAAATGCATTGCAGCAAACCAAAAAAAGAAATAGCTTCTACAGAAGACTTGGCCATATCACACAAAATCAAATTAAGGCTGTGGCATGCACACAGACTAAAAAAGGCTCATGGATTTTCTGCCAGCAATCTAGCTTGCACACCAGAAATGCATCCTCTCATATTGGCATTATTATCATAGCCTTGTCCTCTAATGTTCATTATGGACAATCCCATTTGTTTAGTTCATCAAGGAGAGCTTGAAGAAGTCCAAAACCTGTAGTGTTCTCTACTTCTAAAAATGTGATCGATTCCTTAACTGTAATCTGTGCTGAATCACTAATCTCACTACTAACGACATCTGTTCTTGATGATTTATGTCCGGAGTGCAATCTAGAATTACAGCAAAATATTTTGCCAAAGTAACCAATGAAACAATTTTGTCTTTCACTTTATCACTTCACTGATCAGCATGATCAGTTCATTTTGAATTCTTGGTTCCAAATAGTGGTCATGTATTTCATTTTGAGTTGTTCTTTTGAGATGTTCACTCATCACTGTGTCTAATTTTCCCAGCAGTTGTATAAGGCCCCAAAAATTGCCATTTTGGGCCTGGAATAATTTCTCAATGCTTCCTCTAAAAGCAAGATTGTTTGTTGATAGAAATTCAACAATAGATAATAGACATTCAAGAACATGACGCTAATTCTGCTTCTCTGACTCCAGCAATCTTTGATTTTGGGCATCAAGAGTTGTCTGATTTTTTAACCTTACACTCAGCTCACACCATTTGTGCATACTTTCAGTGTGGTGTTGTGCCTTTTCATGTTGCGGTAATGTGTGACTAAGATTTTTCCAATCATTAATATCCATGGTTGCTATCTTAAAATTGCAACTATTGAAAATCTTGCATGGGAAACAAAATATAGCATCCTTACATTTAGAGTACACAAGCCACCGTCTGTTGACAATTTCACCATTAGAAAGTCTTTTGTAGTAATTGTTTTCTGTGAATTTCCTACCTCTAATGTCTTTAGGATATTCAAGACTTTTTATTCTCACAGGGCCTGTCTCAAGTATAATGGCAAGTAATTCGTTGTTTAAAGATTACGGTCATGCACCAATGTCATCTATATCCATGCTAGTACAGTTTCAACTGTTGTAATTTCTTGTTTTGTGTCTGCATCTGTTTCAAATTATTGTTCTGTGTGTTGTTGCGTTTCTTGAGCTTCATCTGCATAAAAATTTTCTTTGGCAGTTACTTGATGATCTTGATCAACTCAATTGTTTTCATGACATACAAACAAGTATAGAACCCTTCTGTGCTTCTAATGTTAATCCTATTTCATCTTTCCATTTTCTTTTTTGTGACCGGAAAGCTGTTTCCAATACGACATAAGGGTGTTTTTTAAAGAAATAACTGTTTAAATTGTTGTCAGATTATCAGAAATATTATTTAAAATAACTAATATAGGATAGCCAAGAGTCTGTGACCTTGAGTTAGTGCAAAGACACCTCACAAGGCACTCCGCCCTGACTGAGACACAGTAGAGTTGGAAACCCATGTCATTTTTACAAAGCCATGTTTTAGTTTTAAATGTATAGTGGACATCAGTCTTAATGTTAGTTACAACTCTATATCAACCTTATACTGTAAATAGATCAATGACATTATTCAGCTTAATAAGATGAGTTTCCAAGCAGTGGGAAAATATAACCCTAGTTTTATTCCTAGGGAAAGCACAAAGTGACCAAAATGCAGTCAGCACAGAATCATCTCATCTAGATTAAGGTAGCACAGAAATGTTACAGAAGTCCTATTGTGTCTTATTTTTGTTTGGAAAGACATAGCAATAGCAGCATATTTTGAGCACTGCCAGAAATACATGATAAATCACTGCCTCTAAAGTTCCATCAAAAATTGACATTTTCATAGCTCTAGCATGATCTGCTGCACAGATTCTTCACAAGGAAGTGTCCCTGGCCTTTGAAACTCTTATTAACCATGTATTTACTTTACGAAAGTTGGACAAAACATTGTGAAAATGTAAGACATTGGCTACCCAACCTCTGGGCTGGCAAAAGCTATACTGACTCACTGGAAAAAAAAAGCAAGTGAATCTTAGTACAACATTGGTCACTCTATACACTAGTAAGGAAATGAGCATATTACAATTGTTGGGGGGGCTCTATTTAGCAGTAACAAGGCTATAGGAAAGCCAGTCAATATTTTTTGTTTCTCTGATGAAAACTGGCCTACTCCCTGCCCCAAACCAAACTTGTCACAGATAATTGTCAACAACTTAATTTTCTGTTTTTGGCTAAGATATTGATTTTTTTTTTTAAATATTGAAATTGGATTCAGGATTGTTAGCGAGCATTTTTGGCAAACAAAGTTGTTAAATGACAATCTAAATGGCAACACACTACTGCTTTCTTGCTTGGCTCACCCCCAGGCTGCTGGTCCAAAAGCTGCAGTAGAGGAGAAGATACGTGGAAAGCTGTAGGACCCCAAAATCCACCTCTTGTGGTGCAGAGTGGCAACAGCAGCAGCAAACCCTCAAGTCCGATCACACGCCACTGGGCACCACCTCCAGCACCATGGACGAGGATGAAGTTAGCACAGCATCTGATCTCAGGGATGGGACATGCATGGAGCCACATTCCAGTGAATGAGAAAGGAATAAAATTTTAATACAACAAACTAGAGAGCTACTGTGGTGAACTGCTGTACACAGCCATGTGGTGCATCCAACCCATGCCTTCAGAGCACATCTCCAAATTCCTGTGTTCATACTACTGTCCCTTTTGAGGGAGCGTCTCTAAATTACAATCTTCTACAAACATACCTTTGCAGTGTGAGTGACTGGGATAGCTGGCATACAAGATTGCTCTGCTACCTTCCACAACTTTACACCAACAAAGAGTACCTCTGCATGGAATAATTCCTTACTGGTCTTCTCTAGCCACTTACATAGCTCAAAGTGACCTTAGCAGACCAAAAAACCTGGGTCATTTTGTAGCTGCTGATATACAACCTTCTCCCCTTCTCCCCGCCATCTTTAACATTAGACTTCCCACATGGAACACTTGTTTGCCTACATTGCACAATTGTCTGTGAATTGCTTTGGGGTTTCTACTGCCTTTCAACTCTGCAACTTTGTAGTGGTTAAAAGCCACACTGGATGTAGTATTGCAGAATGTGGGCCCACTGAGGCATCAGAGTCAAGGGAAAGCTGTCATCCCTGGATTTTGGGAGAACCTTTTGGGGCTTTCCTGTTTGAAACTTTCAGCACAGAATTCCATCTTTAGTTTATTAAAATACCACTTTTGCAGTCATCATCAAACAGATCTTGTGGTGATATACATATACCCCAGAGATGCTTTCAGTCCTCAAAGCATGCTGCAGACTGCTTCAAGCATAACACAAATATCTTTCTGAAGACCCTCTTTTTGTCCTTCTGTCTGATTCCATTGAAACCCCACAGGAATGTTTTCCATGACTGAACTTTTACTAAACAGCAGGTTCAGAAGCAAGCAGACTCAAACACATGCAATAAATAGTAATAAATTCAACACTGCCAATGCCAAGTGTTTAGAAATCCTAAGCCAGCTCCCCAAATCACATCTCTGACTTAAAAAAATTAGGCAATTTTAAAACACAATTTTGGGGTTCTTTTATTTGTCTTCTGATGTTCTACTCTTTTATGGTTCACATTTTTAAGGTTTGCTCTACAACTGTGAAGGACAGAAACATACTTTTTAAAAGATGATTTGACAAAATCATATGAATCCTTGAGACAGGGCTTTAAAAAAAGCACCAAACATCAGAAGACTCCCAATAAACTCGGGCAAGTGACAACACTGTGAATACTATACACAGTAAAAGAATCATGAACTATCAGATCTGCAAAATATTAGCTTCAATGACTTAATACATGTAATTATTTATTTTACTCTATTATTTGAAATGTTTTGCAATAATTGCTATATAAACTGTGCAGCTGGAGGAAACAAAAGTAGGCCACAATCCAAAGACTTATGTATGTGCTTAACTTTACTGAAAGGTCCCAGTCTTATTAATCTATCCTCCTATGGAAGCCATGACATACCCCTAGTCATTTTTGTTGCCCTTTTCTAAATCTTTTCCAATTCCAAAATATCTTTTTTGAAATGGAGCGGCCACATCTGCACGCAGTATTCAAGATGTGGGCATATCATGGATTTATATAGAGGCAATATGATATTTTCTGTCTTATTATCTATCCCTTTCTTAATGATTCCCAACATTCTGTTAGCTTTTTTGACTGCAGCTGCACATTGAGTGGATGTTTTCAGAGAACTGTCCACAATGACTCCAAGATCTCTTTCATGAGCAATAACATCAAATTTAGACCCTATCATTTTATATGTATAGTTGTGATTATGTTTTCCAATGTGCATTACTTTGTATTTATCAACATTGAATTTCATCTGCCATTTTGTTGCTCAGTCACTCAGTTTTGGACCTTAACTATCTTAAGTAGTTTTGTATCATCTGCAAATTTTGCCAGGTCAGTTTACCCCCTTTTCCAGATCATTTATAAATATGTTGAATAGGACTGGTCCCAGTACAGACCCCTGGGGGACACCACTCTTTACCTCTCTCCATTCTGAAAACTGGCCATTTATTCCTACCCTTTTTCCCCCTGTCTTTTACCCAGTTACCAATCCATGAGAGGACCTTTCCCTCCTATCCCATTACAGCTTACTTTGCTTAAGGGCCTTTGGTGAGGAACTTTGTCAAAGTCTTTCTGAAAATCTAAGTACACATTATATCCACTGGATCCCTTTTGTCCACATGCTTGTTGACCATCTCAAATAATTATAGTAGATTGGTAAGGCATGATTTCCCCTTTACAAAAACCATGTTGACTCTTCTCCAGCAAATCATGTTCATCTATGTATCTGACAATTTTGTTCTTTACTGTAGTTTCAACCAGTTTGCCTGGTACTGAAGTCAGCCTTATTGGCCTGTAATTGCCGGTATCGTCTCTGGAGCCCTTTTTAAAAATTGGCGTCACATTAGCTATCCTCTAGTCATTTGGTACAAGCTGATTTAAATGATAGGTTACACACTACTGTTAGTAGTTCTGGAATTCACATTAGAGTTCCTTCAGAACTCTTGGATGAATACCATCTTGTCCTGGTGACTTATTACTGTTTAGTTTATCAATTTGTTCCAAAACCTCCTCTAATGACACCTCAATTTGGGACAGTTCCTCAGATTTGTCACCTAAAAAGAATGACTCAGGTTTGGGACTCTCCCTCACATCCTCAGCCGTGAAGACTGATGCAAAGAATTCATTTAGTTTCTCTGCAATGGCCTTATTGCCCTTGGGTGCTCCTTTAGCATCTCGATCATCCAGTGGTCCCACTGGTTGTTTAGCAGGCTTCCTGCTTCTGATGTACTTAAAATTTTTTTTGCTATTACTTTTTGAGTCTTCGGCTAACTGTTCTTCAAATTCTTTTTTTGGCCTTCCTAATTATATTTTTACACTTAAATTATATTTTTACACTTCAAGTCTCTCTCTTAAAAAAAGAAGTTGCCAATTTGACTTCTGTATTCCAATGGGTTCTCATGTAAGAAAGGAGACAATTGTCCCCTTAGAATTTTACCTCAGGTTTTAAAATTTTAATGTACACATTGCTTACTATAGAATTGTGATTCTCCTCAAAGGAAAGTCAGGATTTTATTAAAGAGCAGATGTGGGTTATTACAAACCCTTCTGGCTAGTCTGAATGTTGTTTTATTTTAGTATCCTAGAATTCCTGAAGGAGAAATCATTGGCTGGGACTCAGAGATGTATCAATCCACTTCAAGACATACAGAGTGACAACTGACCATTTAAAAACATACTTTATAGTTGTATTAAATAATACTTAGACACTGAGATGGGAGCAGCACTGAAATGGAAGTGGTATTATGAGTTTAAACTCCTTCTTATAAGGCCAGAACCTTGAATCCAGCAAGTTGTGCTCAAAGCCAGCATTGTATACTCCCTGTCTTTGGGAAAGTCAGGAGCCAGTTCAGCCCTTGTTACAAATAAGAGTAGCTGTGGGGCTTCCCTAGTTTACAGCAGCTTCAATGGCCCATATGAGGCATTGCTTCAGCACTCAAGTCAATTAACAGGGCTCAAGCTGCTCAAGTCATGACTTCTCTCATCTGCACCACACTTCTGACACACTTGTTTGCTAAGGATTGGGCTGGGAGATAAATAGAAAGTGGTAGTGTAAAGCTGGCTAAGCCAGTTTTTTGCTAGCTGGAGATTTCTCCAATATGGGAGCTTTCTGGTCCTGTGATGTCATAGGAGTAGCACAGAGGGGCAATACCAGGGGTCAAGGATCTGGCCCATATAATATGAAGTTCCTATGCCTGATTAAGCCATTGCTCCACCCTGTTCAATAAACTGCTTCAGAGAGTGGCCAAGATATTAACTTTTTAAGAAAGTTGAAAAACTCCATCCTCTACCCCAGTAATGAATCCAGCTAATTATGTACTATTCTAGATGATGGAACATTCTTTCCTTCTCCCTGCACTGAACAGCTGATTCACTGAAGCATTTTCATTATTATGCATCATAAAATTAGCCAACTCTTTAAAAAATCCAGGTACAGCATTTGACTCTAAGCTGTGCTGTGGTGCTGAATTCCACAGGCTGACTACATGTGATACAAGGAAGTATTTTCTTTTATTTGTTCTACATTTAACTGCCATTTACCCTAAGTGACAAACGTAGAGTGGGGGTGTTGCATTTAGGGTAACCAGAAGTCCTGATTTTATAGGGACAGTCCCAATATTTGGGGGTTTGTCTTATATATAAGCACCTATTACCCTTTGTCCCCATCCTGATATTTCATTCTTGTTGTTTGGTCACCCTAGTTGCATCTGGAGGGAAATGTGGGATGTGGGGTCCATGCATTTCATATTTTTATGGGAATTGGTTGGTTCCAGATTTTGGGTGGTCTTATTTTGTTTTTTATGATATCTGGATCAATAAAGTGAAAGTAGTAATAAGGAGCCTCAATTCTTGTCATAAAGTCTGAAATCAGTCTATCAAATAATAGAATAGGCCTCACCTCTCCGTTTGCTGGAATACCACTTATCCATGAGGGCTTCTTTAATTATTGCTCTGGTTTTAAGGGACTTGAGTCTACAGACAGTCAGCTGCTTTTGTCTTCACACTTAGTCACTCAAAGTAAATCCTACCTCCCTCTATGGCCTCCCTGGTACAGTGGAACTGGGTTTGTTCCACTTTAGACCTGGGATGACAGGTTTTGAGGACCTAGTACAGGAGATCGACTTGCTTTGTGAGCTGTGAAGCCCTGCTCTGTTGGGCACTGCCTGCACGCTGACATGTAATGGATTTGAGAGGATGAAGAAGAATGGGAGTAAGTCCCGTGGATCTATAATTACCTGGATTCACTGGCCTTTCTACCATGTGAAGTGGGAATGCACTGGTTTCTGGGACTACTGCATCCCTGGTGCTCTGTGGCCAATGTCATGGATTCCAATTAACAGTTCAGCGACGTCAGGAGTGTGCTGGGGTCCAGGGTTTGTCATGGAATGCATAGAGATGGTCCATCCTTGTAATCTCATTTTAAGATCCCTACTTTTCTGTCTCATAATTGTTGTTTTCAATAACAGGGCAAATTATCCTCTTTGTCAAATTCTTCACAGCAGGAGCTCTATATTTTAGAGTGGGATTTTCAAAACCACTTGGCATTGGGCTAGCTCAGCTCCCACTAACATTATCAATAAATCCCCACTGACTGAGTTGGTTCAGTGGTGACTGCTCTTGAAAATCCCACCCTGTGGTGGGGCACACTTCCCTGCACTGGATGGAAAAGGGTTAACCCTACGTTGTGGGCTGAGGAAGCCATGCCCCCTCAACTCTATTGGGCATGCTTCAAATGCACTAATATAAAAGGGAGCAGCTTAACTCATTTGGGGCTGGTCACTGGAAAGGAAGGATGCATATTGCAGGCTCCAGCTGAGGAGCAGCTGAATCCAGAGGTCATGGGAGCCAGAGATGCTGCAACTCAGGCAGATGCCAGGATACCCATGGAGCCCCAACAAAGTCCAGAGTTGCCATGGACAGTGCAGGCCAGGGAACCCAGATACTGCGGAGACACCCAGACTGCAGCAGCAGGAACCACAGTAGGACGTAGTCCAGGGGAATTAGATAGTGGCCAAGCTAGTGAACTGGAACTTTGAGTCAATGTGTTTCAGTCAGACCCCTGCTGATTTAGTGCCATGCACCCTTGCCATTACCAGGGCGCTGGGCTGGGCCTGGTGGAAAGGGAGGACCCGTGCCCCCCACCTGGGCTAACACCACTCCCCTTTTTGTTCATGGTGGTCCCCCTTTCCTGACTGGAGACATTTGGTCATTAGGCCTTACTGCTCTTCTGACTGAGGGCAAATCTATTGACTTTGGCCACTAGGCCAATCTATTGACTTGCTGCCCTGCTAGCAGGGCAAATACATTCACTTTGGCCATTAGGCCTTATTGCCCTGCTAATAGGGGTGAATATATTGACCTTGGCTACAGAGGCACAAACACAGGCTACTTATACCCCTGCCCTACACCCCAAGGGGGATGGGACACATTTGCCCCGTATTGGATGGTGTCCCCCACCCTGTCAAACACCCTTAATAGCCATAATTAAATTTATTACTTTAGATAATCAGCCCATTGCTGCTGGTAGCACATAGGAGGTAGTATGTCAGCCCAGTATCAGCATGTAGATGCCATAGTGACATAGATAGAGAAAGAAAGATGACACAAGAAAGCTATGCTTCCAGGCAATTTGCAAAAATGACATATGAGCTACACATATCAAGGGCATTCTGAACTGTTGGGCATACTGGCTCAGCCACTAAGCCCTATGGTATGGAGAACAGAGTCTACATCCACCATCATTTCAGCTGATAAAGAACAAAATAAGTAATATACATGTGACGATAAAACAAAATATCTAACAGCTATCCTGTGCACTGAATGATGTGGGGATCCTGACAAAAAATAGTATGTTATCATGTAAATAAAGACTGTACAATAATGCACACACACCAGGGGCCAACTTCAGTTTACACAGGCAACCTTAGTT
Organism: Gopherus evgoodei; assembly: GCF_007399415.2. Taxonomy (NCBI): domain Eukaryota; kingdom Metazoa; phylum Chordata; order Testudines; family Testudinidae; genus Gopherus; species Gopherus evgoodei. The sequence goes on from NC_044322.1 coordinate 325,614,143, forward strand.
TGTCATTTCCAAACTTTTGAGTGCTTGATTTTGCAGTCCAAACATTTTTAGCAGAGTTTTTTTATGTAATTTTCTAACTTTTCAAAAAAACAACTGAAAAAAAACCATTTTTTTTCATGTGGAATGTCATTGACTCCCACATGGTTCATCAGTAGGGTTGTATCATTTATATCCATAGCATAGATCTCTACTACTGGAGCTAACAGAATAACTGATCACATAATAGCTTGCCATCTTCTGTATGGGCTAGCCCACAGAAGAGATGAGGCGTATATTTTGACAGTGAGCTTCACAGATATTTGCTGACAGCAGAGGAATATTAGAACCCAGAAATCTTGTGTTCCATTCCAGGTTCTGAAGGGACTGTACTCTAGTGGTTACAGACCCTCTGTCTCTGTCCTGGCCAATCATGACTCTTTCTGTCCCTGGCCCCAGCAGTATGCCCTCACCCCAGTCCCAGTCTCTCGCCCCTATCCCTGCTGTCTCTTCATTCCAGGCACAGTCCCCCCCCTGCTGCCTGTCCCAGTTTCCCCCAGCCTTCAGCTCCTCATCCCATTCTCAGTGTCCCCTACCATCAGTTCCTCCTCCTAGTCCTCGTCTCCTCACTTCACACCCACTCAGCTCTACGTACCAGCCCCAGTATCCTCCCAGATTCTTGCCCCCATCTTTCATCCCTGTTCCTCATCCCACATACTCCCTTGGTTTCTCAGACCAGTGACCCCTTTGTCCTGGTTTCTCAGTGTCCCTCATAATCACCCCCATAGGTCCAGCTCCTAAACTCTTTGTATTCAATTCAGGTGGCTTCCTCTTTCTCCTCCTCACTGCCTGAGTGCCAGCAGACGAAGCACTGAGAACACAGGAGATGTAGTCTCCCAGTTCTATGCTCCATAGTAGCCTTGGCTCCATAGTAGCCTTGGCTACTGGGAGGAACAACTTTAGGAAAAGCATTCTCAGTGCAGATGGCTATTCAGAGAATTTAGCTGTCAAAGTCTAAGAAGTTTCTATTGATCACGTGAAGTAAGAATTTTCAAAGGCCAAGACTTAGCCAAATTTATGCTTTTTTCACAGGAACAGAAAAAGCCACATCCTTGATACCACAGCAATGACTTCTGTAAAATTTCAAGTCCCTGTTCCAAAGCCCAAAAGTAATACAGCTTCTCAGTGAAATGACAGCAGGAATTTAACATAATATATTTTCCCCTAACCTCATTTGGAGAAACACTAGAACCATTTTTGCTGAAATTTTCTGGAGAAATTTAGCCTGAGGCAGATACCTGGGATGGAAAATTTCAGCCAAATTGGTTAAAGTCTGGCAAAGTTATAAGCCCTGTAAACAGGGTTTTATAATAGAAATGTTAGGCATCTTAACTATAGGCGTTCATACTTGCATTGCCTATAATATATGTATTTCTAATTATATAATATAGATGCCTAACATTTTCTAAGACCTTGTATCCAGTTACCAGATTTTAACCATTTGAGCTGAAATTTTCCATCCCAGCTGTCTGCTTCAAGCTGAATTTCTTTGGAAAATTTCAGCAAAAATGGTTTAGATGTTTCTCCAAATGAGGTTAGGGAAAAATACATTGTTATGCTCATGTAAAATTCTTACTACCATTTCACTGACAAGCTGCATCACTTCTGGGCTTTGGTGCTATAGCATCTGGTTGTCTCTCATTATTGAGAATATACACCAATAACTAACAATACTACTCATATAGGATAAGGTGGTCAACTGATTTCTTTTCCTGCCTAACTGCTATATTTATTAGGCTGAAAATCTTCTAATAATGGCATCTCACTGCTGTTATTAAAATTTCAGCTAAAAGCCTGCAGCTTATATAAGTCATATTATTATTTTAATCAGAAGATCCCCTTTCCCATATTGCATACAACTCAAAACGTTATGGAACAAGACTTTTTATGTTTACTGATTAAAAGCTTCCTATTCAGACTGCAGTATTCTCCTGGTATCCAAAAAAAGGCAAAGGTCAATTCTGTTCTCAATTATACTGCAGCAACCCCCAGTCGCAATGATGTAACTCAAAGCAGTATTTGGTCCTCAGGCTTCTCTATAAAATGTAAATAATCAGAACAGATAAAGATGAGAGCTTTCCCCTTTAGAAAATATACCTTTCTTTTCCTTTTGTTCAGAAATGTCCTGATAACACAGTATGCCAGAATAATTAGTGAACTTCCATTCATTTTAGAGCAGTCATTCCATGGTTCTACATTATTCAGAGAGCATAAATGTGAAAGAAAAAAATGAAAATTGTGTTTTCTAACAATGGAGAGCCCTTCTGTTCACTTCCCTGCTTTTGTAATTTTAAATCCAAAATGAAGAGATTCTTAATCTATAGCCTACATCAACTCATCCTTAGAACAGTTGAGTGTGGTTTGCCAGCTAGTTGCCCTTCCAGCTCCTCTTGTCAATATCTTCTACAAATGCAATTAACTGCCAACTGCCTCTAAACGGCGCAAAGTCATATGGGTTAATTTTTTTCTCTCACATTCAGTAACAACGTGTAACCTTAGCATACAAAATGACTAGAAGGCATGTGAATTAAATGAAAGAGCATGAGCTGTCAATAAAATGCCATCACCCTTCCACTGGTTACATTATGCATAAACCTTTTCTACATTTCCAAAAAAGTGAACGCAGATACATTTTTTTCAAACAACTTAACTGTCATTTCTATCTTTTTCATTTAGTCCTCTTCAGTAACTACTGTATTTCAACATTTAGTTCAGAAATTGGATGCCTTGGGGCTTGGAGTTATCATGCACTAATAAAATGAAGAGAAACAGACCTTTAAAAAATAATTGCCAAAATAGATTCTGTCAGCAAGCATTAGACTCAGATGTGGCATTGGCTTGTAAAGGTTATGTCACTTAGAATATATTAAATGTTTATTGGATTCATCCCAGGTAAAGGTGCAGCTGTTTACATATCTGCAAATTTGTGTAGGCACACTTCTAAATGAATTTAAAAAACAATATGTTTATAGATTTATAGCCTCCTTATTTATGATCCCCAAAGTGTAAATAACAACAATTCCCTCTTTGGACTAGGTTCTCACAGCCCTTACTTGGCTATGTAGGGGAGTATAGCCTATTTCCTTACCCTCATGTTCAAATTGCACAGTATTACTAACCTGATACTCCAACATTCTCCCCGCCCCTGCAAGTAAGTGGGCTGGGGGAGAACAGTGGCAGGAAGTGAGATGAGCCCTGGCTCTCCTCTTATTGGTAAGACTAGGCGTCCTGAAACAGCGAGGAAAGATGGTCCAGTGGGCAGGGTGCTAGCATGGGACTTGTAAGAGGTAGATATAGTTTTCCAGTCTACCACAGACTTTGTGTGTAACCTTGGTTTGACATCCACCTTTTTACCCCTCTCCATCCTGCAAGAAAGATTTGCTTGTGCTTAACTAGGTATCAGCTCCCTGATACCACCAGTCTGTTAATCACCCCAACAATCTCCTCTGGGCTATGTCAGGCCTTACTTTGCCTTGCAGGTTACTAATAGGTATAGCTTAGTGTAAGTTTGCCTCCTTGCCTCTAGGACACCCTCTTGTGCCTGGATGCAGCATTGCAGGGGACTTCACCCTTTGCATCCCCACAGTGGCCAGTTCCTTGGCTTGCAATGGCCTTTCTCAGTCTGCATCTTCTCCTGACTCCCCCCTGTGGCATTCTGTGGCTTGGCCTTTTAGTCAAGTTACATAAAGGTCTAAACCCCTTCCAGAGTAGTAGGAACAAGTCAAATAAACATTCAAATAAGTCTTCAAATTAATAGTCCTTTGACCCCCCGCCAGGCTTCATGATAGTTCCCTTGATGTAACTTTCCTGTTATACCCTAGTCCAGGGCTTCTCTCCATTAGAGAGATCTGCCTTTCCTGAAGTCTCTCTCTACTGAGTTCCTTCAGGCTACTTATATGGCTGAACTCTGTCTCCTTTATCCAGGAGTCAATTAATTACTCCTCCCACCCAGGGCAGGTCATGACTACCTGGGTCCCTTCCCTTGTGTTGCAGAAGATGGTGGTTAAGCCCTATTATGTACCTGTGACACTGCACCCTGTATTCTTCACAATGATATTATCATATGATTATGCCATAATTCTGATGTATTTTATGCAAGATAGGTCATATGACATATCATTGGGAAGGTTATGTTTACTATTTGTATGGATGTATTATTTTTGTATCTGAAGTTAGGAATATTGACTATATATCTGTATTACAAATGTGTTTACACCTAGGGAATGCCCACTAGGCAAAGACTGTGAGTCTAGATGGCTGGCAGGGAAGGGCTCATTCAGGTTAAACGACCATTAGGAGAAAACAATAGGACTTAGAAGTAGTTTATTTCCCACTGGGGCGGGGTGCGGGGGAGGAGGTCTTCCTGAGGATGCTACAAATGGCTTTTGAGCAATGGCTGCTGTAGCACTACAGCCACACGTAACTAGGTCACCTGCTACTCAAGGGTGAAAGTAACATAAATGACTTACTGGTACACGGGTGGCCGGGCTCCTGGGCAAGATGGGAGAGGGCGGCTCTGGGCCCCCAAAAGAGGTGGGGCCTTGGGCGGAAGGGGAGAGGCTGGGGCCAGGCTCCTCAAGCAAGCCTTTCAGTGCTGCCCGGCCCGCATTGCCTGGGGCTCCAGTGGTTGGTGCGGTAGTGGCAGCAGCAGCTGGGAACCCCGGTCCCTTTAATCGCTCCTGAAGCCCCAAGATGCCCAGCCACTGCCACCGCTACTGTGGCAGCGGACGGAGCTCTGGGCCCTTTAAATCACTGCTGCAGCCCTGGGGTATCGGCAGCACTGACTGGGTGCTCCGGGCCCTTTTAAATCAATGCCCCTTCCCCCCCCGCCACCATCAGTGGCCCTGCCGGTACGGTCGACTGTGTACCAGAGGTCACTTTGTTACTGGTACACCGTACCGGACTGTACCGGCTTACTTGCACATCTGGACTCCATCAGGGAATACAAGTGTTCTTCCATTGACTGGAATGGGAACTAAGCTTTGAGACAAAGGGTTCCTACCATATGCAAAAGCTATTTAAGGCAGGGGAGTGACATCATCGTGGTTCTTCACTGACTCTTTGCCCGGAGAGACTCCTGGAAACACCTGAGGGAAAAAAGACTGAGCTGGGGGGAAGTGCTGGACCCAGACCACAGGGATTTTTAGCCTTTGAAAAGAACACTTGGGATTTTTAAGATGTAAGAAAGTGTAACTGCCCCCTTAAGAATCTCTACAGCCTGCCTGAATCATCATTTAGGGTGAGAATTTGCTACTCATATCCAATCTCTTTAGTATATTAAGCTTAGTTTGCATGTTTTGTTTGTTTGCTAGGTAATGTGCTTTGATCTGTTTGCTATCTCTTATAATCACTTAAAATCTTTTGTAGTTAATAAACTTAGTTTTGCTTTGTCTAAAACCAGTGTGTGGGAGTCATAACTTGGGGCAGAAACCCGTTATATATTCCTCTCCACGTTGAGGGAGGGGGTGAATTTCATGAGCTTATGCTGTGCAGGTCTCTGTGCTCTGCAAGACAGTATAGTTCTGGTTTTACATTCCAGAAGGGGGTGGGCACTTGAGTAGCTGGGCAGTTCCTTGGCTGTAGCATTCCCATGCAGAGCTGATTATAGCTCTGTCTGTAACACAACTGGGCGTGTCCCTACCTGTATGCGTGCTGGAGCCTTGGAGAGGGCTTGGCAGGCTGATCACGGCAGTACAGTGTAAAGGGAGCACAGGCAGGTGGGTAGAGGGGCTCACTGGTACCCTAGTTCCAGGTGGCACCCTGGGGAGAATCCGTCACAGTACCCTCCTCCCCTCAAGATAGTACCCATCAGGGTACTTTCTGCAAGTTACTGTGCTGAGCCCTCCAGTCATTCCAGCTCTTCTTCTAAGTCATATACCCAGGTGAACAAATGGTTTTTGTCATGTAGCACATCTTGATAACATTCGTTCCAGTATTCTTTGTCTTGCATATGTATTTTCAGGGCCTCCTCTATGGCAGATAGCCTATCCCAGAGTTCCCAGATTTGTTAACTCTCCATTGTTAGTTTGGTTTCCTTCAGTTGCCTTTGGGATGGGGGGCCATGGTTCACAATCAGGGAAGCTTCTCTTGTTTCTTCACGCAGGATGACTGTCTCCCACAAACTCACCCAATTTGTTTTATTTCCTACAGGGAGCTCTACTCTTGGTTTCCAGAGACAGTGGCTCCATTGTCACATGGTTTTATGATTCATAATGCAGCTAGCATCCATTTGAGTTGCTGCCAACAATACTTCTCATATATCCGGTCTAGTTTTGTCTGAACCAGTTCTTGTTTTTGTTTTGCTGCCTCTTCTATTATATTCTGTTGTGAGGCTTTTACTCCCTCCGGCTCCTGATTAGCCTCAAATAACTGTGTCTCCAGAGCTTGTAATTGACTTGATGTCTCCTGTCTGACTCGCTTGACCAGCACCCCCGGTTCATCAATCCTCTCTCCTTGTCCTTGCTGCTGGGACCCTGGACCAACACCCCATGTGCAGGTGAGGGTCAACTTACAGTCAAGTGGTACCTTTTTTCATAACAGGGCTGGGAAGTAAGGCCAGTGTCTGTCCACAATTACAAGCTAGGGGAAGTCTCTTACCACACCAACCCTCAGCTTGTTCTTCCAACCTTGTCATTCTATCTCTACCTCCACTTTAGGGTAGATCCATGAATCTCAAAGTACACATGAAATGTGCACAAGCAAATGCTGATCTAGTCTCACTGTTGGGGACTTACCACCCTGAGCTAGCCTCTGCCTGCACCTAGAATCAATCAGTCCTCTCGTTTCACTTCCAGACACTTTAGCAGTTGCCTGGTAGGCTGGAGTGCACTAGCTACTAAAGGAACATCCCAAGCCATAGACTTGACTTAATAGCAGTCCAAATAGCCGAACTCCATGAGTGGGCAGTCTTTTGTTATATGGTTCAGTCAGTCACACCAGAAACACACATTCTGGTTCTACTGACCAATTCCTGGGTGCCTGTTCTTGTTATCTGATGATGACTGAGCTGTCACTACCTTCTCCAGTTCCATAGAACTCTCGAAGAATTTCTGTCTCTGTGTGTGTCCCCATCACCATTCAGGGTAGGGGTTCGTCTCCTTTCTTACCACACAGGAGTCCTCTAAACCAGTCTTTCTCAAACTGGGGTCTGTAAGGGTACTCCACTGATCTATTCCTTCCTCTGTCTCCCTCAATTCCTCCTCTCCCTCCCAGCATCTCCTCCACACCTGGGAACAGTTGTTCAGCAGTGTGCGGGATGCGCAGGGAGGGAAAAGGAGAAGCAGGAATGTGGTGTGCTCGGAAGAGGGGATGGAACCATGTCCAGGGCTGCTGGCCCCGCTAATCAACTCCTCCCCCTCCCTTCCAGTGCCTCCTGCATGCCACAGAACAGCTGTTCCCCAGCATGCAGGAGGCACTGGGAGTGAGGGAGAGGAGCAGGAACAGGGTGCGCTTAGGGTGGGGAGAAAAGAGGCAGGGAAGTGGAGAGGTAGGGGTAGAGCAGGGGTAGGAAGAGTTGAGGTGAGACCTTTGGGGAAGGGGTGTAGTGTGGGGTGGGGCCTGGGGCTGAGCCATGGGCTTGGAGGTCTGCGAAAAAATTTAAATAAAAATGGGGGTAATCGGATTGCTAAAGTTTGAGAACCACTGCTCTAAATTAATCCCTTGTTTTGGTGGCTTGGCATTATCATTTTCCATATAGGCCTCATCAGTACAAGTTGGCCAAAACCTCCAGACACAACTTTGGGCTCAGGCAGGCAAGGCCCTTAGGAATTGTTCCAGAAATATAAGGCCTACCACTTTGTCTAATGAGTTTGTGTCAGGCTGAAAGCATTCATGTTGCCATAACTCATAATCCCCCAGGCTTAGCCCCTGGAGAAAAGGCTGTGTTCTAAATTAATGGTGGTATGCTTCTGGGGTCAATCCCAGTCTAATCAGAATGGTCTCGTATAATTTTGTAGGATTGCTCCTGCTTATTGGACAAAGCTTGGTAGGCTGCCCAAGCTTCTCCCAGGAGAAATGGGGCCACTTGAGCTGCCCAAGAGGATTTGGTTACCCACTTAAAAGTATGTAAAAATGCCTCCCGGGTGTCATCTGTGCCCAATTTAGCCATACCTTCTGGTCTGGCCAAATTCTCTTCCAAAACTAGCTGGGTCTCCGTGGGTCCACTTTTCTAGGCATTGCAGGAAATGTTTTTGCTGAGCCTGTTGAGCCTCTTGCTGTTATTCCTGCCCTTGTAGAAGGTGCAACAAAAGAATATAGGTCTGCTCCCCTTGGTTGGTCAGTATATAGACCATGGCATCCATCTTCCCCTCTCCACCCAAAAAAATAAATCTTAGTCTGTCTCTCACCTTTAAGTTAGTTGGTATCTCTTCTCCTTCTTTGGAGGGGGATCTCCACATTTCGCTCTGAGACCACATGTAAGTGTGCATCCTCACATCTAGGTTGCACGCTTGCACCTAGAGACAGTGCTGCAGGGCACTTTGCCTCTTGCATTTCCCCCCCCCCCCTTTCTGGTGGCCAGATCCTTGGCGTGTAATGGTCTTTTTCAGTCTGCCCTTTTTTCTGACTCCCTCTTTGGTGTGTTCCATGGCTTGGTCCTCCAGTCAAGTCACATTAAGGTCTAAACCCCTTCTGGGGTAGCAGAAACAAGTTCAAATAAAGATGCAAACAAGTCTTCAAATTAATAGCCATTCAGCTCCCACAGGCCTCACTGTATTTCCCTTATTGTATCCTGCCTGTTAAGCCATAGTCCAGGGCTTCTCTCCATCCGAGAGACCTACCTCTCCTGTAGTCTCCCTGCCACTGATCTCCCTCAGTCTACTTGTACAGCTTAGCTCTACCTTCTCTATCCAGGAAGCAATTAGTTACTCCTCCACCTGTGCAGAGCATGTGTCCTTTCCCTTGCCTGACAAGTGATGGGGGATAAACACCGTCACTTCTAGTCCCCAAGTCTCTTTGAGGCATTCCCCTGTAGCGTCCAGCTCTTTCTCCACTGAACACTCTCAGAAATACCAGGTCAGCTGTATCCAGCAGAATGGAATATATACCAGCTTGTCTGATTCAGCTCGGGATCACCACTTTGCTTAACACCACAGTATTTAGATATATTTGTAGTGAAAACAAGAATAACTTTATTATCGAAGATCCTGATTTAAAAGCAAGTGAATAAGGATAATGGAAACAGTAGCATTACATATAAAACAAAATAATAACACAATTCCTGGAGACTAAACTTAACAGGTAACCTTCAGTCTAAGTAAGTTTATCACACCCACATGTCTTCAGCAGGATTTCAACCAAGCTTGGTAGAGATCCCATTTTCATGAATGTAACTGTACTGCTCCGTTACTTCCTAAGTGCATGATAAACAGGATGTTTCCTTGTTCCTCAGTTATAGTCCAGTAAACCTTTGACATACACCCCCAAATAAGGCTATTCTTCATTTCCTGTTAAATTGAGCCATTCTCATCTGCTTTTAGCTCAGACTGGTGACTGTGAATGAGACAAGATTCAATTTACATTTCAAAAGATAAAAAAACATCTCTGGTCTCACAGGAAACCAGTTTTTCACCTCTGTTGGGGATTAACTCCTTAATACAAACTTTAAGAACATATTTCCAAAAGTATATATATAACTCCTAACATAATAGAAGTGCATACATTTTATGATGATATTCATAACCAGCGTGACACCAGCTTTTCGTTGATGCCTTGCATGATAGTCTTTGGTGAACCAGGATGTATATATAGCAGAATAAGTATATTCTTGTAACCTCTTTGCTTGTTTTCATAGATGGTTTTGTGGGTCACAATTTGGCAAGTCATCTGTAAAATGGGGCTAATTGCAATTTCCTACCTCATGGGGTGCTGAAAGGATAAATACATCAATAACTATGAGGTACTCATATACTAAAGTGATAAGGGCCATATAAGTAACTCTATAAGATATCTAGAGTAGAGGGTTCAGGGAACTTACTTTTGATTGTAATATTACAATCTAACCCACTGTGCAGTACAGCATTTAATTTAAATATTTACATTTATGTCTGTATGGTATGGAAAATATCTTTAACTTGAAGGTTTTTAATTAAAATGTTAAGCACACTAGATTCTGCAGAATATAAGTACAATTGTTTCCTTTATGGGCCTTATCATTTTAATAACGAATAATCTTAACAACCACCAAAGTTTATAGATGTTACTGGAAATCCAACGGAAAAACTATTTCTGGGACACATTCATCTGTTATAAGGTTAAAGCACAAAATGAAGGTACTTTGCAGTTTCCCTAAGGGCCATAGTCTGTCATTTGTTTAGGTTGCAATAAAATGAATAGTTTTCTCAGTTGGTCACAAAGGATTGGAGCATACTTCATGTTATAAATGTACATAATTTGACAGAATTGAGTCAGAATAGCCTCATATCTTTAGATGTTCAGGACTAAGAGCTAGATCATTTCAGCAGATCTGCAGGGCATCAGATAAGCATCAGATATGATGGATGATTTTAGCTGCAGAACATAAATACTGCTGTGCTACACTTCAAATTGCATTTTATATGATCTCAGTAGGGGCAACTTTCCGCTGGTGCAAACAGAGGAAATGGTTTGGTCAAAGTATGTGAGTTGTAGCCCAATACTTCACAGAGTTGTATCCTCTTGTCTTAATGGAGGCTTAAATGAAGGCCATAGCAAGCATACAAGCTATTCTGTCCCACTGATTTGGATCCTTAGGCTTTGATCCACAAGGCAAGTGGATTGACACAAAGGTGTTTATCAATACATATTTATTAATATATAGGTATGTAAACCCCAGTAAAGAGCATTAAGAACATTAAGACTTCAGTTGGTGCAAACCGATGCAATTCTACTGACTCCAGTGGAGTTGTATCCATTTTAAAACATCTGAGGATTTGGCCCATTATATGAATTTGAGACAATCCCTGCAGGATTTCAGTTTTGTTAAAAATTATTTAGCTGCTTGGGATAGATACTACAAAGCATGTACTTTTAGTTTTGCCAAACTGATATATTGCTATCAGAATACAAAAATATACTCAGAACAATATCTATCAGTACAGGAATTTGCACTCTTCTTATCACTGTGATATGGATGCAGAAAGGCCATTTCGTGTACAAGGCCTGGTCCACACTACAGCGTTAAATCGATTTAAACAGCGTTAAATCGATTTAACGCTGTACCCGTCCACACTACAAGGCACTTTAAATCGATTTTAAGGGCTCTTAAAATCGATTTCTGTACTCCTCCCCAACGAGAGGAGTAACCCTAAAATCGATATTACTATATCGATTTAGGGTTAGTGTTGACGGAAATCGAAGTTATTGGTCTCATTCTTTTACTGAGCTACCCAGAGTGCACTGCTCCGGAAATCGATGGTAGCCTAGGACCATGGACGCACACCACCGAATTAATGTGCCCTAGTGTGGACGCGTAAAATCGATTTTATAAAACCAGTTTTATAAAACCGATTTTAATAATTTCGATTTTATGCTGTAGTGTAGACGTGGCCCAAGAGGCTCTTTGATTCTAGAAGAGAGGTGCAGTCTCTTCCTGCAGTGCTAGTTGGCTTTGCACAAGCTAGTTGGTTTCCAGTGAACTAAGCTCTAACATACAGAGCAAAATTTACTGTGTGCAATTTTTCCTTGAAAGGAAAAAATGCATGAAATCTGATGTACATCAGTTTTGCATTATATAATAGAATCCTGCTCCCACTAGCCTCAGACAAACTAAATAGAAACTGCACTTATATAGCTCAGAACAGATGCAATTTCAGAATATAAGAAGAACCTCTCAGGAGAACTGAACTCAGAAACATTGGAGAGACTTAAGCCTTCTGGGGTAAGTATAATAAGTATTTTAGTGGCTCGTGAGTGGATGAACAGGACCAAGGGGATGCAAGATGTATTCCCTCCCCTTGCATAGTTGTGCAATTGCCTCCAACAAGTGCAGTCTCTACTCTTTATGTATCCTGGGCAGCAAGGAGAAATTGCTCAGGCACCCATGCAATGAGACAGAGATTGGGGAAGAAGTGGGGTCATATTCCTCCCCCCCGCCCATGCCAGCCTGGGACTAGGCCAGTGGATAGAACAGTTCCCACACTAGTATACATTTGAAGAACTTCAAGGTGAGACAGTCTTCACAGGCTACACCTGGGGTGATGTGGATCAGCAGCACCCCCTCCCCATATCCATGCAAGGCTATGGCTTAAATGCAATAGTCTAGCCCTTTCTGGTTTTGTACATCATGAGCCAAATCCTGTCCCCTTGCATGTACTCACACTATATGAGTTTTATACAGAGAATGTCCATGGATTCTGGAGGGAATCAAATCTTCCCTTACCATTAGACAGTGGATCACCAGCTCTGTAGCTCTACCACTGTGAATCCAAGGGTTGTATTAGTCACATCTATTGCTCCTCCTGGGGGTCCAAACCAGTGAATCTGTGTAGTCTTGATCACATGGATTATGTGCCTGCTCTCAGTCTCTTCCACTCTGCCATGAAGAAAACTGGCACAGAACTGCGCTTCCTGATATGGAGGAGCTGTAGATTCCTTCTGCATGACTATTTCTATGCTTGTGCCACCAATGCAGAAGAACAATAGAGTTTCTGCTATGTTTATGGACTACTATGCTCATAGAAGTGGGGCAGGATTTTGATATATACGCAATAATGCGATGGCTGCCATTTTGGCTGATGCTAGAAATTAAGCCAAGCAGGACTGACTAGCCACCTGTGTATGTAGCTAGGGTTTCAGACAGGATTGTAGTTGTGGCGACTAGCCTGTCCCAATGCTTGCACTGCCATTGTTACACTTCTATGTTAGCTCAATCAGAGCTATTGGGGGTATGTCTACCTGTGACAGAAATGACATCTCCACCTCCAGTGTAGACATACCTGTTTCATTAACAAAGAGTGAAGCTAAATGCAGGTTAAGTTGAAGAAGTGGAATTTTATTAAAGCCTGTGGGCTGTTCTGCCCATGTGGCTGAGTTGCTTCCAGGCTAACTCCATTTATTCCCTGGAGGACACCAAGGAAACCGGGAACACTAGCCTCTTGACTTCATTTCCACTGATCAGGCTACATCTTCCCTATTTTACAAAAAATTAATATAAACATTAAAAATGAATAATTGACACCTAGCTCCTAACCCCATGTCCCTTCGGCCAGCACTTGCTAGCACATAGCCAAGCTGAAGTCCTGTCTTTAACACAAACTCAGCCGGTTATGTAGTCATTGAGACAATTTGGTCACATCAACAGGCAACTATACTGGGTGTGACCTGTCTCTATCGCCTTGTCACTGAGTCTAGCAAACTATTTCTCTGTGAACTCTCTTCCTCCCTGTGGGGTTGACCTCTGGATAGTTCTCAGTCTCTCCATTCTGTGCAGGCTGTCTCTGGGTGTTGTGTCTCCTGGATTATTGGTGAGTCCTCTCTTGTCCCAGGTTAAAGTAAATAACTGAATATAAGTGAATAAAAAAGTTGCTGACCTCCAAAAAGTCACCAGTCTCTCCTTTGCAGGCTTGGTTAGGTCGGTATCACCTGGTCTCAGGCACAAGAGCAACTGTGGTGCTCGTTCCCAGGAATCCAGAGTGCAAGTCAGCTCACTTCATCATTTGCCTGCCACTGAGCTACTCTGCTTTCCTTTTTAAGCTTCTCTTCCAGCTTATGGAGGCTTTGCAGGTGCAGTGAGGTGGGGCCACCTGGCCCAGAGAAGCTCCTTAACCCTTTGTTCTTTTGCTTGGGGTTTGTATACCCCATTACAGAAGCACTAAGAAGGGGCTTTGTCATAATTGTCTCTAGGGGTTTATGGTCTGATTGCACCATAGTGAGTGGCCACAGGTATATTGATGGAATTTCTCCATTCTAAATATCATAGCCAGAAACTATTTTTTGTTTGGGAATGCCCCTGTTCAGTCTCTGGCAGGGCTTTGCTGACATAAGTGACTGGCTGCTCCTGCAAAAGAGCTACCTCAATTCTTTTTCCAGTGCATCACACTGCAGTGTCAGTGACTTTCCTGGTGGTAGTACTTCAGGACAGACCATCCATTATCATATGTTTCAGAGTGCTGTGGGGGACCTGCCCACCTGTCTTTGTGAGCTGACATATGGGTTCTGCCACTGCAGCCAGGTGTGGACAGAACTTAGACTGAAAATTTATCATTCCTATGAAGCACTGTACCTCTTTCACATCTATTGGAGCTGACATGTCTCTGTCTGCCTTGATTGCTTTGGGATTTAGGCTCTCATCAAGGAGGAGGGATAACTTAGTGGTTTGCACATGGGCCTGTTAAACCCAGGGCTGTGAGTTCAATCCTTAAGGGGGGGCCATTTAGGGTTCTGAGGCAAAATCAGTACTTGGTCCTCTTAGTAAAGGCAGGGGACTAGACTCAATGATCTTTCAAAGTCCCTTCCTATCATATAGGTATATCTCCATATATTATCTGCTTTCAGTCACTCTGCTACAAGCAGACAACCAATGTATATCACCTTACACTGTCTGAGTCACATTTTTTCTGGTTTCACTTTTATTTTCTTGTTCCTGCATGTAGTTTTCTTTAAGTTTTCTTTCATGGTCTCATTCAGCTTGTTTATCATTGCTCCCTTCACCCACAGCAAAGATATCATCTCCAATTACTTTCATCTCAAGCAGTCCTTCCAGCACTTGGGTGAGTGTTCTCTGGAACACCTCTGGTACTGGGCTTATGCCCATCAGCACGTGCAGCCATCTGTAGTAACCAAATGGTGTTGCAAAGGTGATCAACATGCTGGAATCTTTATCCAGTGTTATGTGCCAAAATCCATTCTTCACATCACAGACCATAAAGATTATGGGTTTGGAAAATTCTGGCAAAACATCATCAGTTGTGGGCAGCAGATAGTTATATCTTATTAATGGCCAGTTCAGTGGCTTTCCTTCTATGCAGATGCATAATTTGCCTGATGGTTTGTATACTATGCTGCTTACCCAGGCTGTAGTGGCCTCTGCAGGTGCTATGAAACCTCTGCTCTGAAAGCATTTGAGCTCTTGCATAGTGGATCACATAATGCCACTGGAATTTTCCTTCATGGTAAGTATGAAAGATCCACACAGGAGTCTACTTCCATTTGCTACTTTCCTTCAAGGCACCTGTTTAAAAATATTCCCATATGCTTTGAAAATGGTCTCCATTGCTCATGGGATTCCCTCTTTTAGAGGGCCTCCCTCCACCCTCCCACTTCCCTGGTTCTTGTCATGCAGAGAGCAAGCAGCAAAAGACCAGAAGTCCGAAGTGCAGACAATGCAATGTTTACTGGGGTTGATTTCCAGCAAGCATGATTCCAATTTTCCGACCCACTTTCTTTTGATTCCAGTTTATATAGTAATATTCTCAGCTATACCTTAACCAATCATTATACTGAAATCTGTCTAACCAATCCAAACATATTGTAGCATAATTCTCTAACCAATTATATCCCACTACCTTAATTAACTTACACCTAGCAAAATTAATTATACAGAAGACAGAACCAATTAGAGAACCAGAGAGATTAACAATAGAAAAGTGGGGGCCATGAAGATAAAATAATATAGAAATGAGGGTTTCACAACCACAACCATTGATAAGTGATTTTTTGCCATACAGGATGCTACCAAACTAAGTTACCATCTTAAGATCTGTTTCTTTATCGGGTGGTGATGGGAACTATCAGGACAGGATCATCTTCCTAACAGCCCAATACCACCTTATTTCAATGTGACTGGTTTGGGATGTGAGGATGTGACCGTATGCTTCCTGGCTTATGGCTGCCTCTACTGCTTAGCCAAAGAATGAGGCCTCAGACTATCCTAGTGAGAGAAAGCACATACACAGGCAGACTTGTGATTTTGATTCTTTGTTTTATATCTCTATAATTAGCTAAGTGATAAAAATACACCTAAGTTCTTAAAATATAGGCCTTTACAGGCAGGCCTGCATATCTATATCCTAACACTCCCTTTAGCTTCTTGCACGGCACTTATAAAATTAAGATGCTGCGCCTTGATCAAATCGATAGCTAGTCTGGCTGAATTCCCCAAGAGGGGACTGGGGTACTTATCCACCACTACAAAATGTAGTTAGTACCATCTGTTATTTTTCAGATTAGTTATTATGAGTCATATTTTCCTGCAGGCTGCATTATACTCTTATTATACATGATTAGAGTATGCCTGCTGTTTGTAATGGGTGTGTTTGAGTCCAATTCACCCAAAAGAATCACATTGCAGAAGATCTTGCTACTCAGTTGAAATTGCACAGGCACTTTCCTCTTAACATTGTTGCCTGCACAGAGGTTAGTATTTGTGAAAGGTTCCCTGGGTTGCAACCTGGAACTAGGGTACTGCTGAGCCTTCCAGTCTGAGCTCCCGCTCACACTGTGATCAGGGGTGGCTCCAGACCCCAGCACGCCAAGCGTGTGCCTGGGGCGGCAAGCTGCGGGGGATGCCCTGCCGGTCACTGTGAGGGGGACAGGCAGGCTGCCTTCGGTGGCTTGCCTGCAGGAGGTCCACCGGTCCCACGATTTCAGCGGCAATTCGGCAGCGAGTATGCCGAAGCCACGGAATCGGACGACCTCCCACAGGTATGCCCCTGAAGGCAGCCTGCCTGCCATGCTTGGGACAGCAAAATACCTAGAGCCACCCCTGACAGTGATGCTGGGGCAGGCTACAAACCTCCACCAGATACTGCACGACTTATGTAGACATCCACAGGCAGGGATACACCCACCTGAGTTATATGAATGTTTTTACCAGCCATTCATGAATCAAATAAAGAGGCTCCAGCCAATTCCCCCCGGCTACCCAGCCTAGGGTCCCAGAACTGTATTGTCTTGCCCTGCAGAAGCCAGACTAGTGTAAGTTTATTACTCAGTCTACCACTTCTACAAAAGAAACTGGACATGCACTAGCTGTTGTAACCTGAGCTTCTCAAGCACTTCAACCAAAACACATTGTTTTAGGTAAAATATAAAACAGATTTATTAACTACAGAAAGAGATTTTAAGTGATTATAAGTATTAAACATACAGATCAAAGCTGGTTACTTTAGAAATAAAAGTAAAATCGCAATATGAGTTCTATAAATTATAAATCAAGCAGTGTCTCATCCTTCATACACAAGCTGGGATTCTCCTTTCCAACCTGGGACCACCTCCCCCATTCAAAGTTTTTGTCCTCCAGATGTTTTTCTAGGTGTTGAGTTGTGGGTGGACTGAGGCCAAGTGATGATGTCACTTCCCCTCTTTTATAGTTTCTTCAAGCTTGATGGAAAGATCCTTTACTGTGACGTGAGTCAAGCAGTCTCCATTATCTATGTGCTCTCTCTGAGTGGTCTCTGTTATATAAAGTTCCTGGAGTAGTCCTTGTGAGTGTGGCTTCCCTTAATGGGCCATCAGTTCATCTGGCTACTTCATTGCTGTACCTGAAATGCTGAAAGTTCCAACTTCACAACACATTTTTAGTAACACACGCATAGCAAAACTTCATAACTTTACATACAATGATAGCACATACAACCCAACAGGATATGAATGTTCCACAGATCAATACTTTTAAAATGATATCTGACATGGCATACTTTGTACAATATATATCGTGATTATATGACAGTGATGAATATGAGGATTCCAGGGTATTGTTTTGGGGCACAGAGTACCACAGTATTATCCCTTGTTGCTTTCCTCTCCCATCAGCCTGAAACTGATATGCTAATAGATTGAAGGAGGAGGTCATGATGTCCTCACCTGATATGCCATTCCCCTTTTGTACAAGCCTGAATGAATTTTTCTGAGACCTTCCTCTGCTCTTGCCCACACTGCTAAAATGGTTCAACTTGCCACATTCCTTGCAATGCCATCCTAGTGTGGGGCACTTCTCCTTTACCCGCTCATGCAATCTGCTACAGAAAATGCATTTTACTATGGATATGGATCCCTGGACACCACCTCTCCATTGCTGTTGTCTCATTCCTCTTAGGGCTTTCATCCTTTCTCTTGAGGCTTCTGCTGCATGCCCCATGTCTAAGCATCTATCTAATGTGTGATCACCCTCCCAGAGCAGCTGTTTCTGCAGGTGGTGAGCCAAGCATCATAGACTATACATACCCAAATCAGGGAGTCTGACAAGTCTACAAAATTGAGTGTGTCAGCCAATATGCAAAAAGCAGTAATATAGGGGTCTATCCTCTCCCTTTGGATTGGGCTCAGATGAAAACCTGCAATGCTCCACAGTTTTATTCTGCTTTGAGGAGCAACAGATCCCCGGAGCTCTCAGCACTGCCAAGAGGCTTGAGGCAGTGGTGAGCTTCAGAATTGTGAAGATCTGTCTGCTTTGTTCCTCAGTAAGGTAAAACAACAGTGTTACTTTCCTTTTGTCATGATCCTCCAGTGTGGCAAGGTCTGTGTACAGTTTGAACTTCTAGTATCTGGGGTGGCTAGCCCACTCTTCCATTCACACCTCCATGTTTACATGGAGCTATGGTGGGTATGTCTATCTGAGCTGGACATTACACCCCCAGATTCAGTATAGACATACTTGTGTCATTAGAAAAGAAAGAAGTTGAATACAGGTTAAATTGAACAAGTGGAACTTTATTAAACCCTGTGCAAAACTCCATCCATGTGGCCCTTTCCCTGTTCCCTTAGTGTCCTGTCAAAAACAGCCTCTCCATGGAACATTGGCCCTCTGATTCCAGTTCCACTGATCATGATACAATACCCACACTGACCAGTGAATTACACATTTCCTCTGGACAGAGGACACTTGTCCCAAGCATCTGAAGCACACAGCAGTTTGATTTCCTGGAAAAGCCACCATCTTGGCTGACACAACAGGGATTGAATTTGGGATGTCCAGAGCTAAAAGTGTGAGCTTGAGCTAAAGATCCAGTCTCTTTAATTAAGAGAGCAAAAGAATCATATGCTCTTTACACTGGACACAGACAGAGACATAACACATACTGACCAGTGGGCAACAAGAGAATTAAATTGAAAAAACAATTATTCATGGACTATGTCAGAGTTTTTACAGTATTTGTTCAGTGCAGCATCCATGCCAAGAACTGACAGATATTTCACACATCTGCTTTTAAGATGTTACATGATATTTTGTAGCTAAGGAGCAGCTTGTGACATGGCTCTTACCTCCAAAAAGTGTTGTATCCTTTTGCCTTTGTTTGACAACAAATCTCTTAGTGACAGTAAAAATGATCTGACAGAGGGACCAGCATAGGAGTTACATCATGATCTTTGTGTGACAATTTTGGAAAACCTTGTCTGAGATCATGGAAAAAATCTTTTGGCTTATTGCATCTTTTATCTTCTGGAACAAATGTAAATATACTTCTGATAAAGTTAGTCCCAGTTAAGAGGCTATTCTGTATAAATCTAGGTTAGAGAATATGTAAGAAACTTGTTCTTTATTCGGCAGCAAGAACAAATCATCTTGAATAAACATCAGATATTGTTCACATAGGAAGATGAACTGATGCTTAGGAAAGACAGCTGTAGATCTTCCCAACAGTTAGGATTTAGCTGTGTGTATCCAAGAGAATGAATTACAGGACAAGTTATTTTTCTTTAAAATGATTATCAGTGGATGAGTATTATAAGCTGCACTTCTACACATATTTCATTGGACTAGAGGAAAATATTGCTCTTGAAATTAGCTTTATCTTAAATTTCTGAAGGCAAAATATTCAGCCATTGCTTAAAAAGCACTTACAAATGGATCCTCAATCCAGTTATGTAGTTACACTTTTGGAGGCAGAAAGTCTATATTGTCCCTATGTGCGTTTACACCCTTTTATGCTTGGGTTTTGTTAAAGCTGAATAGAAAAATCCATACCATATACTGCTCGAATATAAATTACATGGGAATGGAAGTAATCAACATGAATTATACCATGCACAACTTGATATGCTTCTGGAAAATGGGAGCCACCAAATGAAAATAGACATGTAATGAATATGAGTGAACCTCAAACTATTGATTGAATAACATTGAATTAAAGAAAATACTGCAGTTGGACAAAGGCAGTCTGTCTTTATTAGGCAGCTCTAAACTCTGCCACATAGTGTAAGTCAAACTTAAACTGATATTGGGTTATACCAGAGGGAAGGATGGTATTTTTACCGGTGAGCTGATCCTCAAAAATTACTCCAAAGTGATTCATATGAACATTCAGCATCATAAGATATTCATATTTGCATCATTATATGAATATATTTGTCATGGCCAATACAAACAACACTCTGCTCTTCACTTGAATTAGAGCACTAGATCCTCAGATGGTGTAAACTGGCATTGCCGCACAATGGAAAGAGGATCTGTCCCAGAATTTCCATACCAAGACGCAGCAGGCAATATGCTAGCGCTAGCACTTCCGAAAGTTAGTTTGTGAAATGTAGCCCCACTGACTTCAGTGGAGCGTGGATTTCATCCACAAAAACCATTCCATGATTCTCACTTTGAAATCAGAGAAGAAAAAAAAAATCAATGATATCAAAGATTACCCAGACCTTTTTGTGTTGTCTAGATGCTCAAACAGCAGCTATGCTATGAAACAGTCAGATGACAGCTGAGGAAAATTCTGAGTATTTACATGACACTTCGCTTCACATTTCTGGCCCAGATTCTCTGCTGCACCTGGTATACTTTAGGCATAGGAGAGACAGAGCTAGAAAGAGAACATGAGGCTCAGAGGAGCCAGTTGTCATTCCCTGATTCTGGGACTGGTTCTGTGCCAGACCTGGCATAGATCAAAACAGCTTTAGGGTTGAAATAACCTATGACAGATGGTAATGGCCTTCAGGGGACTGTTCACCAGTGAGCAATAGCCAGAGCACAGTAGCTGTCCAGCCACTCCCCATTTGCTGGGGAGAGAGTGCTGCAGGAGGGGATAGTCTCTAGGAGATGGCTATCTAACATCTTCTTGGTGTTAACAGAGTAGTGCAGAAAGGCTGGGATGGAGAAGGGAATCTAGCCTCATATCCAGGATTGCTACCAGAAGCTCATAAACTGGAATAGGATCTATGTTTATTATTACATGTGTAACCCTGCTGCCCCTCTAGTTGGCAGCAACAAGGGCCGGGTTCAGTATCCAGGGGTTCCGTTTCAGTAACACAATGCATAACCGGTCGAGCCCCCACCCAGTGACCTGGGACACTCACATACCACACCCCCCTGGGCGCCTCTAGGAGGCAATACTTCCCCTCTCGCAAGCACGGAGTCTGAGTGTAGCAAAATCTTTTTTAATAAAGGAAGGAATCAATGCGGCATCCCATTGGAGAAACACCACAAACAGGGTTATAACACAAACCATAAACAAAACCCCACCTCCAAGTACGTTTGCCACTGTCCTTTTTCCGCTTAGGGTTTTAAGTCCAATCACCCCAAAGTCCAACAACCCAAAAGTCTCTGGTCAATGCCACCCCAGAGTTCGAGAGTCTATCTGTAGAGGTCCCCCCCCCAGCCTGGGTAGAAAGGGGCACCTTACGTGGTCCGGGGCCAACTGCCCTGCCTCTCCATGGGTTCTGCTTCCACCTTCTCCACAAACTGCTCCGCTTTACCAGCTGCTCCACTCTGCTCCTCCAGCCATCCTCAGGAACTGCTCCGCTCCACCAGCTGCTCTGCTCCATGAGCTGCTCTGCAAAACTGCTCAGCTCTGCGGGCCGCTCCACCCATCCCACAGCTACTCCGCTCTGCTGCCACCAGCTGTCCCGTGATCCGCTCCAGCCGTCTCCACAACTGCTCCACTCCACCAGCTGCTCTGTTCCACAGCATGTCTTCAGGCTCCCCCACTAATTAGCACAATGCTCTCAGCTCAGTCATTTCAGCTTTTTTGTGATTTCAGCTCTTAGTGGGGGAGCCCCAGTGCTAGTGCACCATTAGCCCAAAGGGCATTCAGCTCAGTAACGTGTATTTAGATTCTTGAGAGAATAAAAAAATCAACTCTGACATTCCACAGTGGAGAGAGGAGGGGGTGCAACTGGTGCTTCTGGCTCCACAGGGCAACTGCACCACCAGGCACAGATACCTGTCCCAAGCCTCTCTCAATTCTCTGGGTTTTGGAACCCATGTCCCATGTCTAGCCAGTACCACCCAACTGAGGGTGAGCA
The DNA here is from genome assembly GCF_007399415.2 of Gopherus evgoodei. Taxonomy (NCBI): domain Eukaryota; kingdom Metazoa; phylum Chordata; order Testudines; family Testudinidae; genus Gopherus; species Gopherus evgoodei. Next base: position 325,636,331 of record NC_044322.1, read on the forward strand.
ATTTGTCACCAAGCAATCCCACAGCTTGGGAGTCTGGGATAGGGTGGGCGTACCTATGCAAATACACTCTCTGAACTTCTTTCCACCAGATGTCAGTGTAGAGCTTATCCTGATTTTGCTTACACATGCATTTATAATTAAGGCTACAATTTAGTCACAGAGGTCATGGCAGTCATGGATTCCGTGACTTTACCGGACTGCCGTGACTTCTAGGGCCACAGGAGGAGGAAGCAGTGACCCTGCCCTGCAACTAGGGCCGGCTGGAACCAGGGCTCTGTAGCCCCAGCCCCGCTGTTTCCTCTGGGTCCTGCAGCCAGGCCAGGGACTGCAGCCAGGACCGTGCACCCCAGCCCCATGTCCTCTGGGGTTTGGCAGGGGCTACAGCTGGGACCATGCACCCCAGACCTGTGGCTTCATCTGGGGGCTTCAGCATCCTGGGCTTGGTGGGGGCTTGGTGAGAACCATGCACCCCAGCCCTGCGACGTCCCAGGCTTGGCGGGGGCTGTGCGCCCCAGGCCCATGATATCCTGGGCTTGGTGGGGCTGCAGCCAAGCTGTGTGCCCCAGCCTCATGACATCCCGGGCTTGGTGGGGCTGCAGCCAGCTTGTGCGCCCCAGCCCAATGACATTTCAGGCTTGGTGGGGCTGCAGCCAGGTTGTGCGCCCCAGCCCAATGACATCTCGGGCTTGGTGGGGGCTTGGCGGGGGCTGTGCACCCCTGCCCCACGACATCCTGGCCTTGGTGGGGCTGCAGCCAGGTTGTGCGCCCCAGCCCCGTGACATCACTGTGCACCCAGCCCTGTGATGTCCTGTGCTTGATGGGGCTGCACCCAGGTCGTTCGCCCCAGACCAGCTGCATCCCAGGCTTGGCCGGGGCTTGGTAGGGGCTGTGCGCCCCAGCCCTGTGACATCCTGGGCTTGGTGGGGCTGCGGCCAGAGCCATGTGCCCCAACCCCGCAGCTTCAGCCAGTGGCTGCATCTGGGGCCATGCACCCCCCTTTGCGGCATTCCAGGGCCATGTGCCTCCCCTGTGGCCGGGCTTAGTGGGGGCCGCAATAGGGGCCCCACGTCCCTGTCCTGCAGCTGAGCAAGCTCTGCAGCAGGGGCTGTGTGTCCCCTGTGGCTGCGCCCCTCACTGCGGCCACTGGAGTTGGGGCTCGGCCTGTCAGTCCCCCCACCCATGGGACTCCATTCCTTCCCCCTACCTAGGCCTGCCTCTGATTATTTGTAGCAAAGCTCTATGAATTTTTTTTTATTGACCGTGACCTGTTTGTGACTTTTACTAAAAATAACTGTGAAAAAAATCTTATTTATAATACGTCTATTTGCTCCTATAAGAGATCATTTGCTTGATACAACATGCTGGAATAGCACTGTCATATCATCCTAAGTGGCAGCGATACAGTACAGGACAGTACAAGCTGTAGGTACCTTACACTGGTAATAAGCGAGTCCTTCCTTCCCTATTTTAAATGTTGCATTCCATTATGCAGCTGGGCTTTTACACAAACTAAAAGTAAATTGAACTAGTGCCGTTTAAGGGACAAAAATAATTCATGATTAACTTAACCCCTTGATTGCAACATAAATCTAAAGAAAAGCACTGATGCTTGCTGTATGTTTCGTCATTCAAGTAAATAACAAGAGAAAGTCTTTTATTAAATTTCCCAGAGGCTGTAGTCCCAAAAGTGTTATTTTTTATCTGATTATAAAAAATTACAACTCTATTTAGTTTAAGTCTTTCCTGCTCCATGGTCTTCTTTTAGTTTGCAGTGTCTTGGATTTGGCATCAAGAGTTAATTGATTGTGCTACAGATTATGAAACCGAGTCATTTGCAGATGCTGATCTGTCTACATGTGTAGGATCAGCACTGCAGGATTGCTTTAGATTTCTGCACTATTTTTCCCTCTCACTGTGTCTACAGAGACTCATACCCTCGCCTAATGTGTTGAGATCCAGAAGCTGTTCACTAATTGCTGTGATTATGGCATTAAGACTCAAACTGATGACTTTTCAGCTGCAGTACGGTATGCAGGTCAGCGTAGCAAAATCTCTTATGTGCCTCTGTGTATGGAGGGTATATAAAAAGGTTGAGTGAAGTGTCATGTTTATCCAACAGCTGTCAATGTCTTTCCTCATAATTAATCCCATTGAGTATTCCTTTATACAAAATATGTTTGGCTATAGTTAATATTTATTAGTAATTTTTGGAACTAAAAGTTGTGCTGGTTGATTTAACTTGATTGACAGAGGATAAACTTTAAAAAGAAAAATGAATCACTGATTCCTATACTCTCCTCCCTTATTAATGCAAGAACTTGATGCTTATAACTCACAACAAGCTCTTTCAGAGACAGATATTTGCACTTTGTAAAGAGTTGCAAGTAATAGTGTAGATCACCCTCTGAGTGAAATAGATCCAGGTACACATGAAAGGTGGTGGGTTTTGTTTATTGGGCTGGTTGTTTTTAATCAATTTGTTTAAAAGTATTATCTTGGGATGAAAAATAATAAGAGAAAAAAAGATGCACACACAAACCCACAGAATGAGAGTTATTATATCAGAGAGTTGAGTTGCAAATCAATTTCTTTGTTTGAAGTGAAGCCAAAAAAAGAATGAACATATAAAGAACTTCACCTGAGAGCAGAGCTAACAGCAACATTACTGGAACTGATCTAGTGCCTGGCATGCAGCTGCCCCCACCCTCCCAAGTAGATTTACTTTCATGTAGCAAATATACAGCACATTTGTTCCTGCTTCAGCTTTCATAATAATTCCAGAGGCACAGTCTGTATAGCCAGATAGCAGTCAGTGAAATAATGAGAAAAACATTTGAAAAGAATTAACAAGTAACTTTAAAAATACATAATAAAAGGCAGCGAATCTAATTTGGCTTCCAATGGGAGTTTTCTCATCAAATTCAATGGGCTTTGGATCAGACCCTGAAGTTAGTCAAGGTTTTAATTATATTTCCTGGAAAATTTGTAAAATATGTATCTATTGAATAAGGATAATTCATACACTGAGTAATTTCCATTTTGTAGAATGGTAGGAAGTGGCTCTTGTTTTGTGTGGATGTTTTTATTCTATAATTCTGAAGTCATTCTGGGTTTACCTTTGTGTAACACAGAACAGATTTTGACCCTTTATCTTGATTCTTCAGCTGGTTGTCAGATTTCCCAGCTGCAGGTTGTGCAGGTTGCAAATGAAGACTGGCTAACAATTTCCCTGGTGAGTTAATTAGTGGATGGCATTTGGAAGTCTAGTTTCCTCTGTCTTTATTCATACCCTAGTGCAAAATTTTGTGGCATGTAGTATGTACATTGTTGAAACGATAGATATGACATGAAAATATATGGGTAATTTCAGTTCTGTTCTCCCAGACAACTTATTAGTATTTTATTATACTTGTATTACATATAGATACACATATTTAAAGATATAGATTAACCTGTGGCGCCAGTAGAATTTATTTCCTACTGGTACACTGCATATAGTCGACTCATGGGAGGGACAAAAAGGGGGGGGGCACCAGCAAAAGTGGGGGCATGTGACCTGCCCACATGACCCCCCATGTGACTCCTCCCCATCCCCTCCCTATCCCATGTTACTGTGGGTTTGGGGTGGGGGGACTCTGTCCTCCTGATGCGCTGGATACAGATTTCTGAACTGCAGGGCACTCTGGAACCACAGCGGCGAATGGAGCAGACGTGGGGCCAGTGCTCCCAGAGCAAATGCCCTGTGCTGGCAGCTCCTCCAGCCCGGCTGTACTGGTACCACCTCCAGCCCTGCCCCAGCTCTGTCCTCCGGCGAGGCTGTACAGACCCAGACAGGAGATGCAGCTGCATGGAAGGAACTGCTGGTGGCCGCGTGTTCTGCTCCTGTGTCTTTTCGGTAATAAATATCATATGGTACAGCGTACCGTACCGTACTGCCCTACTTGCACCACTGAGATTAATGTAATTTGTTACCAGGTTTGTGGACCTAAAGTTTTCCAATTAGTGTTGCAAATCCATATGATATCCTCATGTTTCTGAGTTAGCTAAACTCTCATATTTAACCAGTTCCTTCTTGACTACTTAGCTGAGGGAGCTGCTGTAAATTGTTAATTCCAGCTAGTGTATAGGATAAATTGCATGGAAGAAATATACTCCTAATCCCTCAGTAGAAAGCTCCAACCCTATAGATAATTAAACTGTATTTATATTTGAAAGTGACATCTGTGATATCGGCAGGGTAACGCAATACTCAGATACAGCTCCTTCCCCAGGAACACTTTTCTTTTGTGTCCTTATTAACTCTCCTCAGTGCTGGGTTGCCTTTTTACAGCAACATTGAAGGTCCAGAAGGTTTTTTCAGACCCTCAAAAATCTATGACATTTAGCAGGGCCAAGCAAGCACCTCTCTAGGGTGGTTGTTTTGCATCTGGCTGCTGCTGGCTGTATCTTCCTTTCTACCACGTGGTAAGTATTCTTAACTAGAGCAGGTTGAAAATTTTCCAGCCAAACTGTTTTTCATAGGAAAAGATTTGACAAAATTGAAATGTTGAACAGTTCCTCAGGAATATGTCAATTCCGTTTAAACTTTCGATGGAAACCAGGCAGCCCCCAAAAGCTCAGACTGAATATTTTCAAAAATTCTGTTTCAGTTATTCCAAAATGGCATTTAAAAAAAAACGTTCATCTCTTAGAAACTTTTGCATCACTGCCTTTTTGTTTCCATTCAACTTTTTTTTTCCAGAAATGTGAAATTTTCATGGAATGGAAATTCTGGTTGCTGCACAGCTCTACTCTTAACTTCTGCTCTGTTTCCCCAGAATCCCCTTTCTCATTCTTAAGGAGATGGTGCAGTGACCATAAGAGCCCCTGAGTGCCAACTGGCAAAGGGTTCACTGTCCTGTCACAACAACTCCTATCAGACCTGACAAACTCAGTAAACCTAACACATTGCTGCCATAGTATTTGTCTGTAAAGAAGGCCGTGTGAAGTATCAAATTAAAGCTTACTTTACATGGCCATCATGAGCATTTTGTGAGGTATGAACGGGTGATAATTAAGAAGTATGTATGTACTAAAAATATGTTTAAACCATGTAAGCAGGCAGGGTTGATAAACAAGTCTGTCTTAGACAAAGGGATGGTGATTTACCTGTCTGCCTACATCTCTGAGGTAAATGAAACTTTGTAAAATCCCAAACAAAATAGGAGCTGTATTTGCATGTAAAAGCCATATTGATAGCGGGATACAAAATGAGCCTGGGAAGGCAGTGGAGACTAAAATCACAGGGGTTGTCTTGTCTCTCAGGTTAAAACAATGGAGTTTTGGGGAAGTATAAAGAGAATCAAAAAGACATTTTGTTATCCTTTTCACTGAGGAACACCCTTGGTAGAGGTGGATGGTTCATGAAAAATCTGATTGCTGGTTATGACTGAAAACTAGCAAGCTCAGTGTGAAAGGTGTTACGTGAGACCCTGCTTCAGAAAAGATTAAATTGCTAGCCTTGTAGAAGCCTGTTATCTTTGTTTTATTTGTAATTTTTTTTTGTTTTCACTATCCTTACTCAGTATCAATTAAATCTCTGTTCTTTATTAATAAACTTATTCTTGGTTTCATTATAAATTTATCTCACTGCTGTTAGCTGTAATACTAAGTGTGAATCCTCAGCTGAACCAAATGGATTGGTGTGTACACGCTCTTTGGAGACAGCAAACTTGGTAATTTCTGTGAGTTTCCAGTGACAGGAAACTAGGAAGCTGGATACTACAGGGGAATGCTCTTCAAGGGCAAAATAAAGGCTGGCAAAGCTTCTGGGGAGATTATTTGGGTGGCTAACAGAACTGGAGTGACAGGAAGTTGACTCCCAGTTTAGCACCAGCAAGTCTATCGATCACTAAACCAGGGGATAACAAGGTGATCCATAATTCTGGGCATCCAGAGAAAATGATGCACACACACATTCTCAGCACCAAAAATGGATTGATAGGAAACCACTTGGAAAGCAAATGCAAGTTGCAAAGTTGATATAGTAAAACAATGAGACATATACAGTAGGATGAGATTCATTGTAAAAAAAATAAATAAATACAAAATCTTACCCCTAAGGAGAGGAAATAAAAAACACATACACAATCTGAGGGACAGATACAAGAAAAACAAGTAAGAATACAAACTGATATTATTAAATTAGGTATGAGCTCATAGTCTGATACAACCAGTTTTAAAAAATAAAAAGTCAAAGTGTCTTTCTGTGATAAAGGTCATCACATTAGAAACTAAGGGAGTTGAGTGTCACTCTGCATAGCATTTAGAAAACTGCATTCAGCTCTGGTCCCAGAGTGTGGGAAGAATATAGAGAAAATGATAGAAAACACAATGAAAATCAACAAGAATGATCCAGTCCAAGGGTCTGAGGATAAGAGTAAGAACTACATTTTATAGTGTAGAAAAGAGATGACTCCAGGGGGATATATAAATACCATCAAGGTAACAATAAAAATGAATGAAGGGAATTACTCAGTCTCAGAAGAGGGTATGGCAAGAAGCAATGGCTGAAGTTAAGGAAGGAAAAGCTTAAGCTAGACATTAAGAAAAAGTCTCTAGCAGTTGGGCAGTGTTAGAAATTACCCAGGGAGAAATTTAAGCTATCATCATCATTAGGCATGTTTGAGAAGAGATTAGATAGCACATCTAATGATATAAGATAATGCAAAATGCAGGGGGTTAGTTTTTGTTCTAGCCCTACTGTTTATGATTTTGTGAGGTTTTGATACTGTATATAGTCCTACATGCTGAACACAAGAACTGGTTTTGAAAAAGAAGGTATCCCAAGCTAGCATCAATGTATAGTAATTTTGAGAAAAATAAGAATTTGTACTGCTTAGGAAAAATATTTATCCTGAAAAGAAAATCACTGAACCTCAACTCTTTGGAGAAATGCAGCAAATATCTGACTTTTACTTAATAAAAGAACTGTTCCCATTGAATAGGGACACATGGCATGTCTGCTATCAAGTATCTGTTGTAATAATCTCTTTCTGCTGTTTGATCCTATTAGAAAGTTAAATACAGATTATATTTAGCGCAGGGCTGGATTAACCATGAGGCTAATAAGGCTATAGCCTTAGGCCCTCCTATTTTTTAGGCCCTACTGGTCAGGCAGGGGGCATGGCTGGGGCCAGGTGTGTGTGGGGGGAGCGAGCTTACTGCCAGCAGGAAAGGCAAAGCAGCCCCCTGTGGCTTGAAAGGAGCTCGGTCAGCTGGCAGCCAGCTGCTTTCGCTCCCTCCTATCTGTGTCTACCCATGCTGCAGGAACACACTGCCAGGTATCCGGTTAACACTGGTGACCGGGCACTAAAAATCCAGTTACCACGGGTGTAGTTTGAGCGGGCATTGTCCCCACACCCAGCGCCCCCACCTCCTGATTTCTCCAGAGCTCTGCTTAGCTGTCAGGGAGGGATGAGGCTCTCTCTGTCCTTCTCCTCCACTGAGGCTGGCAGGTAGCTCCAGGACACTGCCTCCTGGGTCCTAGTGCCTGTCACAGTCATCTTCTATGTGTGCTGGGTCCTGTTTCTGGACAACTGGTGAGTGCTTGGGGGGGGGGGCAGGGCAAGGAAGTGGCAGGGGGAAGAGACAGTACCAGCACAGAAGGGTGGGAAGCTTGCACAGAACCTGCACACGCTCTATTCAGCTAGACCTATTGCCCCTCCCACTTATAAGGAATGAATTCTCACATATTTGTAGGAAAAGCAAAACATGCCATTCTGGATATCAGTACTTTAACTTTTACAGTACCTTCCATCGAGGGGCTTCAGATGTATGGTGCACTGTGTTCAATACTGTATTGAACTATAAAAGAAATCCAATTTTTTTCTTTGATATATTTTTCTGTACTGGGATGCACAGGCAATCAAGTTCTTTCCTTACGCTCAGCCTAGTTCTACAAGCCAATGCATCTTTGTGCTTTTAAGGGGTTGCAAAAGCACTGGTGGAAGCTCAGCACTCGTTGTAGCTTTCTCCCTCCCTTCTCCCTCAAGAATTTTAAATCCACTTCTTAGCAGGCTATGACAGAAAGACTGAGTGAACAGGCTAAAGGCAGGTTCTGTCCATTTGCTGGTTCTGCAGCAGTTCAATCCATCATAAAAGTACCTCACATTTGATTTCTTTTGAGTTTCATTCCAAAACGTAAAGCTAAATAAACCTGAGGTAAGTCCTCATTTTTCTGCCCCAACTCTAACTAACTTCTCTGGCAAGTGGAAAATGTTGGGTAAGCCTGGAATGTGATTCAAGAAGGGAATGAGAACACAGGGCAGTTTCCACTGACAGTTACACCTGTGTAGCCTTATTGACTTCAGGGAGAACAGTTTTTTGCACAAGAATAGATTTTAGTCCCTTCTAGGGTGACCAGACAGCAAGTATGAAAAATCGGGACAGGGGGTCGGGGGGTAATAGGATCCTATATAAGAAAAAGACCCAAAAATCAGGACTGTCCCTATAAAATCAGGACATCTGGTCACCCTAGTCCCTTCTGCTTTTTCACACCTGGTATAAGCAGAATCTCATTCACTTTCCTCCCCTAAATGCTGAGCACTTTTAAGGAAAAAAAATAAGCAAGGTCTTCTTGATTTAGGGCTTGGCTACACTGGAGAGTTGCAGCACTGGTGGTGACTTTACAGCGCTGCAACTCACTCACCATCCATACTTGCAAGGCACATACAGCGCTGTATCTCCCTGGCTACAGCGTTGTTTATACTCCACCTTGAACTGAGGCATAACGACTATAGCGCTGCTGATGCAGTGCTACTCCGCCAATGTGGCCACCAAAAGCGCTGTTATTGGCCTCCAGAGGTATTCGGAGGTATCCCAGAATGCCTGTTCAGCTACTCTGCTCATCAGTTCGAACTCTACTACCCTGTCCTCAGGTTACCAACCATCAGACCCGCCCTTTAAATGTCCTGGGAATTTTAAAAATCCCCTTCCTGTTTGCTCAGCCAGGTGTGGAGTGCAATCAGTGAATCTTTGTGATTATCCGAAGAATGGAAAACCTGTCATATGAAAGGAGACTCAAAGAGCTTGGCTTGTTTAGTCTAGCCAAAAGAAGGCTGAGGGGGGATATGCTTGCTCTTTATAAATATATCAGAGGGATTAATATTAGGGAGGGAGAGGAATTATTTAAGCTTAGTACCAATGTAGATACAAGAACAAATGGGTATAAACTGGACACTAGGAAGTTTAGACTTGAAATTAGACGAAGGTTTCTAACCATTAGAGGAGTGAAGTTCTGGAACAGCCTTCCAAGGGGAGTAGTGGGGGCAAAAGGCATATCTGGCTTTAAGATTAAGTTTGATAAGTTTATGGAAGGGATGGTATGATGGGATTGCTTAATTTTGGCAATTGATCTTTGATTATCAGCAGATAAGTATGCCCAGTGGTCGGTGATGGGATGTCGGATGGGATGGGATCTGAGTTACTGCAGAGAATTCTTTTCTGAGTGCTGGCTGGTGAGTCTTGCCCACATGCTCAGGGTTTAGCTGATCGCCATATTTGGGGTCGGGAAGGAATTTTCCTCCAGGGCAGATTGGCAGAGGCCCTGAAGGTTTTTCGCCTTCCTCTGCAGCGTGGGGCATGGGTCACTTGCTGGTGGATTCTCTGCAGCTTGAGGTCTTCAAACCACAATTTGAGGACTTTAGTAACTCAGACATAGGTTAGGGGTTTGTTACTGAAGTGGATGGGTAGGGTTCTGTGCCTGCTTTGTGCAGGGGGTCAGACTAGATGATCACATTGGTCCCTTCTGACCCTGGAATCTATGAGTCTATGAGTAAAACACAACAGGGAATAGCTCTGTTTTGTCAACTCCTAGTCATTCAAAATCTGCAAGGTTTTAGATTAAGGGTATGGCTACACTTACAGTTGTACAGCGCTGGGAGTTACAGCTGTCTTCGTACAGCTGTGTAGGGAAAGCGCTGCAGTGTGGCCACACTGACAGCTACCAGCGCTGCAGTGTGGCCACATTTGCAGCATTTGCAGCTCTGTTGGGAGTGGTGCATTATGGGCAGCTATCCCAGTGTTCAAGTGGCTGCAACGTGCTTTTCAAAAGAGGAGGGTGAGGGGGAGCGTGGGGGACAGAGAGAGTGTGGATTTTTGGAGCTGTCAGCTCCCTGCCTTGCAAGTTCTAAGGACTGGAACATACACATCACCAACCTGCAATCAATTTAAAAGTTTTGAGCCCTTCCCCCACCCCTCTCTTATTCACTAAATGCAAATTATGCACTCCTAAACAGCCTTCAGACCACATAAGTAGCTGCTCCAACACTGACTCCCCCTCCCCCTCCGCTGTGTGTCTTCTCTACTCAAGCAAACAGCTGTGAACATTCCAAAGCAATTCCCCTGCCTCTTCTTGAGCAAACAGGAGCTGTGTTTGTTTTTTAGATAAGCAGCTCCGGGGAGGATGGAGTTCAGTCACTCTTCCGGTTTGTTGTGAACAGGCATTCTGGGATACCTCCTAATACCCTGGAGGCCAATAACAGCTCTTTTGGTGGCCACACTTGATGAGCAGCGCTGCATCACCAGCACTGCAATCGTTATACCCCAAGCAGACCAGATGTACAGCCAGCGCTGCAGCCAGGGAGTTGCAGCGCTGGATGTGCCTTGCAGGTGTGGACAGTTACTAAGTTGCAGCGCTGTAAACCTACCACCAGCGCTGCAGCTCTCTAGTGTAGCCATGGCCTGAGTTTGTTTAATGTTTATACAGTGATTTTGAAAAGCTAACATAGTACGAAAGTGCTAAATGTTATGACTGGGCAACCATCTAAGGATCTGTGTCCCTTCTAACTATTACCTTTTTCTTACAGAAAGCTTAAAGCAAACAAATGCAAACAAACAAATGCAAACGGTAGGGGGCTGGTACTTAAAGAAACTTCACACCAGAGCTGCTGATCACACATTCTAGAACAGATAATACTTAGTCCTGTCATGAGTGCAGGGAACTGGACTAGATGACCTCTTGAGGTCCCTTCCAATCCTAAAATCTATTCTATGATTCTAATTGTGTAAGAGCTTGGTCACAGAATGTCCTGATGTGATGAATCACTGGAGATTAACTACACAAACTGGGTATCATCCCACAACCAATATTTGGGTTCAATGTGAAAACAGTAATTCATTGCCCTCAGCCCGTGCAACACTGGGAGACAGCTTTCAGAGCAAGACAGCACAGGGTGGCAACCTGAGTAGCAGTGACCATGAGATGGTCGAGTTCAGGATCCTGAACAGACTTTGACTCCCTCAGGGAACTGATGGTCAGGATTCCCTGGGAGGCTAATATGAGTGGGAAAGGAGTCCAGGAGATCTGGCTGTATTTTAAAGAATCCTTACTGAGGGTTCAGGAACAAACCATCCTGATGTGCAGAAAGAATAGTAAATATGGCAGGCGACCAGCTTGACCTAACAGAGAAATCTTTGGTGACCTTAAACACAAAAAGGAATCTTACAAGAAGTGGAAACTTGGACAGATGACTAGGGAGGAGTATAAAAATATTGGTTGAGCATGCAGGGATGTAATCAGGAAGGCCAAAGCACAATTGGAGTTGCAGCTAGCAAAGGACGGGAAGGGTAACAAGAAGGGTTTTTACAGGTATGTTAGCAACAAGAAGAAGGTCAGGGAAAGTGTGGGACCCTTACTGAATGGGGGAGGCAACCTAGTGACAGAGGATGTGGAAAAAGCTGAAGTACTCAAATGCTTTTTTTGCTTTGGTCTTCATGGACAAGGTCAGCTCCCAGACTGCTGCACTGGGCAGCACAGTATGGGGAGGAGGTGAGCAGCCCTCAGTGGTGAAAGAACAGGCTAAGGACTATTTAGAAAAGCTGGACATGTACAAGTCCATGGGGCCTGAAGCAATGCATCCGGGGGTGCTGAAGGAGTTGGCTGCTGTGATTGCCGAGTGATAGGCCATTGTCTCTGAAAACTCGTGGTGATCGGGAGAGGTCCCGGACAATTGGAAAAAGGCAAATATAGTGCCCATCTTTAAAAAGGGGAAGAAGAAGAATCCAGGGAAATACAGACCGGTCAGCCTCACCTCAGTCCCTGAAAAAATCATGGAGCAGGTCCTAAAGGAATCCATTTTGAAGCACTTGGAGGAGAGGAAGGTGATCAGGAACAGTCAACATGGATTCACCAAGGGCAAGTCATGCCTGACCAACCTGATTGCCTTCTATGATGAGATAACTGGCTCTGTGGATATGGGGAAAGCTGTGAATATGATATACCTTTATTTTAGCAAAGCTTTTGATATGGTCTTCCACAGTATTCTTGCCAGCAAGTTAAAGAAGTATGGATTGGATGAATGGAGTATAAGGTGGACAGAAAGCTGCTAGATTGTGAGGCTCAATGGCTTAATGTCTAGTTGGCAATCGGTATCAAGTGGAGTGCCCCAGGGGTTGGTCCTGGGGCCAGTGTTGTTCGACATCTTCCTTAGAGGTTTTTAAGGCCTGACTTCACAAAGCCCTGACTGGTATGATTTAGTTGGGGTTGGTCCTGCTTTGAGCAGCGGGTTGGACTAAGTGACCTCTTCCAACCCTAATCTATGATTCTAAAATACAATGCCACCCAATGTAATTTTCCCATTGCTACTTCCTTTACTTACACTTGAGTGGTTTTCTATTACATAATAAAAGCTGGCTGCCTCCCAAACTGCAGTCAGAGTGAAATAGGGTATGTGGTATAGAGTCCATAGCTTGGGGGAAACACTGCTGGGCTTGGCTTTGCACTGTGCCATGTGGAGAGCTGAGGGTAGAAGCACAAGGTGAAAAAGGTGAGCAAGAAGGAGAATGTTGCAGTGTTCATCCTCATATAGAGGAGCACTCCACTACCTAGGAGGAAAGAGGCCTAAGAGAAGTCGGGCATAGCATCCTTCATGTTACCTCTTACTCAGAAGTATCTGTTTGAAGAATTAAGTGTAGTGAGAGTAGAATAAACTTACTAATTTTATATAAATAAATAATATGTAAATATTTATGCAGATAAATATTTGATGACTTTGTAATTTTTTTTGCAATATGTAATTCATGCTTAGGCCTTTCCCTCTCATTAGTCTTAGGCCCCTCATAACCTTAATCTGGCCCTGATTTAGCAATACAGAGAATGAGCTAGAGTACTGCAAACTTATCAGAACAAACAGATTTTTGACAGCCGTCCACAATGCTGGAGAGACAAAGCAAAAGTGAACACATGTTCTGCATGCTCACCCTGAAGCTGTCATACTGGGCTAGATGAACTATTATTCTAATCCAGTATAGATGTTCTTAGATTTAGCTCTTCTGAAAAGGCAGCTGGAAAGAGGGATCTTCTCAGGATCCCCAAATGAGGGTGGCATCTCTGATTATCATATAGCCAGCTCTACACCACCCTCTCCTGGCTCCTTTCAGCACAGGGGACGTGCCAGGCACTTGATTGTGCAGGGGCCATTCCAGCAATCCTCAGAAAGTGTAACAGTCCCTAGGAGATTGAAAGAATGCCAGTCACTTGAAATCACTGTTATCCTCCTGTCTGCACAGTGTGAACCTCTGGAAAAGATTAGGATCTTGTCCTTAGAGTGTACCTGGGGTGTAAAATATACCCCTATATAGGTACCTTGAGATCAAAGGTTAGGATCTGAGTAAAGGTTATGAGAGAAAATTCAAAATGGTCAATAGTGAGGTACTTACAAATAAAGGGTTAGATTTTGACTCTGTAGTCAGAGCCCAAGAGTGAGGTTTCAGTGTGTAAGTGTGAAGGTGCATCATTCTGGTGAGGGGTTTCCCAGGGCTGTCCATTGTACTTGCTAGCTTATACCTTTCACATACAAATAAGATATTATAAAAGTTACCAGTACACATGTCTATAAAGGATATATTTTAATGAAGAGGGGGTCAGAGTTCAGGTTGTGCCTGTCAAGATTTCTTCCCCACTCTGAACTTTAGGGTACAGATCTGGTATCGCTGCCACCACCCCCAAGAACCCCCTTACTCCCTGGTTAGTCTTGAGAGACTTCACCAATTCCCTGGTGAACACAGATTCAAACCCCTTGAATCTTAAAACAAGGAGAAATTAACCATCCTCCTTCCTTCCCCCCCCCACCAATCCCTGGTGAGTCCAGATCCAATCCCTTTGGATCTAAAAAACAAGGAAAAAACAATCAGGTATTAAGAAAAAAGACTTTTATTAAAAGAAAAGAAAGGTAAAAGAAAACCCTCTGGGAGAGATTAGCATACCAGCTACTCTCACAGACAACAGATTCAAAACACAGAGGATGTTCTCCTGGGCACAAATATAGTTACACAAAAAAAACCAACCTCAAATACTCAATTTGATTCTACCTCAATTTGCATAAGACAGGCTACAAAGAAATAAACATAAACCTATTTATTCCTTTCTAAAACTTACTACTCTGATCAGAGGCTGGTTCCTTGATCTTTTTCACTCCTGCTGAAACTGAAACCCTCAACAAAGGAAAAACTTTCCTCCTTCCTTTGGAAACATCTTGTTCCCCCATTGGTTCCTCTGGTCAGGTATTAGCTAGGCTAGGTGAACTTTTTAACCATTTACAGGTAAAAGAGGCATTAACCCTCAACCATCTGTTTATGACAGTGCCACTGAATGACATAATGAGGATCTGGATGTGTGCTTTGTGCTGGTTTTATGTTGTAGTTTAAAGGGAGTTTGTTGTGGATTTGGCATCCTGGGAGTTGTTTGGATATTATAATGTTTCTGTATTAAAAGCTGTGAGTTGAGGTGGGTTTGGGTGTTAAAGGTGGATTGAGTGGTGACTTCCTTTACTCTTCGTGAAGGTGTTGATAGAAAATGCACCTGAGGAACCATAAATGTAAGTTTTTGTATGAGAATGATAAATAAAAATTCTGATACTTTGTATGTATAGTATCTTTTCAACTGAAGATCTCAATGAGCTTTTCAAACAATAATTAAGCCTAACAAAGCCTGGTGGGGCAGGTAAAAGGATTGCTTCATGCAGCCACCTCTGGAATGGACTAGAACAGCTGTTTAAAACACACAGTAGAATTATATAGTGTTCCTGTCCTAAACTACTGAAAACTTTTCGATAGCAAAGTGACTAGACTAACATGCATGAAAACTAGATTAGACAGGTATGAAATTAATAATACCATCTCCAACTGAAACTACAGGAAGAATTTAGGTAGGCAGACTATAATTGCTTCGCTCACACTGGAATTTGGCCCAGACATCAGGCATCACAATTCATATGAAAAGTACTGAGGGACCCTGATAAAACACTTTTGGACAAAATCTCAGTTTCCTATTACATTTGAAAGACAGTACCTTCAGTGTCCCACTTCCCGTATTGCCATGTGGGGCGTTGGTTCTATCAGCTTTAGGAAGTGTCACTGAGTTATCAACAATATTTTCTTCTGCACTCAGTTGCTTTTTGGAGAATTCTCATCTAACTTTTGACCATCTGTGACTCTGTTAGCTTGCAACAGTTGAAAGGATCACAGTACAAGCTGGTAGGCTGAAGAATGAAAGGGCAACATTAGGAGAAGGGCTTAGAGGGTAGCTGCTGGAGAATCATTCCTGGGAGCAGCAAACAAGATTAGTGTCCTACAAATGATTCTAAATGAACACGAGAAGACTAGTGCAAGATTCTGTGGACCAATGAATCAAGGCTGGACATGTTTCTTATGTTGAGGACTTAGGTTTGACAACAAGTGGATGGAAAGGTAAAACATGAGTGTTTTGGACTAGTGCAGATGGGATCCATAGAGATTTGGATCAGAAGGTTGTACTGTATATCACCACTGCTAGATGAACTATTAGTAGCTGGGCAAACTATTCATAGCAAATAAATTATCTGATGATTTCAGCCCTTTTATTTTTTCATGAATGATCTGGAAACAGATATTGGGCCAGATTCACTGATTGAGTTATGCCAGCTGATGCCACTCTAGGGTCTCACTGACAGAAAGTCCACCAGGAGCAACGGTGCTGCACCATAAACACCACTCTGCTGAGGAAGAGGTGGGCTAGAGCCACCCAGCACAGCTCACAAAGTTAGTAAGGCCAGATTGGGCAGGGTGGGATGGGAAGTGGCAAGATAAAGGATGGCTAGGAAATGTAAGAATTTGATCTATCTCCTGGCTAGCCTCAGACAGTGTGACGGGGAACTGGCTCTACTTTAAAACTGGTTTCCCCAAAAAGGATCCTCAGGGAGCAGAGATGACCCATGCCTGCTGATAGTGGTGGCAAGGGGGCAGAGTAGCCTTCAGCAGTGTTACTGAGTATGCTCAGTCTGTGTGAGTATGCTCAGTACAAGCTAAGCAGCTGGTATGTGTGCAAACAACTCAAACATTGGTTTCCTTTACAGGTTACACTGTTACCAGGAATCCTCAGTCACAATACAGCCTGGAAAAGGCAATGCTGCTGTGTTTGCTGTACTCACAAATTTTTGGTTTGATATCTCAGCAAGTAATTTCTGCTCAGGGCACATGTTGGCCACAGCTGGGAAAATCATGATCCGGCGGTGTGAGTCCACAGGCTGCTACTGGGAAGGCAGTTAATAGGACATGCAAACTTGCAAGTGCTGCATATACTCTGACCACTGCTGAGGGGCATAAGGAAAAGACACTGGGAACATGGTGGACATTACTCCATGCCAGAGGATAATTCACAGCTGATTTTCCTGCAGGATAAATTAATAATGAGTGTAAATATTTTTTGGCACATTTCATAGCTCCATCATATATAACAAAAGAAAATTCACAGCTATTGTCACATGTTCTTCAGCGTATTTTTCAGTGAGTTACACTAGTGAGTAAATGTATTGGGAAAAAAAGCTTTGATTAAAAAATAACACACTCAAAACACCACTACTGGTTCTAATCCTGAAATCAGAGCTTGCAGATCCCATTGCAAGGTGGAGGCTACAATTATAATAAATTTAATAATCCAAATAAATCAAATTTTCAGGAATTGTAGATTGACATTTTCTCTTCAGTAAAACCTTGTGGTGCAATAATCACTTTATAGAAAAGAATTTTCCTGCAGGGCCTAATAAAATATTTGCAGCTTTTGTGTATTTCTAATAGTTTCTCTGGTACATAGTTCCTGGTACAGAGAAATAAGTCAAGAGAGAAAAAAGAAAATATGTGTTCAATCACATATAATGAACAATAAGCTTGATTCTTTGTACAAGTTCTCACTTTGGGAATCTTTCCCCCCTTTTTGGCTGATCTTTGTTAGTTGTTTTCTTCAAACAGTTTGATTCTCTTAAGTGTGTGAAGGAAAGAACATTTGGGCAATATGATCTTTGCTATTCTTCTGTAATTATCTTGTATCAGGTTTTGTGGCTTTTTTCTGGCTCTAGTGGAGTTTTTTGCAGATCCCTCTGTGGGAAGTTACATCACAGGATACTATTACTTCATCGACTTCAATACGTAATTATTGGATATACTGTGAAAAAGTCCTTGGAGCTTCTCACTGTGATTAAATTGTCCTTATTATACAGTTTCAGTAATAGAGACAAAAATAAATAACTTTGGAGGAGAGACACTTACTGGCAGTAGATGGCCCTGATTGTGCAGTTTTTGCAGCATAGAGAAACATCCAGGATACAGTGGGATCACTCTTTATGTGCTGCAGTAGGCAAAAGGGTTTTCATTTCCCTTTCTAGCTTGTGCAGTATGTTCCGAGCTGATTTTATACATAATTTATTCAAGTGACTAAAGGCTCCCATTTGGCAATCTGCTGCACGAATTACCCCATCAACACTTTTCCCATCTTGCTCACTATACTTTGGGGCCCAGTCCTGGGTGTTGAGAACACTAAACACCTGCCTGACTCGACCTTGTGGCAGGAACAGGATCTGTACAGCTGGAGGGAAACATCATACAATTTCCCAAGTTAAGACAAAACAGAAACAAACAAACAAATAAAAAAAAAAACACTCTCCATTTCCAGGGCTTCAGGTTTATATTGAGCATTCTTCTACAATCAAAAGGACACAAAAATATTCAAATGTCTCTCATCATGTTCCCTGAATACAGCTTTAATCCTCAACCATAAAGCTATATAAACAAGGCAGCTCTCCTACCTCTAGAACTCCCTGTCATAGCTCATAAATACCAAACAGCCACCTCTCCTTCTTCTGAGAACAACCTAGCACCTTCTTTTAAAGTTCTGAGCCTAACTAGGCTCAGCTGTGCCTAATCGCTGCAATTCAGGGACACATTCCAGCCAGGACATTTTGCTGGGAGTTAACCCTAAAAATCAATGTTGTTGTCTGACTTAGCATGGTCTTCTCCTACAGGCATTATGGGGTAGGCAGGCCATTTACCTGGTTTTAAACCAGACAGGCTTCTCTTTGGGTGGTTTATCCATCATCCAGTACTCAGCGGAGGGATGCAATTTTGAAGAGTGCGCTGCTCAGTCCCACCCTGGCATAATCTTGCATGCACTGTGCATGTGAGTTCACGCCAGCAGGAGCGGAGTGTCACTCTCTTCAAAATGGCATCCTCCATGTGGTGTGACCTCGTGCACATGATGTGAACAAGGTCACACCAGTAGGGAAAGCCCCACACCATTCCCGGAAGTACTGGAATATCAGGTATTCTGGGAATGTGTGAGTGTCCACCCTAACAAACTATGGGAGTTAGGTGCATTAGAGCTGTGGGACATAGGCCATGTCTACATCTAAAATTTTGCAGCGCTGGTTGTTACAGCTGTATTAGTACAGCTGTATAGGGCCAGCGCTGCAGAGAGGCCACACTTACAGCAACCAGCGCTGCAAGTGGTGTTAGATGTGGCCACACTGCAGCGCTGTTGGGCGGCTTCAAGGGGGGTTCCGGGAACGCGAGAGCAAACCGGGAAAGGAGACCCGCTTCGCCGCGGTTTGCTCTCGCGTTCCCGGAGCCACCCAGCAAACCGCAGGGAAGGAGACCTGCTTGCTGGGGGTTCCGGGAACGAGAGAGCAAACCGGGAAAGGAGACTCGCTTCGCCGCGGTTTGCTCTCGCGTTCCCGGAGCCACCCAGCAAACCGCAGGGAAGGAGACCTGCTTGCTCGGCGTTCCGGGAACGAGAGAGCAAACCGGGAAAGGAGACCCGCTTCGCCGCGGTTTGCTCTCGCGTTCCCGGAGCCACCCAGCAAACCGCAGGGAAGGAGACCTGCTTGCTGGGGGTTCCGGGAACGAGAGAGCAAACCGGGAAAGGAGACCCGCTTCGCCGCGGTTTGCTCTCGCGTTCCCAGAGCCACCCAGCAAACCGCAGGGAAGGAGACCTGCTTGCTCGGCGTTCCGGGAACGCGAGAGCAAACCGGGAAAGGAGACCCGCTTGATTACCAGAGGCTTCCTCCTTCCACGGAGGTCAAGAAAAGCGCTGGTAAGTGTCTACATTGGATTACCAGCGCTGGATCACCAGCGCTGGATCCTCTACACCCGAGACAAAACGGGAGTACGGCCAGCGCTGCAAACAGGGAGTTGCAGCGCTGGTGATGCCCTGCAGATGTGTACACCTTCAAAGTTGCAGCGCTGTAACTCCCTCACCAGCGCTGCAACTTTCTGATGTAGACAAGCCCATAGTCTGGGAGCACTGATGACCTGTACCTCACTCGCGCTAAATGTGGTGTGCAGGTTGTTTTCTTAATTTATTGTCAATAATTTTTTTTGAACACACTGCAGGGATCTGTTTCAGTTGCAGAGAGTGAAGCTGAATGCAAGTTAAGCTGAATGCAAGTTGCAGAGAGTGAAGCTGAATGGAAATGTATTAAACTCTGTGAACTGGTCTCTCCATGTGGCTGCATTGCTTCCAGCCTAACTACCTCCTTTTTCAGTTCTCCTGATGTCTGGTCAATAACAGACTTTCAGGGAACCTGGGGTCTCTGATTCCATGATCATGAAACAGGATTCCATAACCACTGACCTAGAATTCTATAAGTGTAACCCCCCCCCTCGAGAATTCTTCCATTGCAGTACTGACTGTATACCAGGTGCAGAGCCAAATTCACCAGCTTTGTGCAGTCACACAAATGAAGAGAGATTTCTGGGGTAGGCAGAGGCAGGGAAACCAATAAGTCTTGACCAATGGCCAGTGCAGTCCCTCACCCTGATTACTCTACACCAGTGGTTCTCAAACTAAGACTGCCCTTGTTCAGGGAAAGCCCCTGGTGGGACGGGTTGGTTTGCTTACCTGCCGAGTCCGCAGGTTCGACCAATCGTGGCTCCCACTGGCTGCGGTTCATCGCTCCAGGCCAATGGGGTGGCAAGCATGTCCCTTGGCCCGCACCACTTCCTGCAGCCCCCATTGACCTGGAGCAGAGAACTCTGGCCAGTGGGAGCCACGATCGGATGAACCGGTGGATGCAGTAGGTAAGCAAACCAGCCTGGCCTGCCAGGGACTTTCCCAGAACAAGCGGTGGCCCAAGTTTGAGAACCACTGCTCTATATCATTACCAATCTCTGTGGGGCTATTATCACATGGACTGCCCTCACACAAGGGTTAAAACAAAGGGCAGTTGTGACCCTAACAACTTCCCCATGCAAGAGGCTATGGGGACTCAGTGATATCTGGTAGTAAGTTTCAGCTGGCCTGACCCAGTTCAGTGTACCCCCACTGGTTAATGTATCTAAAAGGCACCATGTAAAATATCAATAGAAAACAAATAACATTCTGATCATTAATATTATTACATGGTGTATGTACAGAGGACAAATTCAAAATTACAGCCATATTGGGAATTGTGTTCTTAAAGTGTATCTGCCACGCAGGCTGAAGTTACTCCACCATAGACAAAGGTTCTGCCATCTGGAAGGCATTTCACTGGTACAAAAAGAGACAATGTGAATGCAAATTACATAGAAGGTAAACAGGACTATCAAGACGGCTGGGGGAGGAAATTTCAGGAAACAGATCAATCTGCATTTTAGCAAACATTATTAGGGGAAGAAGCCAGCATGAAACTTCCTCACCAAGAGACTCCATGTCAACTTCTCAAATTTTGAATGAACTTTAAGGGCTAACCTTCAAAAATTCATTTCAGAGGTTCATTGGCCAAAGTGAGAGGCAAAGAACCCCAAGTTATATTTCACCTAAGAAGACAAGTGAACTGAGCACTTTGGACTTTGTCGAAGTTCCTAATAAAATGGATGGTCAGCCATCTTGCTGGAAGGTGGATTGGTAAGGAAACTACCTTGAACAAAATCTGTAGCTTGTTTTGTTAAGTCTTACCTTCTAGAAAGCATTTTTCACTTTTATTTGCTTGTAGCAATTCCTAAATAAACTTGTTTTACTTTTAATCTAAACCAGCCCAGTGCTGTGTTTGATTTAAAGTGAATGTTAAATCCAGTTAATGTAGCAAGCTGTTGGGTATTATATGTTCAAAGGAACAAACAAACCTTAATATCTCTCTAAATGGTCCAGGAGAGGGCTGGACATTGTGGAACACATGGTTTTGGGAAAATTCAGGACTGGGAGTATGTTGGGATCACTCCTGCTTAAGGTAACTGGGTGATAGAGACTAGAGTGGGGCTGTTGTGTTGTAGGCAGACTACTGGGGTCAAAGTGCTGAACCAAGTCTGCATAGCACACAGACACTGAGGACACTGCATCCTTGTCTGATGGCTGGAAGCATTCATACATGAGAACCACAGAGCATCTTGAGACACAACCCCTTACTGGTCTGGATTGCACCCCAGAACATGACAGTAGTGAAGGGAGGAGAATTCTCCCTTCTCTGCTAAAAGCAGATGGGAGCTTCCCCTTCTCTGCCTTAGGTAAGCAGTGCTCCTGCACAGCTCCCCTGCATCTCCCTTGGCTAGTTCAGTGAGAACTCCCCAGCCCGCTTCCATTTATTTTAACCATTGCCCAAAGGGTATTTTAAACTACTCCCTCCTCCCACCTGTGCTCATTGAGGAGATGCAAATTGCCTCCCTTCCATTTCTGTGTTACTTGGTACTTGTGCAGGTGGAAAATCTGGCTCCCAGAGTCCTGATGCTTTTAAGAGGTTCTGTAAGGGATAGAGAAAATCCTGCTCCCTTCAGCAACATGATAGACCCTTTATCTAGCTTTGATGTTTTGAGCTACTTCTAGCACCTCATCTACAGCTGGCTTAAGCTTCTTCCAGCATTTCTGTGACAAATACTTTCCCCGCTAATTGTTAATCAAGGTGGAAGATGATTTAGGAGTCAGTATAAGATGTCAAGACACAGCACAATATTTGGGTGTTTGTTTGAATGAAGGATGTACTTAATGGTTTGAGAGCTTGCTGTCCTCGCTTTCCAAATACTATTATAAATAAAAATACAGTGAATGGCAATGTGATTTACAGGACATTTGTAAAGTGTGTCTATTATTTGTATTGTAACAATGGCAAAGGTCCAAATTAGGAATGGGTCATCAATTTGCTAGGCACTTTACAAACATCTAGCAAGATGTGATCCTTGAGTATGCTCAGCCCATGTGAAATATACAGAAAAGATGTGGAGACTGCATGTATTGCACATATAGTGACAGTTGTCCAAAGCAAGACTGAACTTTGCTGTTTTTCATTTATTGTTATTAATTATTTGCATTTCAGTGGAATCTAGTGGACAAACCAAGATCGGGCCCATTATACTAGGTACTTACAAATGAGGCAGCATGGTCTAGTGAACAGAGCATTGGAATGGAACTCAGGAGACCAATATTCTATTCTCTGCTTTGCCACTGGCAGGCTGAGTAACCTTGGGCAAGTCACTTCACTGTTTTGTGCCTGTTTCTTCATCTGTAAATGGGGATAATGATATTGAAATCCTTTGTGAAGTGCTTTGCGCTCTAAGTGCTTTGCGCTTCTACTTCTGAAAGTAGAAGGAAGCTTGGGTGAAAGTGATCATGAAATCATAGAATTTGCAATTCTAAGGAAGGGTAGAAAGGAGTACAGCAGAATAGAGACAATGGATTTCAGGAAGGCAGATTTTGGTAAGCTCAGAGAGCTGATAGGTAAGGTCCCATGGGAATTAAGACTGAGGGAAAAAACAACTGAGGAAAGTTGGCAGTTTTTCAAAGGGATGCTATTAAGGGCCCAAAAGCAAGTTATTCCGATGGTTAGGAAAGATAGGAAATGTGGCAAAAGACCACCTTGGCTTACCCTTGAGATCTTGCGTGACCTACAAAATAAAAAGGCATCATATAAAAAATGGAAACTAGGTCAGATCACGAAGGATGAATATAGGCAAATAACACAGGAATGCAGAGGCAAGATTAGAAAAGCAAAGGCACAAAATGAACTCAAACTAGCTATAGGAATAAAGGGAAACAAGAAGACTTTTTATCAATACATTAGAAGCAAGAGGAAGACTAAGGACAGGGTAGGCCCACTGCTCAATGAGGAGGGGGAAACAGTAACGGGAGACTTGGAAATGGCAGAGATGCTTAATGACTTCTTTGTTTTGGTCTTCACTGAGAAGTCTGAAGAAATGTCTAATATAGTGAATGCTTACGGGAAGAGGGTAGGTTTAGAAGAGAAAATAAGAAAAGAGCAAGTAAAAAATCACTTAGAAAAGTTAGATGCCTGCAAGTCACCAGGGCCTGATGAAATGCATCCTAGAATACTCAAGGAGTTAATAGAAGAGGTATCTGAGCCTCTAGCTATTATCTTTGGGAAATCATGCGAGACGGGGGAGATTCCAGAAGACTGGAAGGGGGCAAATATAGTGCCCATCTTTAAAAAGGGAAATAAAAACAACCCAGGAAACTACAGACCAGTTAGTTTAACTTCTGTGCCAGGGAAGATAATGGAGCAGGTAATCAAAGAAATCATCTGCAAACACTTGGAAGGTGGTAAGGTGATAGGGAATAGCCAGCATGGATTTGTAAAGAACAAATCATGTCAAACTAATTTGATAGCGTTCTTTGATAGGATAACGAGCCTTGTGGATAAGGGAGAAGCGGTGGATGTGATATACCTAGACTTTAGTAAGGCATTTGATACAGTCTCGCATGATATTCTTATAGATAAACTAGGAAAGTACAATTTAGATGGGGTACTATAAGGTGGGTGCATAACTGGCTGGATAACCGTACTCAGAGAGTAGTTGTTAATGGCTCCCAATCCTGCTGGAAAGGTATAACAAGTGGGGTTCCACAGGGGTCTGTTTTGGGACCGGTTCTGTTCAATATCTTCATCAACGATTTAGATGCTGGCATAAAAAGTACGCTTATTAAGTTTGTGGACAATACCAAACTGGGAGGGATTGCAACTGCTTTGGAGGATAGGGTCAAAATTCAAAATGATCTGGACAAATTGGAGAAATGGTCTGAGGTAAACAGGATGAAGTTCAATAAAGATAAATGCAAAGTGCTCCACCTAGGAAGGAACAATCAGTTTCACACATACAGAATGGGAAGAGACTGTCTAGGAAGGAGTATGGCAGAAAGAGATCTAGGGGTCATAGTAGACCACAAGCTTAATATGAGTCAACAGTGTGATACTGTTGCAAAAAAAGCAAACGTGATTCTGGGATGCATTAACAGGTGTGTTGTAAACAAGACACGAGAAGTCATTCTTCCGCTTTACTCTGTGCTAGTTAGGCCTCAACTGGAGTATTGTGTCCAGTTCTGGGCATCACATTTCAAGAAAGATGTGGAGAAATTAGAGAGGGTCCAGAGAAGAGCAACAAGAATGATTAAAGGTCTTGAGAAAATGACCTATGAAGGAAGGCTGAAGGAATTGAGTTTGTTTAGTTTGGAAAAGAGAAGACTGAGAGGGGAGCTGATAGCAGTTTTCAGGTATCTAAAAGGGTGTCATCAGGAGGAGGGAGAAAACTTGTTCACCTTAGCCTCCAATGACAGAAAAAGAAGCAATGGGCTTAAATTGCAGCAAGGGAGATTTAGGTTGGACATTAGGAATAAGTTCCTAACTGTCAGGGTAGTTAAACACTGGAATAGATTGCCTAGGGAGGTTGTGGAATCTCCATCTCTGGAGATATTTAAGAGTAGGTTAGATAAATGTCTATTAGGGATGGTCTAGACAGTATTTGGTCCTGCCATGAGGGCAGGGGACTGGACTCGATGACCTCTCGAGGTCCCTTCCAGTCCTAGAGTCTATGAGTCTATGAGTCTATTAATGAAAGGTATTATTATATTACAAATCACATAGCAAGAGACAGTCCCTGTGCAGAGGAGTTTACATTATAAATTGACAAAAGGGAGGAAGAAGGGCAGAGAAAACAGAGGTATAGAGTGAATTGTCCAAATAACCCAGCAGGAACAGAAGTCCCACACCAGGAACAGAAGTCAATTCTCCTAAAAGTACCAGTCCAGTGCCCCATCCACTAGACCAGTTTCTCTCAATGACCAGTCCATGGACTGGTCGCAGTCCCCGAGATTTCCCTGACACAGTTTAGGAAGGCAGCAAGTTGGTCTCTGGTATCAAAAAGTTGAGAAACACTGCCCTAGACCACACTGCCTCTGTCTTTTGTGTACCTGATTTTTAACATCAATGTTGTTTGCTGATTTGAGTTTCTATAACCTAGCATTATAATAATGCTAATATTATTTTTGTATGTAATATATACCTGGAGTCTGATTTTGTTAGAATAACCTTAATCCAGCCTCCTTTTTGGGTGCAATTTTGCTTTAAAATCAAGGATCTAGATTCTCCTTTCCTGTGGTAAGACAGGTGATTAGTAACATTCAAATAATCCAAGTGCAAATTAGCGAGCCAGTGGATAGCTTTGGACATGACTTGTCTTAAATCTGAGTTGCCACTGGCAAGAAATTAAAGCAGACACTGATTTACAATGTGGTCCGTAGTTTGTGACTAGTGTGCACAGTCACATTGTGCACTGTCTCTCATCTTCCAGAGGTAGAAAAAGATGACAGCATCTGCTATGCAATGTTCTGAAACAGTTCAATGTAGATCATTGTTTCCAGAGAAGCCTGGAAATTCTTTTGTGGGGTCAGCCATCGAATGCTTGTTTGGGACATTAGCATTATCCCAGAATTTTTTCCAATGTGCCTCAGGATTAAATGAGGTTGTTTTTTAGAGTTTAGCCCAATAACAAAGATACTTGTGATATTTCAGACATATCTTTGAAAGATTATGGAGGGCCTCATGAATTGGCAAATTCAATCTGGTCATGGCCACACAAGCTTTGTGTGTGTGTGTGTGTGTGTGTGTGTGTGTGTGTGTGTGTGTGTGTGTGTGCATGTGCAAATTTTGAGTGGGGATATATGTACCAGAGTAGGCAACCATCGCACCACTGTTGATTTTAATGTTCTAATTATGATTCTCAATGTGACATTACATTGCACATCCTCAGAGTTAGAATGTGAGCTGCCTGACCAGGCTGGTGCACAATATTCACCAGTCGAGTATACCAGGGCTAGAGTTGCTGTTTGAAGTAGGTGTGTATCAACACCCCATGGTGTGCCTACAAGGTTTTGGATGAGGCTAGTCCTTGCTTTTACCTTATTGTATATCTTTTCCAGATGATCTTTAAAAGTTAAGCTTCTGTCCCTGTTTACACTCAAGTAATTTGAATATGGTTCATTTCAGGCCTCCTGACTGCAAAAAGTGACATTGAGGGTTTCTTGGTGGCTTTGCTGATTAGGTGAAAAGCTGTTATCCATGGTTTAGAAGCACTGGGGTGCAGCTTCCAATATTAAAAGTATTCCACCATTATCATGAGGTGGGTGGAGAGGGTATTGCCACTAGTGATGAGATCTTTCCTTTTATCACAAGGCCAATGTTGTTAGTATAAAAGAACTTGCATGAAATTGTGTCAGATAAGTCACTAAATGTAGATGTTGAATGGTAAAAAGGAACCAGCACAAATCTCTGAGGTAAACCATCAAGGGTGCATGCTTTGCTGATCTGCCCATGCTAAAGGACATGCTGTCTAAGGTTGCTCATACATTGTGACCAGGAGTTGCATAGTACTATGGCATTCGATGACCCCGATGACTTGAGCAATAGCCCACATTTCCGTACCTTAGCACAGGAAGTGGACAAATCTGTCAGTGTTGTTTTGGTTTTTAGATTAAGCAGGAAGCCAGTTGCAATGTGACTAGTAATGGCAAGAACCTGGTCACAGCAGCTTCATCTTGGTTTAAAGCCAGCCTATTCCTTTTGCGGGTGAAATGGACCAGTAAGACTCTCTCTGTTACCTTGCGAGTTGGGAGAAGGTGACTGTGGGTGACATCATTTAGCAATTTTCCACGTTTGAGGATGGCAATGACTATCACATCATGCCAGGTCTTGGGCATCTTTGGGGCAAGATGACAACCTTCATGTGGTGCTTCTGTTTTGTGTCATTACAAGGTTACCAGACAGATTTGTTGGTCTCCGGGTATGATTAGCAACATGGAATTAGTTCATAGTCCTTGTCTGGGACAGTACTGAAGAGCCATAGGACTTGCTCTATGTGTAAAGCTGCTTAATATGAAAGGTCTGTCATATGTTAACTGTGCCTATCTTTCAAGAGTTCTCAAGTCCTATAATGTGCCAGTTATTATGTCATTTGCTTTTTCTTAGATAGTCAACCCTTCATAACCTGATAAACTCAAAACAAATTACCTTTGTAATAAGAATGTGCACTGCTTCTCTGAGAGATATCTCCAGTTCTCAAACTTCAGTGGTTTTTGTCTGTAAGACTGTTAACAAAAATAAAGTCACAAGAATATTTTGTAATGCAAAAAATGTTCCCATCCATGTTCACTGCAAACAGAAGTGTCTGAAACAGTTTTAATCAAACTTTCCATGAAGATCAGAAACAGAGCCTAATCATTTTCAGCATCAAAAGTGAAAGCTACGGAAAGTTAAGAGTGAATTATAGAGATTTTCAATCTTAGCAACTGTAGTTTTCTTCTCCTGCTATAATACAGTGCAAATATAGTATTTTTTGAGATGGGGCTAAGCCGAACCTCCCCAATCACAATAAATCTGAAATTCTGAAGGTGCTGGAATCCCAAAATGGACCCAGGTCCAAATTTCATTGCTGCTTATGCTCTAAAACTTATTGAATCAAAAATAAAGCTAGAACCAAGCTGAAGTTTGGGGAATTTCAGGAGTAGCAGTGAAATCTGTAACAAGCTCAAGGATACTTTTGAGTTATTACACCTCTACCCTGATGTAACGCTGTCCTCGGGAGCCAAAAAGTCTTATCACGTTATAGGTGAAACTGCATTATATTGAACTTGCTCTGATCCACTGGAGCATGCAGCCCTGCCCCTCCGGAGTGCTGCTTTGCCGCGTTATATCCAAATTCGTGTTATATCGGGTCGTATTATATTGGGGTAGAGGTGTACTTTTTAGGAAAATTATGCAGAAAGACAGACCCATGCTTTTAGGCAATAGATATGACAGATTCTTTTCAGATCTTTGTGTAAATGGCTCAAAGGCAAGTGTACTTGTATATACCCACACTTATTGGGTTTGCCATTCCACTAAGCTGAATCAGTGGGGGGAAATAAGTAACCAACCAGAAAACCACATTCTAGGTAAAGTGAAAGACCAACATGCAAATGATAGTAACAAAGGACTCAGATAACGGACATGTTTTCCTTGAAGTGTTTGATCCTGCACTATGTGGGTGCACAGGGTTGTATGTAGTATCAGGGGGTAGCTGTCTTAGTCTGTATTCACAAAAACAATGAGAAGTCCAGTGGCACCTTAAAGACTAACAGATTTATTTGGGCAAAAGCTTTTGTGGGTAAAAAACTCCACTTCAGATGCAGTGTTGTATGTACAAGCTCAAGGAAAAACAGTGCTAAACAGGACACGAAGCAGAGTGGAATGCACTCATACATTAATGACAGACCTCTTGTGCAGCCTCAAAGCTACTCTTGCTGAGTAGAAGGAGTAAGGCCTAGGAGATGAGCACATAGGTATGTGCTATATTTGTATACTGAGGACCTCACTTAAGTCCATACCTTTTCAGACAGGCCCAGCCACCATAAGCATTCTGCCCATTTTTTTTCTTACCCTGTATTTGAGAGCAAGGGGCTTGAGATCTACTATGCATCATGGAGGACTATTCCTAGAGCAAAATTTTCACATATGGCCACTGATTTTTGCCTTCATCTCTTCTGAGGTAGCCAGCTAGAGATTCCTTGGGCCTTAATTTCAGGAGTACTGAATTGAAGCGTATGTGAGTTATGGGTGTTCAGCATCTCTGAATATCAGACCTAACATGTCTCTATTTTGGACACCCCAAAATTAGTGGCTATTTAGAACAACTGGGCTGTAATGCTTAACTTTACTCATGCCCATGGGCAGTCTATGGTAATATGTGTGCTAGAGCATAATATCCTGGTATTTCTTGCTGCACACTACCCAAAGACTGTCAGGACCAAGTCCAAAGTGGACATAGACTCCAATTCTGAAGTTACATACATTACTTAAGTATGCTGAAAGAAAATCAAAGAAAAGCAATATGTCTAACAGTCATTTTAGAGATGACTATGAAAGATATTTGATTTTTTAAAAAAGCTAAACCACTAATTACTTTCTCAGACACACATTGACAGAAAATTATTAAAGTCTAAACAACAAAATCTGATGGATCATCTGGGAAACAGTTTTCCTGGTTGGTTATTTATGTCATTACAGGATGAATAGTCAATAATTATTCTGAAACACACTCTTCATATAATTTGACAGAACATGCAATTAGTCAGTAATGATGAAATAGCAATAAAATAGTTAGCAACAGTGAAACAGCAATGCAAACAATCAATGCCTTGTATTTATAATTCTTGCAATAGGATAATAGTTTGCAAGTTTAAATATTTTATTTCCAGCTCTCAAATTTTAACCGTTAATTTGAAAGCAGTTTTTAGCTATCAGTGTTTCAAGATGCTCTAGAAGCCATGATCCTGCAACTGCAGGTTCATGGATGTGATTTTATTGGCGATCCATCTTCACATTGCTGTTTGCAGAAACAGGGTCTGATGTTTTAATGACACCTTTAATCACTCTTGATTTGATGTTTTCCGATCTGAGTGTATTAAAACTCTCTCTCGTGGGGGTAGATTCTGGTACCTTCACACTTTCAGAAAATGCTTTGAGGTCTTTAATGTCTGCCTATATATCCACCAGAGAGGAGCAGTAAGAATATCAATTTAACTTCTCATACGGCCTCTGACTATGTAGCATCCTATAGATCAGCAGTTCTCAACCTGCAGCCCAATCAGCATACAGCTGTGGCCCATATGACATCCTCAGGGCCATACAAGTAGAATATATATTGTGTGGATGTGGCCCACATAACACACAGAGAGCTGCATATGTGGCCCACAATGATAAATAGGTTGAAAACCACTGCTGTAGATGGATATTGCAGTGGGATCATTGGCAGAACTTGAAACGACTCTCTTGGGGACAGCATAGCCTTCCTTAGTAGATCTGAAACATTCCCCCAGGAAACAAAAATAATGAGAACAACCCTGCTTAAAAAGCAATACAATCAATGAAGTATAGTAATTCTTTCATGCAATTTGTTCTGTTTAGCTTGTTTAAATGGAGCCCAGAGATAGGCACATTTTAGGTTTATAGGACAGACAGAAGAAATTAAATCAAATTTCTTCAATGTGCTTGTTTTTCTATTCCTTGCTGAAGGCTGAACATTTTTTTCAGAGGCATTATTCTGGCCCAAGAATATACCTAGCTAGGAGCTTGAAAACAGTACCTAGTATTGAAACCAAACAAAGACAATCAATACAGACTCTTACTTTTCTTCAAAGTTGCTAAAATATGTTGCCCTTTTATTTGAATTCAATAATCTTTACACTTTCTGACCAGAGGTTAGAGGTGAAGGTTATCAAATAACAAATTGCTATAACACAGCAATGTCACAAACTCCCTGTAGAATGCAGTTCTAGACATTCGTCACCCAGGATCAATTTTTCATTAAGCTTTGTAAATGATTTTAAGCCTTTTCTTCTAAGACTATGGAGGATTTTTTGTTATTACTTACCAGAAGATGGAGCTCTTTTAATAAACCACATTTTCTGAGTGAGATTTAGAGGAAAAATGCAAATAAATTAAATTTAACAAATGAAACATTTTAAGAATTATTTCCTTTTGTTTTTACGTAGAGCTTGACAAATATATCTCAAAGCCGGGAAAGTTTATTTTGGGTACTTTACATCTGGAAAATAGTTTTAACATATGACACCACCATTTCCAAATTATATATCAGTTTTAATCTTATGCTTTAACTCTCTTCTGCCTCCTACATTACCCTATTGTCCCCAAATGGGCCCTTGAGTTATATGCACTTCTTGCTTCCAGTTTCAGCAGTATTGAGCTGGAGTAACTGCGTCATTGGAACCAACAGAGTTACTACCACTCTGAAATTGAAGTCAGAGTTACTGCTGTAAATGACAGCAGTATCTGGCCCACATTGTTTATAAAGAAAAGACCAGTTCTCCCTTTGCAGCATTAGCTAGTGCTCCTTTAATGCAAACTGTCAACACAACAGAATACAAACATGAAATTTACATTTTAGGAATAAGTTATGTAGCTTAGAATGTATTTTAGAGAAGTTGACATTATTGTAAAAGTTTGAAAGTGATGTCATTATTCCACTTGAAAAATTACATGATCTTTCCAGTATCCTGGCAGCATATTTGTCAATCCACTCTGATTGTACTCAGTAGCGACCTGTATATAAAAATACATTAATGTGTGTGATCATCTATATTTCTCACTGAACATATGTATCACATTGGAAGGGGTTGAAAGTCATTTAAGCCTGAACATTAGATTAAAAAATAAATAAAAACAAAAACATTTTTTATAACTCTCATCCTGAAAAAAGATAATAGACGAATTTGGTTTTCCATGGGGATTAACAAAAAGGATAGCATTTGTATTTTTTCTGTATTTTATTTTAGTATAACTCAAAATATAAAAATTTCTGCTCTGAGGATTATTTACATTACACTGCATTTAATAATCATAGCACCAGTTTAGTCCTATACCTTTTCAGCTTTGTATTATGCTTCAATTGTTCTTAGAGGGTTTTTCAGCACTTTACTGTTCACCATATGTGAACGTCCACATTTCCACAGTCCACCAATCCACATTTAATTACACTTTATCGAAAGCTGTACAGTAGTTACAGGTTTGAACATTTCTCTTGCTGGTGTCTTCTGTTGTCCTAAAAATATCACACATCTTTAAAGATTGAAGCTAAGTAATTGAGAACTGGAGTGATGACACATACTGCACTGTCTGTTCCCAAATGTATTTTCAGAAGCATTTTCTTACTTTTCCTTGGCTT
The DNA here is from genome assembly GCF_007399415.2 of Gopherus evgoodei. Taxonomy (NCBI): domain Eukaryota; kingdom Metazoa; phylum Chordata; order Testudines; family Testudinidae; genus Gopherus; species Gopherus evgoodei. Next base: position 325,668,593 of record NC_044322.1, read on the forward strand.
TAGGTCACGTGTTTTCAGAACAGAAATGGGAGCACTGAACTTATGGTGTATACTTACTTGATAGTAAATGTGTCTAATGAACACATGCCAGACAGTTCATCAGGAATTTAGATGCTGTATCTTCATAAGTGAAGATCATGCATAATGTTGACAAGAAGAGTGGGTATATTACTACTTAAGGCCTTTATTATTTATGGGCTTTTATATTTGTGCTGATGCATTATCTTGTGATGTCTTAAAACTACATTACATCAATCTTCTTGCAGTTACACAGAATTCTTTATTGTGTTGTATAGTTGAGGCTTTTTTGTCAACGTGTTTTAAGTTTTACAAGGAAGAGGCTAGGATCAGAATTTCTGAAGTCTAAGCCCTGATGCAAGCACCTTGTCCCCCAACTCCAGACTAGAAGTATCTTACAGTATGATTAGCAGATGAACGGACTAATGGACATGAGATTGTATGCTGGGAAATATAACACAAAAAGAAGTTAGATAAAAACAAAGTACTCTTACTGGAAGTTTGCAATATAACATTATTTTATTTTTTAGAATTCAGAACACAGAGAAACAAAGCAGGTTGCTCCCTATAACAGGCACAACTGACTATCTAACCTGAGGGTGCCTGTTTTCAGACTGATTGTTGCTAGGTCCAGATCACACACATCCCTACAGAGCCCGCAAGCCTACAAACAGGACCAGGAAAACCCTGAAATGTAAAGTTACAGCCTACAGTTTTCAATACACCACAGATGGCCAAAATGAAGACTGGCTATTACAAGGTTTGTGGCATTCCTTTTTTTACAGTTCTCTTCAGGAATGCTGCTATTGCCTTGCTTAAAATTAGATGCAAAGTAACCAGCAAAATTCTCTTGTTTACTATTTTTGATGTTACATCAAGGGAGATCAGTCTGAACTCTAGTTAAACTCATAAAATTGAGTTAAATACAGTTTTGCGTGCTACAAATGCTGAAGCCACATCTGACAATTGTTATGGTTTTCCCCATTCACATTTTCATATTTTTAAGCACTTTTTTTTCTCCCCAGCTGCTGTGTTAAAGAACCACTTGGACAAAAGAGTAAACTCACTGCTTGGCAATGCAGGGGAAACAGTGAGAATGCTCTATAAATGTGCAAAATGAACTAATGGGGATAAGGGGAGACATGGGAAACGTTTTTTCTAAGGCCTTGTCTACCACATAAATTGTACCACTTTAACTATACAGGTATCTAAAGTGGCACAATTGCGCACCACCCCACCCCACCCCTCCATGACCCCAAGTGAGGATACAGTTTTGTCAATATATAGATGTTTGTCCTGGTGCAGCTATTCCTGTTCAGGTGTAAGGCACTTTTATTCTGAAATAGCTGTGGACACAGCTGAGATTGTACCAGTATAAATATTTCAGTTAAAAACAAATAAGATCTGAAGTCCAGTCTACCTGGAGTTAGCTTGTAATGCTCTCATGAAAGACCAAGTGTTGTCATAGTAGGATCTTGTGCCTCTATAGACTGTTAGTTTTTCCATGAGGTATTGTTGATTAGGTCAGTTAGTCAGTCAAAGAATGGGGTGGGGGGAAATACTAGATTTCCATTTTTGTAAAATGACACTTTTGGCTACTTTACGTGCTGCAGCAATCCATTTCCTGGCATTACTTGACCAGGGTACATCTTCTACAATGCCCAAAACCCAGAGGCTTGATGTAGGTGTAACCCCTACCCCAGTTACCTTATAGAGCACCACATAATTCCTTCCAAAATGTGGTTATATGTTGACATTAAAAGACTGCATGAGACAAGTTTGCATGGAGCTGTCATATCTTCAACCTTTACTATGTGTGGTGAGTCCAGATTTATGCTGTTAGTACGTGTTAGTAACCCTTTCAGTACTCTTTTCTTTTTATATCTTAATTTCATTCATATATTAACTATTCTCTCAAAATCTTTATGGTATTAGCAAAGAATGTGTTTCAATTCTCAGGCTCAGACTGTTGTTTTTTAACTTGTGAGAGACCACCGAGGAGAGAGGACGTGCCATGCAAGCTTCCTCCAAGGAGCTGCCAGAGCTTCAGGCTGCAGAGGTCAAGCCTGCCAAGACCTGGGCAGATACCCAGTTACCTACAGACACCCAAACGGTGTCATGACCATCAGAAGCTTCACAGGCCAGAGACCCTGGAGGCCCATGAGAATGATGGACCACACCACTGGAAGACAGGGTAGGAAGCAGTCCAGGAGGACTAGCAGCGATTTGGTTGTAGGACTGAAAACTAAGTCTGCATGTTTTGGTTGGACCCCACTGACTCAGTGGTGAGTACACTCACCGCTGGCAGGGCTCTGGGCTGGGACTCAGTGGAATAGGGAGTTTCAGGGTCCCCTTATCCTGGCAGCCCAGTCTTGGGTGGTGTCCCAAACCTTTCAAGCCATTTGGTCACACAATCCTGCAACAGAGGGCAGCTGTACTGACTCTGGTCCTTAGACTACCTATCCCTGTGACAGAGGGCTGCCCAATAGACTCTGGTCCTTAGCCCCCACAGCGCTGCGAGGGATGGCAGCCATACTGATTCTTGGCACTAGGCCACATGGCTCTTGCTAGGAGGACCACCTTATTGACTCTGGCCATTAGGTCAGTTGGACTCAGCCACAGGGCTATAACACCCTTTCCCCCACCCCAGAGGGTGACAGGGCATGTTTGCCTCACAACATGGGTACATTAAGCCCCTATACACTTCAGTAACAGAACTTGATAGAGTTCATGAAAAATCAGTGATTGTTCAGCTACTAATTGACAGATTGAGAGCCTCCAAGGGCTTCTCCATGCAAACATCCTCCCAACAAGCAACCAGACAAGCCCATACATCACCCACCTAACCCTCAGCATCCAATACAGGCACATTCAGACTTCAGATGGTATATACTTGCTCAATATAAATTAGGAATCTGTGGGAAATATACTCATATTTACCAAATTTCTAAATGTGCCAGGTTATATAAAGGAATGAAAGCTATTACTTCATAGATATGACTGCATAAGTTAGGGTTTCTCAAACAGGGGTCACTGCTTGTGTAGGGAAAACCCCTGGCAGGCCAGGCTTGTGTGTTTACCTGCCCCATCTGTAGGTCTGGCTGATCGCAGCTCCCACTGACCACAGATTGCTGCACTGGGCCAATGGGAGCGCTCCCATTGGCCTGGTGCAGCTATCCGTGGCCAGTGGAAGCCGCGATCGGCTGGACCTACAGACGGGGCAGGTAAACACACTGGCCCAGCCCGCCAGGGGCTTTCCCTACACAAGCAGTGACCCCTGTTTGAGAAACCCTGCAATATATTAATAAAAAAGTTAAACATGAAGTGACAAATGATATGTATGCAAATAAATAAATATGAATATATTATTACCACGCACATACAAATATATGGGTAGAAATGTAGAAAAAAACATACAAGTGCCCATATAAAGTGATAGAGGTAGTCACAAAGAACATGTAAATAAATAGTTATAAATATAAGCATTATATTAGCATTTTATATTAAAACATATAAATAGACATAAATATAGATATTAATTTAAGTAGAAATAAGGAGATAAAAGTGATATAATTATGAATATATAGATATAGAAACCCTGAGCTATATTAAATATCTGTCTAACAGTACTACTTATACCCTATAATACTATTAGATATATCAGATATATGTACATGAGTTGCCTGGTTTTCCCAATCACAGTTCTTTTTCTTCGAGATTTATAATTTCCATATTTTCCCCCCTTTTATGAGAGGCTCATGCTGTTACCTTAGTGAGATCTGGTCTCAATTCCTGTAGTGGTTGCCAAGGATTCGACAGGGTATTGAAGTATTTCAGAGTCTTTCAGATTCATTATGAAGATCACAGGATATTTAAGGCTGTATTTAAATCTGATCCTTGTTTGATGCCATTAAATGCTGCTCTCTTCTTGCTTAAATTTACAGAGAACTCTGGATACAAATAAAATTTAAAATCCTTATACTTGAGTTCCTTTTTACCTAGAAACAGACATCAGCTTAACTTTGTCATTAAATCTGGGCAATTTTAAAAGGATGGGCCTAGGGTTATTATTTTTCTCTCTCTTTTTGGCCCCTGCCACTCGAAGAGCCCTTTCAGTCTCCAGGGGAGGCAATCCAGGATCCAATCCCAGTACCTCAGAGAGGGTATTCTAGAGAAATCTAATCATGTGTTTTCCTTCCAGCTCTTCAGAGACCCGCAGTTACCGCAAAGTATTCCTGTGCACTCTGTTCAAGAGCCTTTTTCTCCTCAAGACTGGTTAGTCTTTTCCTGAAGGAAGCATTCTTTATTTTAACCTCTTTCAGTTCTATGGCAGTTTTTCATAGTTCATTATATAAATAGGTCAAATAAGCTTTGACTTCTCCCATGTCTTTAGAGATCTCATGCATATCTGGAGATAGAGATCAAATTTGGTGGTTAGAAAGTCCTTCATAGATGCAAAGTCCTGTGTGAGAAATTGCTGGGTTTCCTCAGACTTATCTTTCTTTGGAGACTCAGGCTTGGATCATTCTGCATTTCTATTTTTCCCAGCAGCATCCTAAATAACCCAAGAAAAGAGTCTTCCTAGTCTAATTTGTAAATTTCTGATAGAAAGTGACAGTTTAGATACCTGGGAGCCCTTAACTGATGAGGATTAGTGTGTGGGTGTTCAGGAATCAGGCAACCTTCTTGGTCATGTGATCCCCCTCTTTCCCCTCAGATGCAGGAATTGTTTAACTTAACTGATCTATACTTATAACTTTTACTTTCCCTAATTTGGAATCCCAAGCATCTTATTTTTTCTCTTTTTGCTCCCCCAATGAACTCTCAGAAGATTTTCAGAGTCAGAATTGAATTGATTTTATGTGATTTCTTTGTCACTATAAACAGAGATTAGAGCTGAAAGAAAAGTGACTCATCTAGTGTCTATGTTCACTGCTGCATGACTGACAGCTTGTGAGTGAAGAGAAACGTCGTTGCCTTTTCCTGTGGGAAGTCAGCAAGGAAAAAGACATTTCCTTCTGCCAAACTGAGGACCTATTTTGAAAGAGGGTGCATCATCTGTACCAGGAGAGTGGGCACCACTATCACAAATTCTCTCTCTACAATATCCAGAAATGCTCTTTCCCCCCAAAAGTTAAATATATTCTACACTGACCCCGGTTTTGATTACATTCTCTTTCCTCTCAATGGGACTGGAGCAAAGCCAATTGAAAAACACCTATTGACTTCAACAGGATTTGGGACTGGCCAAAGACTTATCCTGTTAGGCTTTTGCAACAAAGAAGCTTTCTGCTCCCTAGAAAAGATCTATGGTTGAGTATTGAGACTGCTTTTTTGACCTACTTCTTTCAAAGAACTTATTTTTGAATTACTCCTTTCCCAATAATCCACAACTAACAGATTTCAGACCTATTGTGAAGATTTCTTTGAATGTAGTTAGTTACCTTTAAAGAAAAAACAAAACAAAACAAACAAAAAAACCTTTACTAAAGAGAAAGTATTCTACTTCATTTCAAAATCAGTCTAAACCTGAGGGTTACGTCATCCACTTGCAGCAGTTGGAAACAAACTCCCTTAAACTGGAGAAAAAAATCAATATTCTTCTTTGTGTAAAAATAATCCTTCATAGTTCTAGACAGACAGATATTGGTTCATTCCAGATTCTATTATTATTATTGTGTTGGGCACTAGACCAATACATATAAATACACAGTTCCTGTTTCAAAGAGTTTAGGCTCACCGCTTTGCTATTATCAAATTTAAGGCAACACTACTATTTGGAGGCAATCTGGGGATGAAGGATCTGAGCAGCAGTAATGAGATCATGTGGTCTGAATCTTTTTTAAAATAAATAAATAGCACCACTCACCACTGTCTCTTCACCTAATAATTTGCGGTTGCTAATTTCCTTTAAACATGGTTGCAGTGGGGGTTGTGGAGGAATTAATAGGAAAGGATAGTCATTTGAAATGTATTGGCAGCATACAACATGATCCCAGTCGAAAGCCCACTGATATCATTGGAACGACTCCCTTGTAAGTCAATATCCTTGATTTCCATTTGGGATTTTGGTATTTGGTTCAGAGACCAAACAAGCATCAAATTCGCATTTACACCAGCATAAACCTAATGTAGTTTATTGATACTGGCGGAGTTACACTAGGTTAACGTGAGATCACAATTTGGCCCACATAACAAGACTTTCTTGCCTGTTCTCTGCACTTTTTTAGTGCTTTATTTTTTGTCGAGACAACAAATGAAGATGACAGCTGTATCTGCTATTGGGAGCTGGACACCACAGAAAATTCAGACAGCCAAGGAACTGCTCCATCTTTGCAGCATAATTCTCCATTGACTGATCAGCTTGATTTTCATAAGTTAAGTCCTGCCATTAGGCTCAAGAAGGTTTTGTCAGTGAAAACCTCCACATTGTCGCTGATATGTATCACAACACCAGGTAGAAATCTGCAGGGCTGCCACACAGTTTGCAGGAGGTACCTTCTCTTTGGAAGTGCATGTCATAAAGGCATAGCAACCTATTCAAGGAAACACAATTGCCTTGTATGACTATGAATTCATACAGCTGTAAGCCACAGAGGCAAGTGGTGTTTGAAATATGTGACTGAATGCAGAAGTTTTGGAACAAGAACATATATAATTTATCAGCAAAAGCAGCAGAAGGAGGAGGAGTTCAACTTCAAAGAAAGAGGATGATGGTTTGAAAACAAGATAGGCAGCTCATCTGGTAGTGATACATCTGGGGATCCAAATGCAGAAGGCCTGGGTCCCCAGTTGATGGCTGATCCATTGATTTCAGAGCTAGTGCACCCCCAGTTTATAAATCAAAGATCCTTCTTTAATCTGAAGATGAGTTTTGGAGAATTCCTCCAGCAGGATTCACTTTCCAAGAAGTGAGAGACCTACATATTAATTTATTTACTATAAGCAATCATCTCTAGCTTTAATTTAAAGGGGAAGCTCTGTAAAACAATAGATACTCCTGTTAAAAACCTCATTTCATCAAGGGAATGATGTGCTTCCCCATGCATTCAGCCTGAGTAAATGGACTTGGCTCCACAGAGGTGGACTGGGACAAAATAATCCCCTCCCTAGGCTACATAGCTGCTTCATGGCTGCTGCTGATGTCTCAGGATTACAGTATCTTCTGAAGTCCATGCATTCCCTTGTATGGGGGAGGAGGAGGAGGAATACCTTTTTGTCATCATAGTCACAAACCTACTATCTCCCTCCAAGCACACCTCTGCAGTGATGCAGAAAGAACATCCCCTGCAAGGCCTCCTGAATCCTATTCTTCTTTACATAGCAGAACCATATAGGTCCTTCTGTGCCTGGTGCCCTTTGTAGCCACAAAGGAGAGGGCCCCTATGAGAATACACAGTATGTATGTTTAATACATTTTGAAGGAGAGCATTAGGGGAAAAAAAGCTCCACTTTTATTTACCTGCAGATATCTGAGTTCAGGGTTGTATGTGTCTCCGTCTTGTACTTTAGTTAATAGAATGAGAAACATAGCACTTGTATCATACTTTTATTGCTGAAATGTAATGAATGCATCTGCTTGTCCTATGAGTTTCATTCTTTCATCAGAAGGACAGAACCCTGAATTCAACCATCTCCCATTAAACACTAAAGATCCCAATTCTGCAACAGATTCACCATCATGTTGCCTCTATATGGAGCCATGTTAGTTTCCATGGGGCCCCACCCACGTATATCAGATTGCAGGGTCAGGGTTTTAAGGTTTTTCCATTCACTTAAATTAATCTCAGTCCCTCCTTCGGACAATCCTATTTGCTTTGGAGATGGTTATCCAGCCAGCTAGCCACACAAGAGGAGATTTCTAAGAAATTGGCTAGCCTCTATAGGGATTTTATATCCTCCTCCATGTCTTTTCACTAGAATCTCAAGGTAATGAAGCCCTGCTTCCACACTGTATCTCCTTATCTAAAGTCTTTCATGAAAAGATGTCAGTCCATTGAGGATGTTGATAATTTCAGTGATATTGATGTAAGCAGAGTCAGGATGAGCACTACCCTGACATCTGGTGGTGAACTGTAGGGAGTGTGGAAAGAATTTCAAGAATTTCAAAGAGTGTGGAAAGAGATTTCGAGTATTTGCATTGGCATCCACTCCCCACTTAGCAGAAGCCCACAGCAGACTGGGATGGTTATTTTAACAGCTGGGATCTCCAATTTCTTTGTTATTGGGGCAGGAGGAAAAAAAGTTTGTCACCCTGATTGTGTGAATGGGGAGCTGTGGGACTGCTTTGTGACAGAAATGACTCAACCTCAGTTGGGTGGTACTTGCTAAACATGGGACATGGGTTCCAAAACCCCATGAATTGAGAGAGGTTGGGGATTGGTGTGTGTACCTGGTGGTATGAACCCCTTTTGAGGGCCTGAAACACCAATTGCACATTCTCCTCTCTCCAATGTTAAAGAGTAGAGCTAATTTTGATTCCATTAGGAGTCCATCTAGAGACTGCTGAGCTGAATTCATGTTGGGCCAATGGTGCACCAGCACCAGGGCTTCCCTACTAAGAGCTGAAATCACTGAGTGCTGTGTTAACCAGTGGGGGAGCCTGAAGACCTATCGTTAAGTGGCTGGCAGAGCGGAGCAGTTTGCAGCATGTTGGAGCAGCCCATGGAACAGTGAGCGGAGTGAAGTGGTTTGCAAGGACAGCTGGAGGAGTGGCACAGCTGGTGTGGTGGAGCGGATCGTGGTGAAGGCTGCAGCAGAACTCCATGGAGAGGCGGAGCAGTTGCCCTGGCCCATGTAAGGTTCCCCTTAACATCCTGTGTGGACTCCCCCACCCCCCATTTCCACCCAGGATGGGGGGGTGTAAAACTCTGCAGATAGTATCAGAGGGGTAGCCGTGTTAGTCTGGATCTGTAAAAGCAGCAAAGCACCTTATAGACTAACAGACGTTTTGGAGCACAAGCTTTCATGGGTGAATACCCACTTTGTCAGATGCATGGCAGATAAACTCTTGCAGATAAACTCTTGAATTCTGGGGTGGCACTGACCAGAGACTTTTGGGTTGTTGGACTTTGGGGTAATTGGACTTAAGACCCTAAGGGGAAAAGGACATTGCCAAATGTACTTGGAGGTGGGTTTTGTTTATGGTTTGTGTTATAATCCTGTTTGTGGTGTTTCTCCAATGAAATGCTGCATTGTTTCCTTCCTTTATTAAAAGGATTTTGCTACACTCAGACTCCGTGCTTGCGAGAGGGGAAGAATTGCCTCCTAGAGGCGCCCAGAAGGGTGTGGTATGTAAGTGTTCCAGGTCACTGGGTGGGGGCTCGAGCCGGTTATGCATGGTGTAATTAAAACGGAACCCCTGGATACTGAACCCGGCCCTTGTTGCTGCCAACTCAGAGGGGCAGAAGGGTTACATTGAGGAGTTATTATTAATCACTATTATTATAAGAAGTAACACAGATACAGAGATTTACATGTTCAAACCTTGTATAAACAATTAAATATAAAAATTTATACTGAAAGAATCCCATTAGCCTTACTGAATGCAATAATAATAAAACGCTTTGCATCTATAGAGCTAGTGTTTTAAACATCTGTGTATTCCCATTATCACTGCCATTTACACTCTGTTACAGTACAAAACACATGTAACTAATGTAAGTACACTGCTGTGTCACTACAGTGTGTTATATGTAATTTTGTGGTAAATGTGTCTTGAAAAGTGTAGACAATGTATAATCATTAAAAGTCAACATTTACCAACAGTTGCCACTTTATAATACATCACTGACAGCAGTTAGTTTTCTATTCTAAGTGCAGGGAAATTCTGCACCGGCTCAAAATACCTGTGCAGAAGTCTGAAAACTCACTAACATTGCAAACCCAAAAATGGTGTTCAAGACGCAAATCCTCGAATTCTGCTAGGTTCTTCTATTCATGTTTGAAATCCTCAGGTCAGAGCAGTTGATAGGCCTTTTCCCAAAAACTAAAGCTGGCATGAAAAATTGTTGACATTATCTCTGCTTTCCAATTTTTGCATAATTTTCTGCAACATTTAAACAAAATGAGTTTATTGAGAACTCTGTTTTCAGTAAGAAAAAAAATCATGAAAAATTGGAAAATGCATCCATATCAATCCTGTAAAATGCAAACAACTTTGAAATTGTTCACAGTATTGTTGCCCCATTTTCCCATCAGTTCCACCTCAAACAGGTTTGCAAAGTGATTAAGAATTTAACTGAGGTTTTTGAAAGCACTCAGTACTGGCCTAACTGCTTCCATTCAATTGTAAAACTTTCATCAGTTCATATGCCAGGACTGAATGCTTTAGAAAATACTGTCTGTTACAGCTGTCCCCCTGCTGCATTCTTTTTCCTCCTCTCCTTTCTGTTTGTCCTGTGTGGCCGCCCCTCCCGGCCATTGTGTTAACTAAAGTCACGGCCCTATTCATAGGAATGGCTTGTACAGACTAACTGAAGCCATTGCTCTGCCTAGGAGGGGGGTTTCTTGCTTCTTTGTCTGGCTCCTTTGTTCAGACCCGAGCTCGGTGTGGGGGGCGCTGCCCAGAAATGCAAGACCTGAAGTGACCAACTAATTAAGCATATGAGTCATACCTGTGGCTCAGAACATGTCCAGGCATGCCTATGCTTACCTGTAGCCTTTCCCTGCCTTCTCTCCTCCCCTGTATCAAGAGGAGCCAATCAAAAGTACTGGTGGGAAACCGCCTGAGTTTGCCTTTAAAGCCGGACATTTTCTGATCAGACCTCGGAGAAGGTCCTTGCTTTGCCACCTGGTCTGATCAGCTAGGGGTCTTTGGGGGGCCCTCTCCCTGCTCTCGTTTGTTTTTGAGCATACCCCCGTGTCATAAACAGATAGCTAAGGGTTAATGTCTCTTTCACCTGGAAAGAAGTAATCTACAACACCACCTTGTCCCCTCCAGGTGTTCCTGGAGAGATACACAGAAGCAAACTCAGTGAATCTAAACAGAGGGAGTCCACCCTCTCTATTTCCAGTCCAGGAAACACAAGCACTTCCCTCTTCACCCAGAGGGAATGCAAAGTCAGGCTAGTAAATTTAACACACACAGATTTCCCCCTGACTTCTTCCTCCCACCAGTTCCCTGGTGAGCTGCAGACTCAATTCCCTGGAGTTCCCCACTAAAGAAAACTCCAACAGGTCTTAAAAGAAAGCTTTATATAAAAAGAAAGAAAAATACATTAAAATGGTCTCTCTGTATTAAGGTGACAAATACAGGGTCATTTGCTTAAAAGAATATTGAATAAACAGCCTTATTTAAAAAGAATACATTTCAAAGCACTCCAGCAACTATAGACATGTAAATACAAAACAACAAACCATCTTTGTACTCACAACTTGTAAACAGAAGATTTGAAAGCAGGAAATAGAAAATATCACTCCTTGCTTTGCCACCTGGTCTGATCAGCTAGGGGTCTTTGGGGGGCCCTCTCCCTGCTCTCGTTTGTTTTTGAGCGTACCCCCATTTTTAAACTCCCCTCCCACAAACAACGAATTTGTGCCTGGAGATCTCCTGATTATTGTAAGTGAATCGAGTCCTCTCTCGATCCTCCGATGCTACTGCTGTTCCTGCCTCTTTGCTTGCTGCTGTCCTGGGGATTGGTAAGAACTCCCTCTTGCAGACTCCCCCTGTCCTAGCTGCTGGCCTTGTTTCCCCAGCAGACAGACCCAAGCTAACTCCTTGGTCTGTAACTGTAATCTGTTTCTTGCTCCGCAGCGTCTTTGCTGCTAAAAATAAGCCTGTGCCGCTGCTGAGCTGTGCCTTCCTGGACTGCTGCCCCACTGCTGCAGCCACTCCCCCCCAAGGGCTGTACCCTGGGCACACACCACTCTGCCCTCTGGAACTGCTCCCCCTCCCGATCAAAGAATCGGCATAGTGTAAGGTGCACCTATTAGAATCAGATTCTTAGTCTAGATAAGTTGTAATTTCATTTTGCATAGCTGTGGTTAAGTTAGGTTTAAAGAATTGTTTGTATTGTGCTCTGTAAGTTAGGTTTTAAAAAAGAATTGTTGCATTGTGTTCTGTTACTTGCTAATTTGTGTAGTCTTGGTTAAGTTAGATCACAAATAAGATTTTGCTGTGTTTGTATAATTGTGGTTAAGTCTGTCTTCCCGCTGCCCTAACCCCCCCACAAGCTTGCCTGTGTCTTCCCGTGAGCTACCCAGTCACTCGTTGCAGTCATTCTGCTGTTTAAACTTGCAGCCTGTCTGCCCTCTGTGTCTCCCTGAGTTTAAATCTCCCTCTGCAGCGCCTCTGCCTTTGGTCTCTGCTCCACCACGTGCTCCTCTTCCCCCATCCTCCAACTTCATTCCTCTACCACTGCCTTTCTCTCTCTCTCTCTCTCTCTTTTAATCCCTTCCCCCACGTGTTCACCGTGCTCTTACGGCTGCCAAACCTTAATTGTATTACTGAAGTCTAGTATAAAACCCCATTGGTTACCCTTCTTCTCTTTGACACACCTCACATTTTACATTTACACCACTGTGACAAATTTTTACCTAAAGTTGTTGATTATTTAACACATTTTACCCATAACTGTTAGTTGGTTATATGCTGCTGTGACACACCCTTTACATAGAAATTGTTAGCTACCTGTTACATTTATACTTCAGTGTTAATTGGTTACCAACTGTATTGTACCCCACTATTGAAACCCCCTATACTATTTACTAAAAGAAACCCCTCCCCAATTGTCTACCTTAACAAACCCCATACCCCTCACTATTGAATTTTCCCTGTTTTTGCATTTTCTTAATAAAGTTTATTTTGCACCCCACCAGTGCAATAGTTGTCCCCCAAGATCCCCTACCTGCTGGCAGGGTCAAATACCATGCTAATATCACAAATCGGACATTCTGCAGCAATATTGGCAACTGAGGATTTTATCTTCCCCCAAAGAAGTAGGTTCTTACTATTCTGGAACTTTAATTTCTCATTGGATTCTGTGTTTGCCTTTTTATCTACCAACCAGTTTTTCTTGTTCTATATAAATCATGTTAAACTACTTTCCTATCTTTGGCCCAACAGCACTGCAGCACCGTGGTGGAAAGAGCCACCAGAAAGGTTACTAGTTTACGTCACTCAGTTGAGACCAGAGGGAGGAAGCAAGCTACCTGGTCATCCACCAAAAAAGAAGGGTGTCAAAAAAAGTAATCATCAGTGGGACCTATTAGAGTGTAGGAAGGGAGACAAGTCATAAGACACAGGAAAAGGAAGCATAAAAGTTCAGCAGTTCATGAAATTTCCCACCTAGCCTGTACACTTGTGACATACTGGGGTGCAATACAGTGTGGGGCTGTATCACCTCTGTTCTGCAGCTTTGGATGTCTTACTACCACCTGGGCTGCTCACAGTCAGCCTCCCAGCATGCAAGCCACATCCTGAGTGTGTGTAACTACAGGCTGCCAGCCACAGCTGGGTTACACTGGTTTTCACCAGCCTGGGTTATTCTGCAGGGTGACCCCAACATATCCCCAGTCCGAGAATATCTCCCAGAAATGTATGTCCTGTAGTGCTCAAACCTCTCCCAGAGAGTTAAAGAATATTATGTCTGTTATTTCTTTAGGGGAATAATATACACCAGCTTGCCACCTTAAATGGTGTTACCCAGACACTTTAAGTTAAACACAATGGATTAGATAAAACAATAAAACAAGTTTTTTTTTAACTATAAAAAGAGAAATTTTAAGTGAGTACAAGCAATGAGGCATAAAAGTCAGAAATGATTATAAGGACACAAAGATAAAAAAACACTTTAGTGCCTAGCTTAAGAAACTGTATTCGATTCAAAGCAAAGTTTCTCACCACATGCTTCCACCAGCATTACAGATCGAATTTTCAGATCAGGAACCCTCCCCCAGAGTCCAGTGACTGCTTCCTTTGTTTTCTCAGATGCAGAGAATGAGATGGTCAGGGAGAAAGAGAGGTGTTCTTTGGGGGTGTTTGATCTTCATTTTTATAGTTTGAGTCCCTCTTTGAAAAGCATTTCCAACTGAGCACCAAGGGATAAGGTCTGGTGGAGGAAGGAAACCCGATACTGTTTCTTCACTGAGATGCATATCTTTGTCCCTACCCCCTCTCTTGCTATAGAATGGTTATTTGATAAGTGATGGCCCATCAGCATTGTTGATTCCTGTCTGGAGCATCAGCTTGCCCTTTGTCTTTGAGAAACTGGTTTAGCCACTCCCCGGTCTTATTTGGGAAACGCGCATCAGTCATAATTTTAGCTTGTGTTCATAACTTTACTCATAACGTAGCTACATGCATTTTACCATGATATTACGAATCAGCAAGTTGTGTTTTCAAATGATGCCTCACAAGGCGTGCCTTGTACAAAGATTACTACAACAGTGTGTAGGGTGTGAATACAGGATGCATTCCATCACAGCCCTGTTCAATGCAAAGTTAATGCAGTGGTCCTTCATGGTTTTCATTTTGCAATGTAGCACCATAATCTATTCAAATGTGGCACATTACTACTGAACTTGAAGAGGGGACTGCAGTTAGGGATTATATAGCTATAGCAGTTTGTAACTATGTTCTTTTGAGTACAAAACTCTAGAACATTCATAAGAAATAAGTTGATTTTGCATCCATAATGCATGTATCCATAATATATTAGCTCTTTTTGGAGTTTGAAGGTTAAAAAGGTAATTATTTGAGTAATTGCCTTTTTGTAGATTACACTTCATTTGCTGTTATTGGATCCATTACCTAACAAGAATAATTGTGTTACAAAAATAGTATGGTACATTTTCCTTCCTGTTACGATTCCAAACAACAACAAAAATCCATGGGCCCTCAAACTGTTCCAAAACAAATTTTATCAAGCATTGCGGTATAGATCCTCAGATGGTGCATATTGCTTTAGTGACTTCAGTGTTTGCACCAGCTGAGACTCTGGCCCTTTATTCCTTGCTCTTAGTTTTATTACCCTTTCAGTCAGATGCCTTTTGGCTCTCTTGGTCTCAAGAGAGCAGTGTTTTATTTTGTTCAGCTAAGCCTGGAGTCAGAGAAATAATATTTCAGTAGGGACAGACTTAAACATATGGGTAGGGATTTTCAAAAGCACTCAGCATTGGTCTAACTGCTGCCAGTGAAGTCCACAAGAGTTTTATCATTGACTTCAAAGGGAGTAGAATTAGGCCAAAAATAAGCACTTTTGAAAACCTCACCCATTAAGTACTTCTTTTTATAGTATCATTACTGTCAAGTGTCTCAAAGCATCTGTTTGGGGATTTACCTAGTGTTGTTTCTCAGACCACATACTTTAATCTGAATTTTTAAGGATGTGAGAAATTTAGTGGCAAATTATGCTCCTTATATGTAAAAGTTTGAAGTTTACTCAAGGTGCTTCTTAGATTACATGTTTTTAACTGAAAATGAGACTAAATCCCTAAAATACTTTAAGAATATGAGTTTCACTGGTTTAAAGAATGTTATATTGATTCAGGGTGTTTTACAATCCTACTGGATTGACCCTGTTACATTTTGTTCTAAAAATATAGGGAAATTTTTCTATTGTGTTTGTTTCCCTCTGCTGGACATGAGCTAGAAGCTCCTGGGCTAAAATGATGCAAGGAGACGAAGTGTCATCTCAGACATTTTTCTGCTTGGTGCATATTGCTTGTAAGTTTCATTCCATTTTATATAATGTTGCATGGTTTTGATACAACGCCTTTTATACTCTTCCCCCCGCCCCAGCTTATACATATGCAAATTGTATCCAGGCATTTTTCCATCTGCTCAGCAAGATAATATGTAACGTTTACTCCATCTTCTGGATTTCGTAATCACAAAATCACATGCTTCCTTGAGCCTGAATCTTGAAGGCAATGGGAGATTCGCAGGAACAGAGCCTTATTTAGTAAAGATAAATTAGTCCATAGACATTTATTTAACCCTAAGATCAGGGGGTCGCAAAGTGTATAGATTTCTGATGACCTCTAATCTCAGTGTTAAGAAAGGATTATTGAAAACACCATTTTTTTCTTTGTCTAGTCCTTCATTCCCTATTTCATTTTTTTAATGTTTCCAGTGAGATGAGTTTTCCAAGGTGACTTCACAATCCAAGTTAAGTCACTACATGTCAGAAACTGTTGCTTAAAGTAACTGACCTGAGAGGTTTTCCACTGGATTCAAAAAAATAAAATAAGAAAATGCATATAGCTAAGAATAACCTAGGTGCATTTTTAAAACTTGTAGTTCAGAAGCATTCCTCTAATTAAATATACATATTGAATGGCCCACTTCCTTTCATATTCGCTGTTAAAATAGTGATACAGTTATTATGAATTAAAAATGATGTAAGACAAATATCTTATAAAGGGTCCTGTTCATTAAAAATAGTCCTAAGCTTTCATATTTAGTAAACTTCTAGACTTAGACATTGCACATCCCACTCCTAACTGATTCATTGGGAAATTACCTTTTTTGTTGTTTTTAAGTTTACCTTCATGCCGCAACAACTCCCAGGGCATTGCATAGCATCTCAGGAATTGTAAAGTTCATTCAGATGAGCTCTCTCTTCCCCTGCTGAATGGTATGCCAGATGCAAACTTATTTTTATGCTTTGTTTCTGGCTCTGCAATGAATTTTCTGGCTCCGTGTTACTTCTGCCTAAACATCTATAGACATGTGGTGTGGGTAGGGGAGGCAGCTAGGGAAGTGTGCTTTTTAAATTACTTGGTCTCTGCTACAGTAAAAGGAAAATTTCCACTGGCTCTGGATATTTTTTGGGCAGTGCACAGCTTTAAAAGGCTCCCTGATTGATTGATAGCCCCTTTCTGCTCAGCCAGAGAGAAGTGCATTAACTGCTAAAAAGCCTCTGTCTGTATTTGTGTAATTCAATGGGCTTTTCCAGTGCTTGCATGAATAGAACTGTGAACATGAACGCTTCTTTGGGGAGTAAGACTTACGTGGAACTGTAAGTTTGCTTAAAGCTAATGAAGTAGGTAAAGTCTGCAGAGTCCATTTTTGTTAACTCCGTTCCAAAAATTGACACTAATACTGGATGAAAAAAGATACTTAAGTAGTATGCAAATTTTGGCTCTGATTCTGCCCTTGCAAAAGTCAGTAGCTTAAATCACATTGTCTTTAGCACGCATAAGCCCTCACTATCTATTTATAATACCTTTTCCTCTTTCATTTACAACATTCAGCTGAACCAAATGCAACAATTACAGCTGTAGGAGAAATTCCTGTCTCTGCCTATGCAGCTATGGAGGTTCCATCAGAAGTGGAATCAATGTGCATTTTCAGGTGGGCATCTGCAGAGTTATGTATACTTTGAACGGTACAGAGCTTGCCTTGTAGGAGGACAGGGGGTAGAGCCAGATGATCCATTGGTGTGCATCCTCTTATCCTTTTCTCTGTGGAGAACTGTGGAGCCTACTGCAGGCTCCATCAAATGATTCTGCAACTGCTTTGTGGTTTCATATCTGATCACTTGGATCAGGTGCTGAATAGAGGATTTGACCCTGAGTACATGAAGTCAGTGGAAGTTATGAAGATTCAGGACCTCTCAGAATTGAGCCCTTAATCTTGATCTCTGCTGTGACTGTTTCTTTCTAACATCAGGAGGCTGTGGATTCAAGCAGTCACATTAAGAACTAGTATCAAAATCCACTGAGGCCAACAGAACCTTACAGCACTTCTGAATTTGATCCAAAGAAGGAAATGACATACAGTAAATTAATATCATTCCAGTCTACTTTGGGCTAGATCCACAAAAGGATTTAGGTGCCTGAGTCCAAAATTTAGATTCTCAAAACTACTATTCAGCTGCCCACTAACCCTCTAGGTGCCTAGGTTTCTGCCCCTAAAGTGCCCTAGCTTTCGGCTAGCTCACTGTGCACATGCCTACTGAGTCCTGAGGCCCAGCTCCTAGCTCATGCCTGGGCCCCAGGAGGATTCACATGATGCTAAAATAGTCACTGAAGTAGGGACTTGAACCTGAATCTTACATCTCAGTGGAGTGCCTGACTGACTGTGTTAAGGATTCATTCCCAATCTCTCTTTCTCTTTCTGATAATTGAATATTAAAGCATTAATACAAAGTGGACCAGCTCTAACAAAAAAATTGAGGGAGGCCAGCTCCAGACTATCCCATAGCCTAGTGGTTAGCTTGGAAGAGCTATATGCAAGTCACTGCTCTGCTCAGGCAGTAGTGGGATTTGAACCTGACTTGCCCACATTCTGGGTAAGTGCTCTAACTACTTAACTATTGGGTTAAAAATAGTTTTCCCATCCCTTAACAAAAGCCAGATCTGCCCTAGGCATGTAACTCCAGGAGAGGTTCATAGCTGTGACTCCTGAGAGGAAGTGCGTCCCCCTGGCCCAGAGTTAGGCATAGGTGGCTCCCTGCTCAGTTTGCTGGCTGTTCTGAATCCCATTTTTAGATACAGAACTCTCACCAGACATTGGATGGGGAGCCTGGGCACCTAATTCAGGGTTGTAGATTTCACTAGGTGGCAGCGAACCTAAAGTTAAGCTTTGCAACAGAGCCTAAATCTCCTTTGTGGATCTAGCCCTTTATATCCAGTATTTACTGTTCTGGCACAATATAGTTTTTAAAAGGGTAGGAAATAGAGAGTAGCCCAATTTAAGCCCATGAAATTACAAACTGCATCAACTTCAGAAACAACATTCTGTTTCTTCCAAATCATGGGGAAATAATTAGTTTCTGAAGTAGCCAGAACTAAAACAAGGCAAGGTTTCACAGACCAGACTTATCACTTCAACCTGCTCCTGAAAACACAGAACAAGGCAGTGCAGTCTTCAGGGAATTGAGGGGACACCATCATAGGACCTAATCAAATCAGCCACATTATCAAAGGCTCGTTCACTTGCACGTCTACCAATGTGATATATGTTATCATGTGCCAGCAATTCCCCTCTGCCATGTACATTGGCCAAACCGGACAGTCTCTACGCAAAAGAATAAATGGACACAAATCAGATGTCAAGAATTATAACATTCAAAAACCAGTCAGAGAACACTTCAACCTCTCTGGTTACTTGATTACAGACCTAAAAGTCACAATTCTCCAAAAAAAAACCCAACAAAAAATCCTTCAAAAACAGACTCCAAAGAGAAACTGCTGAATTGGAATTAATTTGCAAATGGGACACCATTAAATTAGGCTTGAATAAAGACTGGGAGTGGATGGGTCATTACACAAAGTAAAACCTATTTCCCCACGCTAATTTCCCTCCCTGCTGTTACTCACACCTTCTTGTCAACTGTTGGAAATGGGCCATCCTGATTATCACTACAAAAGTTTTTTTTTCTCTTGCTGATAATAGCCCACCTTAATTGATTAGTTGGTATGGCAATCCACATTTTTTTATGTTCTCTGTATATATCTTCCTACTGTATTTTCCACTGCATGCATTCAATGAAGTGGGTTTTAGCCCACAAAAGCTTATGTCCAAATAAATTTGTTAGTCTCCAAGGTGACATAAGTGCTCTTCATTCTTCATGCTCCATGTGTCTCACACTGACTAGCACATGTGCACTTGCATTTTGCTCTAACTTCTGAATAGTTTTCCAGTCTAGACTCATGTGAGCTGCCACACAGGAATTTAATCAGCATTCCTTTGATATCATGTACCATGAACATTTATCTGTTTGCAAAGATTGAGAGAGTATTACATTCAAATCACTAACATGCAAGGAAATTAACTTTAGAATTCTATGGATTTTTGGATAAGGTATTTCATTTGCTGTGATTATGTGTGAAATCTGAAGAATCTGTTCTGTGATGCTATGTTAAAAGTTGTTTTATTTCACTAATATAAATGAGGGTATCTATAACAAATGTGCTAAGGAGTAACAGAGAAGGTGTGTATGCATTAAAGTGATACTATAGTGCATCCCCACACAACTCCCAATCGCCCATTCCTTTTCCTTGTTCTCAGATTTTGTCTAGAAACAAATTTGTTTCAGATGCTGTCTGGCCCTGAACAGATGAATGAAATGGGAGAAGACATAAGGAACCTTCTTACTCCAAACCCCAGCACAAGGTCTGGCCATGGCTGCAATTCTTGTGTTCACTGAATATAAAGATTGGTCCAGGTTAGCACTCAGTGGTAGACAGGTGACTATCTTCCCTCAAATGGGTGGAGAAGGATGAGGCAAGGGTTGAGCTGAAGCTCCGCATAACTTTGTACCAGCCAGAAGAGATGATCCCCAGCAGGGAAAGCATGTGCTTCACCCTGCAAAAGGGTGGCAGAGCTTCCAATCTACACATCTTCATACTCAGCCAGAATTCCTACAAAGATTTCTACTGATGTGGGGCTCCTTTTCAGCCCTTATATGCACTAGATTAAAGCCATAATTTAGCCCTTAGTATGGATGTGGCATAAGCAAGTATCTAAGAGGAAATGACCGGAGAAATTTCATCATACTAATTCCTTATGGCAGTTCTTCAAGCTGTCATTTAAAGTGTTAGATCCTGCATCTGTAAACTTATTGAAGGGAATAAAAAATGCCAGAGATCAGATGATCAATATGTAACTTCCTGTTTTCTTTATAATAAATAATAAATGTGAGATGGACATTATCTAGATTTAGCAACACTGCTATGCAAATTCTGATGCTACATCCACAATGAGGTGATCTAAATGTGATACAGAATAATAAATGGGAAGACATCATCTTGTCACTTCATAAATTGTTGTTCAGATAACCAAAATCACCTCCCACCCCTAAAACCAAAAACTAAGTATAGCTGATAGAACATTTCTTACAATAATAGATTTAAAAGTCCCATCTCTTTCATGCATGAAAATGTTAAACTGCATTCCCAATATCTCAAACATTATCATTAGATGAGACTTCATGCAGTAAAGCATAACTAAGATGACATTTCTCTTTCAAATTAGAACACGAGATAGGAATGGTGATGAGTATGTTTATAAAATGTTCTGAAAATTCATTTTTAATAACTTACTTATTGAATAGTAGAGTTCATAGTGTTTACTTTTTCACAAAATTGTCTACAAACAATTGGTAGTTTTATAATTTAAAACTGTTTGCTAGTACCTTCTAGGGCTATTTCTTGGTCTGTAATTCACTTATGAGCAGTTTGCTGCAAATGTGATACGCATTGGTTAGTTTGAATGGGTGTAGATGAAAATGGTTAGGCCACTGGTGTGCTAAAATACTGCCTATCATGCTGGCCAATCTTCTCTCATTATTTCCTTGTGCTCCCCTATCTGCCTGTATCCACCACTAGATCTTGTATACATAATTTGTTATTTGTTTTGGGACAGGGACTGTCTTTTTGTTCTGTGTTTGTACAGCACCTAGCACAATGGGGTCCCGGTCCATGACTGGGGCTGTAGGTGCTACCACACTGCAAATAATAAAAATGCTGCTATTTTTCTCCTCACTGGATGTGCATCCCTTCTGCTAGGTGTCAATGGCAGCAACAAGGGTTGAGTTCAAGTGATTATGCTATATCTAGTCTAGACCCTAATGTACAGTGCATATTCAGGGAAAACAATGACTTTCCTGGGAAGAGTCTATATCCAGCCTTGTTGCTTTAACAACCCCTTGAGTGCCATTACCAGCCAGAATAACGTAGACCAGACCTAAGAGTACTCTAAGTTGTGCCTCAGGAATAGTTCAGTGGCCCCAGCATTGAAGGAGACATAAAATTAACTTAAAGCTTCTGTGGGAGCAGAAGGGCGAATCCCAATGAACTAGCACTATTTGATTATGATTTTCTTCCAGAAGTTGCCACCAGTAGTTACCATGCCAGTGCTAAATTGCAGCCCTGAATCTGCAAGATGGTGAGCACTCTCAGCTGTGATTGATTTCAGTGACAGGCGCCCAACATTTTGTGAGACCTCCTAATGAGTCCGTGTGCCTGGTCCTGAAATCTGTGCTCCTTTTTGAAGTAACACTATTTTATATAAAACAGGTCAATTTCTAAACAACACACCTGTGCATAGTTCAATTTTTTTCTTATGTCATGACTGTTTCTTGTCCCAATATTTTCTGCTATTCTTAGCAGCATGCAATATACTCCAATTTGCAGAGCAAAGTTTTTTTATCTCTGGTCATACAGATCATCACAATCACTGTAAGATACTCACGCTCTAAGATACATTATTTTCCCTGTGCAAACATCAAATGATCCCTTCCATCTGTCTGGGTTATGGACTTATTACAAAAATGCATTCATTAGTAGTACCGCATTAAAGAGAGAATAGGGACATAATCATCAACAAAGTCAAATGGGCAAGAACCTGATCCTGGGTTAGAAGATGTGCTATTAGTCTTTTTAGCCAGCGACTGTGCAGAACTGAACAAGTCACATCTGTCCTATAATGACTAACTTGCTGCATGATTTTATAATGACACGGTAACTTGCTGACCCAGTGTCAAGGTTCCCTCTCCACTCTGAACTTTCAGGTACAGATTTGGGGACCTACATGCATAACCCCTAAGCTTATTTTTACCAGCTTGGGCAAAACAGTCGCTGCCACCACCAAATGATATAAACACATGTTTAGGGAAAAGTCATTTGGAACTGTGCCTTTCCCCAAAACTCTCTCAAGTCTCTAACTGCCCTCCTTTCCTGGGCAGATTTGAGACTAATTCCTCCTCCCCCGTCCCCCAAGTCTTTACACCCCTTTCCTGGTTAGACTTGAGAGAATTTCCTCACCAATTCCTGGTGAACAGTGATCATAAGAACATAAGAATGGCCGTACCGGGTCAGACCAAAGGTCCATCTAGCCCAGTATCTGTCTACCAACAGTGGCCAATGCCAGGTGCCCCAGAGGGAGTAAACCTAACAGGCAATGATCAAATGATCTCTCTCTTGCCATCCATCTCCATCCTCTGATGAACAGAGGCTAGGGACACCATTCCTTACCCATCCTGGCTAATAGCCATTTATGGACTTAACCACCATGAATTTATCCAGTTCTCTTTTAAACACTGTTATAGTCCTAGCCTTCACATCCTCCTCATGTAAGGAGTTCCACAAGTTGACTGTGCGCTGCATGAAGAAGAACTTTCTTTTATTTGTTTTAAACCTGCTGCCTATTAATTTCATTTGGTGACCCCTAGTTCTTGTATTATGGGAATAAGTAAATAACTTTTCCACTTTCTCAACAAAGATCCAAAACCCTTGGATCTTAAAACAATGAAAAATCAGTCAGGTTCTTAAAAGAAGAATTTTAATTAAAGAAAAAGGTGAAAGGAATACGTCTGTGAGATTAACATGCAAGATAATCTCCCAGACAACAGATTCAAAACACAAAGCGTTTCTCTCTGGGCAAAACTTTAAAGTTACACAGAAACCCAATTTGATTCTCCTTCTATTTTGCAAAAAGAAATCACAAATAGAAATAAAAGTAATTTAGTACATTCCTTCTCTAATTACTCATTACCCTGTAGGAGTGTGATGGTTCCTCTCCTCCATCAGGCAAAAGCACACACAGAACAGACAAAGGACTGTTTTCTCTCCTCCCAACTTTCAAAGTATCTTGTTCTCTTATTAGTCCTTCTGGTCAGGTGTCAGTTAGGTAGTGTGAACTTCTTAACCCTTTACAGGTAAAAGAGGAATTAACCCTTAGCTGTCTGTTTATGACACCCAGCTTGCCAAACTCTGACCGAAACATACCACTGAATAGCATTTGGCAAGCCTCCCACAATGAAGACGAAGAGTCACAGTTTTGTTTTTACTGTATAAAAAGGAAGATAACTAGTTGCATTCAGTCAACACTGTTACAAAGTTGCAATAAATCTTGTACAAAGTATGTCATGTAAGGCATCAATGGAAAGGTTATAGATTGCTAAGTGTCATTATCCTGTTTAAGTCCATTTATCATCATTGCATCCAAAGTTATTAAGATTGGCTATGTGTTTGTATCTTAAACATGTTGTTTTCCCTTGTGACACCCGCCCCCTTCCCACAGACAGATTTGCATCAATGCTAGCCAGCCTGCTTGATGGCCCAGTTCTTTTATGCAACAGTGCTTACAGATATCATTAAACCACCATTCCAACCCTTACTAGAGCTTTTATAAAAATAGTTTTATCAGTACTTTACAGACTGGAAAGTTTGAAATTAAAACATCTAAAGTTGCAGTAGCTACTGTCCCTGATCTGAGTAGGATGTTATGTCCTAATGATTATTCAGGTGTCCAAAGGTAGATTAGTCTAGGGGATGGCTTGCATTAGAATTAAAGTGCTAGTATAATGATGATAATCAGTGGCAGAATGGGAGTGTTAGAAGTGGAAATATTGCACAACATATCATGGACTCTGATGTGGACCTTTCCAGGACATGACCACTGAAACCTCCCATGATTCATAAGTGAATCACACCCATCTTCTTGCTGTGCTGGGATCCCTGATGATGCTGCCAAACACATAGCCTGATCAACAAACCTTTGAAATACATCAGAAATCATCCATTCCAGTTACTGACTGAAGACACCAGGTCTAGAAAGTGACATAGAATCATAGGACTGGAAGGAACCTTCAGAGGTCATCTAGTCCAGTCCCCTGCACTCATGACAGGACTAAATATTATCTAGGCCATTCCTGACAGCTGTTTGTCTAACCTGGTCTTAAAAATCTCCGGTATTGGAGATTCCACAACCTTCCTAGGCAATTTATTCCAGTGCTTAAGTACCCTGACAGTTAGGAAGTTTTTCCTAATGTCCAACCTAAACCTCCCTTGCTGCAATTTAAGCCCATTGCTTCTTGTACTATCCTAAGAAGCTAAGAAAAACAAGTTTTCTCCCTCCTCCTTGTAACGACCTTTTACATATTTGAAGACTGTTATCATGTCCCCCCTCAGTCTTCTCTTTTCCAGACTAAACAAACACAATTTTTTCAGTCTTCCCTCATAGGTCATGTTTTCTAGACCTTTAATCATTTTTGTTGCACAATACTCCATCTGAGGCCTAATCAGTGGGGAACAGAGCAGAAGAATTACTTCTCGTGTCTTGCTTATGAAATATCCATGTAGCAAATGAAATATTGCATTTTTCAAACCAAAGCCTGCTTAATAATAATTAAATAACCATTTAATTATTCAAAAAAAACCACATCCCAGAATGATGTTGGGTTTTTTTGCAACAACATTACACTGTTGACTCATATTTAGCTTGTGCTCCATCATGATCCCCAGAACCCTTTCCACAGTACTCCTTCCTAGGCACACATTTCCCATTTTGTATGTGTGCAACTGATTGTTCATTCCTAAATGAACTACTTTGCATTTGTCCTTATTGAATTTCATCCTATTTATTTCAGACCATTTCTCCAGTTTGTCCCGATCATTTTGAATTATAATCTTATCCCCCAAAGCACTTGCAACCCTTCACAACCTAGCATTGTCCACAAACTTTATAAGTGTACTCTCTATGCCATTATCTAAATAATTGAACTGAACTGGAGCCATAACTGATCCCTATGGGACCCCACTTGTTATGTTCTTCCAGCATGACTGTGAACCATTGATAACTACTTTCTGGGAACTGTTTTCCAACTAGTTTTGCACATACCTTATAGTAGCTCCATCTAGGTTGGATTTCCTTAGTTTGTTTATGAGAAGGTCATGTGAGACTAAAGTCAAGATATACCACATCTACCACTTCCCTCCATCCACAAGGCTTGTTACCCTGTGAAAGAAAACTATCAAGTTGGTTTGACGTGATTTGTTCTTGACAAATCCATGCTGACCGTTATTTATTACCTTATTATCTTCTAGATGTTTGCAAATTGATTGCTTAATTATTTGCTCCATTATCTTTCCAGGTACAGAAGTTAATCTGACTGGTCTGTAATTCCCTGGGTTGTCCTCATTTCCCTTTTTATAAATTGGCACTATATTTCCCCTTATCCAGTCTTCTGGAATCTCTCCCATCTCCCATGTGTTTTCAAAGATAATCGCTAATGGCTCAGATATCTCCTCAGTCAGCTCCTTGAGTATTCTAGGTTGCATTTCATCAGACCCTGGTGACTCAAAGACACCTAATTTGTCTGAGTAATTTTCAACTTGTTCTTTCTCTATTTTAGCCTTTTCTGATCCTACCTCATTTTCACTGGTATTCATTATGTTAGACATCCTCTGTCGGATTATACCATAGGCTACTGACTGCTGTGCAGTCACATTTAGTCAGCATGACTAAAGACAATTTGCAATGGATACACCATTCAAGAGCCCGCAATAAATTAGAACATGTTTAAAGAGTGACATTATTCATGCCTGTGGAAGAGTGTGAGCATGGCACATGAGAGTCCTCAGTGTCACCTGTAGAGTGGGTGAGAGCATCCGTTTACTTTTTGGTTAAAAAAAAATTAACATCTCTAATACAGAGCCAAAGGACAGAAGATTTCAATATTTTACTTATCAGGGGATCAGGTGCTGAATTTTACTTAGAAAATTGTTACAGGATCAATTGCAGTAATTTAGGAGACTGGAATCCATGTTAAACCTTCTCTTCCTTCTGTGACCAAACTGACCACCACAGAATTAAGGTGAGGATTGGGGAAGGGGGAAACAATCCCCTCATCCCCATAAAAAAGCCGTCATTGGAGTCCTGGAGTCAGAGAATATGTAGTAATAGTTATAAAAGGGTGTATCAGAATGTAGTTTATCATCTCTACCCAAAAATCCCATTTCATCCAATTCTTTCAAGTCTAAATAAAAGGGTATTTAAGATCATAAAGTATTTGGAAAGTGCCTAGCTAATAGTAATATAAACATATTAACATATAGGCATATAAACATTTCTCTTTACTATGTTTTTCCCTCTGAGTGGACCAGATATAAAAATATTTAATATATTTCTTAATAGAGAATATTGGATTACTCTTTATTTAATGTACCCATTAATGGACAAAGTTAATATTAACTATATATGAGTTACCAAAACCATGATTAGATGACTTGTGTAAAACGCTCTTGTTTGAAGAATTTCCATCTGGTGTTAATAGGTCACTTTATTAGCATAAGAGATACAGAATGTTTCATAGACTAATTTTTCATGTAGTAGTGAGCGAGTTATATTGATAGGGGAGGGAGAAGGAGGATAAGTATTTTCTATCTGTAAGGAA
This sequence comes from Gopherus evgoodei, assembly GCF_007399415.2. Classification (NCBI taxonomy): domain Eukaryota; kingdom Metazoa; phylum Chordata; order Testudines; family Testudinidae; genus Gopherus; species Gopherus evgoodei. Next base: position 325,695,739 of record NC_044322.1, read on the forward strand.
CTACTGACAGCAGGTATTTTCATACCCAGAAAACTAAACAGACTAAGTCCTCCTGATCCTGCAAATGCACACATGCTTCACTTTTCTACTGTCAATGAGCAGGTTAAGCACATGCATAAATGTTTGCAGGATTAGGGCCTAATTCACTAACAGAGTCATAGAATAAAGTTATGCTCAAATAAATGTGTTAGTCTCTAAGGTGCCACAAGTGCTCCTGTTCTTTTTGCTGATACAGACTAACACGGCTGCTATTCTGAAACCAGAATAAAGTTGGAATATCAGGACTGCATTTTCATGTTAGTTTTATACAGCAAAGAACAGTCAATAAAAGCTGTGCAGATTAGAGCCCCCACAGCTTGTGGACATACCGTGTTTGCTTTGACCATTTGTAAACTAAGCTTATTATTTAGACACATAAGCAAACAAGAAATGGTCACTGCCAGCAGAGATCATGAAATAATAACTGGAGAAGCTTCTTCTCCTCTTCCCCCCACCTCTTTCTGTTTATGAAAAGAACTATGTATATGTGTCTATCTCAAAAACCAGTTTACCTTTGGAGATGGAAATTACCAGTTGGAGAAAGATGTTGGAAATGTAGCTGAGGTCCACAGCATAGGTAGCAAGATCAACCATAGATATGCTTATGTGATATGGTAAGATTAGCAAAATAAATAACAGACTATTTGTGTGTGTTTGCATGCACATGTGTGCACACACACACAGAGAATCATAGAATATTATGGTTGGAAGGGACCTCAGGAGATCATCTAGTCCAACCCTCTGCTCAAAGCAGGACCAACCTCAACTAAATCATCCCAGCTAGGGCTTTGTCAAGCCGGGCCTTAAAAACCTCTAAGGATGGAGATTCCACCACCTCCCTAGGTAGCCCATTCCAGTGCTTCACCACCCTCCTAGTGAAAGAGTGTTTCCTAATATCCAAGCTAGACCTCCCCTACCGCAACTTGAGACCATTGCTTCTTGTTCTGTCATCTGCCACCATTGAGAACAGCCTAGCTCCATACACACACACACAAATGTATTGCTTGTGGAAGGTGCTGAACTGACAGCCCTAGAGACCAAAGTCCTCAGTCTAACCACAAAACAAAAATAGCATAGACAGCTGTATTCTAAGTTTCCCCATGCTGTCTCAAAGACTTTACCAACCTGGATCCTGTCCTACATTTTTGATGTTTCTAGGATTTTATATCAGCAGAGAATTTGGTGCAATGTAATCTAAGAATGGTAGGAAGTTCACTCTCATTAGCCATTCAATTCTTATTACTTTTGTGCTAGTTATAGCCAATTGTGTTTGCTTCTGTAAAGTGCTAACAGGGCTTTGTCCATGACCCTCATTTTACATACAACACTGAGCAGCTATCAGATGTTAACAATTTTCTTTCAAAGCTGAAATGAATTTGAACAGGTGAGCTAGAAGTGAAGAGCCCTTTATTCTATTACCACTCCCATGACTCCTTCACTGCCCCAAATAACTCTTTTCTCTCACTCTCTTTCTCACTGTTGAGAATTCCACACTTTTTCCTGTCCACCTGAGTGTATTACTGTGGTTTGCTTTTCAATTTCTCTCTCCCCTTCAATTTACCCAGGATCTTGATAATTCTGCTTGCTTCTTCTTTGCAAAACACACTTACAAAAGTAAACCAACCTTTTCTTTCTATCTTCACAGATAAAACCCTGGTCATCTCCCATCCTCTAGCTTCCCTCACTCTCATCTCTCCTCTTTCAAAATTAACTCTACTCTTCCTACTGCTCTGACCATACCACTCTGTCCTTAAAGATTTTCACTGGCTTCCTGTCTTTTACTGCAACAGATTCAAGTTCTTCACCCTCATGGCTTTTCCCCTGCCTATATTTCTGGTCTAATTTCTTATGATCTTTGCATTCTCCCACTCTTAGTTTTACACTTTTTTTTTAGCCATCCCTAGTGTGTGGGGCAGCCTTCTAGTTCATATCCACTAAGCACTTTTCCTCTCCTCTTTCAAATCTCTCTTTAAAACCATAATTAACTGACCAACCCAATGTTAATGTCCATGGTGACGGTATTCCTTTGTTATCATCTGTGAGTCTTGTTGTTTCCCACCATTGCATTTGTCTGTGTAAATTAGACTAAAAAAAAAACCCCAATGAGGAGTCCTTGTGGCACCTTAGAGACCAACAAATTTATTTGGGCATAAGCTTTCATGAGCTATAACCCACTTCATCAGATGCATGGAGTGAAAAAAAGTAGGCAGGTATAAATATACAGCACATGGAAAGATGGGAATTGCCTTACCAAGCAGGGGGTCAGTGCTAACAAGGCCAATTCAATCATGGTGGATGTGACCCATTCCCAACAGTTGACAAGAAGGGATGAATATCAACTGAGGGAAAATTACTTTTTGTAGTGTTAGCGAGGCCAATTCAATCACCTCCCTGGACACTCAATAACAGACTTAGAAGTGGCCATTCTTCAACAACAACAACAAAAAAAAACAACTTTCAAAAACAGACTTCAATGAGAAACTGCAGAACTGGAATTAATTTGCAAATTGGACACCATCAAATAAGGCCTGAATAAAGACTGGGAGTGGCTGGGTCACTACAAAAAATCACTGTGTAATTGGGTAAGTTTGGGCACTTGTACAGCGCTTTACAAAAATCAGTTAGTTATCACAGCACCTCAGTGAGGCAGAAAGCATTATAATCGTCATTTTACAGATGGGGGTCAGAAAAACCACGACTGAAAGGTAAAGTGATTTAACTAAGGTCATGCAGGATTTAGTGTCAAATTCAGGAATCCCCTGTCTCTGAGCACCACGTTTAACCCATGCAATGGGTTCTTACCTTTTTGGTATCAAGCACACAGCTCTGTCTCATTTTCACTCTGGCTGGTTGGATCATTTTGATGAATGATTTTTTTTAGTGCTCTGGTCCTTGAACCAAAGCAAAAGCCTTCCCCTTCTGGGATAATCAGAGTCCAAATACCACAAAACACAGATTGCTCAGGACACAGCCTTCATCTGTGTTGACAGCACTGATATTACTGTTAAAAATTCCTTGGGTCTCCCCAGGCTCAAAAGTTTATCTCCTAGAATCTGCTCAGTCTCCCCACCTTCTAAAACAGTGGAGTTAAGGATACTTCCTTCTGCTGTCTCTGGAAGCCTCAGCCTTTGGCTTCTAAAGGTCCAGCTGTTAACACCAGGGATAATGCTCACATCAGCACTGTATTACTCCAGGCCTTTTCTTTCATTTATCTAATTCCTCCCCTCAGTCCTTCTCTGTGCTGTCTTTTCACAGGCCTTTTCCATAGATCCTCCCAAGCTATCTACTTCCCCAACTTTCCTGATGGAGAACCCCACAGAAATTCTAGTCTTGTGGTATTATAGATTAAACTTGCTCCTTATATTCCCTGATCCTTCTTCCCAACATGCATTACAACAGCTTATAAGACTCACAGACACTCAGGAAACTACCTTTCCTAAATTTGCTTTGTTTTGTGCTGAACTGGGACTAGGCTAAGCTTGGCCTATAACCTCCCATAAAAAGTCAGCAGCTATAGGACTGGTTTTCATACTATTTACCTGCCCTTCCTTGAGGTCAGAGGCTACATTGGTTGCTTAGAAGAAGAGCCAGGCTCACATGTAGACAGCTAGGTTGGTAGGGAGCATGCAGCCATGCTAGCATTATCAGCCTGGGTTTCATGGGTCTCATAGGCTAGATCTGGCATGCTGTATGGTGGAAGGAGGCTCTAAAAACCCCATATACTTTACCCAGACTGAAATCTCCTTGAGGTAGAAACTGTATTTTTGCAATGTATATGTACAACCCCAAGTAGAAGAGGAATCTGAAGACTGGTTGGGGCCTCTACGTTTCTAATACAAATAATTCCTTAGGAAAAATCACTGGTTACCTTTCAATCCTAGTTTACACTACCAAAGATATCATCACAAGATAAAAGATTTAGACCATCAATGTACAAAAATAAAGAAGAAGGCAGAGTTTAGCCTTGATATTCATGGGAGGTCTGAAAGCAAAATCAGAATTTAGGTACAGGAATCATAGAGAAATAGATATTTTAATTTTATTGTTTATTCTGCTAATTAATTTCATATCAAATTCCTTCATTTTCCTCTTTTTGTATGTGCTATACAAAGCAGTATTAATATGAACATCTCAGTCAGACTAGCCAATAGCTACCATCCTGGTAATTAAAAAAAGGTTTCCTCATTTTTTTAATATGTTATTTGATATTTGATAAAGGTTCTTCTGGTTTTCAATCACTTTAAAGAGCAGGGGAAAGTTTATTATACTGCTGAGAAAACCTTCAGTTCTGCTGTCAGTACATCCTTGGAAAAACCATGAAATCAGAGGGAAAATTAAAAACAGACAGTTTAGAAAGATTTCCTTTCACTTTTTATATCTTATCAGAATGATTTTGCTCCATAACAAAATAGACAACTGAATATAAACGAAGAAATAACTAAATAAGGCCCAAATCTGCAGACATTGCTTATGACTCATCACATGAGAAGTGCCTTTAACTACATGAATAAGAGGAAGAAACCCTAGAAGGATACTGGGCCAGATGCTCACGACTGCCTTTTTGGTATTGGCATTTTGAGGCCTGGGGATGCTGTAAAGATGGCTGTAAAGTTTTCAGTCTCCCTGATCTGCTGGGCTCCAGTCCCAAGGAGGAACTTAAAGCAGTTTCAGGAGTTTCAGGAGTACTCTAAGAACTTGTTTAGACAAACAGTTAGTGTGCGGCAAGCTGGGATCTAAATCTATGGCGCATTAGTGTGCTGTGAAATAACAGTCCATTGGACCCTGTGACCACACATTACAAGTTAGATTCTACACTGACAGTTAATGCATGATATACTATGTGCTGTAGACTTACACAACAGGTTGCAACACATTAATTCTCTGTCTAGACCAGCCCTAAGTTGTGGTCTCTGCAATAGGGCACAGGAGCCATCATGGCAACTGGTGTTTGCTGATGAACAAAGGGTGCTCCAGTCACACCACTTTTCTTACTCCCCCAGGCTGCCAGAAGGAGATGCTCCATATCTGGGAAGAATCCTAAGGTCCAGGATGGAATTTCTGGTCAAAATCAGAGAGAGGACAACTCACCTCTGAATAGTCAATAGCCTGGTGCCTGATTCAGAGAAGGGACTAGAACCTGATGCGATAGATATTGCAAATTCATGCAGTATCTTTGGGGTAACATATTATATTATGTGTACATATCACTGTGGGCTAGGGGATGTATGTATGAGTGTGTTCTAATCCACAGAGGAGGGTTACCACAGCTCCTTCAGGACTAAATAGTGGGCGGTAAGTAAGATAAATCACTCACATTGTAACCATCACCAGAGGTACCACCACCTGAGGAGGCTTGCATGTACTGGTTCAAACTGGGTTTCCAAAACCTAGGAAATAAAGGAAGAGGTTTTGGGTTAAAAAGGCTGCATGTAAACTGAGTCAGAGAAATAGAGAGAACTTTCTGTCCAAGGGCCCAACCCTTGCAGAAGGGTTGGAAAGACTTTGACCTCCCAGGGCCCCAGAAGACCTCTGGTAAGCTTTTAGTATATGTACAAGAACATATATTGTCTTTATATGTTCTCTCTGTAATGCTTTGGTCTTAAGAACAAAAGGTGCTTGCATAGAAAGAGCTGCATGATAACTTTTAACTTCTGGTGTACGTTGTTATAATCCCTGGAGAAAGTGTTAACCACAGGTGCTGGAGTCCAGTCAGACTTGCTAAGAAATGACAATGAGGTGAAGAGAGACTGCAAGTCTAAACCCCTGATCTGACAGGAGTGAGAAGTGGATTTCTGCCCCAAGAGAGGCAATGTCTGGGAAGTCTAAAACTTAAGTGGGTGCCCTCAAGGAAGACCAGCAAGGGGAGGGGGTCAAAGGTATAGTTAAACCTGAAACTATGACACTTGAATGTCCCACATCCAGGTGTGTATACTAGCCAATGGGCAACTGGTTATTCTTGGGTGGGTTTTTCTTTCTTTCTTTCTTTCTTTCTTTCTTTCTTTCTTTCTTTCTTTCTTTCTTTCTTTCTTTCTATCCAAACAAAGTAGAAAGTTCTTGTCTTCATCACAATGAGGAATGAAAACAAATATCAAAACCTGAAAATTTTTGCAAACTGGAGTTGTTGTTTTCTGGACAGCCCTTAATTACTAACGCTTTTTTTCAAGAGGTAAACAGTACAGAACAAGATGGGGGTTTGAGTTCTTAGCTAGTCCATTACTTGCAGAGAATGTCTTTGTTGTTCTAAGGCATACCTTGCCTGATTGGACCAGATTAAGGCCTAGGCACCATAGATCTATGTCTAGTGCCCCATATCCTGGTGCCATGAGATTACATCAAAATCTAAACTTTCATTATAAAAAAGTAAGACTCCAGCAGCTATAGTTGTAAAGAAAAACTTGAAAATGTGACCTGTGGACAAACAATGCAGTGTTATCCTCCTAAGTCTGTGGACAACCTTCAACAATAGCTTTGAGAGAGGTGAACTGTCTCATTCCTCTTTGTGATGGGCTGAGTCCCAGACTCACTGCTCTAGAGCAAAGATACAAGACGTAGAAATACCATCCCAGCAGAGGACTCTGTGTGTGGCAGGAGGAGAAGAGTTCAGCAGGACTGGCCCATGCACCCAAAAAGACACACCCTTGTTACTGGGGTAACTCCTGCTGCCAACCCTGCCACTAGTGGTACAAGGGGATGCCTGCTGACACTCCTGGGTAGAGAAAGGGACCTCATGTCACTGCCCTGCCTCCCTGGGAAGGAAAGGGGTCCCTGCCACTCCATGTGGGAGGTGGGGCCATGGGGAACCCCTATCATGGTATGCCTGTGGCACTGGAGTATCTTAATTCTGTCTTAACCTCTGGCCAGTATAAACTACGTGGACAGGATTGTAGAGAGAATCAGCCTGCCCTTGTTGGGTAGACAGAGAAAGACAAAGGCCTTTGAGAAGGGGAGTAGAGGGTTAAATAGGGGACCCCACAAGAAAGAGTTAGGTTTCTGAACAATCAGTAAAGCCAGCAATGGGGTAGTGCTTTATAGAGCAGTGTCTGCTGATTCCAACTCAGGCTGCTGCTGGCCTAAGTGTCACTTAAGCATATTTTTAGCAGAGTAAAAGCTGAGTGAACGACATCATGATTTCTGTTATAGGTGTAAATAGTTACCCTGATGCATTATATTACATGCCTGCAGCACTAACTATTATAGAGAGGTAGTTTTAGGTACTGAGCCAGATTCATTTGTTGGGCAGGTTGTAAACAGCCCTGTACTTCCAGCTGAGACCCAAAATGCTGTGCATCACTTAAAGATTCATCTTTCTTATATTTTTTAATATAATCTCTAGAAATATTTCTCATCTATTTGATTTTTCTCTCCTTTCTAGTAGTGCTCATCACCCATCATCTTTTCTTCATTATAAAAGGTAAATCAATTAGATGCTTTCAGACCAGAGGCAATTGCCTGTTCTCAGCCGGTTGGTTTTGGTGAGCTTCCAACTTCACAATAACAAGTAGTTGTAGGGGACAACCTTGGTTCAAGTGATCATGAGCTAATTTTGTTCAAACTAGATGGAAGGATAAACAAAAATAGATCTGGGACTAGGGTTTTTGATTTCAAAAGGGCTAACTTTAAAGAATTAAGGAAATTAGTTAGGGAAGTGGATTGGACTGAAGAACTTGTGGATCTAAATGTGGAAGAGGCCTGGAATTACTTTAAATTGCACCTGCATCCCAAGAAAGGGGAAAAAAACATAGGCAGGAGTTGTAGACCAAGCTGGATGAGCAAGCATCTCAGAGAGGTGATTAAGAAAAAGCAGAAAGCCTACAAGGAGTGGAAGAAGGGTGGGATTAGCAAGGAAAGCTATCTTAGTGATGTCAGAACATGTAGGGATAAAGTGAGAAAGGCTAAAAGCCAAGTAGAGTTGAACCTTGCAAAGGGAATTAAATCCAATAGTAAAAGGTTCTATAGCCATATAAATAAGAAGAAAACAAAGAAAGAAGAAGTGGGACCGCTATACACTGAGGATGGAAAGGAGGTTAAGGATAACCTAGGCATGGCCCAATATCTAAATAAGTACTTTGCCTCAGTCTTTAATAAGGCTAATGGGGAGATTAGGGGTAATGGAAGGGTGACAAATGGGAATGAGGATATGGAGGTGGATATTACCACATCTGAGGTAGAAGCCATAATTGAACAGCTTAATGGGACAAAATCGGAGGGCCCGGACAATCTTCATCCGAGAATATTAAAGGAACTGGGGCATGAAATTGCAAGCCCATCAGCGAGAATTTTTAATGAATCACGTAAACTCAGGGGTTGTACCGTATGACTGGAGAATTGCTAACATAGTTCCTATCTTTAAGAAAGGGAAAAAAGGTGATCCGAGTAACTATAGGCCTGTTAGTTTGACATCTGTAGTATGTAAGGTCTTGGAAAAAATTTTGAAGGAGAAAGTAGTTAAGGACATTGAGGTCAATGGTAATTGGGACAAAGTACAACATGGTTTTACTAAAGGTAGATCGTGCCAAACCAACCTGATCTCCTTCTTTGAGAAGGTGACAGACTATTTAGACAAAGGAAATGCGGTAGACCTAATTTACCTAGATTTCAGTAAGGCATTTGACACGGTTCCACATGCGGAATTATTAGTCAGATTGGAAAAGATGGGGATCAATATGAGAATTGAAAAGTGGATAAGGAACTGGTTAAAGGGGAGACTACAACGGGTCATACTGAAGGGTGAACCGTCAGGCTGGAAGGAGGTTACTAGTGGAGTTCCTCAAGGATCGGTTCTGGGACCAATCTTATTTAACCTTTTTATTACCGACCTTGGCACAAAAAGCGGGAATGTGCTAATAAAGTTCACGGATGACACAAAGCTGGGGGGTATTGCTAACACGGAGAAGGACCGGGATATCATACAGGAAGATCTGGATGACCTTGTAAACTGGAGTAATAGTAATAGAATGAAATTTAATAGTGAAACGTGCAAGGTCATGCACTTAGGGATTAATAATAAGAACTTTAGATATAGATTGGGGACGCATCAGTTGGAAGCAACAGAGGAGGAGAAGGATCTAAGGGTATTGGTAGATCACAGGATGACTATGAGCCACCAATGTGATATGGCCATTAAAAAAGCTAATTCGGTTTTAGGATGCATCAGGCGAGGTATTTCCAGCAAAGATAAGGAGGTGTTAGTACCGTTATATAAGGCGCTGTTGAGACCCCACCTGGAATACTGTGTGCAGTTCTGGTCTCCCATGTTTAAGAAGGATGAATTCAAACTGGAACAGGTTCAGAAACGGCCTACTAGGATGATCTGAGGAATGGAAAACCTGTCATATGAAAGGAGACTCAAAGAGCTTGGCTTGTTTAGTCTAGCCAAAAGAAGGCTGAGGGGGGACATGCTTGTTCTTTATAAATATATCAGAGGGATTAATATTAGGGAGGGAGAGGAATTATTTAAGCTTAGTACCAATGTAGACACAAGAACAAATGGATATAAACTGGACTCTAGGAAGTTTAGACTTGAAATTAGACCAAGGTTTCTAACCATTAGAGGAGTGAAGTTCTGGAACAGCCTTCCAAGGGGAGTAGTGGGGGCAAAAGACATATCTGGCTTTAAGATTAAGCTTGATAAGTTTATGGAAGGGATGGTATGATGGGAGAGCCTAATTTTGGCAATTGATCTTTGATTATTAGCAGATAAGTATGCCCAGTGGTCTGTGATGGGATGTTGGGTGGGATGGGATCTGAGCTACTGCAGAGAATTCTTTCCTAGTTCTGGCTGGTGAGTCTTGCCCACTTGCTCAGGGTTTAGCTGATCGCCATATTTGGGGTCGGGAAGGAATTTTCCTCCAGGGCAGATTGGCAGAGGCCCTGGAGGTTTTTCGCCTTCCCCTACAGTGTGGGGCCTGGGTCACTTGCTGATGGATTCTCTGCAACTTGAGGTCTTCAGACCACAATTTGAAGACTTCAATAACTCACGCATAGGTTGTGCAGGGGGTCGGACTAGATGATCACATTGGTCCCTTCTGACCCTAGAATCTATGAATCTATGAATCTTTACCCTTTACCATGAATATGTTTAACTGTTATCCTAGAATGCTGAATGTCTCTTGTTCAAACCTGTCTTGAGAGGGCTCAATACTTTTTGTGATGGGTGGGTATTTCCAAAACACTCAACATGGGCCTCATTCTGCTCCCATTAAAGTCAATGTCAGTTTTATCATTGACTTAAATGGGAAAAGGGTTAAGTCAACATTGAGTCCGTTTGAAAAATCTTACCTATAATTCAGCACACTAGCTTGTTCATTGGGTAGAACAGGTACAAAAGTTAATATATGTATTACCTTGAAAATTCCCATTTATATATTACTTGTCACAATGTCACAGGAAAAGCTTTTGCTTTTGGTCATGGATCTTTCCTATTAAAATAAATGATAAGCATCTCTCTCTCTGTGTGAAACAGTATAGCTTTGGTTGCCTAGTAACAACAAATGAAAAATATTGAAAAACAGGACCGAGGAGTCCAGTAAAATGAACAACAATACTTACATCTGTGTAGTGAGAGGAGTCTTGCTGGCTTGGTGAAGAGTGCAGGTTTATCACACTAGCACATTTACTATTTGAAATATTGGCTACATTTGTAATAGAATCCAAACTTGACTGCACACACTCATATCACAGGAGTAAAAAACAAAATATTGACCATTTGTAATGTAGCAGCCCATTAAATTGCTTTCACAGCATTGTGAATATTCCAGAGGGTAGCTCACTTTGGTTTAATTGGATATTGGTGCTTCGGAAAATGTACTACCCTAGCTATCTTCCCTTTATAATACATGGTAGCACCTTACCTTTTTTTTGCAGCATCTATAGCACTTTTTTTTCAGATAAGCTTTCTTGTTTTGTTAATTGTGCATAAATAATTTCAAATATATGCAAAGTACATTTGATATTTCAATACGTTTTTTTTTCACCAGATAGGCCTACTATTTAAATATCCACCAGTAATTCACAAAAATAGCAGCTCACTTGAGGACCAATAAACATATTCATAAATCTCTTTTGAGAATGAACATTCCCAGACTAAGGACTGACCCTTCAATCTTTGCTATCTTCCACCTCCAGATTGTGCATGCATGTGTGTGAGTGAGAGTGACACAAACCAGAGCCAGTTCTGCATTCAGCTCCATGTGGGCAGACCTCTAAAGTCAATGGAGTTCCACATGGATACAAAGTTCTACCCAGATGGATCTCATTGCAGGATCAAAGAGATAAAATGAGTGAGGTAAATATCTTTTAGTGGATCAGCTTCTGTTGGTGAGAGAGACAAGCTTTCAAGCTTACATAGATATCTTCTTCAAGTCTGGGAAATGTGCTGAGAGTGTCACAGTGAAATACAAGGTGGAACAGATTGTTTAGCATAAATAGTTAAAACATATTTCCAAGGACTGTTCAAGGTGAAATGGCCATTTAACATCTCTCCAATTATGGAGAGAGTTGGGGGTGGGAGGGAAGGAAAAAAGCTGGGGTTGGGAATAGTGGGTTACAGATTATTGTAATAAACAAAAAATCCAGTGTCTCTCTTCAGTCCCTGATTTTTAGTGTCTAGCAAACTTGCAAATTTAATCTCCCAGGCTCATCTTTTGAAGATGCTGTGCTGGTTTCCTTTGAGGATGAGGACTGAGAGGTCAAATATTGAATGAATTTCATATTGTGAAAAGTGTTCACTCACAGATGACATGGGTTTCTGTCTTTTATCATTTTGCTATGTGAGTTTGAGAGTGTAGTTTCTCCCCCATAGGTGTTATTGGGGCATTCTGACATCAGCACTATTGCCTTGATAGGCATGTTCAGACTGAAGGACATGCTTGATTAATATGCTGCAACCACTCTTCCTATGTATGTAGACATAGGGAGAAGGAAAGGAAGGGGAACCAAAGAATATGTATGTAGGAGACAGAGAGAAAAAGGAGACTGAGAAAGGGAGTGTCTATAGGCGATAGAGTGGAGAAGGAGTGTTTATGTGTATGTGTATATTTAGAGAGAGACAGAGTTAGAAAAGGTCAGACTTAGGTAGGAAAGACCAAGAGACAAGAAATAAGCACTTGCAACATTTTGTTACCTGTTATCCCTGAGCTACTAGGGAAAAGAAAGACATTTCATGAAAGCATAGCAAAAATATTTTCACAGCTTTTTTCTACAACCAAGTGTTTTTCTTTGTGTTTTTATCAGGGTCAAAGATAAAGTGTTGCTGAAAATAATGCACATTGGCAGGGGGCCCTGATGAAGGAAACTGATATTTCAGGTTGTCTTTAGTGAGTAGCAGAATGCAGAAGCATATTATGATCCATAAATATATATGTCACTAATTTATCACTATTATGTTAATATAGGAACTAATCTTGGACTTTAATAAAAAACAAATCACAGACAACTCAAAGTTATGCAAATCTGTCTGTATTTGCATTTGTTTACTTCACAGTGTGGACTTAAAATGCTCACAGTGTAAATAAGGATTTCATAACTGCACTATGTATATAGTTTAAAACACATAAAAATGTAATGTGAAATAAGGACTTCTATGCCAATTTGACCAGTTTAGAAATTGGTTTCTGCTAGGTCATTTGTTTATGAAATTTGCTCTACAAGTAGAGCAGCTGGATACACAATAAACATGAACATTCAAGTCAAATTTCCTTCTGTATCCTGATTTCTCATCATTTGTGGTAATGGGCGTTTGGTGTGGAGGAGTAGGGAAGGCCGTGGAAAGAAGGAGGCCGAGACATTCCTTTTGGAAGACTTTCATTCTCTCACTTTTTGTTTTGTTAGCATTTTGGTCAAATTTGCTAGATATAATGCCAGTTTGGTAGTTCTAAGAAACAGAGATCACTCTCTCTAGAATGGCCAAATCTTTTCCAAGTTTTAAAACTACAAATAAGTAGTCTGTTATGGGGAAATCCAGATACATCTGCAATCTAGGGAAACAATGCTATAATATATTTAATTATCTTGCCTTTTATGTCTGATTTGTTGTTTGTAAACTATTCAAGGCAAGGGCCAGGTTGATATCTGCATCTTTCAAACTGCTGATCATAGAATTGGCACTTAACAAATCGTAGCTGAAACTTTAATCCTGATAACTGCCTCTTTCTTGTTTCATACTTTTGTTGTAAGGAGACATCTCTCTGGAGGCAACAGTAGACTTTGGAGATAGATTGGCAGCATTCCCTATTGAACAAACAGGCTTGCAGGGTATTCAGGGGAAAGCTTCACACTTTCACCTCTCGCTTACATAGCTCTTCATGGAAGAATGCTCTGGACCTTTACCTCTCTTTCCACCAGGATAAAGATGATGATGTCTGAGTGGTAAATTGTTCCAAGGAGAGTTTTTGATTATTTATAATCTCAGCTCTCTTGGGGAAAACATGACTGTGGGAAAATAAAAGCTCTTTAACATGGTTTTTTCCCTGATTTTATCTTTATACTCTAACCAGAGTAGAATCTCCTACCAAAAGTGTCCAAAAACCTCACATATATGAAAAGCTTGAATTTCTCCCTCTCTAGAGAATCAAATGCAGTTTCAGTACTAGGTTAGCATTTGCAAAACGTAAGGGGTGAAATCCTGCTGCTGTTGAAGTCCATGTGAGTATTGCCAATGACTGCAGTGGGACCGGCAGATAACCTAGGAACTATACAGATTAAAATGCTTGCAACGAATCTTAAAAGTTCTCATTTATTAAGTCATGGAAAAACATTACATTTCTCTAAAGCCTAAGTAATTTCCACATTAAGCTTCTTAATTATATGAAACTGTGCAGGACAGAAATAATTCAAAACAATTCATTAATCATTGAGGCAGGTTGTATAAAAAATTTATTTATTCTGCAACAGGAAACCTTGGTTCTTTTGGAAATAACATGATATCACAAACGTTTTTTCCAAAATGCTCAGCTGAAGGCCCTCCTCTATGCTCTACTGCTTTGGATGATGTCTTAATTCTCAACCTTATTAGCAAAGGCTCTTTAAAAAGGTCATCAAACAGACAAATTTTCTAGAAGAGCAGAATATCTTACGGGTCACACTTTGTATTAAAGGTTACATTTATAAATTATTATTAAAGTGTTAAATTATTAATAGTTTAATAAATAGTTAATCAATTGTAATCAAGTGTTATAAAGTCCAACTGTTAATAGGTTGCTTTACCTATGTATAATAACTTTTTCTGATGTCCTGATAAGCATCTATAACACATACTATACATATCTGTAACATGCTTAGAACATTACACAATCATTTATTAACTCTTTCTCAATTATTTGTAATTACACCTTTAATATAAAGAATGACCATTTTATGTCTGTGTAAATTTATCTTAAATATAGTTGATTGTGTGGCTAAAGTCTTTCAATTGAGAGAACTTTTTACTCTACCATTCCTTTTTGGAGTAGTCATTTCACTTCTCTCTTTGCAGTTTATCATCCCAGTGGAAGGCTAATCGAAAAAAAATGGGAAGAAAATTGCTAAAGACTCTATATTCAACAATAACAGCAATAAATCAAATTCAGATTTGTTTTCCCCTTGTTTCCATACATTTATCCTTAAAATGTAAACATTTAGTGGTGATCTTTGAGAAGTAATAGGGTTCAACTAAAATAGTTGAATTATAGACAACAGAAAATGGCTATGTAAATACCTGTATTTGGAACACAGTTTAAATATTTTCATATAGAAAGTCTGAATTATTCTCCAAAGGAGGGATATAGTTTCTGTCATAAAACCTTTAAATTGTGTTTTGTTAGCAGTTGACAGTTGCCAACCCAAGAAAGGCAAGGTAAGTTACACTGAAATAAGTGTTCGAAGAAAATAAAGTCATCTTAAATCAATGAAGAGAAATCCATGGCAAACTTGATAACAAGTCCACTGTGGCAGTAATTAGTGCCCTGTGTGTACAATGACAAAGATGTCATTTCAAATGGAATTTCAATAAGTTAAATAATGAAAATGTGTTCTGTAGAAACATGTGATGTACAAAAAATAATGTACAAAAGTCCTTGTTAAACTTTCATTCCTCTTGTTTGTAGAGAGTTTGAAGCAACGTACTCACTGGAAACTTCTTTAGTAATACATATTAAATTTAGTGGGTTTAAAAATAATTGTATTACAAATAGAAGGCTTTTCATAGAATATCAGGGTTGGAAGGGAACTCAGGAGGTCATCTAGTCCAACCCCCTGCTCAAAGCAGGACCAAACCCCAGACAGATTTTTACCTCAGACCCCTAACTGGCCCCCTCAAGGACTGAACTCACAACCCTGGGTTTAGCAGGCCAATGCTCAAAACGCTGAGCTATCCCTATTGTTGGAGTCCAGGAGGTCTCCACTGGTTTCCCAAATTGTGCTTTTTAATACAGTCATAGCCTATATCTGTCTCTCTCTTGCTCTCTCATGTACATATAAACAAAGGATGTATCAACGCTCCGGAATGTACACCTTGTTTTGGCTTATGCTTCATTCTAGCTGGCGAACTGGACTCTCTGTTTTTTTGTGTGTTTCCTTAAGCATAGAAAGTCACTGTACCTGGTGATAATCAATTGTTAAAGTTAATCTCCCATTAAAGTAAATGATGGAATTTCATTCCTCACTTGCTACTGTTCTGTTAGGATGCATACAGCACAAAACAATGGTGAATTAGTTTACATTGTCAAGTGTATCTTCATTACCAGAAGGGCTGGAAAATAATTTTTGCTTCATTTTTAGAAGGATTTATACTTTTTGGAGAAAGCACCAATATCCACAGTAAGACCATAATTGAATATGCATTTTGAATTTTTAGTACCCCTGATGATGGTGGCTACAATCAGATCTACCTGTAGTGTTCTGGTGAGGCATCAACTTTTTGGAACATTTTTTGTCTCTTTTTATAATTAACTAGGGTCCAACCAGGAATGTGTTTTAAATTTGTGTGTGGTGGATGTGTGTGAAAAAAGACACTGAAGATTTTTTTTTCCCAAATGCTTATACTCTTCCCAGTCCTGAGTGGTTTAGGAGTTTTGGTTCGGCTACTAAACTCATTTTTTACAAGCCCCCAAACTTATTTGACTCAAAAAGGAGAGAATTTTTACACTACCACTATCATGATCTGGTGCAAAAGTGGTGTCCAGCTCCTTGTGTGTCCAGGAATAGTTTCCAGTTGTAACAGAAGGTCAGCATACCTAGGCATTCATACTGGCAGCAGATTCCATTTTATACCAGAATGGACCCTTATCGACTGAAAGTAGAACTTCTTATGGCTGGGGCCACAAATCCCTTTTTGTGATCTCGGCACCACTGAGTTCTAGATTGCTGCCACATGGTTGTTTACGGCCCAAAATTTGCTGCAGCCCAAAATTTCTGGTACACCCTTCCCTTCCCTGTCCCCTTCTGTCACCAGCTCCACTCTTAACACACTCTGATGCTGGGCACTGAAGGAGGCGGCAGCAGCATATAACCAATATATATATCTGCTGTTGCACCTATGCTGGGACAATTCCCCTGGCGGCCTTTATGACCCCTTCACAGCTTACTAGGGATTTTCCCACTCTTTGTGAGATGCTGTGCTCAGATGTGAATTCTAGGTTATCTAAACAGGGTGAAATTTACCTCTTTGTTGAGTGCTCAGATAAAGCAGAGATCTGATGCTGGCCCCCTGCCTAAGGATGAATTTTACCCATAGCGATCCCATGAAATTTCATAAATGTAATACCAAATTACAAATCCTGGCTCCAGGGAAAGCCATCTGTCACACTAACACTTCTGGAAACGTTTCCAGTGGTCAATTCTTCGAATAATCCACAGCTATGTGAGTTGCTAGGCCCCATCTGCCAAAGGGTTTTAGTGCATTCTGGTGTACTTTTCTTCAATTAATTTAATATAGAATTTAGAGCGGTCAGAAATATTAATATAAAAATTTAGTGCTCAAATTATCTAACTATCCCATTTGCTTATGGAGATTTAAATTGTCTGCCAGAGAAATATAACAACAAAGATGAATACATAAAATAATTTACATTAAATTATGTGCATGTATTCTTGCTTCTCCCTTTCTATTTCTTTATCCCTTTCTTCTTCTCACCTTCCATCTGCAATACAGCATAGTCATCTTCATACTATTTTTTGCTTGTCACATTACAGTCTCTCATTTTTTTGGTTTTATTATTTTCCCCCTTCTTATGTGTATTCTTTTTTTTCATGGAAAAGGTCTCTTCTTGCTTCACTCCTTTTATCATTCCCTTTGTCACTAAGCCTTTCTCCCATGTTATGATGCCTCGTCCCTTTTTTCTTCCTTTGCTTATTCTTTGCTCCACACTTCTTCCCTCTGTGATATCTCTCCATGGTCCATTTCTCTCTCTTCCCTTCCTGCCTGAGGGTCATAACTTAAATCTTCTGCCTTGAGGTCCACCATCTTCAGCTTCTTCCCTCTGACCCCCCCACCATTTGGCCCTATACTGCCTCCTTTCTTCTTGTCCCAACACTGGGATTTATTCTTCCTCTCTCTCCCCACCATGAAAGATAAAAGAACTAGGTATTCCTTTCTTCTGCTCTGCCCCTTTGAGAAGGTTCTGCCATTGAACTACCTTTTTTTTTTTTTTTGGCAGGAGACCTCTGGCAGATTAGAGGAAGAGCTGGTTTTGCTGCACACAGCTGTTTGTAGATAAGAGGAGACTTGCAATAACCCTAGCACTATCAGTGGAAGTACATGCAACTCCACTGCAGAGTTGGATCGGTTGGGGATCCTCCTTAAAAAATGATGAGAACTGTGTTCACAGGATTTGCAGTTCCCAAAGGCTGGTTTCTAACTGGCTGTTGAAGGGACAAAGGGACAAGAAAATGCTAGTACCAACTCCATCTAATCCTGTTTATATTGTGGGTGTTATATCTGGAATAAAAAAAGGCTGGATGCTTTCTTGGTTTTGTTTTTAAATAAAGTACTGAAATTACTCCCGCCATTTAAAGTGTCCCCAAATAAGATTGTGTCCATGGGCCCCGAAGGTTGGCATAGTGCACAGCAGGGATTTCTGAACAATATGTGAGTTTTAAAATCATACCGCAGCACATTTATTTTATTTTGGTGAGAATAACTCAACAGTTTTCTAGCTCAATGTGATTGTCACATTGATATTTGCTGGCACTTACCTAACCAAATCAACCTGGTTTCTCTTACAGCATCAAAAGCAGGTACAAACACACAAAATTCAGCTCAGCAAAATAAGATCAGGGGAAATCCCGAAATGAGACAGCAAAATATAAGGCACAAGCTTTAATGTGGACTTGATCTTCCACTGCTCTTGTCAGTCAAAAGGACTGGCAGCCAAATTCATCTATAGTGTAAACCCATTAAAGGCAATGAAATGATTTTGTAAGTAAACTCAAGCAAATGAGATCTGGCCCTTTGTGGTATTTTGCAAAGCTGGGCTAACAAAACAATAGCTGGATCAGCTGCATTGTGAAAGCTGACCTGGCAGTGGCTGAAACTCCTTATTAAGATCCCAAATCAGCAAAAACTTAAGCGCACCAATAATGAGTCAGTGAAACTGAAGCACATGTGAATAGTACTTTGCTGCATCAGAGCACAGAGGCTTACCTTGTACAGAAACACTGGAAACATTATAAAAAACCCCAAACCAATTGCAATTTGCAATTTTCTGGTGTTTGTGATGCCAACCCTGTCCCTGGTTTTGCATAAATGCATTCACGACTTACATTACATTCTTCTTCACCCCCAAAATACAAAATGTCCATACCTAGCAACCTCTTTAAGTTGCAGTTATTGCTATGCAAAGCTTATTTCTATGAATTTTTGTCAATTCTTGTTTTGATAAGTACAAACAATAAAAATTGGCTGTATATCAGCTTTTCTTTTAAAAAGAACGAACAGTCCTTTGTCAAGACACATCAATCCATTCAATTTGCCTGTGAAAATTGGTTTTGTTGGTGCTATTGTATGCACCAACATGAGTGGGAGGAGAAAAGTTGCTGTTTAAGCAGAATTGCTAATTTCCTATCAGAACTGAGAAATATGGAATACTGGTTTGTATGGCAGATGTTACAAATTTTCTGGCTGACATTAAGAGAGAAATGGATTGCAGAATTTGTTTCACAGGTTCATATTTTCCATCTTTTATGTGTACAAATATAAATATTCTTCATTTCCATCAATTGCAGGCATCCAAAGAGTAATCATTTTAAAACTCTTCACTACAATGGAAGTTATAAAGCATTTTACCTTATACAAGAAGAATAAGATGTAATTCTGCCACTGATATCTGCTGTTGCAGATGCTGGTGATAGTAGCAGGGGTTGGGAGCTTTGTGTTATGAAGCCCCGACCCAGAATAGCACCCAATATTCTATGGCTAACCCTTTTTGGCCTTTTCTGTCCCTAATTCTTACTACAACTTTTTAACCATAAAGCTATTTTCTCCTCTCTAGTGATTCCAAAAACTATCTTAGAAGGCAGTTAGCCCCAACAAATCTTTTCAGTTTATCCCATTTCCCTATAACTTAATATATTGCCAATTCTTTAACAATGAGTTGACATTTTTAACTACTGGTGATTATTTTTTATTTTTATTATTCTACTATGTCTAAGAAGATTTACCAAGATCTAAATTCTTGAAAAATGTGAGGCTGTAGTGGTCTATGCTTCAGTTTTGGCGTATGTACCCTCCCGAAATCCAAGGTACAAATACTAACAGTTTTGACTCAGCCCTTCACTCTTCCAAGCTAGACATGTTCAGTTCCAGGAAGATTATTGCAGAATGATGTTTCAGATGATACTTTAGTATGCTATAGTAGATATTTTCTGATCTGTGTGGACATTAATGTCTTTATCACCATGCAATATTCTATCATGGGTCAGGAATGCACTAAATAATAAAACAGCTGAAGTTGCAATAGTTGATTACACATAGTTGACCAGCTCTCAGCTCCTCCTAGTCGGCTCACTCTTCTCCTCTTATCATTTCCTGTCCTGAAGGAATTCTCCCCTCCTCCCAACTGTATTTGCATCCCTACGCTCCTAAGAGCCATTTCCTCCATACCCCAGTAGCCTTCTCTCAGAAAGAGTTCATGCCTTCTTCGTAGTTGTTGTTAAGCAATTCAGACACTTTTGAATATTTTGGCCGGTAATTCCAAATGTCTCCATTTTTGGGTGCTGAACTTTGAGGCACCATAAAGGAGCCTGGATTTCAAAGGGTGGGTGTTCATTACTTTCTGAAAATTAGACCCCTTTAAGATGTCTCGATTTGTGCACTCAAAGATTGGACAATGTAAAATCACTGCTCACTGTGATCTCACTTACAATTGACTTTCCACCTATGTAATTCCATTAACTTACCTGCTGACTTGCACCAATGTTTGTAAGAAATGGTAGCACTATTCAGAATCAAGCCTTTGAATATCCCTCCAATTTTAAATATTTAAGAGGCTAAACATACCAGGGTGCTTTTTTTAAGTATAGGTGTTTGCCCTGATATGCTTAGCCAAAATTTTCCTGCCTCACCACTGTGGTGCAGTGTTAGCTGTGCACAATTTGGTTGCTACTGTCCACTCCAGTGGTGGTTTTGTGTGTATATAAAGTACTTTGGAATCCTTTGAGATAAAAAGTACTATATATAATAGCAAATAATCATATTAAAAATGCCCACTACCTTATCTAGCCTGGTTGAAAAAGAAGGAAGGTTAGCATCAGGTTGGCAGCTGGTCATGAAACGTTTGCCATAAACTGCCATTATGAATCCTTATATGGTATACACACACACACACACACACGATTTACAAAAGGACTTAGGTGAATGTCACTTTAGGCTCCTAAATCCCAGATTCAGGCCGAACCGGGAATCACAAAACACTCACTCAACTGCTGCTGAACACTGTAGGTGCCTTAAGTCACTTGGCATCTAAATGTTTGCAGTAAAAGTTCCCCAGGAACCTATGTTTTTGTCTCTGAGCATGCACATGGCAGCCTCATGCCAGGCATTTAAACTGCTAAGCCCCAAAGTGATTCATGAACTAGGGGAAGATGCATTCCTCTGTTGAACTTGCCTGCAGATCCAAATTTGGTAAGTGTGCTTGAGGAGGGAGTGGAAGAAGGACTTCCTTCATAACTTTTAGTTAGGTACTCTCCTGGGATGCGGGAAACTTCTCATTCAAGTCTTCCCTCCACCTGAGGGGGAGAAGGGATTTAAACAGAGAGCTGTCATTTCTCAGGTGAGGATATGGGATAGTCTGGGCTATGGGATAGTCTGATATGGAGCTCCTACAATTTCTCCTGCTGAAGCTGTTCTATTGTGACTAAATAATGAAAGAATCATTGGGCCAGAGAGAGCGAGCAAGCAAGAATGGCAATGACTCTGCCACCTAGTGGAAAAGAGATCTCACAGAAACTGAGGCCAGACAAGGACAGAGTGAAAAAGACAGCCTGAAGGCCTACCTAAAAATGTGTGGCTGATCCTGGAAGAAACTTGAAGATTGTTTTTAGGGGCAGCAGAACAGGCTGAACAGAGTGAGCAAAAGAAGCTGTTTCCTGTTATTTGATTCCTCTTGAGTCCAGAGAAACAGGACTTTGTATATTCTTTGTAAATAAACAAAATTGCATGAAAGAAATATCTGATTACTACCAATTTCTATCTACTCCCAACTGGAACACCCCCAGATCCTCAAGCTTTGATGAGGTGCTTGGTTCGAAAAGGCAGAACAGATGATTTTCAGCTGAGAATCCCAAGCAGAGGGAGGTGCCTTCCAGTAGCCTTTCTCTGAGAGTAGGGTTGGTCTTAGAAGACAGGTCATGGAAGATAGGTCCATCAATAACTATTAGCCAGGATGAGCAGGGACGGTGTCCCTAGTTTCTGTTTGCCAGAAGCCGGGAATGGGTGACAGGGAATGGCTCACTTGATGATTACCTGTTCTGTTCATTCCCTCTGAAGCATCTGGCACTGGCCACTGTTGGAAGACAGGATACTGGGCTAGATAGACTTTTGGTCTGACCCCGTGTGAGATTCTATACCTTGAGGGAGTGTGCTGTAGTCCCCATATTCCTCATTTTCATATAATCCTGATCTTACATATAAAGCATGCCTTGTAAGGTATCAGGAAAAGTTTATGATCTGCTGAAAGTCATTTCTCTATCCATACATGTGCATCATGAATGCATATGAAGTTATGAGAATTGTGTAATATGATTGTCACTAAAACATGATGTAAATTGGGGGAATCAACCAGATATTAGCTCCCCAGAGGCAATAGCAAGGAAAGCAACCAATGCCTGGGCGGGGTGTCAATCAACCCATCAACAGCCATTGTGCAGCAATGACAGTAGACAGTATTTGGTCCTGCCATGAGGGCAGGGGACTGGACTCGATGACCTCTCGAGGTCCCTTCCAGTCCTAGAGTCTATGAGTCTATGAGGACTCCAGCTATCCCACAGTCCCAGCAGTCTCCAAAAAGCATTTGCATTCTTGGCTGAGCTCCCAATGCCTGTAGAGTCAAACACATTGTCCGCAGTGGTTCAGGGTATTTCTCATCAATTTAATCCCCTCCCTCCCATGAAAGAAAAGGGAAAAAAATCGCTTCTTGACTTTTTTCAATGTCACCGTATGTCTACTGCGTGCTGCTGGTAAACACAGTGTTGGGGCAAGGAACAGCAGCATCCTCTCCCCTCCCTTCCCTGGTGGCAGATGGTACAATATGACTGCTATCCATCGTCATCATCAGCCTGTGAGTGCTCCTGGCTGCCCTCAGGTGAGGTCGGCCGGGGGCGCCTGGGTAAAAACAGGAATGACTCCTGGTTATTCCCGGCAGATGATACAGAACGGCTGGTAACCGTCCTCATCATAGCAACTGGGGGCTGAACTCCATCAGCCCAGCCCCTTTCATGTCTAAAGAAAAGATTCTGTACTGTCTGGACTATCATAGCAGTGGGATGCTGCGCTCCTCTCTCCTCCACCATTTAATATCCTGCCTGGACTATCATAGCAGCTGGAGGCTGCCTCCCCCTCATTTTATCTCACTAAAAAGTCAGTGTTTCTTATTCCTGCATTATTTATTACTTCATCACACAAATGGGGGGACCCTGCAATGGTAGCCCAGAAGGGTTGGGGGAGGAGCGGGGTTGTTGCAGGGACACCCCCTAGAATGGTATGCAGCTCATCATTTCTGTGGGATCTGACACGGAGCGGCTGTGCTCTCTGGTTCTCTGATACATTGGTTCTCTAGTACACTTGCCCCATATTCTAGGCAGGACTGACTCTATTTTTAGATACAACATAAAGGAGGCAATGACCCAGGGGGTCATTCCCATTTTTGTCTTTGTGCCCCCGGCCGACCTCAGTGAAGGTCAGCTAGGAGCACCGATGACAGCAGCAGATGGTAGAGAACGACTGAAAACTGTCATCTCATTGCCAATTTACAATGGCACGGCAGATGGTACAGAATGATTGGCAACCATCTCTGCTACCTTGCAAAGGCAAATGAATGCTGCTGTGTAGCGCTGCAGTACCGCCTCTGTCAGCGGCATCCAGTACACATACGGTGACAATGACAAAAGGCAAAACGGGCTCCATGGTTGCCATGCTTTGGCATCTGCCAGTGCAATCCAGGGAAAAAGGGCGCGAAATGATAGTTTGCTGTTGCTTTCATGGAGGAAGGAATGAGTGACGACATTTACCCAGAATCACCTGCGACACTGTTTTTGCACCATCATGCATTGGGATCTCAACCCAGAATTCCAATGAGCGAGGGCGACTGCGGGAACTATAGGATAGCTACGGGATAGCTACCCACAGTGCAACGCTCCAGAAATCAACGCTAGCCTCGGTACATGGACGCACACCACCCAATTATTGTGCTTTGTATGGCTGCATGCATTTGACTTTATACAATCTGTTTTACAAAAACGGTTTATGTAAAATTGGAATAATACTGTAGTGTAGACGTACCCTTAGACTGCTTGCTTATGTTTTATTTTATTTTGGTAACCGCTCTGACTTGTTATGCTTTGACTTATAATCACTTAACATCTATCTTTATAGTTAATAAATCTGTTTGTTTATTCTACCTGAAGCAGTGCATTTGGTTTGAAGCATGTCAGAGGCTTCCCTTGATATAACAAGCCTGGTACATATCAATTTCTTTGTTAAACTGACAAACTCAAAGAAGCTTGCAGTGTTCAGCGGACATAACTGGACACTGCAAGACGGAGACTCCTCAGGTTGTGTCTGGGACCAGCAGTATTGGCTAGTGTCATTTGGTTGCACAATCCAAGGAGCAGCTTACATGTCAGAGGCTGTGTGTTAACAGCCCAGGAGTGGTGGTTCTCACAGCAATGCAGGGTAAGGATTGGAGTGACCTAGCAGAGATCTGGTCTGGATAACCCCAGAGGGGAACATCACACTCAGTATGGCTGTTTTTATGTTCTTATGTTCACACACTTCTTGGTCTGGGATCCAATAGGGGCAGGGAGGGGGCAGAGTTGGGGCAGGGACTTTGGGGAAGGGGTTGGAATGGGGGTGGGGCCAGGCATGAGCACCCACTGGCGCCGGGAAAAGTTAGTGAATTCTAGTGATTTTCTAGGCACCTAACAGATAGGCCAGGCTCAAGGTCGCCATGGCTAAGTTTCTTTGTGAATTTGACCAATATATATACAGTGTGAGAGAGAGAGAAATGTAAAATGCTTTTATTCTCCTGAACAGAATAGTACAATAATATGCCATATCATACTGTTATACCTTTATAGATTCCTTGCTTTGTGATTGTGCAATAGGCATAGAATAGCCAATAACTAGAACAAGAAAATAATAGGCATATTTTGAGAGAAACAGTTTTACAACTTATTGCCGGGGTTGTCTACTGGCAACTCCGATGTAGTGCTGGATGGGAAACTGATTAGAGATAGAAACAGTTGACCCCTCGTTTTCCAGGAAATTTGCAAGTCAGGTTATTAGAACCAGATAGTCTTATGCAGGGTTGATTAGAGGTTTTGGGCAGTCAGGGAAAAATCTGAAAGTGAGGCCTGCCACCCTTCCAATCCCCCCACCCTCCCTAACACTGTGCCCTTCCCAAGTCATCACTGCTGCCTTTGGGCGGAAAGGAACTTGTAGGTGCTATCCATTTCTGCAAGCCTTTCTGCTGCAGAGGACCCTCACAGTATGCAGCAATTGAATTCAGCACAGAGCCTGAATGAATTTGGTCCACAGCCTGGATTTAACTTCTGTCACTAAACCTTTAGCGTACTGCATGTACTCTTTTATCCAGATTACACATTTTCTTCAGTTTTCACTACTTAGTTTGTCACAAACTTTTGCTGGTGAATACTTTTCAACACTCTAGTATCTTTAGAGCAGTTTCTAAGGATTAAAGTTTGGATTAGCCCATTTAGCTCATTTAACCTAAAGTAGTTAATGATTATTTTGCAATGAAATCAAAGCAAATGGATTTCATTTTGTAAGGGATTTACTTACTTTACATGGTGCAATTTTCCTAAC
The DNA here is from genome assembly GCF_007399415.2 of Gopherus evgoodei. Taxonomy (NCBI): domain Eukaryota; kingdom Metazoa; phylum Chordata; order Testudines; family Testudinidae; genus Gopherus; species Gopherus evgoodei. The sequence goes on from NC_044322.1 coordinate 325,721,291, forward strand.
AGCAATTGAATCTTTTTAATTGAAATATCACAATTTTTTATTTCTCCTACCTACCCCTTCCCCTTCCCCATCCCTGTACTAGAAATATTGGGTGTACTACAAAGTCAGCATTTCCAGGTTACCCAAGACTTAAATAAAGACAAACTTCTGATGGTTGCATGTCTTGCATATTTAAAACTTAATAAAATACATTTCATACAAGTTTGGCAGGAAGTTCCATATAAAATGGATTCATTTCCAGCTGAAAAATGAACTCGCTTAAACATTGACCAGCTAAGATAGTGAACGAATACTGCTTTAATGTAGGTGTCAGACTTTGGGGGAAATAAGGGTGCTTTCAGATCTAATGGAGTGTTATAACAGGCACTTATGTGTAGGAAGACAATTAAAGACTCAAGGCTTGCTCACAGTAAGGCACTTTAAAATGTGTTAGCTGACATATAAATATTTTTCAAAATCTCTGCCAAAGAGAAAGAGCAAGTTGTATCTGGACACATATTAGCTAACCAAGTTAAATTCAAGGCTCACCTTGACCACCAAATGTATGTTAAAATTCTTGAGTAGACAGGATTGTATTTTAAAACATGTTAAAACTTATGTTAACATGTTTTAAATCTATCCCTGTTATCGTAGTTTGGATAAGCATGTCAGTGGTACCATCCCAAGACAGAACCTTCCCCAACTCTTAGTAACACATGGACTCTTAGTGCAAGAGCATTTCCAAGCACACGACAGGAAACTCTCCCTTCTATGTCTATGGGCAGGAGCCAATCATAGTTTGTCTCATGGCTGAAGTAGCCCTCCCATGTCCAAATACACTTGTGCTATATGTCTCTGTAAGAAGATTGGCAGATCGTTCTGTGATAGATTTCCTGGCCCGACTTCCCTTTCCTCAGTACCTCCACCTGAGACTTGAGCATTTCTGCAAGGGAGCCCCTGCAGCATTCATTCCATGCATCTTCTTTGTGTGGCCTTTGTAAATCCAGCTCTCCCCTCCCTACACAGTAGAATTGCACTGAATTGCTGCCTAGGGAGATCTCTGCAGCTGAGGACTTGATTTGCCCTTATTGGACAAGCCATAAAAGTTTTGGGTCAATCAAGACTGTTTGCGGACCCCACATCTGGGTCATGGATGACATGGTTCTATGTTTTGGGTGACTAGGTTTCCGTAGTTTCAAACTTTATTAAAAAGATCATAAAGGACATAGCTCTTCTAGTTTAATAAGATATTCCTTTGGGATATAATTAGTAAAATGCCCATCAGCCTCTTTGTTGAAGCATCTCTTTCTTTCTTTAATACAAAATTAGTTCATAGTGACAGCTCTACCAGAACGTAATAAAAAGTAATAAAAAAATCCCTCTCAAATGCTTATACTGAGTCCACCTTTTTTTCAACATAAGGAAGGAGGGTGCAGCTACCAACAAGCGTAGTTAATTATCAACTCTTATATTGGGCTTCGTCAAACAGAAATCACATTGGAGACGAAAATGTGTGCAAGACATTCTGCAATGTTCATGTTACAGGTTCCTCTACATTTTCAATTCAAGGTAGAATAGGTTGAGGATTTTCAGAGGGACCTGGTGAAACCTTTGAGGTGCCCTGGGCTCAGCTTATCAGACCACTGGGAGAGCCTGGAACAGAATTTCAGTTCTCCTGAATTACAGTCAAAATACCCCATCAATCGACCATATGGCCTCTTCAGTGGCTCCAATGTCTGGAGTTGAGCTTTCAACTTTCGACTTTAGGTCTGAATGGACCCAAAAACTCAAAGCAAAAAACCCCAAAACCCAAACAAACCAAACAGCAAAATTGACTGAGATTTATCTGGACGAAATCAGGCAGTTTTTCATGCTTTTCATTCAAACACAAACTGGATAACGGTCCCTCAGAGTTTGGCTCCATTTTGTTTGCAACAGCCCCGTCTCACCAAAAAGTTTGTTCACCTCAGTGAATCATCCAGGAGAACTGCAATGAGTTTTGAGCTGACAGAGAAGAAACTCTAAGCCAAGTGAGCTTCACTTGATTTCATATTTTATAATGAAAAATCATATTGTTACACCAAAATATTTTTGATAGCACACACAGCCATTTTATTCTGATTTCGTCCTTGTGTTTTTACATTTGAAATGGTGTTGTGAATCTATCTGTGTACCTATCTATGGCCAGTACAAGAGACTACATGCAATTTATCGTTACAGATAATATTTGGGACAAATTGCAATGACAATATAGATGGTTTTGTATATTATAATATAATATAATTGCAATGACAATATAGATGGCAAATATATTATAACCATCTGACAGTTTTCTTGAAAGTAAATAATATGATTCATATTAACTACTGGTATAAGCACATGCAAATGCAATGCAGATGCAAATTGAAGTCAGTTTTGTCCTTGATTACTACAGTAGAGAATGTAATCTGAACTCCATAGAATGAGGATTGAATAGCACTAAGCAAGGCATCACGTTGGAGCTAAACAGGGAGAGTGGCTGTTCAGTCTGATAATGTCTTCTCTATCTGTGAGTGAATGGATGGAGGGAATTGAAAGCTTTCAAAACATAGAATTATTATTAGAAACATGATGATGACCCTCTAACAATTATCTAAACACATTTAAAAACAGGAATTGTGACGTATGTATGTTCTGTGAAACAACTGATGTATTTCAAATGCTTTTCGGTAAGTGTGTATGTCTTGGCCACCTAAGAAAAGACAATAAGCCAGAGACAGGACCACACCACAAAGCCCATTTCCAAACAGATCCAAAGTTCCAGAGTATCTGGACTGATTGTTTTTGTTTGGGCCCATCCCTATAATACACTGTATTTTATGTTTTTGTGCCAGAGCCTAAGCTGATGTCAATAGATATAGCTCTGTTGAAACCACTGGAGCTTTGCTACTGCTTCTAGTTTAGAATCTTGCTCCATATGTTAGCATTAAGTATTTTAAAATACCAGTAGGTTCCATTATGGAAGCCAACTTCATGAAGCAGCAAAAAGCTCTTCTTCATTTACAATTAAAAGTACAGAGGCACATATACATATTTTGCATAAAGATTTCAAACAGCGCAAGAGAGAGTGACACTGTCAGACTAACTTGCAGGCACTTCCGGTGATCTAATATTTGTAAGTTAATTCTCTCATTATTTAATATCCCCTTAGCTTCTGAGAGCATATGCTGCAATAGTTTAAAAGACGTATAACCAGAGTGTAACTTTATTACTGCAAATCACAACATCAGTAATGCAATGTTTTAGTAGGTACAATGACATCGAACAGAACTTAACAGGGTTAAAACCAACATGTTTAATCTGCAGTGCATAACAATGTTTAATATACCCTAAGAGAACAGAAACAAGTGCAGGTTCAGAAAGAAGTACAAGTCAGTCAGACTCATTTGGCAACTCTAACCCATTGCAGTCCTCCTCCTCCTCTGATTCAGCAACTTTGCTCTGGCTCTGTATATTTTTCTAGTAAGCATGTAACTGAAGCAGTGTAACCCCCAAATATAGTTATCCTTAGAGATTATAAGGAAACTGGAAAGGAAGGCGAATGAAATGGCCAGATCTTTCTGAACAGAAGTCTGCTCTTCTTTTTGTGGCTTAATCGGGCAATTAATGTATGGGCATAAAAACTTATCTTCACTTTACAGTCAGTGTATATTCTGCTCTCTTCAGCAGCTGTTCCTCCCAATGCCAACAGGATTTTTGTCTGCACGTATGACCTGGATATACAGTGAACATGGACCTTCACCATCCTACTCCACTGATGTGTTCCTAATGGGATTTGGGCAGCTTTATCACTATAAAAAGGGGCCCCTCTAAATCTAGCAGTGTAGGGAATATTTTTTCCACAAAGAGCACTTGGTTATTGCTGGGCTCCCAGCAATGTAGTGTCTTAGTTCTAATCTACTTGTAATGATTTCTGCAATGGACATAAGTATTGTGTTTCTTGCTGGTTGGTATGTTTTCTTATAGGTAGGGTGTTCAAGTTCCTCCATAGCAATCTGCCATCCAAAAGATGGTACTCGAGGTGCTATCACTAAGTGTATGAGAACTTCAGGCCATAGAGAGTTATAATTGAGTTGTATAATTAATCTGTTCAGTAAAAATATTGGAACTAGTTCTCAGGTCAGCTCTGCCTAGCTTTTGCCATGCTGATGGCTGGTGGCAGATGTCTGATGGATCTGGCCTCCCCTAGGGTCATCACAGCAGAGCAGTGGAGCAGCACACCAACAAGAGTAGCTGTGTAAGTGGAGAGCACAATATCGAACCCTCTCCCACCCACTCCTTTCTTACAGCAGCCAGAAGGGGAAGATGAGACTTCAATAGCCAACAATTGATATAAAAAATAGAAGCTCCAAAGCAGGGTCTGGGGACAGCACCTTGGACAGACTCCCAGCATGCTCCTTGTTCCCAGTGCAGGGCTTCTCACCAGGGTCCTGATCCTGGACCTTGCTGGTGGGGCACTTTCTTCTTTTGATTGGTCTCTGGCTACAAGATATCTGTTTCTCAGTATTGTTCCTGACCTTATTTATGTGTAATTTCACTAGGAAACCTAAGGAGATAATGGGTGCAGAAAGCTATGTATTTATCTTCCATTAAGCTTTGCTCCATGTGAAAGGAAACACAGAACAATATAATCACACTAGTGTGCACCTACATTAAACCTCAAAGTTCCAGTGCTCATTACTGCTACAAATAAAAAGAAGGTTCCAAGAAACAAACCAGCGAAATGATTCCTCCTCCTGTTGATAAAGGTAATACAACAGCTAATGAATGAATATACAAAATAATTTGAACATGATCTTAAATGGGACATTATATAAAGATCAACACGACTTACAGTTGAAAGTCTTTAGCAAACAAGATAATTTAGTAACAAAGAAATTTCACAACACATTAATAATACATCCCAGCAGTAGCCAAGATAAAATTACTTAAGGAACTCCATTAAGAAAGCTGATTCTCCAGTCTTTTTTGCATATAGGAACTCTGCTGAAAGAACTGCACATTTTTTTCGTCTTATTAAAGCTTTAGATGCAGCTAGAGTGGTGAAAGCATGTAATGAATACATCACACATTTATGTGTTTTTGTTTGACACAGCAGTGATACATTACTCTAGCACTAGAATCCTCAAATCAATGTAAATTGTAGAAATCCTATCAAGAGCAGTTTTGTAGTAATAGAATGTCCTTATCGGGTGTCCTTAATATTCAACATTCAACTACTCACTATTAAATGAGTTTTCCAGTCACCCTCTTCAAAGTAGGAGCCTATCTTCAGCTTTTAGCTCAATTATGGAGAATAAACATATAGTGGAATCTAGAAGCTGAAAGTGATACCAATGTCATTAAACTATTAAACAAAATAGGATGTAAGAGATACTTGAGAAGCTTTGTAGTTTAATTAAAACTTTTGAACTTCCATTCTGTCTATATCCGAAAGCAAGTGATACAAATATTGTTTATTACATATTATATTTACCTTGAAAACTAGTAAGTGGGGCATTCTATTGAAATGCAAGGCATCTTTCAGCCACCAACTGATAGTTTTTAAAATAGTTTCTTCCTCCACACACAGGTACCTAAAAAGACTCTAAAGAAAAAATTCAATATCACACTTAGTAAATGAACAAGAGTGAAGAACTCAAGCATCCTCTCCTCAAGCAATAAAGGTTGTCCAGTTCACCAAGTTTATGCTGGGGCATAGAATTGCTGCTGGGCTTTCCATAAACCAAACTCCCACGGCTAATTTATGTTACTGTTAATTGATTATACAGTAATGCTTTTTTCAGTAGAATTCTAGGTAGGGAATGGTACTGAAGAACAATAACTGAATTCTAGAATCCCATTAAAGTAACTCGTTATTTTGTATTTAAATTAATTGTTACATAAATTTCCTCCCTGCACAAAACCCATGAAGAGGAACAAAGCAACCAGAGTAATCAACAGGTCTATGAGACCCCTCTGTCAGTGAATTTCTCGTTCAGTTTATAGAAAAAGTGAAAGTGCAAAAGTGAGCTGCTGGAGAAGACAGGAAACAAAGTGAGGGTTTGAGATCCATGAGAAAAATACAGCTCACTACTCTGCTCCAACATAGCCCTTATAGATTTGCGCTAAAGCATGAATCCATTGTCACCCATTCTTCATGGTGCATTGTGTTGACTTTCATTCTTCTAGAAGAAGCAAGTCCTTGTGTTTAACAAATGTTCCTTCTGTTCTTTTAGGGGACAGGTATAATGTTTAAACAGTAACAGTTCACTCTGGAAATGGGAGCCACCAGTTGCCCCATTGAGCAGGTATGACTGTTTACTCCCTAAAATGCATTTGACCTTTGGACCCATGTAAGCACATTCCACAAATATTCATAGTATTAACACAAACTATTCTGTCCAGTGACCCATCGTAGCTCTCTTCACAGTATTCAGAGAATTGCAGAGTAGAGCCGATCAGGAATTTTAACAACATTTTGTTGTTGTTGTTGTTGGAAAGTGCCAATTTGTCAAACAAAACTTTTCACAAAAAAGTATTGATTTCTCAGCTCCATAGGGGAATTGAGAGAAACTCACTCCAGAATAAATAAGTGCATGAGTCAGAGTGGGAACTTGAACCTGGGTCTCCTGTATCCCAAGTGAGAGTCTTGACCACCAGGAAATTGAAGTAGCCTTTTTCTCTCTGGCCCAATTAATATTTAATTACTGTATTTATTAACAGCCCTAACAGGAGAGAGAGAAAGACTCGTGGTTTTTTTTCCATGAAAAATTTCAAAGGTATCATTTTTGTTCTAATGAAGATCAGAAACAAATATTGAAACATCAGTTTATTTACTTATTTACTAAAAAGGAATGATTGTTTTGCAGACAGTTCTAGTGCAGGGTTTCCATATTTAGCTATTTCACAGCTTGAAGTCGTCAGTGAGTGAAAATAGCATTTTCCCCCTGTGTTTAGCACTAAATATGCGTCTGAAAGTGGGTTCAGGATTTGGATTTTGGAACAAAGGAAACAGAAATAGTTTAAAGATTATTTAAAGGGGATTTAAACTGAAGTAATGAAAATGTTTAAGAGTCTGGGGAAATTTCCTAGCATTGAGGTTTATTAGATTGTGGAAATGTCTCCCAAAGGATGTGAGGAAGGTTGTAGATTCCCTATCACTTCAGCAATTTAACTGTAGGAGAGTGTGAAGAGTTTATCCCAGATCTGGGAGGATATACCTGCGGCGTCAAATGCCATTTAAATAGTTGGATCTCCTGTCTATGAATAATATCCAAATTTGAATAATGGAACATCGTCCATCACAATCGAGGAGACTTTAAAAATCTTTAATTTTGATTATACTGTTTTTTACTGATCATATGTAAAACAAACAAACAAACCCAGTGATGTAATGTGACACTTTCTTAGGGTACCCAGGACTGTGATTCACTGTGTTATCCCCCTGCCTTAGTGAGAAAGAGACTTTCTGGTGCTAAACTGGATGTTAGCTCCCTGCTGCCCCCAGTCTGTTAGACACTCATACAACATCCTCAGGGCTCTGCCAGTCATTATGTTGCCTTGCTGCACCCCAGTATCTGGGATCCTCTGAAACATGCCCCTGTAGTGCCCATCAGCTGTCACTTGACACTCACAGTGATGACCAGGTTCACTGTTCCCAAGGGAACAGTTTGGTACAACTCAGTATCAGGTCCTTTATAAAAATATATTTCTGTACTGTGGTATTAGTGAATTAATTATAAATTTATTATCAAATATTAAAATTTATGAGATACTTAGAAAGGACAGTGGAAACAAATGGTTACATATAAAACAAGAGGTATAACATATTTCTGAGTCTAAACTTAACTTTAGCAGGCTAGAAAACTTACCTAAAGCAGTTTCTCACCTCAAGCTCCTAGCAGCATTTCCAAAAAGGTCAGATTGGGATCCCGTTTTCAGGAATATAATCACACTGTCCAATTACTTCTTCAAGGTGCAGGATAAAAAAGGATTATTTTGCCTTTCCCTTATATTCCAAAGTTCATTGTCTTTGCATCCCAGAGATAGGACAGCCGCCTCTGGTTTAATCTCTGGTGTCTTCCCATCCCCTTGCTTACTCTGTATGTGGATTAGCTACCATTTTGTTTGATTTACCATGCTTAATTTACATATGTCAGAGAGATACTCAACTTATCTCTTGTCTGGAAAAAATCCATTTGTCAGCTCTGCTGTGGAGTAACATGTTGATACAGAATATAAGGACCATCAGTACATAGACATAACTTTTAAAATATCACCAGTACATTCATTTCACGATTATTGTGAGGTTTGTTGTGATCCTGGCTTTCATTTAAGATCTCATTTATCTTTATTGATAAATACTATGATAGCAATGTGCTGGGGCTCATGAGTTTGTTAGGCCTATAAGGAGTTGCTAACGCAGAATAATGAATCCTTTGCCATCTGGCACCTGTGAGCCTCTGTGTCACACATCCCCAAATTCATCTGTACATTAAAAGAACACAAATAAAAGGAGATTAAAAATCTAGGATTAGGAAAGTCTGATAATACTGGAGTGAGTCAAAGGCTATGTGTCTACACTTGAAGCTGAGTGTATGATTCCCAGCATATGCAGACACACCCACGCTAGCTCTGCTTGAACCAATATACTAAATATAGCAGTGTAGCTGAGGTAGCATAGGCATTGGCTTGGGGTAGCTGCCTGAATACAAGCCCACCTGGGCCCCCTAGGTACTTGGATGGCTACCCAAAATTGCCTCCCAGGCTACCCAAGGTACTACTGTATGCAGTGATGAGGGAAATGTGAAACTTCCCCATCATTTACCTGTTCAGATATAGATATAACAGGTAGTATGATGATTATATTAGGGTTATGATTTTATCATGCCTTTTTAATGGAATTATGAGTGTGACATAGTGAAAAAGACAAAAGTCATGGACCTTTTAAAAAAAGGCAACATTTGTGTCTGGATATTTTTGCACCCAAATCATTTACAAATTTGTTTTTTTAATGCAAACACTAAATACAATGCAAATGCCATGAGAACAGTTCTGAACATGAAGTCAGGCTGCCACTATTATAATAATAATGAGGCAAAGCTTGGATCCTGGAAGTATTTAAGCACATGCTTAACTTCAAGCACATGAAAAGTCCCACTGAAATGAATGGGAGCATGCCAAAGCAAGGCCTTAAGTAGCTGCACAATAGTGATGTGGACAATTCTCATTAAAGTCAATGAGCAAAGTATGTATATGACCAACGTTAGAATTTGATTAATTAATTTTATTTTCAAAATTACCCACTGAGGATGTGATCAGACTAATTTACAACCTAATGATAATGCTCTAAAATCAAATGAATTATTATTCACTAGTTGAGCAAAGTGATTGGGAAGGTAGCATGATACACTCAAGCGCATGCAAGACTGGAACTTGGGTGACCTGGGCTCTGTTCCTAGCAAGTCATTTCACCTCTGTGCCTCTATCAGGCAGATGGGGCTTGTCAGCCATGGCAGGCAGTTATTCTAAGAGAAGGAAAACTCCAGTTTCAATATCAAGAACGTCAGGCCTGGTCAAACAATTTTTAAACGTTATGCTGATCACACATGCTTTATGGGGCTGCACTGTTGACCCTATCCAACACCACAAGGCCAAGCAAGGTGAAGAAAGTACTAAACAAAACATTCAGGAAAACAGTCCCTGCCCTAAGGAGTGTGCATTCTGAACTGGAAAGACATTTCAGATCAAATGTCTATGGAACTTCTGGGTGCTCGGCACTTCTGGAAATCTGGCCAATAATGACCAGGAACTGCAATGTACATTTTCAAAGCTCTCCTCGTTTCTGTACTTTTGGGGAAATATTTACTGTGGGGGAATTCCGCACTCCTGCGGGGGCACAGAATTCATACCTTCTGCAGATTTCATGGCTTTCTCACCGAAAAATGGGGAAGCCAAGACATCTTTGGGGAAGACATGCCCCGTCCCAGGCAGTCCAGGCATGTCTGCTGGGAGCAGCTGGCAGCAGAGAACAGATCAGGGGAGGAGAGGGCAAGGGGGAGGACTGAGACTGGGCATGCATGCGTGCTTCTGTGGAGAGACATTAGGGGGTGGGGGTGGGCGTGTGCCTGCATGCGAAGAGTAAGAGAGAATCACTCTGTTCCTCTCACTTGCTTAAAGGTGTCGGGTTGTGTGAAGCAGGCTCTGTCCCTGAGGCAGAGCAGAAATGTAACAACTAAGCAGGCAGGCTGCTGATGTTCCCACTGTTAGTTAATTGTTCTCATTCTTAGTCAGTTAAGGCTCCCTTACCTTGCCAGAGTGGTGTAAACTAGCCTTACTGTAAATGACAGTAATGGAATCCTCAGCTAGGAAGGTCTCTGTGCTTTCTTGCTTTTCTCCAAATACCAGGGAGGCACAATGAGGATAGATCCGCATTCTTTTAGCTCAGGATCTATTTTATTTATCCATTTAAAACTATATGACTTTCATCAGGGGCAACTCTAAGCATTTTGCCACCCCAAGCACGGCAGGCAGGCTGCCTTCGGCGGCTTGCCTGCGGAGGGTCCGCTCGTCCCGCGCCGAAGCCGCTGGACCACTGGACCCTCCGCAGGCATGCCTGCAGGAGGTCCGCCAAAGCCGCGGGACCACCAGATCCTCCGCAGGCAAGCCAACAAAGGCAGCCTGCCTGCCACCCTCACAGCGACTGGCAGAGCATCCCCCGCGGTTTGCCACCCCAAGCACGCGCTCGGTGTGCTGGGGCCTGGAGCCACCCCTGACTTTCATGTGTGAAAGTCTGAGCAATTTAAAGTGACATTCTACTTTGCAGAACATCGAACACCAAAATAAAAGTAATGTAACTTAAATGAAAATCCAGGATTATAACTAGAATTCATGGTATTACTTACCAAGTATTTGTAACTTAACTTCCACGTGTTTAGGAAATGCTGAACAGTTATTGTGATTTTTTTTCCTGTATGGTAGTTTAAATAAATTACCCAAATCAGTGAAACTGGTGTAATTATATTGCATTATTTTGAGAATTTTGCATTTTTTGGCACAGAGTTTTGGATTTTTGGTGCAGAATTTTGTATTTTTTGGTGCAGAATTCCCTGAGGAGTAAATATTGTAGATACATGCCCCCTTGCTTCACATTAGAAAAAGATATTATCTAGCTCAGGAACACTTAAATAACAATTAAACAAAAGCCCAATACTCACAGGACCTCTATGAAAAAAGAAGCGCAGCTTTCATTTTGCAGATTTATTTTAGTCAAATTGACACAGTCATATGTGACAGAAATCAAGATAGATGGAACAATAGCAACATTACTGGCCAAGGGATAAAACAAGAAATTCTAATATTCAACATCAACAAAATACTCAGTATGAGAAGATATGAGCAATTAACAGGGATTCAATTTGAATACATTTTAATAAGCCAGCATTCAAAAGCATTTCCCAGTGCATGACAGAGCAACAAAGCAAGCCTTTTACATAAAAAGAAAATTATGGGGAAAGGGGAATAAAAGCTTTGGGTCTCTAAATGAGCCTTATTCAGATACTGAAAACCCATTAAAATGTAAACGGTATATGGTGCAATGTACAAAATATAACAAAAACATTTATATAACCTGCCAGTACATGGAAGAAAAATATTTTGGCTTTGGAAACTTATGCATATATGGCCAGTAATGGTATCTCATTATCTATTTTGTCCACTTTATCTCAAGGACCAAAATGACTATAAATATTGTAATACCATTTGATTTCATACAGAAAATGTCAAAGATGAAAAGTTAAAAGGCTATATGTTTGTGACTTACAAGTACCTCAATAAGGAGAACATATCTGGTACTTTAGGGCTCTTTAATTCTGGAGACAATGGTTTTAATGAGATCCAGTCTTTGGAGGTTAAAAGAACAGGAGTACTTGTGGCACCTTACAGACAAACAAATTTATCTGAGCATAAGCTTTCGTGGGCTAAAACCCACTTCATCAGATGCATGCAGTGGAAAATGCAGTAGGAAGATATATATATACACAGAGGACATGAAAAAGTGGGTGTTGCCATACCAACTGTAATGAGAGTAATTAATTAAGGTGAGCTATTATCAGCAAGAGGAAAAAAGCTTTTGTAGTGATAACACTGGTCTACAATTTTTGAGAAGTCGTCTGCTTCAGAGATAAAATGTGATATTTATTATGTATTTTGATGTGCTGAATTCAAATATGACAATTAAAACAACTGATTGGCTACTGTTTCTAAGATAGTTAAGTTTTTACATTTTATGTCTATGTATATTGTGTAGATAGTAGAGTTTTAATCATAAATTGTAAACCTAGGTCTTTTCATGTGTTTATGGTTGCTTTACATGATAATATTTCACCTGTCCTGTTTATGTAACACTTTAAAAATCAGCAAAAGGGTTATATAAATAAAATTTATTATGAAACAAAAGGCAAAAAACTATTATGTACATAGTTTAGTCCTATTCAGTGTCTACTTGGCGCTTCTTGGCTTGTCTCTTTTATTCATTAAATGGAGCATCTCTTGTCACTGTCCAGCAATAGTCTGCAAGCATTGATGGGCTCCATTTGCCCTGATAGCCTTCCAGGAGATTCCACTGCTGTAGTCTAGAGCCCAACAGCTCTGCCTTACTCTTGGGTACTTCCAAATCCCTGACAAGGTCATTCAGTTCACCTTGTGTTATGAGGTGTGGTTCAGAGGAGGAGGATGGGAGAAAACGTGGGTCCTGTGACATTGATGGTTCAGGACCAGAAGTTTCATCCTTTTCCTCTTCCTCGTCTGACTCAAGTGAGAATGATTCTAGTGCATCAGGAACCGGCAGTCCTTCTCTGTGGGGTACTGGGCGTATAGCTGTTGGAATGTTTGGATAATGCACAGTCCACTTTTTCTTCTTTGACACACCTTTCCCAACTGGAAGCACCATGCAGAAGTAACAATTGCTGGTATGATCTGTTGGCTTTCTCCAAATCATTGGCACTGCAAAAGGCATAGATTTCCTTTTCCTGTTCAACCACTGGCAAAGATTTCTTGCACAAGTGTTGCAGCATATGTGTGGGGCCCACCTCTTGTCCTGATCTCCAATTTTGCAGCCAAAAGAAAGGTGATAGGCTTTCTTAACCATAGTGGTTAGACTGTGCTTTTGTGATGCAAAAGTCACTTCACCACAAACATAGCAGAAGTTATCTGCACTCTTCACACAAATACGAGGCATCTCTGCTCACTTTGGCTAAACAGAAATGTGTCCCTTTGCAAAATCAAACACTGACAAATAAGAGAGTACGACACTGTATGATTTCTAGAGCTGATAGAGGGCAATTTGTTCAGCAGAGTGATATAAGCTTCATTATGATTGCATCATCCATGACTTCTAGGAATAACATGATGCAATTCATATCATGTATGACGCAATACCAGCTTCAGATTGCATCATTCATTGTTTTGCCTAAAAAGCAAGTACTTTCCAAACCCAGTCATAGATTTATTCATAGATCCAGTCAAAGATGTATTTTAGTCATTTCTGGTATAAATTGAGATCCCCTCCCTTTATAACTTACTTATCCTCCGCCATTCCCAAGTCAAGGGTCGTATATACTGACCCAATAGCATATCTTGAAAACTAGAGCCAATCAACAATTTTAAGCATCATTTTCATTCTCAGTGACCCAGAATTAGTAAAGTTGGACTACATTTATTTCAGAAGCATTTTGGCTGTAGAGCAGTGTAATCAGGATGGTCCATTTCCAACAGTTGACAAGAAGGTGTGAGTAATAGTCGGGGAAACAGTTTTTACTTTGTATAATGGCCCATCCACTCCCAGTCTTTATTCAAGCCTAATTTAACGGTGTCTAGTTTGCAAATTAATTCCAATTCTGCAGTTTCTCATTGGAGTCTGTTTTTGAAGTTGGAAGCTGAAGTCAGAAAACTCCAAAGTAGAACAGTGGTGGTAATTAACCATTGGAACAACCTACCATGAATTTAAGTGTTGTCATCCATACCATGAAGCTAAGTATCCTCTAAGCCATGAGGCCATACAGCAAGCTATCAAAGGCTGCCCAGGTGGGAAGAGGCACCCATCCCCTGGCCCAGCCCAGCACCACTGGGGCTGCTGAGGCCATGGATAGGCACCCCTCCTCTGACACAGCACAGCACAGCCCCGCCCAGCCCTGCTGGAACTGCCACGACCGTGGAGAGCCACCCTGACCCTGACCCGGCACAGCCCAGCCCCACCTAAGTAGAGCTAGTCATAAAATGTCAAGGTTTTTGCTGGTCATAGTTTTTCTGTCGGAAATTTCAAAATAATTTCATTCTTCAAATGATTTCATGCCATTTTTTTACAAAAAACAATCACTCACCAAAACGAAGAAACAAAACAAAATTACCTGAAAGCTGAATTTTTCTAACGATTTAAAAACAAAATTAATTTTTTGGCTTTCAAAAAACAGCAACCAACAAAAACAAAAAAATGAGGTTTCTTTAGTGTTTCTGAAAAAAATGGAAAATTTTGAATGAACGGAAAATATTTAGAAAACAAAGGCCATTTTCTGCTGAGAAATATTTGATGGAAAACTTTCAACCAGCTCTAGGAACAAGCCTTTATCATTTCTATATTTGCTTGGGTACAAGTATCAGGGGGTCGCCATGTTAGTCTGTAATCACAAAAACAACAAGGAGTCTGGTGGCACCTTAAAGACTAACAGATTTATTTGGGCATAAGCTTTCATGGGTAAAAAAACTCACTTCTGATGCATCTGAAGAAGTAAGGTTTTTTACCCACAAAAGTTTATGCCCAAATAAATCTGTTTGTCTTTAAGGTGCCACCAGACTCCTTGTTGCTTGAGTACAATACCTTTACTCAGACACAACCCTGGAGTGTGTTGTGACAGGACCTCCCAAGTGTGAGTGCACATTAAGGGAGAGAGATATTGAAAGCAAAACTGACATTAGGGAGGGGATCACAAAGAGAGGGCTATGGTGCCAACAAAGAAAGTAGGAAATTTCTCCTAACAGTCTGGAAAGCCCCAGTGTCAAAGTGATCTCAAAGTGGAAGAATAATAGATGTATATTTTGTGTAGTGATTTCGTTCCTTAAGGACAAGCTTGATCTGCATTTTAAAGCATTGGATGCATTGAGTGACTGGCATATCTAACCTGGAACTGAAAACAAAAACTGTTTCTTGGCCTCCAATGGCATTACAAGGAATAAACAACAGCTGCTTTCCATTCTGTACTTTGAGGACTGCACATGCTCACTGTCTCTGTATGAGATATGACTGGCTGAACAGATCCTGTGGAAGGATTTAGTAAAATAGCTAGACAAGCGGGAAAATCAGCTATTTTTTCTGCCCTTTAAGGTAGATCTATATTGCAGCTGGGGTAGATAGACTTATGCTAGTAGGACTCAAGCTAGCATACTAAAAATAGCAATGTGCATGTTCTGGCTCAGGCCGGAAATCAGGTTCTGAAGCCTATGGGATCAGGTGGACTTGAGAGCTAAAATGTCCACATTGCTATACTTAATGCGCTAGTGCGATAGAGTGACCAGCTGTCTCGATTTTATAGGGACAGTCCCGATTTTGGGGGATTTTTCTTATATAGGAACCTATTACCCCCCATCCCCTGTCCTGATTTTTTACACTTGCTATTTGGTCACCCTATAGCATGAATCCCTAATAGACATTTAAGAGTAGGTTAGATAAATGTCTATTAGGGATTGTCTAGACAGTATTTGGTCCTGCCATGAGGGCAGGGGACTGGACTCAATGACCTCTCGAGGTCCCTTCCAGTCCTAGACTCTATGAGTCTATGAGTCTATAATCTGTCTATCCGCGTTGGGAGACTTGCTCCCAGCTGCAGCATAGACATAGTGGTATTTATAAGAAAGCTTTAGTGGAGAGGCAAACATTCATTGCCAGCTTCAGGGCAGGAACACCAGTCAGTCAATGCACTCAGGCATTTTAACGGCAAGTCAGCAATAAATCCAGCAGGGCATCAATCGGTAGATGTCACTTTTCCAGATACGTGTGTTGGGCAACAGGATTTTTCCTAGCTTTCTGCGTGTGCATTCCAGCCAGATAACAATGTTAATAATCCAACATTTAAAAAAAAAATCAAAAAGCAAAACAAGATTTAAGATTCACAATCACATGCTGACTGAAAGCCTGTGAATTATCTTGAAATATAACATTTCTTTTGAGAAGAGATAGGCCTGGAACAGAAAGTCCAGATCCAGATTTCCATAGCTTGGATATTGGGTTTGGGTGTGGTCCATTGTTTCTATAAATACAAAGAGCTAACTGCACAATTTAGATCTTATTAGAGTCCATCTCTAGTTCTAGTTATAATACCACAAATCAGCCTCTAAAACAGATTTAATCATTCCTATAGATAAAAATCTGTTTTGAAAAAAATTGTTTCCAGGCTTGCATCTCTGTATCATTTTCAGCCTAGCAGAATCGTCAATCACCCTCTTGGCACCTTATAGACTAACAGACGTTTTGGAGCATGAGCTTTCGTGGGTGAATACCCACTTCGTCTATATGCATCTGATGAAGTGGGTATTCACCCACGAAAGCTCATGCTCCAAAACGTCTGTTAGTCTATAAGATGCCACAGGATTCTTTGCTGCTTTTACAGATCCAGACTGCTGGATTAGTATCAGGCTACCCCTCTGATACTAATCACCCTCTTATAAATCCATAAAGGTGGATGGAACTTTCAATGTGCTAGAAGAGACAACACAGTGTTTCTCACAGTCACTAGCTGTCATAACTCTCCTACTCAGATCTGAACCTTAGAGTTCAGAACATGAGAAGCTAGCATGAAACCTCCAAACTTAATTACCAGCTTGGATCTGATATTGCTGCCACCAACCAGAATTCCAGTGTCTGGCTCACTCTGGTCTCCCCAAAACCTTCCCTGGGGAACCCCCAAGACTCAGATGCCCTGAGTTTCACCACAAAGGGAAATAACCCACTTCCCTTCTCCCTCTTCCCCTCCAGGTGTTCCCTCCCTGGGTTCCTGGAGAGATATACAGATTCAAGCTCCGTAAATCTAAACAAAGGGATTCCACCCTTTTCACCTCCCCCCAGATTCCCCCGCCCTGGGTACTCTGGGAGATTCCCTGCTTCAAGTCCTTGAATCACAAGTACCGAGAGATCTAATCTCTCTCCCCCCTCCCCCAGAGGGTATGCAAAGTCAGGCTTAGTAAATCTAACACAAAGAGATTTTCCCCCTCCCTTCGTTTCTTAGCCTTAACCAGTGAAAATCACTCAAACAGGTCTTAAAAAGAAAGCTTTATATAAAAAGAAAGAAAAAGGACATAAAATGGTCTCTGTATCAAGGTGACAATATACAGGGTCAATTTCTTAAAGAGAAAAATGAATAAACAGCCTTATCCAAAAAGAATACAATTTAACACATTCCAGCAACTACACACATGTAAATACAAAAAAAACAATATAAACCTATTGTCTTACTATCCTTGTACTTACAACTTGGAAACAGAAGATTAGAAAGCCTGGAGATAGAAAGATCACTCTCAGAGCCAAGAGGGTCACCGAACCAAGACAAAGAACAAAAAAACCACACCCAAAACTTCCCTCCACCCAGATTTGAAAAAGTCTTGTTTCCTGATTGGTCCTCTGGTCAGGTGTTGTTTGTTACCTCTTTCCAGGTGAAAGAGACATTAACCCTTAGCTATCTGTTTATGACACTAGCACCATCATAAAATTGTTACAAAATCATTATTAGGAAGGTACCATTCAGAAAGCCCCTTATTATAACTCTTCTATGTGAAGCTGAGTTTCACTAAAAGGATTTTAAAGGTGCAGGGGATTGTTTGTCAGAGATTTTAACTCTGATGAAAAAGCTTTCTCCAGGCCTCATGTACAAGAGTGAATGAACTGAGCCTGGAATGTCAGAGATTAAAAGAAAAAGTGTGGACTAAGCAGAGATTTGGCTCAACACATTCTTATGAGTCAGCAGTGGGCCTTGTTTCCAAGAAGGCTAATGGCATATTGGGCTGCATTAAGTAGGAGCATTGCCAACAGATTGAGGGAAGTGATTATTCCCCTCTATTCAGCACTGGTGAGGCCACATCTGGAGTACTGCGTCCAGTTTTGGGCCTCCCACTACAGAAAGAATGTGGACAAATTGGAGAGAGTCCAGTGGAGGGCAACAAAAATTATTAGAGGGCTGGGACACATGACTTACGAGGAGAGGTTGAGGGAACTGGGCTTATTGAGTCTGCAGAAGAGAAGAGTGGGAGGGATTTGATAGCAGCCTTCAACTATCTGAAAAGGGGTTCCAAAGAGGAGGGAGCTCGGCTGTTCTCAGCGGTGGCAGATGACAGAACAAGGAGCAGTGGGGGAGATCTAGGTTGGATATTAGGAAAAACTATTTCACTAGGAGAGTGATGAAGCATTGGAATGGGCTACCTAGGGAGGTGCTGGAATATCCATCCTTAGAGGTTTTTAAGGCGCGACTTGACTTAAGCCCTGGCTGGATGATTTAGTTGGTGTTGGTCCTGCTTTGAGCAGGGGGTTGGACTAGATGACCTCCTGAGGTCACTTCCAATCCTAATATGCTATGAGTCTATGAGTGAAGCATGTATTAAGGTCCATCCAGAGGAGACTTTTAAATTCATTCAGTGGGGCCTGTATATTTAATTTTAGTTCTATGGCCAATCAGGGAGAGACGATAGTTTCTTGATAATAGTGTGCTGGCTACTAGTACAATATGTTAAGTACTACACAAAATGACTAACAAAGGAGCACTTTGTGAGAAGAACAGGATATCTATAAAAACAGTGATATTAAATTCCAGCAGTATAGGTCTTCCTCTCCTACTGAATGAAACATTAAAAGGACAGTAGGCCCAATTCAGAGGTGATTCCAGATAATTAATGCTGCATTAACCAGCATCACAGAGAGAAAGAAATTAAAAAAGAATAAGGGAACTTGTGGGGAGGAAAAATCAAAGTAAAAACTTAAGTGAATTTGATTTTTACTTATAATAAATTTTGAAGTATTCTACAGAATGAAAGTCAAGCTTTAATTGCATGCAATGATTCACCACTATAATACTCCAGTTTTACTCTATTAGAGTTAAACTGGCATAATCCTGGGAGTCAGGTAGCAGTAAACAAAGATCATTCAAGGTCAAGGCCTAAATGGTGAAACATTTGGGATTTTGTAATCAAAATATATCCAGTTAGTTAAAAGATTGCTTCCAACATAAATCCTGATACCTACAGCTAGGGAACCAAGGGCCCAAATTTTAAGAGATAGTTAGGCACCCTTAAAAATCCCACTAGCTGCCTATCTGCAACTTTGAGTGCCTAAATATCTTTAAAAAATATGGCACCAAATCCCTATTTGGGCAACTAACCTGAAGTGGCCTAGCTTTCAGAGCTGCTCAGCCCCACCTTCCAATTAATTATATGTGAGTTGCAGCTACTCATCACCTTTGAAAGTCAGGCCACTTCTATTTCGGTCCCCAAATGTGGATTTAAATTTCTAACTGTAGGTACCCAAGCTGGCAGGTGTAGACATATCTTCATCTAGGACTTTCCACTGATATTCAATGTTTTTTTTTTTAAATCTATATAGTTTAGTCTATGGGCACAGTCCAGTCTTCAAAAGTATTTAGACATACAACGTAATTGTAGCCATGTGGGTCCAGGATATTAGAGAGACAAGGTGGGTGAGGTAATAGCTTTTATTGAACCAACTTCTGTTGGTGAGAGAGACAAGCTTTCACCTCATTCACCTTGTCTCTCAGCTATCTAGGCAGGTAAGTCCACTATTTAAGTGCCACTGACATTTTCAAAATGCTGCTTAGCTTCTGCCTAATCTCTGCCTAATGTCCACTAGGTGCCTAAATTTCTGATTACTAACTAACTAACATTAACTCAAGCCAAAGCACCGAAGACCAAGGAGTGGGATTCTCAAACTAGGTCAGGGAAAACCTATCTTGCTAGTGGAACATGATCCTGAGGTATGCTCTGAGAATGACTAAGACTTGATACCTGTCAGACCCCACAGCAGGAGGGCTGGCTGGACCCCCCTGACAAGTGGAAAGACAGCTTTGTACCCCCACAAAAGACAGCTGAGAGCATAGAGCAGGGATCGGCAACCTTTGGCATACAGCCCATCAGGGAAATTTGCTGGCATGCCGGGATGGTTTATTTACCCTCAGCATCCGCAGGTTCGGCCAATCACAGCTCCCACTGGCCGTGGTTTGCTGTTCCAGGCCAATGGGAGCTATGGGAAGCAGTGGCCGGCACATCCCTTGGCCTGTGCCGCTTCCTGCAGCACCCATTGGCTTGCAATGGTGAACCACAGCCAGTGGGAGCTGTGATTGCCTGAACCTGTGGATGCTGCAGGTAAACAAACTGTCCCGGCCTGCCAGCGGATTTCCCTGATGGGCTGCATGCCAAAGGTTGCTGATCCCTGGCATAGAGAAAAGTAGGATGAACAGGCGATGTATTGAGTGTGAACAGGAAACAGCATTTCAGCTGCTAGGGTAGGGGCTTCCTAAATGCCTTCCTAGCTTAGGTCCCTAGCTCTAGGAGAGGGTCTACAGTTGAGGATCCAGAGTGGAAGGAGGGGCCTATCTCTAGCCCATCAACCACGTACATCAAGTCTGCTGTTGAGGCATCTAAGTTAATCTCCCTTCCCTTCTCCCCAGCATTTCACTACTGACTGGCTTAACTATCTCCCCGCTCAGCTGGCTTCTTATAACCCTTTCTGATGTTCCTAACTCTCCCCATGCATTGTATTCAGAGCCTGACCACCTAGCTCAGGACTGAGGATTCCACTAGGCAGCAAGCCGCCAAAATGGTAAGTTTTTGCAATGCTGAACAGAGCAATACCTGAGTACCTTTGAGGCTCTGGGCCATAATATTTTGAATTACATGAGTGAAAAGCATTATCTGACAATACTTGTGATAGTCTTCATCAATATTGTGGTCCTGAGAAAACAGACCTTAACCTTAAAATAAGGATTGACATTGCAATTTGTTTTTTTCCCCAAAGAATGGTTAGGGGCCAGATAAAGTAACTGAATGCAAGGAAGAGAAGTTGGGAATAGGACTAAAAGATAGAATAGACAGTCAGTGTCCAAAACCTGTTTTTGATAAAATTGGATCCTGCATTATTAATCGTGGGTTGTAGAAGGGCAACAAACTGTGTCAATATTGTTTTCAAAACATAATATTAACAATTTAATGCAAAAGAAAAGGACTCTGATGAGATGTATTATTTAGTTGCCTAAATGTGGCCTTCAGTGCTTAACTTTAGGAAGCCATTTTTGAAAATCTTGTCTGCATGTGTTCTACTACTGACCTAGGTGCAGAATACACCATAACAGATATTGCAACCACAGGCAGTATCTTTGGGGACCTTGTTATAATTTATGTTTAAAGCAGGAAAACCTCAACTTGCCATTTCATTGAGATAGGCCAGACAGTATCAGCTGCAGAATATTTATAGCCTTTTCTATCAATACAGGTGATGTAATTTGTGGGTTTCTGGCTCACTGGGGGGAGGCTGTTGGGGTGTGTGTTTTCCTTTAATCTGGAGTCACTAAGGGACAATTTATGCAAAATTCCAGTGCTGGCTATATACATTCCCCAAGCTTTGAAGCTTGAGTTCCTGGGGAATGGTTTTACCTGTTTTCAGGAGGCTGGGGGACAAAGTGAGACTTTTGGGGAAAAAAACTGCTGAGTTAATACAGACCCAGGGCTCCTTTCGGATTCAGTAGAGGGACAAGACCTTCCGTCCAAGGAAAGGCCCCAGCCCTTGCTGAAGCATTGGAAGGGATGTTGGTCTATCAGATTCCCCATGTGGAAGATGGGTGATTTCTGGTACATTTATTAGTAAACTTTTATTACTTTTATGGGTGGTCTTTGTAATGTTTTTTGCCCTAAGAATGAATGTATTTTGCTTTGGAATAGATATGTGGTAACTTGTAACTGCTGTTGGCACAGACTGATTATTGTCCTCTGAGAGAAAGCAAAGCCTGTGATCCAGCATCTAGCCAGAGTTGCTTGCTGGGGATATCAAATATATGTTAGGGGCCTGTTCAGCCTTAAAACCTCTGGTCTGTGGGGAGAGAGATTTGGGTCTCCACCTAGCAGAGGAAACAGATAAAATCTTAAACTGGTGTCTTTGAGGGACCGTGGAGTGGGAAATACCAGTGCAGTTACCCTGAAACTGTAACATACACCACATGACTGTTGATATACTCAGAACAGATTGGAAGACGTGACAAAGAGTCCTGTGGCACCTTATAGACTAACAGAAGTATTGGAGCATGAGCTTTTGTGGGTGAATACCCACTTTGTCAGACGCATGTCAGATTGGAAGAATAATCTAAACCTCTACAACACAATACAGAATATCATATATTTATTTCCCCATCTCTTCTTTTATCGCTTCTCCTGCTATTGAATTTCCTTTCTCTGCTGCCCTAAGATTCCTACTTCAGTTTTCTGCAGCTTAGTCATCTTCAGTGTGCAAACTATTACAGATAATTATGATCCCAGGCCTGCACTGTGCTGAGAACCTCCGGTAAGTTATAAACACTCTTCTTTCCCCATTAGTGTTGAGTAAAGCTGGGTGAGAAATGGTTTTTTTACTCCAAGAAAATATTCAAGATTTCAAAAAAATTTCCTGAATGAGGCAAAAAGACGACATCTCAATTCTTTTCACAAATTTTGAATCTAAAAATTTTAAGTTCAGGTCAATCAGAGGTTTTGTTTAGATATTTTCAACACATTTTATTTTTATTCTGATCTGTCCTTTTAAAAATATGTTTACAATGCTAATCTTATATTTCAAAATGGAAAGCCATTGCAAACCAAAAAAGTGGAGCTTTTTCATATTAACATTTTTTCCCTCCAAAACAATAAATTCATCAAAACCAACTCTTTCCTGTGCGGACTGGTTACATAGTTCTTAGTCCCAGAGTTGCCAGAGAGGACCAAGTTGTGTTACAGTGGGGAGCTTAATAAACATAGGAACTTCCTGTGCAGAGACAGTTCTTTAGTTACTGCTTAAAACATGGCTGTGTTTGTCCTCACACTACATCATTCATGAGTAAATCTCTCTCTCTAAAGAAGGAGTGACGGAAAGAAAACAGACCCCTGGATTGCCAGAGTGGTGAGTGAGTGGTGAAAGTGCGAAATCAGGGAGGAGACCTGTGAAAGCTGCAGCAGGAAGGAGGCAGAGCCCTGATTCAGCACAGAAATGGAGTCCATAGAGCAATTGGCTATGTTAGAAGTCTGGTTTTGGTAACGCAGGCAGCAGGCCTTTCTGGATCTGAAGATTTGAGCAATTCCAGATGGCTTCTGGTTTAACTGAATAAGCACAAGAATACCAGGTAAATGCTATGTTGTTTGCAGTGGGTGATGCTGCTGGTGACATCCCTTTATGTCTTATCCTTCACTGATGAGGAAAAGAAAGAGTATAAAAAAGTGAAAGGCTTTTGATGCTTATTTCATAGGCAGACAGAATATTATATATGAAAGAGCCAAATTTAATAGGAGGTTACAAGGGAAACAGCTGAGATGTCTATGAACTGCAGTTCATAGTCTTGCAAATAAGAAACATTAAATGAACTAATAAGAGATAGGATAGTTGTTGGCATAGGAGACACCAATTTATCAGCATAGCTTCAGTTAGACCCAGATCTCACACCAGCAGAAGTGAGACTGCAAGAAGCTACCAGCATAGGGGAGACTGCATCGGGCAATAGTGACACAGTAAAGAGGAAAGAGCCAAATATGAGAAGTAGCAGTCAGACTAAATTTACAACATAAGAATAGTGCACAACTAGAGAGTGGGAGACCAAAGAACTTCAATAGGAGGGAAACTTGGAAAAGATGTGGACGATGTGGCAAGACATCACGACACAGCTGGTAATAACATTCTTCAAAAGAGGCAGAATGTAGGAGATGCCACAAAATGGAACATTTTGCAATTGCATCCAGGTCACTAAGAGCCGTGGAAACAATCCAAGAGTGAGTGTTATTATTGGATGACAATTGAGTCCGTACTTCTAGAAACTGTATGCTCCATAGAACAGACAACATCTAGGACACAAACATGAATTTGAACAGTCAAAATCTTCTTAAGTTTAAAATTGATACTTGGGGATACAGTCACTGTAATTCCCTCAAAAGGATTATAACTCAATCCCTGGATGGAGTTATGCAAAGGTAAAATAAAATTCTACACGGGGCTAGTAACACTACATTGGATGTTTGTGGCCAGTTCTTTTGGGAAACTGGGGAAAGGACAGAAAGTTCTTCAACAAATAATATATGTAATACACAAACTGTAAGCAACACTCCGCCTCCAACACTCCCAAAATACAATAGCGCAGCTAGAATAAATTAATGGTAAAAAAAATGTACAGGAAATATATCCACCTGTCTTCACAGGGCTAGGAAAATTCAGGGGAGTGCAAAATAAGACTGGTGTTATCAGCAACTGCCTTTGCTTTGACAACCCCATTTCACAGTCTTCTACTCTTGCTAGGGAAAGTCAAAGGAGAATTAAAGTGAATGGAAGATATTGGGGTTATTTCGCAGACAGAAGAACCCACAGATTGGTGTGCAGCCATGGTTGTAGTTGTCGTCAGATGCTACTGGTATGGTGCTCTGCTCTGTTCAATGTTGGTAACAGTCAGTTGCGTGCATGTGTTCCCTCTGTGTGCTCTCCTGGCTCTGCAGATCACTGACACAGCAAACCTGAAAGATCCCCCAATAACTACAGACTCTAATAAGGTATGAAGGCACCTGGCCAAGTTTATTGTCAAATGAAGCACAGTAATAGTTCCCTGCAAACACAACAGGACATGCTACGAATATGTGCTCCCTGACAATGGACCGGCTCAGTCAGTGGCGGGATTTGCCACTGCCCCCTAGGCCAGACAAAGACATCCACTGAAGGATGCATTCTTATACACAGGTACAAACAGGTACCGCCTCTCCACGCATTAGGGTGCTGCCTTTCTCCTGGCACAGGTTGGTTAGAACAAACAAGTCTATCCATCATATTGTCTATGCATTCTACTATCCTTTCATATTGTCTAGCCATCATACTGTCCTTCTGATCCTGTCTTTAGGCTGGGTCTGCCTGTTCCACTTAGGATATAAAGACTTCTACTATGGCTGATGCAAATTTCTTACATTGTTTTCCCTGATGTGTGCTCAATCATAGTAGCAGACACTCTGTCTAGAGCCTCAATTAAGCAGGCACCAATGAAAGGAGAAGAGACTTTAGAAAGAGATGTCAAATTCCGCATTGATCTTGTTCTGGCAGCAATTCCAGCACCTGCCAGCTGATTTCAGCAAATTAGAAATGAACAACTAAAGGATGAAACTTGCAAAAAAAATGACTCAACTCTGCCAAAGAGGGAGGGGTTAAAGGAGTCAACTTACAACAGACCTAATACCATATTGGTAGGACTGAAATGACCTTCACAGGGCCTGCTTCTGAAAGGACAGCAGATTCTTATCCCTATGGTATTTCAGAAAAAGACGCTCTCCAAAATTCATGAGGCATGCCAAGGTATATACAAGTGCAGGGCATGAGCACAACAATCTGTATGGTGCCCCAATCTGAACAGGCAAATTCAGGCCTTGGTAGAGGGCTGCAGGCTATGTAAAAAGGAAAAAAAAATAACCCAACCCCCCACCATTGTCAGAACCATTACTCTTTACAAAGTCATCTGACAAACTTTGGCAGCAGGTAGCAATTCATTTGTTTTTCTGGAAAGGACACACATGATTACAATTGATTACTTCTCTCTATATATTTACTTGGCTATACTTAGACAGACTTCACTGGCACAGAAATAAAAGTCAAGATGTCCAAGACATGGAGCTCCTGAAGTCCTCACATCAGATAATGGGTCTTAAGTTATTGCTGAAACATTCTTTGCATTTGCAGGACTTTGATTTTGAACATTGTACTAGTAGTCCACATTACCCCCGGAGAAATGGCGAGGTGGAGAAAGCAGTGCAGACTTTAAAAAGACTCCTGCAAAAGTCACTAGACACATAAATAAAGAACTCCTACCATGTCAGTGAATACTGCTTGCATTTGGACTATCTCCTGCAGAACTTCTCATGGGAAGACAATTAAGGATGCCTTTATCTGTGGCACAAATACAGCTTAAACCTAAGTGGCTCATCCTGAAAGAATTTCAAACACAGGATGCTGAAATAAAAATGCAGTAGCAAGAAAACTTCACTGTTAGGTACAGAACAAAAACACTATCCAATTTAAGACCAGGGAACAAAGTGTGGATCAAAAGTTTCCAGATTTTTGGAACTCAGCAGAAACTCCCTGATCCTACCTAGTGGAAACTCTAAAAGGAATTCTCTGGAGGAATCAGATTCATCTTCAATATTTCCCCAAACAACAAAGATGATCTGGGACCTCCAGGTACTTTGACATAAAGTGAGCCCCGTCCACAGAGAACTTCACATATAAACTCAACAGAAGCAAGCACATCATCTGGAAGACTGACAAGACCTTCTCAAAAGACTTGATCTTTAGAATACTGCTAAGGACTATTTAAATGCAACTGATGGGAGGGCATAGCATAGTTTTAAGGAATTTGAAGTTTATTCTGAATTGTTGTGTGTATATACATTGGTTTACAATTCAAGTTTTAAGCTTATATTTGGAGATACGGAGTGGTTACAGAGAGGACCAGGAGGTGTAGCAGAAGGGAGTGTCATAAATGTGCGAATCTCTTAGTCAGAAGGTTCACTAGTTACTGCTTAAAGTTGGCTCTTTGTGTTAATGTCTTCACACTATATCCCATGGACAGTTTCAGTTTGATGAATCAGCATTTTTGATGAAGTATATTTTGTTAAAAACACCTGACCAGTTCTACTCCTAAGAATCTGATTTCAAGGAGAGTTGAAGGCGCTGAGTGCCTCACAGAATTGGTTCCTAATTGGTTTACCATATATAAATTCCTGAGTTCACAGAGCTGTAACTAGGATCCTTTTGGGAATGTTATTTCACGATCTGAGCTAACCATTATGGGTAAAAGGCACAACTTTAATTTTTCTGCTGTCTTATAAACCTCTATCATGCCAAATTACAGTACCATGTATCAGTGCTGCTAAGTTAGTAGCTATTTTGTAGTAATTAAGATCTGCTACAGAATAATAAAAGTTTTGTGACCTTTTGCATCAGAAGTCCACTAGTGAACATGCCCCCTGACTACACATTTGTCATCATGCTGGGTCCTTTTCTGCATCTCAGAAAGGAAGGTTCTAATTTAGTGTCATTATTTTGGCTAGCTAACTAGAGTTCCTATGTTAGCACTTGGTATTTAACTAATACATCAAATACTTACTGAATCCGAAGTCATCCTATTAAAAAATTATCTAATTATGATGGTAGCCTTCTGCTTCCCCTCTCCACCTTAGCAGCTGCATTATGAATCTAACTGCTTGGAGAAGGCTGTGGAGCGTCTTCAGCTCTACTCAGTCAGTGGGCATTAAGAGTGTTCTGCACCTTGCAGGATCATAATGGCCACATCTGATGTCTTCATTCATTTTACAGTTAAACGAGTAGAAAAATACATCTGTAACCAGTATTTAACACTGGTCTTTAACAATAGAACATAAGAAAATCAAGAGTAAAATGGAATTAGCAGCTCTTTGGCATTATGCTCTTCTATTAAATGGAAAAATTCTCCATCCATGTACCTGGGCCAACAACAGTTTACTAGAGAGAGGGTGCAAGGAACCCCTCCCTTCACAGAAGCTGCACAAGCAGTAGCTGTAATCTGGAAGGTTGCATTTTCAGAATAGAATTCTTCACAAGACTTGTTCATTATTTAAATACTACTTAAGTCCTATTTCAAGGACTAAAGTAACAGTATTACCTAGCTCTTATGTAGCACTTTTCATCAGTAGAACTCAAAGAGCTTTCCAGAAGCGGTAATTATTCCCATTTATTTATTTTACAGATGGGGAAACTAGCATACAAAGAGGTGAAGTGACTTGCCCAAGGTCACCCAGCAAACCAAGGACATTGCTGAGACTAAAACACTCAAGCTCCAGAGCCCCATTCCCATGTTTTATTCACTAGACCAGCATTTCTCAAATGCGGCCACCACGGGCTTTGCTTGCAGCCACAGCCTCCTGGGCAGTAATGGGGGGTGGGCAAAGCAGTGGTCCCTCCCACAGGGCCACCAGCAGGGGTTGGACCCTGCCCCCCTCTGGAGGGACAAATGCTGGAGGAGCAGGCAGCTAGTGAGTTCCCCACTTTCCTGGGGATGGTAGGGTTAGGCTCCAGATCTGGGGTGGCAGGCAGCAGGTTCTGGCCATGGGGCTCCAAACCCCAGCTGCAGGGCTCACACCCACCCCACTTGCTGCCTACACCAGCCCATCACGTTTTTCCCCCTGCCTCCCCACTTACCCCCTACCGAACTCCCCATCCAAGGCTTAATTTGTCCCCAGACTTGCCAGACTTAGTAAGTCTGGCCCTGTGCAAAGTGATATTTGTGTTTGTTAATATCACTTTTCACAGCAGCAGACTTACTAGCTACCAAGTCTTTTAAAAAAAAGCAAACAAAAAAGAAAAAGAATGAACAAAAACAAACAAACAAAAAAACCCAAGAACCTGCAGAGCACCTTATTTGTGTTTCTATTCTGTCTAGGGACAGTAAAGAATAGAGACAACTACATTATTTTTATTATTGAGTCTGCAAAAAGCTTCAAAAAATTACAACGATTTGGACATGATGAATGTGCATATTTATTTATTTTTCCTAATGTTAATTAAGTATTTTAGGAAAAAATTGTCAGCGCGGCCACCAGCAAGAGTTGGTGGCTGCACTTTGAGGCCGCCAAAAATTTTGCTGTGACAATCCCTGCAGTAGACTATGTGCTGGCCTGCTGAGCAGGGAGGAATTTCACTCCCAAAGCACAAGAGGGGGAGGGTGGCCTAAGAGGGGCAAGCATAGTTGGTAGAGGGAGCACTGATGTGCAGATACCATCGCCGGTCATGCTTGCCAGTGTGGTCTCATTGTTTCCTAATGTTCCCCCATCTATATCTAGTCTTATACTTAGGTTGTTTTTTTGTTCTGTGCTTGGACTGCATCTAGCACAAAGGGGTCCTGGTCCATGACTGAACCTTCTAGATGTTGTCACAATATAAATAATAATAAAAGTGTGGCTATAGCGCCATCCCACCAATGTACCCACTTACAGCTGGGCAACAGTGCTGAAGGAAGGACATTGCACATTAATGTAGTAACTATTGCTGACCCCCATTCTCCTCAGAGACATTAAAGCAAACCTTCCTAAACCCGGATACTTAAAGTTAGCCCTCTAAATCTCTGTTTAAATAAAGGCCTGATTTTTCAGGTGTGCTTTGCACCCACAGTACAGTATAAACACAAAAAGAGCTATTGACATCCATAACCTCTTAAAAAAAGCCATGTCACTTATTTAAGTCCCTATAAATGGACTTAGGGACATAACTAGTTTAGGGCCGACATTTTGGCCCATACCTGCTCCTATAAGTTTAATATCTCCTACTATCTCTACCAGCCCAGAGCACCTACTCTGCTTCCCATCCAATATAGCTCTGGTTCCTATAACCATGACAGAGTGCACAATTTTAGTATAGCATATATAAATATCGGAGAAATATTAGTGAGGTTTAATAAAGAAAGAACACGTTGATTTCAGCCTCTTCAAATGTGTTTGCTAGTGACTTCATTTAAGTTTGATTTCAGCCCATGTGGAAACTCCAGCATATGCCACAAGATATTACATTTAACTCCTTGCTTAAATGTTGCTTTAATTTGTGCACTTATCAAAACACAGCTTTTCTTTCATTAAGATAGAAAACAAAACAATACAATTCTTTTTTTCAAGTCAGGAAGTCCACTAAAAAGACAATGTTGAAATAGCACTATTCCAATGTTATTTCTTGGAGGGTAGTTAGAGTCAGCTCTAGGGCTGAAAAATCCTATCATGCGCAACAAAGACTGAATTCTTTAAGGGGAGTTATGAGCCAGGAGAAGTTCTTAACATACCTGACACGAGTCTTGTCAACATATTTCTTTTTAATTGTCAGTGGGCACTAGCAACAGCTCTAGCTTTTACTACACTGAGATCCTTGCAAGCTGTGTAATAATGACAGATACAAAATTTGCTGTTCTTTGATTATTGTAAAATCAGTATATAATGGAAACAGCTGTAAAATATGTTTACATATTAGTGGAAACTACTCTTGCATTATAGGATATGGCTAGTTAAACATTCTAAAACACATTTGCATAAAAGTTCTAATTAGAGACTGTTACAAAACTCGTTCAGAGCACCCCCTTCACAGCATAGTGGGGCATTGTAGCATCTTTGCTTCAGCTTCCCTTGGTCTTCCACAACTCCAGCCATCCACCAGTGCCTTTCAGGTTGCTGCAGTGCCTTAACCCTTTAGCTAAGTCACATTTTGTTCCACCCCACCCAAGGTACCAATATCCACAGGCCTTACATTCACTTACTACTTACGTTAGGCTCACTCATATTCCTTGCCAAAAGAGGCCTAACCACTGTATGTGTTTTCCCTCTGATCTTCCAGTGGAAAAACTCTCTTCTTTCTCCTGGGTGTCTTCTTCAGCCAGCCATATACAAAGAGCTCCAAGCCTCAGGGAAAAATAGTCAGTCCACATCCTTCCCCACTCACCCTCCTATTGCCGGGCTTGTCTTCCTTTTAAGTCCTCTACCCTGCCCAGGCGTGGCAGGATGCGGCTAATGGAATGGGGCTAGCTGGCCTTATGCCTTAATGGGCCAGGGCTGCTCTGTCACAGGGATGTGTGACTATCTTGGAGTTTTGGGGCCTGTAAAGTTTAATGAACTCTTTCCAGACTAGACCCCTGTCTCAGTCTGGACTCACCCCTACTTTTCCTCTCAGATTAGTTCCTTTGTCCTTTCAGGTACTTTCAGCAGTCTTTCTTCATGAGTAGGCAATGGGGAAGATTCCTATTTGCCTTCCTCCCCAGCCTTAAATACTAGTGACAGAGAGCAGGAATCTTTTGTTTCCCAAATTTGACCTCCCCCTCCTGCTAGTAGAAAATTACTAGAAGTCCAAGATAGTGTTTAGTACTAGGTGACAGGACCACCTGACCTAGTAGTATCACAGCTATGTTCCAGGATGACTCTCAGGAAGGAGAGAGATTAATAACTTCACAGTCTTGTTGTTTCTTCCTAACAGCCCCTCAAGGCGGATGGCATGTTGTCTGTTGGGTGTCTCCCAAATACACACACAGTTGTAATTGTTACATAGTTCATATTCCTAACTTTAGATACAGAAATGATACATGCATACAAATTGGATACTCAAATTCAGTAACTTATAACCTATCCAACAATACCTTACATGAGCCATCTTGCATAAAGTATATCTTAGTTATGCCATATTCATATCATAACCATATTTCTGTGACATCACACTCTCAACTGAGCAAAGTGTGAACTTTTGGGATTCTTCTTTTCAGTATTGCAGAATAACCCTGTTCAGAAGATGTTCAGGGGAAATCTGCTCACAATGCCCTGTCATTATGGTTCCACTGTAGCTCTGCTGTCAAGGATTGCTATGGGGCCTCATAAGGGGTATGGAGGCACAGGGCCTTTATGAGAGAGACTTAGCTCTTGGTGTATCCTCAGACAGCCTCATGGATCTCAAGGGATCCACACTTATTGGGGACTAAACCCCACTGCTTATTCCAGAGGTGTGGGAGGGGACCTCAGAACTCATTGCTCCCAAGAAAAAAATCTACTGGATGTCTCAGAAAAGACTTATGGACATACAGTTTATGGACTTTCCTGCCCCTTATGTGGTTCCCCTTGCCAAATGTGTGTGTGTGTGTGTATGAGAGGTGTGCGGAAGGGTATACAAACAGATATGTCAGGAAGCATTGTCCAGGATTCAGCAAAGGAAAATTTATCACAACGAAAAGAGAAACACCAGATATCACCCTCTCCCTTTGGATATAGTCACTGCCTCACTTTCCCTTCATTTGATGGGTAGTTTGTCTAGCCAAACCAAAATTCCAAATCAATGTCCAAACCTTCATTCAGTCTCTCACCCTGCATCACAATCACTGAGTGGGTTTTTATTGAACTTCACCTATCTCTAGGGTATAACAGAACATCTCTGCAGACCCCTCAGAGCCCATACTCTCCCTCTTTTGTGAACCATCCACAGTGAAGTGGGCATAAGGCCTGACCAAAATTCTTCCTGACTCGCTTCCCAATGAGGCTAGTTTCTATGCTCTACCACAATCTTTCAATTCTTCTCTCAGGACTTAGCCCTCTCAGCCAAGCAACACCCCTTACCTTATCTAGCCCTCTGGCTGTTTTTAGGCCCTTTGTTGGATCTTTTCACCAGCTTCTTCAAAAGGCTCTTGGTTTTCCCAGGGCCTTGGACTGGAAAGAGACAGAGCCACTGCCCCTTTCCTAGACAATCTCATAGCATATTGACTCAGAGCAAGTCTTCCTCCTTTCCCATTTTCCTCCTGTTCTGTGAGATGGGCTATTTTTTCCAGTACCCTGTGCTTTGCCACTAACTTTCCTCAGACCTGTAAATTACAGCTGCCAAAATTCCCTTGTGCTGGGTCCATAGCCTTGCCTAAAAAGGCCAGCTTTCCTTGTTACAAATAAACAAGGCTTCTTGGTGTGACAAGGGAGAATACAGCATAAATGGGGTCTGTCCAGCAATGGAAGCACATACAGGACAAATAAGAGGAATGGACATTCATTATTGGGAGCACTTTGTGCCAGTAGAATGCTACAAAACAACCAGAATGCAGCCCTAGATCATGAACTTTTGTTTTTACAAATATATTTATCAATCTACAGTATATTGCTTTTGTTTTTTAAAAGGGACATTTTCCTTTACATGCTTGTTCACTTGGCTGGTTTTCCCAAAATACAAACTGATTATAAGATGTGAGCGAAATGTCTATTCAGCAATGGAGTTTCTGAACTCTTGTTGGATTAAAATAAACATTGCTGTGTCTAGTCACAACTGTATTATATGAATGGTGCTCAGATGTGGAACTTATTTTCCACCTGCTTTAAGTGCATTGATTGCCAACAAAAAGCAATGTAAGTTGAATGTAGTATCTGAGATGAGGAAAATGTAATACATAGTTCCATATATATTTTTAGCTGACACTAGAAACTAAATAAAGTGGAGGACTGCAGATTAATTTTCATCTGTATTGCATGCCTGGCCCATTTTAGGGCTAAACTGTAACATT
The DNA here is from genome assembly GCF_007399415.2 of Gopherus evgoodei. Taxonomy (NCBI): domain Eukaryota; kingdom Metazoa; phylum Chordata; order Testudines; family Testudinidae; genus Gopherus; species Gopherus evgoodei. Next base: position 325,754,626 of record NC_044322.1, read on the forward strand.
TAATATGAACATTTTATCTGAGATACACAAAAGTTGCAACTTATTAAAAATGTTATTACAGAGATATTGGAATCCAAAACTTTTATCTCATTCCTAAAGCATTTTGGGAAGGTTTGAGTAACTTCAAGATAAAAATATACTTGTTAAATCTACTTTTCATATCTCTTTATGTTCCAGCTTTTGAAAATAAAATTGTAAGTGAATTTAGTTCTGGTGAAAAGTGCCAGTCTGCTACTAATGGAAAGTAAAAGTGTCTTCCTATCCACTATCCAGATACTGGATGAGCAGCAGCAGTGCCAGTTTTTCTGTGCTCACTCACCAATGTGCTCAAACCATGATGTGGAAGTATCACCTCTGAAAGGGTACATAAGTCAACATGTCCATTCATCCCTTGCTAGTAGAAGCAATAGTCATAGAAATCCTAGAAATGTAGGACTGGGAAGGACCTGAAGAATTCATCTTGTTCATTCCGTCACACTGAGGAAGAACTTACTAGACCATCCCTGACAGGTGCTTTTCTAACCAGTTCTTAAAAAACATTCAGTGACGGAGTAACTCCCATGGTAACCTATTCTAGTACTTAATTACCATTATAGTTAGAAAGTTTTTCCTAATATCTAACCTAAACCTTCCTTGCTTCAGATTAGGTTGATTATTTCTTGTCCTACCCTACAATTGATCACCATCCTCTTTATAACAGCCCTTAACATATTTAAAGAATGTTATCAGGTTCCCCTCCCACCCATGACTAAACATGTCCATTTTAAAAACCTTTCTCCTATGTCAGGTTTTCTAAATCTTTTAACATTTTTGTTGCCCTCTCTCCAATTTGCCCACATCTTTCTTAAAGTGTGGCACCCAAAACTAGGCACAGTTCTCCATCTGAGACCTTACTAGTGCCAAGTAGAGTGGAACAATTACCCCTCATATCTTATTCACAATGACATACATCTCAAAATGATATTAGTCTTTTTTGCAACTACATCATGTTATTGGCTGATTTTCAATATGTGATGCCCTATAACTCCCAAATCCTTTTCTGCAGTACTACTGCCCAACCACGTATTCCTCATTGTATATATGATTTTTTCTTGATAAATGAAGTACTTCACACTTGTCATCATTGAATTTCATCTTGTTGATTTCAGAGTAATTCTCCAATTTATCAATGTCATTTTCAATTCTAACTCTAGAATTCAAAGTCCTTGCAACACCTTCCAGCTTAGTGTCATAATCCTCTTATTCATATGCATGTATCATTCTTGTATCTGAAGCTAAAATATGAAGTTAACTCTGAGGTCCTACTGTAATTATGCAAAGTGTGGGCCATTAATGGTGGTTTAGAATCTTGATGGCTCCCATTGACTAGGACAATTGGTTGTAAATGGTTTATTTACCTGCAAACTTCCTGTGTATGTACAGGCCAGCCCTGGAAGAATGGAGACTAGGGGTCTTCCAGTGACATGTGACCATGCCACATGATACTGGAATCCATCTTACTCCTTGTACTTTTCCATTGATGAGGTGGGGGTGGGAACAAGCACAGACAAAAGATTTCCGCCCTGTGCCAAAGCTATAAAAGGGGGTGGAGCAGGACAAAGGGAGCTGCCAGTGTTAAGAAAACCCCTGCTTACCACCTGAGATGTCTGCTGGAACTAACAAAGACTGTACCAGGGCCCAGACTAGAAGGAGTCTAGTCTGTGAAAGAAGCTTATTGGAACTTCTCTGAGGATATTACCTGTAATCAGTTTCTTAAGGTATTAGGCTTAGATTTGCATGTTTTTGCTTTATTTTGCTTGGTGAATTACTTTGTTCTGTCTGTTATTACTTGAAACCACTTAAATCCTACTTTTTATACTTAATAAAATCACTTTTGTTCATTAATAAGCCCAGAGTAAATGATTAGTGCCTGGGGGAGCAAACAGCTGTGCATATCTCTCTAGCAGTGTTATAGAAGGCAGACAGTTTATGAATTTACCCTGCATAAGCTTTATACAGACTAAAATGGATTAATTTGGTGTTCAGGCTCCCAGAAAGGCTGAACACTGGGCTCTGGGAAAGTTCCTGTTAACTGAGAAGGCCCTGGGCCAAGGGAATCTCAGTTTCAGTGAACTGCAGAGAGGCATGGTCCAACCTCTGGATCTTTGCTGGAGCTGACTGGAGTGTCTAACTCAGCAAGACAGGAGTGGAGGGGCCCTGTTCTGATAGAAAGGTTGTTCTCAGTGATATCCCAGCTCATCGAGTGACAGTCTCGAGGGGAGTCTCTGTGACCAAACCCAGCTCACAATATTTTCTTAGTAGCGTTTAACAAATCTTTTCTCTATCCTGAACATTAACACCTCCCCCCAATACAATGTAACTGAAATAATAATAAAGCCTGTGGCTGGATCCACTACTAATCGGAGAAATGGAATGCAATAAAAAGCTATCCAGGAGTGATGCCATCAGAATAATTATGAAAACTATGACAGGAGTGTTATATGTGGTGTAGGATGTAATATCCTGGATGTTGACATAACCTTGACAAATAATTTTGTCTGTGTTTTGCTGTTTAACAGATTAGGAAAAAAAACACCTTTGAAATGGTTACACTGTTGCATTATATTATTCTATATAGTATTCAGATTTCACCTTAACATTACTGGTCAGATTCTCCTCTGAGTTTATATTGGCATAACTCCATTGGCGTCAGTGGAACTACTCACAGGTTTAAAATTAGAGACGTGCTTAAGTGCTTTCTGGATTGGCACCCTAGTTGATCTGAATCTAGTCTATCTCAAAGAAGGAAGAATTCTTCAGTCCCCTCCTGTTACTTAGGTAACAATGAAAATCAAGCTTTTAAAGTCTCCAGAACAATTGAAAAAGCATTTGTACCCCTCAACACAATACATAAACATGGGACTCTGTAATAGTTAGTAAGCACCCAGAGATCAGGATTGTCAGGAGACAAAGCAGAGCAGTTCTTTCAACAAGTTCATTCTGAGTCTGCTTATGCTTCTGGAAGTTTTAGTTCACATTGGGCCTTTCCAAACTAGGTAAAGAACTGAAAGGTTTTCCAATCTGAGCTATTTTCTTAGTACAGACTAACTATTGGTTAGGATCAGAAATTTAACACAAGAATTAGCATAGTCACTGCAACACTAACATATCATTTCATTTGCACAGTCACTCTCCTAATAGCAACTTGTTACTTATCCTTATCCTTACCCAGAGGTGAGTTTTTTTAAGCTTTAAAAATTACTGAGGAAAACATGTCACTACAAACATGAATTTTCCAGTGAAAATAAACATTTCAAGCTACAACAGTCATGGATGGTGTAGTTCCTGCCTCTCAGGACTTAAAAGCCTGGCTGTTATATGAAAAGTCTGCATAGAACTTTGAAACTGCTGGATATTTAAAGAGACACAACTACAACTGCTAACTGTTCATGAAAAAAAAAGCAGTCCTGTAATGATTTTAAACTCAAAAGCATCTTTCCTATGGAAGTTTTTTAATATCAATATTAGTAAAACTGCATTAAGTTTCTGATGACATTATAATAATAAAACATAGTTTAGTTTCATTACTTCTGATGGCAGCATATTTTTGGCCATAAGCTTCTGTCTAACTTTCATTCAACTATAATATTTAGAAATAGCTTTAACGGAAATAATTAATGTAGACTAAAAACATGGCCACATACATAATCTATTTGTGTGATATATCACATTACTTGGTGTCTCAGGCAGTAACTCCATTCTTTTCAATAGATTTGATGTGCGTCAATGCCATCTGCTTCCTTGGAAGTGAACTCATATCACTATTGCGGATGAATGCATATGTAAGTAATGAGAAACCTAAATTGTACTTTCTGTGCCTTTTCTTCAGTTTGTGTTGCTTATGCCATTGATGCATCTTTACCCTGTGTTTTCTTATTATCAGAATGTGCAATTTTTCCAAAGCAAGGCAGAAATGTAACAAATTACTCTACAAAAAAGAAATATACAATTGTTAAACTTAGATCCATCTGTAGACATCCATATAATTTATTGTGCAACAGCAGTTTAAATTATGTGAAAATGTTCACGGTTAAGGTTGTTTCGGATTAAGACAAATGATGCTTGATACGTCTTCTATGAAAAATATATTTTTTTTTTTCTCAAGTATTTTATGCTTCTCTTTCACTTCTTGCAGCACTTGCCTGACAATTCCATTAATTTTTCAAGGTTAGGTATTAAATCTGGAATACATATTGTTTTCATAATTTAAGGGTATCAGTAATAGTCAATAAAAACTATGTCAGAAATTATGAAATACAAAAATGTAGATTCTTCAATATATTCTGAAGTCTGAGGATTCTGCCCCTGGCATTTGACACTTTTCTTAACCTTTTGTAATCTTTTGTAGTTGGACTGGGACAAGGAAGTAAAACATGGGACTTTTATCAGTCCCAAACAAACCCCGAAGTCTGGAAGGCAACCTGCAAGAAAACTGGAGGAGGTAGTTGCAGAGTTTCTGTATACTTATGGAAGCAAGTGGTATTGCAGAGAAATTGGCAAGGATGAAATCCTCCACACTCCTATTTGTGGTGGCCACAGCCACATTAGAGATCTACAATACATTCCAGGGGGGGTATGAAAGGAACTGCCAAATGGTGGACAAAATTGTTTAAACAATTCAAATTACCGCGAGTCCCTGAGGAATGTGATTTAAGAGAGGTACATTCTTTTTATAAGAAATAAGCTACCAAGATTTTTGAACATTAAGTTACAGAACTGCATGTTAATGCTGAGCCATGTGCTTTTCAGTGATGGAGACTGGTCTTTCTGGTAAAACCAATAACCAGGTTAAAGCAAGATGGACAATTGTCTTGAAGGAGAGCCCCCTACTCATGAGAAGTATTTTTGTGCACAACTTATACATTTATAAATTTATCTTAGAAACTCCCTTGAGTGGTAGGGTGGAATTATCTTTTACAAATAGGGAACTGAGGCACAGAGATGATGGGATTTACCACAAGTTACACAGGAAGTTAGTGGCAGAGACAGGAAAAGAACTCAGCTAACTTGAATTCCATTCCAGTTCTGTAATCATAACCCTGTGTTTCTTCCCAATACATTCCTGTTTGGGTCAGAAATACTGCAAGAATCCACCCCAGCCAGGATGTGCAGGGACATGCACATAATTTTAATGTTTGCAGAACTTTTATAAAAGTGCTTTTTTATTTATTTGAGAGGAGAATATTCAGGCTTGGTTTTTTTTTTCATCTTGGCTTATCCCAATACCCTGGCTGATCTTGCAGCCCTTACCTATGTGAGCAGTTCTATTGACTTTTTGCAGTACTGGACCCTCTGATTCTGGCCTCTTGATCTTATTAGATAGGTTTTCTGTATAACAGTTGAAGCAAAGACAAGTGTCAGCATCCTGATTATGTGAGTATTGATTTAATTTTGAACAAAGTGTCAAAGCAAGTGCAATCTACCCTTTGATCGACGGACCTCACCTCCAAGATGCTTTTTTGATTTGTGGTTAAAATAGTAGAGCTAGTGCTTGCCAAATGTGATTCCTTTCATGGCAGCCATGGAGTTTAAACAATTAATTAAAGATGATTAATGCCTTTTCTAAATTTGGATAGCTGAAACTGAAATAATGCACTTTTAAGAATAGCCAGATTCACTACTTCCCCTCCTGCTATCTCCACTTCTCAATCCTCTGCTTTACCATCCCCACTGTATCTTTCCTTGTGGTTGTCTTAAAGGCTTTTCCTATGTGACCCTCATACTTAGACTTCCTCTCTCTGCCGAGCTAGATTATACTCCTTTCCTCATCATAAAACCATTTCTTTCTCTAAATCTTTCATTTGTGATCCCTCAAAGTTGTCTGCCCCAAGTCAAGATGCTCATCATTACGATTCATGTATTTAAACTGTATTTACACTGCCTAGTTTAGCTTGTGAGTGTGACTTCATGAGGTCTGAAACTGTGCCTTCCTTTATGTTAATTTAGCAGCCACTAAACATACTGATGGTGATCAGTGTAAAAATATGATGATTTAGTATTTTTGAGCATGTAGCCCATAGAACAAGTAGAGACACAGGGTGAAACCCCTGCCCCATTGAAATCAGTGGCAAAGCTCTGATTGACTTCAATACTGCCAGGATTTCATTCCTGGTCTTTGTGCTCAAGAGCATAGAGGCTACATCTAATGTCAAACAACCAATGAAGTTCTTAAACAAGCAAGAAGGGAACCAGAAGGACAATGTGATGATAAGATCACATGATTGTTCAATCATTTATGTACATATCTTGATTTTTCCTATAATGTTGTACTGATGAACACTAAGTTTATTAATATTAAGGCAGAGCAGTGAAAAGAGTTACTTCAAACAATGAAGAAACCAATGCACTTAATTACACTGAATATCTCTACCTAGCTATATTCTTACATATTACCCAAAGCCATAATACTCAAATGTCTGCTGTAACCCCTGCGATAGAAACTGATATTATAAAATGATGTATTCTTACAATTTATAGAAAAATTGTAAATGTAATTTGTAAAAGAAATGTATAGAAGAATTAGGAGACTTTCACTCCTGTATTTGTGACTCATATGCAGATTAACAAGTGTTTCTCGTGCAACCCTTCTGCCATGTGCTGTCAGCAGTAACAACCGCCATGTTCATTATCAGTCATTAACATTACCGAACAGAATTGGCTCAAACCCCCACAAAGAAATTCGGGAAAACTAAACACTTGGGCACCCCTATGGGTATGTCTACACAGTGTTTAAAATCTGTGGCCACGATACTTAGAGCCTAGCTCTACAGACTCAGGCTTGCATGACGGTGCATAAATGGCTGCAGTGATGTTCAGCCTAGAGCTGGTGTTCAGGCTCTGAAGCTGGGGGAATTAGGTGGACTTCAGAGCCCAAGCCTGAACATCTACTTGGCTGTTTTTAGCATTGTAGTGTGAGCTGCACAATCTTGAGTTGGTAGACCTGGGCTCCCAGACTTGCTGCTGCAGGTTTTAAAATGCAGTGTAGACATCCAGAGAGGAAATACTTCCCCACTCACGAGCATTGAATCTGTGTATAACAAAAGCAAACCTTTATTAAAAGGGAGAGATAACTTCACTCATCGTCCCCTCCACTGCACCCCACTCACAGTTGGTGGTCCAAAGTATGCAAAGTCCTGGAATTCACGTGTTCACCTCCCAACCCTGAAGGGGAGTTGAGCAATCCCTCTGCCTCTGCTTGCCCCATCATGGCCACCTGTGCAGCTGCTCACACACCGCTGACTCTAGGAGTGATGCTTTGTTCTGAGATTGCACCAGTCAGCACGGTTCTTAGTGATTTCAGCTTGCAATGATTTCAGCAGGTAATGGGCAACTTCACTGCTACTATATCCTCTGTGTTGTCTTTCACAACACTGTCCCCACACCAGGTCTAAGGTTCTCCCCCTAGAGTTGCTCATTAGTGATTTCAGCTCTAGTGATCACTGAGCAGAAACAAAGACTCTCAATTGAGTCATAAGAACACAAGAATGGCCATACTGGGTCAGATCAATAGTCCATCTAGCCCAGTAGCCTGTCTTCTGACACTGGCCCATGCCAGATTTTCAGAGGGAGTGAAAAGAAACCATCCAATTTACTGAGTGATCCATCTCCTCTTGTCCAGTCCCAGCTTATGGCAGTCAGGTTTAGGGTCACCCACAATATAGGGTTACGTCCCTGACCATCTTGACTAATTGCCATTGATGAAGCTATTATCCATGAACTTATTCAATTCTTGAGAACCCAGTTTATACATTTGTCTTCCACAGCATCTCCTGGCATAAAGTTCCACAGGTTGATTGTGTGTTTTGTGAAGAAATACTTCCTTATGTTTGTTTCAAACCTGCTGCCTCTTAATTACATTTGGTGATCCCTGGTTCATGTGTTATGTGAAGGGCTAAATAACCCTTCCTTATTCACTTTTGTTACACCATTCATGATTTTATAGACCTCTATCATATCCCCTCTTATTCATCTCTTTTCTGGGCTGAACACTCCCAGTCTTTTAAATTTCTCCTCCAATAGAAGCTGTTCCATACCACTGATCAGTTTTGTTGCCCTTCTCTGTACTTTTTCCAGTTCAAATTTCTTTTTTATTTTCTGAGATAGGGCCACCAAAACGGCAATCAGTATCAAGGTGTGGCTCTATCATAGATCCATATAGTGGTATTAAGATAGGAAAAGGATACATAATAAGACAGAAACTAACAGTTCCTGACATTCTGATCAGCTCTGTATTGAAAGAGGAGGAGGGTCAAATGGTATTTATGATTCTTCAAACAATTCCACACCACTGAGTAGGAACAGCTATCTCCAGCATCTCTAACTTCCACTTGGATTTTACATTATTACCCCCTGTGCAGTGAATGAGATTACAGTTATGGTGACACCCTCAGGGAATATTAATTACAATTCTGCTTCTCTTTAGTCACACAGTAAGGATAACAACATTTAATTACCCCTGAGTCCAAGACTAAGATGAATTTTAACCCAGCACAGACAAAATTGACCACTTTGACAAAGAAGGTCTCTCTGCTTATCACCTAGGCAAAGTAGGTATGTCTATGGAAATATAGTTGGATCATGTGGTCTTTTCCCCCAGTTCATCAGTAGAGGGCAGGGGAGAGCCCATTCAGACCCTGCTTATACTTGTGTTCACTGACGGCAGAAGAGACTCCAGTGCACAGAATCCCAGTGAGATAGAGCTATGGGCTTGAATGTATCATATAGAGGACTAAGTATCAGAGGGGTAGCCGTGTTACAGTCTGGATCTGTAAAAGCAGCAAAGAGTCCTGTGGCATCTTATAGACTAACAGATGTTTTGGAGCATGACGCACCCGACAAAGTGGGTATTCACCCACAAAAGCTCATGCTCCAAAACGTCTGTTAGTCTATGAGTGCCACAGGACTCTTTGCTGCTTATATAGAGGACTAAGTTCTCCTACAAACTGTATAGTAGATCTTTAGATGTCTAAGGGCTTGTCTACATCAGAAAGTTGCAGCGCTGGTGAGGGAGTTACAGCGCTGCAACTTTGAAGGCAACTCCCTGTTTGCAGCGCTGGCCGTACTCCCGTTTTGTCTCGGGTGTAGAGGATCCAGCGCTGGTGATCCAGCGCTGGTAATCCAATGTAGACACTTACCAGCGCTTTTCTTGACCTCCGTGGAAGGAGGAAGCCTCTGGTAATCAAGCTGGTCTCCTTCCCCGGCTTGCTCTCGCGTTCCCGGAACCCCGAGCAAGCAGGTCTCCTTCCCTGCGGTTTGCAGGGTGGTTCGGGGAACGCGAGAGCAAACCGCGGCGAAGCTGGTCTCCTTTCCCGGTTTGCTCTCTCGTTCCCAGAACCCCGAGCAAGCAGGTCTCCTTCCCTGCGGTTTGCAGGGTGGCTCCGGGAACGCGAGAGCAAACCGCGGCGAAGCTGGTCTCCTTTCCCGGTTTGCTCTCACGTTCCCGAACCCCCCTTGAAGCCGCCCAACAGCGCTGCAGTGTGGCCACATCTAACACCACTTGCAGCGCTGGTTGCTGTAAGTGTGGCCACTCTGCAGCGCTGGCCCTATACAGCTGTACTAATACAGCTGTAACAACCAGCGCTGCAAAATTTTAGATGTAGACATGGCCTAAGTAACACTCCCTATATACACCAAACTCCCACTGACTGTACACAAATGCAGATGCGCATATGAACACAGGCGCAGCCAAACAGACATCAAGAGATTCATCATGCAGATCAAAGAGGAAAGTTTAAAATATGCAGATTTATGGTCAAAGTAATTTCAAAGCTGGGCTAATTTCATCCCTGGTGTAGCTCCTTTGATTTCAGTAGAGTTACACTGGCTTCAACAAAGGCTGAATTTGGTCCTGCATTTTTCATTCTTTCTACACAGCAACCATAAAGCTCACTCTGGCGCTGAATCATTGTTTGAATTTCAAATTCATTTTAACTTTACAGCTAATGTGTTTTTATAGCAACATTTATCTTCAAAGTGCACTTATCTCAAAAACTAGTTTTGAAAGCCAAGCCAAAATGCATCTCTTTCCCAGCTCTGTCCCCACCCACAGGAATAGTGCCATATAGAGACAGTGAAAATCAACCTACCTGCTCCACCTCCAACATGTCTTGAATTAATTTTTACCTTTATTTTGTGCTTTGACTGCCATAAACTGCATCGTTGCCTGGAAAAGGTTAAAAAACTAAATGCATGAATGTAATTAAAAAACGTATCTCTTATTCTGAGCACTTATTTCATGACCTAAAATGAAAGATTAAAGCAATTACTCTGAGCATGCTTTATAGGGTCTAATATAAAAGAGACCTGACTAATAGATCTGTAAAAGAATAGTCCCAGCTGGGTTGGTAGTGGAGGATGCTGTTCCTTATGGGAAACAGGAATAAATTTGGTTTTTAATACCTGAGTGGGCAGAACTGGGAAATAGTTTGGAGATAACGGTAAGCAAGCTAACTACCTTTAGTCTATGAACTATAATCAAACTACTTTACTGTCTGTTCAATGAGTTGTGCCGACTGACTGCAAAATAACAATCCCAGGCCTCCCCCTTCTCTGCTTGGGAAAACTGGACTATGGAGGACAAAAGTACAATGAAAGAAGAAGAGTTTTTTTTTCTTTTAAAGTAGAAAATTATAAGGAAATAGGTTTTATGGGGGAAGGAAATTCAGTCCCTGTTCCCTAAGTCATCCCCCAATATATTTTCCCAGAGCCTTTTTCTTTCAGGAAATGTGCAATATGTTCATACCTGTAATTAGCCAGAATCATATTTATTTATTTATTTTTGCTGTGGGGTGGGGGAGAAAGAGGCTGCAACAAGGATGCATTTGGCCCAATCTTTAAAATGCACAATACACATCTATTTCTGTCAAGGGCAACACCCCAGGACTTGATGATTGGATCTGTAGGTTGCTTATGGCTGGAATGTAATTGTGAACTTATTCCATTTATACCAAACATCTGAGGTCAGGGAAAGCATGAACTTTGTGGATAGAGAAATATTTGCTTAGTACATTGGTTAATCTAGAATCTGTTTTATAATCCCTCTTCTTTTTTGTGAGATGTTTTTTTCTTCTCCTTTTCAATTTTGATACACTCGCTTCTCTTCCATTTCTCTCATACTCTCTTTTCCTATTATATCACTTTTGCAATAATAAACTGTGGTGAATGTGAAGCTGTGGGGTGTCTCTCTGGAGTTCTTCCTTTGAAGGACAGCAATAGGATTTTTGAGAAAGGACCTGAAAGCCTTCAGTTGTGGTCTATTACATGGGGTGGAAGAACATTTCCAGCTGGCAAACTGAATGCCCTTCCTCTCATGTTGCTCCCTAGCACTGGGTCATCTAGAAAACTTGTCACCCAAACCTTCCTCAACATTAAAGCAGGTAGCTGGTTTTGACTCTTTTTCCAGTAAATGGAATTTCTTTTGGTCTTCCTTCCTAACCTTCCTAAACTTCAGGGTTTGCATCCTGAAGTTAATTCAAGGTTAATATGCCTCATTTCACCCAAACATATTTGGATGCCTAACTCCCTAATCTGGCCCTAATTCAAAAATATTAATGCTGATCACTTAGTTCTATATGCTCCTCTCCACTGCTTAGTCCAGAAGAGTGAAAAAATGACCTCCTGAGGTCCCTTCCAACCCTGATAGTCTATGATTCTATGATAATGCAAGAGGGCTATACATAGGAAAACTGGAGCTTTGTGATATGTTCCCCGCAACACTTAGCACAAATGTCCTTTGTGCAGAAACTCATCATGACTCATTAGCTGCAAACTAAACAGCGGAGTAGCCAAAGAGCAAGAGAAGGAGATGAGAAGCAGCTGTTCTGTATGGAGTATTCTTCTATGTGGACTAATGTCTACATTAAAAAAAACAGCTTGGAGGGACCACTGCTGATTCTGTATGTGCACATTCACAGAGTGTGTGGCCAAGTGGCATGGGGAAGAAGAGACTCAATGAATGTCTGACCACGTAGCCAGGGACTAGGGGCTAGGATATTCAGTGGAACCTTGGTTCTCTGCATCTACTGCACAGCCATTGCCCCTGTGGGCGGGAATACAGCTCAACATAGGCAGATTTGGGGCTTTTGAACATATGTGCATCCCTTTGTGTAATTTTACTTAGGGAGGAAACACAGGTTTTTTGTCATTTGACGGTTACTGTATTAATGAAAGTGTTTCCAGGTAAAAATACCTCAAATGTAAATAATGCACTCTTTTTATAAGCCACACATTTTACAGTACACTGACTTTTTAGGGCATCTCCAAATTTCTGCAAGGGCCGTACGTGGGTGAATAAAGAAGATAGAATGAGGTGCTGAATTTTTAAAAGATTATTATAAATCTGTTCTTCCACACTGAATAGAACTGCTTTCACTCTGAGGGAAAGTCTACACTGCATGCTTCTTTCAGCAGGATATGGAGTACATACTCACATAGCTCTCTCAGCATGGCTATAAATAGCAGTCTGCACAGCTTAGGCAAGAAGAGCAGAGACACTCCTGAAGAGTGTGGGTATGTATCCAAGTACATATCCTGTGTGCTCTCCACTCGCCCAACCCTGGCTTCCTCATCTACATTGTTATTTTTTGGAGGGTAGTGTCCTGCTGCAGGACCCTTTCCCCTTGGCAGAAGGAGACTCCCTCAGTGGGGAAAGGCTCTGGCAGGGGGAGACTGTGGGAGAAAGGCTGCCAGCTCCTGGTCACTGGATCCCTTCTCCACTGCAGGGGTAGGGTCCAGCAGGGGGAGACAGCAGGGAAAGGGTCTGCTAGCTACCTGCTGCTGGAGCACTTCCCTTCCATGGGGAAAGGTTCTGGCAGGGAGAGGCAGCTGGGAAAGGCTGCCTCTGCCAGCTGCCTCCCTCCTGCCAGAGCCTTTCCTTGCAGCAGTGAAAGTGTCTGGCAGTGAGGAGCTGCTGAAGCCTTTCCCAGCTGCCTCTCCTCTGTCACAGCCTTTGACTGACAGGTGTAGCTGCAGACCACAGTGTGGATGCAGCCTGCTTTTCACTGTGGTCTGCAGCTGCACGTACACTACATGCCTCCATCCGTGATGTGTAGAATAGATGTGGCCTAACAGTTTACAGTAGGGACACAGGGCTCAGTCCTGGCTATCAGAGTCTGTCCTGTGTTGTAAGCATGGAAAGTCCCACAAACCTAGTGGGAGCTCAGAGGGAGTGCGTCTACAGTGACGCCACCAAAGAGTATATACATCCAACCAGTTAGCTCTGGCATCTGCTATGCAGGTCAGGTGTTACTCATGACTCAGATGCCTCTCTGAACTTTTTGTTATAGATAATAGGTATGGGGGTGCTTTGTGCTCTCAGAGCCCAAGAACTATAGTTGTGGCTGGCTCCCTGCACATGATTGGCCACAATCTGTCCAATGGGGATTTATAAATTAAATCTTGGCTCCTTTGAAATCAATGGCAAAACTCACATTGACTTCAATGGTACTGGGATTTCACCCAACAATTCCCCATAGAAATGGTAGAAGGCTATTTTGGGTGAGAGGGTGGGCTGGCAGATAGAACACTAGTCTGGGTAGCGAGAGACTTGGATTCAGCTCCTGGCTTGGCTACGGATTTGGTGTACGATTTTGAGTATGTCACTTCATTTACTTTGTGCCTTAGCTCCCCATCCATGAAACAGAGATCATGTGCCCCTTCTGCACAGGAGGGGTGTCAAGATGAAACTCATTAGATTATGATACTGTGGTGATGAGGATCAAGTAAGTACCAATAAATATATCTCCTGTCAAAGCAGATTTATTCCATACAGCATATTCTCAAGTGCTGTTTCTGGTCTTGCTTTTAATTATTCAAGCGACAAGACTTCCACTTTCCTCAAGAGACTCTGCCCTAGCTTAAAAAAACCTCACTTTTAGTACACCCACAAGAAACAGGTCAATGAAATCATACATGGAATGCAAGCAAAGGCAAGTTCACACATACCCTTACACAGACCCTGGGCAACACACGTTGCCTTCTGTAGTCTTATAGTCTCAAATAAAGAGATTTTGACATTAGAGCCTGACTGTCATCAATTATATAACTCTGCCAATGCAACCAGGAGAATGCTCTTAGACTTGCTTATATGTCTTACTGTGTCTGTGCAAGACACTCACAAAAACAGAAGCTGTAAAGATAAGCAGCCTAAGATCCAAATGCCTAGCAGTTTGGAAAGATATTGAGAAATCTCCTTAATTTCTTCTTTACTTTTATATTCTCATTCTATGTTCTTTTTGTACACTAACATGAATAAATTCTTCTGTTATGTGCTCCTCTATACTTCCAATTTTTCCTTAAAAATGCTACTATCATAAAAACTCTTTGCCTAGGGTAGGAACATGTTTTTCTAAGGGTTTGGATCTATTCTGGGAGCATGCAATGAGTGAACTGACCTATATAGGGTCAATTCAAAACTCCCCGGCCAGTACAGTAAGTATTTCTATTGTGGAGTTTTATCATTTAAACTGTCAACTAGGTCAGGACTGCCAAAAGCTGGCTGAGCTGTATGAGGAGGCTGGCACAATGCCAGTCTCATTATTCTTAACTTTAGCTGGTGCTATCAGTTCCTCATAAAAATTCAACAAATTCAATAAAATAAAAAAAAGTTAGAGAGAGGAAGAAGAATCCAACTCTGTATTATCTAATTGCACACTGTACAGAGGGTATGAAAGCACCATGGAAAAGACATACCGTAGTTTGCATTGTCTAAGAAAAGCTGTAGTCACATGAACAAGTAGCAACCTTTAAAGGGAGACAGGGCAGGCAAGCAAGGAGCCAGCTATTGGGGTAAGACACATTTTGTCAATTATTCCTGTCCATTGATTCAAAAAAAGAGAGGCCTTGATGGAATATTTTTTGACCAATAACACTCAGATTGATACTTGCTTAAACTGATTGCTTTGACCATCGGTGAGTTTCTGAAAATGAAATCTTCTCCACACCATTCAATATAGGGAATATTTCATCTCACCTTTATTGATTTGATAATGAGGAGATATAAGCTTCATGCAACTCTGGGATATCTTAACCCAAGAATAGATCCTATAATAGCACTGTAACCAAGGGCAAAATAAGCTTCTCTGAGGGACAGGACAGAGGGACAGGTTGGGGATACAGGCTAGCTGGAATTCAGAGCTGCCACTCACCTCTGTTTTTTACTAGATTTCAGACCCTTCTGCCGGTCTCCTGGTGTGTCAAACCCTTTCTTGGCTTTCATGCAGCATGAACAATTTCCCGAGAGTCTGAATTTAGTTTGAATTTCATCCTGTGGTGCTGCTTGCTGATTGGTTTAGAGGAAATCATGCAAAAGGCACAAAAATGAAGGAAAGTGTAAAAAAATCTCAGGAAGTAGAGAAAGGGGCTTAAAACTGTATAACCGACTCAGGGAAAACTTAATGCAGACTGTACAAAGCCCTTCTATGAGACTGTAGCTCTTTATGCTATTGTGGGGTGTCGGGGGTTCCTCTGACCCTGAACAGCCTTTTCTCTCAGTCTGCTTCCAAGGGCGGGATTGGGATGTGAACAGACTTCCTCACCCTATTCTAGGGAATGATGACACAAGCCAACTCATAGTATAGCTTTGTGGGAGTGGCTTGTCTGACACAGCCATTGGAATTTTATTCTGGTGGAACAGGAGACAAAGAGAAATTAGGATCTAAAACGGACTGTAGCTTCACAGAGCAGTTTAGAAGTAGTAATCTTACTGGACCTGCAGATATAATTTGCACAGTATATAGTGTTTTGGGAGGGCATATTATATGCTCCACTGAACAGAGTGAGAAAGAATGGTTGATTACCTGGACCTGAGGCCTCCTGTTCCTAGTTTAACAGAGAATCAAGAAATTTCAAGTACAATTTGTGATCTGCAGGTGTATTTTAGAAATCAGTTGTAGACTGCGACATCACTGAGTAAAGCAAAAATTGCTTCACAGGTGTTCATTTCTTTGTGAAACTGCAGAAGCAGTTACAGTATCTTGGAAAACCAGCTTTTGAAGTAAAACACTTTCAACCTACCCATTTTCCTCTCTGTTCTCTGGTTTAGCCCATTCTGTTTCTGATCAGTACTAATATAAAGAAAGATGTTTCTCCTTTATAATTTGTGACAGGAGTCACAAAACGAAACCCGTTTGTGAGCTGATTCTGGCTGCAAAGCTTTTGTGTGTTTGGATTGTGGACTGGCAGCATCAGCAGTCTGTATACTCTTGGTATTTGGTGAGCAACTGATATCTGTCTGAAATGCAAAGTTACTTCCTGGCAAGGCTGTTATTCAGTGATGAGTTTGTCAATGATAATGCCAGACACTTTGATGCAAAATTTGAACAGAGTTTGTAGAGTGGGATTATGCTGTCTTGAATCAACCAGTACTTTACTGCATCATCTTTTTAGGTCAGCACTTGTTGTGGGATGGAATCACTGTGGGTTTGGCTCAGGATTCTAAATAGTCAGCCTCTTCATGCAGCCTTTTCATGAAGGCTATTCAGGAGTTGAGTGTCTTGACTTTAGTCCTCCTTTCGTGGTTTAATTCCTGCAGATTTATCCTTCTTGCACTCTGGTAAAACAGTATTTCAAAAGGTGCATCAACCATGAAGGTTCTCCAACTAGTCTTCTTCTTCATGGAATGGGCTTTGCAGGCAGTATCAGATTTTTGATTAATAAGGCAATATTTTTAAAGAACATTTAATGCTTTATTAAGTTTGACTGAGATGAACTCGGACAGTTTGATAGTGGCAGAATCATTTTGTACCGTACAGTGTCTTCTGTATATACTTCTTTTGAGCTTAATTGTAATGCAAGACCATCTATGAGTAAAATGCATTGGACCAAATTAGTCCTAGTGTGACTCCATTAAAATCAATGGCCCAGTGAAGAATTACACCTAATATGGGTATGAACTATAGAAACCCAAAGCAACCATTTGGCTTTACAGCATAACACTTGAAGCAGGTGAAACCACCTTGACAAAAGATTACCTTCATGAATCTTTGACTGAATTTTCAGCTGAGATCTTTGCATTCAGGAAGAAGGCCAGCTTGGTATTAAGACACCCAGGTATGAGCCAGGAGACTATCCTTGGCTCTGTGTGGTGGGGCATTCAACCCACACTACCATGGATGGGGTTAAAGTGGGAAGAGAGGCCAATTAGCCTTAGGCTGCACCTGCTGGGGAGCAAACAGACAATGAGACTGATCGAGAATGAAGCTCACCAGAACAGACAGGGGCTTCTATAAAGCCTGGAAGCTGAGGAGAGATCAAAGGGCTACTGGGAGGTGAGCCTGCAGTCACACGCCTTGATATAATGGAGGTGGGGGAAAGCGAGACTAGGAACCTGCGAAAGGCAGATTAGGAAGCAGCCCACGATCCTCAAGATAGTGAAGTCCAAAGCAGACTGTAAAGAGTTACAAAGGGATCTTGCAAAACTGGGCAACAAAATGGCAGACAAAATTCAGTGTTGATAAAAGCAAAAAGTAATGCACATTGGAAAACATAATTCCAAGTATAGACACAAAATGATGGGATCTAAATTAGCTGTTACCGCTCAAGATAGAGATCTTGACATCATTGTGTATTGTTCTCTGAAAACATCCACTCACTGTGCAGTGGCAGTCAAAAAAGCTAACAATGTTTGGAACCATTCGGAAAGGGATAGATAATAAGATAGGAAATATTATAATGTCTCTATAAAAATCCACGATACATCTATATCTTCACTACTGTGTGCAGATCTGGTCACCTCACCTCAAAAAAGATGTATTGGAATGGGATAAGGTACAGAGAAGGGCAACAAAATGATTAGGGGTATGGAACAGCTTTTGGATGAGGAAATATTAAAAAGACTGGGACTTTTCAGCTTGGAAAAGAATTGACTAAGGGGGGATATGTTAGCAGTCCAAAAAATCTTGACTGGTTTGGAAAGAGTTAATAAGAAAATGTTATTTACTCTTTCATATAACACAAGATCTGCAGGTCACCCGAGGAAATTAATAGGCAGCAGGTTTAAAACAAACAAAAGGAAGTACTTCACACAACTCACAGACAACCTGTGGAACTCTTTGCCACAGGATGTTGTGAAGGCCAAAACTATAACTGGATTAAAAAAGAATTAGATAAGTTCATGGAAGATAGGTCCATTAGCCAGATTGGTCAGGGATGAAATCCCATGCTCTGAGTGTCCCTAGCCTCTGTTTGCTAGAAGCTGGGAGTGGATGACAGGGCTCCGGGCCAATGGGAGCTGCTGGAAGTGGCAGCCAGTAAGTCCCTCGGCCCGCACCACTTCCAGCAGCTCCCATTGGCCCGGAGCAGCGATCTGCGGCCCATGGGAGCTGCGATCGGCCAAACCTGTGGACGGGGCAGGTAAACACACCGGCCCGTCCTGCCAGAGGCTTTCCCTACACAAGCGGCGACCCCTGTTTGAGAAACCCTGTCCTATTGGACTCCTTCCCCGAATCCTCGTCCTGGCCCCACCTCTTCCCTGCTTCTTCCCCTGAGCACACTGCATTCCTGCTCCTCCCCCTGTCAAACCTTAGTCCCAGATTTGGACCTTAGCGTCCAAAATATGGGGGTTAGCATGAAAACCTCCAAGCTTAGTTACCAGCTTGGACCTGGTACTTGCTGCCACCACCCAAAAACTTAGAGTGTTTTGGGGCACTCTGGTCCCCCTGAAAAACCTTCCCTGGGGACCCCAAGACCCAAATCCCTTGAGTCTCACAACAAAGGGAAATAATCCTTTTTCCCTTCCCCCCTCCAGGTGCTCCTGGAGAGATACATAGAAGCAACCTCCGTGAATCTAAGCAGAAGGAGTCCACCCTCTGTAATTCCAATCCTGGAAACAAAAGCACTTTCCTCTTCACCCAGAGGGAATGCAAAATCAGACTTCCCCCTGACTTCTTCCTCCCACCAATTCCCTGGTGAGCTGCAGACCCAATTCCCTGAAGTTCCCCACTAACGAAAAACTCCAACAGGCCTTAAAAGAAAGCTTTATATAAAAAGAAAGAAAATACATACAAATGGCCTCTCTGTATTAAGGTGACAAATACAGGGTCAATTGCTTACAAGAAATATTGAATAAACAGCCTTATTCAAAAAGAATACAAATCAAAGCACTCCAGCACTATATTCATGTAAATACAAAAGAAACAAACTCTTTGGTACTCACAACTTGGAAACAGAAGATTAGAAAGCAAAAATACTTCTCCAAAGCTCAGAGAAAGCAGGCAGACAGAAAACAAAGACTCAGACACAAACTTCCCTCCACCCAGAGTTGAAAAAATCCGGTTTCCTAATTGGTCCTCTGGTCAGGTGCTTCAGGTGAAAGAGACATTAACCCTTAGCTATCTGTTTATGACACCCCCTCCCTCCCACAGCTTGTTATGCAGCGAAACAGCTGTTTTGTGGCGGCAAGCACTGGGAGGAGAAGCGGGGACGCAGTATACTCAGAGGAGGAGACAGAGGTGAGCTGAGGTGAGGAGGGCAGGGCCGGGAGCTGCCGGTGGGTGCAGAGCAGTTTTTCTCCATGGGTGCTCCAGCCCCAGAGCATGCACGGAGTTGCCGCCTCTAACTGCCTGTTCAGTTCACTCCCTCTGAAGCATCTTTCATTGGCCACTGTCGGAAGACAGTATACTGGGATAGATAGTCTGACCCAACATGGCTGTTCTTATGTCCAGGGAAGGACCAGTAATGTCTGAGGAAGTATAGTCCTGAACTGCTGGTTCAAAGGTCCCTGGGCTAGAATCTAGTATAGAGATTGGGCCCAGGTTCCCCTACCCAACTGCTGTGGGAGTGATCCAGTCAGCACAGTGGAGATGGAGACTGCCTGAGACTTTGAGGAAGGCAACTCTGATATTACCCTGGAAGGAGGGGACAATGGTGGCTTGGCTGGAGGATTAAGCCCGAAGGAGACATGCTGCAGCTCCAGACTAGTGGGAGAGCGGCTGCAGAAAGAATGTCTGGGGCAATGGGCTGAATGACCACTGGATGAGGCACAGACAGTAGCAAGCTAATTCCCCAGATGTGCTGCAAAGAGGAGCTGCTGAGCATTGAGTAGCAGACCCCTGGACACTCTGGCACTTTTGTGAAGAATCTTAAGCCAATATTTGCAAAAGTGCCCAGTCGGTTTGGGTCCCTCAATTCTTGGGTGCCTAGTTTTAAACAACTAAGTCCTTATTTTTTTCAGAGGTGCTGAGTGCACTCAGTTTGCATTAGTTTTGTCTGAAATTGTGGATGCTCAGGACTTAATGAAATTCAGGCTCAAGGAGTCTCATATCGGACATCCAAAACCAGAAGCATTCTAAATCAATGGACATTTTTGACTAATTTAAAGGTGTCTCATTTTTCTCTTTTGTGAAATCGGAAGAAATAAGGCTTATCTAACTCATAGGGATGTTGTGAGCCTAAATTCATTAATTCTCATAAAACTTACTTTGATCATTGAGAAACTTGTGCCCACAATTTTGTATGCACACATTTTTGCATGTGTAATATTTCACATTTATTACTTGATTTGTATGTCCACTAAAAAACTGTGCATGCAAATTTAGATGCTAGGCTTAAGTCACTTTGGAATATGGCAACTGAGATTATTGCAGGCTTGTTTTATGCATTGAAGCACTTGCTGATCTCAGTGGGTTGAGCATTTGGCCTGCTAACCCCAAGGTTCTGAGTTCAAACCTTGAGGGAGCTACTTAGGGATCTGAGACAAAATCAGTACTTGTTCCTGCTAGTGAAGGCAGGGGGCTGGACTCAATGACCTTTCAGGGTCCCATCCAGCTTTATGAGATAGGTATATCTCCATATATTATTATTATTCTAAAACTGATTTAACAAAAATATTTTGGTTTAAATCCATGGATGATCACTGATTAACCTTACATTTCATTAATAAAACTCATGGATTGTAACTGGTGATAAGGCTGATGTGTTGCCTCTACCAATGTTGTCTGCAGGGGCAGATGCAATATTGGGTTATATATTCAGCTAAAATTGGATCAGAATGATCCAAGAATTCCATGATTCAATGAAAATTGCCATAACATGGTGACCTGCTTTTCTCATCAGTCATTGTACAGAGCTAGACCTCACTGAGAAACAAACTCAATGTAAGGTTACTGTTATCCTCATACTAACATTCAGTGGGGGTGTTTTGATTGCTAGCTCCCAGCACTAAAAAGGGAGGGATCGATGGCAAATCAGGACCCTGAGACTGACAGTCCCCAGGAACAATGGCGAGAGGCCAATGCTCCAGGTCAGCCTGATTGACAGGGCGGGCAGGCTAATCAAAGAGACAGAAGGCCAGGGTGGGTCCAGTCCTCCGTGTGAGCAGAAATTGCCTGGGTCAGACAGAGTGGGGGCAGAGCTAAGGCGAGAGTAGGGGCCCAAGCTAAGCTGCTGGGAGCAGAGCTGCAACCCAAAAAGCCAGAGCACAGCCCGGAGAGAGCAGACCTGCCCTGGGAGGGGAGCTGCAGCAACCACAGCCAGAGGGGCCAGACAAGCAGACCAGAAAGCAGGTGAGAGCTGAGAAAGAGACAAAGAAGCAGTCTGCAGAGCAGACCTGCCCTGGGAGCAGAGCTGTAGCAACTGTAGCCAGGGAGGCCAGAGAAGCAGCCCAGAGAGCTGAAGGCAGAGCAGCAGTAGCAGCCATGCTGAGGCACAGTGGAGCTGGGGCTGGAGCAGTCCAGAGCTGGGTGCGGTAAGCAGCTGGAGAGAGCGAGGGGACCCTGGGCAGTGGGCCCAGCACAGGGAGACGCCTCAGCCAAGAGGCTCTGCAGGCCAGACTTGGAGGGGGATCATAACCCTGACAGAGTGGGGGTGACACTGAGGAGAAGGGTCCTGCCACCCAGAGCCTGAGAGAGTGTGTGGCCACCGCCAGAGCAAGTGTCCAACCCGCAGCGTCCCTGCAGCACAGCCAGGGCCTGAGAACGAGGCCTGGGACCTACAAGGAACAGACTATGAAGTGCTCTGATGTCCAGAGACACTGTTTGTGATGGTCCCTGACACAGAGCAGGGTGATGTGTTTTCCTTTAACCTTTCCCGTTTTTCCTTATTCTTTTTTAAAATTAATTGTTAATTAAATAACTTGTATTTGCTTTAAATTGTATGATATGATAAGTGGGTCAGGAAGGTGCGCAGTGCAAAGAGAGTACCCTGGAGTGGGGACACCCTAGCCCTGTCCTAGATGACCACGGCAGGGTTGGGGGTTGAGCCCCCCAGGAATTCTGGGCCCAGCCTTTCTGGGGTTACGAGGACTCTGCCAGACAGGAGAGTGGAAAGGGAGTCCTCAAGGGCAGGGAGGCCTCTGCGTAGAGGAAGTGGGAATGAGGACTCAGATCCTTTCGCAAGCCCACTTCACCGGGGTAGTGCAGAAGCCAGGAAAGTTCCCCACAATAGCAGGACCATTCCCCCGCTTACATCAATAATGACACTGAAATGCCTAAGTTATTGCATTATGGCCATTCACTTTCAAATTGTTTTTCATTATCAATAACATTTTTTCAAGGAACACAAGCTAGAATTGCATTTCACTGATTGTAAACTGTTTTCATACTCATCAATGTATGAAACTGCAATGCAAAAATCAGACATAGCAAAAGTGTATGTATATGGAAGAGAGAGAGAGAGTTATGTGGTCTCAGTAACAGTAGCCAGGTTCTAGGACTGGTGTTCCAGTATCTATCACCTGGAGAGTAAATAAATCCACCCACCTCCCTCCAGGTATGTAACAGATTTAAAGAAAGACAGAAAGAGGTGTATGCTTCAAAAACAAACAGGGAATTCATTAGGGAAAGCTAACAATGTTTGGGAAAGGGGAAGAATAAAATGTGATAACCCACAAAAAAGCAATACAGTTTCTCCCAAAAGATGAGTGTGAAGCTCAGCCCCCTCCTCATGACCCTTGGCACTTAACTATAATTACCATGCCATCCCAGGGGACATTAAAGACAATCACAGTTGCACATACACTGACCTATAAAAGATACGCTTGGTGTATGTGTACCTGAAACGGAAATGACTGTTCTTTCTCCTACATAAGTTCAGTTCCCTTAATATATTAAATTTTAAATGTTCTTTTATTTGCCTGCTTACAGAATAAAATTCTATTTTTGGACCATAATTCGTCTTTATTAGGTCACAACATATGCTGGGCAGTGCTGAGCATGTTGGATGCCTACCAATTTCCTGTTAGTTCATTTTGTCAGAGATCTCATAACATGATTCACAGATGATATTAATAGATGCATTGCCAATGTTACATTCCTACACATACAGCACTCATTACAAGGCTCATACTTGATTTCAAAAGAGCAAGCCTAGGTATAGCACACTATAGCAACATACAACTACTTTGGCTCACTATTAAAATAGTCTTTCAAAGCCTCTCTGAGCCATATAATTCTACGCTGAGCTCTTCTTATTGTCCTTCTATCTGGCTGTTCAGATTTAGCAGACAGACATTCCACCTCCGCCCTCCACTCCTGTGGAAACTTTCTCCCTTTGGCTTCACAGATATTACGCAGGATGCAGCAAGCAGCTATAATCATTGGAATAGTTTTTAATTGAGATCCAATCTCAGAGGACAACCCTAGCGACCCTTCAGATGACCAAAGACCCATTCAACTGCCATTCTGCACCTGTAGAGCCTGTAGCTGAAGCACTCCTTAGTGCTGTTGAGATGGTCATAATCCATGGCAGCAAGGAGTAGACTGGGTCTCCTAGGGTCACTACTGGCATTTCAACTTTCCCAATGGTAATCCACCAGTTGGGAAATAAAGTCCTTGCTTGCAGTTTTCTGAACAGTTGTGTGTTCTTAAAGATGTGTGTGTCATGCACCTTCCTTGACTAGCCCACACTGATGTCTGTAAAACATCCCTTGTGATCCACCAGCACTTGCATTATCATAGGAAAGTAGCCCTTTCTGTTGAGGTACTCTGTGTCAAGGTGGTCTAGAGCTAAAATAGGGATATGCATACCAATTGTTGCTCCATTACAGTTTGGGAAAATCATTGCTGCAAAATCATCCACTATGGCACATTGCCCAAAGTCACAGTCCTGTGTAGCAGAAGGCAATTAATGGCCCTGCACACTTGCAGTACAATGGTCTCTGTGGTGGATTTCCAAACTCCAAATTGACTCTTGACTGACTGGTAGCAATCTGGTGTTGTAAATTTCCACAGTACAATTGTCACTTGCTTCTCAACTGTCAATGCAGCTCCCATTTTGTAATTCAGAAGAGCGAGGAATGGATATTCCTGTTGTCAGGTTTTCTTGGCTGTCTGTACAGCTCTCTCTCGCCCTCTCTGTTAGCTTGTGGGTATTGTAGCTGCTAGTAATATGATCAAAATCATATTTCATTCAGAATTACTTAAATTCTGCTGCAGTGAATTGTGGTCCATTGTCCATCACTAGTTGTTCTGGAATACTGAGGTGAGCAAAAATGCACTTCAGTTTCTTGATAACACTGTAACATGTTCTGACTTTCAAGTACATTATTTCTATATACCTAGGAAAATAGTTCACAATGACCAGGTAATGATAGCCTCTGAATTTTCATAAATCTGCAGCTAATCTCTTCTAAGGTCTCTCTGGTAGAGGTGTTTGTACACTTTATGGTTCAGCATAGCATCTTAAGTTGATTTGCATTGGGGCTCCTTTGGAAAGTCCAATATAACCAAATCTTCCAAGTCCTTCCACCTTTTTCATTAGGCCCATCATGGCTGCCACACTGTGGCCAAGAAGGTTGTTGGGCTGTTGTCTGTTGATCACACGCAGACAGCATATAGAGCTTTTGTCTTTGTAACTTGTTTCTGTGGCGAACTGGCCCATGCAGTTCAGGATATATCCTAAGCTATTCAGAGCTGTATCAGCTGATCAGTTCATATCAGCTGACGAACTCTGGGTTGGGTTGAAGGTGATTGCAAGTTCTTTCTGAAATGACTGTGACATCAGCTCCTAAGTCAATTTTAAAGTCAATAGTCTTGCCATGAATATTCAGTTTCACTTTCAAGGTAGGTTCTACGTCATCACAAATGATAGCGCCCAGAAACAGTGGCTCTTGATTATCTGTAATATAAGTCAAATCCCTGGCTGCTTTGGTTTTGCAAACAACTGCAAAATGTCCATATTTTGTGCATGTATTACACTGCGAGCCTCTGGATGGAGATGCATCATCTCTTGACTTTCCACACCTTGTGCCTGTAGGTTGAAACTTGTCCCTCTTGGCTTGGGAATTATCTCTCCTTGCCTCAGAGGTTTTATAATAATGATGTTTAACACTTGAATGACTTCACAGCTTTTAAGGTAATTTTAGGTTTTTCAAGTTGCTCCTGACTTTTGTTCTATTGGTTGACTAATTCTGACTGCTTTGCTATCTGTACAGCTGTGGCTCAGATTAAACCTCTTTTCAGATGTAGCTGCTGTGAAAGGTTTTTATCTTAACCCAATAACCACCTATCTCTGATATTTTCATGTTCTGTGATCCCAAAATCAATTTCCAGTCAATGCATGCAGAGCTCTTATAAAACATTCAACATTTTCCCTTGGTTCTCGAAATCTTTAGTGAAAACATTCTCTTCCACAAACCACATTTCTCTGGTGTGTAAAGTATGCACCAACTCTTTCACAGTCAGAACCGTTTCATAGTCATCTTCGTGACTGTCTTCAGAAAAGTCAAAGAATTTAAAGATATGTTCTGCCTGCTTCTGCACAGCATAAATTAAAGATACCTGTATATCTCCAGTTTATTTGTGGAGTTCGTTTGCACTGTGTAATTTTGCAAAATATTGTTTCCAGTCTGTCCATTCTGAAGATTTGTCAAAGCTGAAGTATTTTGGTGCATTGCAGAGTGGCATGTTGATGACCTCCTATAAGCTTCTGATGCTTTGTTTCTTCTGTTTCTGTTCTTTAGTGTACTTCTTACACCATGTCACATGTACTGGTCACAGAGCTTGCTTATACACACCACGTGTTCATCACATCCTTTAATACTCTGCCAGGTATGGCTGAGGTTTAATTAGGTATTTTACACACTATGCCACCTAGTGGCAGAACATCATAATACAGTTTAACCTGCTATTACACAGGACATTGAGGGTGGTAAAAATACACCTTTATCCATTCTCAGTGTCACCCTCTTTAAATAGATACTGAGTCATTCAAAATAGTGTCCACCACTGAAATCTTTAAATCAAGATTGTACATTTTTTCTGAAATATGTTCTCGAGTTCAACAGCTATTGGACTTCAAGCAGAAATTACTTCAAGGAAGCGCTATGGCTGGTGTTGGACAGGAGGTCAGATTACATGATCACAGTGGTTCCCTCTGTCCTTAAAGTCTAGGAATATATGAACTGTATACTCAGTCTGAGTACTTGAGTCACTGTGGCTGGCTGTGTGTAAAAATCCCAGGTAAATACAGAAGTAGTCTAATTTGTGCCTGCTATTTATTTTGCAGAGGCAAAAGTGCAGGTTTTCCCCCGTAACAAAAAAGGCCAGGGCTCAGCCTTTCTGAAAATGAATTACTTTGTGTAAAGATGTGAGATTTTTATACTTGGTTATGTTGTACCGTTTGCACCCATTATCCAAGCTTTCGCTATGCAGAGCTGATAGAAAAGTGAGTTTCATTCACCAAGTTCTCTTAGCAAATTGAAATCTCTTCATAGTCCAAATTTTATTTCCCTTGAGATCAGTGTTTTATGACAGGAAAAGATATCTTGTAACCTCAAATATTATGCTTATACCCTGGTTTCTGGTGGCAACAAGCAGAGTCTTTTTTTTCCCCATATAACTTGGGGGAAAACAACTGGGAAGTCAATTTACAGGGAAAAGAGTAGGTTTGCCGGAAACAATAGTACCTAGAGTGATAAATATTACAGTTAGTCTCTTCCACTTTAAGGGTTATATCACTACTGCCCACAGGGGAATCCTGGGGAGAGGGGGAATAGCCAAGAAACTGCAAACATCTTTTTGTGGAGTTTATTACACATGCTCCCCTCAGAGAGGACTGAGGACAGAGGCTTACAAACAAGCTGAACCTGCTCATGGATTCTGGAGCCTCCACACTTGGGCTCACTACTTTATGACTGCATAATAACCCCTGTGATAAAACTAGCAGAAGTTGACATTGATCATTAACTGTGGCTTGAGTATCCACTCAAAGTCTCTGAGTCTTAATGAGCGCTCACACTGCGGAGAGCAGGTGTTTCATAGGGCCAAAATCAGGCATGCATTGTGCATAAACTCCTTTCTGAATAGGACGTTCATTTATAGGTCTCATTGGAAAAGGTTCATTACTATGTTAAGACAGTGTTCAAAGGGAAGTCAAAGAGAAAGCAAAATCTGTTTTCAGAGCGAAGCAGGATAAATAGTATTTCAGTCTGCTGTAGTACCTTCCATTTTTTTGGATCTCAAGACAGCTTACAAGCATTAATTAAATCTCAACAGTACCGGAGGGTTAAAAAAAAGCATTATCCCCTGTGACAGACCCAGGCCAGTGGGGTATAGAAGTCTGGTTCTATTGGTATCCAGGAGGATACCCAGCCTAAGGGGAGGCTCTGCAGGTTTGTGACACCAAATAAGTACGGGGGACAACTAATGAAAAAACAGGATCGGGAGTGAGGTCATAGGACTAAACAAAGGGAACCCGATGGGGACACCGAGAAGAGAACCCCAGACAACGCCCACGGCTCCTCGAAAGCATCAAGGGAGCTAGTGGACGCCGCACAGAGGAACTCTGCCTGGATGCGTGAATGGACGAAGGAGCAGAAATAGGCCCCACAGTCACAGGAAATCCTGTCGGCCAACCTCCTCTCCCTGGTTTTGTAGATGGCTAGTTTGGCCAGGGCCAAGAGGAGGTTGACAGGAGATCCCGCATCTTTGTTGGGCCACGGATGGGGAGTGCATAGATAAACAGTTGAGGGGAAAAGTGCAACCAAAAACACAATAAAAGGTTCAAGAGGAGCCGGAACAGGGGCTGCAATCTGGCGCACTCTAAATAAATGTGCACCAGGGTCTCTTTCATGCCACGAGAAGGGCAGGTGTTGGGGACAGAGGTAAATCGTGCCAAGTACACGCCCGTGCTCACGGCCCCGTGAAGGAGCCAACTGACATCCCCAGTGGGCCTCGGGACCAGGGCAGAGTATAAGCTGGCCTACTGGGGCCTCTCACCCTTGAGAGGTGGCAGGATTTGGTATCAGGGCAGGATGCGAGGGTGAGGTAGTGGATAGTGTGGAGCACGAGCGTGTACAGGTGTTTCTGTGGCACGGCCTGGAACAGAACCGGCTGCAGATTGTGCAGCGGCTCACAGTGAAAGGGTGAGGGGGCCAATTGGGTCCACAGGGCAGGGACCTGATAAAAATATCCACCAGGCAGTAAAGCGGCCTTCACCTCCTGAAGTACACGCCGGGGAGCACGAGGTCTGGAGAGCCCCATGCACTGAGTGAGTGTCAGGGGATCCAGCCAGTCTCCCCGGTCGTAGTCTAGGAGGTCTCCGACCCTGGTGACTACCGCCAAGACCAGCCTCTGGTGCACCGTGGGGGACTCTGCCACCTGCACACAAAGCTGGGGATTGTGTAGCAGGGGCTCCGCGAGGAGATCGGCCCCCACGGTGGCCGCCACGGACCTGGTCATTGAAAAGAGCTTCCAGGTCCGGAGGAGGTCTTGGTAGAAAACTGGCAGCCCGGAGAGGTCTCGCGGAAGGCCTCTCGGATGGAGGTAAAAGAGCTGCCGGTCGTATCAGAGCCCTCAGAACCGGTGGAGGAAGGCACGCGCCAATACACTCCACGCCGGACTACCTGCACCATACAGGAGTCTCTGCAGGGCCTGGAGGCAAAAGACATGGACCTGAGTGTGTAGGCATTTCAGGCCCTGTCCTCCCTCCTCCAGGGGCAGGTTGAGGACCCCTGCAGAGACCCAGTGCATCCCTGGCCAAAAGAACTCCAGAATCATTGTCTGGAGGTTGGCCAGGAAACCCAGGGCTGGGACCAGGGTTATGAGCCGGTACCAGAGCATGGACAGGACCAGTTGATTGAGCACCAGCACCCTCCCTCGAAGGGAGAGGCACCAGAGTAGTCCCGTCCATTCCCGGATCCGCTCCGTCACCCTGCCCTCTAAACCGTGCCAGTTCTCCGGTGGAGACAGATGCGTGGCAGAAAGGTATATGCTGAGATAGAGCAGCGGACCTGCACTCCACCAGATGGCCTGAAGCGCGGGTGGGAGGGAGCTCGCCTGCCACCCGTCCCCGACCACCAGGCCAGATCTCTTGACCCAGTTGACTCAGGCGGAGGAGGCTGCCGAGTAGATAGCCTGGCAAGCCTCCACCAGCACCAAGTCGCCCGGGTCCTGGACTACGAGAAGCAAATCATCAGCGTACGCCGACAGGACCAGCCACAGCTTCGGCTCTCGAAGCACCAACCCTGTCAGCCTCCGATGGAGGAGACAGAGGAAGGGCTTGATTGCCAGAGTGTACAGCTGACCTGAGAGAGGACACCCCTGCCGCACTCCTCGCCCGAAGCTGACCGGCTCAGTCAGGGTCCAGTTGAGCCTGACCAAACACTCCGCAGAAGCATACAGCACCTGGAGAAAACCCACAAACCGGGGTCCGAAGCCAAACGCTCACAGAGTGCTCAGGCGATACCCGTGGTCCACCTTGTCGAACGCCTTCTTCTGATCCAGGGACAAGAGGGCGAATGACAGACCATCCCTACACCCCAATTCCAGAAGGTCCCGGACCAGATACAAGTTATCAAAGATGGTGCGGCCCGGGATGGTGTAGGACTGGTCTGGATGGACCACGTCCGCCAGCACGGACCCTAGCCGCATCGAGATGGCCTTCGCAACAATTTTGTAGTCCGTGCTGAGGAGCGAGACGGGACGCCAATTCCGTAAGTCGCGGAGGTCCCCCCTCTTCGGCAATAAGGCGAGCATGGCTCGGCTGCACGAGAGAGGGAGGACCCCACCCTGCAAAGACTCGTCCCAGACGGTGACCAGGTCTGGGCCGAGGACATCCCAGAACACGCGGTAGAACTCCACGGTCAGCCCGTCCAAGCCCGGAGATTTATTGGTGGGCATGCGACGGAGGGCTTCCAAGAACTCGGCTAGAGTGAGAGGCAGCTCTAGCCAGTCCCGGTCGCTCATGCTGACCATCGGAAGACTGTCCGAGAGCACTCTGCAAGCGTTAGGATGGTTCGGATCCGGGGAGAAAAGAGTTGCGTAGAAAGCCCTGGCCCTCTCGCACATCTCCGCCGGATCCGTGAGGGGGGTGCCGTCCTCTGCCAGGAGGCAGGTGACGTGCTTCTTGGCCCCCCTCCTTTTCTCCAGGGCATAGAAGAAGTGAGAGCTGCGATCCATCTCTCGAAGGAGGCGGATGCGGGATCGAACAAAGGCATCCCGGGCCCGATGGTCTTCAAGGGCCCGGAGCTCCTCCCGCTTCTCCCGGCATGCTCCGCAGAGGGATGGATCCTCGGGGCTTGTGGCCAGATGCCTCTCCAGCTCCAAGACCTCCCGTTCCAACTGCCCTATCGCAGCATCCCTCCGTCGGCTGGCGCCCCGGGTGTAGTCACAGCAGAAGAGCCGGGCACGCACCTTCCCCAGATCCCACCACCACCGCGCCGAGGGAAAGGCATACCTCTACCCTCGCCAGGCCAGCCAGAACTCCCGGATGGACGCCACGAAGCCCGCATCCTCCAGCAAACTATTATTAAAATGCCAGTAGGCCGGCCCCGGACTCTCCGGCAGAGAGAGGCCGTCACGGTGGCAAGGTGATGATCTGAAAAGGGGGCCAGCCGAACGCTGGAGGAGTGGGCCCGTGAAAGGTGGAAATGCGACAGGTAAATGCGGTCCAGCCAGGAGTGGCACGACCGATGGGCCTCCACCTGGACGAAGGTGAACGTCAAGATGTCGTCCGGGTGGTGGTCGCGCCAAACGTCCACCAGGGACTGGCGATCAACGATCTCCCGGAGGACGACCACGGCAGCTGGGCACTGCTCGGTCCCTGAGCGGTCTCGTTCCTTGAGGGTGGTGTTAAAGTCCCCGCCCAGGACCAGGCACTCATGAGGATCCAGGGAGCCGAGGAAGGCGGACGCCTGCTGATAAAAACGCAACCTAACACTGGCTAACAGGGGTTGGGTCGGGGGGCAAGGGCAATGGCTCAGGGACTCGGGGAGGCAAAGGCGGAGTAGCAGGAATGAGGGAGAATTCCCCCTGGGGTGAACCCCCTCTCATGCCTGGTGGTATCTCTGCTGCACCCTCCTCCACAGTGGTGGACCGAGAAGGAGGAGTGGCAGCTTTGGGTGCCGGGCAGCCAGGGGTATCGGTGGTGACAGGGCCGGCGCCTTGCCTGGGCTCGGGGGTCCCAGACACTCCTCTGTGCCAGGCCAAGGGGCAGTCCCTCCGGACATGCCCCATCGCCCAGCAGAGGTAGCACCGGGCCTCCCCCATTGAATAATGCACCTGGTAGTGGGATCCCTGGTAGGGGACCAGAAAGGACCCCTTGCACGCCTCTCTGCCACACGCCACCAGCAGCAGTTGAAGCTGCACTTGCCGGTGGACCGAGAGGAAGTGACGGAGGGCAGGGTCCTTGTAGCCCAACGGGAGAGGGCTGATGATGGATATGGGGCTCCCCAGGGCAGAAAGGGTGGGCAGCAGGGTGGCATTGGGCAGGAAGGGAGGGATGGAGGTCAGGATCAAGCGGACCCCCAGGTCTTCCAACGGCTCCAGGGGGACGAACACGCCCCCCACCACCAGGTCCGTCTCTACCACTTCCTGGGCGGCCAGGAGGAAGACCACCCTCCCGTACATTTTGGAGGCCGCCACGATGGCTGTGGGCCCCACCACCCTCGCCAATGCCCACACGTAGGTTTCCACGTGGGGCGAGGCAGGCACCAGGAGGCAATGGATGCCATGCTTCCTGGTCAAGGGGGGGGAGGGGCCCCGGCTGCTATAGATGGTAGCAGAAGCGGCAGTTGGAGGAGCAGCAGCAGGCGGGGGGAGCCACCGCCACCTGGGCATACGCCTTGAGGTCTGGGGGAGGGACACTCGCGGAGCTGGTGGAGGGAGCAGCAGGGAGGGATGCTGCAGCCGATAACGGGGCTGCGGCAGCGGGAGCAGTCTCTGCCATGGAGGGCCTGGCCTTTTTAGTGGGGCCCTCCCCTTCTTCCCACCCCGACCTTTCCCATCGGCTGTGGGGGCTCCCCCCGAATTGGAAGGGGCGAGGGACATGGCAGCAGCGGAGGTCTCCCCGGTACTCGTCGCCACTGGTGCCCCAACAGGGGCGGTGGTAGTAGGATCGGCAGTGGCGGTCGAGGTGGAGGCTTGGGAAATGGACACAGGGGCAGGTGGAGGAGGGGCAGTGGGAGCATCGCGAGGGGTCTCCCCCGCCGCGTCCCCCGCCATAACAAGAGTGGGGATGGAGACAAACAGCGAGGAGAGGGGAAGGAGAGGAGGCGACCACCCCTCCCCGCTAGGCTGCAGGCAGAGGAGGAGGGTACCAGAAAGGGAAGGCTAAAGGGGCGTGGGGAGCAACTGAGGACTTAGGGGAGGGAGGGTGTCAGGTCACTGACTCAGAGGGGAATTCTGGCTCCTCTAGCTGCACTAGGGGATCAAGGGGATAACGGCATAAGGGGCTGCAGTGAACAAGGGCAAGTTCAAATGGGGGAAGGGAACAAGCACATGGGAGGGGGTGTGGGCGCACGAGGGGAGGGACCAATTAGGGCTGGGGGATCACGGGGGGGGAAGGGCGAGCTAGGAACAGGGTGGAGGGTGGAGGGACCACGGGGACCACGGGGCTAGCTGCAGGGCTGGGGCAGGACAATGAGGGCCGCAGAAGGAAACAGGTGGGGCAGACAAATATGGCAAAGGAAAGGGGGTCAGCCCAGGGGGCGGAGAGGGGTGCGCCCACAGGCACTTATGCAAAAAAGTCAATGCTTGGCTGCTGTTGTTGCAGGCTCAAATGGTGGAAGTGGGCATAGTGAGCCAGGCGAGCAGCTCAGTCCAAAAGGCAGGAGGTCAAAGTAGAAGGAAAGCAGCCAGCATGGGTGTTGGAGGGGGCAATAGTGGTGGTGGGGGCGAAGGGGGACACGGATAGACTGGGGGCAGGCTCCACGCCACACCCCCAGTGTCCCAACAGACACAGTCCAAACCCCACCACAAGAGCAGAGTTCGAAAAAGACTCAGTCCAGTAAAGCGGCCTCCACAACGGTCCTCACGTGGTCTTCCAGCAGTGGGTGGTCCTCTTCTCCTCCTTCTTGGAGCTCCAACAGCTCCCCAGCAACAGCCACAGTAGTCTCAGCAGCTCCAGGTGGTGGTGGTCTGGTGACCAGGCAGGAGGGACCCCGCTCAGATGGTGGTGTCCTCAGCAACAAGAGCTGGGGTCCCTCACTCCCCTCCTTCTCTGGAAAGCAGGCCTTCAGCAGCCTTCTCCTCCCCCCCCAGGGCTGTAGGTGGAGTAACAGCAGCAATTGAGGGTGGGGGGGTGAGGAGATCAGCAGCCAGCCAACTAGAGGGTAGCAGAGAAGGGGGGGAGGCGGAGATGGAAGTGGTGGTGTCTGGCCCAGCCAAGGGAACAGCAGGAAGAGCAGCAGCAGCAGCGAGGGCCCAGTGCTCAGCAGGAACAGCAGCAGCAGCCCTCTCCCTCCTCCCCTCTACAGCAGAGGAATCGAAGGGAGATCTACTGGCCACAGGAGAGGTGGGTTTCTGTTCCCTGAGTGACCAGAGCAGGGGCTGCACTACAGTAATCAGGAACCTGCTAGAATCAATTAAGGCAGACAGGCTGATTAGAACACCTGCAGCCAATCAAGACAGGCTAATCAAGGCACCTGGGTTTAAAAAGGAGCTCACTTCAGTTTGTGGTGTGCATGTGAGGAGCTGGGAGCAAGAGGTGTAAGGAGCTGAGAGTGAGAGGGTGTGCTGCTGGAGGACTAAGGAGTACAAGTGTTATCAGACACCAGGAGGAAGGTCCTGTGGTGAGGATAAAGAAGGTGTTTGGAGGAGGCTATGGGGAAGTAGCCCAGGGAGTTGTAGCTGTCATGCAGCTGTTACAGGAGGTACTATAGACAGCTGAAATCCACAGTGCCCTGGGCTGGAACCCAGAGTAGAGGGTGAACCCGGGTTCCCCCCAAACCTCCCAACTCCTGATCAGATACAGGAGGAGTTGACCCAGATTGTGGGTTCCACCAGAGGGGAAGATCACTGAAGTGAGCAAATCTGCCAATAAGTGCAGGACCCACCAAAGTAGAGCAAGAACTTTGTCACACCCCATTTTATAGATGGGGAAATTGAAGTACAGAGTGTTTTGAGGCACTTGCTAATGTCACTAGGGTGGGACAGTTCCAAAATGTACATTTCAAGTCCTAGTCCCAGGCTGGATGATTCCAGGGCAGCATTTGTCTCAGATTCCCCGTGGTGCTGGTCCGTGCATGCCTGAGGCTCAGAGGCAGTGCCAGCCTCTTCCCAGTATGGAGGGGAAGCTGACGTGAGCCTTAGCCCTCCACCTTGCCATGAGGACCCACCCCCTCCTCCTCTCCCCTGCCCCTGGCCAAGCCAGAAACTGGAGCCAGGAAGTAGTAAGAACCACTCAGGGAGCCTGGGCTGCTCTGGGGAGACCAGAGTCCCAGACCCTCCACCAGCTGTTGACAGTGTATCCCAGGGGGCAGGGACGTGGGCTGGGGGCTGCTTTTGGGCCCCCTGCCCAGCACAGGTGGAGGGTTCAGGGCTCCTCACAGAGGCATAGGCTCCCTGGGCATTTCTCACCACCACTTGGCTCCAGCTTCTAGCCTGGCCAGGGGTGGAGTTTCAGGGGGAAGAGGCAGAGAAGAGGGCAGGGCCATGGGTGGGGACTGGGCTCCTGCATGCATCCCGTTTTTGCATTTTGGGAAGGTGGTGACCCTAAATGCCAGATTGAAATTTAGAGACAGAACAACAAATAAGCATTTAATTTTCCCTTTGGCTGATGCATATGTTTGGTAACCTACAGTTCAGCCTTAGACTGAATAATGCTTAGCAATTTGAAGATTTTTTTCGCTCTCCTTTTTTAAACTCCCATAATGTAATTTGTAAACTGCTCTAGATTAATCAGTTCTGACTATAATTCCAGTGTACGTGACCTGGCATAGGAGTGTAATCACCCAGGCACATATGCATCAGAGGGGTGTTTGCAAACCTGGCATCAGTTTTTATTGGATCATACATGGTCAAATAGTATTTATATGATGTAAATAACAGACTCAGAAAATAACCAAAATGAACAGATGCCTGATTTTTGATGCTGTAAATATGAAACCTTACTGGTCTTGTAACAACCCATTGGAGAACATGCTAACCTTTAAAAATCTGCTACAAGGTGAAAACACTAACACAGCACCAATCTCTTCAATTAGTAACTTCTGCAAACTCTCCCCTCAAAGCACCTGTTCACTATAACAGATTCCGAATGAAAAACAAATTGAATTAAACTATTTTAAATACTGTGTTTTATTTTGTTTTCTACATACATGGTTAGATAGCTTTTTCTGTCCTGTAGAGCATCACCTTGTATGGAGGGGTGGAGACAGTTCATTATACTGTAATTCTGATAACAGTAAGATAACGAGTCCATATCAACCTTGGGAGTGCCATTCTGGGATATGCAGAGAATCATAAACTTCAGATATGGAGAAAAGGGAGTATTTTCATTAACACATCTGTGTCAGCAAAAGTTTTAATTCTGGACTTACCTACAATGTGGCTTATTTTGCCACACTGAGATTTCAGATGCATGGGAACAGAAAATGTTCATCCCCATTTATCTCCTTGATATGTTTGCAACCTTTGTGCAAAGTAGCAGATACAACGTAGCCACAGTCTGCTCTTGGGTGGAAGTCAAGGAGCAGGAAAGGGCAGGACACCTGGAGAACTCCTTTGCTGCCATTCCACACTGCATCTCCCGTTCAAACCTGCCCAACTTGTGCTCCACTCTGTCCACAAGAAAGGAAACACTTCTTTGGGATTCATTTGCCTCCCCTCACTTGTCTAATTATCCACCCTGGCCACCAGGATCAGAGGTTTGACTATTGAAGGCTTTGCTTTTCTCTGTACTCCTCCCCTTTTATCTGTTTTATATCATTTCAGTTAATTTAGAGCATCAGTTTTTCATCACAAACACCAGTTTTAAAAAGAACCTGCTCATGAGTCAATCTGGAGGTGTTCTGTTTTCTTCAAGAAAATCTCATATTATTTTAATATACAAGTTATTTGTGGACTTAAGGGATCAGAACCTGCCCTGCTGAGGCTCCTTTACACTACTCAGGAGCCTACAGAGGTCAAATGCAGGCTCCTTAGAACAAATCCAGTGCAGAAGTGATGCTTGAGTGGCAGAAATATCTCTGCTCTGCCCTCCAGACAGCCATAGGAGTGTGTGTCAGAGGAGAGGCCAAAGGTAGGATAGTGCAGCAAGGTGTGCTCTGGTGCAACTGTGGGGAAGCTGCTGTAAGCTCCAACTGCACTAATATATACCAGGGCCACACTAGCTCTATTAAAATCTGTCCTCTCTGGGCTGCACCCTACTCTGCTGCACAGCACAGAATCTGGCTCTTCATCTCTCTAAGTGCTTTATCAATTTTAATGATTTTCCTCCCACTTCAAAACTAAAAAAACCCTCCAAACATATTTAACTTCAAAGAATTGCTGAAAGCTGATTAAGGCAGATTGAAGAGTATAAGAAAGAAGTATGAAGAACATAGGACTGAAACTGAAGTCAAAGCATGCTTCCAATATTCAGCCTATGCCGGGTCTAGGCATTGGAGTATCTCTAGACCAATATTGTACAATAAAGAGAGTGACTGGTCTGATATCGCTGAATGCCTGCTAGTACACACACTAGGGTAAGTTAAGATAAGGACAAAATGTCATCCTGAATTTCAAATGCTACTAACTCACTGCTTTGCTTGATTTATGTTGGTCCCTCAATGTTATGCTAACACAGCTTTATTTCAACATACTTTCTTTTGTGATCTTTGTTCCGCCTTTTAGAGTCAACATTTAATGCATTTTCTGTTTTTACAGAAGGTTTAAGCTTGCAGAAGCAGTTGTGTTTTTAGTGTATGGGTCTGTTGATAATCTGCTTGTTGTCACAGACCACAGATGGTGAGCGCTACTTATTTTACACTACTTTGAATTCCAGATTTTCCCATATTTTTTGGCTATCATTTGCAAGTTTTATTGTATAATTATATAATTTAAGGATTTGAGAACTGACTTAAGTCTTCAAACACTCACATTTCTAAATGAAAAATGATTTTTATTTGTATGATCTATGATGCATATGACTGGAATGGTGGTGTTGCCAAACCTTCAGGGGCTTGGATCACTCACCCTTTTGAAAGGGTGAGTGTGTTTAGAAGAGTAAAATGCTGCTTCAATAACACCTTCCTCTTTAGGACATGGAATAGTTCTTTATGGATAGTTCTTTCTAGTTAGCCATGTTAGGCCTGAATAAAGATATAGCAGACAAAACCAGGTATGCCAACCTGACCAAAGTCAGGCTAACAGAGGTTTGTGGGTAATCCCTGAGTGGAAAACACTGAGAAGCAGCAGCATGTCTCACAAGCGCTGGGAAAAAGTGAGATAAAAGAGAAGCTGCATTCCTGGCATAGAACCAGATGTGCTGTGTTCGGGCAGCTCCTTCGAAGAACTGATAAGAGCCCTAGTTTCTCAGCCTCCTTGTTTTCACTCCCTGGTTTTGTTCTTTGTTTGTTTTTAACTCCCCTACATTTCTAACTTTAGGCAGGCATGTATACTAAAGGTGTCTAGTTTCTAGTTGTTAGAAGAAGGGGGTGGGTTGCTCCAGTGAATAATTTATGATGCGATGGAACTGTCTATATAGGCTTATACTAAGATGTAAAGAGGGGGCTGGTTCTCTCTGGAGACGAGCTGCTCTCTACTGATGCGTGCACTTGTCAATAAAGAGCTTTTGATCGGACCTTGCTGGTGTTGCCTGTCTCTCTCGCGGTCAGACAACGAACTTTGCCGTCGGGGTTAGAGTCCCTGACAGCCATAAGATTTGTTTAATTTTCTTACTACAAAATAGAATCAGAACACACTGTTTCCTTCTCAGCAGGGTTTAACTAAACAGTTCCAGTCCTTTTTTCCTGCAGGAGAAGTTAAATAAAAGTTGACCCCAGCTACAAGTTCTAGCACACAATCTTCACATGTGATGAAGCTACGCTCATCTCTTACAGAGGGCCCCTGTTCTATGTACATTCTTACCCTCTTTTGACTGCCTCATAGTGGAGTGTAATTCAGTTCATACCTCCTTTCTCCCAGAGAGTGGGGTCCCTGACCATCTCTCATTTCCTGGTTGAACTGCCACAGTGCATCATGGCAGTTACATGACCATAGTGCATTGTGGGAGATGTAGTGTAGCTGGAAATAGAAGAGAATGGGAGCACCCAAATGGCAACTTACATAAGGCACCATGGTAGCTCTGGCAGACACAGTCCATCTTGAGGCAAGCTAAAGTGAAATATTTTGATTGTCTTTGGAGATCTGAAATGAAGTGGTCTGACATTTCTGAATCAAGTTTTGGTTTGCTTGGGCAGCTTCAGAAAAAGAACAGAAACAAAATACACCTCTATCCTGATGTAACGAGACTTGATATATCACAAATTCGGATATAACGTGGTAAAGCAGTGCTCTGGGTAGGGGCCGGGGCTGCGCACTCCGGCGGATCAAACCAAGCTCGAGATAACGCGGTTTCACCTATAACACAGTAAGATTTGTTGGCTCCCAAGGACAGTGTTATATCGAGGTAGAGGTGTATTCATTTCCCACAAAACAGGAATTCTGATTTTTGACCAGTTCTAGAAGCTGTAGAATTTATTCATATTCTGCTGAAAGACCACTTGCAGAGATTTTGGATGCAAGTCAGTCACAGACTTCATTAAAATAAGTGACAAAAGGAACTAATACATATAGAAACTAATAACCTGGTAGTTGTACCCACTATTGGTCAGATACGTGTGGACTCCACTTTAGATATTCAATGGGAAAGAGCACAAAGAGTTCTTATGACCCCATAAGGCCTGGCCTACTACCTGTTCCCTGCTAGAGAACCATAGGTGCTAGCTGTCTGAAAGGAGGCAGCCTGAAAGTAGAGCAATGCTTCTCCTCTCCCACACCTGCAAAAGCCAGTGGACATAACAAAAGTGGTGCAATCATGGGGGTGGCTCCCTTATTTAGATGTTGCAGTACAGAATTACGGCTGAAATAAGCAGTTTGTTTTCAAGGGTGCTCAGAACATCAGGCACCACAAAAAAAATCTCAGCTTGTTTTGTTTTTGTTTTTTTTAACTACTTGTATTCTGCCTGTTGTTCACAAATGTTAATTTCAGTGTAATGTGCAAGTGAGTTGGGGCAAATTTTCACTTTCTAAACTATACAGCTACCATACTTTTGACTAAAGTATAGCTAGTGGACAACACTTGCAGTTCATTATTAAAAATGTTTAAGAGACCAAATAAACAAGGTTAGTCAAATTTCATTAACTAGACAAAGCAGTGCAGTTCAGAAAGGACAGAGTTAATACTTTACTAATCCTTCTGGGAAGCAATTCTCGCAGAATTGAGTTCACCTTACACAGAAAGTGTGCTTCAAAAATATGCATCTAAAACTAGCTATATTTATAATAGATTGTTTACAAATTAGAGAACACTCTATTAATCACCCAAGACTTGACCAACCTATCAGCTTTTTGTCTTTTTTTTCTGCATCAACAGTTCCTTCCTTATCTCTGTTTTGAATACTCCATTCCAGGCACCAAAAGGCCGTGGAAGTACTCTTTACCTGTACCAGGACAGAGAATGAAAGTATCTTGTCTGTGACAGGTTTTGTATTTTCCTGTGTATATTGCTGTATTCAGCTTTGCAAAGTGTTGTGAGATACTTAGCATGGGTGAATAGGAATAAACAGAATTGTGGGAAAAGCATAATCTGATTCACAATGGTACAGCTTATCATATATGAATATTGAGAAGTTATCTGTACAAAACTAATTGTGTATGTATTCCATTATTATGTTGTGCACATATATATTGTCTAATATGGTGTATCTCAACTATCGGTCCTGGAGATCTCCCTGACAGTTTAGGAAGGCAGCAAATCGGTCCCTGCTATCTGAAAGGTTGAGAAACACTGGTAATATATAATATGTACTGAAAATAAATCAGTATACTTTTGATGCATAAAACATCCCATCATGCTGTGACATTCCCCTGTGTTATCTGGACTGGTGATCTGTTAGGTCACTCCAATCCTCGACTCTGGGAGCCAGCCTTAAGCTGCTCTGCTGTGAGAACCCTCACTCCTGGGCTGTTCATACACAACCTCCAGCATGTAATCTGCTCCCAGCTACATGAGTGAGCACTTTCGGCCAGCCGCTGCTTGGAATGTGCAACTGAATTGCACTAGCCAATATCTCCAGTCCCAGACACAATGCTAGGAATCTCCATGTTGCAGTGTCCAGTAATGTCCACTGGATTATGCAAGCTTATTAGCTAACAAATTGATATGTACCAGGCTTGTTATCCCAAAGGGAGTCTCTGACACACTTCAAACCAAACACACTGCTTCAGATAGAATAAACAAACAAATTTATTAACCACAAAAGATAGTTCAAGTGATTATAAGTTAAAGCACAACAAGTCAGATTTAGTCAAATGAAATAAAAGCAAAATGCATTCTAAGCTGATCTTAACACTTTCAGTACCCTTACAAACTTAGATATTTCTCACCACAGGCTGGCTGGTTGCCCTTCAGCCAGGCTCTCCCCTTTGATCAGTGCTTCAATCACTTGGTCGTTGTGTCTGTAGATGGAAGTGGAAGAGAGAGCATGGCAAGTGTCTTTCCCTTTTATCATGTTCTTTCATCCCTCTTGGCTTTGCTCCCCCCCTTCAGAGTCAGTTGAGCGTTACCTCATCATAGTCCCAAACTGACCAAGGGAAGGGGAACTTACTCGAGAGTCCAACAGATCCTTTGTTGCTGTGAGGCTGGGCTGGGTTTGTCTCATACATGCCCTGACGAGGTATGAACTGCCCCTCTGCTCCTGGAGAATTTTGCCTGGGCTTGTTTTAAGCCATGAGGACACATTCTCAGCCTCATAACTATATACATGAAATTACAACCTATAACATTGTTGTAACAACAATGCTCACTGCATCATGAGCTTTCCAAAGAAACTCGTCATGCCAACTTTGCATTGGACAACACACCATCATTTTATAAGGATGAACATGGGAGTGCAGAGTGTTGGCCGAGGCACTGAGTGTCACGCATTCTTTTAGGGCTTGTCTACAGTGGCACTTTACAGTGCTGCAACTTTCTCTCTCAGGGGTGTGAAAAAAACACTCTCCTGAGTGCTGCAAGTTTCAGTGCTGTAACACGCCAGTATAGACAATGCACTAGCACTGGGAGCCATGCTCTCAATGCTGGTAGCTATGCCTCTCGTGGAGGTGGGTTTTTTTTTTTCGAGTGCTGGGAGAGCTCTCTCCCAGCACTGTGCCCTGACTACACAAGACATGTTAAAGCACTGCCATGGCAGCGCTTTAATGTTTTCAGTGAAGATGTGTCCTTAGACTGGATTTTTCTAATGTTAAGAGCACCAATGTACAGAATTCTAATTGACATCTAAATGATTTGTCACTTCACTGATTAAAAAAACCTTTGCTGCAGCTCTTTTATATGCTTCGGCAAATTTAATTATAAATACTTGAAATACAGATAAATAAAATGTCAGTGCATAAATAACCTGACTTTCTCGGCAGTAGCTTGTATCTTCCAAAGGCAGAACCTTGAGCATTGGTGCATGCAGATTTCATGCTTTCAAGCCAAGCTAATTTCACCATGTTCAGTCTGCAAAGTGATCATAAGGGTGCAATTTCCAAGATGAACTAGAGGGGCTGTCCTCTTACGTGTTTGAAAGGAAAGGTAATGACTCTCAGAAGCCCTGATATATGAGGGATTCTCTCTCTTCATAAACCACAAAACACAGATGTTGGTCTTCCTTAAAAATTCACAGATTGTTTGTTTGGTAGCAAGCTTCTAAACCTGGCAACAGCCCCGATTTAATTTTCAAGGTCGTCCATGAAGGGCTGCTATTTATTTGTCTAGTAGTGA
Source organism: Gopherus evgoodei (assembly GCF_007399415.2). Lineage (NCBI taxonomy): Eukaryota > Metazoa > Chordata > Testudines > Testudinidae > Gopherus > Gopherus evgoodei. Next base: position 325,796,785 of record NC_044322.1, read on the forward strand.
GGCATTTCACTCTCCCAACTTTTACATGCAGTTTCTGAAGGGCTCTTTACCATACAGGCTTCCCATGAGGCAGCACGACTCATTTCCATTACACCTCCAGTAAGACTAAAAGTATTCTTTATAAAAAGCTGTTCCCAAAACAAAGCCATCTCATGCTGTGTAATAATCACTGTCTTTTCTAGGACTTCTGCTGTCGCTGTTGCACAAATATAGTGATAGAAATCCCATTACAGGGTAATCAGGTCTTGAAACCGTTATAAATTTCTGCTTTGTAATTTTTCTGTTACTCTCTCCGAAAGTAAAATAGGAATTGTTGGTGACTAGAATTGATTCTGCAGTAGCAGAGAGCACGGTACTGAATGATTCTCTTTTCTTTAAGAAAAGCTCAGTCTTTATCTTAGGTGAAAAAAAACCCTTAAAGTTGTGTGTTCAATATTGAGATGATTTATAGCCCATCAGTTAGGCAAAGGAGATACAAAAATGCCTCCCAATTTCTAAATAACTTTGCAACAGCATTTGTAGTCTACAGAATATAAGAATATCTAATTTTTGTTCATAAAATAAGAACAGCCATATTGGATCAGGCCAATGGTCCACATAGCCCAGTATCCTGTCTTCTGACAGTGGCCAGTGTCAGATGCTTAAGAGGGAATGACCAGAACAGGGTAATTATTGATAGATCCATCTCCTGTCATCCAGTCCCAGTTTCTGGCAGTCAAAAGTCTAGGGATACTCAGAGCATGGGGTTGCATCTTGGGTAATAGCCATTGATGGACCTATTGTCCATGAACTTACCTAATTAGTTTTTGAACCCAGTTATACTTTTAATCTTCACAACATTCAATGGCATTGAGTTCCACAGATTGACTGTGCGTTGTGTGAAGTAATATGTCCTTATGTTTGTTTTAAACCTTCTCTCTATTAATTTGATTGCATAACTCCTGGTTCTTGTGTTATGTGAAGGGGTAAATAGCACTTCCCTATTCACTTTCTGCACACCATTCATGATTTTATAGACCTCTATCAAATCCTCCATTAGTTATCACTTTTCTAAGCTGATCAGTCCCACTCTTTTTATCTCTCCTCATATGGAAGCTGTTCCATACCCTTAAATTAGTTTTCTTGCCCTTTTCTGCACCTTTTCCAATTCTAATATATCTTTTTTGACATGGGGCAACCAGAGCTGCCTGCAGTATTCATGGTGTGGACATATCACGGATGTACATAGCGACACTATGTTATTTTCTGTCTTATTTTCTATCCCTTTTCTAATGGTTCTTAATATTCTGTTAGCTTTTTTGACTGTCACTGTACATTGAGCAGATGTTTTCAGAAAACTAGCTTTCAATAGCTTTTGCATTCATATTGCCTATTTTTAATCTTTTGTTTTGCAAATTATACCTTTGTTTTGAAGAACTTCATGGCCATATTGTCCAATAGTGTAAACTGACACAGGTCCGATGGAGTTATGCCAATTTATAGCAAGCAAAGAGCTGGATCCATATTTTAAAGCCAGGTGGCAGTTGGTGAGTCACTTGCCACCATCATTTTTTCAAAATTTAATAAGAAGAGCTGGTCTCTAACCCATTCAGTTTTGTGTCTATTTCAGTAAGATAGCTAATGTGAAGCCATTAAAAAAAAAGGCTCCAGTGGCAATCCCGGCAATTACAAACCAGTCAGTAAGCTTAACTTCAGTACTGGGCAAACTGGTTGAAACAAAGAACAAAATTGTCAGACGCATAAATTAACACAATTTGTTGGGGAAGAGTCAACATGGTTTTTGTAAAGGGAAATCATGCCTCATCAATCTACTAGAATTCTTTGAGGGGGTCAACAAGTATGTGGAAAAAGGGGATCCAGTGGATATAGTGTATTGAGATTTACAGAAAGCCTTTGACAAGGTCCCTCACCAATGGCTCTTAAGCAAAGTAAGCTGTCATGGGATCGGAGGGAAGGTTCTCTCATGGATTGGTAACTAGTTAAAAGATATAGGAAACAAAGGGTAGGAATAAATGGTCATTTTTCCATTTTCAGGAGAGAGGTGAATAGTGGTGTCTCTGAGGGGTGTGTACTGGGACCAGTCCTATTCAACATATTCATCAATGAGCTGGAAAAAGAGGTAAACAGTGAGGTGGCAACATTTGCAGATGATACAAAACTGCTCAAGATAGTGACGTCCCAGGCAGACTGTGAAGAACTATAAAAGGATCTCTCAAAACTGGGTGACTGGGCAACAAAATGGCAGATGAAATTCAATGTTGATATATGCAAAATAATGCACATTGGAAAACATAATCCCAACTATAAATATAAAATGATGGCGTCTAAATTAGCTGTTACCACTCAAGAAAGAGATTTTGGAGTCCTTGTTGATAGTTCTCTGAAAACATCTCAGTGTACACTGGCAGTCAAAAAAACCAAACAGAATGTTGGGAATCATTAAGAAACAGACAAATAACAAGACAGAAAATATCATATTGCCTCTATATAAATCCATAGTATGCTCACATCTTGAATACTGTGTGCAGATGTGGTCGCCCCATCTCAAAAAAGATATATTGTGTAAGCAAAATCTGGATGAGCTCTTCCCTGACATCTAGTGGTGAGCTGTGGAAAAAGACTTCAGAAGCTGATCTTGTTTGCATGGACACACCCACTCTGCCTTGCTTGCCCAAATGATCTCTTGTGGCTGGTGTTGGATCCCCAGTCTCCTTGTTATTGAGGTAGGAATAATAAAAGTGTTGATATCCTTGTTGTGTGAACTGAGGGCAGCAGAACTGTACCTGGCATACCCCAATGGAGGGACTCACTCTCAACTGAACCACACTCACTAGGCAGGGGACATGGGTTCCAAAGCCCAATGAGTTGAGAAAGGGTGGGAACAGGTACTTGTATGTAGTAGCATGGGTTCTGTTTAAAAGTCCCAGACACCATTTGACCCTCCCTCTCTCCATGGTATAGTAAAAAAGCTAATTTAGACTCAATTGAGAGTTTTGTTGCATACTCCAAAGCTGAAATCACTCATACTTAGGTTTAAGTACTAGACCTACTTTGGGACAGTGTACACTAGCAGTGAGGCTCCTCCACTAACAGCTGAAATCACTGAGAGCTGTGTCAAGTGTGGGAGATGTGTGTCAAGTGGGCAGCTGGTGGAGAGGTGCAGCCAGCAAGGCCGTTAGCAGAGAGGCATGGCAAGTGGCCAGCAGGGAGGCTGGCAGAGAGGCATGGCAAGTGGCCATCAGGGAGGCTGGTGGAGAGGTGCAGGCAGCAGGGAGACTGGCAGAGAGGCATGGCAGTGGCCAGTAGGGAGGCTGACAGAGAGGTGCGGGAGGCAGGGAGACTGACAGAGAGGGCGCAGCCAGCAGGGTGGCTGGCGGAGAGGCATGGCCAGAAGGGTGGCTGGCAAAGAGGCATTTCAAGTGGCCAGCAGGGCAGTTGACGGACAGGTGCAGGTGGCAGGGATGCTGATGGAGAGGTGCAGCCAGCAAGGAGGCTGGCAGAGAGGCATGGCCAGCAGCCAGTGGAGAACCTGGTGGAGAGGGCCATAGCAGAGCCCCAGAGAGATATGGCAATTAGCCGTTGGGATGACGAGTAAGTTCCGGAGCAGTGCAGCATGTAAGGTGCGTCCTTACCCGCTTTGCCTTCCACACAGGGTGGGAGGTGAATTCTGTGGATGAACCTCTAAACTCTGAGGCTGCACAAGCCAAAGACAGCAACCATGAGTAGGGTACAGAGAAGGGACGGTTACGTTAAAGGGACTTGGGGTTGCTAGGCTTAAGATCCTAAGGGCAAAAGGACACCGCCCAACTTACTTGGGGGTGGGTCTTTTGCTCATGGTTTGTGTTTATGAACCCTTGTTGCGGTGTTTTCCCAAATTAATGCTGAGTTATTTCCCACCTTTTATTAAAAGTTTTTGCTACAGACTCTGTGCTTGTGAGAGGAGAAGTATTGCCTCTTAGTGGTGCCTGGGGTGGTGTGTAATTGTCCCAGGTCACTGGGTGAGGGCTCGAGCCGGTTTTGTGTTGTATTGTTGAAAATAAACCCCAAGATAGTGAATCCGGCACTTCTTGTTGCTGGCTCCATCTGGCAGTAGGTTTACAATTGGAACTGGAAAAGGTTCAGAAAAGGGCAACAAAAATGATTAAGGGTGTGGAACAGCTTCCGTATGAGGAGAGATTAATAAGACTGGGACTTTTCAGCTTGGAAAAGAGACGAATAAGGGAGGATATGATTGAGGTCTATAAAATCATGACTGGTATGGAAAAATTAAATAAAGTGTTATTTACTCCTCATAAAACAAGAACTAGGGCTCACCAAATGAAATTAATAGGCAGCCGGTTTAAAACAAACAAAAGAAAGTATTTCTTCATACAATGCACAGTCAACATGTGGAACTCTTTGCTAGAAGATGTCGTGAAGGCCAAGACTATAACAGGCTTCAAAAAAGAACTAGATACATTAATGGAGGATAGATCCATCAATGGCTATTAGCCAGGATTGGTAAGGTGGTGTCCCTAGAATCTGTTTGCCAGAACCTGGGAATGGGTGACAGGGCATGGATCACTTGATGATTGCCTGTTCTGTTCATTCCCTCTGGAGCAGATGGCATTGGCCACTGTCGGAAGACAGGATACTGGGCTAGATGGATGTTTTTTCTGACCCAATATGGCCATTCTTATGTTCTTATGTAGTATTTATGTAGCAGAATTTAGAAAACTCTAAAGATTTCTGCTGAGAAAATTAATGTCATCATCTTAAAAACATAGGAGTTCTAGCAAGCTGACAGTCTAGGACTTCCTGAATGCCTTCAGAACTCATAACTTCAGAAGACAATTTCAGAAGCCACACAGGTATTCCAGCTGATTAGTGAAGCAGACACTAGGAATTACCAGCCCACAGTAGTTTACTTTGCATTTCTCAGTCAATGTAGCATTTCTTAGTATCAGAAGGCCAGTTTGGTTGTTCATGTGTAGCCAGGAGAGGATTCGGAAAGCCCTTTCTTTCTTATCTCATGCATCTACACAGGAGGCAGTTTCAGGAAGCGATCCCTGAACACAAGAGGGCTCACCAGCACACCCCAAATGAGGCATGGCTTGGTGGGAGGAACATAGTCAGTTTTTATGGAGAATGTCCAGGGTCTCACCTCTACGTACCTGCTGGCACATGCTAGTGGGTGCTAAGAATGTGTACAATACACCTTTTATTTTGAGCTGCTGCTGAATTTCCTTCTCACTAATACAGGTATAGCCCAGTAGTGTGGGTGTGTTACATGTTTCCATATATGCCCAAGAGGATGTGAGACTGTTACAGTCCCCAGCTACAGAACCCTGCTCTTTAGCTTAAGCAACTGATTCTTATGCTTCAGCTCTAGATGTTTCCAATTCAGGCTCTGGTGTCTGTGAAGATGGCAGTTATCACATGGGCACAAAGTTTCTTGACATCATTGCTCAGGCATTGGTCTACACTGTTTCACTTACTGTTTATGAAAATTTGACCCTAAAGTTGCATAGCCCTTTAAACCTTTGAAAGCATGAAGTACAGTATTTATTACTGAGCGGATGGTAGATGGGTGATAAATTAAGATGGAAAATTAATTTAGGCAGAGAGATTAAGGGCTTTACTGAATGCAAATCTTAATGAATCACTAATTTAGTAAAATTTATCCCCAAATTTAGGTACATTAAATTGTATTAAATATACATCTTAATTTTAAAAGAATCAACATAGTCTGCCAAATATGCACAGGTGAGAGTGAGTGACGTCATACTGATATTCTGCAGGAATGCACAAAAACGAAAGTAGTGGTATTTATGTAGCTTATTACAGGGAATTTGGAATGAAGGAATTTGAAATTGATCCTGACCAATGGGAAATCTTGGCAAGTGATCGTAACAAGTGGCTCCATTGTCTCCATCAGGGTATCAAAGTCCATGACAGAAGCTGGCTCCTGTACCTTAAAGAGAAAAGAGCTCATCAAAAGCAAGCAGCTCCCAAGCAATATACACACATTTGCAATAACTGCCAAAGACCATGCAAATCTCAGATTGGGCTATTCAGTCACAGGAGACATTGCAAACCATCTATATCATAGGCTGCAATTCCCACCATCTCTTGCAGACAAAAGGATGCCAACACTATTGCAGGGAGAAAGAAGAACTATATGGAAATGAAATGTTTATCTCACTGTAAAAAACTCTGTAAGCCTCATTATGCAGCTATTAAGAAGCAATTTTTGTTCATATTGTTTTGACCTCATTTTGGACCTTCTAGAGGGGTATACTAGCAAGTGACAAATTAAGCATTTAGTGGCAGGTTGCAAAGGCATTATTCCAAGTGCAATCACTCACAGCAGCTTTTTGTCACTAGTTCATCTATTACACTTTAGTCTGGTTTCTGAAAGCCATGGGTTCTTAATGAACTTCTTACATCATCCCGTTCACACTGCTGGCAGATATCTATTTTAGCGTCACTTTAAAATGTTTGTTTTTCTGTCTGTTATGGGTGCTTTAAAAAAAAAAAAGCTCCATATCTGTTTAAAACTACCTTTCAGGCTTTGGATCCTTTAGAAGAAAAGGTACTATATGAATTTCTGCTACCATTAGTAGTTCTTTCTCTACTACTTGTATCCATTTGGCTAGTTATGCTTGTTTCACCCCACTGACGGATCTAGTGTCTGAAGATATAGGATCCAGTCCTGAAGGTCAGTTACAGGCAAAACTCCTGGGGCACAACTGACCATCTTTTAACCAGGGCAAAGTGGTATCAAGTAGCAAATGGGAGCATTTTACACTCACTTTGCACTGGAATAAATGATGACACAAAATGCATGGCACTGGTGAACTAGGCTCCCCATGGCATAAGCGGGAGCACTGGATGCAGTGAGTACAAATAGGTCTTTCAGGTCTTTGAAGAGAGGAGTCTGTTATTTGTTTACTTTTAAAAAATACTATCAGTCACTGGAGATAGAAGTGGGATTGCAGGCCTTTCTATGATCCAGTATCATATGCAATGTCATCAAGTATATTTGGATCAGTTCCAAGTAACTCCAGCCTCATATATACTGTGCTACTGTAACCCACACACCTCCTGGGCACCTAATGGCACTGAGACCACTTAGAGAGAGAGGTTAATGAGTCTGCTCTACAGCTTAGCTAACAGCCAATTGGCTTTTAGCTCATACGGTAGAGACTCAGGCACTAAGTTCCCGAGTCCCCAGATTCGATCCCACCAAACGACGACTTGGGGCTGTTGGTGTTACACTAGCAAGGTGAATCTTACATGTATGGACATCTGATTTCAGTTATCCTAGTTATTAATGTCTAAAGATGAACTAGTAAGCTTCATATTTACTTTAAAAATACTTGAGAGCTTTCCCAAACCTATTTACAAACTCAGGAAATAAAATATAGCAGTGTATACTAATTTATTTCCTATGGCATTAACAGTATAATGTAAAGTATCAGAGGGGTAGCCGTGTTAGTCTGGATCTGTAAAAGCAGCAAAGAATCCTGTGGCACCTTATAGACTAACAGATGTTTTGGAGCATGAGCTTTCGTGGGTGAATACCCACTTCGTCAGATGCATGTGGTGGAAATTTCCAGGGCAGGTATATATATGCCAGCAAGCAAGCTAGAGATAACGAGGTCAGTTCAATCAGGGAGGATGAGGCCCTGTTCTAGCAGTTGAGGTGTGAAAACCAAGAGAGGAGAAACTGGTTCTGTAGTTGGCAAGCCGTTCACAGTCTTTGTTCAATCCTGAGCTGACGGTGTCAAATTTGTAGATGAACTGAAGCTCAGCAGTTTCTCTTTGAAGTCCGGTTCTGAAGTTGTTTTGCTGCAGGATGGCCACCTTAAGGTCTGCAATAGTGTGGCCAGGGAGGTTGAAGTGCTCCCCTACAGGTTTTTGTATATTGCCATTCCTAATGTCTGATTTGTGTCCATTTATCCTTTTCCGTAGAGACTGTCCAGTTTGGCCAATGTACATAGCAGAGGGGCATTGCTGGCATATGATGGCGTATATTACATTGCTGGATGTGCAGGTGAATGAACCAGTGATGGTGTGGCTGATCTGGTTAGGTCCTGTGATGGTGTCGCTGGTGTAGATATGTGGGCAGAGTTCGCATCAAGGTTTGTTGCATATAATGTAACAAACCCTGTCTTTCTGCATAAATATTGTAATGCATACAAACAACCTTTTAATTACTTTCTGTAAAGTTCTTGGAACGTAGGGCTAGCTGTAATGTAAGAGGAAATCATGCATGGACAACATAATGAAGTCAATCATTAGAAGTCTATATCCCCCATAAGAAAGTTCTCTGCTACTGTGCTCTGCATTGCAGTATATAAGGAGAGGAGGGTTACTGTTTACATTATGCTACTATAAATTATATTTTTGAAGCCTCTTTTGGAAAACATACATTCTCTTTGTTTTTCTGAAAATTACAAATAAAGTAACTATTATTTTAAGTAATGTTAAATGCTAAAAGGACTGATTTCAAGCCAGCATCATTAAAAAGTGTGTATCTTTGTAGATAGTGTTCTCTTTATAATACAGAGTTCTACAAAATGCCTTAATATGGGCTTCTTTGATTTGAATGTTGTTTCTCTTAGCCTCTGTACCATTAAAGTCAATGGGAGTTTTGCCTTTGACTCAGTGAGCATAGGATTCAAGCTCTTACATCTGAAATGAATGAAAGAAGTGAGGAGCTCCTTCAGAATCACTCAATTAACCATTCACCTTATTTACAAGCCTGAACTTTTACTCTATGAGCTCAGTTTTTTTCCTTCATATCCACAATATATAGTAGTCTAACAGAAAAAAATCTATTAGGACTCCAGTGGAGTTCCACAGGGATCAGTACTAGATCTGATGCTCTTCATCAATGATCTGGAAGGAAGGATAAACTCACTGACGATAACATTTGCAGACAACACAAAGATGGGCAGAACCGTAAATAATCAGGATAGGGCAGTCATACAGAGTCATCTAGATCACTTGGTTAGCTAAACCCATTCAAACAAAACTAATTTGAATACAGACAAATCCAAAGTTATATAATTAGGCTCATGGAATGCAAGCCAAACCTACAGAATGAGGGAGTATAGCTGAGAAAGCAGTGCCTCTGAAAAGAATTTAAGGTTTATAGTGGACAAAAAACTAAACAAGAGCTCCCAGTGGGATGCTGTGTCAAAAAGGGCCACTGTGATCCGTAGATGAATAAACAAAGGAACACTGAGTAAGAGAAGGGAGATGATTTTAGCTCTGTATTTGGCATTGGTGAGACTAATACGGGAATACTGCATACACTTCTGGCTTGCACACTTTAAAAGTATGATAAAAATTGGAGAGAGTGTAGAAAAGAGCCACAACAATGATTCAAGGGATGTAGAAAATGCCTGACAATGAAAGACTTAAAGAGCTCAATTTATTTAGCTTATCTGAAAGAAGATTGAGATATGACTTACTTACATCGTATAAGTACCTTCATGGGGAAAAATACCAGGTATCAAAGGACTCTTTAATCTAACGGAAAAAGCCATACAAGAACCAAAGGCTGAAAGCTGAAGCTAAACAAATTCAAATTAGAAATTCAGCAGACATTTTTAATAATGAGGGTAATTAATTGCTCGTACAAACTAAGAAGGGAAAGTGGTAGATACTCCATCTCTCCAAATCAAGACTGGGTGCCTTTTTGAAAGATGTGCTTTAGTTTGTTGGGTTCAATACAGCAATAATTGTGTATCATTTAATGACCATTTAATGCATCAGGCTAAATGATGCAAGGTTCCTTCTTGCCTTATACTTCATATAATTGTTAGATACTGTAATAGCTTAGCTATTGTAATTCACAAATCCTTAGCTATTGTAATTCACCACAGCTCCATTAATTTTATCTGATAATCTGGTCCATTAATAAATATCCCTTTTACTTTTGTTAAATACACTAAAAGAGTACATTATTATATGTTCTTGTTCATCCTCCCTGTGGAAGGAAAAGGCCTGGGTAGACTTCCATCGAATTATGGAAGTCAACGAATGGCTACGCAGGTGGTGTCGAAGAGAAGGCTTTAGATTCTTTCACCATGGGATGGTGTTCCAAAAAGGAGGAGTGCTAAGCAGAGACGGACTCCACCTAATGAAGAGAGCGAAGGCATCTTCGCAAGCAGACTGGCTAACTTGGTGAGGAGGGCTTTAAACTAGGTTCACTGGGGGAAGGAGATCAAAGCCCTGAGGTAAGTGGGGAAATGGGGTACTGGGAGGAAGCATGAGCAGGAGAGCGCAAGAGGAGAGGACTCCTGTCTCATACTGAGAAAGTGGGATGATCAGCAAATTATCTTACTTGCCTATACACAAATGCAAGAAGCCTGGGAAACAATCAGGGAGAACTGGAAGTCCTGGCACAGCCAAGGAATTATGATGTTATTGGAATAACAGAGACTTGGTGGGATAAATCACATGACTGGAGTACTGTCATTGATGGATATAAACTGTTCAGGAAGGACAGGCAGGGCAGAAAAGGTGGGGGAGTTGCATTGTATGTAAGAGAGCAGTATGACTGCTCAGAGCTCCAGTATGAAACTGCAGAAAAACCTGAGAGTCTCTGGATTAAGTTTAGAAGTGTGAGAAACGAGGGCGATGTCATGGTGGGAGTCTGCTATAGACCACCAGACCAGGGGGATGAGGTGGATGAGGCTTTCTTCTGGCAACTAACAGAAGTTACTAGATCACAGGACCTAGTTCTCATGGAAGACTTCAATCACCCTGATATCTGCTGGGAGAGCAATACAGCGGTGCACAGACAATCCAGGAAGTTTTGGAAAGTGTAGGGACTAATTGCCTGGTGCAAGTGCTGGAGGAACCAACTAGGGGCAGAGCTCTTCTTGACCTACTACTCACAAACCTGGAAGAATTAGTAGGGGAAGCAAAAGTGGATGGGAACCTGGGAGGCAGTGACCATGAGGTGGTCGAGTTCAGGATCCTGGCACAAGGAAGAAAGGACAGAAGCAGAACACGTACCCTGGACGTCAGAAAAGCAGAATTTGACTCCCTCAGGGAACTGATTGGCAGGATCCCCTGGGAGAATATCATGAGGGGGAAAGGAATCCAGGACAGCGGGCTGTATTTTAAAGAATCTTTACTGAGGTTGCAGGAACAAACCATCCCAATGTGTAGAAAGAATAGTAAATATGGCAGGTGACCAGCTTGGCTTAACAGTGAAATCCTTGCTGATCTTAAACACAAAAAAGAAGCTTGCAAGAAGTGGAAGATTGGACAAATGACCAGGGAGGAGTATAAAAATATTGCTCAGGCGTGCAGGAGTGAAATCAGGAAGGCCAAATCACACTTGGAGTTGCAGCTAGCAAGAAATGTTAAAAGTAACAAGTAGGGTTTCTTCAGATCTGTTAGCAACAAGAAGAAAGTCAAAGAAAGTGTGGCCCCCTTACTGAATGAGGGAGGCAACCTAGTGACAGAGGATGTGGAAAAAGCTCATGTACACAATGCGTTTTTTGCCTCTGTCTTCATGAACAAGGTCAGCTCCCAGACTGCTGCAGCAGCACAGCATGGGGAGAAGGTGACCAGCTCTCTGTGGAGAAAGAAGTGGGTCAGGATTATTTAGAAAATCTGGATGAGCACAAGTCATAGAATATCAGGGACCCTCAGGAGGTCATCTAGTCCAACCTCCTGCTTAAAGCAGGACCAATCCCCAGACAGATTTTTGCCCCAGATCCCTAAGTTGCCCCCTCTAGGGCCGAACTCACAACTCTGGGTTTAGCAGATTGATACTCAAACCACTGAACTATCCCTCCCTCACACACTGGGCTTCATGCATTGCATCTGAGGGTGCTAAAGGAGTTGGTGGATGTGATTGCAGAGCCATTGGCCATTATCTTTGAAAACTCATGGTGATCAGGGGAAGTCCCAGATGATTGGAAAAAGGCTAATTAGTGTCCATCTTTGAAAAAGGGAAGAAGGAGGATCTGGGAAACTACAGGCCAGTCAGCCTCACCTCAGTCCCTGGAAAAATCATGGAGCAGGTCCTCAAGGAATCAATTCTGAAGCACTTAGAGGAGAGGAAGGTGATCAGGAACAGTCAGCATGGATTCACCAAGTGCAAGTCATGCCTGACTACCCTAATTGCCTTCTACAATGAGATAACTACCTCTGTGGATGAGGGGAAAGCAGTGGATGTTCCTTGACTTTAGCAAAGCTTTTGATACAGTCTCCCACAGTATTCTTGCTGGCAAGTTAAAGAAGTATGGGCTGGATGAATGGACTATAAGGTGGATACAGAATTGGCTAGATTGTTGGCCTTAATGGGTAGTAATCAATGGCTCCATGTCTAGTTGGCAGCTGGTATCAGAGTGCCCCAAGGGTCGGTCCTGGAGCCAATTTTGTTCAATATCTTGATTAATGATCTGGAGGATAATGTTGACTGCACTTTCAGCAAATTTGCAGATGACACTAAACTGGGAGGAGTGGTAGATAGGATACAAAGGGACCTAGACAAATTAGAGGATTGGGCCAAAATAAATCTGATGAGGTTAGAAATCTGATGAGAATCCCATGCACTGCTACAGACTATGGACCAAATGGCTAGGCAGCAGTTCTACAGAAAAGGACCTAGGGGTTACAGTGGACGAGAAGCTGGATATGAGTCAACAGTGTGCGCTTGTTGCCAAGAAGACTAATGGCATTTGGGGCTGTATAAGTAGGGGTGTTGCTGGCAGATTGAGGGACTTGATCATTCCCCTCTAGTCAACATTGGTGAGGCCTCATCTGGAGTACTGTGTCCAGTTTTGGGCCCCATACTACAAGAAGGATGTGGAAAAATTGGAAAGAGTCCAGTGGAGGGCAACAAAAATGATTAGGGGACTGGAGCACATGACTTATGAGGAGAGGCTGAGGGAACTGGAATTGTTTAGTCTGCAGAAGAGAAGAATGAGGGGGGATTTGATAGCTGCTTTCAACTACCAGAAAGGGGGTTCCAAAAACGATGGATCTAGACTGTTTTCAGTGGTAGCAGATGACAGAACAAGGAGTAATGGTCTCAAGTTGCAGTGGGGGAGGTTTAGGTTGGATATTAGGAAAAATGTTTTCACTAGGAGGGTGGTGAAGCACTGGAATGGGTTACCTAGGGTGGTGGTAGAATCTCCTTCCTTAGAGGTTTTTAAGGTCAGGCTTGACAAAGCCGTGGCTGGGATGATTTAGTTGGAGATTGGTTCTGCTTTGAGCAGGGGGTTGGGCTAGATGACCTCCTGAGGTCCCTTCCAACCCTGATTTTCTATGATTCTATGCTAGCAGGTTGTTGTTGCTGAGTTGGTCCCAGACAACAAAGAAAGATACTGAATTTTGCCATCTGACCTGAACAAGAGCACTATGTAGCCCAAAAGCCTGTTTTTCTCATCATCAAAAGTTGGTCCAATAAAAGATGTTACCTCGCTGACGTTGCACTCTATGTGATTTTATGAAAATATGCTAATGAGTTTAAATATAATGTAACTGGAATATGCTTCATGCAAAAGGTCTCTTGTAAGGCTGACTCATATCTACTGAGTGTGGTCATCCTATTTGTGTAAATGTACCAGTCTTGTATCTGAAACTAGAAATATGAAATATAACTCTGAGGGCTTATTGTAATTATGCAAAGTGTTGCTATTAATGGTGGTTTGAAATCTTGATGACTCCCATTAACCAGGACAATTGTCTGCAGATGGCTCTGTTTTACTTGTAAGTCTTCCTGTATACGTGTGTGCTGGGAAATGGGTAATGAAGTCTTACAGTGACACGTGATCATGTCACCTGAACTGGAATCCATCTTTAACCTGGTGCTTTTCCATTGAGAAGAAGGGGTGGGAACCCAGAGGGACAAAGGATTCCTGCCTTATGCAAAAGATATATAAATGGGTGGAACCAAACAAAAGAGGAGCGATCATGAGGAATTCCCTAGCTACCGCTTGAGCTGGAACAAGGGCTATACCAAGGGAAAGGACTGTGCCCAGACTAGGAAGGCATCCAGTCTGTGAAAGAGACTTATTGAAACATCTCTCAGGGGGTGAGATTTTATCTGTACTCAGTTGTATTACTGTAGTAGGCTTAGATTTGTGTGTTTTATTTTATTTCACTTGCTAATTCACTTCACTCTGTCTGCTATTACTTGGAACCACTTAAATCCTACTTTCTGTATTTAATAAAATCACTTTTTACTTATTAATTAACCCAGAGTATGTTTTAATACCGGGGGAAGAGGGGCAGATAGCTGTGCATATCTCTCTATTAGTGTTATAGAGGACGAACAATTTATGAGTTTACTCTGTATAAGTGGTAAAATGGATTTATTTGAGGTTTGGACCCCATTGGGAGTTGGACATCTGAGTGTTAAAGACAGGAACACTTCTGTAAGTTGCTTTCAGTTAAGCCTATAGCTGTTAGGGGATGTGGTTCAGACCCTGGGTCTTTGCTGGAGCAGAGTGGCATGTCTGGCTCAACAGGATAGGGTGCTGGAGTCGAAAACTGGCTGGGAAATCAGGGGCAGAAGTAGTTTTGGCACATCACTTGGCAGTTCCCAAGGGGGGTTCTGTGATCAACCCATCACACTCACCTTGTCTTTCTACATTACTATATGTCTAGAGTTTGTAATCCGTTCACTGCAATACTCTTTAGTTTTTAGAGCATTTATTTATGTTTTGGTCTCAGTGTGACTGAAAGTAACCCTCTATTCACATCCCATATAGCATTGTAATAATCTTTGTACAAAATATGCGCTATGAGATATCATTTGAAAACTAATAACTTACTGGTCAATAATATCAGTGAAATGTATATAGTAAAATTACATGTAATGTTATGAATTAAGTTATGTGATGTTATTAGCACATGTTAAATACCAGGCAGTGCAGCTTAGACAAAAGATGTTAAACAGGTCTATTCTAAACAAAGGAATGTATATTTACCTCAGTTTTCATATAAGTTGTAAACAGGGTTCTCAAAACTGCAGGCAGAGGAGATGGCAGGAAACAGAACAATTTGCATTTTAGCAAACAAGCAGGGGTAAGAAAGATCATGGAGCCTCCTTCCTCACCAGACTCCATGTCACCTTCCTCACTGTTTGGATATATTTTACTTTGAGGAGTAACCATCAGAAGATTCCTCTTCAAAGGTTCACTGGACTATAAAAGAAAGGGGCAGAAAACCCTAAGTTATCACTTTCACCAGCACCTTTGGGCAGCTGGAAGAGATCCTCACCAAGAAAATCCTCACCAAGAGATCCTCACCTTGCTGGGTGACTGTAGGTCAGAAAGGCCATTTTAAACAAAGCCTTGGACCAAAATTTGCTAGATTAAGTTTTAGACTCCTTGATGCATGTTTTCACTTATGTTTGTTTTAACAATTTTAAACTTTCTCTCTTATGCTTGAATTCATTTATAATCCTATATTTTGTTTGTTTTAATTTTAGTCTAAAGTAAACTGAACTGTTTGGTAACTCTGGTTACAGCAACAAACTGTTGAATACTGACTCCTTACAGGAGCAATGAACCATAATATCTGAACTGTCCAAGAGAGAGTAGAACATTGCAGAACAAGTGTTTTGGGGGAAATCCAGGACTGGGAATGTGTTGGGACCACCCTGCATGTAGTAACTAAGGCTTGTGGAAGCCATTGTGGGGTTGTAGACAGGCTTCTGAGGTCATAGCTGCTGAACCAGGACTGGCTAGCCCTCAGATACTCAGGGTGTGACCTCCATGCTGGAAGGCTGATTCTGAGCAGCCCTGGTTGGGAGCCACAACAGCAAAGCATTGTGAGGCACCCAAGGTTACAGGACAGGTGGTGACATAACCCCTCACTGGTCTGGATTGCACCCTAGAACGTGACACTCAGATAAAGCTAGCATACTGATGCAGCATCCAATTTTGCTTTCAAATTAATACAAGCAACACTAGACTTTTGAGACAATCTTATGATTAAGTAGCATTGACAGGATTTGTTATAGATTGCCAGGTATATCTACTTTATACTATCCTTTCTAAAATACGTTCCTGAATGTAACTTGTATAATTAAATACATTTAACATTAGTCACTAAAATTAGAAACAATAAAACTGCATAATAAGACAGTGTCATTAATCCAAATGCTATTTGGTTTTCGTTTTTGAAAAGTTGCTTGTAGTCTGTCCTTCTAACCCCAATATTATTTTTTTTTAAATTCAAGCACTTAATCACTCCAGTACCTCAAAAGAAACACTTGCATGTTATGAATCTTATAAAAAAGAAGCCACTATTGATTTCAAGGTAGAAACTTGAAACCAGAGGCCTCTTCTCAGTTTCAGTTAGAGAGTAAAATGAATGAAGTATAAAAAAGAATATTGACTTGGTGACTGGTGGGGACCACATGAGACCAATGGTTTTTAACTCATTTCTCCATGTCACTGTCTGCACTGGCATTGAATCACATTGCTGTGCAGATTCAGTTCACCTGGTATAGACCAGCAGTTAGGGGAATTCCGTTTCATTTAGCCTTCTTAGTATTATCTACCTTAATGGAAGAGCCTTTCTGGACTCAAAGCTGTGAACCTAAGATTGTAGAGATTAAATCATCCTTTCACCATGTAGAGAAGTATGGGTGAAGTCTGATGGATTCTGATTTTTTGAATGAGCACTTAAGCTTAACTTCCCTGATCTGCACTAGGAACTGAGCCTACATTATCCCCTCCAACAGAAATACGTATGGGAGGAGCTCTGCAGGACAATAAAACCACTGGGGGTCCCTGCCAAATACTCATCCCCATCAGAGGACTCCCTTTGGCCATTACGTGGAAAGTACACTCACACAAGTTCAGTTCTTCTAGCAGAGCAGACAATGTCTGTCTTGCAGTGGCAGGCTCTCAGCAAAGGCCTTCTGGTTGGTCTCCCCTTTTCAGAGTCTCAATGAGATAAACAGGGGAAGTCTCAAGTAGGAGTCAAGAGGGTACTTTGCCTCTGCATTTGGCATTGTTGTGAATGTGTTGTGCTGCTGGAATACTGTGTCCATTTCTGGTGCCCACAATTCAAGAAGGATGTTAATAAACTGAAGAGGATTCAGAGAACAACCAGGAACATGATTAAGGAATTAAAAAACCTGCCTTATACTGATAGTGTGTAGGGGTATAATCATCACCAGTGCTGCCCAGTGGTCAGGGACAGGGGTGGCAGGTTATCTTCCTCCTGGTTGTTCCCCTTTTTCACTATAGCTCCACTCTATAGTGTGTCCCTTTTTTGTGACTCAGCCTTCTGACCAGATAATACCTTCCGGTTCACTTCTTTTGGGGTACACACAAAAAAGTCAAATATTAGGGAAAGCTTCAGGTGCCTGCAAGGACTTTAGGACTTTCCCTTTGGGTTGGAAAGTTGGGGTCTAGACCTTTGTGCTTTCAGGGCCTTCCCCAACTAGGTTCCCTTCTGAGGGGCTGCCAGGGGAGCTGTGGCCATCACTCAGTTTCTGATCCAGGCCCCAAGTCTTACACTTTGGGGTGCTATGTGCCCGAGACCCCTTTTTCCACATGGGGTAAGTTAAGGAACTGAACACAAAATAAAGTTTCTGACCTTCAAAAGCAATTACTATTCCCTCCTTTGCAGGCCTGGTCAGGTCAGTATTGTCAGGTCTCAGGCCACACAAGCTCCAGTGGTGCTCCTTCTCAAGAGCACAGGTCTGCTCTCTTCCACTGTGTGTCTCCCTCTGAGCTGCTCTGCTTCCCTACCTAAGCTCTGCCTCCAGCTTGTGAAGGCTTTACAGGTGAAGCAGGGGAAGACCAGGCCCAGAGATGATCCTTAACCCCTTCTTCTCCAGTGTGGGGTTTGTACACCACATCACAGACTGAGCTTGTTCAGTCTATTTATTTAGCTTAAAAACAAGGTTAAGGGGTGACTTGGATTACAGTCAATAAGAATCTACATAGGAGGAGCAAATATTTAATAATAGGCTCTTCAGTCTAGCAGAGAAGGCTATAACAAGATCCAGTGGCTGGAAGTTGAAGCTAGACAAATTTAGACTGGAAATAAGGCATAAATTTTTGACAGTGAGAGTAATTAACCATTGGAACAACTCATCAAGGATCATGGTGGATTCTCCATCACTGACAATTTTTAAATCAAGGTGGAATGTTTTTTCTAAAAGCTACATTCTGGGAATTATTTTGGGGGAAGTTCAATCGCCTTTGAAGGAGATCAGATTAGATGTTCACAGTAGTTCCTTCTGGCCTTGAATCTATGAAAAAGTGAAACAAACACACAATTCAAAGTCAACAAAAGAAATTAAACAAAGGAGGAAAATAAAAAAAAGAAAATATGTAGGCAGTTTTAGATAGAATTTTGATCTCTCTCTTTTCAGAGGGGCACTGTATAAGCCACAGTCCATCCCAGAGTGCACCGGGTCTCCAGCACAAGATATAGAGTACCATCTCTTCCTTCTTTTACTTAGCACAGGGGATCTCTGTTCCCTTTTTGTGAGGGCAGAGGCTCTGTTCATTATCAGGTCTCTTGCTGGAAAGCTTAGCAACCTGCTCCCTTTCTGGGCTGCCCACTGCTGTGTGGCATGTCCTCCTTCTAAAGCCTCCCCTATTCCTGGTATGACTTGCAGGTGAAGTGGGAGCACTTCAGCCAAAAGCAGCTCCTTAACCCTTTCCATGCTGGTGCAGGATTTATATACCCCATCACAGCCACAGTCCCCTCAGGGAGTTTTCCACAAACTTTAATTTTAATGTCTTAGTTCTACTTACTTTAGATTCTAAGCTCTTTGAGGAATGGACTGTCTCTTTGTTCTCTGCTGGTATGGTGCATAGCACAGTGGGGTTCTGGCCATGAAGAGGATTACTAGTCACTACTGCAATTCAAATAAAATAGTAATAATATTAATAATAATTAATTATCATTATTAATTAATAAATCACTCCCTCAGGGACAGGCTTTACCCTCCCCTCTCACTGAATCAGCAGCAGTTCTAAGAGATTTCAGGGGGCCACAGGAAGGCTGGGTGAATGGAGGCCCTACACCTCTGCATTAGCTTCAGGTTCCCTGCAGATCACTTGACCTCTTTACCAAAGGGGTTGTAGAGGGTCTAGTATGGAAAAGGACCATGCCATGAAGATGGCTGACCCCTGTCTTTGTGTGGAAAGGAAGCAATACATGCAAGGGGAGACTCTCTACTTCGGTAATATAGTGGCCAGATAATCTGGCCTGGGTCAAGCTCCACAATTTATGTCACTCTTTAAGATAACCATCATTAGGTGGTGGTGTTTATCTAAAGTGGTATGTTATGGAGTGAAGGATGGGCAAAGGGTATGGTAATGGGATACAGACTGTACTGGCCTGGATCCAATCGAGTTCAATAAAAACTAGAGCTATGTGAAAGTTTAATTATTTTGATACAAACCTAAAATCTGACCTAAGTTCATTAACATGTTTGCAAAGATTTCCAGACTTTTTGGCAAATTTGCATTGGATCATGTGTGGAGTAATATGTAATTGTTTTACAAGGTATTTAAGAGAGAGCTAATTAGGATTTTGTGGTTTCGTCCCAGTTTTGCTTTGAGGTTTCAGATTTGCTTGAACCCAAAGACAAAGTGAAATTTGTGAGTCATGAACCAAGCAAACCAAAGTAGAGTGGAAGGTTTGGAACAAAATTCTGTGAACTCAGACTACTGAGTCATGCAGAAGTCTGGTCAGGATCAGAAATTGTCACCATCTGGGGTGATCGATGCCTACATAAAAGAAACAGATGATCTCATTCCAGTTCTTATTGGACCTCTGCCCAGAGCATCAAACACACTGCCAGAGTTGACACCTTTATTGGCAGTCTCAACAAAAAGGTGAAGGCCTGAATAGGCATAGAGATTGACTTCCACAAGGAGAAAATGGAAGGAAGAATGGGAGGTGTATTGACAGACATGAATAATAGCAAGAGAATTTTATAAGGCAACCTGGCTGAGGCAAGATATTTCTTACTTAGGAAACAAAACCCTTTCTGCTTCAGATGTCAGTCCAGAGGAGCAAATAATACATTTTCTCTGAAGAAAAGGTGGAACTGGATGTATTTTACTCAGTAAAAATTCAGGTTATTTTCAAGCAAAAGAAATTGGATGCCTCTCACATTAACTTCAGTAGGATCAGGATGTTGGGTCCTGATTCTGGAACGTAAGTTCAGCTTTAGAACTGCACGGGAAAAAGTCCAAGCAAAAAGAGCATGACAAATTCAGACAACGGATCTTAAACAATTAAGCAGTGTAAATGGAAATAAGATTTTATTTCATCTGTAAAATTATGGGCTAGAGAGTGTCCAGCTCTCATGCAACCACACAGTGTAAAAATGGGAATAAAAACTCTCCTTTCTTCTCCATTTGCACAGCCTACATAAGAGTTGAGTGAAGGAGCTGATTCCAAAGTGCCTTGCTCCATCCCTGCCAACAAGTAGCCTGAAATGGGGCAGCAAGTGGTGAGGCATAGGCAGAGCTGAGACTCTGTCTCCCTACTAGCTGGTGGTTAGCAGATCTGGCTGGTCGCATGGATGGGGAGGGAAGCATTATGCATCCTTTAAAAAGCTATTGCAGATGGCCCTATCCACAGCTCATCCAGTGAGCCTGGGGCAACCCAGCCCTGACTATCCCCAGTACAAAGCTATTGCTAAAAGCCACAAGCAGCCCTATGTAAATCAAGGTGTTTGTATTATAAAAGAGATAATGGGTACTGATCTGTACTGCCCATGAGAGGCTCTTGAGGTATTATGCCTCATACCAATATTTTGCCTTCAGGAGACTGGGACATTACTCAACCCTTTGATGCAGTGTGTGCTTCTTGCCTGATAGGGCCAACATTGCTCAAGGGTAGAGATACGGGGGCATGAGGCCATAGTGTGGTAACCCATTCCCTGAACTCCTATTTTGAGCAAGATGCTGGCACTGGTGGTGCTACTCTGCAGCAATCTGCACCCCTAAAGTTTTCAAGGATCAAAACTGTGGAGGGTGTGGGACGAGTAGGGAGCAACTCTCTCCTTCTGTGACCACCTCCAACCCCTTGTCTAGATCAGGCATAATCTGGTCCTTAATCTCAATAATGCAACAGCTAAACATGTACCTAGAAAGTTACCTGAAAGTTATAGCAAGGTGCTAACATGTCATGTGATATTATCCAATTGAGTATCAGTTTAATAACATGTTCCCCCTTCTTAGTTCCCCTTCCTCAAGCAAATAGTAGATAGGTAGTTTGAACTGAATACAGTGTTCAGACAATTGGTACAGAGTAGCTAACTTTTGATGGCATTATGTGCTAGTAATAGCCATCTGTACTACTGGACCATGTCCTAGCAAAAAGTTTTGTGTTTTGTGTTTTGCAGTAAATGGGATGGTTTGAAATATAATCTTCTTTCCTTCACAGTTTGATGGAGATTTACATAGCGTATTAACATCTGACTATGATTTGCATATGCTTTGTCTGACAATTATACAGAGTCATTCCTCCAGCATTGCCAATTTCAAGAGATCAAAAATCATGAGTTGGACACCTCAAAATAATGAGATTGGTCCCAAAATCATGAGTTTCAAAAAGATTTTATTGTGCTTTTTAGATCAGTCACTTGATGTTTGAACTCCCCCTGCCCATCTCCAGGGTATGTGCATGTGACAATTAGTGTTGCCCACTCTCCCACATAAGGTGATTTTGGTGCCTGCTGCAGGAGCTATCACCCCCACACCTGCCCCTCTCCTGCCCAGCAATTAATCCTGTCCCCCAGCCTCCCATCAGTTCTGTCTCCACCCAACCCCCTCAATTCAGCTCCTCCTCAGTTCAGTCCTCCAGACCCCCTCATTAACACCCCATCAGTTCAGCCCCCCATCCCATCAACCCTTACAGCACTCACCCCACCCTCCCAGCACTCACCCCATCTGCTCAGAACCCACCATCAATACAGCCTCCCCATCAATCCCCACCCTCCTCACGTCAGCCCCCCTGCAGCTCCCAGGCCATAGTGCAGCCTCGCTCAGCCTCATCTCTGCTCCTTAGGGTTCTTCACCCTCCCCAGGCCTGGGGGGTGGGGCTGCAGTAGGGTCCCTCTCCCCCTTCCTAGTCTGACAGTGGAACCCCAGCCCCCTAAGATTGACAGCAGGAGCTTGGGGGCTGACAGTGGGAACCTGGGTGTCCTCCTGTGGCTGGGGTTGACAGGGGGGGCCGCGGGGTTGGGGCTGAGAGTGGAAATCCTGGCTGCCAGGGACTGACAGCAATTTCTAAGTAAAATTAAGCCTCACTCATGATCTCATGAACTCTGATATGCTATGTCAGGAAAAAAATCCTGACATTTGGACGGCTCTATCGTGAGATCATGAGTGAGACTTAATTCTACTTAGAAATTGCATCTCCTGTGATAAATTTGCGAGAGTTGGCATGTCTGTTCCTATTAGATGTGGTCAAACATTCTCAGTGTCTTTTGCCATACCAGTGAGAGGAAATGGTGATGTCTTTCCTGATGAATGCTTTTAAAGGACCTGGGCTGTCTGGAGAAGAATCTCACAGTGGTTAGGTGCCGAGAGGGGGAGGGATCAGAGACACCAAGGATGACAGACAGTGGAGATCAAAAAACATTATCAAGTCCACTCAGGATTTTTTCCGTAGTGGGCATTTTCTAATGCTTTTGTCCAGTCTAGATTTAAGTGTGCCAGGTGATGGGACTCAAGTGACTCTAGCTGGAATACTATTCTGCAGACAAATATACTTTCATTATTATTTAGCATTTGTAAAGCACCATAGGGAGAGCACAGTTCCTTCGCTTACAAAACCATAGTAAGTTACATTCTCATGTATACAAGTATTCCAAAATTTCCTACCTTTCAAAAGGCATATGGTGGCAACAGGACTTTCAGGGGATTTAATAATATTCTATTTCTCTCTCTATCTAGATAGATAGATAGAGAGATATATGATGGCTTATTGAGGAACCTAGAAGAATATCATTTTCCTATTTCAATTTGTGAAAAATTTTTGCAGTTAGAGATAAGGCAGAAATTTTCAAATAACCTGTTAACCAGAGCAGATTCTTTTTAATTTTAATTTTTAGACTTCTGAGTCAATCTTTTTCTATCCAGATGTACTCTAATACAAAATTATATTTATCTGTTTCTTGCAGAGAAAGACTGGCCACTGGTATACTTTAATATTGTGTTCTTGTTAACTTGCATTAGTCATGAAATTCCCTCCAGTAACCACATTTAAGGAAATGATAAATCCTGAATAGCAGGGGATTATATGGAATAGGTTATGTTGTCATTTATCCTGGCCCATTTGGCATGAATATCCTGATGCTCCTATGGAGAGGGAAGAGGAGCTATTCAAAGCCACTCCTGGGTAATTCAGCTAACATTCACTGAAGTTGCACTCAAACAGCTAATTTAATTTCCAATGAGCATTTACTTCCAGCATATCCCCCAGTCAGTTTTGTCACTGGCTCTCAAGTTGAGCATTTATTTGATGACAATGAAGCAATGGTATTTTTTCTGCTAATTAGTACATTTTAATATGACTGTGTTTAGATACATATTAGTGGGTAAATAAGAGAACTCTATCATACTGAGTTCTCAGCAAGAGGGTATATTCATAATACTAACAAACTGTGGGCACCCGTGACATCTGTATATCTATGATGGAGCCAATTTGTATACCATCTGGCACTGAAGAGTTTAGGTACTTGTAGTCATAATGGAGCTATTTTGGCCACAACAGTAAGTAAGCAGGCTAACAGCTATGTGGTGAGTTAAATGTTCTGCACAGAGTTAAGCAGTTCTGGATAAGAGAAGACTGGGTGGTAGCATTTTGCTAGATGAAGATATTGCAGCTAAGTCAGATGGATAGATATAAATTGAGAGGTCCTCCACCATGACTGGAAGAGTTGGCAGATCTTGACCTTCAGATTAGTCTTCTCTACTGAAGTACATACATTTTTATTTTGTGATTAGAAGCATGCACAACAAACCCTTGACTTCCAGATGCAGAAAAGCCAGGAAAAGACCATTCAGAAGTGCAACATACTGCCTCTGTAAGTAACAGCTTGAGAGAAAATTACAGTCACTAGGGTGCAATGGTAGATAATTTTTATTTCTATTTAATTCAGATTAAATCTGATTCAAAATACATGGAGAATCGTGGTTCTTATTGCCAAGAATAGTATTAGAGCTTCTGCTCATCCTTTCTATAGACCTTTTAGTAGAATGAGAGAGATGATTTCCAACATTGGCACCATGAATAATTTTATTTTCAAAAACATATTGAAAATTTTTGAGAAGTATTTACAGTTTTTGAGCAATGTTTACTTCCCCCTTATTATTATTTTTGCATTTGTAACATAAATCAGTGATCTGCTCATCAACCTGTGTCTGATGCAGTTACCATTTCACTGCAACTTATTTCAAATCTGTACAACGTGGAACACTGGAGGTTTCAGGACTACAAGATATAGAACAATTTAACTCTGCCTCAGTTTGCTAGTTGCTATTAGCTTTTGAAGGCTATTTGATGGCTGGTGAAATAAGATGAGTATCCGCATCACAAAGAGCTTCACCAAAACTGGCACTAATCATAATCTTTACTCTTAGTTTCATCCAAGAGGTCAGAGATTACATTGTACTACACCTCTGGGACTGCTCCTTCCAAGTCAGGGTTGAGGTAACATTAGTAAGTGAATAATGGAAGCCGCTATCCTTCCTATACATGATCTGTTGTTAAATACAAGATTTCATACTCCAGGACTTTCCATAAATTCTAAACTCAGTTAAAATGAATGATATCTTAGGCTTTTTTTCTTGCATGTTAAACCTGTGTCTTGTTTGTCTTCATGATAAATTCCAGGGCAGTGTAAATGAATGAGTTACAGAAATATAAACCAAAGATTTGCTGATAACAAAATATTGCTTTCTTTTGTCAAAAGGGGGTACACTCTGAAAATCCAGCAACCAACATTTCTCATGCTGTGGTATCATCACTAGACATATCAATGTTATTGCTGTTGCAGCCAATCAGAGTTTCTGGTGTTTGATTTTATGCAGTGAGGTCATGGAGGAGGCTCCTAGGTGATCATGAAAATGCATTATTAAAATTCTACCACTGAAGGGACAGCTGAAATGATTTCTCTTCCTCTGACAGGTCCTGATTCAGTGCCCATTGAAGTTAGTGGAAAGATTACTACTGACTTCAGCTGCTGTTGGACCAGGGCTATAATACTAATTCTCTTTAGATAATGCAAAATTATTTCTCCAGGATAACTTATTCTTGAACCTCATGGGAAGTCTTCTGACAGATATATTTTTGCCTTTGGAATGTATCAGATTGCACCAAATTAATGGTATTTTTAAAAAAGGAATGAATTCCCCTTTACTCACCCATCCCCACAAAGCCCTGCTACATGGCAATTCCTATTGGCGGAGGGGGAAAGTCTCCGGAGATTGTCCCTTGTTATACTATTGGCATCACATCACTGAATAATTAATGGGCATGACACCTTCCACAGAAGGCAGAGGACTACTAATGGGACTGGGAGATGGAACTGTCACCTCTTTCATTGGTAGGAGAGCATTTCATCTTCATAGGTTGTCCTAGGCCTCCAAAGTCAATCACTGAAAAAAGTTATTCTAGATAGAAAATGTATAGTGTTTGGGTGGAAATAATCCTGTTCTCCCAACTACTGTTTATCCTAAATTATTATTTTAAATCTGGATTGGCTCTGTAGTAAATGAAATATGTTTCCACCTGATGCATTTAATGTATATTTAAATGAGTCAGTAAGTCTTTAAATCATAATACGAGGACTTCAGTTACTCAGCCCATGGTTAGGTATCCATTACAGGAGTGGGTGGTGAGATTCTGCAATGAGTAGGTCATACTAGATGACCATGATAGTCCCTTCTGGCCTGAAAGTCTATGAGTCTAAATTAGGGCATGAATTCTGTGGGCAGATGCACATATCACAATGGATATAATCACAATTCACAAAAAAAGGTCTCAGCAAAAAGGCTTCCAAGAATATCTATGTAAAACTTGGCATCACTCTTTAATGGATAAGTGAGCGTTCCACCATGCCAGAACAGGCTCCTTTGGGATTACCCTACATCACTGACTTGCTGCCCTAATTGGGTAGTTCACTGACCCCTTTATGCTGTAGTACCTTGTAAAATCTTCAGTCACATTTTTTTTTATCGCTAATTGAATTGCAAGAGGTAATATCCTTTATTGGACCAACTTCTGTTGGTGAAAGTGACAAGCTTTTTAATTGAAGATGAGCTCTCTGCAGCTTGAAAGTTTGTCTTTTGCACCAACAGAAATTGGTCCAATAAAAGATATTATCTCAGCGTGACTGTAACAACACTGCAAACATTGAATTGCAAGTCCATATCTGGGTAGTTGCACTTCTAAACACCTGATGGAAGGTGTAAGTCAGACAGTGAAATGTGCTAATGCTGTGATCTGCACTGTCAGTTAATTTTGTAGGTGAACATTTTTCAGGTGCAAATTGTATCTGCAACAGTGAGTTTTTAGTCCCATATCGTTAAAGAATGTGTATCTTACACAGGGGCACAAGCAGAAATTTAACTTTGACCCCTTTTGGGGGAACATGTTCTGTGTCTCCCCACTCCAGAAGGAGCTCACTTTTTCCTCCCTCCCTCCCACCCTGACTCTGGCAGGAGCTCGCTCTCCCTGCTACCACACCCTGAGGGCTGGAGGAGGTCTATGCCCCTGATGATTAATTGGCATGGGCATGGCTCTGCTTGCCCCCCTTTTGTATGCCCCTGATCTTACAAAAGGGATTTGGTATATGTTAGAAACAGAGAGACCATTTTCATATATGTTGGAACTGGGGACATGGTTTCTGCTTCACTTGAAGTAAATGGCTTTCTTCCTATTGGCTAGATCAAGCCCTACATAAGCTTGTTCATTAGTACCTTGGGGAAAATCACTTAAGAGATGTGGAAATAGAACATACTATGGAAGAAACACCAGAATAATTGTTGATTGAAAGAAATTGGGTCATTGCCATCTCTCTTCAGGGAGAATGAATATTGTTCATCCTATTTCAGTTTTCCACGTCCTCCCAACCTTCTGTTGGCAGATTTGTTTTGTATCTAAAATGTTGAGTTTATATTCTATGTACTCTGTTCATCTTTCAGTGTTGAAGAGTTCAACATTAACAACTTCAACCTCTTTTCTCAGCATGGATTATTTGTTCTTTAATGTCTTTTTATGAGTCTGTGATTGAAGTAAGTAGTGCTTTCCCTGATTGAATTTCCTCTATGAGAAGAAGAATTGGTGATTCAATGCCTGACATCAGTGTGAAGTCTTTTTCCTCTGGGGAAAGCAGATTTGATTTAATTCTTTTAACTCCCCCGACAAAGATTGTTTGAGTGCCTATTATGTTTTTGTGATACCACTTTTGGCCACCGACTCCTGCACATACACCCTGCTATACAAACATTTGAGAGTTTGTGTGTGTCAGTAGGACTTAGTAGAGCTGATAGACTTAGAAGATGATTCAACAAAGCATTTAAGCACATGCTTAATTTTAAAACACATTAATAATTCTCAAGTCAATAGGGATGCTCATGTGCTGAAAGTTAGATATAATGGTTGCTGGAATGGGGACTTCTGTGTCCATCACATGGTGATCTAATTGAATTGCTGTGTAAACTGGCAAATGATACACATTTCAGTACAGCCAAATGTAAAGTCATATCTAGGAATATAGAGCATAGCCTATACTTACAGTTAAGGGGATCCAATCCTGGGAAGCAGTGACTCTGAAAAAGATTTGGGGGTATGGTAGATAATCAGCTGAACATGAGCTCTCATAGTGAGGCTGTGGCCAAAAAGGCCAATGCAGATCATAACAGGGGATTATCATGCAGAAGTAAGGAGATTATATTACCTCTATAGTTACCTCGGGGGGAAATGGCTCAATGGTTTGAGCATTGGCCTGCTCCTCCCAGGGTTGTGAGTTCAATCCTTGAGGGGGCCATTTAGAGAACTGGGGTAAAAATCTGTCTGGGGATTGGTCCTGCTTTGAGCAGGACCAATTCCTCTGGAGACCCTTTCCAACTTTCTATGATTTAGCACTGGTCTGATCACTACTGGAATACAATGGACTGTCTGGATATGTTGACTCTCTACTCAGACCCTATGCCACCAGCACTCTCAGCTATTTCCGTGACACCACTGATTTCCTGAGGAAACTACAATGCATTGGTGACCTTCCAGAAAACACCATCCTAGCCACCATGGATGTAGATGCTCTCTACACAAACATCCCACACACAGATGGAATACAAGCTGTCAGGAACAGTATCCCTGATGATGCCACAGCACAGCTGGCTGCTGAGCTCTGTGCCTTTATCTTCACATACAACTATTTCAAATTTGATGACAATATATATCTCCAGATCAGTGGCACCACTATGGGCACTCCCATGGCCCCACAATATGCCAATATTTTTATGGCCGACCTGGAACAACGCTTCCTCAGCTCTCATCCACTCACGCCCCTTCTCTACCTACGCTACATTGATGACATCTTCATCATCTGGACCCATGGGAAGGAGACTCTGGAAAAATCCCACCACAATTTCAACAGCTTCCACCCCATCATCAACCTCAGCCTGGACCAATCGACACGGGAGGTCCACTTTCTAGACACCACAGTGCAAATAAGTGATGGTCACATTACCACCACCCTATACCGAAAATCTACTGACCACTATGCCTACCTTCATGCCTCCAGCTTCCATCCCGGGCACATCACACGATCCATTGTCTACAGCCAAGCACTGAGGTACAACCGCATCTGCTCTAATCCCTCAGACAGAGACCAGCACCTACAAAATCTCCACCAAGCATTCTCAAAACTGCAATACCCGCACGAGGAAATAAGAAAACAGATCAACAGAGCCAGACATGTACCCAGAAGTCTCCTACTGCAAGACAAACCCAAGAAAGAAACCAACAGGACTCCACTGGCCATCACATACAGTCCCCAGCTAAAACCTCTCCAATGCATCATCAGGGATCTACAACCCATCCTGGACAATGATCCCACACTTTCACAGGCCTTGGGTGGCAGGCCAGTCCTCGCCCACAGGCAACCTGCCAACCTGAAACATATTCTCACCAGTAACTGCACACCGCACCATAGTAACTCTAGCTCAGGAACCAATCCATGCAACAAACCTCGATGCCAACTCTGCCCACATATCTACACCAGCGACACCATCACAGGACCTAACCAGATCAGCCACACTATCACCGGTTCATTCACCTGCACCTCCACCAATGTAATATACGCCATCATATGCCAGCAATGCCCCTCTGCTATGTACATCGGCCAAACGACAGTCACTACGGAAAAGGATAAATGGACACAAATCAGATATTAGGAATGGCAATACACAAAAATGTGTAGGAGAACACTTTAACTTCCCTGGCCACACTATAGCAGACCTTAAGTTTGCGAGCAGCAAAAAAACTTCAGGACCAGACTTCAAAGAGAAACTGCTGAGCTTCAGTTCATCTGCAAATTTGACACCATCAGCTCAGGATTAAACAAAGACTGTGAATGGCTTGCCAATTACAAAACCAGTTTCTCCTCCCTTGGTTTTCACACTTCAACTGCTAGAACAGGGCCTCATCCTCCCTGATTGAACTATCTCATTATCTCTAACTTGCCTGCATATATATACCTGCCCCTGGATATTTCCACTACATGCATCTGACGAGGTGGGTATTCACCCACGAAAGCTCATGCTCCAAAACATCTGTTAGTCTATAAGGTGCAACAGGATTCTTTGCTGCTTTTACTGGAATACAGTGTCCAAGTTCTCGTATCCAGAATTCAAGGAGGATGTTGATAAATTGGAAAGGGGTTAGAGAAAAGCCACAAGGATGATTAGCAAACACACTTTATAGATATGCTCAATCTATTTAGCATCACAAAGAGAAAGGTAAGAGAGCTTTAAACTAGGAATTTGGGGGAGATGGTTGGGAGATGTCCAAGTGATCTCCAAGCCGGAATTTAACCTTGAGAGGGAAGAAAACAAAGTAAGAGGGGATACAGCCGTGGACAGAAGAATTGACATAAGGAGGAAGGGTAGTGTAGATACCACACTAACAGATGATGCTGGTGGTAGAATATCTGTGCCTAACATGGTAAAGAATGTCAGTGAAGCCAAACGGCAAAAATTAAGATGTCTGTACACTAATGCAAGGAGCCTAGGTAACAAAATGGAGGAACTAGAGCTACTGGTGCAGGAAGTGAAACCGGATATTATAGGGATAACAGAAACATGGTGGAATAGTAGTCATGACTGGAGTACAGGTATTGAAGGCTATGTGCTGTTTAGGAAAGACAGAAATAAAGGCAAAGGTGGTGGAGTAGCAGTGTACATCAATGAGGAGGTTAACTGTAAAGAAATAAGAAGTGATGGAATGGACAAGACAGAGTCTGTCTGGGCAAAAATCACACTGGGAAAGAAAGCTACTAGAGCCTCCCCTGAGATAGTGCTTGGGGTGTGCTACAGACCGCCGGGATCTGATCTGGATATGGATAGAGACCTCTTCAATGTTTTTAATGAAGTAAACACTAATGGGAAATGTGTGATCATGGGAGACTTTAACTTCCCAGATATAGACTGGAGGACAGGTGCTAGCAAGAAAAGTAGGGCTCAGATTTTTCTGGATGGGATAGCAGATGGATTTCTTCACCAAGTAGTTGAAGAACCAACAAGAGAGGATGCTATTTTAGATTTGGTTTTGGTGAGTAGTGAGGACCTCATAGAAGAAATGGTTGTAGGGGACAACCTTGGTTCGAGTGATCATGAGCTAATTCAGTTCAAACTAGATGGAAGGATAAACAAAAATAGATCTGGGACTAGGGTTTTTGACTTCTCAAGGGCTAACTTTAAAGAATTAAGGAAATTAGTTAGGGAAGTGGATTGGACTGAAGAACTTGTGGATCTAAATGCAGAGGAGGCCTGGAATTACTTTAAGTCGCAGCTGCAGAAACTATCAGAAGCCTGCATCCCAAGAAAGGGGGAAAAAACCATAGGCAGGAGTTGTAGACCAAGCTGGATGAGCAAGCATCTCAGAGAGGTGATTAAGAAAAAGCAGAAAGCTTACAAGGAGCGGAGGAAGGGTGGGATTAGCAAGAAAAGCTGCCTTAGCGAGGTCAGAACATGTAGGGATAAAGTGAGAAAGGCTAAAAGCCATGTAGAGTTGGACCTTGCAAAGGGAATTAAAACCAATAGTAAAAGGTTCTATAGCCATATAAATAAGAAGAAAACAAAGAAAGAAGAAGTGGGACCGCTAAACACTGAGGATGGACTGGAGGTTAAGGATAACCTAGGCATGGCCCAATATCTAAATAAGTACTTTGCCTCAGTCTTTAATAAGGCTAATGAGGAGCTTACGGATAATGGAAGGATGACAAATGGGAATGAGGATATGGAGGTGGATATTACCACATCTGAGGTAGAAGCCAAACTTGAACAGCTTAATGGGACAAAATCGGAGGGCCCAGATAATCTTCATCCAAGAATATTAAAGGAACTGGCACATGAAATTGCAAGCCCGTTAGCAAGAATTTTTAATGAATCCGTAAACTCAGGGGTTGTACCGTATGACTGGAGAATTGCTAACGTAGTTCCTATCTTTAAGAAAGGGAAAAAAAGTGATCCGAGTAACTATAGGCCTGTTAGTTTGACATCTGTAGTATGTAAGGTCTTGGAAAAATTTTTGAAGGAGAAAGTAGTTAAGGACATTGTGGTCAAGGGTAATTGGGACAAGTTACAACATGGTTTTACTGAAGGTAGATCGTGCCAAACCAACCTGATCTCCTTCTTTGAGAAGGTGACAGATTATTTAGACAAAGGAAATGCAGTAGATCTAATTTACCTCGATTTCAGTAAGGCATTTGACACGGTTCCACATGGGGAACTATTAGTTAAATTGGAAAAGATGGGGATCAATATGAAAATTGAAAGGTGGATAAGGAACTGGTTAAAGGGGAGACTACAAAGGGTCGTACTGAAGGATGAACTGTCAGGCTGGAAGGAGGTTACTAGTGGAGTTCCTCAAGGATCAGTTTTGGGACCAATCTTATTTAACCTTTTTATTACTAACCTTGGCACAAAAAGTGGGAATGTGCTAATAAAGTTTGTGGATGACACAAAGCTGGGGGGTATCGCTAACACAGAGAAGGACCGGGATATCATACAGGAAGATCTGGATGACCTTGTAAACTGGAGTAATAGTAATAGGATGAAATTTAATTGTGAAAAGTGCAAGGTCATGCACTTAGGGATTAATAATAAGAATTTTAGATATTCATTGGGGACACATCAGTTGGAAGCAACAGAGGAGGAGAAGGACCTTGGAGTAATGGTTGATCACAGGATGACTAAGAGCCGCCAATGTGATATGGCCGTTAAAAAAGCTAATGCAGTTTTAGGATGCATCAGGCAAGGTATTTCCAGCAAAGATAAGGAGGTGTTAGTACCATTATATAAGGCACTGGTGAGACCTCATCTGGAATACTGTGTGCAGTTCTGGTCTCCCATGTTTAAGAAGGATGGATTCAAACTGGAACAGGTTCAGAGATGGGCTACTAGGATGATCCGAGGAATGGAAAACCTGCCTTATGAAAGGAGACTCAAAGAGCTTGGCTTGTTTAGCCTGGCCAAAAGAAGGCTGAGGAGGGATATGTTTGCTCTTTATAAATATATCAAAGGTATTAATATTAGGGAGGGAGAGGAATTATTTAAGCTTAGTACCAATGTAGACACAAGAACAAATGGGTATAAACTGGACACTAGGAAGTTTAGACTTGAAATTAGATGAAGATTTCTAACCATTAGAGGAGTGAAGTTCTGGAACAGCCTTCCGAGGGGAATAGTGGGGGCAAAAGACATATCTGGCTTTAAGACTAAGCTTGATAAGTTTATGGAAGCGATAGTATGATGGGATAGCTTAATTTTGGCAATTGATTGTTGATTATCAGCAGATAAGTATGCCCAGTGGTCTGTGATGGGATGTTGGATGGGATGGGATCTGAAGTTACTGCAGAGAATTCTTTCCTGAGTGCTGGCTGGTGAGTCTTGCCCACATGCTCAGGGTTTAGCTGATCGCCATATTTGGGGTCGGGAAGGAATTTTCCTCTGGGGCAGATTGGCAGAAGCCCTGGAGGTTTTTCACCTTCCTCTGCAGCGTGGCGCATGGGTCACTTGCTGGTGGATTCGCTGCAGTTTGAGGTCTTCAAACCACAATTTGAAGACTTCAGTAACTCGGACATAGGTTAGGGGTTTGTTATAGAAGTGGATGGGCAGGGTTCTGTAGCCTGCTTTGTGCAGGAGGTCAGACTAGATGATCATATTGGTCCCTTCTGACCCTAAAGTCTATAAGTCTATGAGGTGACTTGTTCAGTCTATAAATACCTACATGGGAAACAAATTTGATAATGTACAATTCTTCAGTCTAGCAGACAGGGGTATAAAAAGAGCCAATGGCTGGAAGATGAAGCTAGATGTTCGTACAGCACCTAAAACAATGGTCCATGACTGGAGCTTCTAGACAGTATGAAAATATAAATACTAATAGACAAATTAAGACAAGACATAAGGTACACATTTTTAAGTGAGAGAAAAAAATTGGAACAACTTTAAGAAGGGCAATGGTGGCTTCTCCATCACTGGAAATCTTTAAATCTTGATTTGATTTTTTTCTAAAAGATATGCTTTAGTTCAAACAAGAATTAATTCAGGGAAATCCTGTGGTACACAGAAGGTCAGACTAGATGATCACAATGGACCTTTCTGG
This sequence comes from Gopherus evgoodei, assembly GCF_007399415.2. NCBI lineage: Eukaryota > Metazoa > Chordata > Testudines > Testudinidae > Gopherus > Gopherus evgoodei. The sequence continues at coordinate 325,830,640 of NC_044322.1, forward strand.
CCCTAAAGTGTATTGATCTATTAACACTGTTTCCAAAAAGTTAATAATTTAATGATTCTGATTCTAGTCAGTAATATAGCATGCACACCCACTTGTAGAGTACATCAACATTGCTAATGATAAAACATTACACTTTAATATAGGAGTCTACACTCTTTCATATATGCAATTAAAAAATTTCATAATATCAAATGAGACAATATGGGAAAGTCCCACACATTTTGGTTTCATTCCCTATTTTTAAGTGAATAATATTTTAATTAATGAGCTAACTGATCAGCAACATCTAGATAGCACCTTATTTTAGTTGCCTTAATGACACTATCTGGATATCATCACCAACAGGATGAAACAGAGCAAAATGCTAAAACAAGTGAAAGGAAAATGTCACCATACAGTAGCTATAGTACCAAATGCACCATGAGAACCCAAAGAGTTGGTCCTGTGTTTGTTACATCCATCACATCCACCTTAGTCTCAAACACATTCGCACATAGGAGTGAATATTTATTTGTACCTTTCTTTTTGCCAGAAATGTGTGTGTCTCCCCTTCCTAATGCACTGGGTGGGTGTACAATTGGTCTCAGAGGGTCATTTATTCTCATGATTAGAATTTACAAGTCCATCTTCCAAAGCAGGTCTTTCAGCTTGTAGTTAAGTGTTATTTGTCATCACTACTAGATTTCAGACAACAGCTATAGCAGAGGTAGGAAGTTGTGGCTGACATTAACACAGAATTTGTAAATCTGGAGATTTTTTTACAGCTTTGATTAACAAACTGCAGGTCTACAGTTAATACAATAATTCAGTTTTATGTTATGTACACTTTTCTTGGTTCTTAAATTAATTTGCCAAAGATATTAGAATTTACACTATGGGATCATGCTCTTTGACTCTCTTTCAATTATATTTTAAATTAATTTAGTGCTTGTGAAAGATGCTAGATTAATAGCCTTTGGGTCTGAAATTCTTTTATGTACATAACCAGAACAACATGGAAAGTAGCAGCAGTGCAAGCTTCCTTGCACTGCTGTGACTGTCACAGACCTAACGTGGAGACCCCCACACCTTTAGGGTGACTTGAGAGGGGAGTTTATTCTCAATGTCCATTTAGGGGTAGATTTCCAAAGGCACAAAGGGCAGTAAGGCACCTATCCTCATTGACTTTCAAGTGCCATTGAAAATATATCCCTTAGTCTTTGACCTCCTGCTAAAGCTGCCAAAGAAGGTGCCAGTTACTGATAGTGGTGATGGTAGTTTTGGTGACGACCATCATCATCAAGAGTGATTTAGTGGCAGCAGTCAAAGTCCTCATGCCTTAAGTCAGCCAGATACTAAAGCATGTGCCTAAAGTTTAAGCATATCAGTAGTCTCACTGAAGTCAAGAGGACTATTCATATGCCTAAAGTTGCACACTGCTTAACTACTTAGCTGAATCAGGGCCTCACTCAGGATCCAGGCCTCATTGCTCTAGGTATGGTGCAAGCACAATACAAAACATAATTCCCACAAAGCAGCCTTTCAGGACACAACCAATGAGTGTAACCAAGAGGCAAAGGAATAACAGTAATAAGTTCATGCACTTATATGGGCCAATTCTTGCGCAACTGGATGTTTGAGTCATTTAAAATAATTTTTAACTGCAATTAAATATCATCAGATACCACTGAGAACTTGAGTGGGGTTATAATCTTCTCTCACCCTGGCCCCAGAACAACTTTTTACATAGACAATGAACTGATGACTTCATGATATGTGCCAGTTCAAACTTGTGAGCTCGAGGTGAAAGGTTCTGTATTGTATTTCTGTCCTTAGTCCTTAAGCCCCACTTTATGAAAATGTTTTCAAGTGATGAGAAAAATGTGATGGTAGTGATAAAAGTAGTCAAAAAGAAGCAGAGTTGATCAGTTATGTCTCAAACACTGAAAGGAGCTTATTTAGAAAATGATTGACTTAATTTAGAAAGGTATTTTTGGCACTGATTTATCTGGTATTTAACTCAATGTTTATGATTACATCAGAGAATTGCTGAGGTATTGCTTAGCCATCTAAATAAAAAAAATTGCAATTATTTCAGAACATAGGTAATGTTAACCTAACTTTATTTTTAATGTGAACCCATTCTACAAACACTTGCAATTTGTAGAGCAATCTTTTTTTTAAACTTGTACACGTAGTTAACTCTTATACAGAAATTAATTCCATCATATTTACTTGATAGTAATTTAGGCTATAAGCTCTAACATTAAATCATATACTCTTTGGGAGCAAGAGCTGTACATGCCTTATATTATGGGTGATACTCCAAAACTTGCATATACAATTTTCTTGTTCCCTTCCTACACAATAAATATACATATGTAACAAATATGCTTTTTCCTCTGAAGTAGGTTTGTAGCTCTGTACATCTGTGACATGTAACTCTCAACACTGAGCTGTAATTTGTATTAGTACAGCTTGAGCATAAGCTTTTAGCAAGAGTATATTTGTGGTTGTTGTGTATAGGCCATCACATGGCTGGGCCCCGGGAGTGCTGTTTTTCTGTATACATTTTATAATGTTTTGCCCAGGCATGATCTTTATTTGCTTTTTTGTGATGTCTGACATCCTGCAAGTGTCCATAGCATTTTGCAAGCCTCAATCAGCTTCCCTTAGTATCCTTTCTTTCTGCTTTCTTGAGAGTCACACTACAGTTTTGGCTCCTGCCATATCATTTTCAGTGTTAAAAACCTCATATTTTTGTACTTTATCTCAGTTCTGATATACATTTATCAATTCCACATGCTTCCAAGTGAGGATGAGACCATATGCCATTCAAATATTCTTTTCAGGGTTACAATAATTCCTAAATATTATTAAGTTTTCATTCAGAGTAAGTGCCTTCCTTTGTTTGCTGGACTACAGTGTTCTACATACTTCAGTTGCTCCTTCATCCATTGTACGAAGTAAGATTGCTACTTTGCAATCCTCTTTATCTGCTACAGAAGCTCCCACAAAAATTATGAAGAGTTACTCACATCATCTTCAAAATTCTTCCACATCATGATAGTGGTGGAGGTTTGCAATGATCTATACTTAATGCCTCATTTTAGCTGTGAGGTTTTAGCACTTACTCTCCCCTCTTTTCCCCCTAATCACGTTCTCTAACAGGCTTGAGTAGCTGTGGGCTGCTGCCTGTGTATGTGCTGCAGTCACCAGTGCTATGTGACTCAAACAATAACTAAGGACAGAGAGGAGTATATTTAAATGATTTACTCTTTGGCTGAGATTTTCAAGAGTGCTGAGGGAGTTAGGTCCCCAACTCTCATTGAAAGTCAGTGCGTGCTGGGCACCAGACTGACTACTTTGAAAATTCCAACCCATATTAGTAAACATGAGAAAATTGCAGCTCAAGTGGGATTCGAGCTCTTGCTTCGGGTACCTGTGCATCTAGAGCCTTTTGTCACTGAGACAACTTGGTGCCTCTGCAAATCTCTTTTGAGACACAAAATATAATATTCCAGTCTTGGTTTGATCAGTTTCCTGGGTTGCTACATTTGCTAGGACTTTTAAAGTAAGAAATCTGCAGGGTCTGTTCTTCCACTGGTACAGATATTCTCCCTGAATCTAATCAGAGCATTTGCCAAAAAAACAAAATAAATCCTGGAGACAATGGTAACCTTAATTCTACTCGTGCAGCCTGCAGCTTTCAGATAGAATTGAAGAAACTAGATAGTTCTCTTCCACTTTCAATGGGCTATTTTCTTGGTCTTGTGGTTCATACTGAAGTGTGGGCCATAAAATCCTCAGAGCTGAATCCCATCATTAGACACACGTGCACAGAGCTAGCCCAAATGGCCTAGAAATAGTACTCTGCATTTCAGTATAAGAACCCTGGTTTTGATCCAAGTCACATTCCATATAATTGGCAGGGACTGAAAACACCATGGAAGGATTTGTGTAGCTTCATTTGGGGAAAAGTGCCTGACATGAACTTAACAGCAATCCTATTGTTAATGAAGAAGAGATATTGATTAGATTTGAAGTGAATCCCATCCAGACAGATGATCAAATATGAAGGTGAGGAAGGAAATGAAAGAGATTGATTACTACCTATTTCAGGTCCCCAGTAAGGTTGAGGAGAACCTATGAGGGGATGGTGGGGGAGAAGATACATTATAGAACAATGCTTGGCTATATACATCTGTGAAATTGTGCATGCGTATAAAACCACATTAGATAATAGTTGAGTTTTTACAAGGATACATATCTGAAGGCAGGAACACAATCTTTTACTCTATCAACCAACCTACAAAGAGGAACTGATGATTGTACAGGAAACTGCACACATCTCACTCTATTGAATGAAAGAAGGGAAACATACATATTTGTTAGAGTAAATGAAGATGTTAAATGTGGGTCTGCAGAACGCAGCCAAAGAATGGAGATTTCAGCCATAGACCATGACTAGATACCAAGGGATGAATTTTCTGCTCTTCTTGTAATACTTTCCATCTAAGGAAAATGAGCACCAATATTATCACAAAAATGAAATAGCTGTTATTGGGTTAAAGACTTATCTGCTTATACCTTTAGGGCCCCTCTTCCTGGTAAGACTGCAGAAAATTTTATAACAGATTTTTGACTCTCTTAAGCTTGTAGCTTCCATCCAAAAAAAATAATAAGCCCCATCATTTAAAGCAGGTCAGTGTCAACATTTAGTTGCACTGGTTTATATGAATCACCAGAACGCCTTACATGCCAATGTAACATACCTTGTAATAATGTACCTTAAAAAAAAATGTCATGAATTGCTTTAAAGGCAAACCTGAGGAATTTGCTTTCCAAGTCAACAGTTCCAAGGCAAACAGCAGGTATTAGGCCAGGGTATATAGGATCATAATAAGTATTTATTATCTCTCTCGTCTAATTTAAATATTGTTATTTGCCCTAAAGGATGTTACTTCACAGTGCTCTCCTAGAGTGACTTTTCTAGAACTTCCCTGGCTTCCCCTCTCCTCTGCTTCAGATTTAGGTCTCTTGTCCTGGCCTTCAACCTCACAGCCTATCTTTCTGTTCTTGTCTTCTCCACTCCCCTTTTCCTAAGATATGCAACTAATATCCACCCCCTGTGTCCTTATCCCACATGAGCTGCTATGCCTTGCTACAACCCTTTATCCTGGATTCCCTCCCACTTTGATCTGGGTTCACAATACTTGCATTGGTAAGTCCACCATTTAAACACATTTATTCCAATAGGCCTAGGAATCTGAGTCCTCCTCATACAGAGAGGGATAACATTCAATTAATCTGATCATTTTTCTGTTTTTGACAATTTTGTTCGTAGGATTTGATGAGTTTTAATCAAGAGAAATAAATAAAGATAGGTCAGATAATGAAAGCCAAACAATTGAACGAATTACTGTAAATAAGTGTGTGGGGGGGAACCTGTGGTGCTAACATGATGGATACCTTTTTCCACTATATTCCATCATTCAAGTCTCTTTGCACATTGCAGATCATAAAGTCCTCCAGGCAGGTATCTTGTCTACCTAACATGCGAATCTATAGAGCATTAGAACACTGCTGCAGCTGAAGCAAACTAGTCTATATTCTGCTCTTTCTCAGATATTAGCCTCTAGTGTTCTCTTTTGAAGTAAGAAATTCATTTAAAGTAATATTCTTCTTGATGTCTGGAGTGATGAATCAGGTATAAATTTGCAGATTAGGTGTGTGAGAAAGAAAAGAGAAAGTCTAGGGGTGCACTTTGTGACATGGGTATTTATTTGGAAATCACCTGTTAGAATTGCATGGGGAAAAATATAATTCTGGTTCTATGGGCAACATTCTCTGTGTGTGTCTGGATACAATTTCTAACACAGAAAGAATGATTAAATTTTACTACTCTCTCTTCAAGAGATTTAAAACCAAATTGACCCTGATATTCTGCATATGTTTCATGCCACATAATAAATAAAAGCTACTGTTAGGGAAATACAAGATACTAAAAAGATTTGCTTAGCTTGAGCCTTCAAAATACTAGCTAATCAAGTACCATAGTAGTGCAGATTAATCAAGGATTCTTTAATTGGCAGTGGCTTTGGTTTTCAGAGGTACATTGTACTGCTCAGTTCAGCTGTGGTAAGCTCACTGGGAAAAGAGACATTGCAGTCTAATACTATAGGATTTTACTTAATGCTAGAAAGATGTAGAAAAGAATCTGTTTCATCAGCAGGCAACTCACCTCATGCCTTTTTCTCTTTTCTTTCCTCCTGCTATCCTTAATGTTCAGACTGGCAGGGCTGCAGCATATCTGTGAGAGATTCAGAACACTCTAATTGGTATAAAAATAAGATGGTTCAGTACTTCAGAAGGGCAGCTCTACAACTAAAGGCACTGTATTGCAGACAAATAGTAACATGCATTTCAGCACTAAACAGATTGCAGTTCCCATGTATTGGGACACTCGGTCTTAGGAGAAGCCCCAGAAAACTGAACAGGCCATTTTCAGCTCCAAAACTATTAGACGTCATTGGGTTTTTTTTTTATTTTAGGCATGTGTTCAGGGAGAGCTGGATCACTACATCTCTCCTTCCTCCATTGTTTCATGCTTTTCTCTGTGAAATTGGCAAGAAGCAGAATAAAATTCACAAGAAAATGCATGCATCAAAAAATAAGACCATGCTGATTTGGGGGATTTTCCTGAAAGGCCTGTAGTCCAGCAAGGCAATCAAAGTGTGTTCTGTGGTATTTTCTTTTCATATCTTCCATGTAATTGAAAACCAAAAGTCCTAATTTAAAGTCAGTGTGTGCTACCACGTCCTCTATAATTCATAGAAAAATTAATTTCTGCTACAATTCCTTCTTTGAAATCCAACATAAAATTGTCCATTTCTATATTCTTACACATATGAAATATCACCATGATTTTAATTACTTAAAACAAGAAAAATCAGTGAAGATACAATAATTCAGTTACATACATTTTGTAATGCTTGTGATCATATTCATTTTTTACTGTAGAATTACAGATGAAAGGGATGGAAATGAATTCATAGGTCCTCTAGTTCAATTGTCTACATGCAGCGGGATTCATCACTCTGTACAGAAGGCATTTATCACCTTGCTAAGTGCTGTAAGTAGACAAGCCCCTTTTTATCATACTAATCCTTAAACACCATTAGTGACCAGGCTTCCATTACTTGCTTTAATGGATCAGTTATCAGACTGGCCTTGTTGTTAAAAAGCTTTGCTCTAAAGTCTATTCCTAATTTTCCTTTTTCTTTCACCTTGCCTTCCCAAAATTCTGATTTCATCCATTTCCCTCTTTTAGGCCCTAATCCTGCAAACACCTATATACTTGTTTAATTTAACACAGGAATAATCTCAGTGAAGTAAATGAGGCTACTCATGTGCAGAGAGCTAAGCAGTTGCATAAATGTTTGCACAACTGGGGGGGATTGGATTGGAAACTTCAGGGCAGATACTTTCTGCATTTTGTACTCTGCTTTGGAGATTGCTAGCACTTAAATATTAATATCCATTCATTATGCTTTATTTTGCTATTCCAAACTATGATGAATTGGGGCTCTGTATACACAATTTAGGAATTCTGTGTGAGTGAAACTCTATTTTGAAGGTGCAGCTTTTTGCCTTCTTTGTGGTCTGTTTGCCTCCATGTTACACTGAAGACCCAACACACCGAGATACAGGGCTGACAACAGATGGCATTTGAGTGAGTACCCAACCATTAGCAATCTATTTACTCTAGACAAAAGGGAGGTCCCTACCCAGGAGAAGTGGTTAGCAGGGATGAGTTGCCTTAGCAACGAGATCACCTGGCAGAGATTTGTGCTCATGTGAGGAAGCTGGCAGGAATATAACCTGAAAGAGAGGGGTAAACAAGTTTGATAGGGCAGAAGGTGGTCTGCTCAGGTGCCATTTTCTCCAGTCCATGATGCAAGAACCATGTCAGTGCGATAGCCTGCATGAGGTACGGAATGCTCTGCCTGCCTGGACATGGATGGTTTCTAAGGATTCCCAAAAGAAGGGTGAAATAGAAAGTCGCATGTGTGTAATGTTTAACATAACCTGTACCTTCCACTGCTTTAAGCAATTAAGATTAGAGCAAATGTGTTAGACTCTGAGCAAAGTGTCTCTCTGTGCACTACCTGCTTCACATGCACCTGCAGTGTGGCTCAGATAGCTAAACTGTAAACGACAAGTGGGGCTCTGGAAGAGGATGTGTTTAATTGGTGGGGGCAGTCTGAAGGGTCACCACTGACCACAGTTGCCAGGCAGCTAGACAGTGGGTTCCAACTCTCAGAAGGGGGTGTCCAATAGGTCTGCACCATGGGAATGTGAGTCAGGACTCCCAGATTGGGGTAGCAGACGGACTCCATTCAGGCTCTGTAAACTTAAAACACCCCAAGAATCCAGGACACAGAGCCTTTGTTCAAAGAGTTATTTTGGATTGACAGTAGTGCAATTGGACATTTGTTCACAAGGAGACAGCTGCTATTGTGGGAGATATTTTACAGATGTATTGTTTTTAAAGTTTCCTCATCATAGCTATGGGCTCATTCTGGAAAGTACTGTGTCCTCAATTTCTATTGCATTTACCAAAATTTGAGGTCATCCAGCATGTTGCTGGATTAGGCCCTCTATGTAAAGTAACCCTGAAAATGAAATAAAGTGTACATTTTTGACCACCTCAGCTATGTGGTATGATTAAGGGAATTTAATGTACAATACAAGCTGTAACAGTTACAATTTTTTGAGAGGGAAAGGAATATTTGTTTCAAAGAATGAAAATATCTTACATTTATCTACACTGAGTCTCCTCCCATTAACTGGAACCATTGAGGGTGGATTAAAGCTACATGGGAACTGAATCTACAAAATATTCTGAAAGCTTCTTGGAGAGGCACTTCCGCCTAGGCCCTTGTACATTGTCTGTAGTTTTTACTACAGGTCAGGCAGACCCGCTAGCCTAATCCCACTCCCAGCAAGTGTGGATGGTAAATGAAGATTCCTTAGGGAATCTTAGTATTTTGTAATTTGCTTTTGTTAGTAAAATTTATTAGCAGTCTTCCCCTGTTAATTCAAACTCTTGGAATAAAGGAATGAGAGTAGTGTCTTTGCTTCAACTCTCTCAGCAATTACCACAGTAGGTCACTGTAATGACTCACCACCGCAGTGCCTCCTACTGGTCACTCCAGGAATTAGCTCATCAACTGTGGAACACCTTCTGCGCTTGGTGTCTTGCCCATTGTCTATTCTACTGGTTTGGGACCCATGTTGCTCCCTGCTCAGCAGCATCCTCTTCAGGACACTGCCCTTCAGCAGTACCTACTATTCCATTCTCACACCCTTTGGGATGGGGGTTGGGGGAAGAGAGGGTAACAGCAGTCCTTTGGCTTGCACCTGTCTCAGTGGCCAACCATAATCCAAAGTCTAGCCCCTCACCTTAAGGGCAAGTTGCAGTCTGTATCAGCTAAACTCTGCAGCCAGGTACGGTGCAAGGAAGGAAGGGACCCAGGCCCACCGGCTACCCTGGGTCCCAACCCAGGGACCCTCTAGAGGCAGCCTCTCTCTGGCCTCCTTTTCTCCCCTTGTCAGACTATCTGCCCTGGGCCACTTCCCCTTTGGCCCCCTGCACCTTCTCTGCTCTTTTTAGCAGGAGCTGCAGCCTGGCAGGGAACTGTGCCAGTACTCTCCTCTGCTCCCCCTAGCACTGTTCTAAGGTCTTAACTCAGGGGCCAGTCCTCCTCCCTTGCTAGTTAAGGACAGACTCTCCCATCCTCTCCGCTGCAGCCTTCATATAGGACTCAGCCCTGCCTTGATTGGCTGCCTCTTTCTTGGCCCTGATTGGCTCCCCACAGGCTCTTGCTGATTGGCTGCCAGTCTGTGCAGCCTCTCTGGCCTCTTCCAGCCTTTCTTCTCATGGAGAAAAAGTTATACTGAAATAAATATCTATCTATGAATAGACCCTCACCTCACTGCTGCCTTCTTTGACATAAACTGATACCTTTTTATAAGCATGTCTTCTAAAGAGTCAGTTTAAATCACTAGTCCTCCAATCAGTTTGTATGTGTCCCTTAACTAGAGCAGCTTGAGAGTTATTTGTCTAAACTATTTTCTGCAACAAAATATCCGGAGGCTTAGGATGGAATTAGTGTGTCACACACACACAGAGAAAGGTACCCCCATCACACCCCTAGAGTAGCCAATAGCTTAGTGGTTAGAGTATTTGCTGGGAATAGGGGAGACCAAGAATCATAATCCCTGCTCTTCCTGATTGATAATAGGGATGGAATCTGGCTATTGGCTGTTCTAGGGTGGCTCTCTCATGCTTTCATTTTTCTACAATTTTTTTGTTAAAGTCTCATATGTGTTGTGTTGTGCATTTGCAACAAATTTGAAAACTTCATTTTTTTCAAAAAACTGAATTGTTGTTTTCTGGCCTACCTTCAACCGCCTGCACTTGAACTTGAAATGCCTGCTCATATTAGATGAGTTGTCTTACTTTGTCCAGCTGAATGCCACGAACCTCTTTTTTTAAACAGAAAAGGGCTTGAATGGTATGAAGTGCCCATCACCTGGTGTCTTATTGTCATTTAAGTATCTTTAAGCCATGAGCTATAGAAGGCATATAATGCAGTGGCTACTGATGCCTTCTCTCCAGGTTCCTATCTCAGATATTTATTTTCATATTACTTTCATGTCTTTATTTTTTTTATGACCACATATATCAGTTTCAAACTCTATTTGCCCAGACTTCACTTGTTGGAATGACATCTCATTTCTGTTTTGGTTAACAAAATAAATATCACATACTACAAAATGTTTATAATAAAAGTGGAGTCCTAGTCATACTGTATTGTAGTTTGCACAAGAAAAATAGGATACTTGTAGATGTGACTGCACAGTGTTTAGGTATGTTAGAGGTTTAAAGTTAAGAAGAAAACAACCTTAGATTGAACTAATTTATTTCATTTGGAGGAAGAGAGGACTTCTAGTTTTATATGGAAACACTGAAATGCTGATTAGGTTTCAGGAGACAAATGGGTTGCACTATTCCTTATTATTGTTGGAAATAAGACTTGCATCATTGGGGGAACCCAAAAAATTCCAAAGAAAGGATGCGGAAATGCATTTGTTTCCACATTTTTCTTCCATGCTTGTGATTATTGCTGACAGATTTAAGTTTCACAGGCAGAATTATCATGAAAAGAAGACTATAAAATCATATATTTGGATTAAAAAACATGCACCCCCCTAATTTTTTATTGGGAAGGTTTTCTGTCTGAAGCTCGGAGAGGTAGAGTGATGTGTGGGTTGAGAAATGAAGTCAGAGAAGTAATTGCTTTCAGAGATGCAGCTAACATTCCGGAAAACACTGAAATTTACAATGCTTTGGTAGTATAAAATAATGCCTTAGAACTAAAAGAAGCCACTGCATAATAATTGCCTGCATGGAAATGAACATTATAGCTAACTGCTCAAGGTTCTGCAAGAATAATTATATGGCACTGAGTGTTGGTTTGGGTCTCAACAGCTGATTTGCATTACCAAAATTGAGTTGACCCATTTTCCTTTTCTTCTGCTCTGAGTCAGAACATCTTGTACTTTGAAACCTCAGATCATCTCTTTATTTTTAGTCTGGCTTGAACTGCAGTATTAACTTTCCTTCTCTCTTTTTTGGGGGCAATAATAGCATGTATGTGTTTATGGGGGTATATGAGAGTGATTTTCACAGGCATAAAGGACAGTTAGTTGCCTAAGTCTTGCTGAAATTCAATGGGAATTGGGTGCCTATCTCTGATTTGTACTTCTGAAAATCTCACTCTAGATTTCACTGGAGATAGTTGGCACCTTCCATAACTTAAACCACTCATTTAGTAAAGTCTAATAAAATTTCCCATGGAAGCAGTGCTTCTATATCGTGATGCCAACTTTTCCCAACCTAGCACTAAACATTTCCCAAATCTGGTGAAAAATTTCCAGATAAAGGTTTTTACAGTGCTTCTATATCCTGGGAAATTTTCTAAAACTGGGGAATTTGTGAGTAAAATGTTTCAACTTGGGAAATTGGGAATTTTTATTCAAAACATTTTACTAAAAAATTCCCCAATTTTGGAAAATTTTCCAGGATATAGAAGCACTGCATGGCAGTCTCTGAACAATAGGTTCTCCCACAAAGAACTAAAGACAATCTGCCGAGCCATATCAGTAACTAGTACTTACACACAGAAAACCCCACTTACAGTATCTTCAGTCACCAAGCCTTCTCTATCAACCTCCAGGCTGGGGATTTAGGATCAGGATTTCAAAAAAGCTCAGCATTGAAATATAAGTGGGTAGCACACAAACGTTGAGCTCATTAGAAAATCTGACCGTAAGCATCACAGTGGAAACTTCTGGGAACTAAGCATTTTTGAAAATATCACTTTTATTAAGGTGCAAAATGGAATCTGAATTCTTTTGAAAATCTGGGATGAAATCCTGGCCCCAGCAAAGTCAATAGGAGTTTTGCCATTGACTTCAGTGGGGCCAGGTTTTCACACCTCAGGTCCTTGGAGTTGAAGGTGCTGGATTTAACCTACCCCTGAAAGCCAGTGAAACTCTGAGCATTGGCATGATTTGTTCTGTGTCTGATACCACTCAAAAAGCAGGAAACAGCATCCCAAACTACAGTAGCTTGAGCTGAGTGGCCCCAAGGTGCAGGTCCATGTAAAGTGCAACAATATAGGGCTGAGCTGACAAAGGCATTGATCATTGCGGCAAGGTCTGCATCAGAAGGAGAAAGCTCGCAGTCTCTGGTTTATCCTGTAAATTGATAGTGAGATTTAAACAAAGACTTTGCTAAACTTCCTGCTTGGAATTCTATCTGGTGAGCCAAAATGGAACCTTCCCTGGATCAAACCAATAGGAGCAGAGCTAAATTGCTTCCCCTGAAAGTTGCTCTGTGCATACATTAAAAGCACACCCATAATTTGCCTTCTTCAATAGTCAAAGATCTGGCTATTTCCTTTCTCTTTTTTTGTCTAATGAGCATCTTGGATGATTATAATTCTTTTTTGTCTTAATCCAGTTTAGTCTCATTTATTGCCGATTGGTACAAGGCATTAATATAAAGAGGCGATTTCTACTGGTTGTCACTTAAGGGAATAAAATAGATCACATGGCTATAGATTGATTCCATATGGAACTTTCATTCTGTGCTTCTCTGAGCAAGATTTCTATTTCACTTGTTTCTTTGAATTCCTAACTGAGGCAAAGGATTAAGTTTCAAGTCAAACTAACAAGTGTCCCTGCAAAGCAGAAAAATAAAGAGTGCTCCACACTTTTATGGAATAAGGGGCTCAGAACCAGTCAGCCCAGTTCCATGACATGGCCTTTTTAAGAAACAGGTGTTCAAGGCAGCAGAAAACAAACTGGTGGAGAGGGATCAGGGAGTTACCTTCTGAACAGGATAAAAACTCAGCTATGAGATACTCTGAAGGAGGAAGCAGAGATAGAACCTGGGTGCTGAGGAGCTAGTGAAGCCAGCTTAAAAGTTTGCAGAGACCAGGAAGCTGAGGGAGGAAGCAGCCCCAGGAAGAAAGGCTGTGAAATCTCTTAGTCTGAAGGGAATGGTTTGAGCCTTTATTTATGAAGACTTAATACACTGGACCCAGGAAGGGAAATATTACTTTAATTACTTCAGGCTATGAACAAGTTATATGGGAGAAGCAAGAGGGAGCTGAGTGGTGTGCCTGCAGAGCCATCCTGTGCCATGAGGAGGCATGCTTCAGTGATCGCACCCTGCCACAGTTATTTACAAGGCTCTCCAATAATCAGAGGAGAGCCTCATTTATTCTTTCCCATTTTTATCCACTAACTGACTGCACTCATACTTTATTTCTTTCAGGGAAGACAGACTGGAGCAGAATACAATTCATATTTGTATACCTCAAGAATCTGCCAGATCAGCAGTGTACTTATGTAGCTAGGCCTTGCTTGTTGTATACAGATATTAAGGATGGCTTTTGGAACCCATGGTACTTTCATATTATGCTTGTTGTGTAAAGAGAAAGAGACATAGTGTAAGCTCTGGTTTTCACAATTTGTACAGTATGGTATAATATGGGGGCTTTATCAGTTAGCTTTCCATCCTGCCACAAAGGGGTGCTACACCAGCTGAGTCTATCCCTCATATGCCACCACACTCAATCTTGTGTTCATCAAGCTTTTCATCTGGCACTCTGGTGGGTCCTTTAGTCTCTGTCCCCTTCCAGATAAAAGGGTATTGAAAGTTATTGGCTCGAGGGGGGGCTGGACAGCCCTACATCTCCTGGAGTTAGGACCTTCTCCAAACTTTTTGACTAGAGCAGGTAGGGGAACCCCAGCCCATCCACTCCATTGGGTTCCAGCCCAGGGCCCTTGTTTGGCTCCTTCTCAGTCCCTTGCTGCTCCCTGAGCTTTCCTCACTTCTCCCGCTTGAGTGCTGGGTTCTCAGGCAGCCATTTTTCTCCTTAGGAGCTCACCAGCTAACTCAGGTCCTTACCCTTTTATCATGCCCAGGTGCTTCCTGCCTAATTAACTGCCTCCTAGTTATTCAGTGAGTTAAGTACTCTCAGGTGAACATGAGTTGCCTTATTTCCCCCTTGCGGAGCTTGTCAGAAGCAGGCTGGGTCCTGACCTCTTTAACTGGGCCAGCTACCCTCTGACACCTGGGTAAAAGGAGTTTGATTTGGGTGTGTGAATTAGCAAGCATTCACTTTCTGTATGTCTGAAAACTGTACATGGAGGCGTTCTTGCTACTGCAATTGCAGCAATATCCATAGTTTGGGGGCTCTCTACAAATTTGGAAATTTCTGCAATTGCTTGGGGTATCATGACAACATGAGGCATGCAAATTATCTCTTAGATTTTTGTAGATAAAGCATACAAAAAATGCAAAGCAAAAGCCAGAAGTTAAATATCCAGTATCTTATATATCCATGTAATTATAAAGAGTTCAATCTTTATTACTTGTAGTCATCTAATAGAGTGCCATGAGGTACTACATGTTTAGAAAAAAAAATGCAATATACTGTGCCACATGTCTTGGTGTCGTCTGGCCTTTTAAGTCCAGAAATAATTATTACATATGTCATCAAGATCAAACACTTGTCTGTTACATGCAAGATGGATGCAACGTAATTCCACCATTAACCAGAAAAAGACTAGGTTGATAAAATAAGAACGCTAAGTATTTTTATCAATTAAAGACTATTAATGCCAGGATACAATTTACTCTATTTTATAGGCCTTCTATTTCAAATAGTGTCTTAATTATTCCTACATTTCTTATATAATAAAATAGATGTTATGATTGATATTCCAATAGCATTTTTCTCAGTGAACTGCTGCAAATTTCTACAAGCGCTGGAACAAATAAATCCTGAAAGCACTTTAAAAACAATATGCTCTGCTGTTAAATCACCATTACTAGGTGTGCTGTCATTAAGAGACTGTCTAACTTGCTGTATCTCTTCCATCACAATTGGGGTTGTAAGCACTACGGCTGCTAGAAAAGAGAGATGTGGGTGGATGAGTGGGGAGGGAAGTGTGGGGGAGTTACTTAGCTAATCATTTTCTGTAGTTTTTTAGATCAGTATTTTCACCTTGAAAAGTTCACTCTACAAATTCTGAACAGTTTGTAATATAGACTTTCTGAGCTTGTACAAACTTCATTGCTTTTACCTATAGAAACTCTCAAAGTAAAAAAGCTTTAAATAACTTTTTTTTTGGAACATTCCTATAACATAGGAGATGAGTTTACTTTATACTCCAGAAGTTTTCATATTTTAGATGCACCAGTCTATCACTTTGATGTATTACTCTGAAGCTTAACTTCTTCCTCTTTCTTCTGATTTTTATATAATCTGCTCTGTTTTAAGCATGAAAATATTGATATTTTCTTTTTGAAAATCCTGCTTTAGTTATTCTTACTATCCAATTACAAAATTAGACACTTTATAGATTTTCTTTCTGTACCACCTCAGGCTCCAATCTTGTCTGATCTCACAAATTAAATGGGGTTGTTATTTATTGTTTTATTTATTGGTAAGTGTTCACACAGTGCTCAAATGGAGCTGATCAGTGTTTCACTGGGATGTCTCTAAGGAATACCTGGTACAGCATGAAATAGTCTGTGACTCAATGGAAGGTATTCTCATTCATTCAGAACTGATCCAGTGTTCCAGTATGAAGCAAGGAAAGCAAGTTCGTTATTGTTCCCATCATTCAGGGGATTAGAGTTTACAACAGGTTTCCGAGTAGCTTTCTTAACTGAGAGAGTATCCCAATTGTCTTTCTGTCTATCAATGTTATTAATTAAATCATTTGTATCTTTCTGCTGAAAGACCATAATCCCACCAGAGAATCTAATATGTATACACTTGCATAAAAAATGTCAATTAGTGTGGGAATTTTTAAGAGAATTTCAAGAGAAGGCCTGGAACTGTATAAAAGTGTCTTGTGTCCTGATCATTTGATCTGCTTGATGCTTTATGCATCTTAAATTGTAAGACTGAGATCTCCAGTTTTGAGATTAGTTTCACAGGAAAGATGGTGAGCTTTGGAGTTGCAAAGAATTCTTAGAATTGGTCCATAGATTCAATTCAGTGTTCTATCCAGGGTGATCCAGGCCTTCTCTTGACAGCTCAGAGTCCTTAGGTGAACAATAGGCAATCATGGAGACTTTGAAGTAGACCTATTTCCTAAACATCACCAGTGATTAGCTACAGGGATTAATATACAGCAATTGCCTGTTTTCCACCATTCGCAGGTGATCCCACACAAAGATGGACTACAAGCCATCAGGAATAATATCCCCATTAATGTCATAGCAAACCTGGTGGCTGAACTTTGTGAATTTGTCCTCACCCACAACTATTTCACATTTGGGGACAACGTTAGATCTTCAAGTCAGCAGCACTGCTAGGGGTACCCGCATGGCCCCACAGTATGCCAACATTTTTATGGCTGACTTAGAACAACGCTTCCTCAGCTCTTGTCCCCTAAGGCCCCTACTCTACTTGCGCTACACTGATGACATCTTAATCATCTGGTCCATGGAAAAGAAGCCCTTGAGGAATTTCACCATGATTTCAATAATTTCCATCTCACCATCAACCTCAGCCTGGACCAGTCCACACTAGAGATCCACTTCCTGGACACTACAGTGCTAATAAGCGATGATCACATAAACACTACTCTATCCCAGAAACCTGCTAACCGCTATACTTACCTAGATGCCTCCAGCTTTCATCCAGACCATACCACATACATTGTCTATACCAAAGCTCTAAGATACAACCACATTTGCTCCAATCTCTATCAAGAGTTCATATGACTACAGTATCCACCTGCTGAAGTGAAGAAACAGATTGACAGAGCCAGAAGAGTACCCAGAAGTCCCCTACTACAGGACAGGCCCAACAAGGAAAGTGACAGAATGCCAATAGCTGTTGCCTTCAGCCTTCAGGGACACTATCATAGGACCTAATCACATCAGCCACACTATCAGAGGTTCGTTCACCTGCACATCTACCAATGTGATATATGCCATCATGTGCCAGCAATGCCCCTTTGCCATGTACATTGGCCAAACCGGACAATCTCTATGCAAAAGAATAAATGGACACAAATCAGATATCAAGAATTATAACATTCAAAAACCAGTTGGAGAACACTTCAACCTCCCTGGTCACTCAGTTACAGCTCTAAAAGTCACAATTATTCAACAAGAAGACTTCAAAAACAGACTCCAATAAGAAAGTGAAGAACTAGAATTAATTTGCAAACTGGACACCATTAAATTAGGCTTGAATAAAGACTGGGAGTGGATGAATTATTACATAAACTAAAAACTATTTCCCCATGTTAATTTCCCCTCTACTGTTATTCATACCTTCTTGTCAACTGTTTGAAATGGGCCATCTTGATTATCACTACAAAAGATTTTTTTTCATTCTGCTGATAATAGCCCACCTTAATCAATTAGTCTCATTAGAGTAGGCATGGCAACATCCGTTTTTTTCATGTTCTCAGTGTGTGTATATCTATGTATATATCTTCCTACTAGATTTTCCATTGCATGCATCTGATGAAGTGGACTTTAGCCCATGAAAGCTTATGCTTAAATGAATTTGTTAGTCTCTAAGGTGCCACAAGTGCTCCTCATTCTTTTTGCTGATACACATTAACATGGCTACCACTCTGAAACCTGTTACTATATTTACAGTTCATTTAAATGTTAAGATCTCCGTTTGATCTCTGAATTAACAGAATACAGCATAGACAGAAACCTTTTGGTTATATTAGCAAAGAATCCTGTGGCACCTTATAGACTAACAGATGTTTTGGAGCATGAGCTTTCGTGGGTGAATACCCACTTCGTCAGATGCATGTAGTGGAAATTTCCAGGGGCAGGTATATATATGCAGGCAAGCTAGAGATAATGAGGTTAGTTCAACCAGTCTTTGACTGATTAGTTCACAGTCTTTGACTGTGAATGGCTTGCCAACTACAGAACCAGTTTCTCCTCCCTTGGTTTTCACACTTCAACTGCTAGAACAGGGCCTCATCCTCCCTGACTGAACTAACCTCATTATCTCTAGCTTGCCTGCATATATATACCTGCCCCTGGAAATTACCACTACATGCATCTGACGAAGTGGGTATTCACCCACGAAAGTTCATGCTCCAAAATGTCTGTTAGTCTATAAGGTGCCACAGGATTCTTTGCTGCTTTTACAGATCCAGACTGACACGGAGACCTCTCTGATACTTTTGGTTATATTGTTAACCTCTAACAATGTATATGTAAACACACACAAACAGTATCTAATAATATGTCCCTAGAGGTTGAGTTTGGGTTACTTATCCTGCAAGATGCTTAACCCTTTCCGGCCATGTGTCACATAGAGGTTGCATCATTTTCTAACATGTGTTACGCATATTTCCGAAGTGAGATACCTATCCACATACATGCTTTACAAATGTGAAAAAATCACCTGTGCTATGACACAGTAGTGGCTTGTGGCAAAGGATTATTTTGGGTTCCTAATTATATTTTAAAAAATGGGTATCATGTCTCTCTTGTCTTAGTGACATCCACAATACTGGTATGTGCTGTGACCACAGTTCAATTCTGATGTATTTATAAGCATTTCATGGTGCTCATCCCCCATAGTGATGAGCAATATCTATTATATTGTATTTACTCATTAATGATGGCTTGGGAATTAAAGAAAGCAGGGGAAAAATTGAGATAAGATGCATGAAAGCTACCCCCAACAATCTTCTGTCCAAGAACTTAATGTAGGCATACAGAAGAACAAAGACTGAGGCCAAGAGTTATATTTTCTGCAACATAGATACTTTAAGGAAACCTTTAGAGGAACTCTCACATAGTGCATAATCTGATTGACTTGACCTATGGCTAGTTCCTTCAGCTGACACTGTCACAAGTCTGCTATATTTTGTGTGAATATTGTAGACTAACCTCAGGCTTTTACTTAGAATATCAGAGTTGGAAGGGACCTCAGGAGGTCATCTAGTCCAAACCCCCCTGCTCTAAGCAGGACCAATCCCCAAACAGATTTTTTGCCCTAGATGGCCCCTCAAGGATTGAACTCACAACCTTGGGTTTAGCAGGCCAATGCTCAAGCCATTGAGCTATCCCTCCTCTTACTTGCTGGAGACATGGTCTTTTGGTGGTTGGGTTTGATTTTGTTTCTGATGAGACTGTCAGTTATATGAGGTGTCCTGAGACAAGAAGGAAATGTTTGACTTGAGACACAAAAATGACTCTGAAACAGACTCTGATGGAGTTTGAGCTTCACTGGTTAACAAACGATGACTCATATTTTGTCCACAATCTCTCTGCTCTTTCTGGATATCTGCAAACTTTTTGAAATTACTATTCATGGTATAAGTTGTTTGACTTGGGTTCATTTGAAATGACCCAATAAGGGAAGTGACATGGCTGAAGGCACATGCATTTGTCCTGTTCCCATCCCAAGGTAAACTGAAGGGTCGGCAAGAGACATTTTCACTGAGTTAATGGGAACATTCCTTGTGGTTGTATGTGTTTGTATTACTGAAAGTTTACTTTTCATTAGTCATCAATATGAGCAGATGGATGGCAAGGTGTCATTGACCTAGGGGCACAGTATGCAGAGGATCCTGCAGAGTGTCCAACATATTATGGAGAAGATATGGCTTCCACATCATCTCAGCCCTTCTGAGTTCCTGGGTCCATAGTTCAGTAACACCCTTCACTTTGAAATCAATGGTGCTATGCTAATTTCCACCAGCTGACTTTCTGGCCTCCTACTTTCATACCCAAGGTTGAAAAGATCTTGGTCAATGTAAGCTAAGGATTATTTGATAAAATGTCTGGGTACATCAAGGGTGGTCTCATCTCATACACTAGACATCAGCATCCCTATGAAGTAGGGAGGAATGATAATGACCTGAGGGCAGCAGTGGGCATACTGAAAAGCAGACATGTGGGATCTATCTATCTGAACTCAAAAATTGAAGAGTCTTCAATCTTATGTTGTTTTTGAATCTTAGCTGTTTTGACCAATATTTAGGACATGAACTAAAGCCAAATAAAGTCAATGAGAAAGCTATTGGTGACTTCTGTGGGATTTGGATCAGATCCTTATGTGTGTAGCTAGAAATTATTTCTTCTTCTAAGTTAGCGGAAATAGTTTGCAATATCTCAATGTCTGTGGAAAATAAGGAGGCAGACTTTTGTAATGCACTTTGAGGTTTTTTAAGTTTCAATCTGGGCAGGTCACTCTGATTGAAGTCACGTGGTATCTGATGTGTGTTCAGATTTAACAATAATAATAACAAATGAAATATCAGAGAACAGACTCAAGTGGAATTTAATCAAAGCTTATTACTCAAAGATTAATACCACACAATACTGAAAGACTATTCATACCAATCTGGAGACTGGAAAAGTGACAGCAGCTCAATTCACTGCCGATTTAACTCTCCAAAATCTTTTCCTTTTATGGGGCTTGGGAGAAAGAAATTCTTTTTCTGTGACTGATCTGAGTTCAATTTTAGATATCTTAGCTCACCCAATTAATAAGCTAAAAACATTTGTGACTAATTTATTATTACCAAAACCATCTGACAATAAATGGTTCTTATTGACTTAAACATCTATCAAGCACTCATTACTTTATCAATTACAGAACATATGTTATAACAAACATCCCTTGTTTATCACCAATGGTCCCTCTCTGGACATGAGGACACAATTCTCCATGGGTCAGCGAGGTCAAAAATAACAGATATCAATAAACAAACACCCCCCCCCCATCTCTCTCCCATATTATCTGGCAGGCAATAGCCTTGTCCTGATTTATATTCCTATAATAATTCAGTTAGTAGGAGCTGCAGAATTATTTATTATTCCCAGTTGGAAAACTCCTTTAAGATACTGTTAAGGTTGTGAAGACATGCTAATTACTTCCACTGAAACATTATTTAGAATGTGTTTTTTTTTTCCAAACTACAAGAAAAAAACACCCCAAATAGACAAATCAATACTAAACAGACTTCTATTGACAGCCAGGAAAATTCTAAGTGAAGATTTTATTTAATTTATTTATTTATATATAATATTATAAGTATGAAGATTCTTATATAAAGGCATCCCAACCAAACTCCATCTCCCCACCCCAACCTACTATTGTGTGCACAACCCACACCATGCAGACTGGGGCTTCATAGGATTTCAAGTACTTTTTCAATTTCAACTTCTTTTTTGTTCTGATGTGAATTATGTGATGTCCTCCATTTGTGTGGGAGAATGTGGTCTGCAGCCAGTAATTTGTCAGTATTCATCTAGTTGTATATGGGGGCGGTCAGGTCTCAGCCCCACATCAGGAAGGGGGGAGCAAATATGGTGGCACTTGGCAGCAGAATGGTAGATATTAACAGATGAGTGGAAACCATGTGTAGAGAGTGAGTTGTGAATATTTTATTCCATTAAGTGAAGTCTTACCGCAGCTGGGGGAGGGTCATATCTGGTAGCTTATTCTAGGGGAGGGTTGATTCAAGAAAGGTCCAGGGCAGGGAGATGACTCCTGTGTAATGAGAATGTATTATTAGGTAGAGTACAGGTGGAATATGTGGCTTATATTAGAAACTGGATATATACTGTAAGTGTCTCTTGGATATTAGACTAGGAAATCTCGGGGACAGAGAAATGGGCACATTTAAAAATCATTTATGGAAATTTAAATCTCAATGTTCAGATTATTAAAACTTTCCCCCCATAAAATTAACCTTGACTTTCAAGCATCTTTTATTTTATAGCAGCCCAACCTTCTCATACCATTTTTACACACACATACGCACATCCCACATCTGAACACTTGGCCTTGACTGACAAGAAATGCCATTAGAATGGCACAAGACTTCCATATCACTTCAGCAGACAAATCACAGATATTTGGTTCTCAGCACTACAGGACAACAGAAGTCTTGCTGATGAGTAGAATTCTATCTTCATTTGAGTCCCTGCTTATTGTGGGACTTATTTGGAGTAATGATTATATGTATTACTTTGAGTGGAACAAGTATTTAAAATAGAATAATGAAACAAAAGTTCAGTTCATTATTTTTCCAAGATAAGAAATTAAATAATAACCTGAATTTTTCAGATTTATTCAAGCCTCCATATTTTAATACTTAGAATTACGATGTGAAAATATAAGCTTTGAAAAGATAATTTTAATGTTTTCTATGATAAAAGTGAGATTGAATGTAATAGATATATATAATTTGCCAGAAATTATTTGAGATATTTGATTGCTAGTATCATTGACAGACTAAAAAAAGAATGAATTAAACCTTTTAGAAATAAGATATGTTTTCATTCATTTACAAAAAAATATATATAATTCTTTTACTTTTCAGTCATTCAGAATTTTCTAGCTGAACTGCATGATATAGTATTGTATTATCTGAGAACTATTATGTGACCACATAATTAAGATTGTATTTTCATGCATACTCACAAAGGAACACAATTAAGTCTGTTTGCAACATTAGTTGACTTTGACTACATCATCATGAAACCATAGTGTTCTCTTAACAGTGTTTTTACAGAAACTTCTGACTGGGGAGATTGCTAAATAAAAATAAATAGTCCATGAAAATGCCGTAATATGCAAACGTTTGACTAGACAACATAGGAGCAACCTGTCCTACATAGTTTAGAAGTATGAAGACGGAGCCCTTGTCTCTATACCGAAGAAAGCCATTTTCCTCTGAACCTTAGGAGCTGTGCAACTTTGACCATTCTAGACATGTAGTGCCAGAGGGAAGGGTTTTTGATGAGGCCTTGCCTCATTCAACCTTCAGATCCTGAAGTCAATGGGAGCTTTTTCTGTTGACTTCAACTTATCAGGCCATCATTGTGCACGTATGATAAACTTAGCAGCAGTTCTCATGCAGGAAGCAATGGATCACAACTTCCATCCTGTCGTGTTTCTCAGCAAGAAACTATCTGAGAGGGAAAGTCACTGGTCAGTCAGTAAAAAGGAATGCTATGTCATTGTGTACGCCCTGGAAAAGCTACGCCCATATGTTTGGGGACGGCAGTTCCAGCTACAAACTGACCATGCTGTGCTAAAGTGGCTTCATACTGCCAAGGGAAACAACAAGAAACTTCTTCATTGGAGTTTAGCTCTCCAAGATTTTGATTTTGAAATTCAGCACATTTCAGGAGCTTCTAACAAAGTAGCTGATGCTCTCTCCAGTGAGAGTTTCCCAGAATCCAGTAGTTAAAAAGTGTTCTTAAAATGTACAAGTCTGTTAGTTATATACTTAGTGGTATATGTAAAGGTGCATGTGTTGTATTAATCTGTTTATTTTAAAGTTCTAGGAAGAAATCGCTGCCAGTGAGGTTCCCCACTGTCTGCAATTTGGGGGGCGTGTCATAAACAGATAGCTAAGGGTTAATGTTCTTTTACCTGAAACACCTGACCAGAGGACCAATCAGGAAACAAGACTTTTTCAAATCTGGTTGGAGGGAAGTTTGTGTGTGAGTTCTTTGTCCTTTGTCCTGTGTCTGACCCTCTCGGCTCTGAGAGTGATCTTTCTGTCTCCTGGCTTTCTAATCTTCTATTTCCAAGTTATAAGTACAAAAATAGTAAGACAATAAGGTTTATATTGTTTTCTTTTGTATTTACATGTGTGTATTTGCTGGAATGTTTTGAATTGTATTCTTTTTGAATAAGGCTGTTTATTCATTTTTCTTTTAAGCAATTGACCCTGTATTTGTCACCTTAATACAGAGAGACCATTTTTATGTCCTTTTCTTTCTTTTTTATATAAAGCCTTCTTTTTAAGACTTGTTGGAGTTTTTTCTTTAGTGGGGACTCCAGGGAATTGAGTCTGCAGCTCACCAGGGAACTGGTGGGAGGAAGAAGTCAGGGGGGAAAATCTCTTTGTGTTAGATTTACTAACCTGACTTTGCATACCCTCTGGGTGAGGGGGAAATACTTGTGTTTTCAGGACTGGAAACAGGGAGGGTGGAGTCCCTCTGTTTAGATTCACGGAGCTTGCTTCTGTATATCTCTCCAGGAACCCAGGGAGGGAACACCCGGAGGGGGGAAGGGAAATGGTTTATTCCCCTTTGTTGTGAGACTCAAGAAATCTGAGTCTGGGGGTCCCCCAGGGAAGGTTTTGGGGAGACCACAGTGCGCCAGGCACTGTATAAATTCCTGGCTGGTGGCAGCTTTACCAGGTCCAAGCTGGTAACTAAGCTTGGAGGTTTTCATGCTAACACCCATATTTTAAACGCTAAGGTCCAAATCTGGGAAAAATGTTATGACAGCCATGCATGCCAACTTTCTGAGTTTGGGAGGAATAACCGCGTAAATGAGCAGAATATGATTTTCACCTGATATAAGTCAGTGATAGAAGCCCCAATTTTCAGCACAACACCCCAAGGCATTTCTCTTGAAAAAGGGCTTCTACAATGGCAAATTGCAACTTTCTATTTTGTCTTTCATTGGAAGAGCTAATTTTTTTTTGAAGTGGAAATAGTGTATTCTGATCTTCTTTCAATAGGCATTTTGTGTCTTTAAAATCAATCACTTATTCATTTTCTTGGTATTGGAAAAAAAAGTTGATTTTTGATTTGTTCTCTTTACACTAACAAAACCATCTGAATAATTTATTTTGCTTACATAAATACATAAATAAAATCACTGATGGGCAGAGGCTACGACTGGAAAACATCAGCCTAATAGGTGAAAGTTTTGGAAAGTTATATGCAATTAAAAACAAAGGTTTGGAATACAAATACTAACACGACCTTAACTAAAGCAGTCAGTCCCTGTGTTCTATGCATTCTTCTTCATTGCATTACTCTTTAATTTTAGTTTGTTGTTTTCAAGAACATTAGCTTAAAATTTTCTTCAGTCATAAGGTTTCTATTTTTAGAAGACACTTTGTAGCTGACCCTTTCATCCCATTCTTGAATTAATATTTTCATGCCCCTCCTGCCCTTCCTACAAATGGGCTTGATCCTGCTCCCACTGACATCAATGGAAAAACTCCTAGTGACTTGAATGGTGCAGAATCAAGCCTGATTTGCACATTTAGCTTTATTTTCTTTCTCTGTTTGTTCACTCTAGGGCTCACTTGAAAGCCTCCTTTTCCCGAAGCATCCTGCAATTATTCTTGTTTTAATGGTAGTCTCTGAAAACTGCAAGCTGAACTGGAAACATCTTTAAAATGTCTACATTGTTTGAATATTTCTAGACTAAGCCAGAATAATTCTATTATACTCAAATATTCTCTAAATATCATAGACCTACTTTTTTTAAAATCACCCTCCTGTAATCTAGCCCAAAACACCTTGAACTAGAAGTTGTCAAGGCAGTAATGTCTCAAGTCACTCATATCTAGCCTGAACAAAGATGGCACCATCAATAGCCAACCTTCCAGAAAACTCCCAAACAACATTTCATCAGATGGAACAAAGTCTCAGTCAAACCAAACTTGCTATACCACAGCAAAGCCCGGACCATCCAAACCAGGTCTGGTTAAAAGTGCATCTGAACGGGTTACATATGGCTTGTGCTGTATTTTATTTTACACTGGATTAGGAGTATTTTTTCTTCTCCTGAATTCCAACTTAGCTATATAAACAAACTCAGAGGTAGTTCATTTGTTGATTCCATTTCTGTGGCCTTCCTCAGATGCAGTAAAGAAGAGTCTTTTTAAAAAAGAAATCCTCAGAGACATTCTAGACAGGGGCAAATCCTGTGGCATTCAATGTCATAACAAATAATCATGATGAATTCACAATGGTGAGGTTTTTTGCACTGTTATGGGTCTCAACCTTAAAGCAAACAGCATAAACTAATTTGAAAGAAATCAGAGAGAACTTTTTTTAAAAACTAATGGCACGCTCTGGATACTTGCTGCAAATTGGATCTTGCAAAACCATCATTAAAATCTACCAGCCCAGGCAAAAATAAGATTATGCACACAGGGAGCTGGGGATGGCAATGACAACACTAATGTTACATCATCTAAAACAGCCACGCTTCTGGGAAAGTAAACATTTCTAAGGCTTCTGTATTCTTGCCAGGACAAGTCCTGAACCTTATGTAAAGTCCATTGACAGGGCATTGCTCAGTCATTCGTTCTCAATGGGACACAGAACGAGGCCATAAATAATCAGCCAACAACTCCACGGACATTACAGCAGATATAGGGCTGCAGAAGCTTCTGTGTTCCTTGCATTCCTGTTTATAAGGGGCTTTAAGCCTGGATCCATGTAGAAGCTGCTCTACAGACTGTAGACCTGGATGCCTCTGTTCTCTCATATAAACTCCCATGTTTAGGTACACATTGTTGCTTGGGGCCAATGGGATGCAAGTGAGGTTCCTCTCAGCTGAACTTCCATACATCCTACTCTTCTGTCTTTACCACATATGGCTACTATTAGGGCTGTCGATTTAATCACAGTTAACTCAAGCGATTAACTCAAAAAAATTAATTGTGATTAATTGCAGTTTTAATTGCACTGTTAAACAATAGAATTCAAATTGAAATTTATTAAATATTTGTTGATGTTTTCTACATTTTTCAAATGTTAATTTCAATTACAACACAGAATACAAAGTGTACAGTGCTTGCTTTATATTTTTATTACAAATATTTGCACTGTAAAAATGACAGACAAAAGGAATAATATTTTTCAATTCCCCTAATACAAGTCCTGTAGTGCAATCTCTTTATCATGAAAGTTGAACTTACAAATATAGAATTATGTACAAAAAAAACTGCATTCAAAAATAAAACAATGTAAAAGTTTAGACCCTACAATTCCATCAATCCTTCTTGTTCAGCCAATTGCTAAGATAAACAAGTTTGTTTACATTTATGGGAGATAATGCTGCCTGCTTCTTATTTACGATGTCACCTGAAAGTGAAAAGAGACATTCACATGGCACTTTTGTAGCCAGCGTTGCAAGATATTTACATACTAGATACACTAAAGATTCGTATGTCCCTTTATGCTTTGGCCATCATTCCACAGGACATGATTCCATGCTAATGATACTTGTTTAAAAAAAATGCGTTAATTAAACTTGTGACTGAAGTCCTTGGGGGAGAATTGTATGTCCCCAGCTCTATTTTAATCTCATTCTGAGATATATTTCATGTTATAGCGGTTTCGGATGATGAACCAGCATGTTATTCGTCTTAAGAATAACATAAAGAAGGTACCAATGTGAAATTTCTAAAGATAGCTCCTTGACCCAAGGTTTAAGAATCTGAAGTGCCTTCCAAACTCTGAGAGGGATGAGCTATGGCGCATGCTTTCAGAAGTCCTAAAAGAGCAACACTCTAGTGCAGAAACTACAGATCCTGAACCACCAAAAAAGAAAATCTGCCTTCTGCTGGTGGCATCTGACTCAGAAGATGAAAATTAACATGCATCGGTCCGATTGCTTTGGATTGTTATCGAGCAGAACCCGTCATCAGAATGGATGCACGTCCTCTGGAATGGTGGTTGAAGCATGAAGGGACATATGAATCTTTAGTGCATCTGGCATGTAGATATCTTTCAACACTGGCTTCAACAGTGCCATGCCAACACCTGTTCTCACTTTCAGGTGATACCGTGAACAAGAAGTGGGCAGCATTATCTCATGCAAATGTAAACAAATTTGTTTCTCTTAGCAATTGGCTGAACAAGAAATAGGACTGAGTGGACTTGCAGGCTCTAAAGTTTTACCTTGTTTTGTAGTGCAGTTATTTTTTGTACATAATTCTGCATTTGTAAGTTCAACATTCATGATAAAGAGATTGCACTACAGGACTTATAATAGGTGAATTAAAAAAATAAAAGAAATATAATTTTTCAAAGTGCAAATATTTGTAATCAAAAGTAAATATAAAGTGAGCACTATATACTTTGTATTCTGTATTATAATTGAAAACAATATATTTGAAAATGTGGAAAACATCCAAAATATTTAATTAAATGGTATTCTAATTCTATTATTGTTGAATAGTGCAATTAATCACAATTATTTTTTTTAATCACTTGACATCCCTAATATAAATGGAAGCTATTTTATAGCAATACAAATAATATGTAGTATAAGTTCTTAAATTATTATCAACTTGTATTATTATAGTATCTGGAGGATCCAACTAATATTCTTAGCACCATGCAAGCACATCAGAAGATACAGTCCTTGCCTGGTCAAATGTACAGTCTAAGTAGACAAAGAGGGTATGTCTACACTGTAACTAGGAGTGAGCCTGCCAGCCTGCGTAGATGGAGTCGACCTAGCAGAGTTTGAGCTAGTGCACTAAATGTAGCAGTGTCAAGCTTGTGCCTCAAGCTCTGAAGTCTGGGACATGGGGTGGGCTTGAATGCATGAGCCACAGTGTTCACACTGCTAATTTTAGAGTTCTAGCTCAGGTCTGTCTACCTGGGCTGGGAGGCTCACTCACTCACCTTTAGACATGCCCAGAATGGGAGGGGACACACAGGCACAGTAGAATAATAGACTCAAGGTCATACAGCTGGTTAGCAGTAGAGTCAAGAATAGAACCCAGTTCTCCAGACTCCTAGTGGTTAGGACACTGACATGAATCACACCACTGCTCTTACACTTTGTAAAGTAACCATCAGTATTTTCACTCTCCTCTAGTATTATCCTTAATATGCATGGCCTGTAAGCCTTTTGAAACCACATGCACAAATTATTAGTAAAACATTAAAAACATATGATACTGAGGAGAAAATTTGGACTAAGCATGGATAGCCCACCCTTATTCCTCTGAAGGAACCTGAGACTCTGCCTCATTTTATGCACTTTGCTTTTCCATAACAGTCTTTTTGAGAAATGTAATTAAGATTAATGACTAGATTTTCCATTAGAAGAAGAACTACAATGCACATATATTTTTGTTGCTTCTTTCTGCATCTTTCTTTATTATTTGGGCTTTTTCTAATTCCGACTTTTTGATGCTTCTATGTGTTAATATACTGCACTCTCTCTCTTTCCTCATTGTTAACAATTTTAACATCATGCTCCAGCAATGGGCATTATGGAACTTAGTTACAGAAATAAAATAAATATTACATTTTTGTTTCCCGAGGATGATAAATCCATAACTAAACCAACACATTCTCTATCATCTACCCATGAAACTTTACTTTCTGTAAGTGTATCTTCAAATCTAGTGACTTCTCACAATAAGTATCAGAGGGGTAGCCGTGTTAGTCTGGATCTGTAAAAACAGCAAAGAATCCTGTGGCACCTTATAGATTAACAGACATTTTGGAGCATGAGCTTTCGTGGGTGAATACCCACTTCGTCAGATGCATGCATGAAGCGGGTATTCACCCACAAAAGCTCATGCTCCAAAAAGTCTATTAGTCTATAAGATGCCACAGGATTCTTTGCTGCTTTCTCATAATAAATACATAGATAAAACAATAGGCTGTTTAGGAAGACTTTTAAAGGGTTCAGTTGCAGCTGAATAGAGTTTTGATTGACTTAAAACTGTAATATCAGAGAGCCTTCCTCCTACAGCACAAAAAACAAAAATGGAAAGAGAAAGAACATCTTTTATCTAATTGTAATGTATTTGCATATGAAGAAAATGTTAATATCTTCTTATCTTCTCCTTCCCTCTGAATCTGTGGCAATCCTATAAATCAGATTACTGATTTAGAATCTGAGTTAGTAGGAGGCCTAAGAAAAATAGATAAAGCAAGAGTCTTAAAGGACATTCTTGCCTCTGTCTGTAATTCTAAAAGAAAGTGCTCCCCATCCAGCCATTAACAAGAAGGAAACCAGAAGAAACATATGAAGCTGCTACCCATCAGATGAAAGTGTCAGGGATTCCATAAAATCTGAGCACTTCAAATTGGGCTAAAGGATTGACCAAATCAAAAGATTTTCTTTGATTCTGACAGACTACATAAAATTAAGGAACTCATCTTTCCTTAGTGCCTCTACTTCTCTAAAGCACAATTATTGGCTATGTTTCTTCATTCTGTGTCACAGGATGGCTTTTGTACTATTATGGCATGATCCTTTACCTTTTAAATTGATTAAATAATATTTTTACTGAAATTTCATATTATTTAATAAAAATACTGGCCTCTGCTTTTATCTCCTTTGTCAAAAAGTAAAACTAATGAGAATTACGTGTGAACAGGAGGTAAACGCAAGCGTTATCTTGTCAAATCTCCTATGAACAGCTCTTTTAAAAATGTATCAAGATTGTATGCTAAGCTGTTTTTCCCCTGGGAACTTTTATAGTATTCAGACAAGATAGCCATCTTCACTTCCATGGGCATTTCTGTGGGTTGTGAATGGTGAAAAGACATGATTCTTGGGAACTGGATTAGAGC
This sequence comes from Gopherus evgoodei, assembly GCF_007399415.2. Lineage (NCBI taxonomy): Eukaryota > Metazoa > Chordata > Testudines > Testudinidae > Gopherus > Gopherus evgoodei. Next base: position 325,861,595 of record NC_044322.1, read on the forward strand.
TGAAAAAAAATTCCACCTGGACAGTATCATTTTCCTTTTAAATTGAAGACTAATTTTAACCTTCACTCTGCAATATCTTGAGGGCTATTAAAGAACTATCTATCTCTACACTAATAAAACAGTTCATTGCATATTTGCACTTGAAAGTAAACATGTTGTTGAGACAATTTATGCTCAGTTAGACCAATGTAAATATGGAGTATTTCTAGTGGTTTCCGTGGAATTACTCTGAATTAATGCCTATATAGCGGAATAAAATCTGGTCCACTGGATCAAATTCTACCCTTTGATAGGGACCCATATCTCTCATTAAAATAAATGGGTCAAATTCTGGTTCCACTCTATACAGCCTCATTGAAATCAATGAAGTTGTATTGTGTGTAAAGGTATAAGCCATGTCCTATTAAGTCAGTTGGAAACATCCTAATAACTTCAGTGGGATCTGGATCAGATATTGCATGATAGCCTAGTGGGTTCAAATTCTGTGTCAACGTCTGAATTTGTCTCTAGGTGGGGGAGAATACCTGTGACCATTCTTATTGTACCTTAAATTAGATAGTTATTGTTTTTTCTCTTATTTTCTCTTTCTACTTGGCCACTAGGTATGTAGAGAGTCACATTTTCAATCGGTTGAGATTGGCATGATCATGCCATTCTACATCTTTATGCATCCAGTTATTGTAGTTGCATGTGCAGTTACTGTAAGTGCAAATGGATATTTCAGCATTTTAGGCAGTAACTGTAGAATACTGATGTTTTTATAGAGGTTTTAGAGTAATATTTTCTAGCAACATCTTTCAAGGATACCTGCATAATTTTCAAGTTTGAATTAAATACATAACAATACAGTCTGAGGCTTGGAGATCCTCTTTAAACTAATACTAACACAATAAAAATACCTCCCCTGGTTACAATTATTACTTTGCCAAAAAAATAAATATTCTGTGCACAATATTTTAAAATTCTGCAAAATTCTGCAGATTTTATTTGTCAAAATAACACAAGATAATCACACCATTTTCAATTAGAGTGAGTGAGTGAGTGATTTTGAAATAAATTATCAAAACAACCCCACCCCCTCCACAGTGCAGAACTTCCCAAATTTCTGGGGCTTGATCTGATCCAGCCCCAGCTTCTCCAGGCAGCTAAAGGGAATGGAGAGGGGGATCTCCTTTTCCTCCTCCCACAGCTGGGACTAACATCATTGGTGGCCTGGGCATCCCCAGACCCACCTTCCCACAGTGATTTACCTGTCCCTGGCTGCCGGACCAGACGCGTCTGAGCTGCTGAGCTGCCGGGGAGGGGTGAGCAAGTACTGGTGAAGTTTCTCTTTGCTTCCCAGCAGAAACAATTTTCTGCAAGGAAGCAAAGGAAATCTGTGGGAGGGGGCATTCTGCTGATGCGCTGCAGTTTGAAGAATTTCCCTGAGAGTAAATTATGCAACTGACAAAAAGGGGAATGATTGCATCCATTTTTCTCAAAGACAAAATTTGAGAACATACAGTTTATTTTGCAAACACACATCCAACAAAAGGCATCCCCTCTGGGGTACTGCTAAAGATTTGTTCAGGTTTTGTTTTTTGTTTTTGCCAAGTTTAATAAAGGAAATTTGTTTACACGGGGAAGCTATTCTCAATCTAAGTTCTGATCCCATTTAATTGCTTCCTGTGTTATCAGATGATGGGAAAATTAATGAAAGAGTTGTAAAACCCTGTTGCAGAGTGAGGAAAGAAAGGAGAGAGTAGAGCCAGGCAAAGCTTTTTGGACTAGTTGCTTATCCGCCGAAAAATGCAATTTCAGGTCATCCAAAGATACTTGTGTATTGGATGTGAATTTGCCAAATAATTTTGGACCAAAAAAATGTTCTGACTAGATTCACAAGGGGTTAGGCACTATTCACAAAACAGTTGGAGGAACAAGTGGCAATACCACCCTGATACCCAAAAGCCCTGGTGGTTAGGGATCTTGCCTGGATGGGCAGGGTTCAAGGCCTCACTACAGAGCAGGGATTCATATATGAGTCTCCTAAATTGCAGGTGAGTGCCCTAAGCACTGGGCTATTGGGCATAAAGGGATCACCTCCTTCTCTGCACGTTTTATAAATCTAGTCCTTCACTTCCTTTGCTTTTCATAAAAAGAAGGTAAAAAATGACTAAAAATGAAACCGCTTGTTCCAGGTTGAACTAAATAAAATTTGTGTTGACTTTCAATTTGTCAAAGATTCTGAAAAAAAAATTCAGTTTCAGTTTGGGTCCAACTGCATTTTCTCCCTATGTTCTTGGAACTGCCAAGAAACTGATTCACCCAGCTCTAGGAGAAAAAGAATACCTTGTCACAAACACATCAAACCTACTAATTAATTTAGGATTCAATCATTCAAGGTGCTGAATACTATGGTCCTGATCCAGCAAAATATTTAAATATGTACTTAACATGTGAATAGTGCCATTGATTTGCATGAGCACACCAAAGGATTCTGATACTGAAATTGACTACAGGTAGGCAGACTCTAGTGTCTGTGCACAAACAGTTGTAAGTTCGAGGATTCGTTTTGCTATATTATTTTAATATATATAATTTTGCTTGAGATTCTTCCAATGTAATTTCCACCACACATTGAGTTAGTGCTACATCTGTTGCAGCGGTTCTCAGACGTACTTGATTGGGCCTCCACTTCTTTGTGTTTGTAGTAGTTTATGACCCCCCCCCCCAAATACATATACTGCTCACCCAGCACTGAAGGTAGCGCCAGGCCAGCAGCAGCACAGAAGTAATGAGGGCAATGTGAAAAGTGGTATTTGTCAATATCACTTTTCACAGCAAATATAGCGCCCCATTCCTTATTTCTGCACTGCTGCTGTCACCCTGGGGCTGGCAGCTGGAACCCCACCACCTCCAGGTGAGGGATTGGGGATGGAGGAGCGCCTGAGTGGCAGGGCTTCAGTGACAGGGCTCTGGCTGTCCCCTTTATCTCTGCCTCAAGGGTGTGCATAGCCCTTCTGTATGAGCCCCAACCATCCAGGGCTGACAGCCAGAGCTCTTCTAAAAAAACAAAACCACACAGCTCATGCCTCCCTTGACACATTCCTGCACCTCTCCATAGTTTGAGAACGGCTGTTTATCACAAAAGAAAATTTAATAAAACAAACTAATTCATCGCTTTCTAATTTAAAAGAGTTTAAATAAACTGTAAACCATAATCCACCAAATGCACTGTTGTCCAGTCTTGTCGGTCTAGGTATCATGCTATCATCCATCATGCAAGTGGCCTGCAATGATAATAATTAATAACAATTATTCTTTATTTCATCTAGAATTTCAGAATGCTTTATTTTCCTCCCCACAGCACATGTGGACAGCTTTAAACCATATTTGCACCTGACACGGAAGTTGCACTACTTACTCCATAGATGGAAAATGAGGGAAATTCTGATTTGTGCCTGTGGTGTAGTGTAAACTGTCAGACACATCATGGAAGATTGCTCATATATGCTCATCCTGGAGGTATCGCTGCCATTCTCTTGGCTACCCCTTTTGCTCTGGGCTGGATAAGAGACCTTAAGGTCTAACTGTAATCACGCCATTGTTTTCACTGTTCCACTATCAAAAGAAGAAGAGTGCTTTATTAAACATGAATTAAATATATCAACTCCTCCCCCCACGTAAGATGGGCATTAGAGCAGCAGAGGAAAACACGCAGAGGTTAAATACCTTGCTCAAGTTTATGCACCCAAAATCTCTTTATAATATTTTCTTGTTTATCTGAAGTGATTAACTTAGATGGGTTTTGTATTTTATATCCAATCAGGTATTTTCAATTAGGCCTCTTTTACCAAGGCATATTTCAATATAATGAATAATCCATTATTAATATATGATTTTTCTTTTTCAATTCAGACTTACTCTGCCTTGAGCACAATTCAATATCACAATTATTGTTAATGGTAAAAATCAGGTTTTCCAAAACATATCTTAGGTAGCTTAGAGCAGTAGTTTTCAACCTTTTTTCATTTGTGGACCTCTAAACATTTTCAAATGGAGGTGTGGACCCCTTTGGAAATTTTAGACGTAGTCTGTGAACCCACAGCAATCCACGGACCAGACATTGAAAACCACAGGCTTGGGGCTTTGGACGTTTTACAATATTAAGACTTTCATATATAACCTTCTGCATGCAGTTCTCTTGCCTTTTGAGACTATTGAAACTAGGTTAACTTTAATTAATTTTTTTGATTGATAATTTTATCTTTAAAGAATTCTGCCTTTATTTTTTCCAAAGCCCAAGGGGCGCAGTTATCTTTTTGTCATTTTACAAACATGAGAAATATGGTTGGTCTAGTTGATCAGGTTTGATCATACGCTTTATTTTGTTATTGTTAGTCTATTTTAAAATGAGCGGTAAAACTTTAATTTCAGAATGGATTTCTAAATCAAAGGGTGAACATCAAGTGCATTAGGTCACATATTACGAACATTCTCATAGTGTGGGCCACATTGTAGCAGAGAGGTTATCTACCTCCCATCCACTCATGTCAGCATGACATCACTTTGGCAACTATATGGAATTTTCAAAAAAGTGCTTTGCATTAGCCTAATTCTACTTATATTGAACACTTTTGATAATCCCATTTGCATACAGCAATTCCTTACAGAAAGCAGCAATATTTGGAAAGGATTAATATGATAAATTCTGTACATAACAATTCCAGCACACACAGGGAAGATTAAACCTCCCTACCACTACCAACCCCGTCAGATCAAAGAAATATCAAAACAAAAAAGAACAGCACGACCTGCTGGTGGAAGTGCTCTCTACACTGATGATTACTTTATTAGGGCAGAGGGGAATGGGGGAAGAAGGGTTGTTTGTTTGTAATAGTTTAGGTGCTCCTATTAAAATTTGAATACTTAAATCAACATAAAAGAAGTAACCAGCGCAATGTCGGCTGTCCCCAAAACTCTCTTAAGACTGCTAAATTCTCGCAGCCAACAACTTCAGTCTACTAAGAGTCAGAGGTGCCTCGTTGTTAGTAGTCCAGAGTGCCTCACTCTTCCAAACAGAAAGAATAACTTTCAGTCACGGGACAGTTAACAGTGAAAATTGCCAGGGCCTGAATGGCTCATGGGATGTGGCACTGTGAAATATTGCCAACAAATAAAAGAATGAGAAGTCTTAAAAGGACTGGTTGTTGAAATAAACAAGATATATTATCAGCTACCTAATCCAGGTTGCCTCTATTTGAGGGCAAGGCTGGAGGAGATAACTAAATAATATGTCAACCTCGCTACAATGTTTCAGACTCTCAGGGGAATCTGACAGGTGCATCTGATAAAAGTGGCTGCGTGTGAAGATTGTAGAGCTGAACATCTTTATATCTGGGTAAGAAGCACTGGTATTAATATTAAAATGAAAAACGTGTTTCCTCAGCAATGTCTGTTTGCTAGTTCTTCAGCCATGAGTGGCACTGTAAATTGTTTCTGGTATTCCTAATAACTGGAACTCAAGAATGAGGATGGACTACATCGGGTTAAACACCATTTCCTTGAGGAAATTATATCTTTTAACCTTGATTAGCTAATAAAAATATATAACACATAAAATTTTTAGGGTTTACAATTTAATCAAGGCTACCAAAATGGGGAAGATCTAAACACCTTCCAACCTCCAGGGAAAAGAATTTAGCAAACACTTTTCTACCTCTGAGATTGAAATTGATAACCTTTTTGATAATCTGTTCTAGTTCCTTTTCAGCCAAGAAACTAGAGGAGTCCCACAGCTGTTTTATTAGTTCTAAAAACCACAGGTTTCTTCTTAGCTTGTAAGCTCCCTCTTCCCCTCTCTTTTAAGATAAGGGACTCTTTGATATATATCATTTCAGACACAGTTCTAAAATAAGAAAGAAAGGAAAATAAAAGACAGAGAGATTGCCATCGGAGAGAGAGAAAATGCAGATACAAGGAACTAAACACACACATAGATATATCTCATTGGACTCCCAGAAGTTTGACCTTTAGAACATTTATTTTTCTTCTTTCAGTACAAAATGCCCAGAGAGAAAGCTTTTGAAAGTACTACACTCTCCCCTTCCCCACACATTTGGGGATGAAACAAATATTTATAGGTAAGTATGAGGCTGGTGCTGTCTCTACTAAACATGATTCATATTGCTACCTGGTAAGGCTCCTTCACTACCTCAATGTACCCATCAGACTGTAAGATGCCTGAGGATATGTATCATATACCCATGAAAAAATAAAGTGAAAAGCCATGGACAGGTTAACAAATGCAATTTTAAATTCATTATCCTTTCACTTGGCATGCACCAAGGTATTCCTGAAAAAGAAGGCTGGGTTTTTCACACCACTTCCCTGAGGCTGCAACAATATCTTTCTATATTTTGAAAGACTTCATAGACATAACAGACTTTGATAGGTTAAGAACCTAAGCTTGTTGTACAACTTTATCTGAACTGCTGCCATTTCCAGTAATCTACATTCCTTTAACAATTAAAGTTCTTGGAACCTTATTCAATGTTCATTGGAAGGCTCACTTCGGGCTTTGGATCAAGTCCTTAATGGTTATCTAATTTATCAGTAAAGGATAGTTTGATTTTCATTTAAAGAAAAACATAGACCTCCTACTTTCTGTCAGTAATCTAGAGCAGGGAGTCTCAACCTTTTTCTTTCTGCGTCCCACCCAACATGCTATAAAATATCCACAGCCCACCTGTGCCACAATAACTGGTTTTCTGCATATAAAAGTCAGGGAGGGCATTGGGGGATAGCAAGTGGGGCAATTGCCTGCGGCCCCTTGTCATAGGGGGCCCTGCAAAACTACATTGCTCAGACTTTGGCTTCAATTCTTGGTGGTGGGGGTCAGGGCCCTGGGCTTTAATCCCATGCAGTAGGGCTTTGGCTTTCTGCCCTGGGCCCCAGCAAGTCTAACGCTGGCCCTGCTTGGCAGATACCCTGAAACCTGCTGGTGCCCCCTAGGGGGCCCTGAACCGCTGGTTGAGAACCACTGATCTACAGGCTTATGATTCTGGTCAATGTGAAACTGCCATATGAACTGCAAATCATTCATATTATCTTTGCTGATATCTTGGGCATATTTTTTCTCTTGTTTCTGAGGATTGTCTAATGTCCAAGGCCCCATGGTTGGTGACTAAAATAGGCTAAGCCTTCCCTAAGCCAAGCCCTGGCTCTAGCCCCAACCAGGCTCCGCCCTCTCTCCCAAGCTTAGCTCTGGCTGGAGGCCAGCGGGCAGCAAGGGCTAGCATATGGCCCAGCACTGGGGATGGCAGGCAGCCTGGTGCTGAGGCTGGTGGGTCTTTTTCTTATATAGGCTTCTATTACCCTCATCCCTATCCCAATTTTTCTCATATGCTGTCTGGTCACCCTAGCTGTGGGCAACCTGGTGCTGGGCTAGCTCTGGGAGCTGCAGGTGGGCTGACACTGGGGCCGGTGGGCAACCTGGTGCTGGAGCCAGCGGGAAACCAAGTGCTAGGGTTGACCAGAAGCCTGGGGGGATGGAGGGGTTGGCCAGGGCTCCTCTGGCTGTGGGGTGAGGGGTGGCATCTTGTGGCTCCAGCCCATGGGAGGGGTGGTAGGGCAGGGTCATGGACGGAAGGGCCCAAGGGCAGGCCATGTGACTAGCCTCCTTGAAAGGGGAGCTCACACACTTCCCATGCAAGGCCCCAGTTCAACCAAATATTTAAGCACGTGCTTAAGTCCCATTGATTTAAGTGCTGTGCAGAACAGGGATGGACAAAAGTACATGCCGAAAGTCAAATATATGCTTAAGTGCTTTTCAGGTTCAAGGCCAAAGTACTCAATACCTTGTAGGATCCTTCCCCAAACTAGTAAATTACCCACCTCCTCCATAAAGGTGTTATTGTGTTACACTGTTATAAAAGGGAACATCTGACTGTTTTTCATATCTATGATCGATGGTCTTTAAAATATTATTAAAGCATTTTTACAGATCATTCAGTTGGTTTCATATTGTTCCATTATCAGTCATGCAAGACTTTTGCTGTGTTTCCTGATCTTGCTTTGACATTGTTTTCACCCTGATTTCTTTGCCACAATTCCCTTTTCTTAATGGTACCTATTTTATTTATATATCTTGGCAGAATCTGCTAGGACAGCCTACGATGCAGTCCTAAGAGGGATTTATTTGGTTACAGATACTTATTTTATTATCTGGAATTTTGTTTCAGAATTCAAAAACTAGTATTTAGGCAAAAACTGTGTGTTATTCACAGGGACCTAAAAGGGTATCTACTCAGCAGCAAACCTGCCAGCCTGTGTTGATAGGCTTGGACTAGTGGGGCTCATGCTCGTGCTATAAAAATACATTTGTAGATAGTGCTCTGAAGTTGCGGCTTGGCCCTGTAGCCCACCCTCCCCTTCATAGGCTTCAGCCCTTGAGCCACAACTCTAAAGCACTGTCTATACAGCTGTTTGTAGAGTGATAGGTCAACCCAGAGTCCATCAGCCTGGGCTTGGATGCTTCTGCAGGTTGTTTAGACATACCCAAAGGTTTTAGAGAGATTTCAAACGGCATTGGAAATTACAGACTGAATTTAAAATACTTTAATTTTTGCACAATTACCTCCCTTGACTTCTTGATAATCTCTCCATAAACTTTGTATTATGTTTGAGGTCATGGCAGTTGAAAGCAAGCTAAGACTTGCAACTGAAAAATACTCAAAATGCATAATCATTTCACCTTAGAACAAACAGTGTATGTTGTAAACATAAATTCACATCACACCCACATATGTACATCTTTCAATATTTAAATACTTATGATCTTTCAACAAATAGCCTCCTTAGCAAAGTTATGAACAACTGAAAATAGGGTTGTCATGATTTAGAATGATCTGAACTTTTGACTCCCTCGGTTAGTTGATACCCCTTCCAAGTGATATGCTGCAGGTTCTAGACCTGGGTTCAGATCCCCACGCACCCTTCAGGTGCACTTTTCTCAGGGTGGCACTGTGCTAGGGGAATCCTTGGTGAAAGTTTGTCAATAGCTGGTGGATGTGGGCTCCCAGGGTCATTTCTCAGAATTGTAACCTTCTCAGTCTGAGGTATTGCAGGCAGCCTCACTGCAGACAGCAGCAGAGGATCTTATGCACTATATATTCTTCTTGCCCCTGAAACCTGACTGGTGGAGGTGGTTGTTGATACCAATTCAAACGGCTGAGGGAGAGAGGGGAAGGAGTTGATCAGTGGGGCCCATGGACTCCCTGGGGTACTCTCGGGGACCTTCAGGGGTCCACGGACCCCAGTTTGAGAAATGCTGTTCTAATACATGTCTCTTTCCAGGATTTTCTCCTGAAACTCTGCCTAATTATTTCCTTTGTAAGGTCATACATTTTTTCCCTGACAAGGCCTCTTCCTGTACCCAAAATAATCCCTTTCCGGCTTGGTGTTCGCATCTTTCAAATCACTGTAGACAGTTTTAATTTCTCCTTTTAGGTCACAGTCCAGCAAAATCCTTAAGCATGTGTGTAACTTTAAGACTTCACAAGGACTTTTGTGCTTAAATTATGCATTTGCCTAAATGCTTTGCTAGATCGTATTTAGTTCTTTTGTTTTTTCTTCATCCAGCCTCTAGGGAATAGAGATTTATTCTTGTTCCTGTTCTTTGAATTCCCTACAATTTTTCATAATCCTCATGACTCTGAGGTACTAAGAACTGAATGAAATATTTTAGTTTCAATCTCTCTGGCTCGTTACAGAAAGGGCCTGTCACCTTCCTCGTGTGACAATGATAAAGAGTAGAATGCCATTTTCTTTAAACATTGAACAAGAAACCTTTTGTATCTTGTATGCGGCCACAAATTACATTGGCTTCTGTTTTCATTATATTGAATTGCATGATTATATCCATTTTGCTGTCCACTATTACTCTAAGGTCTTTTTATGCTTTGCTGCAGTGATTCTCAAACTGGGATCGTTGCTTGTTTAGGGAAAGCCCCTGGCAGGCCGGGCTGGTTTGTTTACCTGCCCCGTCCACAGGTCCAGCTGATTGTGGCTCCCACTGGCCGTGGTTCACTGCTCCGGGCCAATGGGGGGCTGCTGGAAGCTGCGCGGGCCAAGGGATATACTGACCGCAGCTTCCAGCAGCTCCCATTGGCCTGCAGCGGTGAACCATGGCCAGTGGGAGCCGCGATTGGCTGGACCTGCAGACGGGGCAGGTAAACAAACCAGCCCAGCCCACCAGGGGCATTCCCTACACAAGTGGCGACCCTAGTTTGAGAAACACTGCTTTACTGGTTTTCAGGTACAGTATTTCCTCCCCACTGAAAATTTGCAGTGCAGTTTATTTTCTCTCAGAGACATTAGCTGGCATTTTTAAAGGCTGAGTGAATGTCAGCTGGTTCCTTCCAGCTCTTATTTAAATTATGTCTGTAAGTTCTTTTGCAGGGAGGAAGACTGGCCTAGTGGTTCGGGCACCAGCTGAAGCTAGGGGATACCCATGTTCAATTCTCTGTTCTGCCACAGATTTCTTATATAATGATGGGCAAGTCACCTAACCTCTTTGTGTCTCTTTTTCCCATCTACAAAATAGAGGTCCCCAAGATGAGATGCACACTGCTGGCATAAACACCACTCATTGACACATCATTAAAATGAGGCCCCTGTGACTGGGTCAGTCACGGGATGGATACACACAGGCCCCTTTTTATAGTTTCTCTGTCCTCATTGATAATGGCAATACTTCTGAATTTTGTACCATCTGAGCATTTACCTCATTCCTGTTTAATTTGTATCCAAAGAATTAATTACAACATTCAATAAAACCATACCTGCCATTGGGCAGCCGGAGGACCATTTAAAAGTGCCAACTGGGATTTCCTATAAGGAAAACCTATGAGATTTAACAGCAAAGAGTGGCTCAGGATAGATGGGAATGGCTGAGCCTTGTTCATGCGCTAAGCAATGTTTGATGATGCAGGAAGGATTCAGATTCAGATACCTAACAGAGGGCCTGATCCAAAGCCCACTGAACTCAATGAGAATCTTAATCCTTCACAGGCTCCTAAAATATCCTATTGAACATCTTTCAGCTTGGTATGTTGCTAGTCATTTATTTATTTATCATCATGCTTCATATAGTCATTATGAGAATCGTCATATGCTCATATCCAAGCAGACATGGATTTTTTCCCCAGGCACTGGAGACCCCTGTTTCCAGTGCAAGCTAGATTATATTCTTCTAGCCCTGTGCACCACATTTCTTTCCCCAAATATAGTACATCTATTGCATTCTCTTCATCCATTTAGTCTGTATCCTGCATGGGCACACTGCTGTACTTGCACACAGTTCCTCTGAGGTTAATGGATCTTTCCAGATATTTCTGCTAAAATGTTGAACTTTTATATTGTGGTTATTAGGTTTCAGACTCAATAATTCATGGAGTTTTATTGGGTAGCCATACTGTTGGAGGGCTAGGCCATCTAGGGAGTCAATAAAATGAAGATGCATCGGTTTAAGCTTATTTCACATTTGAGAAGTTATCTTTTCAACCGTAAATGTTAAAATTTTAGAGATAGCTCCTTCAGTGCAGATCATCTGCTTTTTACTGAATCATTAGTGGAAGCTGGCCATAGTCAGGCTTCCAGACCCGGAAGGATCTCTCCAGTGCTAGAGGAATCTTTTAGTGACCTAAAACTACTGTAAAGGCCACCTCTTGGCCTGCTGTTAGTGTAACAGGGTATGGCCAGGATACTGTACCATTCCCTGGCTTCCAGCTAGTGTAGGTTAGAGCAGTCTGAGAGCCCAGCAGCTGGGCAGTAAAAAGACAAGCTTTTCACCACTTTTGCATGTACTGCCCGTGGTCTGAACCATGTGCCCTTTGGCCAGACACCAAGATATGGGCCATATATTTTTTTTAAAAATGGAAAGCCTAGATTCCAGAGCAGAATTCTGCAGCATGCGGCGCATTCTGGTGTGAATTCCACAGATACGGAAATGCTGAATAGCAAGGGCTCTACCTAACTGCATGTATAAGGTCCCTCAGATAAGCGTCTGATTTTGATAATGTGGCAGTGTCTTGCAGAGTACCTTAGTGTACTTGGGAAGTAGGAGGTATGTAGATGGCAAAATTCAGAAACATGGTGGTAAAGTGACGTTTCTCAGGAGGTTTGGGCCTCGGAATCATTAGACAGATGTCTCAATTTTAACTCTGACACCAACTTGCTTTATATCATTAAACATGTCTTTTAACGTCTGTCTCAGGTGTTTCATCTGAAATATGGAAAGGAAAAAGCACTATAGATATGTAAAATGTTATTATTAGCCCCATCTAGACGTTGTCCACCCTACATGCCTCAGGTGTGATTTTGTAACCAGTCAGAGGCACTGTTAACTGCTTGCAAGTGCATGTCCTCACAGCAACTTTTCTGCAATTGCAATCATATTTGTGCATCTACACCTACCACACTGTCTAACCGCACTTGTCTCAGTACATATTGGGAAAAGCTAAACAGTTATTCTACAGTGCCTCAACTGGTATAGTGTGCTTGGAAGACATGGACACAGGACAATGACAGTAGCAGCATGCAGGTCTATGCAGTCTGGGATGGCCTATCACACAGAGAGCTGGGAGGAAGGAGATTCCAAATCAGTTGCACAGAGAGAGGTGATTCATTTAGCTAGCACCAAGTATTTAAGTGGTGTATAACCAGGAGCTAACATATATATCAGGCATGCTTGAAATATTTGTTTTGCAAAAGAGCAGTAGTTTTGCATCAAGAGGGATTTCCTCACTAAAATTGTGACAGTCTTGCAAAAGCCTGCATGAGTGCCCAGCAAACCTAGCTGAAGTTAACTTTTCCCCTTCATCTTCCCTCTGTCTCTTCAATATGATCAGACCTCACAGTATAACATTTCAGTTAAACCTTCCCATCAAGCTTCATTTGTGATCACTAGTTCAAGCCATCCGTCATTTAGTATCATCTGCTGCAAGTGATGAAATCCGTATCCAAGCATGTCTATACTTTGTGCATTGGAGGTCAGGATCTGAATTTTACAGCTTGAAGCAATCACTGCTGGTAGCTCATCAAGCTTATTTATTGTCCAAACTCCTTGCATTTGTGTATAGACACTTAAGTACATGAATACTTCTTTTAAAAAATCTTATTATCCATCTTATTTCCTCAGTGCTGTCTCCTTCCCATATATCATCCATGTATCCTTGTAGACGTCGGTGTCTGTGAAAGCCAAGGACACATCCAAATTAACTTAACATGGATGTGTAATATTATGGAATTTTAACAGAGTTTCAACCTCAACTCTGAAGTGTCTTTTTTGCCAGACCTATAAGAGAATCAGAAGACAGCTTTTATGGTTTAATATTATTATTATATCAGAAATCCTTGTGTTTATGTGACATGACTTTTCTTAAATAGGTCTATCTGAAAAGCACATTTCAACAATAGATTGATCCCAATGGCATTTTAACTTTGGGTTTAGCTGCTTCAGGTTAAAAATTAAGACAGTTTATTATGTATCTCTCAAATGGAGTTCAGTGCTTCAGGCATCTTAGCTTGTCTGAAAGTGTATCAGTTTTGTAAATGCCTTTTATAATGGAATGCCAAGCAGTATGCAAGAATGTTAACATAAGGGAAAATAAAACATATGGAGAATAATAAAAAAATTATAGTTCAGAATAAGATGGCCGTGTTTCTGCAAAAGTCTCTGCCTCAAAACTGGGAGTTGATATATAAAACATGACCTGGTTCTTGTATATTTTTTTGTTTCTTTTTAGCACCATCACTATTTTCTGTCCTATTTTTGAGATGGTTAATCTGCTCATAAAATCATAATGTAATATTATCATTTTTGGTTTTTCCATCTTTAATTTCTTTACTTGGGTGGACCAATTATCCCCTGTCCTCTGCAGCCAACTATAATTTCCACTAACTGCAGTAACGAGGGCAGCACTGATTAAACGTAGATTTCCATCCTGCTAAACACAGCCAACAAGCTGCCTGTCAAGACTTATTTTTTTCTTTAAGTAAATGAGAATGTTCTGATCAGAGCTTCATCTTCCCATCAGGAACAAATATACAAGAAGAATAGTTATCTGCAGAATTGCTAATTGAACAGTAGGCTCAGGACATGGAATTGTGTCATCAATAGCAGTCTATGAGAGAATCATGTTTGTGTGGTTAGTCTCTGCACTAGCTTTATCTTGTTTGAAGGCCAGCTGCTGTGTAAGAAGGTACAGTGGTGAATACCTTTAGCTGGTAAGAACACAATCTCCAAAACAAGGAGTGGTAGTAGAAGAAACTAAAAACAGCAGAACTGATGGGATTCTACATGACAGTGATTCTACAAGACAGGAGCTCACACAAAGCATATACAACCCTATGCATCACATGTTATACAACAGCTCTCCTGGCCCTACTGCACAGAAGAGATGCCAGGGTAAGGGGCAGGCTGGAAGCATAGCTGGTGGAAATATAATTGTACAGATGCACCAGTTGGCTTAATGCCCTGGTGGAAAAGGACACAGCAGATACATTAGTGTCCATAGAGTGGCGCTGCTGCCACTCTGCTATCTGATAGAGAATTCTATCTCTCTGCCCCTTGCAGCCATTCCCTGAGCACAGCCCATTAACTTAGTCTCTGCATTGGGAAGAGAATTTAGAGCACCCTAGATGAGGTCTGCCATGGACAACTCCACTCCTCTGCGACATTGGAAGGAAGAGTGTGGGAATCGGAGCTTTCTCAGACCCAGTCCAAGATATATGGATATAGTTCCCACAGTATCTGACATCCATCATGTACCTCCCTAATTTCTGTTAAAAGTGCACAGCACACGTCTTTGAGCTGATAATAAAACATATAGCACAGTGTCACTAAACAAAGATATATTCAAAAGCACATGTGCAATTTCCCTATTATAGAGATTATTGGAGAAAAGACCCACACATACCAGATGGAAGTCATGTTTCCTAACACACCAGTAGACTGCACTCAAACATCACAGTGATGGTGTGGTGCATGAACCTGACTAGAACAGAATTAGGAATAGCCTAAAACTGTTAATAATAAAGTTAAAAGAATGGAATGTTTAATCCTGTGGTTTATACTACATGGAGGTCCACATCAGCAAGGATAAAGTCATAACAGATATTGGGTCAAATACGTCAAAAGGATTTCTTCATTTTTTAAAAGCTTCAGTAGGCAAATGACATTTTTATGCAGTATTTCCCAGCCTTTGTGTTTTACTGAAAAGTTCAACAGATTAGCTATTATTGGCTATGAATGTATGTAATTGTCACAGGGAGGCTAAGGCTGGTAAATGAAGCAGGTCCAGCTCCCCTGTGCTGGAGTAGGTGCTGCCATTTGGACAGTTCTGAGAGCATGGCAGCACTGGGGGCTATAAAGGATTAGGAAAAGACCCAGGGACAGGAAAAGACCTGGTGAAGGGTAGTTCCAGTGAGTCAGAGGCAAGTAAGAGCTGCTGGAGACTGTATGTTTGGGACATGGGAGAACCCTGAAGGCAGAAGAAGAGCAAAAACGGTTTGCTGGCTGATGACCCCAAGCCAGTGCCTAGAGCTGGAGAGGCTGAAGGCAGGAGAATGGCGGAGGAGATTACCCACTGATGCTTGGAGAGCTAGAGCCGGGCAGAGTAAGGGATGTTTTTCAGGTAAAGATGATCTCCCAACAGAGAGGCTGTCGGGGGGTCTTCACTGGCAAGAGTACAGTTACACTGCAGTTGGAAGGGCTGGGGTGGCTGTCTGGTACAAGAACGGGTGAGGACTTGCCAGAGAGTCCAGCCATGCTTGAAGGTGCCCTTGTGTGATATGTGGGGCATTGTGGGACAAGACATAGGCTGATCTCGATGACTGTTTGCACTGGGGTGAGTAATGAACTGTGTGTGCTGGAAATAATGTTCTGGACCATTTGTACAATGTTCTATAATAAACCAGCCCAAAAGAGGATATTATTGTGTCAAGAGAAACTGAAGTGACTGGGAACTCTGAAAGGAGAAACTGAGGCATGCCACAGCCTGCCACAAGACACTGTGCCAGGAGGAGTGCCTTATGACAGTAGTATGTATTGTCCAATATTTGAACTGAGAAAACATAGTGAAAAATCATTTGTCGGTATTCTTGCAAATACAGCCAGCTAATTTTCTTCCCTGTTACTCATGACTTCCTTTTTATATATACATTTGTGTGAGATTTTATTCCTAAGGATGTTCCTGGAAAGTAACTATTTTTCTGTTACCATCATGAATGAATATAATTGTGGCAGAATTCATACTGACACTATTCACATGGCTGTTTGGTAAAACTCTTTATTATTCACACAATAGATTGCGCAGTGAAGAATTGCTGTACAGATATTCATAGAACTTGTGAACAGAAAAAGGGATACCTTTTAGTTTTATAAAGCATATGTCATTCAACTAGTGACTAAGGTGACCAATCTTGTGGCTATGTTGTGAATAGCAAACAATAAAAAATGAAGGCTCATAGCAATGGGCTTATCAACAGGACATACGTTAACATTTGTTCATAGAAACTATTTGTTTAATAATTGCATATGACAAACCTATGTAAATATCACAGCCTGTTCATGGATTATTCCCAGGCAAAATACAGTACTAAATTCAATGGCTAAATTATCTTCCACCATTAAGGAAAACATCTCTTTGTATGGTTGTATATACATATATTAATGTATACGCACTTACATGCCCTCACCCCATAAATTTATTAGGAAAACCTAAAAAAATTCCCTATGATTGTTAGGCTCTCCAAGACTTAGTGAGCTTCCCTCTCTGCTGTGTTTTCACTATCAAGTCTTTATGGATATTCTCTGTGAAACCATAATTCCTGTGTACGGTGGTCAGATTCTATGACGATGGATGCCCAACAAATACCTAAAGAATACTATATTTAGATAGATCAAACCTCTACCTAGATAATTTTGTTGGGGCCACTCCTTCCAGGGATGGCAGGAGCAGTCTTTTGGAGGAGACGGTAGAGACCATCTCACAGCAGGATCAGTCTTTGAGAGGAGAGCACATCCCTTTCTTGCCAGGATCATCCCTTTTCTTCTCCTGGCAAAAAAGTATTTTCTTGGCCAGGGATCGGCAACCTTTCAGAAGGGGTGTGCCGAGTCTTCATTTATTCACTCTAATTTAAGGTTTCGCGTGCCAGTAATACATTTTAATGTTTTTAGAAGGTCTCTTTCTATAAGTCTATAATATATAACTAAACCATTGTTGCATGTAAAGCAATAAGGTTTTTAAAATGTTTAAGAAGCTTCATTTAAAATTAAATTAAAATGCAGAGCCCTCCGGACCGCTTAAGGTTAACATAGTGATTACTTCAAGAACAAAGTCCATTAACTTGTTTGTAAGTTTTACATAATAATAGAGTATCTTTCACAGGACAGATACAATCAGTGGTTTCTGCAGACATTAGCTTACAAGTTTTAAAAGAAGATCTAAAAGATTTTTGTACTTGGTGAAACTGGGGGGTCACTGTCACTTGGGGGAATCACTGTTAGTACCTTCTTTAATATCCCTACATTTTTAGGATACCACATTATGCCAACTTCGCTTTTGGGAGACAAGGTAGAATTCTTTCCTTTAGCTGAAAACCTGTTTTTAAAGATGAATCTCCCTTGAAATAGAACAAGGGTCTAAACTGCAGACAGAAGAAAAAGTGCATGTACTTGAATTTGTTTTCAAACCAGAGTTAGTTTGCAAGGTTTCCAAAAAGTCACACCTCGCCCAATGCTCCCAACCCTGTGAGAACCATTGGAAATGATATGGGGCATGTAAGTGGATCCTCAATCACTGATGAAATAAAACACTGGAATCTGACCCAGCATATAGGAATCCAAATAAGACAGAAAGTTACTAGTCTTGCTTGTTACTCTTTCCTTTGTGTTACTGGCAGGGGAAAGTCTCTAACCCATCTGTGAATCCAGCACTGCAGTGTCAGTGCTAAGGTACTCCCTTTGGACTTCAAGAGTTGGATACTCTTTTTAGAGCATTCCTATATGAAATATACATATGTTTCCTCTTGATCTGCTATATAAAAATTATCAGTAAGTTTACATTGTATTCTTAGCCAAGACATTTCTGTTTATGATTCAAATGTTGCTTCAGGGAAGGATTATTATAAAGCTATATGTATGCTCATGAAGCGTGACTAGTATGGGATCAAACTAGAAAATGTGTGTGGGAGTTCTACTGGGAACATGTATTGCTTCGGGTTATAACAGTATTGAGTGCACAGTCACATCACCTCTAGTCCTATCTAGATAAAAATGACAGATGGATGCAGCTCTGTGTCCTCATAGTTGATATTTAAACTTTTTTAAAAACTTCCTTGCTGGGCTTTGGCTATCACCTGTGTATGGATACACACAGTGGAGGTCTTCTTTTATTTAACACATGAGCACTTAGTACTATAATTCATCAGAAAACTCTATCCATGTTATATTTATAACAAGGATTCAATAGCCTCATCACAATTTAAAATTCCTGTTCCCAGAAAAGAGAAGGACACACATAAACACAAACATAACGGGTAATTTACAATAAACACAGGAGAGAAGTGGGAATAGAAGTGACCCAATGCTGGACTTATATGAAGCCACACACAAAAATGCTTGGCACCATGTTTAAAAACAGGGACTCCATATGGCCTGTTTAGAAATGCACAATGGTTAGCTGTGTCCCTCTTACATCAAATGGAAACTGTTGCGATTTCTGGGATGCCAGATGTCTTGTCAATCAGCCAAGCTCATGTTTAATTGTGTGGCCTGCCTAAAGTTGAGAAAAAGCTTGAAGTGTGGCACAGCTCACTGAGTAGCAGTTCATCAGAAGCCTGCTTCTTACTCAAAGAGACAGTAAGCCTTCAACAAAGCTAGACCTAAGTGAAATGGTTGGGAATCTCAGTGCAGTTCCTTGTGGATAGCTATCCCCATGAGAAAAGGGACCATCTTTAACATGAAAACTATGGAAAACTAAAGGCTAACCCCTAAAAGATGCAGAAGGAAGGAACACAGGATAGAAGTATTCTAATGTTTGGTCCAGTTTAATTTTACATTCCACCGGGGCT
Source organism: Gopherus evgoodei (assembly GCF_007399415.2). Classification (NCBI taxonomy): domain Eukaryota; kingdom Metazoa; phylum Chordata; order Testudines; family Testudinidae; genus Gopherus; species Gopherus evgoodei. The sequence goes on from NC_044322.1 coordinate 325,880,711, forward strand.
ATAGTGACCACAACTTTCCTAAGATTTAAAGTGGCAATTAAAGTAATGGCATACTATGTAATTGATCTCTCTCTCAAGAAGTTTCACTGACATTCAGCTCAAATTTCCCCCATATTAACTTAATCCAATTACTCGTATTTCTACACTAGTAATTATTCATTTCCCTCTCTCTGCGTTCACACCTTTCAAATATATATAAAATATACTGATATTAGTACTGCAAAGAGACACCATTGTATGGAGGAATTCCAAACTAATCCCATTTTTTTCCTTAAAGTGGCAATTAATATTCCAGAGTTACAACAGGAAAACATCGGGCCTATCAAATGTTTTGTCACTGCAGGGATGTCAACTCTGTATATCTAGGAGGAAGGAATGTGGAGTGTCACTTTCCCAGTAACCTTCTCCACTTCCCCAGCCCAACCAAAGAAGCACCTCCATGGGGCCTCCTCAGGATCTGAGATGAACAGTTTGGGATGGAACAGGATATTCTCCATGGTTTGTTACTCCTGGAAGCACATGTGACTTTTGGGAATGAATTAATTCTGACTCATTTCATTGGACATCCAGAATTCAGGCTACATTGGTTACTTTAGAGTAGAGACAGCGGTCACTTTGTGATGTTCCTGTTCCCTGATTTGAGAATTGTAACACTTATTCCTTATAAGGTTTGTGAATGTGAATGTGAATGTGAATACTTGCATTAAAAGTTCATATTTTTCTTTCCACTAATATTAGCTTAAATTTTGCTATTTTCATGGACCTTCCTGCCAATGTTAGTGTTTGCTAAACTGTTTCTAGAAAGCAAACAAAACAGAGATACAAACATGGGTAAAACACATAAAGATTTTTTATATGGGAGAATATTCACAAGTGGGTATTTCTGCAGTGTTCACCCAGCTCTAATACATAATCTGGTTCTTAGCTCTTTGCCAAGGTTCTTACATGAGGATGGCCGTTAAATGTCAAATTAAGTGATGGTACATGAAGCAGTAATCATTTTTATACATCTATAACTACATGAATGTTATGGAAATATCACTGTTCTGAAAAATCACACTTGGATAATATAAAAGAAGGTAGTTTGTGACCAGTGGATAAACCTCCTCAAAATCATGATATCATTGAAAAGGAACATGTAGGGAAATACACACAGCTCTGTGGTTTGCTGAGAAATCATTTTGCCAAGGAAACCATTTTGAAAATTGAAAGATTCCAATCCATGAATCATACATTTGCTAAAGCGTCGAGGGAATCAGGGTTTCTTTGTAAAGACGAGATTCAAGTATTTTAAAAAGTGCTTATTTTTCCCCTTCGAGTAACTGCTTTTAATATAAATTACATGCATTTGCAGTTTAGGGCAGTTTTAAAAATAAAGTAGTATTGTCATTTATACACAGTATGATACTTGAAAGAAAAAGCCAGGAATAAAGAAATGGATACAGAATTCATATTATGCCTCCAAGCAAACTAAGAATAATAAATTTCTATCCAAACACTTCACCCAACCTCACTAAATATAACAAACCTCATAACAAAAAGGAAACCTCGCACTGACCTTAGATTATTAAAACTATCCTTCCCAAGGCCTAGAGCTGTATCTTTCAACTTGCCAATGCCCAAATGTGCAACACAATGTGTGACAAAGAGCCAAAGTGCCAGCTTGTGGCCTGTCTACTATTCCCATGCAAGATAGATACATTGCTGGGGAAGGGAAAGCCTCTCAGAGTTCTGCTGCACATAATGATACAAAGCATAATGGCCGAGGAGTTTAAAATTACATATTTTGCATTCAGAGTAGAAGTCACCTTGATTTTTTAGCTCTCCTATGCAATTATATTACCACTAACAAAGTGGGGGAGTTGTGAGTTGTCAATTTTGCAGCAAAACAAGCACACCATGTACAATGTGATTCACTGAAGCACAGAGCAGGGGTATGTAGCTGTCTGATTAGGATACAGTAGTCTGTATATGCTTTTTTTCATCAACAGCAATTTGTGAAAGCAAATCAAAATGTCAACATAGCTATTTAATATATTGTGTATGCATGGTTTTGTTTCTCTGCTAGATATTTTAAAATATAGATATAAAAAATTCAGTGCCATAGAACTATTGTCTAGCAGAAATGTGAATACAGCAGAATCTTAAGACATAATATGGCACAATATATAGTGGGATAATACAGAGTGAAAGTCACTTTTGTGCAAGAAGAGGTCCACCACAAGAAGCATTTACCACTTAAATTTCCTATGGATCCTCATCTGAAGCCATTAAAGGAAACATATTTATTTTGCTGGTTGTAGCATCAAGTCCTAAATCCTATTTTGAGAGCTTAAGTGTATAGGCTGTGTGCTGGCTCTCTGCATAGAGGTGAATTTCACCTACTGCAATGCTGATTACTAAAGAAAAATCAACCTCTTATATAGCTAAAATCTGCTCTAATGGAGAGAAAAATGGCAGCTGAATTAGTGCATCATTAAAAGAAAACAAAAAGAGCTAAAGATGGACTTTTTAAACCTTATGCTAAAGTGAGCTGGGCAGCAGGTTTTCAGAGTTCTTTACAGGAAAAAAATAACATGAAAAAGATTTGAAGGTAAACATTTGCTTTATGTGTTGGAATTAACTGGGGAATTGTCATTTCTCAGATCTTTATATCTCACTCTCGTTTGGAAAATGTCATTAGTAGCGTTACAGTCCTCATGCAAAATAAATGTATCACATAGGATCTCTACTTCCTCCATTCCCCATTACTTTCTTTCACAATTGCTACAATCTGACAGCTGCTACAACAAATTATATAAAAAATATGAAAGAAATCATGGCAAATTCTAAATTCTATCATCTTTAAGGAGGAAATGAATTAATTTTTATGATTCCCACATAATATGCATAAAAAGTTATACAACCATACAACTTTGCATAAAGTTAGCAATACATTTAGCTTTCTTTTTTACTTTTAAAGTGATATTTCCAATGCTTTCCTCCTGGAACATTGCTTAACCAATCAAGCAAATAGCTGCTATTTCACCTCAGAACACCTATATTTAGATGCCTTTTCTGTGAGATATTGCCAAGAATTAGGAAAATAAAATATGTAGTTTTAAAGAATTTGATCAGAAAAATAATGAAATGTCATGTCTTTTCAAAGCTGAAAAAGTACAGGTTGGGTTTATAATGACTAATAAGACAAAACAGATCTACTATCCATATAACATTCCTGCAAACATCCTATGGGTTCCATTTATGGACTTGCAGAATCAGACCCTTAATAACTAACTCCTAGTGACTAGTTGGAAACTCATATAATATTACCCATTTTATTTGCTCACCAAACAACCTACCTTTAGAAGATAGAAAACCATTTGGTCATAAAATATACTTGCAGAAAGCCAGAAGAGTATCCTAAGGGTACATTGCAATGATTTCATCATGATATAGCAAGAGTATCAGATGGCATTGTGTTAAACTATTTAGGATCATTGCACATTGACACAACATGATACTATCATTACAACATCATCATTCCCTCTCTAACACCTAGCAGCTGTGTGGAAGGAAAGCACTTTTCCTTCAACCTTCTATAGGGAGAGGGCAAATATAGTCTTTGCTAGTCTATTTGTCCAGTGCTCTTTATGCTACATAATATATCAGACAGCACGGGGAATAATCCCACAATCAACTTTCCTGCCTTCTGTCTGAGACTATGGAAAAGTGAATGGAATGACTGTTCGTATCATACTCCTTGAAAGTTGATGAAGGGCTTGTGATGGGATATTTACTCCTTCACTTGCCTGATAAGGTTAACGTAGGCCAAGAAGGGGCCCAACTAACCAGATAGGTCACAGCTGAGGGGATCAGGTGGTTTAAGTAATCCCCTGACTGAATAATGAGGGAGGAATGAGCTGGGCTGGGTTTATAAAGACAGGGAATTAGCAGTAACAAGGAGGCTGCAGGGAAGTAGCTGTCAAGGGAGCTGCCAGTAGACAGGGCCCAGAGGAACTCTGCCCAGATACGTGAATGGAGAGAGGAACGGAAGTAGGCCCCATAGTTGCAGCAGACCTCCTTGGCCAACGTCCTCTCTCTGGGAGAAGGGAGGTGTGTTAATGAGCTATGGAGCCAAATTAACTTATAGTTATTTCCTAGGGGAAAGGGAGATTTGTGGCTGGCAAACCCAGAGGGGATGGGGGAGCAAGACAGTTAGGAAAAGCTCAGGGAAAAGGCAGTAAGGTCCAGAATGGACCAGACGTTGGCTGTTGGTTAGAGGGTCCCTGAGCTGAAATGTGGAGTCAAGGGTTCCCTAGCTTCAGCAGCTCCAAAGCAGGAGGCATCCTTACCCCTAGTGGTTGCGGTTTTGATGGGGAAGGTATATGATGGCATGTTCACCTCACCTTTGCCCTGAGGGGTTAATGTAGGCTAAGAAGGGGGCCAGTTAACCAGATAGGCCACCTGATTCTCCTCAGCTGTGGCCTAAGTTACTCTCTGACTGAATAATGAGGGAGCCCAGCTGAGGAGGAATGTGCTGGGCTGGGTTTATAGAGACAGGAAATTGGCAGTAGAGAGGAAGTGACAGCAAACTACTTCCCTACAGCCTCCTCTCTGCTGCCAACTTCCTGCCTCTATGAGCACATATAAGGACATATTTGGTATTACTTGTCCATGACAGCATTGGTGCTATTAAGGGCACTCTTAAAATTAGGAGAAACAAAGCTCTCAAGAAATGATTGTTATGGGTGATAGAGGCTGGTGATCATAAGCCTATATCACAATTTCAGGTACCCAGCTTGAGACTTCTTTAAGGTCCCTGATTTTCGGAGACTGGGTTCTCAGGAAATTGATCCTTAGCATACAGAGCACCAAAAGTGTAAGTGCTAGGGTTGTGATGAATGCCTGACTCAGACTTTGACTTGTGCACAAATCCAGCCTTTTTGAAAGCATTTGGAATTGCTCAGGTAATGATCCTCAAAATATACAGCTATCAGACTATCATAAATATAGTTATAGTCCATACACTTAAATGATAGCTAAATGTAGCTATAGTCTTACTGTACATAAAGTCCTTATGTGCTAAAGTATTTATTCATGGAAGTCCCCCTGCTCATCATGGACTTCAGAGCAAGCAAGGCCAAATCCTCAGGTGATGTGAATCAGCAGAACTACACCGACTTCACTGCAGTTCTGCCAATTTATGCCAGCTGCAGATCTCTCCCATTGACTTCATTATGTGAAGTTTTTATGTATATTCACTGTATCTGCATCCAGGGCACAATTTTGTAAAAGCTGCCATGCATGGTGCTGCCAATGAATTCAATTGGAATTCAGTGGGAGCTCTGCAGACGGCTTGCAGGGTTGGATGCCTAATTACTACTTAAATGGATGTAACTATATTTCATTACTAGCCACTGAGATTTTGCTGTATAATATTGTCTCAGTTCTTGACTTGATTTTAGTATCTGACAAAATCCTTATCTTCCTACAGAAAGAATTGAATCAGCATATGCCTACAAGGTACCAGAGTGGTCACAGGGTGACATGATTTAGTGAAGCTGTTATTGGCTGATAATACAGAAATATTAGTGCATCTTATTGAAGCCACATACTTGTGGTAACCTGATTATGCTCTGCTGAAGGGTCTACAGTTTAGGATGAGTACCATCAAGGTATCACAAAAATATTAAAGGACGGAGCCATCACATCCTGCTGGCTATAGATACAGAAGAGTTAAAATTGAGGCTCGGAAATAGCAGTGGAGAAGAGCTTGCTAAAGGGCTTAGCTGTGCCAGAGTCAGCCAAGCAAGAGATTACCTCTAAAGCAGAGAGAGTAAGTAGAGATAATGGGTTAATTGGAAGGAGGCGTCTGCATATGTACTGAACGGTTTCCCTGAGGAAACTGAAAGAGTAGAAGCTAAGTAGGGAAGCTGATTTTTCCTTTGTTCAGTTTCCAGTAATGGGTTTTGCTGTAAATATTAGCAGGAGCATAGAAATATTTAAATTAAATTAGCAGGAGCATAGAAATATTTAAATAAATTAAAAGAGAAGCTTTGCTAAGCAGTGCATGTGGCCAGTCCCAGCTGCATAAGGGAAGGCTCAAGAAGTCCTCTAGTGCAGTGTTTCCCAAACTTGGGACACCGTTTGTGTAGGGTAAGCACTCTGGTGGTCCAGGCTGGTTTGTTTACTTGCCACGTCCACAGGTCTGGCCGATCACAGCTCCCACTGGCTGCAGTTCGCTGCTCCAGGCCAATGGAAGCTGCGGGAAGTGGCGGCCAGTACATCCCTCGGCCTGCGCCACTTCCAGTAGCTCCCATTGACCTGGAGCAGTGAACCATGGTGAGTGAGAGCCACGATCGGCCGGACCTGCAGATGCATCAGGCAAACAAAGTGGCCTGGCCCGCCAGGGGTTTTCCCTACACAAGTGGTGTCCCAAGTTTGGGAAACACTGCTCTAGAGGACATATATCGGATAAATTTCTTCATCTGTCAATTGGGGTATGCCCACACTTGGAGTTGGGGTGATTCCAGTTTGAAGAGATCTACTCATTCTAGCTCTCATGAGAGCTAGAATGTTAAAAATAGAGCGTAGCCCAGTGGTGCAAGTGGTGGGATGAGCTAGCTGCCTCGAGTATGTACCTAGGGTTTTAGATAGGTACAAACTCAGGGAAGCTACTTCCTCCCACAGCTCATGCTCCCCTGGCTACATTCTATTTTAAGCATGATGACAGCTAGCATGAATATTTCTCCTCAAGCTGGAAATCATACCATCTCCAACTTCAGACATGCCCTTTGTGGCTGTCATGCTCAGAAACATAAGGAAATATTGTTCCTTCCAGTATATAGTATCAGACATAGAGGGTGTTCAGATACAGATAAAAAGGTTAGAGGAATGGAAAGAGGTCAGTTTGAAGAAAGACTGGAAATATCAAGTCTATTAAGTCACAGGGGAGACAAATAACAGGAAACATGATAGACAGTGGTGCAAGTAAGCCAGTACAATCAGGTACACTGTACCATTAAGGCATTTATTGCCAGTATGCTGTACCAGAAATACACATTCGGTATCTACTGTACACTGCAAGGTTCTCCCGGGAACCGCAGCAGTGAAAGGAGCATAACATGGGACCGCCAGGCAGCCCCATGCCAGCAGTCCCTCCAGCGTGACTGTACCACCCCCAGCCCTTCCATGCAGTTGCATCTCCTATCTGGGGTCTGTAGACCCCTGCCAGAGGACATGCTGGGAGCGGGGCTGGGGGGCAGTACAGATGTGCCGGAGAAGCTGCCGGCATAGGGCCACCTGGAGGCCCCACGTTCTGCTCCTTTTGTCACTGCAGTTCCCGGGACAGCCCTGTGGTGTTCAGCAGACACAGATTTCTGTCTGTGGATATCTGCCTCTGCAGGTATACTTTTGTATCCACACAGGGCTCTCGTCACGGAACATTTTTTGTGAGGGGACTAAAGGCAATTGGTGGGAGGGGCAAAAAGGGTCAAGTGACCCTCCCCAGGTTCAAGTGCTCCTGCTAGTCCGGGTGGAGAGAGGAAGGGGTGGGGCCAGAGCTGGAAGGCTAGTCTCTCTCCTCTTCCAGCCATGCTGCCTGGGACGCAGCCCAGCGGTTGCCTGGGAGAGCCACGCACTCTTCCAGGCAGCTGCTGAGCTGCACCAGGCAGCATCCAGGAGCGGCTCCAGGGCCTGGCTGCCAGGAAAAGCAGGCAAATGTGGGAGGGAGCTGGTGCAGCAGGAGGAAAAAGCCCACCCCCCCCAGGTAACATGGGATGGGGAGAATGCTGGGGCCCTGGGCTGGGGGTGGGGTGGGGGTCATTTGAAGGGTCACGTGGGGAGGTCATGTGCCCACCCTTTAGCTGGTGCCCCGCTTTGTTGTAACGTTGCACCCCATATGCTTTATGAAAATATGCTTGGAATGTGAGTATAATGTAACTGGAATATGCTGTATGCAAAAGGTCTCTTGTAAGGTATCATTACAAAGCTTATAATCTACTGAGTGTGTTCATCCTATTTGTATATATGTATCATTCTTGTATCTAAAACTGGAAATATGAAGTTAACTCTGAGGTCCTATTATATTTATCCAAAGTGTGGGCCATCAATGGTGGTTTAGAATCTTGATGTCTCCCATTGACTAGGACAGTTGTCTGTAGATGTTTTTTTTTACCTGCTAGCCTTCTTGTGGATGTGGGGGCCAGCCTGTGGGTAATGAAGAATGAGGTCTTACAGTGACATGAAACCATGTCACCTGATACTGGAATCCATCTTAAACCTGGTGCTTCTCCATTTAGAAGGAAGAGTGGGAACCCAGAGAGACAAAGGATTCCTGTCTTGGGCCAAAGCTATAAAAGGCAGTGGAACAGAACAAAGGGGGAATGCAGTCATGAGAAATCCCCTACTGATTATCTGCGCTGGAACTAACAAGAACTGTACCAGGGGTAAGGATTGGCCCTAGACTAAGAAGTAGTCTAGTCTGTGAAAGAAGCTTATTGGAACATCTCTGAGGGTGAGATTTTACCTGTATTCAGTTTCTTAATGTATTAGACTTAGACTTGTGTGGTTTTGCTTTCTTACTTGGTGACTTACTTTGTTCTGTTATTACTTGGAACCACTTAAATCCTACTTTTTATTCTTAATAAAATCACTTTTGTTTATTATTGAGCCCAAAGTAAGTGAGTAATACCTGGGAGTAAACAGCTGTACATATCTCTCTATCAGTGTTATAGAGGGCAGACAATTTATGAGTTTACCCTGTATAAGTTTTATATAGAGTAAAACAGATTTATTTGTGGTTTGGATCCCATTGGGAGCTGTGTTTCTGGGTGCTGGAGACAGGAGCACTTCTTAAGCTGTTTTCAATTAAGTCTGCAGCTTTGGGGGCGTAGTTCTGTGTTGCAGCAGGCTTGCGTGTCTGGCTCAACAAGGCAGAGTTCTGAAGGCCCAAAATGGAAGAGAACACAGACTCAGAGGTAGTGTCAGCACATCAGGTGACAGTCTGAAAGGGGTATATGTGACCAAACCCATCCCAGTCACGTGCCCACCATTTAGCTGGTGCCCCACTTTGGGTCCCTCATATAGTTGCCGTACCATAAGAGTTAAAATCTACTTGCACCATTGATGATAGAGGGGTATAAAATTAATGGTATAGATAAGGTAGATCAGCCATTCCAAGAATTACCCTCTTATGAGATAAGAGCAAGAACACATACCATAAAATTGAAAGAAAACATATTTAAAAAACGTGTGCATGTTCGAATGTAACTGATCTTGTTCTTGCTATCCAGAAACATCCTGTCCTATTTTGACTCCTATTAAGGTCTCAGCCTACACGTTAATTTTTGGCAGTATTTCTATAGATAAACTATAAGCAGTGTAAAATAACATTTCCTGTTAGCAGTTTTAACTTCTTGTCTTTCAGTTGTATTGTCTGTTCCCTTTTACTTATATTGTGAAACTAGGTAATTCCAGAAATGTCTGATTAACCTTGTCTATACCGTTCGTTATTTTTTACACATATACCAACTTTTGTCTCCTGTCGGTTAGGCAAGTGTTAGCTAAATTTTAACAGCTAAGACAGAATCAAACCACAGATCAAGCAGGAATGCTTCAGGAGCCCAAGGGCACTGACAACTGTAAACAGCTGATAAACTTATACGGTCAATGCCTATCCAGTAACTCAGCTCTTAGAATAGAACAAACCCTCCCTTCACAGCCCACTGGATATATGTAAGCACTCATCCCTACCCCTGCCCCGGGCCTCTTCCCCCGCAAGGGAGCCATAAATGCTTGATGCAGTCAGGATGACCTCTATATATACCTACTGTTCTTATTTTTATCTTTGTTCAGGGTTCCCTCTTGACTTGTACATACAGAGACAGACATTGTTATAGATAAATATATACATTCTCTTCTGAAATGATTCACAACTGGCCACTATGGCACAAAGCTGTTGAACAGTCTTCCTGGTACCATGAATAAACCCTCATCAGTATTGTCTATGCTCGCCTGATTCTTGGGGGAAAGATTCTTTTCCTCAACATATCTAAGCTAACAGTTCTAGTCTTTTCAATCTCTCACCATAGCAAAATCTCTTCATGGCTCTAGTCATTTTTCAACTCTCTTAATTCCTGCTCCCCATTTCTATTATATCTTCTTTGAGAACTACAACTAATCTCATTAACTCCAAAAGTCTGCTCAGTACCAATATAATGCACAAGCAAAATAATACATATCTTTTCTGTGGTGTCTAGCCACTATAATTCTCAAGGCAGATCATGTAAAACATAGATCATTAAAACAGCAATTAAAGCACTATAAAAACACAATCTAAATAAAGCAAAAATAATAATACCAAGTTATTGTGCCATATCAAATGACCTGAGGGATTAAGAAAAAGAAAGCTATGTCCTTTTAAAAAGAGGATAAATCTATGGGTATCTGAAGGGGACAAAGTAGCTAATGGCTGTTAGTGGGAGTTTTCTACAGGAAAGACTGAGTAAATGTACAATAAGAACCTCAGCTTGTGGCCTAAGGCCAAGAGGCAGGGAATTTAACAGAACCAGGACTTTATCTGGTTCAGTATACTGAAGAACCACAAGTCCAAATCATGCTACTTAAGGCACCACTTCAGGAAGGTACTTAAGTATGGGCCTAGATTTAAGGGCATCAGTAAGCCTACTCTTGTGCTTGAAGTTAGATGTGTTTAAGTATCTTTCTGAACTGGGGCCTGAGATACTGAATGAAAGGTTGTTTCAGAAATTCTGCAGGATAATTAAGAACTGCTTCATCTACTTTATTTTATTATTTGTTTTAGTTTATGGTTTTAAGCATGGCTCCCAAAATAAAAAGTCAGTCAACACCACCAACTCCATGTGCACAGTGCAAAGCAGTCTGCCCACTCTGTGCAATATTTGGGTTGCTGCCTTGTAAAGGTTCAGTCCTGTGAGGTGCTGAGTGTCTCCTTTGATTTCCAGTCGGATTTAGGTATAGTCAGCTCCTCACAGGATCAGGCCTTAGCATAGTAAAAATGTGCTTTGACCAGAGTTGACTATAGTTCATTGTGAACCACAGGATAAAACCCAGCGTCAGTTTATCATACAAAAATAATGTGGGGGGGGAAACTAGATTAATATTGAAAATCCTAGATGCACAAAAATATGTGGGGCCAATGGCATAAGGTTTTCATCTTGCAAATGGCTTTGTTTGTGTCGATTGGTTTTTAGTGATGGAAACACCAAATGGTTAAACATTAAATAATTGGAGAATATGGTTTCAAGCAAAACAGACAATCTCACATCATTCACCTCCCTCCCTAAAACATATTTATGCTCTGAAGCCTAGGAATATGCAAGACAATGAGCCAGATCCTCTGCTGGTGGAAACTGGTGTACCTCCACTGACACAAGCAGAGCAGTTGGCTCCCAAACTGCATTCCTTTGAGATCACACCATCATCTGCCTTTTTGAAGCCTTGTATGTCAGAACTGTATTGTTTGTCTAATAGGAAGCCAGATCCTAGAATTATTATAATTATTACCAGTAGTGCCTAGAGGCCCTAACTGAAATGTGGGATCTATTGTGTTTGGTTCAATACATACACATTGTAATAGACAGAGTTTAATGATCTAAACAGATAAGACAGAGAGCTGGTGGGAGAGAAGTTAAAAGGTGACTAGAGATTCAAGCCTCTCACGATGGAGCTCTTCGATTCTAGGCAACTTGGTATAGAAGTTGTGCCTTTTGCATACTGACTTGATCCAGTGACTGCTACTGGATCAATGATCCAGAAGTGAAACCCTCACTATCTTGTTCCCTGAGCCATCTTGTTTCTCTGATATTTGTGCCTTTAACAAGATAAAACAGAGAAGAATTTTAAAAAAGCCCTTCTAAAGACTGTATGAAGTTTGTGTAACTCAGATAATTAAAGACAAAGATGTACTATTGAATGTATCCCAAAAGGTTAAAAGCATCTCCCCATACAGAAAATGAGGTCAAACTGTTTTATTCTCTTAAAATGTTATCATTAAAACATTTGGTAAAAGAATAAAAGCATGTGGAGTTCATGTAATCTGAATCACAGACTTGGCTATAAATGGTACAATACAAATGGCTTTTACAATTTAATAATAATTAGAGAAATTACATGGAGATTGAATTCCCTCTCGTAATTATTTTTTTTATTCAAATAGTTATACAAGTACATATTGGCTCTGTGAGAAGGTGAAGCTGATCGTCAGTCCTTTAGTTACAGCACAGCTTCTTTATGAGCTAAAACAAAGAAATTAGAAGGAGAAAAATTAAATGCAAGAGAAAGTCCACTTCTCTGTAAATTATTAAATACAGATGGGAAGCTCCTACACGACAACAGATGGCCAGCCACTACAAACAAATTAGCATATAGACAACCATTAGCAAATTCAATTAAATGTGAATCTAAATATTAATTAGAATTTAAAGGCAACAGCACTGAATAACTGATGTGTTTCTAGGGCACAAGGAGATCTGATTACAGAGTGGGAACCTACTGACAGTTCCATTGGAATTTGATGCACTAATTAAAGTGTGACTCATCTACCTTTCTATAGTAGGGAGATTCATATTTTATGCATGCTCTGCACTATGGTCATTTTCAATCTACTACCTCTCAGAGTGAACTAACTTCAAATATGAAAATTAGTGAGGAACCTCTTTTTTCCAGCATCCATGTATCTGTCTTAGGAATTTCTAAGAAGCTTAATAGCATAGTATCTAAGCTCCTACACTATGACACAAATGCTGAAATAAGCATGTATTTCCATAAAATCAATATTCTGCTCCAAAAGGATGGACCATTATGTACAGAAGTACAATAGTTTTGACATTATTATTCTTATGAAGGTACATTTTTCTGTTCAGAATGTAATAGCTTGATTGAATAAACATCTATCTAGAAGTATAGAGACAGAAGCTATTATTTTAGTTAAGAACAAGCCAGATGTGTTTCTGAAGACTAATGGTTCATTAAGCAATATATTAATTTGGAGAGGAGTAAATGGCATTTTTCTCAAGAGGAGGGATGTGAGATCTGATGTCCTGTCCAAATTCCAAAGTGGTAATTACATTTTACCTACGTACATTTCCCCTAATGATTATGTAGTGTACAAAATACTTCTCCACTGCCTGTTCTAAACTATTAAAGCTGGTACCATGAAGATGATATACTTAGCCTACAGAATTAAAAATGAATATATCAGTAAGATCACAGGAAAAGTATGGCAAACTACTTTCAACAAGGTTAGGAAAGCTAAATACATCTCTGTTATGTCTGATTGCACTCAAGGTCGTTCCTGAATGAAACAAACATCTCAGGCATTACAATATGTTGAGGTTCCAAAAGACAGAGCAAATTTCATTGCTACCCACACCAAAACAGGGTAGGGTATTATGGAAGTTATTTTAGAGAAGCTGACAAAAAGACATTTTAAATCTGACTGGTGGTGACATAGCTATGACAACAGAGCTAATATGGCTGCAACTTACAAAGGTGTTCAAAATCGAATTCAACAGGTAAATCATTATACTTCTTTTTATCTCACATGTTGCACGCTCTATGAATCTTGTTGAAGAAGCTGCTATTTTTCTATTTTTAAAAAAAAAATCAACAATTGTATACCCTGTTTTCTGTTTCTAATAGTTATTTGAAAAGGATGTTCTAGCATTACAATAAAATGCTAAAGTATGATAAGGTGATCAAGAGATAATCCATTCATTACAAAATCAGATCAAGGTTGTTCTTGACATATTACATGACATCAAGGCTTTGCACAATCTTATGCCAGAACTTAAGTTGGAAGGTGACAGCTTACAAATGAACATTTCAGAGTTTTCATTTCTTGTTTTGGCTGAGAAGTGGTATACTATTTTATTAAAAACACCAAAACACATTGTGAGCATAAAGTTACGGAGTCTAGATCTTAACATTGAAACAGATCCTAGTTTAATTGGTGGCCTGACATTTTATCAGAATGACAGGTTTTTTGGTTCATTGCATATAAGGAAAGTGCTACTAGCTAAAACACTAGGAATATACACAGTGTTGAAAGAGAAATGATCTTGAAAGAGGAAAGTAAGGAGGAACTCCCAAAGGATGAAAGGTCATTGGACCCAGGAGTGCCACCAGCTTTTTTGCCGCCCTAGGTGGCGGAAGGTCTGGCCCCCAAAATGCCGCCCCCGATGTGGTGGCAGAAGGTCCCGCCCCCAAAACGCCGTCCCCAACAGAGGCTGCAGAAATTCCCATCCCCGAAATACTGCTAGTGACTGGGGCGGCCAAAGATCTGGCTGCCGTAGTAGCATCCCCTCAAATGTTAGTACCCTAGGCAACAGCCTAGGTTGCCTAATGGATTGTGCCAGCCCTGATTGGTCCCTAAAAAGTATTAGATGCAACATTAACACAAGTGAATGATAGGGATGCATAAGTATGATGGAGCTGGAGAAACATTTGCTTTTTTGATGGGTAAAAAACTGAAAAGTCTCAGCAGTGAAGACCTGAAGAGGCATTCTGGAAACTTTACTAGCAGCTACTCTAAGGATTTAAACTCAGAGAATTTTCAGAATGAGATCGAGCTCTTCATCAGTGTTTGCAAATGATGCCAGTTTCCCCTGTCACAGAAACAGCACTGTGTATATTTGGTGGTCTTCCTGTAATTGTTTCTGCTAATGAAAACAATCTCACCAACTAAAATTAATCAAGACCTATGTAAGAACATAGCTTGGGCAGGAAAGGTTAAACAATCTGACAGTTATTTCTGTAGAATTCTTGGACACAAACCAGATAGACTGAGATGAGTTACTTATTGAGATTACTTCAGAGAAGGCTAGGAAAATCCTTTTGTAAAAGTACTGAGTGGTGATTGCATTTTTTTAGATGGGGGATGGGTATGAGAGAGGCCTGGAAAACCCTGTGCACAATACTGGCTGTCCTAATGTATGGTGTCAGTAAAGCACCTCACAGGAGTCACTACACTCACCGGAGATCACTGGAGCACAGCATGTCTCCTCTTTCTTAGACATGGCATTACCATGCCCCTACCACTCCTTCAGTGCTGGGGATGGGGGTGCAGGCAGAGATGGCATATAGCCAGCTACGGTTGCCTAACTGAAACATCTTCACAGCCCCCTTTGTGACAGCAGAGGAGAGCGCAAGGATCATATCAGGGCTGAGTATCTGACCTTCTATTTCAAGTAAATTTTTTGTTCATATCCTAAGTTTGTAATTTCTTACGCTCAAGTTTCTTGGTTGGAGAGAGACTCTTCAAGCCTTCACAGCAATGATTTTTACTTCATGCTGTCTAAGCCAAGTTTTATTTGATGTTACAGTTAAAATGCGTGATTCATCGAACCACATTTTGTAATAATTAACTAGAAAATCTGTAATTGATTTGTACTTGATTTACAGACTCCAAATAAATATACTGTATCAACACTTTATATGTATCTTTTTTTGCGGTTTTTGTGTGTGTTTGCTTCAGCAGTTAAAAAGGCTATTCCATTTAAATGGAAAATCAATAGGAAAGCAGAGAAAGAAACATCAGCTAGGTGGAAGACAGAGTTGTGGAATCAGTCTATATAGGAATCTTTTCACTTGTATAGATTTTAAGATATGTCATTAGTCTAGTGCCTCAACATGTGGGAAAGACCTTCAAATACACATGCTTTCTTTTGTTCAAAATAGCTAATGCATTCTAAGGGCTGGTCTTCGCTACGCGGAATCGATGCACCGGGTATCGATTTAGCAGCTCTAGTGAAGACTCACTAAATTGAGAGCAGAGTGCTCTCTGGCCTATCCTGGTAGTCCAGCTCCCCGAGAAGATTAAGGTAAGTCGACAGGAGAGTGTCTCCTGTTGATATAGTGCAGTGAAGATATCGGGGAAAGTTGACCTAAACTACGTCGACTCCAGCTACGCTATTCATGTAACTGGAGTAGCTTAATTTAGGTCAACTTACCTCCATAGTAAAGACAAGCCCTAATACTTTATTTACAGTTTTTGACTTGAGACAACCTGTGATATTCTGGAAAAATGCATGCACCGTATAGTCCTGATTCTCCGAATAGCAGGGGACACACCAATTTTATTCAGATAATCTGGAAGTTTGGATAGTGAGGAGGGGAGGAGCAGCCACAGAAGGAGCCATCTGCAGATCTGCTATTATGGTCCTGCTCGCTCACTCCTGTGGCAGTGGGGCTGCAGAGGGCTTCCAGCACTGCCTCATCTGCCCTCTCAATTAATTGCAGGTGCAAGGTTCAGCAGGAGAGTCTGCAGACATAGCGGGGCAGAGCTGAGACACCTGCCTCTGCCCTGCCAGAACCACAGCCATCCATACACCTTGTGCCTACAAGAAGTGTAGATCACCTGCCCTGCGCCTGTTCACAGACATTCCACAGCTCTGCTGTCACAGCACCAGTCACTGAGTCCTGCAACAGTGTGGCTGCAGAGGGACTCTCTTTGCTGCCCTAAGAGCCATTCAGTGTGGCTTTCTGAGGCCAGGGATCTCTTCTCTATTATCTGCTTTATCCAGATTCCTTCTTTGTCTCCCAGCATGGGTTTCAGAGAATTAAGAGTATACTGTGTGTATGTGTGTGTATATATATGCACAAAAGTGTTTCTTGCATTGTTGTGAATTAATTTCATTAAAATAATTCATTTCTTTCAGTAATACAATAGACTGAATTATGGAGTCATCATAAACTCATACAGAAAAAAATAACAATTTCAATATAACAAAAATTGTGAACTTGATCACACTCTAATGTTGTGATAAAGTTCCTTTCTTACTGCAATTTCTCATGTATAGTGTCTGCCCAGAGGAGAATTTTAAGAAAATGTGATGTTACTCAGATGAGCTGTTTTTAAATTCGGAGACTGAAAATACAGTGGAGGTTTGGTTTCTTTCTCTCCTCCTTCCCCCCCACCCCGGTTTAATGCACTTTTTGGGACACTGTTCTCATTTTTATTACCCAGTCTTATTGCAAAACTTTAAAGATTTCAAGTGTCTATGTACCAGCTTTCTGTGAGAACTAGCACACAGATATCTGTTGAACTCTATTGGAATTAAAGTCGTGGGGTTATTTTAATGGTGCGTATCTCTAAAAGCATGGAGGACATGTATGTTGCTGTCTTGTGGCATCCCCTGTGAGTAGAGCAAAGCAACAAAATGCAGATCATGGACTCATGTCCTAAGTGACAATCAGCCTGAAAAAGCCGTCTTCTAATGGGCCACTTTCAGGGCCAGTGTCACAAACCCTAGCTCTGAGGCCACTTCTCAAAATGCTGTATTTTAATATTGAGGGGATATTGGCAGTGAAAGAAACTCTTCTCTGACATCCAGTTACAAACCTTGAAGCACATGGAGGCTTGCTTCAGGAGATGCAAGTGACCACTGACAGGCAAACTTTCAGTGCCAGGAGCTGTCATGGCTCATCAACATCACAGGCAGTATGGGATGGCGGCTCATGTTAGAGAAGGGCTGTCCGCTCTCACTATATTGACATCTGGTCCAAATGATATTGTGAATGGTAGGCAATAAAAGTGATGAACTTAGGCAGATTAACATAAACAAGCTTCCAACAGCTAGCTGGCCAACCCCCAATCTGCCCACCTTTCCCGGTTCTTACATCTAAAGTGGTGACTTTAATTCCTACCATGTTAACTAGTGATATCTTGGCAACAATGCAGATGAAAAGAATCTAATCTAGTGGGCATCAGCCACTGATCTACAACCCCTCTATGACCAAAGCAAATGCCATGCTTTCACAGTAGCAGATGGACAGCAGGCTCTCCACCCAATATTGCCTTTTCATCTTCCAGGCAACTGTCACATGTGATCATAGAACAGAAGGTGCTTGAAGCTTTCTTAAAGTTTCAGCATTGGTCATCTTTGATCACCCCGGGCCTGTGGATGGCAACAACTAACAGCTTATAGAAGGCCCAATGGAGTTTTCTGAAAGCTCAGTGGGAGGTCTTTCAAGCAGAAGTGGAGACATATGTCAGTGAACTGCCTGAGTTGGACTTTACATGTCCAGCCAATATAAATGACTCCTACCAAATTTTCTGCAAATTATTTCAGGCAGCTGCTAAGAAATCAATCCCTGGAGCCTATCATTGACAGTATATCCCTAGATGGCCGTCAGAGGCAATTAAGCTCTACTAGGGATTCAAATCTTCTGGTAATGAACAGGAGACTATTAATAAGAGCAAGGAACATATTCAATTGCTGGATCAAACCAGGCATGAATGATAGAGAGAGATAATTACAAACCTGGACTTTACTCATTCTGACTGGAAAGCCTAGCAGATCATCAGAAGACTTTATAGAGATTCAAGCCTCAATAAAAAGGAGTTTCTAGTAAACACAAATACTATTGCATCCCAGCTAGTGACTAATGGCCATACAGAGAACTTGGATAAATTTTCAGCCATTCAAACAAAACTGAAGTTACAGAGAGGCAGCTGTGGCTCCAGGGGCGGCAAGCTGCACGGGGTGCCCTGCCGGTCCCTGCGAGGGCAGCAGTCAGGCAGCCTTTGGCGGCTTGCCTGCGGGAGGTCCACCGGTCCCGCGGATTCGGTGGCAATTCAGTGGCAGGTACGCCAAAGCCTTGGGACTGGCGGACCTCTTGCAGGCAAGCTGCCGAATCCACGTTACCAGCGGACCTCCTGCAGGCAAGCCACCAAAGGCAGCCTGCCTGCCATGCTTGGGGTGGCAAAAAAGCTAGAGCTGCCCCTGCAGAGAGGTAGTTGGCTGCTAGTGTGAATTGAAACCTGATGGCTCCTTTTCCAGACAAAGACTAGGACCATGTCATATAGGTCATGAAACAAGGAAAGGCTCCAGGCCAGGACTATATCCATGCGGAGTTTCTGCTTCCCCCTTCACCGGGTTTCAGAGTCCAGGTTTCAGAAAAAAGGAGTTCCTGGCAAGCATATGAGCATGTGAGAACTTTTATAGATGTTCAAGGGGATTGGAGTCTTTTACACTAACAGACCATAAACTGCTTGTAATCTTTATCAACAGAAAAGAGCTGAATCAAGCACCACTGAGATGCAGTGTCTATTAGTAAGATTCATGCAATTTAATCTGGTTACTAAATATGTTTCTGGGAAAAATCTAGAAGTAGCAGACACACTATCATGAAACTCAGCATCACACTCAAGTACCTGTGACATAAAGGTGTACATGGATCCTGGATGTATACAGACCAGTTTCAGAAAAGAGACTACTCCAGCTACATTGACAGACACACAACTTCAAGAAGTTCTGACTTACATTAGGGCTGACTGGCTCAAGTCTCTGAAAGAAGTAACAAGAGACTACTTTAAAGTACAGAGACAATTAATCAAGTTAAAAAGACTCATGATTAAAGACAATTGCATAGTAATAGCAAATGAAATGAGGAAACCTCATCCATGGAGGACATCAAGGACTAACTAAATGCCATGAATGGTCCAAAATATTAGGGTGGTGGGTAGGCATCAGCAAGGTAAAAAAAAAAGTCTACACGTAAACATTGCAGAACTAATAGAACAACACTGCACAAAAACCCTTTAATACCACCACCTCTATCAGACAGACTTTGGACATATACATCTGAATTCAGAGGACATTGTTATGTGGTCGTAATGGATTATTTTTCCAAGTAGACATTCGTAATGTACTTGAAAGACACAACATGTTACAGTATTATCAAGCAACTGAAGTGCACTTTTGCTCACTTTGGTATTCCAAAACAACTACTGATGGTCAATGGACAACAGTTCACTGAAACAGGTCAGACTGGAAGGTTGGTCATATTGGAAAAGATCCCAGAGTTTTTTTGCCTTCCTCTGCATCGTGGGACATGGATCACTTGCTGGGTTGAACTAGAGTAAAATGGTGAAGGATTCTTTGTAACTTGACGTCTAAATCATGGTTTGAGGTCTTCAAGTATCAGAGGGGTAGCCATGTTAGTCTGGATCTGTAAAAGCAGCAAAGAATCCTGTGGCATCTTATAGACTAACAGACGTTTTGGAGCACGAGCTTTCATGGGTGAATACCCACTTCGTCGGATGCATGTAGTGGAAATTTCCAGGGGCAGGTATATATATGCAAGCAAGAAGCTACCTGCCCCTGGAAATTTTCACTACATGCATCCGACGAAGTGGGTATTCACCCACGAAAGCTCATGCTCCAAAATGTCTGTTAGTCTATAAGGTGCCACAGGACTTTTTGAGGTCTTCAGTAACTCAGCCAGAGATTATAGGTCTATTGCAGGAGTGGGTGCATGAGGTTCTGTGGCCTGTGATATGCAGGAGATAGTACCTTATGGCCTTAAAGACTATGTGTTTATAAGCTCACAATACCCATTCCTACCAGTGCATTAAAAGATTTTATAGTGAACACAACTGTTGTATCTCTCCGGGAAGTAAGCACTGTAGCCAATCCATATCTGTTACAGAAGCCTGACCTACTAGCAGCAGTACTGTAATCTACCTTGTTGTGATACTGGCAAACCAGGTGCAAGCTGTAAAAAATGTTTGTTCTGAAACTGTGAACTTGTCAGAAGAGATCATCTCTTGATCATCAAGAAGGCCTATCAAAACTAAATGGGCCATTGTGGGACATCACAATACAAAGACTTTGTTAATTGCCCCTTCACATCAATGAAGAGGCAAAAGGGCTTGTCTCATTAGTTTGAATTCTGGAAGTTGGAAATAAATATAGCTGACAAGAAATTTTTTCATCTCTCTTTTGCTGGCCTGATGCTAGTTAACATTTTTATCAATGACCTGGGCAAAAACAGAAAATCATCTCCATGAGGTTTAGAGATGACACAAAAACTAGGAAGCAGAAAATAATAAAGAGGACAAGTCACTGATACAGAGTGATCTGAATCACTTGGTGAACAGGGTACAAGTAAACAATAAGTTTTAATATGGCTAAATATAAATATATACCTCTAGGAACAAAGAACATAGTCTACACTTACCAGATGGAGGACTCTATCCTGGGAAGCATTGACTCTGAAAAACTGTTTGCGGTTGTGTGGATAATAAGCTGAACATGAGCACCATGTCTGATGTTGCGTTTAAAAGGGCCAGTGTGATCCTGGGATGTATAATCACAAGAATCTGAAGTAGAAGTGGAGAGGTTATTTTACCTTTGTATTCTCTGTTAGACTGAAGACTCTATTATCAAATATTTGTTTCCCATAGAGGTAATCAAGTCACCCTCAATCTTATCTTTGTTGAGCTAAATAGATTGAGCTCTTTGACTCTATCACTGTAAAGCGTGCTTTCTGACCCTTTAATCATTCTCATGGATCTTTTCTGAACTTAGCCAATTTATTAACATCCTTCTTGAACTGTGGGCACCAGAAGTAGACACAATATTCCAGTAGTGGTCATGCCAGTGCCAAATACAAAGGTAAAATAACCTCTCTACTCCTACTAGATATTCCTGTGTTTATACATCCCAGGATCGCGTTAGCCCTTCTGGACACAGCGTCACACAGAGAGTTCATGTTCAGCTGATTATCTACAACAACCCACACCTCTTTTTCAGATAGGGCGCTGACAGCTTCTTCAGGTCTGGGAAGCTAACTCAAAGTGTCACTGTTAAATAAAAAAAATGAACAGATTGTTTAGCCTAAGTAGTTAACATACATTTCAAGGGACCCTTCAAAGTGAAGTGGCCCATTAACACTGCTCCAGTGAATGGGTGAATGGGTGGGGGGAGCGATTGGGGGAGAGTTGTTAGTGGTTTAGAGATTGTTGTAATAAGCAATAAATGCAATGTCTCTATTCAGTTCATGATTGTTGGTGTCTAACAAAGTTATGATTTAAGCTCCTGGGCTTGTCTTCTGAAAGTGTGCAGGTTCCTTTTGAGGATGAGGACTGATAGATCAGATATAGAAAAGTATTGATATGGTGTTTTTCCTCTGCATACATGCAGAAGAAGTTGTGTAAGGGTACCATATTGATGTAACCTGAGAGCACGGATAATGCTATGTGCAGCTGGGCTCTGTAGGCCCATGGAAATTTTTGTCTTAACTATAATGTTCTACTTAAACTGCTTTAAAGGGCAATGTGGGTGAACCCAGCCCAGAGATGGGAGGTGATTTTAACCAACCTTTGTACCTTCCTGATTGTCTGCTGCTGCGGAGGCCAGCATTGCCCTGGCATAGCTTAGGCAGCCATGGAGGATTTACAACAGCCTGGCCTTGGGGGCCTATGGGTGGTAATGTTGCCTGGAATCCCTTCAGGACTATATACTATAGCTTCACTACTGGTCTCCACCTCCGTTATGCTGGGGTTTGCAGTGGGAACATGGGGTAACAAACAGCTTTGTGCAAACGCTGAGCCAAGGAGAATTTTCTGTTGGCTGGATTTGGAGCTCTAGCAGCTGCTGTATAAAAGGGCCATAGTGAAGGAAGAATCCTTCCCTCTATTCTCAACCTTTATTAATTCTACAAAGTGTTTTGAGTGGAATATAAAATGGAGTTAGGATCATCAGTGTGTGTATGTACTTGCCAATACTTGATATTAAAAGCTCATATTTCTACATTCCATGTACACTCTACCTTAGGTTGAATTACTTACAAAGGTATGGGATTCTGTAGCAATCCTAGTCTGGTTAACACTAATAAAATATTATTTGAAATTGCAACCAAGCTAACACATTCACTTTGAGCTAATCATGGAATGATTTTTCTAAGCATCCTGCCCATAAGCACAATACATTCATACATATTTGACCACTAGTGAGTCTGCTAGCTATAAACATATCAATACTGTTTTGTAACCATTTTTTTATTTCACTATATTCAAAGCCAAAGTTGCACTTCATATTTCATACATGATATATGAATCAACATAGCTAAAACATTAGGAAGAATATTCATTGCAATATTGTTTAGGACAAAAAGGGTAGGGTTTTCAGATAGCACTTTCTGACATTTTTTTAATTCTTAATCACTCCAATATGCCAATCAAAAGATGACTGATGTGAGACTTTGTGTGTATTCTGTTGCTTGTCTAAATTAAGACAGGTTGTGTCTGTCAGAAAATTTTTTAAGCTCTTTCTTGAACTTTAGCTCTTATATAATTGTGTCTTTTAAGCTTTAAAAACACTATTCACTTGAAAATGATTTTGAAATGTTAAAATAATATATTCATATATATAGTATCATATTGTTCTACATTATCACTTTATGGCCATTTATTTTGGCCAGAAAAATCTGTTTCAGATTCTATTTAATTTGCTGTAAATTGCACTCTAATTTGAATTGTCTGAGCCCATTTAAATTCATTTGAAATGGAGTTTTTATCCTTTCAAAAATCTCCTAATAGATTTATAGACCTTATTTGAATACGACCTTATTTGATCCTAGGAAAACGTGATATGAAGCAATGAAAAGAAATGAGCTGTAAAACTGCAGGGAAAAAAATTAGGATTAAGTTAAAAAAATTGAATCAGTGCCACTATTTTTCCTTGCCTCGATGAGTTTGACATTGTGTTATTTGATATGAAGTCCAAAATTTTCATTTGATTCAATTAAATGATAAATTTGCATGTCTGGGATGAAATTTTAAAGGCTGACCCATTGATTTTCAAAGGCATGCCATATACTTAAGCAGTTACTGTAACGTGATGTTGCGTTGCTATATATATAACTTACTCCTAAACACATCATATGTATCAATGAAATGTACAGTATTCTACCAATCTATTATTGCTGTATGTATAAACACAGCACAAAGAATCACTTCCTTGATGAAGACTGATTCTAAAACCAGGTTCAGCTTAAAATTATGCACATATTTAAGTGTTTTACTGGGCTGAGCTCTGGGCAAATGACAGGACCTCATAGGGAGGCTGTCATTAGACCCAATAAGTGGAAGCAAGGAATGCAAGAGAAGATATCATCTCACAATGGCTGTCTTAGCAGTGGCTTGAAGTGGCTTAGCTCTCCCCGGATTTCACTCCATGTATGCAGCAGCATGGTAAGAGCTATAGCAATTTTTAAAGCTCTGCATCCATTCCACTGCAACAGAAGGAGCCTTCCTCCTTAATCACTTTTCTTTTCTCTTATACTTCCCTCTTTTCTCTCACTTTTCAAATAATCTGTCACTTGGAGGACAGAAGTCACTTCCCACATTATTGGTGAGGAGAGAGAAGAAGGAATCACAGGAGACTTTCGCTGCTTGGCAGAACATTCTGCATTCCTCCCATAGGGTGTAAGAAGATATCAGGATTTGCTAACTTGGAGGTAAGGGCCCAACTGAGAGTGAAAAATGATTTGCAATGGAGATAAGATGGGAGATCCAATATTGTTGTGGGCATGGGAGGGCAGACCTCTGGGGATGGGGCAGCATGGAGGGGTTTGGAACATGCTGGTGGGAATTTGAGCATGTGAGGAGCCTTTCAGCTGAAGCTGTACTTTTACATATCCCTTCACACTCACAAGTTTATATCAAGCTCCTCTCCTGGCTCTTCATGTAAGGAATGAATGTGCAATGGATGGATTCTAGTAGTGTAACAAGCGAGTGCTGAGAGAATGTGGAATCAGTCAACGGTACGCTTGGCTGATGTGGCAACTCATGGTGTCGGATGCCATAAGGTGGTCAAGGGACATCTACATAGAACACATCACTGGACATCGGCAATACCAGGATGGATGAGCTGGAGTGCCGATGAGAAGTGCAGTCAGGAAAGGAACAAATACTTTCCTCGTGGATTGTATTTTCTAAATGGACAACCAACCTAATTCTCAATTACTGAGGGACAATCTCCACTCATTGATATATTTTTCTTTCCACAACCAAATTTCTGTATTGTTAAATGTATTCACCTAAATTTGTGTTATTGCTGATTATGTACTCTATGTATCATATGATTTTAAAAACAAACTTTGTATTTGTGGATAATTTAAGCATTATACCCAGACGTACAGACACTTTCCCCAACTATGTATTATATACTTTTTTTAAACATTATCTTTAATAAAAATTTTAAATCTGTGAGAAAGCTAACTGCTTAGTAGCCCAGGACAAGTACAAGTGCTATTTGGACAAATAGTATCAAGTTTCTTGCCTGATGGACAACAGCAGGAGAAGATGGGGATTGTCCAAGTCAGTGGCAGACACAGCAGCACAGAGATCAGAGGGAAGGTACAGGAGCAGGGAATGAGCCAAAAAACAGCAACAGAATTGAGCTCCCAGGGTTATGGGAAAGCTGTCAGCCACAATGCATAATGCCTTGCAGGAAAGGAGCAGGGCCAGGGAGCTCTCAGCAGCACAATTTGATGCCGCCTGAGTGTAAGCCTCTGCTGTGTTTGAGCTCTGAGGCTAAGCTGTTAAATTTGAATGTGCTGGCCACTGGTGATCTGGTTAGATGGCTGTGGGACTGGATTATAGGGCCTGGGCTTTTCAGCTGCCAGTAAATTATCCAGTCTTCATCCTACAAACATCAGCTGCAGGCAGGGAATTTATTGAAAGATTTTATTTTGGGCTTTTTTTTTTTTCTTCCAGAAAGGGCAACAATATTTTATTTTGCTAACCAACCAGGAATGGATTCTAGTGAAAAAATTCCACAGTTTTATTTCAAGAGGAAGATTCAGACTTCTCTGCATGGTAGTTTTGTGACAGCACCATCCATTTAGCAGCAGCAATTTGTTTTGTTAACCAGTCCTAGGACTCCTCATGCAAACATTTGTATTTACTCATATATTTCAATTTATAGCATCTGGTCTCGGGCAGGTACCGTCGCCTCTTCTGTGTTTGCACAGTGCCCAGCACCAGGGCAGTGTCAAGACATTCTGAATAATGATAAAAATATTTTTAACACCTATTCAGGCTCTAGGTATCTTACCTAGAAAATTAAAAATACAGTCAGATGTGTTTATATCACACATGTGCATATAGATCGGGTTTATTGAAAAAAAAAATTGAAAAAATTGACTTTAAGATGTCGAACTATGCTGTGGAAATGTTTTAATTAGAAAAATCCAACAGATGAAACCAGTACTAATAAAGTGTCTGGGTCAATTGAGCTGGGGATTGATGTAATCTGAGTGAGGAGCATTCTTAAAGAGTTCAATAGAGACAAATGTGTGGGCACCTTGTATTTCCATGATTCACTTTTCAAGAAAAGGGGACCTCTTCTCCTTGAAAAGTAAGAGACTGCCAAAGCTAGAGTACAGCGCTGAAACGCACGGTAATGAAAGCCAGTACTGACCCCTGCATCTGAAAATGGATTCTCTGAGTTATCAGATTTGAAGGGGTGAATGTTTGAGCATTTAGAATAGTTTTCCATCAGCACATGCTGCTTTGACAAAATTGAAATGTACAGCAGGAATGTGTCAATTCCGCCAAAACTTTTTACAGTTTATTGTAAACTGTAAAACTTGTTGGATACCCAGCCTGTCTGGTTTCTACCAGCTTGAGTACTTGCCCATCCTCTTCCCCGGGGTCCCTGTCTCCTTGGCAGTCTGCCTGGTGAGTGGGCTTCTGACTCTCCTGGCTGATCTACCTGCTGGCAGCTGCCCATAAGTGTTTAATAAAATAAAATAAAATAAAAATTCAGGTCTTCTAAAATATATTTTTAACCATTTCTGTTCTGCAAATAATTTTGCATTTCTGACTTTTTGTTCCAGTGTGTAGCTTTTATTTATTTATTTACTTGTTTTATTTATGTATTTATTTATTGAAATATGAAATTTCCCTTGGGATAGAACTTCCTGCTTGAAGTTTAGCTTGAAGCTTCCAGTGAACACCTGGAGGCCAGATTCATCAAATCAATTCAGTCTCTCTCAGCTTCATTGTTTCTCTTGATTGCATCAGAGGGACAGATGGTCCTTTGGTATATAGGCCTTATGCCTTTGAAAACTCTGAAGCTGAGTACCAGGAACCTGAACTGGAGCCAACATTTGGAAGCAGATGCAATCAGGCCTTGATGTGAAAGGATAAAGTGGTTGGAGGAGATCTCAAGCAGCTTCAAAAATAATATATGCAATTCATTTCATACATTTTATTTCCACTTTATTAGGAAACTCACCCCCAAATAAAGCAAAATTTGACCCTAAAGTGTTTTCTGCTTCCTTATCTTTGTCTTTATTAAAAATATGTAATTCTGCTAATATTGTTTTAGAGAAGTTTCCCCAAAAAAGTGGTTAGTGAAATAACATAAATGTGATTCCTGTCCAAAAGAAAAGTATTAAATGAATCTAAAATATTACAGTAATATGAAAAAAATGAAATATTTAAAAGGCTTTATATCTTCATAATATGGCTGTAAAATTGTCTGCATTTTAAACCATTCTTACACTGGCTAATATGCATTAAATAGTGCAGTGCGGCAATATTTCTCAAATAGGCAAGAATTCATAGTGGCTTTGGAAAACCATGTAACATTTTGTATCTTCATCTCAAATACTTTGTTGTTTCTGTAGAAATGTAAGACAGGTTCTATTGGCAAAAACCTCCCATGTTGCTAGGAAAATACTAAAATTTTCCTGCAAAAACTAGTAACATTTCACACTGTGGCAAAGTTAAAGAAAATCACAACTTTTGTTCTGCAAAAAGGGGCTCTGTTCTCTAGAGGGGATTGCAAAATGTTATGACTCTTCAGTTCAACATATTACCTGAATTTAGGGTATGGCTACACTTAATTTATGCAGCGCTGGTAGTTACAGCTGTGTTCGTACAGCTGTGTAGGGCCAGCGCTGCAGCGTGGCCACCCTGACAGCTACCAGCACTGCAGTGTGGCCACTTTTGCAGCATTTGCAGCGCTGTTGGGAGTGGTGCATTGTGGGCGGCTATCTCACAGAGCACCTCGTCCCATTTTGGCGCTGTGGCTTGTGGGAAGGGGATGGAAGGGTGCGGGTCTTTCCACTTCCTGTTCCAACGCTCCGTGGTGCTTTGCTACACATTCCAAGCAGTTTGGCAGCATTGTGAGTCTGCAGCGCGATTTCTGTTACAAATGGAGCCCGAGCTGCTGAGGACCTTGCTGATGAATGTTGCCAGCACATCACGCATGGCAGTGGAGCTATTCCTTCAGCTCCAAAGTGACAGTGAGGAGTCAGACGATGATAGTGATTCGCCTGACGCGCAAGACACTAAATTGCTTGTGGCAGTAACAGACATGCTCAGTACCGTGGAACGCTGCCTTTGGGCTCGGGAAACGAGCACTGAGTGGTGGGATCACATCGTCCTGCAAGCCTGGGATGACGAGCAGTAGCTGCAGAACTTTCGGATGAGAAAAGCCACTTTCATGGGACTGTGTGCTGAGCTCGCCCCTACCCTGCGGCACAGGAACATGAGATTGAGAGCTGCCCTGCCAGTGGAGAAGCGGGTGGCTATTGCAGTCTGGAAGCTGGCAACTCCAGACAGCTACCGATCAGTGGCGAACCAGTTTGGAGTGGGAAAGTCGACCATTGGAATAGTGTTGATGCAAGTTTGCACAGCCATTAATCGCACCCTGCTAAGAAGAACTGTGACTCTGGGGAACGTGCAGGACATTGTGGATGGCTTTGCACAAATGGGTTTCCCTAACTGTGGAGGGGCAATAGATGGGACGCATATTCCTATTCTGGCACCACCCCACCTGGCATCAGAGTACATTAATTACAAGGGGTATTTCTCTGTGGTTCTCCAAGCGCTTGTGGATCACTGTGGGCATTTCCTCAGGATGGCCTGGAAAGGTGCATGATGCACGCATCTTTCGGAACAGTGCCCTGTTCAGGAAGCTGATGGCTGGGACTTTTTTCCCAGACCGCAAGATCACAGTAGGGGACGTTGAAATGCCCACTGTGATCCTTGGAGACCCCGCTTACCCCTTAATGCCATGGCTCATGAAACTGTATACAGGGAAGCTTGACAGGAGCAAGGACCGGTTCAACTACAGGCTGAGCCAGTGCAGAATGACTGTGGAGTGTGCTTTTGGCCATTTAAAGGCGCGCTGGAGGTGTCTCTACAGGAAGCTAGATTTGGGGGAAAGCAGCATCTCCGCTGTTATATCCGCATGCTGTACCCTCCATAATATTTGTGAAGGGAAGGGTGAAAGATTCAGTGAGGAATGGGCCTCCGAGGTTCGACGCCTAGAGGCTGAATTTGCACAGCCAGAGAGCAGGGCTACTAGAGAGGCCCAGCAAAGGGCTTCAAGGATTAGGGAAGCCTTAGGGAGCAATCTGAGGCTGAAAGCCAACAGTAATGTTTGCTGCCTTTGCTGTGCTCGTTTTTCCCTTGGGGTACAATATTTATCACTTTCTTCAATAATAAAAAATGTTTTATAAGCCAAGAAATCATTTATTCAAAATACAGTACATAAAAGTGCAGAGGGGTAGGGTGGTGGACTGTACATTCAGAGGTATGAATATGTCCTGCTTGGATTGCTGTTCAGTGCCTGCTGCACTTCAGGATTACTATGCTGCATCGTGATGGGGGTTGAGTGCATAGGGTAAGGGTTGCAGTTATCAGGGCTGGTTGGGGTACAGTATTTATCACTTTCTGCAATAATAAAAAATGTTTTAAAAGCCATGAAATCATTTATTCCAATACAGTACATAAAAGGGCAGGGGGGTAGGGTGGTGGACTGTACATTCAGAGGTTTGAATATATCCTGCTTGGATTGCTGTTCAGTGCCTGCTGCACTTCAGGATTAATATGCTGCATCGTGATGGGGGTTGAGTGCATAGGGTAAGGGTTGTAGTTATCAGGGCTGGTAGATGATAGTACAGGTGTTGAGGGCAGCTGGGGGTGGTAAGAAACAGGCTGCTGGAGAAAGGTGTTTTGTGCAAATACTGGGGAACAAGAGAGAGAGCTTTGGGAGGGGTGGGAGTTACCACGGTACTGATCTGCCTGCATGGCTATGAGAGACTGCATACAGTCAGTTTGGCGAGCCAGGAGGCTTATCAGCTCCTTCTTGCTTTTCTTGGTAGCCAATTCCTTTCTCCTGCTTTGTGTTTGCCTCCACTCATGCATTTTCTCTCTCCATTCCTGCATCTTCTTACTCTCTCTGGCGTACTGATTCATAACTGCTTTGATCAAATCTTCTTTTGATTTTCGAGGATTTTTCCTCAAGTTCTGTAACCGTTGGGCAGGTGGTGATAGTGCTGGATTATTCAAGGTCACTTAAAAAAACATAAATAGAAACATTTAATACACAGAGGCTACATTGTTTATTATCACACAGTGAAGGAGTTTGTAGACTTTTTGTAGCATCATTCCCACATACCTAACATAGCACAGAGAGGCCACGGCAGCGAAGGCATGGCGAGCAATAGGGTGAGAGTTTCTGCCGTGACTTCACCTGGGAAGGGGAGCTGCCTGAGGGCTCACTGGGGTTTCTGTGCACTGGGGAAAGCAGAGAGCAGGGACCTGCACTGCGGAAAGCAGAGAGCAGGGACCTGGGGACCTGCACTGGGGAAAGCAGAGTGCAGGGACCTGGGACCTGCACTGGGGAAAGCAGAGAGCAGGGACCTGCACTGGGGAAAGCAGAGAGCAGGGACCTGGGGACCTGCACTGGGGAAAGCAGAGAGCAGGGACCTGAACTGGGGAAAGAAGAGAGCAGGTACTTTGGGAACTGCACTGGGGAAAGCAGAGAGCAGGGACCTGCACTGAACACTATCCCTACATTCTCAACAGGATTTTCTACTGCCAGATATATCACTGCTGCGTGTTACCTGGCAAGAGAGGGAGGGTCTTCTACAGCAATGTGGATTCTGCCCTGGTCCCTATGCAGCTTCCCTGTGTGCAGCAATGGTCCCCCCACCCCTCACGGCACAGTGGTGCGGACGAGTTAGCCTGACAGGGACAAGGACCACGGTGGCTCTCCCTATAAACTTGCGCAAGCACATTGCCCATGCTCTGGCTGCAACTTTTCAAGAAATTACCGAGGCCAATTACAGAGACGTGATAGACCACATCAATGGGCTATTCCACATCTAGGCATGCATGCAGGCAGCCATAACCCCCACCCTCCTCTCCCAAAATATTTCCATCCTAAAAATAAAATCTGCTTACCGGGAATACGCTCCTCTGCTTCTTCTTCACCAACAAGTTCCAGCTGCTGCGACTGGCTAGCCTCCTCCTGGCTTGAGAAGAGCTCCTGGCTGTGTGCCTCCTGGGACTCTGGGTTGTCTCCCTCCACCCCAGTAGCCTCACTCGCGGCTTCCTCTACACTCTCCCCCACTTCTCCCTGCTCTAAACTCTCCATCGTGCTCCTCGGATTGGCAGTGAGGTCACACCCAAGTATGGCATCCAGCTCCTTGTAAAAACGGCAGGTCGTGGGGGCAGCTCCTGAGTGGCGATTTCCCTCACGGGCTTTGCAATAGGCACTGCGCAGCTCCTTTATTTTTACCCTGCACTGCAACGTGTCCCGTTCATGCCCCCTTAGCAGCAAGGACTTTGATATCTGCTCATAGGTATCATAATTTCTACGGCTGGAGCGCAGCTGTGAATGCACAGCTTCCTCACCCCAAACACTGATGAGGTCCTGCAGCTCGGAAGTGTTCTATGCTGGGGCTCGTTTGGGGCATGGAGGCCTGGTCGCTGATTGATTGATTGATTGATTGATTGATTGCACTCCACACCTGGCTGAGCAACCAGGAAGGGGATTTTTAAAATTCCCGGGGCATTTAAAGGGGGGGTCACCTGAGCCCAGGGCAGTGGAGTGTGAAACGATGAGCAGAGTGGCTGAAAAGATATGCTGGGATACCTCCTAATACCCTGGAGGCCAATAAAAGCCCTGTTGCTGTCCACACTTGATGACCAGCACTGCATCACCAGCGCTGGAATCGCTACACTTGAGGCAGACCAGGTGTACAGCCAGCGCTGCAACCAGGGAGTTGCAGCGCTGGCTGTGCTTTGCAAGTGTGGACACAGACTGAGTTGCAGTGCTGTAACCCCATCACCAGCGCTGCAACTCTCCAGTGTAGCCATGGCTTCAGGTAAAGATTTGTGTAATGAAAACTGGTATTTTTGCATATCTCTGGTACAAGTGTTATTTAAAACTCAATCCTGGAATTTGCTGAGCATCATGAGTATCTAGCTGAATAGCTCAAATCCTGAAGCTCTGGACTAAGTTGTACTCCATTAGCTCCAGGCATGGAAGAGACCTGTTGATCTCCTAAAGCTTCATAGCATTGTGTCAATCAATGGTGTCTCCTCACAATTGTGCATGGGGAAAGGGAGTCCAGATAAAAGATGTGATTTTGTCATGCTTTATCCTGAGTAATTTTCAGGGATTTTGACTTCAGACTCAGAGAATTAACTTTCCCATGAAGCCCCTCCTCTGTTGATGAACTTCCCTTCCAAGCAGATTTCAGCGTGCAGTTACAGATACAAGAAGGCCTGGCAATACACCTTCACCGGACCTGCAATGTATGGGACCAAGAAAAGCCCCAGATAGTTCTGGAGCTGTTGCAGAGTCACAAGGTTTCAAGGTAAATTGTCGTGGGCTTCTTATAGATCCCATGATTTCACGCAGATCTCAAAGGTCCATGGTCTTTGTGGAAATATTTGGAGGGAATTCCATGAAGGGAAACCTCATAGAGTTTTCTGGTTTTCCCATAGTAGATGCTGATTTGGTCCTGAGATTTTATTCAGTCTTTACCCAGGCAAATGTTTGCATGTGACAGAATGAATTAGAACTGCAGCATATTGCCTATTGGTTCAGTATCTCATAGGAGACAATCACTACCTTGTATGATTGGATTCTTGTGGCCATATGGCTTTGGGAATAGTGAGGGAGGTAAAAATTCTTATTGACATCAATGGAACTTGGTCCTGTGAAGATTAAGAACCATGTATGTGTAACACCAACAAACCCCCATCATCATCAGCGGGATCATACCTGGGGACCTCTGGTGCTAAATGCATGAGCTTCTACCACATGAGCTAAAAGCTAAAAGCTATGTGTCTGGTAGCTAAGACTTTAGCAGACTCATTAATCTCTAAGTGGTCATGGTGCCACTAGAGGGGACAGAACACCATACCCAGGAGGTGACTGGGTTACATATGAAGATTTTCTTTTATTTTTTTTCTGTGAAGCAGGAATGTTCTTTTGTGATTCAAGTTTACAACCAAAACTGTCATGTGTAAGTGTTTCATTCTGAGTGAAAAAGTTTTGTGAAAATGATATGCAGAGCGTTCCCATTTGTAATGTATAATCTGCTTGAATTCCTCTCAAAATTATTATTCCACACCTGATGAATTGGGGAGAGACCACCCTGCTGCTAGAAAAAAATAATCTAGTTTGAGCTGTTTGACTTACATCATTGTCTTTACTTACAGTACTTTGAATCTGCAACCCTGCCTAATTTCATGCTGAGGTGGGAAATAGTATAAAATTAGATAAACAAAAGCCTCTAAATCTTACATTTACAGCATTATATTGCACTGTCGAGAGGTATTTACCAGTTCATATTTTCTTTTAAACAAATTTTAGGCTCCATTAACTGATGTTGCATATTCTTCCATCCCTATTTGTGACTCTACCACATAATTTAAATATTAGTTAGCATTTTTAGTATCAGCCCCTGTTTAAAAAATGCTGCAGATTAAAAAACAAACTCATACTTTGCTGTTAGTTATCTGTGCAGAATAACAGGCTAGATCAGGCTTTCAGAACATCACTGATTTTAAACCCTTTGTTACCTTGGCAACAGATAGGTGAAATGCAGACCCCACATCTGAATGTTGTCTGTTGCTAAGTGTGTGGTCCCAGGATGCTCTCTAATGATATCTCACCAGCCTTTGAACAGTACAAGAACATGCCAGAAAGAAAAGGTGGGAAAGAGCTGTATCTCTTTGGCAGTAAAGGACTGAAGAGTATTGAACAGAAGGATCAGTATTCTATGTTCTGTAATTGTTAAATAAAAAACAGTTAAAACTGGGATACATTCTTAATGGAGAATGACATAAGAATTCACCTTTCCTGACTGACCCTTTGGTCCCACTAGTCTAATGTTAACAATACACATATATGGTTTTTCAATTGGAAAATGCTTTTTAGGCCTTAATGTAGGCTAGATCTTAGGCTGCTGTAAATTGGCATCACTGCAGCAAAGTTGCTGCCAGTAGTCACTTTGCATCAGGTAAGGATCTGGTGTTAGGTATTTAACTGAGCTGTTCTAAGGAGTTCCAGCTAGCTCTGAGCCGAGGTGCTCATGGCAGCTGTCTGCATGCTAGTAAAGCCTGCAGAATTATACTTGTGACCATGTCTCATTCCTTCAAGCACTGAAGGATGGAGAAAGTCATTTAGTTTCCAGAATAGGCACAGCATACACAAGAGGGCAAATTGAAATTTGTTAGGGGTTTGCAGGGCTAGGGTTTGTATATATTTGGGAAACCCAGTGGGATGAGAGCTGGTAGAAAGCAAGTATTTCACGTGGAAAAGTGCAGGGATGTGGGGAAAGCAAGAAAGAGTGAGAAGCAGCATCAGGCAGTTGCCAACAGGGCACAGATATATGGAAAACAAATGTTGGGTGACTGGTTACAGTCACATTCTGCAGCCATGGGATCATGGAGTGTTCAGGGCTCTGAATGAGTTAAGTGAGATTGTTGACACACTCAAAACTATTGTTTCAGGTTGTCTTCAAATGTAGGAACACATTGGTTACAGACTTTACACTCTATTACATTCCATTGCTTATACTCTGTTCGCATTTTCAAAATTATGTTTTAAAAATGAAAGCTGAGATTCTGAAACACTGTAATGTTGCAAGAGGTGGCTTCTGAGGCAAATTACGTGGCCACGAAATACACAGGATCCTGGATTCACTTCTCTCCTCCCATGCTGCTATGACAGTTGTTCTCAGCTCCAGGTTTTCACTTGCAAGCCCTAGGAGCTGAGTATTTGGGTGTAGGACATTTTCAGAAAAGGGTTATTTCCACTAATGGATAAAAAAGCCATGTGCTGTAGACAACTGACATATTTGCCATATCAACCAAACACACATCTGCAGAATTGAGAGTAGATTTAAACTCCAAAAATACAGGTCTCTCCTACCTGAGATAAAGGATATCCCTGTTAACTGATTACTAGAAGTTGGTCCCTTATCCTCTCTCTCTCAGCCAGCCAGTACAGGGCAACACCACATGAAAATATACACACTCACCCCACTTCAGTGCATTATAATTAGCTCAACAGAGCCCAAGCTTGTTCACCTTCAGGTATGGTATAAACCCTTAGGTAGTGATGGTCAGTGTGGACTGAAGGTTTTTTATGTTTTGATTGACATTAATGAACAGAATTAATGGATGTGTGAAGAGAACTAATGTGATAAATAGATTAAATAAATCTATCACCATTAGGAACCTGCCTCTGAAACTCACCCTAACTTTTTTGTTCAGTGTTATCTAATTGTTCATGGTTCTGCCTTCTTAGACCATCCTCTCCACTTCTTGTTTTCATGCTTTCATTTATTAATATACCAATATTTTACTTGTTCTGCAACACAATGGGCCAAATTATGATCTACATTACATTGGAGGAATCAATGTATAAAAGAAAAATATCATTATAAACTCCACACCGGTATCATCAATGTTGTCACTCTAATTACACTGAAGTAAATTGAGTCTAAGATGCATACACTAATATATAAAGTTTATAATAGTATTTTCCATTTATGCATATAGGCCCTGATTTTGAGACACAGAAGTCAATGTGAGTTTTCAACTACATCAGGATGTACTGTTGAATGTTTTAAACAATGTGTTGGATGATAGAATGGAATGTATGCTTATAACATTTGCAGCAAAGCTGGGAGAGGTTTCAAGCACTTTAGAGGACAAGATTAGAATTAAAAGTTATATTGATACACTGGAAAGTTGGTCTGAAATCAACAAGATGAAATTCAATAAAGACTGGTGCAAAGTACTACACTTTGAAATGAAAAATCAAATGCACAGCTTCAAAATGGAGAATAACTGGCTAGGCAGCAATACTGCCGAAAAGGGTCTGGAAATTGTAGTAGAACTCTACTCGGCACTGGTAAGGTATCACCTGGAGAACTATCACCTGGAGAACTTTTGGCCAGTACACTTTAAGAAATTTGGGAACAACTTTCAGAGAGTCCAGAGAAAAGCAAGAAAAATGATAAAAGGTTTAGCAAACTTTTTGTATGAGAAAGGTTGAAAGAATTGGACATGTTTTGCCTAGAGGAGGCTGAGGGTGGGTGAGAAAGATATGATAATAGTCTTCAAATATGTTAAGGTCTGTTATAAAGAAGAAGGTCGATCAATTGTACTCCATGTCTACTGAGGGTAGGACAAGAAGAAATTGGCAGCAAAGGAGATTTATGTTGGATATTAGGAAATATTTTTTTACTATAAGGATAGTTTAAGCAGTTTTTACTAGGGAGGTGTCATAACATTTTTCCCAGATCTGGACCTTAGCGTCCAAAATATGGGTGTTAGCATGAAAACCTCCAAGCTTAGTTACCAGCTTGGACCTGGTAAAGCTGCCACCAGCCAGGAATCTATACAGTGCCTGACGCACTGTGGTCTCCCCAAAACCTTCCCTGGGGGAACCCCAGACTCAGATTCCTTGAGTCCCACAAGAAAGTGGAATAAACCATTTCCCTTCCCCCCCCAGGTGTTCCCTCCCTGGGTTCCTGGAGAGATATACAGAAGCAAGCTCCGTGAATCTAAACAGAGGGACTCCACCCTTCCTGTTTCCAGTCCTGGAAAACACAAGTACTTCCCTCTTCACCCAGAGGGTATGCAAAGTCTGGCTTAGTAAATCTAACACAAAGAGATTTCCCCCCCGACTTCTTCCTCCCACCAATTCCCTGGAGTCCCCACTAAAGAAAAAACTCCAACAAGTCTTAAAAAGAAGGCTTTATATAAAAAAGAAAGAAAAGGACATAAAAATGGTCTCTCTGTATTAAGGTGACAAATACAGGGTCATTTGCTTAAAAGAAAAAAATGAATAAACAGCCTTATCCAAAAAGAATACAATTTAACACATTCCAGCAACTACACACATGTAAATACAAAAGAAAACAATATAAACCTATGGTCTTCCTATCTTTGTACTTACAACTTGGAAACAGAGGATTAGAAAGCTGGAGATAGAAAAATCACTCTCATAGCCGAGAGGGCACCGACACAAGACAAAGAACAAAGAACTTACACCCAAAACTTCCCTCCACCCAGATTTGAAAAAGTCTTGTTTCCTGATTGGTCCTCTGGTCAGGTGTTTCAGGTTACTGGTGTTACCCCTTTAGAGGTAAAAGAACATTAACCCTTAGCTATCTGTTTATGACAGGAGGGTATGGAATTACCATCCTTGAAGGGTTTTAAGAGCATGTTAAACAAACACCTGTTGTCACTGATGACCTAGGTATACTTAATCTTAACTCAGGGCAGAAGGATGGACTACATGACCTCTTGAGATCTCTTCCAGCCCTACATTTTTATACGTCTATGAAGCCCATGCTGCTATTTTAAAACATAAAGTTTGAAATTCACTTACATTGCTTCTTCTTCGTAAAGTGGTTAGACATACAGCACTATTACAAAATTCTTATGTTTTTGGTTCAAAATATTTTAGTTTTAAAAGACAACACTATATTACTTCAGAAAAAAATAAATGAAAGACATCATGATGATCTCAGAAGAACCCAGATAGAAATCTGAAGTGCATGAACATTTCTGTCAGTTATTTATATAAAGTTCCCTTTGTTCTTTTGCCCAGCTTTCAGAAATCCTACAAAAATAGTTTTTGGACAAAAGTTGATCACTTGTCTAGTTCTTACAAATTACTTCTTTAAAAGAAGGGAACTTATCAGACAGCTGTAGTAGTTCAGCTTGCTGAAATGAGGAATGTCATTTCCAAGGTAAGTTTGCTTCTGTCATACAGACACTTTGGCTTTTAAAGACAAGTCTAATTCTGCGTGTACTAATGAAATTTGTCATAGGGAAGCAAAACCACGAAGTATGCGGTTGTAGAGTGCTTCCGAATAACAAAAAAATCAGGTCTTCCCATTTGCAACAAAAATGTATTTACCATTTTGACTTAGGAGAAGATAGTATATCATAGAATCAGGAAGGCAGAGTACCCTGCAAACTAAGTGAAAGATTCAGAGTCAATAGATCCTCTGGATATTGTACTTAAATGTCTGAGTTCTAATTTCATGCAAACTACAGTATGTGCATAGTACACACCAGAATTCTGTCAGCTTTGTCTTCCTTTCACCATGCTAAAAATCTACAACTGTACCACTTTTCAGCTTATTAATACATAATATGATTACTTCCAGGGTACTATTTTTATTATAATAGACATGCCTAAAATGAACAGTTAACCCTGGCAGAAAAGTTTAAATGAATTAAGATCCATTTCTTTTTCTGTGGCTTTTGTGGACGCTTGCAAGACTCTTATGGACATTACTGATGCTTTAAATTGGGAGAAGCAAGTTATAAGAATTGGAAAATGCTATTGTACTAGTCCTTGACTAGTGTAAATTAGCACTGGCCCACAGACTTCAATGGAGCTTATAGACACTTTGGCAGAAATGCTTCAAAACTATCTACAGGCTATTTGTTATATAAGAAGCTAGAGAAGAAAAAATATGGAGGACACACATCTACAAAAACAATGGTTCACTTATCTGTACCTCAGTATAGAAAAATATTATAATGAAACTTGGGGATTTTCAATGTTTGAATGTACAAGTGATTGGACTTCAAGCCAGGTTTCACTGGAAAAGTAACTTTCTTTAGCTGTGAAATGAGGATTTTGACTATGGTCCTCAGATCATGATAATTCATCCACCCTTTGCATCCTCATTTCTTGAATGGTGCTAGTACTAATTTTTTAAGTCAAAAGCAAAAAAAAATTAATACAGGAAAAAAGTAGGTAATTGTTTACACTTAATTGTTCATTCATTAAAAAACATAATACTTGTGCTCTACAACTGAAAAATAGCATCTATCTCACATAAGTTCAAAGCCTCACAGATCATGCTTTAGACTGCCTTACAGTCCAGTGAGAATTAATTAAGGAGCTGAAGGATGGGACAGATGCAGCTTGACCCAACTTCTTCATTAAGATAGAGGGAACCTGCTTCTCCTAGGAAAAGGGAGGTGGGAAGTGAATCAGGAGGAAAGGGGAGCGAGACTGGGGAGAACCAGAACTGAAAAAGCCAAACTCCTCCTGAATATAGTCTCACCAGTCTATCCCAACTGAACCCCACCATGTAGCCCCCAAAAAACTAGGGAGAGAGGATAAGAAGATCTGTTGCTTCAGTGCCTCCTTAAACCTGGATAGGTAGGAAAAGAACCTCTTATTAAGGGTAGAGTAGAGTGGCTTGGGGTAGAAAAAGGCTGAGATTGAGGTCAGGAGGCAGAATTGGTAGTTGCTGGGGGAGGTTAAGCCCTGACTTTCCAACTATTCAAAGAGTAAATATACTTCTGAGGGTGTGAAACAACATTTTCTCTGTTTCTCTTTAATCTTTTAGGGAGAAGTCTTGTGTTCCCTGGCACTCTGGCAGTAAAGTCATTTTAAATATGCATTTAGAATAAAGAAAAGCAATTGCTAGGCAGGTTTCTGAAGAATCTTTATTTTAAGCCAACATTTCCCAAACTATGGATCATGAGCTTCATGGGAGTCATAAAAACAGAGGGATGCTGGGCCAAGCCTGAGCTGTGCTATGACATGACTTGGGCGCCGGTGTCAGGTCACACTACCCAGAGCAGGGAGTTAAACCCAGCCAGGCCCTCGGGAACTACTAATGCAGGGTGAGTATGGTGTGAGATCACTTTGCAGCTTTCCCTTGCCTCTGGAGCCACACCTGACCCCTCAAGACCTCCTACTCCCCAAAGCCCAAAGGAGGTCAGGTCATGAAAAATTTTGGGAACCATTGTTTCAAGAAACAGATATTCATTCACTCTAAACCCATATTCATAGAGATATGTAGACAGTCAGCTTTCATTGGTATTTTTTTTATGTATTTTGATTTTTAACTGGAGGTCTTAGTTACAAAAATGTATTATGTGTCCTTACCTAACACCACATCATCATCAACTTACACAGAATCTTTTTCAGGTCAAGATATCTCAAAGTGTTTCATAAAAAAGAGGCACAATAATTTTATGATGCAGTCTGCAGTGCCAAGCTTAGTAATTCTGGAAGCAAAGCAAAAACAAGTGGGTTATCTGTTATGATTTAAAGATTGAAAGATTAGCATCTTCTGGGCCTTTCCTGACAGACATTTTCAGAGAGAAGGTAAATGAATGATGTATTGATACTGGTGGTGGCTCCTGAGGTGACTGGACTGCAGAAAGAAATTAAGTGAAGATTCTAAAATACTTTATAAATCAAGAGGCAGCTGTGAAGCTGATTTGGAATCACAGTGGCAAACAGTATTATTGAGTCAGCACTAGGATATGTGTGTTCATAGAATTATAGACTTTAAGGTTAGAAGGGACCATTATGATCATCTAGTCTGACTTCCTGCACAATGCAGGCCACAGAATCTCTCCCACCCATTCCTGTATCAAACCTGTGTCTGAGCCATTGAAGTCCTCAAATCATGATATAATGACTTCCAGGTGCAGAGAACCTTTCAGCAAGTGACCCGTGCCCCATGCTGCAGAGGAAGGTGAATCCCTCCCTCCCCCCAGTTTCTGCCAATCTGCCCTGGGGGAAAATTCCTTCCCGATGCCAAATATGGCAACCAGCTAAACCCTGAGCATGTTCCTTCTGGTATGAGATAGATCCTTGCAACAGCATTTCATATGAGAAGCAAAGTATTTTATAGTGTGTGCAGGGAAATCAGTAAAATAATAGTCTGAACAGGCCAAAGAAAAGAAACTTCACATCAGGAAAAGAGGAGGGAGGATGCACCTAGGTAAGGAGTGTAAAGTGGCAGAAAGCAGATTTCACCATGCCACAGAAATGCAACTCAAAAATTAAAGCAGGGCCTGGCTGAAGTTTTGTGTTCTTAATCATGGTTGAAGGCTACATAAGAGAGACTGAAAAACAGAGTGAAAGAGGGGATTAAGAAACCATGGCAGAAGAAATATTAAGGTTCACATTTATTGCAGGCAATGCACATTGCAATGCTCTAAAGTTAAAGTTCCTTGACATTTCCCATTATAAGACATTAAGAGCCAGCCAATTCACCTGTGATTGATTGTCTCTTGTCAGGGAGGTGGAGTGGGTGGAGCTAGGTCAGGATCATTAGGGAACTCAGTGGGGAGGGAGACTTCAGAAGAGATGAGACTTGCCTGTGGAGAAAAATCCCACAGAGAGCAGGTCAGGCTCCTTTCTGGAGTAAGCCTGGAGAGAGGCCTGATGGAGGCAAGAAACCAAATAGAAGGATCGACAGTAGGTTAGGCTCCTCTGAGGGAAGGCCAGTTAAAAGTACTTCAGTGGAGGCCAGGAGGGATGGAAGAGTGGTTAGTTCAGCAGAGAAAGGAGCAGAGGGGAGGATCTAGGTAGAAGCCAGCGGCCTGAGATGCAAAGAGAAGCTGTGGGGGAGCAGCATGAGGGGACTAGGAGGTAGCAAGTGGCCCAGGGAAACAAAAGTATGTCTGAAGAAACATATTTAACTGCTTAAAACAAGATCCCGGGACTGGAACCCAGAGTGGGCTTGGGTTATTCTACTAGTTTCTGAGAAGAGCTATGCAAAGCCAGTGGAAGGAAAATGAAGCCCAGGGTGGGGCTGATGACTGATCCCAAAGAAAGGCTGTGAAATAG
This sequence comes from Gopherus evgoodei, assembly GCF_007399415.2. NCBI lineage: Eukaryota > Metazoa > Chordata > Testudines > Testudinidae > Gopherus > Gopherus evgoodei. The sequence continues at coordinate 325,922,419 of NC_044322.1, forward strand.
CTTTTGCTCTCCCCTTTTAAGCTATCTTGTGTTGAAGTGTTTTATGAGCTTTTGGTTGGACCTTTTTGTTACCCTGGAATAGGTAACAAAATGAATGAATGAACTTTGGGATTTGCTTTGATGGTGGAGCCACAGAAGGGGCAGGGAGAAGCAGATGCCCTGCAGGAAATGCTGGAGACTAGGATTTCTTGCACCATTGCACCCTGAGCAAAGAGGATGATATGGCTGATGAGTACACAACCTTAACCTGGAACAGTACCCAGGGAAATCCATGTACCAACACTTCTTAAAGGTCTGCAAATACCTGTGAAAACAACTGGCCAAATGCGTGCCTTATCTCCCTCTAGTGGGTGGCCTACAGAGGATGACAGCCTACTACCGTTATGAGTTACTCCATTAGCTCAAGTGGAAAAAGGTCTGTGTTGGATCCAAAAGATGCTAAGCCTGAGGATGAACCATGGACTTTAGAAAAGCAGAGTTTGACTCCCTCAGGAAACTGATGGGCAGGATCCCCTGGGAGAATAACATGAGGGGCAAAGGATGAGGGGGGATTTGATAGCTGCTTTCAACTATCTGAAAGGGGGTTCCAAAAAGGATGGATCTAGACTGTTCTCAGTGGTAGCAGATGACAGAACAAGAAGCAATGGTCTCAAGTTGCAGTGGGGGAGGTTTAGGTTGGATATTAGGAAAAAAATTTTCATTAGAAGGGTGGGGAAGCACTGGAATGAGTTATCTAGGGAGGTGGTGGAATCTCCTTCCTTAGAGGTTTTTAAGATCAGGCTTGACAAAGCCCTGGCTGGGATGATTTAGTTGGGGATTGGTCCTGCTTTGAGCAGGGGATTGGACTAGATGACCTCCTGAGGTCCCTTCCAACCCTGATATTCTATGATTCTATATGGGAATCTGTTATTTCACTTGCTCTTTTAAAAAACTCTAGAAATTAGTAATGGTCTTTCCTCGTGCAGAACATTGCCTAGTGGTCAAGGCCCTTCAACATACAGAGGGGGGACTTTGGTAGGGGAGCTCTGGCCCTCCTACTCCACTGGGTTCTGGTCCAGGTCCTCATGAGGGCAACGAAAGGGTGTGACACAGAGGAGCACCTTAATGCCATCCTCCCTGGGCTACTTCCTACAACCTTGCTATTGTCCAAAATTCAGTCTGTAAAGGGAGGGTATGAGGAGGGTCAGTTGACTTCTTCATGCCTGGAAATGGGAGGTATCATGTGATATTTCTCTCCCTCTTGGGACAGAAGCTGCTTTCTCTTGTGCCTTGGCCCTCTGGCCAGGTCAGTTCCAAGTCCCTCCCCTTCAGAGGTAGTCTATGGACAAGACACAGGGAATCAACACAGATAAACTGGGTTAGTGTGTGAGAGGGAGAAATGCCTCCTTTTCAGGTTCTGTCAGAAGCAAGTCCTTCACTCAGGAAGGGATCTTCAGGCTGTTGTTGATGGGAGAATTCCTGCCTTTCCCCAGGATCTTGAAGGTAAAGGTCCTTTCTCTTCTCTGTCCTTCCCCCAAATGTTCTGCTCCCTTTTAGCTCCTCCTGTAGTCTGTAATCTCTTATAGGTGTGGCAAAGAGGGGCTGGTGGAGTTTAGAGCAGCTCCTTAACCTCCTGTTGCCCAGTGTGGATTTTGTATACCCCATCACAAAATTATGTTAAAAAGGTAGCAAAGTCAAGCATTAAAAATCTAGGAAATGCTTGCACATGCAATCTTAATTTGGCCCCCTTTTGTGTATGAACTATTATATCTTTAATCTGATCACATACTGTTATTTCCACAGGACTCCTGCATCATTCACTGCATAGACTGTGTGCAAAGGAGGTTGTTTAGAGAAACTGGATGTTGTCTGTAGGATCACTGCCTTGTTTGTTCCAGGAGCTGGGATATGCATCATGAAGGAAGCAGGGGATTATAGAAGGAGAAAGGATGATCTCAGAGTGAATGCATTTGAAGGCTGCCCTGGTGAAGTGGATTCTATCCCTGCCTCTGCTGCAAAGTTCCTGTGTGCTGCTGGGCAAGTTACTTGCACCAGACTTCTCATAGATGGTCACTACTTGTGTTTTACTCATTTTCTGGGTGCTCAACTTCAAACAATTGGGGTCAGATTTGCAGAATTGCTGAGCACTCACAGCTGCAAATGAAATCAGTGGAGGCTATTGTCACAACCTAGTCCCAGATTTGGACCTTAGCATCCAAAATATGGGGGTTAGCATGAAAACCTCCAAGCTTAGTTACCAGCTTGGACCTGGTACGGCTGCCACCACCCAAAAAATTAGAGTGTTTTGGGGCACTCTGGTCCCCCCAAAAACCTTCCCTGGGGACCCCAAGACCCAAACCCTTGAGTCTCACAACAAAGGGAAATAAATCTTTTCTTTTCCCCCCTCCAGGTGCTCCTGGAGAGATACACAGAAGCAACCTCCGTGAATCTAAGCAGAGGGAGTCCACCCTCTGTAATTCCAGTCCTGGAAACAAAAGCACTTTCCTCTTCACCCAGAGGGAATGCAAAATCAGGCTAGTAAATCTAACACACACAGACCCCCCCCTGACTTCTTCCTCCCACCAATTCCCTGGTGAGCTGCAGACCCAATTCCCTGAAGTTCCCCACTAAAGAAAAACTCCAACAGGTCTTAAAAGAAAGCTTTATATAAAAAGAAAGAAAAATACATAAAAATGGTCTCTCTGTATTAAGGTGACAAATACAGGGTCAATTGCTTAAAAGAAATATGAATAAACAGCCTTATTCAAAAAGAATACAATTCAAAGCACTTCAGCAATTATAGACATGTAAATACAAAAGAACATATAAATCCTTATCTGATCTTTGGTACTCACAACTGGGAAACAGAAGATTAGAAAGCAAGAAATAGAAATCACTTCTCATCCGAGAGAGCATACAGGCAGAAGACAAAGAACTCAGACACACAATTCCCTCCACCCAGAGTTGAAAAAAATCCTGTTTCCTGATTGGTCCTCTGGTCAGGTGGTTCAGATTATTTCTTTCCAGGTGAAAGAGACGTTAACCCTTAGCTATCTGTTTATGACAGCTATCTTTTGTGTGTTCAAAGGGCTATAAGATACTAATTTCTCTGCAAATCAGGACACAGGCATCTCAAAAGTTAGAGTACATGTTTTACTGTGTGTGTGCCTCAGTTTCTCATCTCTAAACTGGGGATAATATGAGCACCTCATAGCAGTGTTGTGATGATAACTTTAGTAACCATTTGTGAAGCACATGAAGAAATTAATAAGAGAAGGGTTTGATTAATGTGCTGTAAATAAGAGATGGAGCCACATTGTATGATGGTGAGAAAACAAAATATTGAATAGTTGCTCATTGGGTGATCTCCATCCATCTTGTGCACTAAGTGAGGCAGAGGTGCTGTGATCTTGTGTCACATTTTGGGGTACAACCCAGACCAGTGAGAAGTTGTCACCATTTGTCCTGAACTCTGACTCCAGCAGCCTACTTGTTACACCACAGACATAGTCTGGTCTGGTTTGCACCTCAAAATGTGACTTCATGTAATATAGACTGTAGCATAATGTACACACACAAAGGGGCTCAGTTAAAGTTGCATAGGGAAATTTAATTCTGGCATTTCCTAACTTGAAATTGTATCCCATAGTGATACAAGATACTTAATGAAAAATGTGTTTTATAAGGGATTAGATTTTGTTCTATTTGTACAGGGCCTCACATAATTGCTTCCTGGTCTTTGGTTGGAGACCCTAGGTGCTATGGTAATATAAATACATTAAATTAAAAAGAAACAACTATAATGTAAGTTTTTTTGAAAAAAAAATACAATTGCTATGGGGTAGAAATTTCTTGTATTTGAAAAGGCAGAATGTGAATGGAATTTCTGAAGGATTTCAAAGATCTCAGTGGTCACTTGTTTTTTGTTTTTGGTTTTGGTTGTTTTTTTTTTTTTTTACAAAGCAGCTGAAATTATTAATAGGAAGATAAGGGAAAATGGCTGTCCAGTGTCAGCATTTTAACTAATTCCCTCTCTTGTGCTTTGTATAATGATATGCAGTTTGAAAGCCTTTTGTGAAAAGCATGTCAAATCTTTTCTTTGCATAAAAATATCACTTAAAAAGTTGCCATTAAAATGGGACAATTTTTACTCAGGCCCTGAAGTGTTGAGTTTGCACTAGGAAAAAAGCCATATTGCTACCAGGAGTGATACTGCTGGATTTGTTATAGCTTCTGCAGGAAATCCCTGTGGGAGCTATATACAGCACCTCATTTAACTGGACTATAATTGCTAATGCCCTGAAACAGAAGGATTAATGTAAGACTTGAACTGTTGCTGCCAGACACACTAAAATGTCATTGAGGGTATGAAAAATGCAATTATATAGACCTTAAACAAAAAGACATAAAGGCTACATTATGCAGTGATGTCTGTTCCCTTATTAACACCTTGGAATGGGATGATTTGACTTCCTGCTCTTATTATAAATGCAAATGTTCCTTTAGAATTTAAATGCTATGGGACTGATCCTGCCATTCTAATCCATTGACTCAATTTTACTTGCTTAAGGGCTGCAGAAATAGAGGTCCCATGATTACTTGTCAGAAATTATAATCTAGTAGCTCTGTACAAATGTTCCCTCCAATCTGCATAGCAGCACAATGAGAAATAGGCTTACATCTACTGAAAAAACAATCATCTGTGAGTTCTCCATGTCTGGTGTCTCCAAGCTTCACTTGAGTTCTGGGTTGGAGTTCAGAAGGAATAATGCTGGTGTGTGTTAATATGTTGAGGATGCAGAGAAGTAGGACAATGAAATAGGGGCCAAAATGTGTTCTCTTATTCACAGAGTAGTCTCAATGGTTTCAATTGAATTATGTGCATGAATAAGACAGGCAAGATTTTACTAATGGGGAAAACAAATAATAGTTTAGCAGGAAAAGGTTCAAGACAATGCATCACTTACTGCTGGAATTGTTCAATTATGTAGAAGGAGTAAATTAATAGATAGTATGATAGGAAACATAATTCCTACAAAAGAGGGAGGGCCTCATCATCCTACATCCATTTTCTATCTACTGGGAGCTGCAAAAGGGAGTGGTATATTACCAGGGGATTTCCCTTGTTCTGAGAAAGATCTCCAAGTAACTTACTATCTCATTGTTCTGGGCCTCCTTTGTGCTACTGTAGCAGGGGATAGGAGCTGGCCTGTTTTATTTGGTCCAGTGCTCCCTGTTTTCCCACTCCACTTCTTTAAGCCATGCGTGTAATCATTGCATCAGTCCTTTAGATATGGGGGTGTATGTTCATATGCGTATAGAACTGTAAAAACAATGTGTATACTGTAGTTGTGTTTAAAAAACGAAGCACATGTGCAGCTGAAATGGAGCTGTCTTTTGTTTCCTTCCCTTGATTGAAGAGCTGCATAAATATGGGTTGTGAATCACTGAGGACTCAAACTGAGAAGCAAATTAACCTTTATTTTAACATTTAAATATCTGTTTAAAAATATAACAGTACTTTTTGTTTTCATCTCATGCATAAGACAATTGCATCTCACTAAAATGCCATGAAGGAGAAAATAAGAGAATTATCTTACTTGGAGAATTTCACTAAGACAGTATAAGTTATGGATATAGACTCTTGCTTCTTAAGCAGGAAGTTTTAGATGTTCAAAAGTTATGAAGAATTTATTTTTGAAAACTGCAGTATCATAGGACAACCCCATTAATAAGAAATCATCCAGTGGATGCTTGGAAATATTTCATAGTAAAAAATATTGCTAATAAGATTTTTCAGGTGTATGGGAGTTTCTTTAGAAGACCTCCCACAAAGACACTATAATCAAACTTAGGAGATGAGGAAGAATTTATCCAAGATATCTTGTTCTCTGAATAACATGTCTTTAGTGATTCACTCACTAATGGTTTTGTAGCACATAATATTCCAGCAAGAAGGGTCCTTTTTTTTTTTTTGAGAGGCACCTCGCAGAGATTAAGTGTTTCTGGTAACAAAGTGAGAATGATTGAAAACTCTTCCCTCCTTCTGCAGTGATGTGAAAATCATTCAAAAAACCCAACAGAAAAAAAGTAAAAATATAACTAATTGGAAACTCTGCCTACTCACTTGAACATTTACATTGGGAAATACAGGGAAGCTGTATGTATAAAGGGATTGGAAAATCAGGTCAAGTCAGTACTGTTACCGTCAGGTGGCTTCTCAGTAGAACATTTTTAAATGAAACACTGGGAAAGTCCCTGCTCTGCTTGTTTCAGAGCAAGGGCTTGAACTAGGTCTTTCCACATCGTAGCTGAGTTCCTTAACCAGTGGGGAATTGGCCATTCTGCAGTTGGTCTGTCAATCAGTCACACATACACTCTTTCTCTCACAAACATTCATAGTCACAAGCTGTTTTTGTTCCACATCAGAACAAAAACAAAATTTCAGACACTCTTTTTTTTTTTTAATGGGATTCCTGTTTTCTAGCCTGCCCTACTTCTCAGTGGCCTATGGGGGAAGAAGGGGTCATTTCAAACCATTTGCTATTGAAGGAATGTCCTCAATAATATGTGACCACCATAAAAACCATAAGATGCAACCTTGTTGCAAGTATGACTAGAGAAGGCATATCTTCAGTGAGCATGGTAAAGAGGCAACTCCCTCACTATTAGGGGTAGTTTCTACAGATCAAACTTTGGAGGGGACGGAATCTGGTCCTGTTATTCTCTATGTTCTACCCATCTTGTGCATATATAGATTTCCTTCTCCATGGCTTTCAAGCTAGTGCCTAATTTAAATAAAACTTAGAGGGGAAAAAAGAAAAGCTAAGAAATACCTTGGTGCGAAGTTCTGTAGTGCAATCCTGATTTTACTAAACCCTAATCTATCACACAACTCTTTGAATTCAAAATGCCTTTGTGTCTTCCAGCCTGAAGGCTGGTTATTGCTTATTTCTTCAACTCTGTGAAAGTCATGTCCTTCCTGCAACATTCTTAAAATCTGAGTTCTCCTGTATCGCATTCCAAATGCTGTCAATTCTTCATATTGTATGGCGCATATTCTGTCACAAACAATAGCACTGCCCCTAATCTATAATGGTGAAACTCCTCTTGACATAAAACAGAAATAAAGTTGTTACTGAAAATCTTCTTGGAAAGTTGTAGCAGTTTGAAAACATCCAAGTTGGGTCAGTAAACCCAAACTGGAGAGAGAGGTCTTCACAGAGCAGGTTTATGGTATTTCACATAAGTTCCACTGGTCCCATCATCTAGGAGACAAGGGTGTTGGTATGCAGACACCCACTTTTCTGGTTTATACTGTTTTCAGCAAGATCAGTGCCTAAAAAAGTTGTTACCATTTGTGATTTAATCAGGGATGAGCCCCCATGTGTAGGCAAGATCTACCTAAGTAGCACTGCAGCACCATTGTTAGCCCAGAAGACTTAACTTGAGTATTTGGTTCCGCATCAGAAATGAGGTGACTAGGGAGGTGTGTGTGTGTGTGTGTGTGTGGTAATTGCTTTGCATATCAGACTAAGAATCAGAACTTCATAGAGGACAGAAGTTCCATTTTTGTGAAGGATTTTGAGATTTCAGAGTTTGGCTTTGTTCTGATTTAGAGCAAAGACCAAAATTTTAAAGTTCTGAGAAGGAATTTAAAATAAATCTTTGAGTCATTTGAAATGTTTCATTTTGACAAAAATCAAAATTATCTCAATTTTGAGTCATTTTTATTAGAATATATAATACCATAAAATAAAAGTTTGAAATAAAATATTTCAATGTACTATGAAAGTGGCCAATTTTGATACTGGCAGAATTTTTCCAGGTTTCCCCCCCCAAACAAAACCCAGTTTTGCAAGGCATTTTGATGGAACCACATATTCTGTTGGTATATAGTTCACCCCTACACCAAGACTGGCCCTAGTGGAATGTTTCACGCTGGCATGGGTGTCCTGAGTTGAAAGTAGGATGGGATTGGAGTTGCTGAGGCTGGTCATTGTAGATGGGCCCCCGTGACAATCATTGAGACTATCAACATACATTGCTGCCACATTCTGAATCTTATTTTTGGTAGGGGATTGGAGATGGGAGGACTAGAATTTACACTTTTGTCATGAACATGATTATTCAATAAATAAAAAGACAAGAATAGATGTGTGGGGGTCGTAGAAGAGTCTTTGTTTTGAAATATTTCATTAGGAGGGATCACTTGGTTGGATATTGATGTCTGGCTAGGTGCTTTGTGTGCTATATACTATTCCAGGCAGGGTGAGATTTTTGATAAACAAAGGAGACACAACTGGAACCCAAGTAGTGTGGGAGCCTATTTATTTGTGTCTATAATTTACTTGTTTTTTTCTTTAATAAATGACTGCTGTTTAAGATGGATTGAGATTCATATTTCATAATAAATAAGGCATCTAAAAATCAACAAGGATTGTTTCCTTATGAAAGGAGTGTAGCCATTATCACATCTAACACCTTTTCTTTGAAGTATGAAACAAAATCTTAGGAGAAAAAACAACTGAGCCAGACTATTTAAATTGGTTCTAATGTCTCAAAATTTAAAGACTGGTGCTATAAATAAGGAATAGTGTGACTTGTGCTAAAACATGCTTTATAATATATTTCCTCTTTTGTAATGAAATACACTATTAAGCAATTTCATATTTGTACCCTCATTTCTTCTGAATCTGAGGAATCTGAATTTGAGTTAAACCTGCTATGGTTTAACTTTGTACATGAGACAATATTGTATCCACAGGAGCATGTTGAATACAACTCTGTGTTTCCCAAGCAGCAAATAGTTATGGGGGATAATCTGAGACTAGCAATATCTTATGTCGGCACATGTATAGCCTCCTAAAATAGTCTCAGGATGGAATACAGGTTTTCGTAACACTCCATTAGACTGACCTATGCCCATTATATTTCTACAGCATTGCAAAATCAGTAATGGCTTTGTGCTGCTCACAAAGCCATTTGAGAATACTGAGGGCAGAATTGCAGCCAAATGAATGGTACCTCCTGTTTTGAACACACTCAGGGGAAAATGACAGTGAATAAAAAACTGATAAATGAAAGAAAGTAAATGAAGAGGTATGAATACAGTACCTCAAGCAATATACTTTATAAAGATGACTAGCAAAGCATGCAGACACATGCTAGGTGTTATAAAATGAAGAGCAGGAGAAGAACGGGGGTAAAACAGCAAATCAAAATAAAGGAAACCAAGACTGAGAAGATGTAAAAGTGGCAGACAGTCAGTTATGTCACAAGAGAAAGAAATCAAAACATGTAGAACCCAAATCAGTTTGGTTCGGGTATCAGTGAGTGATCCTAACTTCCAGCTCCAGTATATAGGGATTTTGCCTACTTAAATTAGAGCTTGTTTGGGCCTTCACCGTGGAATCAAGATCAAAAGACTAAGGATGAAATCCTGATTTTCTTGAAGTCAAAGAGAGTTTTGCCATTACATTCTTAAGCGAAGCCAGTATTTCATTCTCATGTGCGGAAAGGGCTTAAGACATGAAGGAACCGGTATCTGCTGGACATGAGTAGGGGCGACACATGGGGGAGCGTGCAAGATCATGCCCCCACCAATTTGCTGCTTGGCTTCTACTAAGCATGCTCACACAGACTGAGCATGCTCAGTAACACTGCTGAAGCCAGCTGCCCTCACTCTGCCCCCTCCCCCTATTAGCAGGCACAGGCCATCCCTGAACATGGGTATGCCTAGGTCAGGAGAGGTTCTTGACAACTTTGAGACTTATGTTTATTATGATTTAATTTCATTTTACAGCATCAAAGGAGTGTGTATTGTCTTTTCATAATGGGTGAAAGTTGGCCTCAAAGATCTTACAGTTTAGATTTTAGTCATAGTGCAACATATGAGGGCAATAAACAAGTAATAGGGTGGAAGTAGGACAAGGAGTTACAATAATAAATACACTTATTCAGTGTAGTCATATAAACATCTTGATGCTTGTGTTGCTTTTTGGTTTTGATTAGGATGGTCAGAAGGTTAGTTTGGTTGTTTTTACTCCTCTCTCAAGGTGACAACAGTGGAAGGGGGCTTTTTAGGAGGAATTAGAGTGAGTTTCACTCCTGTGCAGTAGACCAAGCACAATTTCTAGACCACTTAAGTGCCTTGTAAGTGCACAAAATAGATTAGGTGAGACTTTAATGCTACATAATACTTGTACTGGCCCTCTGCAGAAGTGTGAATGTCACTCAGTGTGGAGAGGGGTTAGTAAACATGGATTGGTAGGGACTGCTGTGCTGCCATGGACAGGATGAACAGCTGATGAGGAACAGGATGATTATACTTGCACGCTTGCTCTGTCATCACAGGTGATATTCCTGGGAGTGAGGGGGACAACAAAGAGGAACAGTTTTAACAGTGTTCACCTTGTAGCTTGTGCAGCTTATTTAATGGACTTTGGCATTTTCACAGAGCTACAAATGTGAATCTCTTGATGGTAGTTGACAAATCTATCTGAAACGAAAAACCCAAAAAGCATCTGTTACATATACATCATGGTTTGTTTAACATAGAAGTTGTGAATGTAGATGTATATTTCACACCACACATTCCTAACGTTGGAGTATTACTGTTTGATGGACGAAAACTGGGTCAAATTCTATGGGGTATACTCTGGAGGAATTTACCTATTCCATTTATTTCTTTAGGATCTTCTAGAACAGGAGGTTAGGTCTGTGTTCTACACCAAGTGCACTTATGTCTCTTCAATATTCCCTGCCCTTTCCTCTCCTCCCCCCGAGCATTATGAGTGGAAAAAATTGCTGTACAGATGTACTACATATTTCACAGTTATTTTCCAGCTGGCATCATACAGTAAATGTTTCCATATGTGCGCCATGTTAATATCACCTTTTTTTCTAAGTAAGCACCAGATCACACCTCTATTGTCCTTCTGGTCTAGAGAGGTGGGGAAAAATCCCCTACCAGCAGTGTTGGTTTCCTTCTCAGGCTTCCTGGCAACAGTTTGTCATGTGGATGTCTGTTTCCTTTCTCATCCCCTCCTCTCTTCTTTTTATTTGAAAAAAAAATAGAGGAGGGAGATGAGGAGTAGCTATTGTGAAATTCAGATTCATGAAGAGTTCTTTCTTTTACATTTAAAAATATTAGACAAAAGAGGGAAATAACTCCTCTAACATGTGAGCTCTAATAGCCTGTCCTCCTGTTGTGCTGCATCTTAAAACAAGAAATATGGAGCTGAAACAGTTTGGATGATCTAAGTACCAAATCTTTGAAACCAGGTTAAACACTCAAGGGGAAGGTAATCTCTCCTCATTTGAACTATGTGACTTAAAACTGTTCGTGTTATATTGAGTTTGGTGCAGTGTTTTTAATGTCCTTAGTTTCTCATATGCTAATATTTAAATATACTCTCCAAACATATGCATGATTTACCCTTGGTGTTAAATGAGGATCACATCCATTAGGCTCAATTTTATGGCCTGGTTCATTGTAGAAATGCCTTCTTTTTTTTAAATAAAGAAATAGGATTGGGTTCTCCATACACTTTCCCCTTCCTCAGTTCCTCTACACACCTTTTCTTCCAGAGTGACCAAATTAGTTAGACTAAATTAATAATGAATAAAGGCAAACAGGATTTTCACCCTTTAAAAAAAAACTTATTTGCTTTTTATTGTCTTTAGATTCTTCTTGAAATCAGACCTCTCTTTCCTGTCCAGTTTTGAGTGGTCCCATTTGAGTGGTCCCATTGGTAATATGAATTGAGACCCATGTACAAAGCCAGTGGTATATTGACCTTCATATCTACTTGCACCATGGGCTGAACTTTATTGCTTGAAAAAGAGACACATGCATGATAATAAACCAACAATATTTTTCACTGGCAAAAAGTAATTTCTGGCTAATTTAGAACAAAATTGATTTGTGTTTTTCATTTTCTATTGATAACAGCAAATTCCCCCAGTTTGTTGCTGGTGAAAGTTTTTTCTACTGCTCTACCAGTTAAGGTTTCTGGTGCTGTACTTTCCTTAAAGCAACTATTTTCTCAGTCCACAGCCACATTTTCTTGGATTGGATCGTCTCACTCATATCTGTATATGGAGGACAATTTCTATATTTACTATTGCTATCATTTAATAGTACCCCAAATTGTGGAGGGTACCTCACAGTAAATGTAAATGCAGAGGGTCCCTGCCTGGGAGAGTTTATAATGGCAAAACAGTTAGGTCAGGATGAGGCAGAAAGAAAGTAAGTAGTTATAGAAATAATTTTAGACAGATGCACAATAATAGGGTATTGGCACCACTAGGGGTACTGCCTCATGGACACACTTAGGAATTAGCTCCACTCAGGTGCTGCACCACCCTCTGGTGGTCTCTCCACTGTTCATTCTTTCTCACTCTTCAGTCCCTCTCACTCCAGGACCTTCAGCCCTCTTTCAGACAGGTCACTATGGTCCTTCCTTTCCAGTCTTTTGGGACATATCAAAGTCTTTTGGGACAAGCTGTCTCAGACAATCTATTCTCCATTCCCTGGTTGGTGCTACTTCCCCATGGTCTGGTAGGGGAAACTGGGCCCATTCTTTATTCTAGGTTCTAGCTCAGGGGCCCCTCTCTTCATCAGCCAAGGTCTTCACTATCCTATGCCTTACTACTTTTCCCCTAAGCCTTTCTGGCTCTCCAACCTCTCTTGGTTTGCCAGTTTCACAACTCCCTCCTCCAAGTGATAAGAACATAAGAGCAGCCATACTAGGTCAGACCAAAGGTCCATCTTGCCCAGTATCCTGTCTTCCAACAGAGGCCAATGCCAGGTGCCCCAGAGGGAATAAACAGAACAGGTAATTATCAAGTGATCCATCCCCTATTGTCCATTCCCAGCTTCTGGCAAACAGAGGCTAGGGACACCATTCCTGCCATTGATGGACCTATCCTCCATGAATTTATCTAGTTCTTTTTTTAACCCTGTTGTAGTCTTGGCCTTCACAACCTCTGGCACAAAGTTCCCCAGATTGACTGTGTGTTGTGTGAAAAAAATACATTTTTTGTTTGTTTTAAATCTGCTGCCTATTAATTTCAGGGAGTAACTGTGGTCTGCTTGCCTCTATACCCCCAACCACACATCCCTTCTTCTGAGGAGTGACTGCAGACTACTCCCCTGCAGCTCCTTTCTGCTCTCAGCTCCTGGGCTGTATACAAGCCCCACCTGTTCCTGCACAGCTGAGCTTCATCTAATTAATCCCTGCTCTCTGGCTCCTCCTCCAAGTGTAGCCTGGGCAGTTAATTGGTCCACTTAGCCACCTTAAACCATTTCATGCCTCCTGTCAGGTGGACACCCCATCAGAGGTATGCACAGCCTAATTGAACAACAGGGGAAGGACATGGGCAACAGTGGGGACAGACAAACAGCTTGTCAGGATTCCTTCCATATTCATTGCTTCACTGTTGAGACTGCAGTAGGCAGCAAGTCAGTGCCTCCAATTGGCAGGTAGCCAAAGTGCAGGGGACATAGGCATTGCCATACTGGATCAGAGCCAAGGTTCATCTAGTTAATCAGCTAAAGACTAGGGGGCTAAGGGCTGGAGTTTGCTATGTGGGAGGGTGTTAAAGGACTGGGAGGTGCTGTAATGGGGTAAAGGGCTTGAGATGTAGGGCAAATGAAGCACACCTAGGAAAGCTTTATAATAGCTCAGTAGTTTGAGCATTGGTCTACTAAACTCAGGATTATGAGTTCAGTCCTTGAGAGGGCCACCCAGGGATCTGGGGCAAAAATCAGTACTTGAACCTGCTAGTGAAGATAAGGGGCTGGACACAACAACCTTTTGGGGTCCCTTCCAGTTCTATGACATAGGTATATCTCCATGTATTACTTAAATTGGAGACCTTATGGTTTTGCTGGGTTTAAGTACGTTTGTTCCTCATCCTACACAACTTAAACTTGCCATACTGTTGAGATGTGTTAGTGCCAACTTCCAGGTAAACACCAGGTGTAATTATTATTATTATTTTTAATCTTGTTGATTATAGTAGGGCCCAAAGGCCAACCAAGAACAGGGCCTTATTGTGCTCGGCACGGTACAAGCAGAGGAGTAGACAATCCCTGCCTCCAGTGAGTTTATAATCTAAATACACTGTTGTTTTGGATAAACATAAAAGCAGCTACAATGTAACTAAAAATAGCAAGCCCTAAGCATGGGTTGCGCCACCTGTGAAGGGAGCTGCCTCAAAAGCAAGGTGTTCTGCTCAGCATAGCCAGACAAACATGGAAAGGAATGTTCACTATAGCCTTCCCCAGGGTGGAAGAGCCTTTGAACTGACACATATTCCCCAGAAGACATTCTGGCTGATTCAACCTGAGTGCCTCCTAGGGCTCCTGCTGCATCTGGTTCCCCACAGCATTGGCTTTAAAAGTCATGGTGGCTTTAAGTCATAGCTCTGTGGTTTGAAATGTTCTAAAGTTTTCTAAAATACAGGAAGTTGTACCTGGCATCTCAAAATTTTCCAAGAGAGGCCCTTTTGAAATGCCTCATGCCAGCATCTCTGCTTGGACTTAGCTATCTGCTAATTCTGCAGGGGAATTCAACTATAAATCAGAGTTTTGGGGATATGCAGTAGCACATTATGGTAGTTGCCATAGTCAGTACCTGCTAGTCCAATGTGGGCATCTGCTTTAATTTATGTTCATATAATTTCTTATATTCCTTGGGCCAGATCTTGGTTCTAAAGTATTCCAGGGTATATTACATTTCAAAGAAGTGATTCTAGATTTATATCCTGTAACTGAGATCAGAATCTGGGCCCTTATATAAAACAGAAAAATAGAGCAAGAACTTTATTGTTGTAAATACTGAGAATGAACATTAACGAATTATATTCATAGGCTGACACTCCATAAAAACACAGTTGAAGAGCTGTGGATGTTTTATAACAAAGGGGATATCATAGATCATTGTCTATATAACCTGTGCATTAATAATCTTTACATGCTCCAATAAAAAGAAGATATAAAAACACTCACATAATTTGCCTTAGGATTTTTCTCCAGCAATGTACATCACTTACCGTCACTCTGTATGTGTTTGTAGAGGCTGATTTTCTACATCTTCTACTAAGCATTCTGTTTCTTTGTTCTGAGAAAATGTGAACTTTTCAAACTAGTTAGTTGTAGTATATAAAAATAATGCTGTACTAGTCATCTTCTATAAAAAAAATTATTTTGTAGCATTGCACAGATGTATATATTACAATCACACCTTTATGGTGCATGCAATCTGGCAAGAAAGGAAGATAGGGCTGAAGGAAAACAGGAAATATACCAGCTAGCCCCAATTACAGCTGCAGGTATATAAAGGCATATATCTCAGAAGAGGGAGACTCTAGTTAGGGCCAGCATATTTTTGCAGATACCTTGAATATGGTCTTAATTTAACACGTACTGAAGGAACCTGATGAAACTTGAAGAGGAAGGAATTTGATCCAACATCAGTTTTCTTCTAAAAGATCCAACTGTGTACAGTAAAGGGTTGCTGGATTAAGCGTTTCTCTGGCGTTCATTGCTTGACTGAGCCAGAAGAAGTCAGCTATTCTATTCTATTCTATTCTATTCTATTCTATTCTATTCTATTCTGGTTCTTATAATATGCCCATTACCATGATATCTCAGCACCTTCCAGAAGTGCATTAAGCAACATAACTAGAATTCATAATGTGTACTTTTTGTCCCTTTCTCCCTCCAAGAGGAAAACTGTATTTTTTTAAAATAGAATTGCTGTGTCAGGTCTGCTGGGCTATGGATTTTTATTACTGAAGGTCAAGTTAGAGGTGTACCTTGCACTTGGAGTGGAAAGTAGTGAGCTTTATGGTAATTTTTAAATCTTCAGTCTTCAGCCAGCCCTGAGGAAGCTCTGTCTCCTTCACAGAAGATGATCTTTACTCTGGCAGGAGCCAGCTCTATTGTGCTGTAGGAATAGAGCTGTCTCTTATAGTACTGTTACAAAGCTTGCAACAAACTTTTAGGTATCCTGAGCCCACACCACTAAGTATTCTTAATAAGGATTGAAGTTATGAATTTTACATGATGTTCCACAAAGACCCAGAGTAATGATTATAAGGCAGATTTGCTGTGCTTGATGTAACCTGTGTTGCTCAGGAGAGGAGGTGCTGTGTTCTGTACTAGTTAGCATTTCCCAAGATTGACTCATCATGCCCAGATAGCATTGCTGTAGTCTATCTGGGAGGTGATGAAAGCATGCATTACTTAAACCAGGTAATCATCCACCTGAATGGGATAGATTCTCTTAGGCAGCTGAGATGGTATAATGCATTACTTGGATGCTGGTATGTTTTAGCATTAACAAGGTAATGAGGAGCAATGTCAGGGATGAGAATTTGGTTGCTGTGTTCAGCAGACAGAGTCAGAGAGTCCAGTCAATGGCTGGAGTCAGAGACAAGGGGGCAAGGATCAGGAACCAGTCAGGAAGACAGCATGCAATGTAGTCATAGAGTCCGGTTGTGCAAACAAGTTCCTGTGCTGCTCTTTGGGTTTAAAAAGGAAGCTCTGACCAGTCAGAGTTCTTGGTGTTCCTCCAGTCAGGACCAGGACCCTGAGTAACTTCAGGTTTCATAGCCTCTGCAGTTCAGTTAGATAGTACTGAACTGCTGAGTGGGAACAGTTAAATGAGAGCCCTATATGCCCAGGTTCATGACCTCTGGGGCCATGCCCAGCAATCCTGAATTAGTGTTATATATTTTCTTTTTAGACAAAATTCTGGGGAGTGACTAATTTGGCATCTCCCAGCAGGGTAGTTAGGCTGTAACTTACCCTGAGAAATGTGCATTAGCACAGCTGAGGAAGATCAGTTAGGAATCTTAAAGGGTCTACACCAATCTGGTAATTGACAGTTTTCAATTTTTTTTACCAGAAGTTCTTGAATGATATGGAACTATATAAATAGCAAGCTGTGCCCCACTGTACAATGGAAATCTGTTAATAGAAAGTTTGTGTTTATATAAACTGCCAGGATGAAAGCTGAGTAGTTTGTACTTCACATACCAACCCTTAGTTAAACGTAAGTTATCAGTCTATACTGGGTATAGTTGAATGTACTATTTACCTATAATGTTTTAGATTGAGAAACTGGAAGAAAAGCAAGGTGATCATTATTTGTTAGGCTTCACCTGGCACAACAATGCAGTTTGACAGGAATTAGGATATCCTTACCTAATACAGCACAGTACTAAAAGGCAGATGATCATATATCTAAATAGTTATACTTTAAAAATCTCTCAGCAGTTTCAGTTGTTGGAATTAGGTCATTCCCCATGGTCAGTTCTGACAATGGACTGGAAGATAATAATATGAAGATATTAAAAACGCAGATGACATACTCTCTACCTGAAGAGTGTGTATTGGGGCAGGGGACTGCTATAATTTATACCTTCCTTTTTAATTTGTTCCATTCTTTCATGGGTTTTGCACACTCACAGAATGCCAAAGTGATGGAAGTCACACTATCTTTCCACATGCACTCATTTTCTTACAAATATACCACAATAAACATTGCCTCTGAATCAGGGCCATTGCTCGTAAAGTACATAGAAAGTCAAACAGTAATGTGCTGTAAATGCTAAGTAATATACTAATAGAAGTTTTATTATGAATAAAATATTTTTTAAAGTTTTCAGTCTGGATTGACCTAATATGGCTAAATTAAACCCTAAAAATAATTAAAAGAAATACAATGGGAATGTTGCTGTTATGACACTCAGAATTTATAGTTCATGACAGACAATCTAGTGGGCTGCATCTTGCATTTTAATAATTCTAGGCCAAATGCTATGGCTCTTGGGGTGGAGACTGCAGAATTTAGTCCATTTTGCCAGTGAGCCATGATTGATAGCCAGTTTCTCCAAATATATGATGATAAATGAGTATTTAGGGTGAAGTTAAAAACTGCCAAGATTTACTCTTGATCTCTTTATAAATGAGGTCATTCTCTGGATCCTCTAAAGTCAAATAATTTAACTGGAACATGGTGACCAACATTCTGTCTCCGATTCCAATAAGCAGGCAATGAGACATACTTAAACAATACATATTTGAGTGTAATGCATATTCATGTGTAAACTATGCTGTGAAACAATTAGCATTTTCCTGTTGGAATGTTTGGTGTAGGAATATCATTTCTTCAGGTGCTCTCATACCAAGAACTTTGTTTATAAACAATTTAATTGCATCTACTGAAATACAGAGAAGCAGGGAAATGTTTTCAGAGTCACCCACTTTTTAAAAAAAAAATCTGAGGAACAGAGCCATTTTTTAATATACTAAAATCAGGTACATTATATTTTTATATCAGGTACCAGCGAATCTAAGTGTCAAACTTAACTCAGGAGAAATTTTGTTTTAAAAAAGTATATTAAAAGCATTAAGGTGTTTGCAGTCAGAGCCTTCAATTGTTTGGATACTACTAATTTATTTTGAACAGAGGGTGCCTCATTGCTGCTTTAATAATATTAATGAAACTAAGCACAGGTTCTTGCCCATTCATGTTTATTAGAACCACCACATGTGTTAGATTTGATGAATGAATTGGAGCGCTAATATATGTTTGTTTGTTTTTTAAAAAAAGGACTTTTTACCAGTTTGGCCAAACATGAAACATATGAAACATGGCCACGCAACCAGAAGTGGAGGGAAAGAAAAGGTCACTAAGGCCCCAGTCATGCAAACATTTATATAGGCAATTAACTTTAAGTACCTGAATAGTCCCATTGACTTTAATAGAATCATTTATGTGTGTAAATCAAGCATGTGTGTAAGCATTTGCAGAATAAAGGCCTCAGCAGTTATACATTGTCATCAAACTCCAAAACAAACATTCAAAAATTATTCTAAAGCCCAGGAGGAAATGAGTTCTAAATCCTAAATCATCTGCAACTACTTCATTCTGATTGAAAATAGCTGAAGTGGTTGGACTCCGGGAGGACAGGAAAATAGATGCCTCATCAAATCCAGTAAAGACACACTTCCTTTACTCCCAGATGACATATAGCAGACATATACAGGGCAAAAGAACCTCCAGTTTGAAGTTCAAATAAAATTGATTTTCTGCTTCAGTGTTACTATTGCATTTTCAAGCTTTGCGAGCCATATGGACCTAATTCTAAAATACCATACGCAAGCGTTAAAGAAGCTGTGGGTTAAACTTAACTGTAATGTATAGAAAGTGGGACATGTTGTACTTTAGTGTAAATTGATCCGAAAATGGCTTTAAGGTGCCAAAGCAATCTGAGATGTAGCAATTGGGAATTGATCAAATGGGAGGGGAGAAAGTCTAAGGCAGTTGTCCCCAATGCGGTGTTCACAGGTGCCATGGCGCCCTCCGGGGCATTTATGTCCTCCCGCCTAGTACCCAGCAGGGGAGAGAAGCCACAGCCCCGTGCCTGCCGGGACAGAGTACTCCGGGGCTGCAGGCTGCGGGCGCCAGTGTTCTCTGTCCCTGGCAGGTGCAGGGCCACGGCTTCTCTCCAGCTTCTCTGGGGCTGCAGATTACAGGCGCCGGTGTTCTCTGTCTCTGGCAGGTGCAGGGCCACGGCTTTTCTCTGGCTTCTCCGGGGCTGCAGACTGTGGGCACCAGTGTTCTTGGTCCCTGGCAGGAGCGGGGCTGCAGTTTAAGCTGGAGAGAAGCTGTGGCCCTGCGCCTGCTGGGGACAGAGAACTCCGGGGCTGCGGGCTGCAGGCTGCGGGTGCCGGTGTTCTGTGTCCCTGGCAGGCGCGGGACCTGCCTAGTGCCCAGCAGGGGAGTGAAGCCAGGGCCCCGCGCCTGCTGGGGACAGAGTACTCCAGGGCTGCAGGCTGCAGGCACCAGTGTTCTCTGTCCTCCCAGCTTCTCTCCAGCTTCTCTCTGCACTACCCAGAACCGGCACCAAAAAAACCCCCAAAAACAAAAACAAACTAACAAAACTGCTCCAACTCTGCAGAATGGACGGAATGCCAGCCCGTAGCACGTGCTGCCCCAGGCACATGCTTGCTCCACTGGTGCTTGGAGCTGGCCCTATATGTGAGTGAGTTTTGTCGCCCGCCACACTCTTCTGAGAACATGAATGTGCTACTGGCCACAAAAAGGTTGGGGACCACTGGTCTAAGACCTTGCCTAAGGTTTGCCGTATAGCTGTACTGTTAGATCTGTACCAGCAAAGCCTCCTAGTATAGATACAACATATACCAGCAAAAGCATTCTTTAGCTGCTATAGCTAATACCAGTTCCCTGTTTTACCTGTCAACACTGGGATTTATGCTGGCATAGCTGTGTTGATTGGATGTGATCAAATGGATTAGATTTCCCCCCTGCATTCCTAATCCACAGAGCTATGGCAGCAAAGCTTTTAAACATCAACCAGGCTTAACTCTGCTCAGACACAGAGGGCTCCACATCAGGGGGAGATTGCTGCAAGTGGCAAGTGGTCCTACCAATTTTCAGAAGTGGTGTGAGATATACTCTTGCGAAAGAGGAAGTAAATGCTGGATGTGCTACATCCAATAAGGGTGGCCACCCCCACAGCCGGTAAGGTACATTTTCACCGATACCACACTAACATTGTTAAATGCACTCTCAGGTCCACATACAGAGAGATGGATTCCAAAATACTCCTCTTCCCACCCCCCCTATTCCCCACAGGCGCACTGAGGGAGCCACACTGCTTACTTTCCCTCTTTGTCCACTCTCCTGAGGCTGGCACTTGCTCCACTCTGCAGCTCCCTGGGCCTCCCGCTGAGACCAGCTATTGCAGGGAGGAGCCTACACTCCTTAGTCGCAGGGAAGACACCTCTGTGACATGCAGGAGAGAGAAGGGATTCCCTAGATCTGCATAAGCCCTGTCTGCCCCTGCTGCTTCCCCTAAAGAGCCCCTGGAGTTCAATAGGGGGCCTTTTCTGGTGGCAGTAGCAGTAGCTGGCTCTGGTCACTCTGCCAGAATTTCTGCTTTGTGAATGACACAATATGTATCTTGTGCTAGACCTACAGAGAACCATGTGAAGCCTTACGATCTGCACATTTCCAAGACTTTCTTGGGCTACACCAGCAAAAAATAAGTATGTCTAAAGAACAACATGTTCTGGGGTTGTGTTATGGGAAAGTCCCACTTCAGTGTGGCGCATGATGCCAAAACTTGAGCAACAGGTAGATTTAAGGATCAGAGTCCAGTGGGCAAGTGAACTGGGTGAACGGGGTGGAGATAATTTGTAGGGCCCAGTACAAGATTGGAGGAAAGAGTTGGAGCACTGAGAAATAAACCAGAACTGGGAAGGCATGAGACAGCCAATGCTGCAGAGGCATTCTGGGTTGAGATGCTTCAGTCTCCTTGCTTCACAATCAAGCAAGGGCCATATGACCTGAAGAATTAGAAAAAGCATAATTTGACATAGGAATCTTACAGCATTTGTGCAAAGTGCCACGGATGTGCATGGCCCTGAACAGGGAAAATAAAGGCAAAGTCCTAGCTCAAGGAATTAACAAGCTAGGAAATAGCTGTGTAAGGCAGGACAACCTATCTTTAACCCAGCTCTATTTACTTTATTATAACTGCATTTTTTATTTAATTGCATTACCAAATATATTCTATTAATTATTAATTGACAATGGTAGCCTCACAGCTTTTGAAAAAAAAAAGCATCACATTGTATTTGACAAATACATTCTTGATGTTTTGGATTGCGTTATTTAATGCCTATAACATTCCTATATTATGTGCCTCTTATTTTTTGTTGCCTTTCCCAGTGCTTTACTGTATAGACTAGATGAGAGGCATTTTGGATCTAGTCCAGCCACTACAGATATATTCCCTGATGGAAGGCTACTGAGGCAGCAAAACTACTAGAGTGACTGCGGTGGAAGAAAATGTGTTCCTGATACTTATATGGCCACCCATTACCAAGGCATCTGAGCACCTCCCAATTTCTAATGTTTATCCTCACAATATCCCAGTGAGCTAAGGAAGAGGCATTGTCTCCATTTTACAAATTGGGGACTGAGGCATAGAGAGACTAAGGGATTTACCCCAGGTCACAAAGGAAGTCTGTAGCAGAGCAGGGATCTCAATCCAGATTTCCCAAGTCAGGGAGCAGCACCCTAACCAGAGGACAATCCTGTCTTACGACTCAAAAATCAGGTGGGAAGGATCAGCTAGGGAAAGGGAAGTGACTGCCACACTGCCTGCCCTCATCCCTTGTCATCAGTCCCTCATTCTAGGTCTCAGTGGAACAGAGTAGGTGATTCATCACATCCCAACTGTACTTTAATTGTTCAATACATCACACTAATGGAATGAACCAGGGCTTCTTCACTTCCAGTGGTTTTCTCAGGACAGAGTTTAGTGCAATACCCTGCAACTATGAGCAGCCACTGGTGGGACTGTGTTAATAAAATGTGATTTATTGTTTGCACTGCAGAGTTCCATCCTGGATATATGACAGACTGGATACTCTCTGTAAAGAATATGATTTAGGGTTGTATTATTGAGATATATAGGAAATTTAATGCTGTGGGCCAAATACAGAGTTGAGACTAAATGAATGTAAGTATGTCTAAACTGCTGTAAAATGTATACCTTCTTCCGGTTATCCTCAGTATGTAAGTTCCACTAAGAATCCTTTCATTTCTAATTATCATTATGCCTTCCTAGCAGCTATTTAATGTGAGCTCTATGCATTAATGACTCAGTTATGTCTCTTACCAAAATGAGCTTCATTGGAGATGGGGTAGAGTGACCAGATGTCCCAATTTTCTAGGGATAGTCCCTATATTCAGGGCTTTTTCTTATATAGGTGCCTATTACCCCTTGCCCCCATCCCAGTTGTTCACATTTTCTATCTGGTCACCCTAAGATGGAGAGATAGCAATACCACCCCAGATATGGTGGCTGGAAGTACTGGGCTATTGAGAGTCAAAATGCCTCTTGGGCCCTGGGAAGAAAAACACTGAAACATGCCACTTGCTATATGCAGTAAGTACAGTCAGTCTTTCTGCATGTTCTATGACCATAAAATCCTACATATGAAGCTACATATGGAGAGGTGGAATGGTCCACCCACCGCTGGCCAGGCATGGCTTCTCTGAGTTTGCTAGCACTCCCCTATCACCAGCTGCCCCAACATCCCTGAGCTTTACCCTGAGGTGAGCTAGATTATGTTTGTCTTCTGCACAGGTGCACTTGGGATGGGTAGGGAAAGTAAAATGGCTTCCTATTCCATCTTCCCTTGTAGTAGAGGGGAAAAAATAATCGAACCTGAGATTTACTCCCAGCCAAGGGTGAATATCCCTGGGCAGTTGTGGACCAAAGACAAGATGTGATGGTGCCAGACTTAATACCGCAATTGAGAAGACCCACATCTCCATCCATAGAAATTCTATAGATCTCAGTCCTGTTTTTATAATCTCTGTCCTGTTGGGCTTTGACAGGGAGATGGATAAGACTTGAATGCCAGTCCCCTTTGAGTTGGTTGCTAGTCTAAAGGATAGACATTAGAAGTAATCACGGACTCCTGGAGCTCCATGGTAATCTAGTTGGAAGAAGTACAATAGCCCTGCTGTCCATGGAGCAAGGGATGGCAGGAGTTTGCCACATGAAAGGTCAATCCACCTTTCACAGCTTCTGCTAGTACTAAATTTGAACTGCTGAATCTAATAGATGCTCTATGACCATAAAGTCCCTGTAGGAAGCTACATATGAAGAACCTATTTGTTACTAAATTGAGCTAGTAGCGACAAGAAATTCTCCACAATAACTTATAAAAAGACATCTTTTTATAATCTATACGTAAAATCCATCATTTTGCAGTATGAAGGAACAAATGTTAGTAATGATTGGTATCATAACAGCAGCACTTAATTTTCCATGTGTTCTATATTAATAAAGAAATGATTGCAAATTGCTAAGATCAGGATAATTTTGTAATGAAGAAATCCCATCAGTCATACTTTCTCATCTGTAATTCTTTTTCATAAATCTATTTTGCATGCATAAACTGTTGTAATGACCAGTTATATTTCTATAGAATAGCATGCCAAGAAAGTAAGATGTGTGTATAAAACCAAATTGTGAGCCAAACAAAGGATAAAAGTATACTTGCAGAGATACTATCAGATAATATATATATTAAGAATACAGATATATTTCACTGAGAGTTGACTTGTTTTTCTGCCATTCAGTTGCTGACTTTGAGAATCACTTGTTAATGTTGTTAATTTAAATGTAGTCACCTCATTTGGGTGTTTAACTGCGATGTAAGGTTTTTAAAACTCTATGATTTAGATTATGCCTCAGTTGTTAATCCTTTTGTAAATAGTGCATGGTATCTAAAATAAAGAGGTATTTCAATATGTTAACTTTAACCATTCTTTATTGCTATGCAAGCATTACTAACTTTTCTGCTGCAGTCAAGCTAACTTGAGTTTTCCTAGATTAATTTTCCTAAAATTCAGTTAAACTTCTCCTAGGGAAACTAACTAGGAATTTCATTTGGAGTTTACTAACAATCTATGCTGTCTAAAACCCCTTACTAACCTGGGCTATGAAATAGCCTAGTGCCTGGCAAGTAGGGCCTAAATGTGCCATCACTCTTTGCAACGCTAAAGCTTTCTGTGTAGACATTACTCTCCAAAACTGACCAGGCCTGACCACCCGGCTCATGAGACTGTTTCATAGACCAGGTTGGTAAGGAGCTTTAGACTGCATAGATCATTATTAAATCCCAATTTGCAGTTCCTAGTTAGTTTCACTAAGTAGAGTTTAACTGAGTTTTAGGAAATTTAATTTGAGAAAACTTGAGTTAGCTCCATTTTGACCCAAGTTTTGGGGGATTCGGGATGTTCCAGTTGGAAGTAGAATTGATAAAGTCTGGTATTTTCTCTGATGCATTTTCTATATTTACAAAGAATTTTCAAAGTCCTGTGTCCCTGAATGCAGAGGGAATCAAATAGAAGGAAACAGCTTCTTTTGTTTATTGAACCAAAGGCACCCTTTTCAGCTGGCTGCTCTGACCTCAAAACCTCTCCTCAGGTTTCTTACCTGCATTAGTCTCCTTGCTTGTAGCTCTTCCCTCAGGCTCTCTCTGTCTTTTTCTGTTTTTCTGTTCTGCCTTGTCACCCCCACATTCCTACCAAAAATAATACTCAGCCAAACACTCCTGGGCAGGGTCACTGACTCCTTTTGTCTTAGGTGGGGGGTTAAACTCAACCAATAACATGGTTCCAATAACCATGTTCCCATGGTGTAGACAGGACAAGTGGTAGTCTTAGTGTAACTCACATGCTTACTACTGCAGCATGTCTTTGAAAAGAAAAGGGAGAAAAAGAATGGGGAAGGCCTGGATTTTGCTTAGATACTCTGTCTCTGCACACATGTGCAGAGCACAGGGTAGCTCAGCTGGACAGGTCCAGAAACAGGGCGTGGCACTTACTATAAATGTTCTGAAGCTGTTTCTGAGAATGTGCAGGAAGTTTTTATTGGGGGCAATCTACCTGGCAGACCATACTCAGTCACCCTCTGCCGGATAAGCCAATCAGAGTATGAGGGGGTGAGGTTATAGATGTAGGAATTAAAGACAGCTCCATGGATTCAGCAGCTGATCCACATAGGATCAAGGGTTGTGTCTGCTGTAAGAACTGGGTCCCCATCCCTCTACCACTTTGGATACAGTCAGTGCTATTCCAGCTTTATGTACTAGGGAAGCCCTGCACTGGCATAATGTTTGGTACACTGTGGTCTGTTTCATGGGCCTAGAGGGAAAGCTGGTGGTATGAGAGAAGTAATTTTCCCCTCTAGAGACTAAACAGCCTATGGAATTCATGTTCAGCTGTTGGCTAATAGAATCCCAGTTTAAAGCTATCTCAGTGAAAGAGAGACTGGGAATAAATCAAGATACTATCAACTTTACCTCTTAACTCCTTGGGGCTAAGTGAATTTTCTCCATGGCTTCCCCTGTCCCAACCAACTTCAAACAGATTATGATTATTATTTATTTGTAATACAATAGCATGTAGACCTCCAACTGAGGTCAGGACTACAGCTGTGTATATCATGGAATTTTTGGTACAATATCAATTCTGAAAAATGAGAGGGGAGCTAGAGTTTTGGCTCAAATCAAAACAATTTTTTAAAAACTTCTGGTGAATTATAAAGTAAGCAATTAGTTTTGGATCAAATGACACATTTTGTTTGACCAAAAATTAGACACTTTATTTCAATTTTGAGCTTTTGTTTTGTTTTTAATTTTCTAAAATATAAATTAGAAGGGAATTTTGGACCAAGAAGACATTTCAGAAACAAAATATGAAATTTTTAGTCCTGAAAATGTCCAAATGAAACATTTCGACTTTTGGGGATTTTTTTTCTAAATGAACAATTTGGTGAAACCAACATGAAGTTTTTAAAATCTTTGGTGTCACTACATCTATATTTTTCTCAAAAGCGACAACAAAATATTTAGGGCACTGGAAAACGTCATACAGCTTTAGTTAAAATCATTTCTGCAAGGTACTGTACAAACTTGTAGGCTGAGACACACCTTCACCAAAGGGTATACAAGTCTAAACAGACAAGACAGATTTATTATCCCTCTTTTTACAGATAGGGAACTGAGATACTGAAAGACTAAATGACTCATCTAAGTCACACAGGTTGTTTGTGGTAAAGTCAGGAATAGTAACTAGTGTTCCTGAGTCTCAACACTTGTCTATACTGTAACACAGTGCAGATTGTGATGGTTTAAACTGCAGAGCACACCAAAGTGTTGTAGGCTAAGCGCCCATGTAGATGCTGCTGGTGCAAACTAGAAAGTACATAGTATGCATTAATCTGGGCTTCTTTCAAACAGGACTAGATTAATACAAACTAGGTACCTTTTAGTTCATACAAGTAGTGTCCACATGTAGCACTTAGGGCTTGTTTTCACTATGGGGATAAGTCTACCTACGTTGCGCTATAGATAGTGTGAATAATATAGCTGGAGTCGACGTAGCTTAGGTCAACTTACCCTGGTGTCTTCATTACGCTCCAGTTGACTTCCTTTACTTTCTCGGAGAGCTGGAGTAGTGGGGTCGACCAGAGAGCTCTCTGCCATCGATTTAGTGGGTCTTCACTAAGCCCACTAAATCGATCCCTGCTGCATCGATTGCAGCAGCATCAATCTCCCTGTAGTGAAGACCAGCCCTTAGACTGCAATGCTTTTTCAGCTTTCTGCAATTTAAACCCTCATAGTCTACATTGTGGTGCAGTGTGGCTATAGTCCAAGTCTAGTACGTCTACCACAAGACAATTCTTCATCTCTACATATATATATATATATAGCTCGGGTCTGTTTCTTTTTCAAAGACTGTAAAAGCTGCACTGAGTGTATTATACAGTAGGTTATGCTTGTCATTTCAGTACCCATTATTGTAATATTCGTAGAAAAAGCTCATGTAATTAATTTAGTTGCATTCAGGGAACTTTAGTGAAAATTTTAATTTGAATATCTCATCCAAGATATTATTCAGGATTGCTTCTTATTCAGCAATAACACTGCCTTTCCCCATTTTTATTTTATTTTAGCATACTATGAGTATAAAAAGAATCTTGAGAGCCCAGCCATTTGTTCCCCTAGCTCTGATGGAAGAAACAAATCTGCCAGACTATTAAAATTATCATCCAAGCTGATTAGCCTCTTTTATTCTACTTCCAGGAGCTCTGATGCTGTATTTAGATTTGACTGACCTTTTGGTTTTATAGACAATTTTCTCTCTTGTTGCAATTACATTATCATTTGTTGCTGTAATCAAGTTACTGTCCCTCTTCTGTGAATTTTAAATATGTCTGTTGTCTCTGTAAAGGCACTATTTGAGGGATAGAGCATCAGTTTAGTGACAGTTGGACAGCAACTTGGCTATGTAACTGATATCAAATGACTGTGTTTCTAACAGTTTCTGTGGCTGATAGTTTATTTATGGTAGCTGAACAATGGAGACTTTGGTGAAAATGAGATGCAGCATTTTGTAAGGCAATAATAAATTCCAAACCAATGTCTGTATCTGATACTTTCAAAGAGTCACGTATTATTCTCTATCACCTCTATCTCAGAAAAATTCAGAATAGTTGGGAGTTTGCATTGTTCCCTTGAGGACACAGCTGTGCTTATCTGCTTTCCTGACCTATCAATTGGCTGCTCACAGGAGTCATTAAACATCTTTCTCATTGTAAAACTGTTTTGTTCAGCTGTGTGCCACTACAGGATGACTTGTAATCATAGGTGGTGGATGGCTAGAGCTAGAGGGGTTTCAGCCTCTAGCTTAAATCTGAGCCACTCTTTGCCTGGCTTCCCAATAGCAGGACAAGCAAGGCTAGTCCCTGGAGTCTGTCAGCTAGTCATTGTGATGCTCTGTACCTTGTGAAAATGCCCTACACCCTACATGTTCATCTTTATAAAATGATTGCTTGGTATCATCACCACCTCCAAGTGACTGAAGTGCTGATCAAAAGAGAGAGCCTGGCTGAAGGGCAACCAGCCAGCTTGTGGTGAGAAGCATCTAAGTTTGTAATGGCATTGCAAGTGTTAAGATCAGTTTAGAATGTGTTTTGCTTTTATTTCATTTGACCAAATCTGATGGTTGTGCTTTGACTTATAATAATTCAAAATCTATCTTTGTAGTTAATAAATCTGTCTGTTTGTTCTACCTGAAGCAGAGCGTTTGGATTGAAGCATGTCAGAGACTCCCCTTGGAATTACAAGCTTGGTACATATCATTTTTTGTTAAATTGACGACCTCATATAAGATTGCAGCATCCAGCAGGCATAACTGGACACTGCAAGATGGAGGTTCCTAGGGTTGTGTCTGGGACAGGAGATATTGGCCACTGTCATTCGGTTGCATAATCCAAGGAGCAGCTTACATGCCAGAGGCTGTGTGTGAGCAGCCCAGGAGTGAGGGTTCTCACAGCAGAGTAGGGTAAGGTTGGCTCCCAGAGTCAAGGATTGGAGTGACCTAGCAGACCACTGGTCCAGATAACACCAGTGGAGAAACATCACAGTGATGAGGCAAATCCCTGGGGCCTCACCATGGTATTGCAGGTAGAGTCTGTCTTGCATGTGACCAGCACCTACCAAGCCAGCCCAGTCTCTGGTTCAACCATGAGTCCATTCCTCCCTGCTGCCTTCGAGCTGAGCTGGGGCTGGTGCCAGTGGGGGAGAAAGGGACACAGAGGGAAGAAAGGAGAGGGCAAAGGGGCTAAGGAGGACAGAGCCAGACATAGCCACAACCAGCTGTCGCCATCAGCACAATCACACAGCTACTGGGTTTCCTGCCCTTTTCAGTTCTTCCACCACAGTCTCCTAATGCTCCCTCCACAGATTCCCATCTCCCCAGTACCCTTCCAAAACCCACACCCATCCCTGGTTTAATCCCATCAAACTCCTTGTAACCAATCCCCAAATAAATACTCCTCACCCCGCTTTCTCTTCAAATAAATCCAAACAACATAAAACATCCTCCTGCCATAGCCCTCTCATGCACTCTTTCACAGTCCTCCAGATAAACACCCTATAAAACATCACTCTGCCAAAACCTTTCCTCCATAGCAGAAAGCCCCACACCCGAACCCTCTCCTGCATTGCACACCAACCCCTAAGCCACATTCCGCAATAAACCCACCTCTTAAATCCTCCCCTACTCACCAATTCCCACCATCCCCCAAACACTTCCCCCACCCATCCTCTTAACACATCCACTGCTTTCCCCTCATCCACAGAGCCAGTTATCTTGTCATAGAAGGCAATTAGTTTAGTCAGGCATGACTTGCCCACAGTGAATCCATGCTGACTTCTTCCTGATCACTTTCTTCTCCTCTAAATGCTTCAGAAGATTATATGCATCATTTTCTGGAATACTGATGTTGCCAAGGCTAACTCAAATGGCATATATTTGACTTGGAACAAACCTTCAGGATTGACAAAAACTATGTACTTATGAGACTCTTCCATTAAGGGGATCTGGTGGTACACTGAGGATAAATCAAGGGTTGTAAAGATTCTTGCCTCCTTCAAGGTTAGCAGCATTTCTGTGATGGATTCACTGTCAGCACGGATTCACCAAGGGCAAGTCTTCCCTGACTAACCTAATTGCCTTCTATGATGAGATAACTACCTCTGTGGATGAGGGGAAAGCAGTGGATATGTTATTCCTTGACTTTAGCAAAGCTTTTGATATGGTCTCCCACAGTATTCTTGCCAGCAAGTTAAAGAAGTATGGGCTGGATGAATGGACTATAAAATGGATAGAAAGCTGGCTAGATTGTTGGGCTCAGAGGGTAGTGATCAATGGCTCCATGTCTAGTTGGCAGCCGGTTTCAAATGGAGTGCCCCAGGGGTCAGTCCTGGGGCTGGTTTTGTTCAATATCTTCATTAACGATCCAAAGGATGGCGCAGACTGCACTCTCAGCAAGTTTGAAGATGACACTAAACTGGGAGGAGTGGTAGATATGCTGGAGGGTAGGGATAGGATACAGAGGGATCTAGACAAATTAGAGGACTGGGCCAAAAGAAACCTGATGAGGTCCTACACTTAGGATGGAAGAATCCCATTCACTGCTACAGATTAGGGATCGAGTGGCTAGGCAGCAGTTCTGCAGAAAAGGGCCTAGAGGATACAGTGGACGAGAAGCTGAATATGAGTCAACAGTGTGCCCTTGTTGCCAAGAAAGCTAACAGCATTTTGGGCTGTATAAGTAGGGGCATTGCCAGCCGATCAAGGAAGATGATCATTCCCCTCTATTTGGCATTGGCAAGGCCTCATCTGGAGTACTGTGACCAGTTTTGGGCCCCACACTACAAGAAGGATGTGGAAAAATTGGTAAGAGTCCAGCGGAGGGCAACAAAAATGATTAGGGGGTTGGAGCACATGACTTATGAGGAGAGGCTAAGGGAACTGGGATTGTTTAGTCTGCTGAAGAGAAGAATGAGGGGGGATTTGATAGCAGCTTTCAACTACCTGAAAGGGGGTTCCAAAGAGGATGGATCTAGACTGTTCTCAGTGGTAGCAGATGACAGAACAAGGAGTAATGCTCTCGAGTTGCAGTGGGGGAGGTTTAGGTTGGATATTAGGAAACACTCTTTCACTAGGAGGGTGGTGAAGCACTGGAATGGGTTACCTAGGGAGGTGGTGGAATCTCCTTCCTTAGAGGTTTTTAAGGTCAGGCTTGACAAAGCCCTGGCTGGGATGATTTATTTGGGAATTGGTCCTTCTTTGAGCAGGGGGTTGGACTAGATTATTTCCTGAGGTTCCTTCCAACCCTGATATTCTGATTCTATGATGCTTGGTAGAGGATGACAATGTTGGAGTTTCAATCTTTTAAATCCACACAAATGTGGGTGGCATTGGTAGGCTTCCTTGTGAGACCAACAGGAGAAAACTATTTGGATAAATCAACTAGTTCAAGAATATCTGCTTTGCCTAGTTCAAAACTCTTCTTTGAGTAGTTGTCTCAGTGCGATTGGTATGTTTCATACTTTTATTCTTTACAAGTACTGAATTCTTTTTTAGATGGATCTTGTGTTTGAAGTTTTTTACAATACCTGAGTATCAGTGAAAACATCTTGAAATTCAATGACGATTCCTGGTTGTATCCTATCCTCCGTTTGTAGGACAGATTCAGTACTAGACTCATAGACTCATAGACTCATAGACTCTAGGACTGGAAGGGACCTCGAGAGGTCATCGAGTCCAGTCCCCTGCCCTCATGGCAGGACCAAATACTGTCTAGACCATCCCTGATAGACATTTATCTAACCTACTCTTAAATATCTCCAGCGATGGAGATTCCACAACTTCCCTAGGCAATCTATTCCAGTGTTTAACTACCCTGACAGTTAGGAACTTTTACTATTTAGATCTAAGATCATCTGAAGATCCCTTTCATGATTCTACCCTAAAATAGAAACTTCCTTTTGTGCTACAAAGATTTTCCCTTGGGATGGTGGCCTTTATACTCAACGGTAGCTGTAAAATAGCCATTGACAGGGATGGGAAAGCCACTATGGCCTCCAGGATATATGTGTGTATGATGCAACACAAGATGAGAATTGGCATATAGCACAGTGTAGAGCTGGCTGGGAATTATAGTTTAAGGCAAACCAGAATCTGCTGACATCCTCATGCCATGGCTGTTGACTTGCACTTGTCAGTGTGGAGTGGAGTAGTGATCTCCTGACACATTCAGGATATTGTTGGGATTCAATTTGTAATCATAATCTGTGAGAACTCTTGATACAACATTGATTAGCAAACTGTTCTTTTTGTTGCACTTCTTGCATATTGATTTCTTGGCAGGACACCCTGGAAATTCTGCCTTGTGACCAGGGTCACCACATCTGTAGCGTTGGTAGCTATGTGGTTTGTGGAGAGTGAAGGCACTGTGGATGTTGACTTAGCAGCTTTTGGGGGAACTGCAGTCTTGTATTGCACTGTATTAACTTCAGCAGGATTGAAGACTTCTGGTGTTTTGAAGAAAGATAACACAGTGGATGGAGCTTTCCACTCATTGGGTGGTTTCTTTGGTTTTCTCCAAGATACAGCCTTTTAGCATGAGGGTTGTTCAGAAATCTTGGAACTGTTCATCTGCCTGACAACTTGATCCCTGCCTACTTCATCTATGAAACTGGCAAATTCACAGATTGCACTCAACTTGTGTAATGCAGCTTCATAGCGGTTGATGGGCTTGTGAGTTGTCTGTATATGGGAATAGTACTTGAAGTGTTCAGGAACATTTAGTAAAGGATTAAAATGATAACTCAGGGCTTGGAGAGCAGCATCATATGGAGTCACACCTTGCAGTAAGTCAGTAACAGGAGGGCGCTGTCTGAAGACCTGTTGCCCTTAGGAACAAGGCAACAAACCACTCAGACTTTCTGCTTTTCTGTCATGTAAGCAGAGGTTTCTATAGCAAGCATATAGCTCCTGAAGTAAGACTTCCATTCCCATGGAAACAGAGGATTTCTTGGAATAGGCATGAAGAATGGTGGGCAAAACTTGCCTCATGGTAATCAGTGTGGAAGCAAGTTGGACATGTCTGGTGAATTGAACAAAAAAGGTAGAGAACAATCAGCTGGTAAGATTTTCTGGTCACCGAAATGGCAGGCTGGCTTTGTAAAAATTTGTTCATGGAGCAGCCAGCTACCTGGAACTGCAGAGGAATGCGCTAACTGGGAAAAAGTAGCACTTTGAAAAATTAGGCACTGCCCCTTTCAATTTCTCTTCTCAGGAAGCTGCAGTTGCTGATAGAGGCAGGCTTTTAGACCTCTGGAGTTTCCATGAGAGCAGCAACAGCAGGTCTCGGCAGCAGGAATTGAAGCACTTGGATGACCCTGAAACAGATTCTGTTTCTCTGAGGTCCTTGGATGATCTTCACCAATTTGTTTTGTACCTGGCCCCCTGGGAGGAAAACTCACTCAGCTAGCTAAAGTAAGGTTTGTTCCTCTCTCTCCTTTATAGAGCTCACATTCTTATTCCTCTTTCTTTTCCTCTTTCTCTTTTCCTGCTGCCCAACCCCCCCACTCTCCATGGTGCATCCTGGGAATTGTAGTTCCTGATCACATGGCTACAGGAACCACATAGGCTCAAAGTAACCTACATAAATTGGTGTAGCTGTCTTCACCTAGCTAGATACAACACCTGGTGCAGCAAATCTGTGAGTTGAGATAGCCAATGGGCTGGAATGGGAAGCTGGGCCCAGCCCCGTAGGACAGGAGCTACTGTTTCAGGATGAGTGTAAGGCAGGCTCACTCTCCACCCGCACCCCTGTGCACTGGGCCAGGACAAAGGCAGTCATCTCCGCACACACACACTGGAAAGCAGGGCCTGACAATTTTACTGAGACCCCCATTATAAGACTATTCCCACAAGCCTCCTAGGCTTGTAATGATTTGTATATTCCTTCACCTTGTGGGACGCAAGGTCCTTTGTAAGCATGTCTCATTCTAAGTATGCAGATACTCTGTATAAATAGAGTTGAACTCAAGGTGCTAGTCTCACTATTCAGATGCTATGAGCAGTCTTCACATATAGTAGTCAGAAAACAAAAGCAGAATGATGTAATTCATGTGGATTGAACTACTGTAGCAATCCCCAGATGATGACATGCCCCAGACGGGCGGCACCAGGGGACTTCTCCCACATGCAAACTCCAGAGGCCCCCTCTGCAAAGGCATGTCACAGTTTCAGTCCCTGCATTCAAAGGAGTGAATGATTGCTCCTGCCATGTGTCCCAACAGGCACAGGTTGCCCAAAGCAGGAAGGATGAGGCAGGCCAAGCAACTGCACGATCCTAAAGCTTTAAACTATGGGCTAATTAGTGACAGTGATGTTAATGACATCCTAAAGGATAGTGCTGTCTATGCACGTCTTGAGCTCTGGGAAGTTCAAGGAGGGATTAAGTATCAGGGGGTACCAGTGTTAGTCTGTATCCACAAAAATAACAAGGAGTCCAGGGGCACTTTAAAGACTAACAGCTTTATTTGGGCATAAGCTTTCATGGGTAAAAAACCCACTTCTTCAGATGCATGGAGTCAAAATTAGAGACGCAGGCATTATATACTGATACATGAAGAGAAGGGAGTTACCTCACAAGTGGAGAACCAGTGTTGACAGGGCCAATTTGATCAGCCTAGATGTAGTCCACTCCCAATAAATGATGAGGTGTCAACTCCAGGAGATGCAAAGCTGCTTTTGTAGTGAGCCAGCCACTCCCAATCCCAATTCAAGCCCAGATTAATGGTGTTAAATTTGCAAATTAATTTTAGTTCGCAATTTCTCTTTGAAGTCTGTTTTTCAAATTTTTTTGTTGAAGTATGGCTACTTTTAAATCTATTATAGAATGTCCAGGGAGATTGAAGTGTTCTCCTACTGGCTTTTGTATGTTACTATTCCTGATGTCCGATTTGTGTCCATTTATTCTTTATGTAGAGACTGCCCAATCTGGCCAATCTACATGACAGAGGGACATTGGTGGCACATGATGTCATATATTACATTAGTAGATGTTCAGGTGAATGAATCCCTGATGGTGTGGCTGATGTTGTTGGGTCCCGATAGTGTCACTAGAGTAGATATGGGGACAGAGTAGGCAACGAGGTTTGTTTCAGGGATTGGTTCCTGGGTTAGTGTTTCTGTGGTGTGGTATGTAGTTTCTGGTGAGTATTTGCTTCAAGCTGGGGGGCTGTCTGTAAGCAAGGACTGGCCTGCCTCCCAAGGTCTGTGAGAGTGAGGAATAGTTTTCCAGGATAAGTTGTAGATCATTGATGATGCATTGGAGAGATTTTACCTGGGGGCTATATGTGATAGCCAGTGGTGTTCTGTTATTTTCCTTGGTGGGCCTGTCCTGTAGTAGGTGACTTGTGGGTACCCATTTTGCTTTGTCAATCTGTTTCCTCACTTCCTCAGGGTATTGTAGTTTTAAGAATGCTAGATAAAGATCTTGTAGGTGTTTATCTCTGTCTGAGGGATTGGAGCAAATTCGGTTGTATTCTTAGGGCTTGGCTGCAGACAATGGATTGTGTGATGTGTCCTGGATGGAAGCTGGAGGCAGGTAGGTCAGTGTAGTGGTCAGTAGGTCAGTATAGTGGTCAGTAGGTTTCCGGTACATGGTGGTGTTTATGTGACCATCACTTATTTGCACTGTAGTGTCCAGGAAGTGGATCGCTTGCATGGACTGGTCCAGGCTGAGGCTGATGGTGGAGTGGAAATTGTTGAAATCCAGGTGGAATTCTTCAAGGGCCTCCTTCATGGGGGTCCATATGATGAAGTTGTCATCAATGTAGCACAAGCAGAGGAGGGGCGCTAGGGGATGAGAGCTGAGGAAGCATTGATCTAAGTCAGCCATAAAAATGCTGGCATACTGTGGGGCCATGCGGGTACTCATAGCAGTGCCACTGAATTGAAGTTATAAGTTGTCCCCAAATTTGAAATTGTTGTGGGTGAGGACAAAGTCACCAGCAACTACACACCACACCACAGAAACACTAACCTAGGAACCAATCCCTGTAGCAAACCTCGTTGCCTACTCTGGTTAGTCTGATTAAATTGCATGATGTCATAGTTATTTGGTATGTGGCATATCTTTCTCAACTGCTGTCAAGAATCTGAGTGTGATTCACTATGTTACTAGTCTAGCGATAACTTTTTTCTATATATACCTTCTATGTCCTGCAACACTTTTGAAGAGATCACAGTTGTGCCAATTTTTCTCTGTGGAGGTATTCTTTGCATTGTTCTCTACATTGTGTGTACAGAATGCCAGGCATTTTATATGGTAAATTTGCAACGTTCTCTGATAGGCACTGGGGACATGTGTCATATCTGTGAAACACCCGGTATCCACACACATGGGAGAAGGGGAGTCTTTGGGTTGTTCCTAAAGTTGGAGCTCCCACATGGGGATGTAATGTACTGTCACTAACTAGACCATGCAGTGAAGCTTGTGAATGATGACTATTTTCTCTGAGATAGATAGATAGATAGATAGATAGATAGATAGATAGATAGATAGATAGATAGATAGATAGATAGATAGAAAACATTCTAATTAAATACCAACTCATAGATTTATATATTTCAATGCCAAAAGAGGCCATTGTCATCATCCAGTCTGACTTATATAACACAGGCCATAGAACTTCCCCAAAATAATTCATAGAGCATATATATTAGAAAAAAAACCATCCAATCTTGATATTAAAATTGTCAGTGATGGAGAGTCCACCACAAACCTTGAAAAATTGTTCCAATGGTTAATTACTCACTGTAAAAAATGTACGCCTTATTTCCAGTCTGAATTTTTCTAGCTTCCAGCCTTTGGATCATGTTATATCATTCTCTGCTAGACTGAAAAAATCATCATTAAATATTTGTTCCCCATGTAGGTGCTTATAGTCTGTAATCAAGAAACCCCTTAACCTTCTCTTTGTTAAACTAAATAGATAGAGCTCATTCAATCTATCACTACAAGGCAGGTTTCTAATCTTTAATCATTCTCTAGGCTCTTCTCTGAACCCTCTCAAATTTATTAACATCTTTCCTGAACTGTGGGTTCCAGAGCTGGACACAATATTTCAGCAGCAGTTGCACTAGTACCAAATATAGAAGCAAAAAAAATTCTCTACTGCTGCTCTAGATTCCCCTATTTATGCATCCCAGAATCACATTAGCTTTTTTGACAACAGCATCATACTGGAAGCTCATGTTCAGCTGATTATCCCCCAAATACATTTCAGAGTCACTGCTTCCAAGGATAGAGTTCCTCATCTGGTAAGTGTGGCCTACATTCTTTGTTCCTTGATGTATACATTTAAGTTTAGCCATATAAAAAGTCATATTGTTTGCTTGCATCCAGTTTACCAAATGATACAAATCACTCTGAATTAGTGACCTGTCCTCTTCACCATTTACCATTCCCCGAATTTTTGTATCATCTGCAAACTTTATCAGTGATTATTTTATATTTTTTTCCAGATAATAGATAAAAATGTTAAATAGTATAGGGCCAAGAAGCAGTGCTTTTAGGACCCCAATGGAAACACATACTCAGTGATGATTTCCTGTTTACAATTACAATTTATTAGCTCCAAGTTCAAATCCCTTCTCATTTGGTCTCCTATCTAAGTCCAAGAGACTGATGGCAACAAATCCATATGCTTGGATGGAAAATAATTTATATTTGAGGGTACAAAAGAAAAAGAAGTATAATACACTGTATCATCAGAAAAAAGATACACTTGTTATGCATGCATAACGGGTGATAAAAAGAATTGTCTGTTAAATTTTAAAAAGTAAAAACATGAATACATACTGTATTTTCCAGCATTTATTATGAATATATATTCCCCGGTATTTCAGATATTAATTCATAGTGACTGATTATCTTAAACCTTTGGGATTGGAGATATTTTTAATATTTCTTTAAAATTCTCTTTTTCAGTGTCTAGGGAAAAAAAGATTGATTTGCTGCCATTGCTGAGCCAGCGTTTGTCCTCTGTATAACTTTGATGGTACTGAGGCAGACAAAAATTATTTAAATCAACATACACACAAAAATATACTGTAGATATTAACAGAAAATGGGCTTAACAGTGCTCAAGATGTAGGAAAAATTTTCATCACAGGGCACAATTTGACGTTTGGAGTTTTGCACATAAAGACTTATAAATTCTAAATGGAACAAATAATGCTTCCTAACCTTAATATCCAGGTAGTGAGAGGTGATTTCCAGTTTGCTTCAGCAGTCTTGGCCTTCTGGACAATTTAAATATAGTGAGACTGATTATATCTTGTGTAATTCAGTTGAATTCAATGGGTTTATACTAGGCATGAATTATTCCACTGGCCCATCAGAAGTCTGCATTGCTCAGACAACTCCCAGAAATGGCTTCCTGGTTTATATGGGGAATGTCAGTCAATCAGGGAATCAGAGAAAGTGTTGTTCATGTCTCTTAAGGTGAGACTTCCTGAAGGGCTTAGCTTCTCAGTATGTCTTTGTGACAACCCTGCCAGAACCAACCAGTGGCAATGAAGAAGTGGTGCCTGCATTGAATCCCCACAGAGCCTTGTCTAGACTAGTGTGTTCTTTTATTACCAACCTTCCTTTACAGGGTGGAACCAGGCCATGCTTCTCCGGATGAGCCTCATTAAACTCTCTTATCAAGTCAGAGTGTGACCATGGGAGGCAGATTTCTAAGTGTGCCCTCTGGGTCCCTATCTTTCTCAATCTTCAAGGTAGTATAGAGAGCCTTAGATGCATTTGGAATCAAGGATAGCACGTACTGTATATTCTTCATGATGCTGGACTTCAACTGGCAGAGGTGGATGAATGGTTCAGCCAGAGAAGGGGTTCTCAGCATAGGGTTTTAGGAGAGACACATGGAACATGGAATGTGTTTTGTGGAATCAGGGAAACTATCATTTGAAAGTGACTAGGTTGACTTTTTGGAATAACTGGAAGGGTCTCAATAACTGCAGATCCAGTTTATGGGAGGATCTACAGGAGAGAAGATGCTTTGAAGCAAACCAGATCTTCTGGCCTATAGAGAGGGTGGGGGCCTCCAGGTGCCACTGGGGACTTACCACTTGTAAGCTCTCTTTGCATTTTCAAAGTGGTCATTAAGTTCCTCCTGGGTATGATAGATTTGTTGAACCAAGTAGGAGGCAGTGTGTTTGGCAAAGCTGTTGGTAGTACTGGGTAGATTCAGAGATGGAACCCATAATTTGCAAAGAAGGGGCTCCATGCTGTCAAGACATGATCTGCACTGTTGTAGGAAAACTTGGCAAGTGTAAGAAGTTGTACCAGATATCTTGGTGATAGATAGTGAAGCATCTGAAATACTGTCACAGTGTCCAGTTCACCCTCTCAGTCTGAACATCTGTTTGGGGGTGGCAAGTCAACAGATGAAGCCCTTCTTCAGATTTTCTTGGATAATCTTGCTTCCAGCTCTGATTTAGCCGTGGCATATATTTGTCCATACTGGGCCTTTGCCCCAGGCTGCAAGTCTATGGGACAGTTGTAATTCCAGTGTGGGGCAGGATATATGATTTTTTTTTCCAGAAGATCTGTGTATTTCTTGGAGAGATGACGTTCTGGGCTCAAGGCAATTTCTTTCTGACTGGCCCCCAATGTCCTGGGCTTACTCTCAGGTGGTAATGTCCCTTCCTAGGGAACACATATTGCATAATAGGGTTACAGTAATATATTTCCACAATAATCAGAAGAAAAGTGGATGTTCTTCCCCCCTCCAGGAGATATGTAGGTTGTGCTGTTCCACTCACAGTATACCAAGTATTATGGGAAGAATAGAGAGTGGATCGCACTGCCCTCCCATTCTGGCCTCTAAGAGAACAGTTTTATGGGCTACTAGATTGGATGGCAGGCTTCACCCATCAATTGTTTCTACCAGACCCAGTGAAGGTTTAGGCCAAAGGGAATTTTTAGGGTCTGGACTGCTTTTGGATCTATAAAATTGTCAGTGGCACCAGAGTCAATCTTGGCTAATTAAAGGAGAAACAATTCCAATAAGACTAGTAACTGCAGTGGAATCTGTAAATGTGGAAGAGGCCCTGTTGTGTTAGAGTTGGGATCTCTTCAAAGGCAGGGGAATTAGCTTAGGGTTTGACTCTCTGGTGGTGCCCAGGCAGTTTCCCCTTGCTGGACATTGGCTGGTCCATTTCCCAGTTTCAATCTGGATGGACAGGAGGTGAGGGAGCATCCCAACGTTCCGCAGTAGAAAGTGAGCTTAAGTTGCTAATGGCATTCCTTTTCTTCCGGAGTTAAACATTTGTGTCCCAGATCCAACTGCATCTGTTTAGGGCTTGAGTCTATGAGCCCAGGCGCAGTGGGGGTCATGGCATCATTGGGCCTCCCTTTGTCTCCTCCTTTCTCTCATCAACCAGATGTCAATACAAAGGACAAGATCAGTGAAGCCCATTGAGTCGAGTATCATCTGCTACATGAGCTAGCTCATCTTCTACCTCTTTTATGAGACTCCACCTAAAATAGTGAAGTTGTGCTGCCTTGTTCCACTGGACATCAGCCAGGTGCTGGAAATTGGTGATGTATGAAGTTTCTGGCTCTTGCTCTTTTCAAAGTTTCCAGAGGGCAGCTTCTGCCAAATGGGTTCGGTGTGAATAGTAAAAGATGGTCCAGATTTCTTGCAGGGGATGCCCATCTGGCACATCTCCTGAGAGCAAGCTAATCACCAGCCACACTTTTGCTTGATCTGTGAGGTACATTCGGGGACATAGAAGGAAGTGCAACCAATACTGGTTTAGGAAACCCTGATATTTCCTGTGGTCCCTATTGAATCAATCCAGTAGCAGCACTGAAGGATCATTCTTGGGAAGGGAGCACGGGGGGAGAGCTCTGCCTAAGCTTGTGAGGAAGTTGCCTCTCCTTATGAATGTGCAAGTTGTTCTAAGAGGGTCTGTACTACAGATATGAGTTACATGGCATGGGCCTGTGACTAAGCCAGCTGCTCGCAAAGGGCCAGCACTTTGCGAGGCCTGCAGTAGCTGATCCTGCAGAGTGAGGTTCTCCATTTGCAAGTGGGCAGCAAGTGGGGTTTTGGGCCCCCTAGGTAATGTGGGTGGGAGATGGACCATCATCAGTCGAGGGATTGGAAGAAGGGGGAAAGTTGGAGATGATCTGAGCACTCTGTCAGGGAGAGGCCATGGGCAGCCTATGGGCACTGGCTGAGCTATTCATTTTCAGGTCCAAAGCTCTCAGATCAATCCAGGGCCAGGCCAGGTCAAAACAGCAAAATCAGAGTCTGTTTCTAAATTGAGAGAGTGAGATGAGAACTGGGGTCAGGCTTGGACAGGGTCTTTCACTGGGGTCTGCAATAGTCTTATGCCAAAGACAGGAAATCAGGCTCAGGAGTTGAGCCTAGGCTGAGAGTCTGGGCTCAAAGTAAGTTGTGATGAAGTGGGGTCTAAGGCAGAAGCACACTGGAAGGCTTCATTGCTCAGACAAGTCCTAGAAATTGCTTCCTGGTTTAAGGGGAGCACCAGCCAATCAGGGGATCATGAAGGACGATTGCTTGTGTCCCATAGGGCAGGACTTCCTGCAGGATTTAGCATCCTGATGGCAGTGCTGCCTAGTGCTCTACTGGTGATGAGGAAGTAGTGCTTGCCTTGAGCCTTACAAATGCTAGTTCTAGACCTGTGGGTTCTTCTGTATTCCCCTTACCTTGTTTATGCTCATGCTGAATAAAAACAAAACAGAATAGTTTATAAAATAATATGGTGAGACTACCCAATTATTCACTAAGGAAGCTATGGAATATTATATGTTGATAAGAGATGAGCTCTTGGTGGTATGACAATGATACGTTCGAAAAGTCAGTGAGAGTTTTGCATAGAGGAAACCAAGAAAATAGGGTAAACCTTTCCTAACCGTGTTAATCCAGTAAAGAACAATAAAAAAAAATACACCCTGGAACTCCTATATATCAAATAGAAATATCTGTATCTTGTCCTTGTGAACTTGGAGCAGACAAGTGTGACAGAGTTAACTATCAAAAGGGGGGAGAGAAGGGAAAAGAAAAAAAAAAGCACCCAGACTCCAATTAAACAGTCCTCTCAGAGAATATGTCTACACTACGGGATTATTTCGATTTTACATAAACCGGTTTTGTAAAACAGATTGTATAAAGTTGAGTGCACGCAGCCACACTAAGCACATTAATTTGGCGGTGTACGTCCATGTACCAAGGCTAGCATTGATTTCCGGAGCGTTGCACTGTGGGTAGCTATCCCATAGCTATCCCATAGTTCCCACAGTCTCCCCTGCTCCTTGGAATTCTGGGTTGAGATCCCAGTGCCTGATGGGGCAACAAACATTGTCGCGGGTGGTTCTGGGTACAGCCTCACCCCTCCCTCCGTGAAAGCAGCAGACAACCGTTTCACGCCTTTTTTCCTGGGTGAACTGTGCAAATGCCATAGCACAGCAAGTATGGACCCTGCTCAGATCAGGACCGCAATTGTGGACGTTGTAAACACCTCGTGCGTTCTCGTACAGTCTATGTTCAACCAGGACCTGCAAAGCCAGGCGAGGAGGAGGCGGCTACGGCAGAGCGGCGACGAGAGTGATAAGGACATGGACACAGAATTCTCTCAAACCGCGGGCCCCTGCGCTTTGGAGATCCTGCTGGTAATGGGGCAGGTTCTAGCCATGGAACACCGATTTGGGGCCAGGGAAACAAGCACAGACTGGTGGGACTGCATAGTTTTGCTGGTTTGAGACGATTCGCAGTGGCTGCAAAACTTTCACATGCGTAAGGCCACTTTCATGGAACTTTGTGACTTGCTTTGCCCTGCCCTGAAATGCCATAATACCAAGATGAGAGCAGCCCTCAGAGTTGAGAAGTGAGTGGCAATAGCCCTCTGGAAGCTTGCAGCGCCAGACAGCTACCGGTATGTCAGGAATCAATTTGGAGTGAGAAAATCTACTGCGGGGGCTGCTGTGATGCAAGTAGCCAAAGCAATTATTAAGCTGCTGCTACGAAAGGTTGTCTCTGGGAAACGTGCAGGTCAGGATGGCTTTGCTGCAATGGGATTCCCTAACTGTGGCGGGTGGCGATAGATGGAACCCATATCCCTATCTTGGCACTGGAGCATCAGGGTACCCAGTACGTAAACCACAAGGGGTACTTTTCAATGGTGCTGCAAGCACTGGTGGATCACAAGGGATGTTTCACCAACATCCACGTGGGATGGCCGGGAAGGGTTCATGACGCTCGTGTCTTCAGGAACACTACTCTGTTTAAACGGCTGCAGCAAGGGAATTACTTCCCAGACCAGAAAATAACAGTTGGGGATGTTGAAATGTCTGTAGTTATCCTGGGGGGACCCAACCTACCCCTTGAT
This sequence comes from Gopherus evgoodei, assembly GCF_007399415.2. Classification (NCBI taxonomy): domain Eukaryota; kingdom Metazoa; phylum Chordata; order Testudines; family Testudinidae; genus Gopherus; species Gopherus evgoodei. The sequence goes on from NC_044322.1 coordinate 325,965,831, forward strand.
GCCATGGCTCATGAAGCCATACACAGGCAGCCTGGACAGTGGTCAGGAGCTATTCAACTACAGGCTGAGCAAGTGCAGAATGGTGGTAGAATGTGCATTTGGCCATTTAAAGGCACACTGGCGCACATTACTGACTCGCTCAAACCTCAGCCAAACCAATGTCCCCATTGTTATTGCTGCTTGCTGTGTGCTCCACAATCTCTGTGAGAGTAAGGGGGAGACTTTTATGGCGGGGTGGAAGGCTGAGGTAAATCACCTGGCCGCTGATTACGCGCAGCCAGACACCAGGGCGATTAGAAGAGCACACCAGGAAGCGGTGCGCATCAGAGAAGCTTTGAAAACGAGTTTCATCACGGGCCAAGGTACGGTGTGATTGTTGTGTTTGTTTCCCCTTGATGAACCCCCCTCCTCTTGATTGACTCATTCCCTGTAAGCAACCCACCCTCCCCCTTCGATTACAGCTTGCTTAAGGAAATAAAGTCACTGTAGTTTAAAAATCATGTATTCTTTATTAAAAAGTCATTATAAAAAGAGGGAGAGAACTGACAAGGTGTCCCAGGTGTGGTTTGGGAGGAGGACAGGAGGGAAGGAAAAGGCCACTAAAAATATTTCAAAGTAATAACAGCATTTTGGTTGGGCTGTCCACGGGGGTGTAGTGGGCGGGTGCACGAAGCCTTCCCCCATGCATTCTTACACGTCTGGGTGAGGAAGATGTGGAACTTGGTGAGTGGTGAGGGTGGGTACACAGGGGCTGCAGCGGCACTCTGTGACCCTGCTGCTGTTCCTGAAGCTCCACCAGACGTCGGAGGATGTCAGTTTGATCACGCAGCAGCCCCAGCGTTGCATCCCGCCACCGCATATCTTCCTGCCTACACCTCTGATCTTCCTGGCACCACCTCTCATCTTGAGCGTCTCTCCTGTTGTCACATTCACTGGCATCTTTCCTGTAATTTGACACCCACGTCCTTCCACTCATTCAGATGAGCTCTTTCATTGCGGGTTACTTCCATGATTTCCGAGAACATTTCGTCTTGTGTCTTGTTTTTCCTCCGCCTTATCTGAGATAGCCTCCAGGATGGAGTAGGGAGGCTTGAAAAATTTGCAGCTGCATGGGGGGAGGTAAAAAAGGGAGAGAAGTATTTAAAAAGATATGTTTTACAGAACAATGACTATACTCTTTCACAGTGAACAACACTATTCACCTTACATAGCACATGTGATTTCACTACAAGGTCGCATTTTGCATCCTAATATTAAGTGCCTGCGGCTCTGGTGTTAGAGATCTCACAGACGCAGATTCGGGCAGCAGCATTCAGCTTGCATGCGGCCATGGTAAGCCATTGTCTTTCAGCTTCTGCAGCCTTCATATACACAGTGCCCTCCTTTCCCAAATACCAAGCAAATCCCGTTCAGTGCTGCTTTTTTCCTGTTAACATGCAGCAGCAGAAACCACCCCCCCCATCCAATTCTCTGTGATGATCGCTTTACCCACCCCCCACCACGTGGCTGGTATCATGGAAGATCACTACTAGTCAAACGCGAAAAAGGCCAGCTCCAATCGCCCCCCCCTCCTGCCGCTTGGCTACCTGCAAGGAAGGATTTCTTTTAAACCACAGGCAAACAGCCCAGTAGGAATGACCATCTCTGTCCTCTTAATTAAATTCCTGAATTTCAACCAGGTTACCATGAACGATACCACTCTCCTGAGGATAACACAGCATGATAAAGAACGGATGTTTCTTGAATGCCAGCAATCACCGGGACCATACGCAGCTCGGCTTTGTCATGCAATGATACCAGATTACTTGCTACATGCATGGCATGGTCAAGTGTCCTACCATGGTGGACAGAATAAGGCTGCCTTGCCCAGAAACCTTCTGCAAAGGCTTTTGGAGTACCTCCAGGAGAGGTACCTTCATGGAGATGTCCCTGGAGGATTTCCCCAGACATGTTAACAAACTTTTCCAATAACTGTACTGGCCGCAAATGCATCCCAAGTCTTCAGGGCAAATCAATCATTAAAAAACACTTGCTTTTAAACCATGTTTTATATTTACAAAGGTACACTCACCAGAGGTTGCTACCATGGCTTCATTGTCTGGGCTACTGGCTTGGGAGGGCTGGGAGGGTAATTCCATCTGGGTGAGAAAAAGCTCCTGGCTTTTGGGGAGAACGGAGTCCTGTGTGCTCTCTGCAAGCTCGTCCTCCTCTTCCTCCTCCTCATCTTCCCCATCCGCAGAATCCTCAGGCATGGCTAAAATTACCACCCTCACCTTGGAATCCACGGATGGGGTGGGGTAGTGGAGGCAGACCCCCTGAGAATTGTATGCAGCTCAGCGTAGAAGCGGCATGTTTTCAGTCCTGCCCTGGACCTTCTGTTTGCTTCTTTGGTTTTCTGGTAGGCTTGTCTGAGCTTCTTAACTTTCACTCTGCACTGCACTGAGTCCCTGGTGTGGCCTTTCTCCATCATAGCCTTGGAAAATTTTTCAAATGTTTTTTCATTTCATCTTTTGGAACGGAGTTCTGTTAGCACAGAAAACTCTCCCCATATAGTGATCAGATCCAGTACCTCCCATGCGGTCCATGCTGGAGCTCTTTTTCGATTCTCAGGAGACTGCATTGTTACCTGTGCTGATGAGCTCTGCGTGGTCACCTGTGCTGGTGAGCTCTCCATGCTGGCCAAACAGGAAATGAAGTTCAAAAGTTCGTGGGGCTTTTCCTGTCTACCTGGCCAGTGCATCTGAGTTCAGATTGCTGTCCAAAGCGGTCACAGTGGTGCACTGTGGGATACCACCCGGAGGCCAATACCATCGATTTGCGGCCACACTAACCCTAATCCGATATGGTAATACCGATTTCAGCGCTACTCCTCTCGTCTGGGAGGAGTACAGAAACCAGTTTAAAGAGCCCTTTATATTGATATAAAAGGCCTCGTTGTGTGGACGGGTGCAGCATTAAATCGGTTTAACTCTGCTAAAATTGGTATAAACGCGTAGTGTAGACCAGGCCAGAGACTTCTGTGAGTGGGAGGGGTCTCGATTATATAGGGAGAGAGAAGAGTAAGGCAGCAGTCTGGAAGACTGAAACTTTACCTAGGCATGCCTAAGAAAAGGGCAGGAGTAGAGAAATGCTGTGGATTTGCCCTAGAGTTAAGAGAATTACGGGGAAATGTGACTAAAGAATTTTGGAGATAGATGATGATATATTAAACTAAATACTGACAGACTTCTTTAATAAGTATTAGTACAGTAATGAATGTTTGCCAAATTCCCTGGGGCTAGTCAGAATTCACTAGTTCACAGGAAGCAACAACAACCATCATCCTTTATCAAATTCAGTGGCCACATCTCCAGAGATAGACAAGAAGTAGTGGTAGAGATGGCAAACAGGAGCTGATAAGAGTGGTATTTAATCAGAAAAGACAATATTTGCATCCCTTTTGGGATGAAGTCCAGTCTGAATCAGGGTTGTTTGAATTCACCTCAATGTCATCCAGTTCTATATACGTACTACAGCAGTCAAGGATGGTGAAATTTAAGAATTCTAAATCTAACTGCAAGAACCCAATGATGCTGTGTCAAAAATTATGTGCTGCTGATTACAGGAAATTTCAATGTTGAAGTGGGAAAAGAGGTTATAGATCAGAATGTAATGGGGAGGCATGATTTGGGAAAGATCAGTGAATGCATTCAGTTCTGCTCAGTTCATCCTTGCAAACAATTTATTTTAACATCATAGGATGAAAAATACATTTGGAGCTCCCTAGATCAGCTCCACAGAAATCAAATTGATTACATCATTGTATAGAAAAGATGGAAAAGCAATGTTCTCAAATGCACAATTCTGTTAGGCACTATATTAATTCAAATAATTAGTTATGTCCAGATTTGCCTCAAATATATATAATCACGTAATCACTTACATATTATCTGGAGAACATGGGGGGAAGAGGGTACAAAACAAAATTAGCAAACTGTTTGATCTATAGCTGAATGTCAGGAAGGAAAACCAGCAAATGAGCTGTTGGAACAGATGGAATTTGAATTCACTGATATTGTAAAGACTTTCATAGCAAGAAAACATGAATAGAAATTAAAATGGTGAATTTCAGATGAAGCATTACTGCACTTGGCAGAATGTGGAAAGATCGAAGCAAGAAAACACAGCAATAAGGGAAATTAGGAAGAAACATATATCAATGGACACACGAGTGCAAAGGCTGGTGGAGTATAATAAAAAGACACACTTCATGTATAATGTGAAAAATGTGAGTATTTAAAGCACTGATATTCAATATATGTAGTGATTTCATGGCCTTGGCTGGATGAAATTAAGCAAGAGAGGGTACACTCCTGATGATATATGTTTTAAAGAAAAGATAGTAGGACTACTGTAACACCCCTTTTTCCATGGCTGTTGACTACACCACAATTTCCAAGCATTCGGACTCTCGCCTTGGGGTTATCTTTGACTCCTAGGCTCTTTTGAATTTGTATTTCATTGCTTTTTCAGGGCAGGAACTGGCTTTTATGCTGTATTTGTAACACATTCATGCCTGGATCTGATATGGATTCCATGGGCTCTGCAGTAATACAAATAATAAATAAGAATGCCATATAAAATACGTGACCAATGGCACATCATGAATAGTCTATATCAAATAATCAAGGTGAACAGCTTATGAACAAGTTGAAAAAAAGTTGGAGATTATGCATTGATAATTATGAATGATAAATTAAATCAGGATTGAGTCACTAACACTTTGCAAACTGAGGACCTGATCCACCTTTCTCCAAAGTCAGTAATACTCCAGTTAATTCTAATAGGATGAGGTTTGGGTCCCCAAAAAGTGGGGTAAATTTGCCATCATATTATTCAAACTGAGTGGCAATTCTACTAGCTTTAGTTAAGAACTAAAGGAGCTGTGTGGGCTCCAAACAAATATAAACAGAGAGGCCCCGTAAAAGGGCGCGAACAAATCCTGAATTAGGACAAGCTAACAGCTAGCTTCAGAAAGTTTTTGACTGGTCTACTAAAAACTATGCAGCGTTGTATTTGTGTTGGTCCCAGTCTCTTTACTAGAAACTGTCTTTCAAAAATTCATATAGTAGAGCCAGCAGAGACTATCCCAGTCATCCTCTTCCTTAATTTATTATTTTCTTGATGGTACATTTATACAGTACAATACAGCACTACATGATCCCTAGATACTGTCATGATAGGTTCTTCAGCAATAGTTAAAGACTGATAGATAAGAAAGACAAATAATTATACACCCAGTGAATTTTCTGTTTCCAGAGTATAAATTAGCTCCTTTACCCTCTGCTATTTCTGGTCTTCGATTCCTTGTATTACTTTGGCTGTCAGTCTCTGAATTTTCTCTGGTTTTCTAATACATATTTTATACTGAAGGGATGAGAATTGCATATAATACTTGATATACGGCTATATCATACCTCTATAGAGTGATATTATCACCCCATGAAGCGACATCAGCTCCATGTTTGTATAAAATTGTGAATACAGTAGCATTGCCTTTTTTTGTCAGGGCGGCATGCACAAAGTATATATTTAGCCTGAAATCTCTGATCAACTCCAGATTTTTCAGTGACTCACCGTTTTCCCAAGAGCTGTCCTTTCCCCTTAATTCATCTCCGTACTGTTTATTTCCTCTCCTCAAGTGTCTGACTTATTACATGTAATACTATTAAATTTCATCTTGTAAAATGCAACTAATTATTGTTCTAATCTCTCCAGGTCACTTGCGGTTTGACCTGTCCTCTGCTGTGTGTGGGGATTTGGTATTCTCCAATTTAGTTGTCACTGGCAAATTTAATCAAAGTTGATTTTCTGCCTTCCTTGTGACCACTAATGAAAATATCAAATAATATAGGTCTTAATACTACTGACCCCTGAAGCATACCACTTAATTCTGTTCCCATCTTAGGGATCTTACCATAAGATCTTACCATTATTGTGTATCAGACAACTTGCAGTCCTTCCTATGATATTGTTATCTGTCCAATAGTTTAATGTGATACTATATCAAATGCTTTACTGCATTCTAAATTTATCCACTGCAAAGAATGTATCAACCACTCAAGGACTTGAACTCTTAATCTTTTGTGCTAAAATCAGAGACCTTATCGATTAATCATCTGCCAGTGCACACATAGTGCATAATCCTGACACTTTATGAAGGTAGGTCTATTGAAGTCATTTACTGCAACAGTGTGTGTTTCCCCTCCCACACACGTCACACTCTTTTTCTTTAGTGAATTAATGAATTTATATTTCTTACTCACTTCACTCGCAGACTTTACTTGCTGCAGAAGTTATTCCTTAGAGAATCTTTGGGGAACTACATGAATAAGGTTTCCAGAATCAGGCCCAATGTCAGCAAAGACTCTCTACCATGATGAGAAATTGGCAGTCAGAACAGCTCCGGATCTTCCGCAGCACCGAAGGCCTCCCCACTGCCGAAATGCTACCGAAGACCCACGGAGCGGACCCCCTCCCTGCCGCTGAAATGCTACCAAAGACCCCCGGAGCGGACTGCCACTGGGTGAATTAAAAAAAAATTAAAAAGGTGCCTAAGGCACGGAGCCCTCTTAGGCTCGGGGCCCTCTTAGGCACATGGCCTGATTCTGGGGAATTGGCCTAAAGCTGACCCTGGTACTTTGTGACCATCAGGAGGAGGAGACAAGATTACTTGGAAACAAAACTCTCCTTTACAAACCATCTGCTGCCAGCTTTTAGCACAGAGTAAGTGATATTCTATGTTTTGTATGCAATAATGCCATGCATTGTCAAAATAACATATGGTAAAGGAAAAGAGAAAAATGGAATTAAAATACATCCCTATTGCCTTGTGTTAAATGGAAAACATTAAAATATTTTCATGATATTTTTATGATGAGAAAAATTATAGCAAGATTACAAAACTTATTCCATCCATTACCTTTAAAACGTAGGACATTTGTTCTCTTTCTATTAGGGCTATCGATTAATCACAGTTAACTTACTCAATTAACTAAAAATATTAACTGTGATTTTAAAAATTGTGATTAATCCTGCTGTTAAACATTAGAATGCCAATTGAAATTTATTAAATATTTTTTCATGTTTTTCTTCATTTTCAAATATATTGATTTCTATTACAATATACAATACAAAATGTACAGTGGTCACTTTATCTTATATTTTATTACAAATATTTGCACTATAAAAATGATAAATCAAATAAATAGTATTTTTCAATTCACCTCATACAAGTACTGTAGTGCAATCTCTATCATGAAAGTGTAACTTACAAATGTAGATTGGTTTTGTTACGTAACTGCACTCAAATACAAAAAATGTAAAACTTTAGCGCCTACAAGTCCACTCATCCTACTTCTTGTTCAGCCAATTGCTAAGACAAACGGGTTTGTTTACATTTACAGGAGATACTGCTGCCTACTTCTTATTTACAATCTCACCTGAAAGTGAGAACAGGCGTTCGCATGTCACTATTGTAGCTGACATTACAAGGTATTTACATGCCAGATATGCTAAACATTCGTATGCCCCCTTCATACTTCAGCCAGCATTCCAGAGGACATGCTTCCATGCTGATGAAGTACGTTAAAAATAGTATGCTAATTAAATATGTGACTGAACTTCTTAGGGGAGAATTGTATGTCCCCTGCTCTGTTTTACCCGCATTCTACCATATATTTCATGTTATGCAGTCTCGGATGATGACCCAGCACATGTTGTTTGATTTATGAACACTCACTGCAGATTTGACAAAATGCAAAGAAGGTACCGATGTGAGATTTCTAAAAATAGCTACAGCCCTCAACCCAAGGTTTAAGTATCTGAAGTGCCATCCAAAATCTGAGAGGGGCAAGGTGTGGAGCATGCTTTCAGAAGTCTTAAAAGAACAACACTCCGATGCAGAAACTACAGAATCCAAACCACCACCAAAAAAAAAAGAAAAAAAAATCAACCTTCTGCTGGTGGCATCTGACTCAGATGATGAAAATGAACATGCATCAGACTGCTCTGCTTTGGATTGTGATCAAGCAGAACCTGTCATCAGCATGGATGCATATCCTCTGGAATGGCATTTGAAGCATGAAGAAACATATGAATCTTTAGCAAGTCTGGCATGTAAATATCTTGCCACATCAGTTACAGCAATGCCATGCGAATGCCTGTTCTTACTTGTTGTCTGAGCAACTGGCTGAAGAAGGACTGAGTGGACTTGTAGTCTCTAAAGTTTTACATTGTTTTATTTTTGAATCGAGTTACTTTTTTGTACATAATTTGACATTTGTAATGTCAATTTCATGATAAGGAGATTGCAATAGAGTGCCTGTTTTAGGTGAATTGAAATATACTATTTCTTTTGTTTTTTATAGTGCAAATATTTGTATTAAAAATAAATAGAAACTGAGCACTATAAACTTTGTATTCTGTGTTTTAATTGAAATCAATATATTTGAAAATGTAGAAAACATCCAAAATATTTAAATAAATGGTATTCTATCATTGTTTAACAGTGCGATTAATTGTGCAGTTAATCAAGATTATTTTTAATTGCTTGACAATCCTACTTTCTATATTGTAAATCACCATCAGCATGTAATTTATATATGATAGCTAGCTTAGTCCTTTCTTGTTCTATTCTTAGAACATAAAAAACACATTTTTATGGCTTTCCTGAATCAAGTTATTCTCCTGGGGTCTGGTGTGCCCCCAGTTATGAAGAGCCTGTCAGAAGTGACAGGGGAAGCATGAGTCTAGGTCCTTGCAAGTAATAGTCACTATGAAAAGCTCAGATCTTTTTGAAATAGTTTAATTAATAAATTAGATTCCATCCCTGTGCAATATTTCATGTGCTTTTTTTTGCCTCACAGTGTTGCAGATCATGGCAACTGCACCTGTATTACCTCTCTGTGGTCCACCAAGGGCACCCACTCTGAGGCAGCTGAGTCCCCTCATACTCACCTCTCTTTGGTGAAGAGACATCTATCTCTCTCTGTTCTGATTGGGATATCTCCAGGCTGAACAGTTCCCTACCTTCACTGTGGCATTCCGAGCAGAGACAGGCCGCCCAAGCTGGCCTGCTTGCTTTCTCTTCAGAGATGGTTAACTAATGTGACAAGATGTCTCAATTTTATAGGGACAATCCCAATCTTTGGGTCTTTTTCTTATGCAGGCTCCTATTACCCCCTACCCCTTGTCTCGATTTTTCACATTTGCTGTCTGGTCACCCTATGGTTAACAGTGTAAATTCCCACAGTTATAATTACCACATAGTTCTTTTTATGTAAGCCTACTGTATTCTAATAAAAGCATTAGAGAGAAAACATATTAAAAGCAATGGAAGATTCTAAACACATGTTACTTATACCAGAGATCACCCCAACCCTAACATGGGCTCTGATAGGACCACTCCTTCAAAACCCAACCGAAGTGGTTTCCTATGGTTTCAAGCTCATCACACCTTCATCTCAGAATAAGCCCCAGTCTTGTGTCTTCAATAGGCTCAGTCCCTCCAGTCATTCCCAAAGGAATGGGGCCCTCCAGTGCTCAGGGGCAATTGCTGGAACAGGAAGAAGGCCATGAGCCAAAGGGGCTATTTATTCAAAAAAATACTTTCTTTGTTGGTCCCTGGAGAGTCCAGTTTGAATGAGTATATGCAAATCTTTTGAGGAGATGGCTTCAAAGGGGCTTAGATACCAAGGTGATATACACCAAGTTACCAAGATCATCTATATCTCTAGGGGGAGGGATAGCTCAGTGGTTTGAGCATTTAAGGGTTATGAATTTAATCCTTGAGGGGGCTACTTTGGGATCTGGGGCAAAAATCAGTACTTGGTCCTGCTAGTGAAGGCAGGGGGCTGGACTCAGTGACCTTTCAGAGTCCCTTTCAGTTCTATGAGATAGGTATATCTCCATATATTATAGATAAACAGCTCTGAAGAATGAATTTCCCTATGTGTATATATAGAATGAACAGCAGAGGCAACACAGTCTTCCTAACACTGCTTTGTCTCTCCACAGAAAGACTGAGGCAATATCAAAATGATAGGATAATTTAGCCTCCATGTCTATTTATTCTAGTTGAGGCTATCGTTGATAGATCAGTTCCTGCTGAACATTGTGATAGTTTTGTGATGTAGACACCTGTGAATATTAGGAACTCGAAAGAGACCAACAACTCATTATACATCTTTTTTTTACATATAAATCAGCCTGTGTAAAAAGCTACCATCCGACCCAATCTAACAGATCACAAGACTTCTCTGCAGACTGAGGATTGAAAATAATTGGAATGAGTGTATAGTATCTCTTGGATGATAATTTTTCAAAGGCAATTCATTGGATGATGACAACTGTTTGTCCTTTCTAACCTTGCCTGGATTTGAAATATCAAGGAAAAGTTTTGTATTCCAATAGCGATCATCTGAGATGTCAACCCCCCAAAATCAATGGTATTTTAGGTAGCAATCAAATGGCACATACAAAATATTGTGTAAAATGGAGAGTGGAGAATGTATTATGCAAAGAAGCCACTTTTTGAAAATAAAGAACTTGGCCTTTTCTAAACAAAAAAGATTGGCAGGAAGGGAAGGTTTTGGTTAATTAGCAAATGCAGTTCACTCATATTAAGAAATAAGTGCAACTGTTTGGGAAATATGATTTCATTGTGGTTTTTCGTTTATTTATTGCTTTATACCTGCACCAAATACAAACGTGGTTACAGCTCAGTTATAGGAAAAAACATACCCGTGTAATAGCATATATTCAACTGTTTCCATAAAGCACAAAGCACTAAAATGGTCTACATATGAGCGTGTATGCTTTTCATATCTGTGCACCAGAACTAGTATTTGACCATTATTTGTCTATGGTATCAAATTTCAATGACTTCAGGGGAGGTGTTCTGATTTATACCAGTTGTGGATATGTCCCTGGTATTAATCATAGTTTGCTCTTTCACTGTTATGCTGAGATGCTTATGTTCCCTTCCAAATCTTTTAGATTGTAGCATCATTACATTATAGATTGGAGATGTATACTACAGACAGTGTGGTCATCATCCCTGTAAACCATCCAGCAAGCCATAAGTGAGGTGAAAAGGGGTCTAATTCATGAATGTGACATCACATCTGTGAAGTAAGAGTATCTGTAACTGAGATCAAGATAAAGGAATACAAATAATGGAGATGTCTGGGAAGCATTTGAGGAACAAAATTGATATAAACTGTTGGAGAATTTGGGGGAAGCAGCAGAAGAGAGGAAACTAGAGCTGGAAAGAGAGTAGCAGTACCTTATTGGCTGCATTGTAAATTTAAAATCAAACTCAAGTGAGGGGCGGTGCCTAGCTTCCCCTTCATCACTACGTCTGATGCTTTTGCAGTTTGAAGGTGGATCCAAGACTCCACCCATTCCTTGCCTACCCTCATGGGATGATCAGTAGCAACCCAGCAATAGCTGCTCTTTCTACTCCACACACGCTCTAGGAAGCTTCACATGGAGCACTATGAAATTATATCCATACGTTACTGTATCTAAAAAAATTACAAACAAATGTTCTGAATTACGATGCTGTCATTTTGCCTTGCTATTTTGGTGAATATGCAAACCTCTCCTGTGGTTCATGAACCTCCTTATGGATATGGAATGATAGCCCTGTAATTCACAGCTGCCAGATATTTACTCTGTGTAATTGCCTGTTTATGAGAGTGTCTGCAATCAGTATGGAAGTGAGCCACTTAGACAGTCACTGGAGTCAGGACCTTTGCACTGATTACTCCAGTATTAAAGATGATTCATTGGCTCCTGTTGAGGCAGCAGACTGACTTTATGGTTGGGTGTTTTCATCCCTTCAGTTAATGCTTTACATTCCTTATTTCCTCTCACTGGCAATATCTATACCCTCAATATTCCCTGCTGTAAAAAATGCATTCTGAAGAGCACAAGGTAATTGGATCACAGGGTAGGAGAGTTATCCATATCACACAGGAGATAAACAGCCGCTTCATCTCCATTCTTGGACTGCTGCTTGTCTTCATGATTGGCAGGACTCCCTTCTTTAAAGGAGTACAACTCATGGGCCTAATTCTGCCATAGAATAAGTGGCAACTCCCATTGACTTCAGTGGGAGTTGCACTCAAATACATGAGGGATCAATTGGATCTTATGTCTCTAATGAAAAGGGGGGATTGAGTCCATATCCCATGGGACTGTGGGACTGTGTGTGGGACTGTGTGTGTGTGTGTGTGTGTGTGTCTGTGGAGGCTTGCCCTAAGTATTGTGCATTGTTTAGTAATTTTTAATCAAGATTTCCATTCTGCTTTCTTTCAGGAGCATAAAAAGGCATTAACTCCAGATCCACCTCCTGTCCCTCAATATATTAAGTCATTGCATTGTTTGTAGTTTGTTTCCTCCCTTCACTTATGATAATCCTATCTAAGTTAATGTCACAAAAGGGTCTTTTTTCCATTGATTTTTGCCCTTCTTCCTCCCAGGGATAAGAGGGAGTAAGGATGGTTTAGTGTTTAAGATATGATACTAGGCTCTATCCCTGGCTGTACCACAAGCTTTCTGTATGACCTTGGACAAACCATTTGGTTTTCTGTCTCACTTCCCTATTTGTAAAATGCCAACTGTACTAGGGGTGTTCTTTGGCTAAATTCATTAGTGTTAATAAAGTGCATTAAAGTACTTCCCACCTGCTGCTACAAGGCCTTGATTCTGATTGTCAAAGCCATTAATGTATCAGTCAGTGAAGTTATTTCAAGGATGAGGTTTCCCACTGACATTGCCTGACTTCAGTGGAATTGTAGCAGGGACAAACTTAGCCCTATATACTTTATTTCACCCTTTAAAATGGTTTTTTTGTGTACTTTAAATTAATTACTGGGTACTCAGTATTATATATCGAAAAAAATAAGTACACACAACTTTGTCTTAAATGCATTGCAACTCTAATCCAGCTCATAAGGTCATACAACTCTCTAAGCCAATGAGAGAATTTCAACTGTAATAGTAGCATGATGGATAAATATACTTTAAAGGAACATACTATACAATTTTTAGAGGTTTTGTAACTCAGTATTTTTAAAATGTTGTTGCTATTCAGAAAACCGCATACCTCAACTGTTCCTGGGCCATTAAAGTATATTCAGCTCTCAGTTTGTGGCAAGGGGCGTGAGTTTCATTTTCCCCTACTTCTAAAGTTCTGGTGTTATTTTGGGGGAAAGTGCTAAAAACAGGTCACCTTTTGTATTGTACAACTATTGTAGCTAGACTGACTGCTCAAGGAGGGATTAGTTTTTCTATGCATAAGCAAATTGAGACCTTGGCAGCTGCTGAGTAATTACAGCCCCAAAATCTTTAAATGATGTCATAAAGTAAGCATTGTTAATGTATCTGAAGGAGCGAGAGAGACATATGTTAAACAGAGGCCAAGACCTGATATTTAAAGGACTATCTCTTAGGATTATTTGAGGTTGTACTGCTGCTTTCATAGTTACAGAAATTCATCTTTATCTAGATGTTACGATCTTCTACTGACAAAAGAAATGGAAGATGTTGGTACTGATCTTTGCTCTGGTGAATTTATCACTTTTCCCTCAGAGAGAGACATTTCCCTCAGTGAGAGTTTCTTGTAGTAGCATATATGTTGCTGTTTTACTGGCGGTCTGTTGTAGCCATCTAAAGAATTTCTGAAGTGCTGCCTGTTGGAGCAATTTGCCAATTAAATAACATTTTTCTCTGCACTAAAATCAAGATGTAATACAACACATAACATTTTTACTGAGCGGGATTGGCTTTCTGGCACTCCTTCTCTCCCTCCCCCCTTTAAAGTGTTTTATATACTTGCTCTAGGTGTACCACTTTTCCAGTTGGAAAAGCCTTCTTGAATTTAATAGGGTTGGAACAAGTGAAAATAAAACAGTTCTATAGAAATTACTCTGCACTTTATATTTTTGATAAAGAATTATTTCTTTTCTATAGTTTTTTAAAACTATAATATTAGAGAATGATGTCTGCTATAGAATTATATACTCATTTGTTTAATAGTTCTATAGAAAAGTTATCATTCTGTAATAAATTTATAGGTTTTTTTTATAAGAGCTTCCTTAAACATTATTGGAAGTCTCACTAATATGTAAGATCTGGAAGTGATTTATGCCACTTATCAAAATAAAACTCCTACTCAAACAGTTCTGGTATCACAGTTCTTCATGTCAATTAATTCAGATGAAGGTATCAAAGGATTCACTCCCATTTTCTTACTTTCCTTCAAATTTAAATCTCTTTTTTGAAACAACTCTTCCCCAATGTCCCGAAAATATACAATGTTCCAACTGTAGTTAATCATATAGGTGTATGTCTTTGAGAGTATCAGAGAGGTAGCCGTGTTAGTCTGGATCTGTAAAAGCAGCAGAGTCCTGTGGCACCTTATAGACTAACAGACGTATAGGAGCATGAGCTTTCATGAGTGAATACCCACTTCGTCGGATGCATCCAATGAAGTGGGTATTCACCAACAAAAGCTCATGCTCCAATTTGCTGTCTTTGAGAGGAAAGTGCAGAAAGCAGTTGTATTCAGATTTTTCCCTCTGGTACTGCAGTGTGGGTTTTCATACTATTTACTAATCAGATCAAGGAGAAGGAGTGTCTTGGAGATAAACAGGAGTGGAATCTGGGCTTCTATTCTCAACTCTGCCACAGACATTTTTGTGCAACTGTGACCCAAGAACCTCTTAATACTGTGATGCTCTGTACCTTGGGGGAACACCCCACAGCCCCATGATCATCTTTATAAAATGATTGTGTGGTATCCGATGCAAAGTTTGTCATGTCAGGTGTCTTTGAAAGACTCATGGTGCACTGACCATGGTTGTTATAGTGATGTCATAGTAATTATTATAGTAATGTTATAGTAAGGTTATAGGTTATAATTTCATATATATAGGTATGAGGCTGAAAATGTATCCTCATGGCTTAAAATAAGCCTAGATAAAACTCTCCAACAGCAGAGAGGCAGTTCACACCTCATCAGGACACGTATAGGACAAACTCAGCCCAGCCTCACAGGAACAAAGGATGCTGGCCTAGGCAGCAACAAAAGAATCTGTTAAGACTCTTGAGGGAGTCACCCCCCTTCCTTTGGTCAGTTTTGAACTGCGATGAGTTAATGCTCACCTGACTCTGAAGAGGAGGGAGGCAAAGCCAAGAGAGAAGAAAGAACATGATAAAAAGGAGAGACTTTGCCATACTCTCTCTCTCTGCCACCTACACCTTCAGACACCACACTGAAGTGCTGATCAAAGGGGAGAGCTTGACTGAAGAGCAACCAGGCCAGCCTATGGTGAGAAGCATCTAAGTTTGTAATGGCATTGAAAGTGTTCAGATCGGTTTAGAATGCATTTTGCTTTTATTTCATTTGACCAAATCTGACTCGTTATGCTTTGACTTAATCACTTAAAATCTATCTTTATTGTTAATAAATCTGTTTGTTTATTCTACCTGAAGCAGTGCGTTTGGTTTGAAGTGTGTCAGAGGCTCCCCTTGGGATAACAAGCCTGGTACATATTAATTTCTTTGTTAAATTGATGAACTCATATAAGTTTGCAGTGTCCAGCGGGCATAACTGGACATTGCAAGATGGAGGTTCCGAGGGTTGTGTCTGGAACCAGAGATATTGGCTGCTGTCATTTGGTTGCAAGTAGCTGGGAGCAGCTTACATGCCAGAGGCTGTGCGTGAACAGCCCAGGAGTGAGGGTTCTCACAGCAGAGCAGGGTAAGGCTGGCTCCCAGAGTCAAGGATTTGAGTGACCTAGCAGATCAGCAGTCCAAATAATACCAGAGGGGAATGTCACAAATACCAACTGGCAAAGGAGTGTGAGGAGTTCCAGAAATCTCATGAGACTGGTGTGTACATTCTAGTTCACCAAAGGAAGTCATGTGATGTCTCAAATGAAAGCTGATGTCAGTGATCATTGCTATCATTGTGAAATATGTGCATATACTCTGCAAGGAATTATGTATCTGTACCAGAAAAGTATGTCCTTATGCATGTAGGGCAAAAGCAGGGAATCAAAAAGTGACATGCCTTATACCTTCCAGACAGGACATAAGCAAGGTATCTCTCTGTCAGAATGTAAATTAAATATTGTAAGATAATACAATGGTTGTCCATTTACACTGAAGTCAAATCTTAATGAAGAGATGTGAGGCAGGAAAGGAGTACATTGGGGGGGGGGCGGGGGGCGAGAAAGCTGCAGGGTGCCAGCTGATAAAATGGAGTTTATCCTTTTATGCATGAGGTTGAAGTATGGGATTTTGATACCAATGGTCATGACTGGCTGACAACCATGTTGTCTGTACTTTCTATATACAGCCATGGATATATATTGTCCATGAATGTTATAAATTAAAAGAAATAGTTTGTAAATGCCCTGTAAGAAAAATAATGTTCTGGGGTTAATAGATAGTAATAACTCTGTGCAGAAATTACAACTCTTGGACTCCCAAAGGAGCTTTATAGATTCACTCCCTTTAAAAAGCTCAAATTAATTTCCATGAATTCCATTTTATAGTGATATTTGTGTTATTATTACCATTTATTAAATGACACAGTATTGTAGATATATGGACTACCCAATAATAGGAAAACTGAGCAAAATAGGTAACTTGATCCCTGCTTCAAAGACTTTACAATCTAAAAGGCACAAACCTCAAACTAATGTTTTTGAACAGCATGCAAGAGATCATTTTTAGAGAGGTTACAGCTATACAAAGATATGTATGAAAAATACAGCATCACAGCAAGTAGTGTAACATTTTTTTAAAAAGAAAATCAGTATAAATTTCATTGTGTTTCCATGAGAGTCATGAATTTGTTACAGAACTAGTGGATTGAATATTTTTCAGGGCTTCTAGAGCTTTTTTATGTGTCATGGGGTCAAACTCCAATAAAGCACTGCATGCTTGCTAATGAACAGAAATGTGATGAACAATGTTATGAGAAGGTTTTTCTGTTGTTTTTTTTTACAAAGGAAACATCTGCAGGCTGGCGTATTAAATATATGGACACTTGCCTACTGTCAAAATGAAAAAAAAATATCTAGTAAATAACTTGCCAAAATATCCACTGAAATAATCATTTGAACAAACTCAACTTTTCATATTTTCATTGTAACAATGGTAAGTTGTGCTATACTGCATAGTATAAAAAATTCAAAGTAGATGCTGCCTCAGCCGCCTTTTATAGGTTACTAATTCTGTTACTGTTCCTTGCCTATTTCACGTTGTCTGTGTCAAAACTTGTAATAGTTTGAGTCTCGGTCTGGTAATAGATATCCCTCAGCAAAATCCGTACCCCTTATTACAATGAACACAGCCAAATTAAAAACATTGGGATGTATAACTTCATTTTGCCATCTCTCTATCCATATGCGGGAGAGCAATTTTAGAAGTTGCAAACAGTAGTAAAGCACAGAGCAGTTCAGGGCCCTGATAATTGGCCCCAGAAATATGTGGAATTTAACATTTGTTAAAGGCTAAAACTTCAGTAAAAAAAAATTTGGATCTTTTTTCCACCACACACAACTCTGGGTTTTTTAGTTATTCTTTCACTTTCTTAGCATGAGTGAAGATTAGGTTATTCAGTCAGAGGAAATATCTGAAGGGATGAAAAACCTGATCTTCATTTTAAATACTTCAGTCCCAAGACTGTTTAAAAGGCAATCTACACATTGCTTTTATATTTTAGCTTCTTTCCTTTTTTAAAGCCAAATAATAAAACTAATGTAAGGTTGATAATCAAGGAGTTTTAATTGAGATGAAAGGGAAAATTAGATTTTGAAGATGTATTATTTTACATTCTTTTAATAGCATC
The DNA here is from genome assembly GCF_007399415.2 of Gopherus evgoodei. Taxonomy (NCBI): domain Eukaryota; kingdom Metazoa; phylum Chordata; order Testudines; family Testudinidae; genus Gopherus; species Gopherus evgoodei. Next base: position 325,983,742 of record NC_044322.1, read on the forward strand.
TCTTAAATGACTACAGAACTTTTGGACATTTTGAAATGTTAAATATTAAAAAAAAACCCAGAAGCATTACACAACTTATCTGAGTAGAGAACTCAATATGATCAAATAATAAGTGGTAAAGATTTTCTCTGTTTCTATTTGTTTCTGGTGCTTGGGATATACAGTGATCACCATTAAAATCAGTTTTAATAGCAATAATCACATAATAGGATCTGTAATACAGCTGTTAAGTCGTATTCCATATGGGGAAAATGTAGTAGTTCAGATTCCACGGTTTTGTAACTATTTGCAGATGTTGTTGTCGTTATATTGGTGACCTCTGAAATTCCATAAAGAAAGACTTAGATGGTTCAAATGGCCATTTAAAAATTAAGATGTTTACCTGATATTCTCAGCAAAGAATCCTTTGGCACCTTATAGACTAACAGATGTTTTGGAGCATGAGCTTTTGTGGGTGAATACCCACTTTGTCAGATTCATGTGGTGGAAATTTCCAGGGGCAGGTATATATATGCAGGCAAGCTAGAGATAATGAGGTAGTTCAATCAGGGAGGATGAGGCTGTGTTCTAGCAATTGAGGTGTGAAAACCAAGGGAGGAGAAACTGGTTTTGTAACTGGCAAGCCATTCACAGTCTTTGTTTAATCCTGAGCTGATGGTGTCAAATTTGCAGATGAACTGAAGCTCAGCAGTTTCTCTTTGAAGTCTGGTCCTGAAGTTTTTTTGCTGCAGGATGGCCACCTTAAGGTCTGCTATAGAGTGGCCAGGAAGGTTGAAGTGTTCTCCTACAGGATTTTGTATATTGCCATTCCTAATATCTGATTTGTGTCCATTTATCCTTTTCTGTAGAGACTGTCCAGTTTGGCCAATGTACATAGCAGAGGGGCATTGCTGGCATAGGATGGTGTATATTACATTGGTGGAGGTGCAGGTGAATGAACCAGTGATGGTGTGGCTGATCTGGTTAGGTCCTGTGATGGTGTCGCTGGTGTAGATATGTAGGCAGAGTTGGCATCGAGGTTTGTTGCATGGATTGGTTCCTGAGCTAGAGTTACTATGGTGCGGTGTGCAGTTACTGGTGAGAATATGTTTCAGGTTGACAGGTTGCCTGTGGGCAAGGACTGGCCTGCCACCCAAGGCCTGTGAAAGTGTGGGATCATTGTCCAGGATGGGTTGTAGATCCCTGATGATGCGTTGGAGAGGTTTTAGCTGGGGACTGTATGTGATGGCCAGTGGAGTCCCCTCTGCTATGTACATCAGCCAAACTGGACAGTCTCTACGGAAAAGGATAAATGGACACAAATCAGATCCCAAGAAAGAAACCAACAGGACTCCACTGGCCATCACATAAAATCCCCAGCTAAAACCTCTCCAACACATCATCAGGGATCTACAACCCATCCTGGACAATGATCCCACACTTTCACAGGCCTTGGGTGGCAGGCCAGTTCTTGCCCACAGGCAACCTGTCAACCTGAAACATATTCTCACCAGTAACTGCACACCGCACCATAGTAACTCTAGCTCAGGAACCAATCCATGCAACAAACCTCGATGCCAACTCTGCCTACATATCTACACCAGCGACACCATCACCATCTACTGTCCTTCAAGTGCCATGCCATGGCAGTAATGTTTCCTATGCTGCTGTGATGGAGGGATTCATTCAACCTTACCCTCCCATTTGGGGGTTGGGGGGGAGGGAGGGGGAAGTAGAGAGACACTGGGCCAGAATGATAAAATTTACACATGAATTTATATCTCCATGTTCTTGTTGGCTATTCAGTGAAAAGCTTTTAAAGAGCAATGTTGTTTTTCACAATGATATACAATGGCAGGCTTGTACATAGCAGGTGGAGACTGAAGATTTAGCAGAGAATGCCTTAAGGATCCAAAGGGAAACTTCTGCCAAGAGGCTGCAGCCCACAGTTGTACATCACTGTGAAAAACAGAACTAGATACAAAAGGTCCAAGTCCATATTGTAACAGGTCCTTACTCAGGCTCACTCAGTTCTGACTGAGTAAGGACTTCAAGGTTAGCTCAAAGCAACTAAATATTAAGATACAAGCTTCTGAAGCTTCACCTCAGGCTAGGCTGGATTGGAAAGGATTCCTACCGGTGACAGGACATTGGTAATTGGATATGTAGTCTAAGCCATTCACTTCCTGAGAAAGAGTGTGATCCTGCCACAGGTCCCATTGACTACAGGATCAACCCATTTAAACATTTTGGAGGAACACCTCCGGGGTGAGGGGAGCACTTTTATCAATCAGGAAAGGCAAGGGGTTGCTGCAACCTCAACCAGCCTTGCCACAAAAACAAACCACCAACACAAAAATTCTTGTAATTTATAAAAATTCTAAAGGTTAAGTAGATTACAGAGTTCATCACCTCTGATGTAATTAATCAGATCAGTGAACTCACTGGGCCATGTGGCAGCAATTATGCAAATAGATATGTTTCATCATGACAAACTTTTTCCATCTTATGCAGCTGCATAACCTTCCATCTCATTGGTATTAAGGGTTAAAACAATGTGCTTTCCCAGTATCTCAAGGCTGCCTCAAACTCAATATGATCACACGTGCAAAATTTCCTAGATGTGAAAACATATTGCAAATATGACCTGTGCTCTTGGTGTGTGTTACAATATCTCCCATTAGTTCAGTAAGCGGTGTTTGGGGAAGATCAGATTCAGCTTGCTTCTCACTGAAGGAAAGAACATTAGTTTTGTCACTAAAAACTATTGAGTGAATGGGTAAACAAATATTGTCACAACTGACAGATTTATGTTTGGCCTTTGAGTATGGATTAAATAAAACGAATAACTTCATTACAAAAATTGGTTTCTTTGGGAGGAGGGGAGGAAAGGTCATATGATTCATCCCATAAACCCTTATTTCTAAGGCACTTTGCCCTGTAATATCTGGCATCCATTCCACTGCAGTTTCTCCAAGGTAAACAAACAGAACTCCCATCTACTGCTACACATATTGTAAGGTTGTGCAGAATTAAATATAGGTAGCGTATTTCCCAGAGCATGCAACCAGGGCCATTTTACAACTCAGATTTGAAGGGAAGGCTTGCAAAAAGAGATGAGCCTTATATCATGCTCTAAAAATGGCAGGACTTTATCACCGGACTTCAGGCTATGTACTCCACAACAGATAGCCCTCAGCTGAAAATACCTACTAAATTGCTAGCCTGTGTTAACCACCTTCAGTGTGCATTAGGCACCTTACATGTGGCTCAAATAACAGGATCAATTGCCTCTGGAGAAGAGGTCACTCTGTTGCACCTTGCCTTTGTTTCCCTCTCTTCAGGGCCCCGTGTAGACTCAACATGCTTTTTCTGTGGTCAAAGTAGCCCTCATTGGGGTCTGGGTTTAGTCACAGAGGATAAACTCAAAGTCCCAAATTAAAGTCCACCAAACACTTCTTTTCTTCCTTGCTTTGACAGTCCACTCTCACTCCCTACCTGGTAGGACTCTCTGCTGGAGCCTGCTTACTCTTAGCAGTTTGTGATTCTGATCCCCATCCCTCCTCCTTTCCTTCATTATCACTACATTCTCCTGCTGCTCTTTCAGGGCACTCACCCTCATCTGGTTCCCACAGTAGTTCATTCTTTAATCGGGGTTGGCTAACCCAAGCCTGTAATAGGTGAGACACCCTGTTGCAATCAGGTAATGGAGTCATCTCTTGCATTTTTCAACACCCAAGGCTAATTTGATTGGTGCTGCAACTGATGACTGAATTCTCAGTGTTATTGAATGTGGCAAAACAGGATAGCCTTCTGTGAATTTTTTCTAAAATAAATTATAGAATTAATGACCAGAAAGGGAAGGTGGTACCTATTGATTACAGTAAGGGATGGGAATCAAAGTAATTATTTTGGATATCTATCCCCAGCTATGACATTGAATTGGTACGTAGTTTCACTGTGCCTTGTTCAAAGTTACTATAAAAGTGCAAAAGCATCATGAACTGCAGTACATTACAGTGCTCCCTCCTTTGTAGGGCTATTTTTGGATACCAGTTATGTTGTGTTCTATTGACTTTTATATAACAGAGTGAGGTCTTGTCTACAAGAATAATTAGACCATGGCAAGCTGGGAAGTGAATCTATCCTACACTAGCCTGCCATAGTCTAACTATCCCTATGCACCCTGCTGATGCACACTGACAATTTATTAAAGCACCTTGAGCTAGTCCTTTTTGAGAAAGAAATCAACAGGATTCATGCCGATAGTTAGAACAAAGCAGTCTGGTGAGGGGTAGATTCACACCTCAGTGTGCCAAAATTCAATTGTTCATGTAGACAAGCCATGAGTGGATTTATAATAGATTTCATAGCAGTCGGAAGCCATAATAATTTTGCGAAGGAGTTTAGAGGGGCAGCTTGTGGGGGGGGGCATAGATACACTTAATATTCTTTAAACTTAAAGCCAAAAACACCGCCAGATAAAAAACAAAACATGACCAAAGGAAAGAGCTGCAGAAGTAAAAAGAGAATAAAGGCAGAAGTCCAGCAACAGAGTGGGGACTATCTAGTTTATTGCACCCAATGCAGCATGTGTGATTGCCTGCCCTATGGGCAAGTGAGTTATGTGTGCATTCAGTGCAAGGAACTCCTGGCCCTCGGAGACTGTGTATGGGCTTTGGAGATCAGAGTAGCTGAACTAGAGGATTTAAGGGAAACTAGAATGATCAGATGTCTTGATTTTATAGGCAAAATCCTGATTTCTGGGTCTTTTTCTTATATAGACTCCTATTACCCCCCCGCCCCGTCTCAGTTTTTCACATTTGCTGTCTGGTCACCCTAAGGGTACCCAGAGAGGTACATAGGTAAGACTTTCCAGGACACAGTAGCATGGTCCCTCCCCTGCTCTGACAGCCTCTTTGCTGTTGAGGAGGATAAAAGTCTCAGGGAAGGGGAACATCCAACTGGAGCAGAGGGAAATGATCCCATAGCTGGGACCCTCCTTATAGATGATGTTGCGGTATCCTCTCGCACTGAGGGTACCTCTCCAGGGGAGGGAACTCCAGTTATTAGAAAGAGATAGGTAATAGTTATTGGGGATTCGATAACTAGAAACATACAGTAACTCCTCACTTAACGTTGTAGTTATGTTCCTGAAAAATACGACTTTAAATGAAATGATATTAAGCAAATTCAATTTCCCCATAAGAATGAATGTAAATGAAGGGGTTAGGTTCCAGGGAATTTTTTTTCACCTTGGTTGAGGTGGAGGAGTCAGAGGATGGGATATTTCCTAGGGAATGCCTTACTGATAAATGATGAACTAGCAATTGGCTGAGACCTCAAGGGTTAACTCTCGCACTCTACAAGACAGCAGGAATGAAGGGAGGGGAGACAGCATCGCAGACAGAGACAGAGACACACTATGTGTGTGAGAGAGAGACGCGCATTTCCCCTTTAAGTAAACTGCCTTGTTAATTAAATCAGCTTGCTGAGACTGCAGCTGCTGCCAGCAGGGGCGGCTCCAGACCCCAGCACGCCAAGCTCGTGCTTGGAGCGGCATGCCGCAGGGGTCGCTCTGCCGGTCACAGGAAGGGCGGCAGGCAGCTCCAGTGGACCTCCCGCCTGCGGGTGGTCCACCAAAGCCACGGGACCTGCGGACCGCGGGACCAGCGTACCCTCCGCAGGCATGCCTGTGGGAGGTTCACCGGAGCTGCCTGCCGCCCTCCCGGCAACCGGCAGAGCACCCCTCGCGTCATGCCACCGTGCTTGGGGCGGCAAAATGTCTACAGCCGCCCCTGGCTGCCAACAAGCTCCCTCTGTCCTGGGCCCTGTCGTGTGCCCCCCCTGCTATATGGAAAATGGGGTAAGCGGGGTGCAGGAGCAGTGGAGTGGGGGTCACCCTGACAGCCCCCCTCTTCCTCCCCTCCCACCTCCGCACAGCAAGCAGGAATCTTGGGGAGCAGCTCCAAGGCAGAGGGCAGAAGCAGCACATGGCAGTGGAGGAAGGGATAGCTGCAATTGCTAGCCTGCTAGTCAGCTGCTGCACAGGGATTTAGGGGAGTGAGGAGCTGATAGGGGGAGTTGATAGGGGGGCTGTTGGTCCACCCTGGTTCCAAGCCCCCACCAGCTAGCTGCAATGGGCTGCTCTTCCTGCAAGCAGTGGACAAAGCAGGCGGCTGCCAAACGACGTCAGAAGAGAGCATTGCACAACTTAAACGAGCATATTCCCTAATTGATCAGCAGCATAACAACAAAACAACATTAACCGAGATGACTTTAAGTGAGGAGTTAGTGTATATAGCTAGAACAATGGGGAGTCCTTGTGGCACCTTAGAGACTAACAAATTTATTTGGGCATAAGCTTTCATGAGCTAAAACCCACTTCATCAGATGCATGGAATGGAAAATACAGTAGTGAGGTGTAAGACACAGCATATGAAAAGATGGGAGTTGCCTTACCAAGTGGGGCATCAGTGCTAACGAGCCAATTCAATTAAGGCTCTAAGTGAAGCACAAGATCTGGTCCAAGAGGTGAATATAGCTGGACCGCTATAATATGACCACAATATAATTAAATGTAACATCCCTGTAATGGGGAAACCACCACAGCAGCCTAATGCTGTAGCATTTAATTTCAGAAAGGGGGACTACACAAAAATGAGGTACTTAAACAGAAATTAGAAGGTACAGAAACAAAAGTGAAATCCCTGCAAGATCCATGGAAACTTTTTAAAAACACCAAAAACAGTCTCAACTTAAATGTATACCACAAATAAAAAAACATATTAAGAGAACCAAAAAAGTGAGACTGTGGCTAAACGGCAAAGAGGATTTTGTGATGGCCAAGACTGTAACAAAGTTCAAAAAAAGGAACTAGATAAATTCATGGAGGATAGGTCCATCAATGGCTATTAGCCAGGATGGTGTCTCTAGTCTCTCTTTTACCAGAAGCTGGGAATGGATCACTTGGTGATAATCTGTTCTGTTCATTCCCTCTGGGGCACATAGAGTCATAGAACATCAGGGTTGGAAGGGACCTCAGGAGGTCATCTAGTCCAAGCCCCTGCTCAAAGCAGGACCAATCCCCAGATTTTGACCCCAATTCCCCAAATGGCCCCCTCAAGAATTGAATTTACAACCCTGGGTTTAGCAGACCAATGCTCAAACAACTGAGCTATCCCTCCAGTGGTGTTGGCCATTGTCAGAAGACAGGATACTGGCCTTGGTGAATCTTTGGTCTGACCCAGTATGGCCATTCTTATGTTCTTATGTTATGTTATGTTCTAGTTTGTTTTATTAATGTAAATTAACTTCATTAATGAACATGATTTAAATAATTGCTCATAATTTATATAACGTGTTATCAGGGATGGCTCCAGGATTTTTGCCGCTCCAAGCGGCAGGGAAAAGAAAAAGATATGATTGCTGGCACTTTGGTGGCAGCTCCACCGCACCACTTCCTTCTTCAGCGGCACTTTGGCAGCATTTCAGCAGCAGGTCCATCCCTCCGACAGGGAACTGGGGACCTGCCACTGAATTGCCGCCAAAGAGCCGGACATGCTGCCCCTTCCCCTTGGCCGCCCCAAGCACCCGTTTGCTGCACTGGTGCCTGGAGCCGGCCCTGTGTGTTATCAAGCTAATATCTTAAGAATACTGTATATTGTGATTTTATTGGCCTGATTCCGATCTCACTTGAAATGAGTGTAAATCAGTAATTCCTCAGAAGCAAATGGAGGAATGCTAGTGTAAGTAAGTGGAATGGGAAAAGATATGGAACCTTGTCAATAGTAGACATTTGTGTACACAACTGTTGTCATTGCAAACACTTCACAGCCAAAGAATGAGTTGTTCCTTTAAAGAATTCCTCAAGGCAAACCCACTTAAATCATTTGCCCATTTCACCCTGCTCAGCAAACATTCACATATAAAGCTTCATCAAGTGCTCTTGGACAAATGTATTGCACAAACTATGTACAGGTTTTGGAATTTAGATTGAATGATCTGGAGTTCAATGCAAAAACTAGTCACCGTCGTGATCTTGCACTGTATTCATAGCACTGAAAGCCAGAAGAGACCATTGTGAATGTCTAGTTTGACCTCCTGCATAAACACAGGAAATAAGACTTCCCTGTGTTAATTCCTGCTTCAAGTACATAGCTGTGCTTAAATAGACTGTATCTTTTAGAAAACATCCAATTTTGATTTTAAAAGGTCTTCCAGTGGAGAATCCGCTACAACCCTTGGTAAGTCGTTCCAGTACTAGTTACCCTTTGTTTCAAAACTTGTACCTTATTTTCTAGTCTGAATTTGTCTAGCTTCAACTTCCAGCCCTTGGATGGTGTTACACCTTTCTCTGATAGATTGAAGAGCCCGTTATTAAACAATATTCTCCATGTAGGTGCTTATAGAATGTGATCAAACCTTCTCTTTGGTCTGCTAAAGATATGGAGCTCTTTAAGCTCCTTAAGTCTTGCACAACAAGGAATGTTTTCTAATCCTTTAATAATTTTCATGGTTCTTGTCTGAGCCCTCACTAATCTTTCAACATCCTTCCTGAATTGTGGACACCACAACTGGACACAGTATTCTAGTACTGATGACACTAGTGCCAAAATAGAGCTAATACCATCTCTTTACTCCTACTTGGTATTCCCTTGTTTATCCATCCACGGGTTGCATCAGCCCTTTTGGCCACAGTGTCTCAGTGGAAGCTTGTGTTTAGCTGATTGTGTTCAGCTTGATGACCCTCAAGCGTTTTCAGATCACTGCTTTCCAGGGCTCGGTCTCCTATCTTGTAAGTATCACTTTTATTCTTTGTTCTTTGTTTCATTCTTTGTTTGTATGACCTTGCATTTGATTGTATTGAAATGCAGGTTGTTTGCCTGTGTCTCGCTTATGAAGCAATCCAGAACATTCTATGTTAATGTCTTGGCCTCATTATTTACCATTACCCCAGTCTTAGTCATATTTCCAAACTCGGTGATGATTTTATGTTTTCTTCGCAGTCATTGATAAAAATGTTAAATAGCCTAGGGCAAAAAAGATATCCCTGCAGAACCCTACTAGAAACACTGCCCATCACTCAACGATGATTCCCCATTTATAATTACATTTTGAAACCTAAAATTTAGCCAGTTTTGACCCATTTCATGCATGTCATGTTTATTTTATATTGCTCTAGTTTATTAATCATGTCATGAGGTACCAGGTCAAAACTTTGCAGAAGTATGTTACATCAACATTATTACCTTTCTAGAAAAAAAAAATGTGTAGTCTCCCCAAAAATTGTACCTAGTTAGTTTGACATGACCAATTTTCCATAAATCCATGTTGATTGGCATTAATTGTACCATCCTTTAATTCATTATTTATTGAATCTCATATCAGTCATTTCATTATTTTGTCTGGAATCTATGTTAGCCTGATAGGCTTATAGTTACCTATGTCATTCCACTTACCCTTTTGAAATATTGGCACATTAGCTTTCTTCCAGTCCCCCTGCAACTTTCCCAATATTCAAGGTTTATTTAAAATCAACATTAACAATTGAGGAGCCTCCTGTCCAGCTCTTTTCAAATTCCTATATGTAGATTTTCTGAACTTGATAATTAAAAAAAAAAATCTGTTGGTAGGTGGTGTTTAACATCATCCTTAGTTATTGTTGGAGTGGAAAGTATTTGTGAACATATCATGATATGATTACATAATCTGTTTCCCCCCAAAAAAGAATATAAATATTTATTGTACACTTCTATCTTTTATGCATTATTATTGACAATCTAAGATAGTCATCTAGTAATGAAACAATACCATTTTTAGGATTCCTTTTGTTTGTGTATATATACTTAAATTCCTTTGTATAGTATTTAACAATACGGACTATAGATTTTTCCTTGTGACTTTTAGCTTGCCTTATTGGCTTTCTCCACTTCCTAGCTTCTATTTTATATTAATTGATATCAGTAACCCCTTTTTTCATTTGTTATATATTGTTTTGCCTATAGCTGATTTCATTTCCCCTCTAAGCCAAGCTGCATTTTTAAAAAAAGAACAGGAGTACTTGTGGCACCTTAGAGACTAACAAATTTATTTGAGCATAAGCTTTCGTGGGCTATATGAAAAGCCCACGAAAGTTTATGCTCAAATAAATTTGTTAGTCTCTAAGGTGCCACAAGTACTCCTGTTCTTTTTATGGATACAGACTAACACGGCTGCTACTTTGAAACCTATATTTTTTTAAACCTTCTTTCTCAACTGTGGCTTTTGGAGCATCTAGTAAAATGATATTAAACAGTTACCAATTATAATTTACATTTTTCAATTTAAATAACCTCAATAATCCATTCCATCTGTATTTTCACTATGTAAATATTGCTGCCAAGTGGGCACTTTTGATGATTTCCCAGGTATTCTGCGTTTTGATGTGCACCTGGGATATAATATTGTGTTGCTTCCCCGCCCCTCTAAGTGTGGCAGAGGTGACCCTATAATAATCTATATACGTGTATACCTTGAAGCTCCATTTCCTAAATATATGCATTTCATATATGCATTATTTAGAGCCACAATCATGGATCAGGACCCCATTCTGCTGTACAAACACAGAACAAAAAGATGGTCCCTGGGCCAAAGAAAAAAATATTCTCAAATAAATGATAAACATTTTTACACTTAAAAAACAACACGGAGTCCAGTGGCACCTTAAAGACTAACAAATTTATTTGGGAATAAGCTTTCGTGGGTAAAAAACCTACTTCTTCAGATGCATTTTTAGACTTTGTAGCATGAGTTAGTTTCAGATTCAGAAAATAATCTGTGGGGGAATGAGATTATGGCATAGCAACACTAGTATATATGTGGTTTAAAGAACACATGCTGCAGTTCTAAAATGTGTATGCACTGCTAGGCTAATTAAACATATGATTAAGCAAATATTGATTTGATGTGCTCATTTAGGGCACAGAAAGCAGCATGTATTTTGTGATGTTAGGTATATGTTGCTATGTAGATACTGAGGACAGAGGAGAACAAAATGAAAGCTATTTAGTAGGCACTAACATTATTTATAAAGCTAGACTCTTTTCTTTTGGTCTCACAGGGGAGCGGCTTTGATCAGGACACTCAGCAAAATGTAACAGACCACAAAGATTGATTTTAAAGTGGAAAGCTGTAAGTTTTATGCATTTTTAATGTAAGAAGAGGAAAGGATAACCTCTCCTCAAAACCAAATATTTACTTGGCTGTGGTGTTAAATGGCCTCCATGCCAGATTACCAATATTCAGGGTTAGATGCCTTCAGTTTAAGTCCTTAGGGTTCAGCCCACCTCTGAATCCTGACATCCTCTCCAGTGCTGCTAGGGGGAAGGGTCCCAGAGCAGCTGAGACTGCACACTTCCAGGGCCTCAAGGGTTTTTTTTATCTTTTGTTCCAGTAAAATCTCCATTCCACACACACTCCCACTGAAATGTGGGGAGGCATTTTTAGAGATACAGATTTTCCAGACTTTCATCTGTGTGAAGATTATACATATCACTGAGAGAATCTCTCCATTTCTGGGATCCTTGAGCAAAACCTATTTTAAGATTTTTGATACATTTCTTTGACTCTTCTCCAAATTGATTAGATTATAGCAAGTTTCACACTTGCAAGTAATTAAAAATCCTGGCATACAGTATATGTCAGGCGTTCCAGTACATTTCTATACAAAGCACTACTAAACAGTCGGTATGTTTCAATAATTAAGATATCCCTACACTGTTTGCATACCAATGACAAGGTGAAGGTAACCTACTTTTTGAATTGCTATCAGTGGTCCATACAGAATTTGATATTTTGCCAGTAGTTAGAAGAGAAGATTTTTGGAGGTCCATGAATAGGACAGAGGCTGTACTTGTTCAATTATGTTACATTCAACTGCATTCTCCTAAATGATGTCCTGTGTTATCATGAATTCTTGGGATAAGCCCCTTCTGGTGATTCCGCCTGGTGGAGTGATTCCTTAACATTTCCTGGAAAATTAGAAGCTGAAGCTGTTCTAATTTATGTCAGAAGCCATTTAGGCCCCTGGCAGTCCCCAGGATTATGGGTAGGGACAGATAGGTAGCATAATGCCACCTATGCCCCCCATCCCCAGAATGCACTTGGGGATCTAGCCCTTTGACAAAGTGAATCACCAGCCAGCATGGCCCCTCACGGTTAAGCATAGCATTAGAGGTCTTTTCCTTTTTGTCACCCTGGTGGCCAGCCATCGAGGTCTGTTGGTGGTTGCCCTCTGTCTTGCAACACTGCTTTCTCTGGCCAGATGATCCTTAGTCCCATGCCTTTGGGGCAGATCAGAGTCCAGCTCAATAACAGTGTGGCAGCCTTGTGCGAGGTCTCTGGTAGGATTCCAAGCCCATTAATCCCTATGATCCTTGTCTGGGGCCTTGATCAGTCCTTTCCTTGATGACTGTAGGGGAATACACTCCCTCCCTCTATCCTGTGTTACAGCCTTGGGTCTCTGTAGCAGATGATTCATGTTGTGGTGTGCTGAGGACTGTCAGAATTGCAAGCTATCACTTTATGAGCAGGAGGTTCCCTGATCCTGCTTGCAGGCTAAGGGGCTCTGTAGGAAAATGTGTTATCAGAGTCAGTCTGGAAAGAGCCAGCCTAGAATATGGTGGGGTGAATTGGGTCTCTCTGTCTTAGGGAGCAACCTGTTATGGGGTTCTTGTGTGTTATCATTCTGAATTCTAAGAAACAAAATAGTGTTGCATTGCCACTTTCCAGCAAGAGTATGTCATGTTTTACCTAATGTTCTTGTGTATATGCCACAGACATAAAAAGGTCTGCCTCTTCACACAATCTATTTCTTTCTATCTGTGGTCGCCTGCCTAGCCTCCTTCCCCAATCCTTTCATGTCTCAAAGGAAAGATAATAAAAGAAAGGCATAACACAAAAATAGTGTACAGGTACTAACTGAAACTTTTCTTTGAATTCTTGTGCTGGGAATGGGGGCAAAGTTTATCATATACACACATACAAGAAAGGCTTAGGGCCTCACCCTGTGACTCTGTGAATCGTAGGAGGTCTACAGGAGGCAAATGACACCCATATAGGGTTCCTTTGTCTTTTCACTTCTTATCAGGCCCCCTGACTCTGTTCTAGTCCCTGGACATTAGAGTTCCTGTGAAAGACTGACAGGAAGAATCCTGACTGAGTCTCTCCAAAGAATACCCCTTCAATCTGAGGAACTTCTTCCAACCTGAGAATGGGAAAACAGAGTAAATTACTTACTACAGATTTCTCCATTGTTTTGGGGCACAAAATGGCTGAGTCAAAGCAGCTCTAACACCTCCAAACCAATATAGCCTGGCCCCCATAATATGAGCCTGGGCCCTGGTTAGCTGGAATTCTGAACACCTAAAAGGAACATACTACAGGAATAGCACTCCTTCACTATTGTGGACAAAGGGACATGGACCTTTAGTGTGTGTGGAACTCCAACACACAACCCACCTCTAAACTGACATGCATTGTAAACAGACTTGGCTCAACTTGTAAATAATAAATCATGGCACTTATGAAAAATTGTTTGCACACAAATATCTGTCAGACTAACTTAAAGCAAACTATCATCTGTTCAAATATATTTATGTACAGTTTGCATTTAAACAATCTATGTTCTAAATGAATAAACTGCTTGTAGTAGTCTCAATATTTTTTTTAATCTTAAACATTTGCAATGAATGCTCCAATTTTCTGCAAGTTCTTTCTCAGACTAGCATTTAACTGCAAACCCTAATCTAACATTTATTGAATACACAGGAAATTTTGCATAATTTAGGTATAATTAGGGAGCTAGGGAGTGTGGAACAAATTATTTAATGATCACTGGTAGAAAGAGTAGAGAAGTTGAGCAATTTTATTTATATAGCTGTGTGAGCTTCCAATAATACTAATGACAGGGGGCTGCTACCATCACGCTCTCAAAACTCCCAATGAAATTAGTATTATTTTTGAATCAAACCATGAAATCCTTTATTCTATTTCTAATTCGGTGTTTTCCTCAGGAGAAACTCCCTCTGAATTCAATCAGGACCTTGAGGATGTGGCTTATTATTTACATATCATCATATGTATGCAATACACTTTACAGACACAGGTCACAAGCTCATTGGGGTGGACATTATGAGGGCCATGTTCTCCTTGACAGTTATGTGTCTATGCAATTGTGATGATGTGAGGGGAGGCAGAATTGGTTTCTGAATTTAGAGAAGAACAGGGATTGCTCCTCCCCTACTTCCTGGAGGGCAGAAAGCTCTGACTTAAACATGTTATCTAGCTTTATGTTAGATAAATACAGAATCACAACAGGTAAAGACATTAAATGTAAGAGTGAGGGTGATGAACTGAAACAACAAAAATAGGAAAGGCAATGCTGCTCCTAGAAGAGCATTATTTTATTCAATGGGTTTAAAGGCTATAGAACTAGGAGCAAAGCTGCAAAACTCATTTGTTATTTTTTGCTCAGTTTAAGACATCTCTATCTTGAACTATCTACCCAAATCCTCCCAATCACCATTCTCCCTTTCACTACACACACACTCACACACTTCTGAAGTCCATTCAGTTTGATCCCAGATTCATGCATGAGAGGCTTCATTTTTTCTCTGCTAAATTAGAGGGCCTCTCATGCACTGCAGTTCACCAATCAGAGACAGCTGTGCTCCCCTGATTTATGATAGTAATTCTGTTCTAGCCAGCATGACTTCATGGATTTTGTTGGAATTATTGGTCTTATTTTCAGTTGGATAACTTAACTGTTAATTAGGGCTCAGTGCATAAAGGTGACCTGAAGGGTTTTGCCTTTTTGCTCACCTCACACCACTGTTAGTTCTGGACTCATAGCTTCACACTATCAGTGAAGTGTTTAAGATTTCCGTTGTTATAATACTGTTTCTATCAGAGGAAGGTCTCCAGTAAATGGCACACACAAACACACACACACATCATGCCCCCAGAAAGACTCTCAGTGAGCTTTCTTCAGCTCCTGATACTGTAGCAGCCGTGATGTCATTTAGTCCCTCCATTGGTGACTGACTAGCAGGCAAATTCTTGCATCACAACAGATTTCCCTCATGAGGCTTTGGTGCCTTGAGTGTTTTAGGAGATTAGTACGGCAAACTAACATACTTGGCAAAGAAAATGACTCTGGCTTTTCATATACATGAACAAATGACAAAGGAATTGTGTTTAGTTTCAAACAAATGTGATATCTTTATAGTTTGTTTTTTAATAGCAGAGTCTGGATTTACTGTCCTCTCTTGTGTGTTAATTGTGCAAATTCCACTTGTAATTTGCCAGCTCTTGGAACTCTGCACTGAACCTCTAGGGTGTCCTAAAACAATATGGACTATAACACTAATGGCTACAAGAGCCCTCTGACACCACATCCCAACAGGGCAGTACACAAGAATAAAAATGTAGCTGCTTTTGGTGGGCCATAGCCTGAGGAGCTGCTTGTCCCACCACATTGTGGCTAGAGGAGCTGCCCCTCCCCACTTCAGCCCTGGGGCTGAGGGAGCTGGCTTGCCTCTCCCCCAGCAGACAGAGGAGCTTGTTCTTCCCCAACAGTCAGAGGAGTTGGATCTCCCCCCGTGGTCCCAGGGCTAGAGAAGCTGTCATATCCTGCCCTGGCCTGTGGCCAGAGGAGCTCGCTCTCCCCACACTTGCCTCAGAGGTATTCTGTGTCCCTGCGGATTGGGGGAGGGGCTATGCTCTTACACATATCCCTGTTCCCCAGCATGCTTGGAGTCAGGTGTGGGAACAGAATGAACTGAAAACTTCTGAGGCCAATAAGGAGGCTGCTGCAAGGGGTGATGTGGACAAGCAGTTTGCTGTTTCAATGATAAGCCAGGGCTGCTCATTCCCTCATTGGGGCAGACTCAGACATAGACATTAGGTTTAGTTTCTGTTTTGAGGAGCTAAGAAAGAAGCAAGACAGCTCAGGGAGTCTCTGAGTAACTCTCTGTGATGGGGTTCCTGGAGTGCAATCTGAACTGTGAGACTGCTGAGCTCTCTGCCTCACCAAGTGGGGGTGTCCCTCCCATTTTGTGATGCTGTGTCAAGTCATAAACCTCTGGAAGGTACTGCTCCTACACAGACATCCACAGGCATGGACGAACCCAACTGAGTTACACGAATGCTTTTCCCAGCCACTCATGAGCCAACAATAGAGAGGCTTCAGCCAATTCTCCCAGATCCCCAGACTTGCACCCAGAACTGTATTGTCCTGCACTGGTCAGAAGCCTAACCATTGTTCGTTCATTAGGTTCACCAGTTCTACAAAGAAAAGTAGATGTGCACCAGCCTTTGTAACCAGAGCAGATTTCCCAAGCACTTCAACCAAAATACACTGTTTTAGATAAAATATAAAACAGATTTATTAACTATGGAACGATAGATTTTAAGTGATTATAAGTAGCAAACATAGAGCTCAAAGTTGGTTACCTGAGAAATAAAAGTAAATTCACAGTCTGAGTTCTACAAAGTCACAGGATTTGATTCAAGCAGTGTCTCACCATGACAGATGGTATAATTCCTCAATACACGGGCTAGAACTCTTCCAGCCTGGGAGCACCCTCCATAGTTCAAAATTTTTGTCCCCCAGACATGTTTCCAGTTGTTGAGTTGTGGGGGGAGTGAGGCAAAGTCATGATGTCACCTCCCCTCTTTTATAGTTTCTCTCAGCTTGCTGGAATGATCTTTTGCTATGACATGGGTCAAGCAGTCTCCACTGTTTATGTGTTCTCTTTGAGAAGTCTCCATACAGTTGGGATAGTGGATTCTTTCCTTGGTGGTTGTTAGTGAGCCATTAACCACTGTCTGGCTATTCCATTCTCATATCTGAAAGGCTGGTAGTGGGTGTTCCCAACCTTACAACATATTTCAGTAACACACACAAAACAAAATTTCAAAACTTCACATACAATGATAGCACGTACAATCCAGCAGGACAGTATTATACAACAGATCAAGACTTTTAAAATGATACCTCATAAGGCACACTTTGTACAAAATGTATAATAATTATGACAGTGGTGGAAATGGGGGTTCCAGGGAGCTGCTTTTAGATACAGTGCCACACTCCCCCTTCACACAAAAGAGGTTTTAGAGATGCTGTGGGATCCAGTGCATGAGCCAGACAGTTCCAGCCTTGCAGAGGCCAGCATCCAGAGTGGCAGAGATCCAAACTAGTGCCAGCTACTAGGAGCCAGCCAAGACTGCCCCAGGACTACACACCAGGGAGACAGAAAAGGACCCTCTCTCACCCTGTCCCTTGCCATTTAAACCAGCCAATGTTCATAGAACTGCAGCACTCATCTCTGGACTCATCCTCAGCGTGCTATATGCCTGGAAATGTGCTAGGGAGGGACCTAAGAGTTGGGAAGAGTTGTGAGTGCTGGAAGGTGGGAAATCATATTGATTTGTTGATGTGTTAGTTCTTACTAACCTTTTCCTTCCCCAGATCCTATTTTCCTGCTCCTAATAAAATCCCACCTTTGTTATACTGTTATATTTGGATGTATTATTTCTTTGCTGGAAACCTCATATCCCAGTAAGGGTACCACTGAGGCCCTAGGTGTTTTCAGTACTAGGAACTTGATGAAAACCTCAAGAGTCTCCAAAACTCACACCTACCTTGATATTAAAATTTTCTGTAGTACCAACCAAGCATGACTATTCCAGCAGAGATCCAAAAACTCTGCGTGAAAGAAAAAATCTGGATCATCATAAGACTTTTCATTACAAACCCTGGTACCTAAACTGGTAACCCTAGACTGCAACACTGGAACCTCGGAGGCCAGGATCTTCAGTACTAGCACCATCAGACAGGCAGGTACCACCAGCAACATCCTTGATACTGACACCTATCACCAATACTAATGAATATTGAGGTCTACAAGAACTCCCAGACCTTATCTTTCTCTGGTACTCTATGGTTCCTTGGTGCCATTGGCACCAGATGAATAAATATCTTTGCCTCCAATTTCTGGCCCTCCTCTAGTCTCTCAGATCTCAGTGCAGGAATCTCCTACAAACCATTGCAGAAACATCTTTCTAGGTACCTTTTACTGAGAAAGAAGCATCATGGACATGAAAATCTCTTGGACTTTCCCACTGGTCTGGGCAGCAGTTGATGCCTCTTCCTCTACCTTATGGTCCTGCTCAGTGGCTATATTGGGACACATGGGCAGCCTACTGCCAACAGTTTTTGAGAGCTCATTGCTATTCCTGTGGGAAATCATTGTGAAAGGCACTCTCCTGTGCCATGTCTCCCTCATCAACAACCAAATTCATGGAGGAGTCTTTCAAAATATAAGAGGCTAAAGTTCACAAGGTGGCAATATCTCAAACTAACATTTCCTCATCTTCAACTCCTGATGCCTCCTGAACCTTTTTATGCAGATTACTTTAGATGGTTTCATGACCAGATGAAATGGATTGCTGACTCTCTCCAGATCCCATTGAAGGAGGTCCAACAGTCACAACATAAGTTTTTGGATGTACTGGATCGGGATAGGCAACCTATGGCACAGGTGCCGAAGACGGCACGCAAGCTGATTTTCAGTGGCACTCACACTGCCCGGGTGCAGGCCACTTGTCCAGGGGGCTCTGCATTTTAATTTAGTTTTAAAAGAATCTTCTTAAACATTTTAAAAACACTATTTACTTTGCATAGAACAATAATTTAGTTACATATTATAGACTTATAGAAAGAGACCTTCTAAAAATGTTAAAATGTATTACTGGCACGCAAAACCCTAAATTAGAGTGAATAAATGAAGACTCGGCACACTACTTCCAAAAGGTTGCTGATCCCTGGTCTAGATCCATCCTCTTTGGAACCCCCTTTCAGGTAGTTGAAAGCAGCTATCAAATCCATCCTCATTCTCTTCTGCAGACTAAACAATCCCAGTTCCCTCAGCCTCTCCTCATAAGTCACATGCTCCAGCCCCCTAATCATTTTTGTTGCCCTCCACTGTACTCTCTCCAATTTTTCCACATCCTTCTTGTAGTGTGGGTCCGAAAACTGGATGCAGTACTCCAGATGAGGTCTCACCAATGTTGAATAAAGAGGAATGATCATGTTCCTCGATCTGCTGGCAATGCTTCTACTTATGCAGCCCAAAATGCTGTTAGCCTTCTTGGCAACAAGGGCACACTGTTGGCTCATATCCAGCTTCTCGTCCACTGTAAACCCTAGGTCCAATGCTTAGCCATTTGGTCCCTAGTATGTTGTAGTGAATGGGATTCTTCCATCCTAAATTCAGGACTCTGCACTTGTCCTTGTTGAACCTCATCAGATTTCTTTTAGCCCAATCCTCTAATTTGTCTCCAGCATATCTACCACTCCACCCAGTTTAGTGCCATGTGCAAACTTGCTGAGGGTGCAGTCTGCCCCATCCTGTAGATCATTAATGAAGATATTGAACAAAACTGGTTCCAGGACCAACCCTTGAGGCACTCTGTTTGATATCAGCTGCAAACTAGACATGGAGCCATTGATCACTACCTGTTGAGCCTGATGATCTAGCCAGCTTTCTATTCACCTTATAGTCCATTCATCCAGCCCATGCTTCTTTAACTTGCCAGCAAGAATATTGTGGGAGACCGTATCAGAAGCTTTTCTAAAGTCAAGGAACAACATATCCACTGCTTTCCCCTCATCCACAGAGGTAGTTATCTCATTGTAAAAGGCAATTAGGTTAGTCAGGCATGACTTGCCCTTGGTGAATCCATGCTGACTGTTCCTGATCACTTTCCTCTCCTCTAAGTGCTTCAGAATTGATTCCTTTAGGACATGGTCCATGATTTTTCCAGGGACTGAGGTGAGGCTGACTGGCCTGTAGTTCCCTAAATCTTCCTTCTTCCCTTTTTTAAAGATGGGCACTACATTAGCCTTTTTCCAGTAATCCAGGACCTCCTTGGATCACCGTGAGTTTTCAAAGATAATGGCCAGTGGCTCTGCAATCACATCTGCCAACTCCTTTAGCACCCTCGGATGCATTGCATCAGGCCTCATGGACGTGTGCTCATCCAGCTTTTCTAAATAGTCCTGAACCACTTCTTTCTCCACAAAGGACTGGTCATCTCCTCCCCATGCTGTGCTGCCCAGTGCAGCAGTCTGGGAGCTGACCTTGTGTATAAACACAGAGGCAAAAAAAGCATTGAGTACATGAGCTTTTTTCCACATCCTCTGTCACTAGGTTGCTTCCCTCATTCAGTAAGGGGCCCACACTTTCCTTGACCTTCTTCTTATTGCTAACATACCTGAAGAAACCCTTCTTGTTACTCTTAACATCTCTTGCTAGCTGTAACTCCAAGTGTGATTTGGCCTTCCTCGTTTCACTTCTGTATGCCAGAGCAATATTTTTATACTCCTCCCTGGTCATTTATCCAAGCTTCCACTTCTTGTAAATTTCTTTTTTGTGACTATTCCTTGACTCAGAACATGGCTCCTGGATGGTTCTTGGGGATAGAGGTTGCCTGTTCACCAGAGATAAAACAGATCTTACAAAACAGCAGAAGGATCTCTGCTAGAAAAAACGTATCTTCAGAAATGGAAGACATTTCACCACTGAAGCACTTAGAATTAGTTTTCTCCTGTTCATTTTTCCCTCGTCGCAGTTCGTGATTACCTGTTAGAGTTAAAGAAGTCAGATCTTTCTATAGAGGTCTATCAGAATCCATTTGGCAGATATTACAGCTTTTCATTACCTGGTTTAATGATTTTCAGTTTCTGCTAATTCCATAGTGACATGATTTATCAAGGCATTAGGTGCCTTTCCCCACAAATTAGAGAACTCCTATGTAGGATTTGCACTTGGTCCTTAATGCTCTTATGAAACCTCCTTTTGAGCTCTTAGTTAAGTGTTTTCTGGTGTATTTATCTGTGAAAACAGCATACAGGATCGGAACTAGGACCATTAATGACTAATCCTCCCTTCATTTTTCTTCAGTGATGAGATGTCATTATGCCCACATCACAAGTTCATACTTAAAATATCCCCAGTTTCAACACTAACCAAGTTATCTGCCTACCTGTGTTTTTTCCAGGGTCTCACTACTCTAGAGAGGGAGCTGCCCTCCATACCTTGGATGTTAGAACTGCATTATTCTATTTGGACAGAACTAAGCCATTCAGAAAGTATCACAGACAGTTTATTTCAGTTGTAAACAGATTCAAAGGATCCACAATTTCTACCTAGAGACTTTCAAAGTGGGTTTCCAGTTGTATTCTTGTTTGTTACCAGATTGCCAATATTCACTCCCCTTTAAGAGTCATGGCCCATTCAGCAAGATTCCAGGCTGCCTCCCTGGCACTGTTAAAGGTTCCAATTACTGAAATTTGCAAAGCAACAACATGAACTTCAGTGCACATATTTTCATAAGAACATAAGAACGGCCGTACTGGGTCAGACCAAAGGTCCATCTAGCCCAGTATCTTGTCTCCCAACAGTGTCCAATGCCAGGTGCCCCAGAGGGAGTGAACCTAAAAGGTAATGATCAAATGATCTCTCTCCTGCCACCCATCTCCACCCTCTGACAAACAGAGGCTAGGGACACCCTTCCTTACCCATCCTGGCTAATAGCTATTTATGGATTTAACTTCCATGAATTTATCCAGTTCTCTTTTAAATGCTGTTATGGTGCTAGCCTTCACAACCTCCTCAGGTAAGGAGTTCCACACATTGACTGTGCACTGTGTGAAGTAGAACTTCCTTTTATTTGTTTTAAACCTGCTGCCCATTAATTTCATTTGGTGGCTCCTAGTTCTTATATTATGAGACCAGGTAAATAACTTTATTTACTTTCTCCACATCACTCATGAATTTATATACCTCTATCATATCCCCCCTTAGTCTCCTCTTTTCCAAGCTGAAAGGTCCTACCCTCTTTAATCTCTCCTCATATGGGACCTGTTCCAAACCCCTAAACATTTTAGTTGCCCTTCTCTGAACCTTTTCTAATGCCAGTATATCTTTTTTGAGGTGAGGAGACCACATACGTATGCAATATTCAAGATGTGGGCATACCATTGATTTATATAAGGGTAATAAGATATTCTCCATCTTATTCTCTATCCCTTTTTTAATGATTCCTAACATCCTGTTTGCTTTTCTGATCACCGCTGCACACTGTGTGGATGTCTTCAGAGAACTATCCTCCATGACTCCAAGATCTTTTTCCTGATTTGTTGTAGCTAAATTAGCTCCCATCATATTGTATGTATAGTTGGGGTTATTTTTTCCAATGTACATTACTTTACATTTATCCACATTACATTTCATTTGTCATTTTGTTGCCCAATCACTTAGTTTTGTGAGATCTTTTTGAAGTTCTTCATGGTCTGCTTTGGTCTTAACTATCTTGAGCAGTTTAGTATCATCTGCAAACTTTGCCACTTCACTTTTTACCCCTTTCAGTCACAACAGTCTGATACATACCTATTGATGAGATGCTGCTGTTGTTATGGCAGTTCTTACTTCAGTGTTAGATCCAGTTCTGAAGCCTACTCCTCCTTTGGGGTTTTGACTAGAAATCCCCTGAAGTGGTGTCAAGTATCAGAGGGTAGCCGTGTTAGTCTGGATCTGTAAAAGCAGCAAAGAATCCTGTGGCACCTTATAGACTAACAGACGTTTTGGAGCATGAGCTTTCGTGGGTGAATCAGAATATGCATCTGAGGAAGTGGGTATTCACCCACGAAAGCTCATGCTCCAAAACGTCTGTTAGTCTATAAGGTGCCACAGGATTCTTTGCTGCTTTCCCCTGAAGTGGAGCACCCATAAGGACGCTAAAGAAAGAAGGAGAGGTTACTCACCTTGTGCAGTAACTGGAGTTCTTTGAGATGTGTCCCCTTATGGGTGCTCTGCTATCCTTCCTTCCACCTGTCTGCTTCAGAGTTTCTTCTCATGGAACTATGTGGTAGAAAAGGAAGTGAAGATGGGTTACCCAGGCAGCTCTATATATCCTCGGTACAGGGTGTGAGCATATCTGGCCCGCATGTGCAGGCCAAACAGGCACTGCTAGCAGAGATCTCCAATCAAAGGCTTATTGGGCATGAGCACTGGAAGTGGACTACCCATAGGGGACATATGTCAAAGAACTCCAGTTACTGCACAAGATGAATAATCTCTCTTTCCTGGTCAAAACTAGCAGCTTTTGTGGCTTCACTGTGAACCTCTCAGAGTACAAGTTGCAGCCACATTTCAACACAGTAACCTCCATGACTCCACAGGGCCTGTATCAGGGTTTAGGTCAGCGTTTCCCAAATTCTTTCATGCCACAACCCCATTTGGGATAACATTTGTAAACATGACCCAACTCCCCACTTCCCAAGGGCAATGGCTCTAGTTTAGATTTTTTTTGTGGGGTGGATTATTCAAGAGGGAGTTGCCATTGCAGCCTGGTACAGGCAGGACCTCGCTTGCCCCAGAATCTCTCTTCCCTGCACCACAGCTTCTTGTCAGGTTGGGAGGTTCCTTTTAGCACCACTAGCCACTGGACTCTGCTGTCCCCAGCAGAGACCAGCCTCTCCACAGCTGGATCCATGGATCTCTGTTCCCTAACGTCCTTCCTACTTGCTCAAGGCTTCCTGCAGCACCAAGAGGAGGTGCTGCAAATTCTGGCAGAAGGGCCTGGCAGGCAATGTGGGACCTGGGTGCTGGCCACAGTCCTCCCAGAGCGCCTGTCCCCTGCCCTTGCTCCTTACCCCTTCTCTCTGCTGTCTTGATGTCGCTTGTCTCACTGTTTTTCATCCCTCCTGAGAGTAGAAACCCACAGTCTGGAACACTGGTCTAGGGCAATGAAAGCTGGTTTAGACCATGGTGAATTTGGACCAAAAACTCTAGAAGGGAGTGGGTTTGGTAGTCTGAGCATTTGAGCAGTGAAAGATCTTTTAATATTTTTTTCTTTAAACAGAAGTTAATTAATAAACCTTCAAGGGCCATCCTCCAAGGGTAATGGTTGGGGAAGGTCTGTGGTGTCTGAAGATTGGGCTGGAGATTCCTTTCTTCCTCTTTTTAAATAGGACAAGTATGGGGTGGGGGAATCAAAATTGCAGTGCTCTTAGAGTGTACATGTTAGTGGTTAGGTTTATAGTGATAGAAAATGACCGTTATTTGTTGGCGGGTCTGATTTACTCCTCTCTCAGGCCAAAATCTTAAGACAAACATAATAAATCTGAAAAGTTTGACTGATCTGTAATGTAGGCCTTATGTGATTTCAAGACTGACACTATTAACTGTACTGCTCACATGAACTATTCTCTGTATTCATAAGGGGCCAATCTGTGGGGCCTTACTCTCACTGCTCAGCACTCACTCATGCAAGTAGCCTCATTGAAACCAGTGCCATTTGACAAAGGAAAAGCAGTGGAAATTTGTTTGTTCTTAGGGATCAGCACAGTAGCTATGGCAGCATAACCCCATAGTGTAGACACAGTGTATAGAAATGAAAGGGATTTTGCTCTTGCTGTAGGAATGCCACCTCCTTGAACTATAATAGCTAGCTCAATGGAAACATTCTTCCATCCACCTAGCTACACCAAGGGTTAACTCATCAGAGTTAGCACTCTCACATCCCTAAGCACCATAGCTATGTTGAACTAAAGTTTCATTGTAGACCAGGCCTTAGTAATGGAGAAATATCAAATAATAAATCCCACTAATGAAGGGAATTGTAAGAAACATAATGTGTATTAGCCCACTACCTGCAAGAGAACCGAGTGGGGAGAACAATTTGAGAGTTTGAAAATAGTTACTTAGCAGAGTGCTCACTCACATAAGTACTCATCCTCAGAGAAGCCAAATGAAAATGACTTCTTTCACTTTCCATGGAGTCTGGATGGACTCTGGAGGAATGGAGTCTGTGAATAAAGGTATGTCTTCAGTACCGGCCAGATTGGCGGGCAGCGATCGATGCAGCGGGGATCAATTTATCGCGTCTAGTCTAGACACAATAAATCAATCCCTGAGCACTCTCCCGTTGACTCCTGTACTCCAGCTCGGTGAGAGGCACAGGCAGAGTCGACAGGGGAGCGTCAGCAGTCAATTCACCATAATGAAGACACTGCGGTAAATAGATCTAAGTACGTCGACTTCAGCTACATTATTCATGTAGCTGAAGTTGTGTAATTTAGATCGATTACCCCTCCCCCCCCCAGTGTAGATCAGGCCAAAGAGAAATAGAATACCACGTGACATTAATCATGTGGCCTCCAACAGGTGACCAACCTACTCTGAAACTTGACATCCTGAAGTCTGTTGTTTTCAACCCTTCCTCAAATTTTTGCTGACAACCAGAAAGCGCAAAATATTTGGAATTCAATTCTTAACTGATTGGGGTCCCTTGCACCATTCATGTGGAAGAACAACAAGCTCCCTGACGTCCTGCCCCCTCTGCACTGAGCAAAGCTCTGGGAAAGCAGGGAATCTGCTGCTCTGTATTTAACTTCTGCAAAAGTTTTAGGGATACTAAAACAATTCTGACAAAATATTTAGAAAGAAGCAGCTCAAACCTGGAAACTGGGAAACTCAGTAATGATTAGTTTACAGTCAAAGATTTTGGAGCACCTGACTACATGCTTTTAAAATAAGTAGTCCACCTTAAATCTATATAGCTATTTATTACATTCAAATGAATGCAAAGAATCCTGTGGCACCTTATAGACTAACAGACGTTTTGGAGCATGAGCTTTCGTGGGTGAATACCCACTTCCTCAGATGACATGCATCTGAGGAAGTGGGTATTCACCCACGAAAGCTCATGCTCCAAAACGTCTGTTAGTCTATAAGGTGCCACAGGATTCTTTGCTGCTTTTACAGATCCAGACTAACACGGCTACCCTCTGATATTCAAATGAATGGCTTTCCAACTTTCCATGTTTGTGATAGAGCTGAGTGAATATTTAATTTTTTCCTGAAAGCCTAACCAAAATATCTGATAGGTTCATTTCATTTTGAATTCAAATTGATTTCCCGCCTCACTCCAGCTGAAATGAAAAAAAGAAAAAAAACACAACATTGTTCAGATCAAGCAAACCATTTAGAACATTGAAGATTTCGAATCCACACTTCATATTAAAAACATGAGTATATGTATGTATTTTCAAAACACTAATTTTGAATGGACATTTTATTTCAAAAATATTGTTTTGAATGAAAGTAGCTTATTGTAAAAATCTTGGGACAAAGAGGTTAGAAAGTATCCACATTTTTTTTCCTTCAGGTTTTCTTTTTCCTGGCCAAAACTGTTTACTGAGAATGAGCTGAATTTGTAAATCATTTTGATGGGCTTCAAAAATGTAGTTTAGGGCAAATTTTCTGGTTACCAAAAAAATAAAAATATAAATAAATATATTTAAAAAATCATCCAGCTCTATTTCTATTATGTGCTTGACTGTGTTGTGTTCTTGTTTTGCCTTATTAATTGTGCAGTGAATTTGCAATCTGGCCATGCAAATAAATTAAAAAAACAATAAACACTATTTGCATAAATCAAAAAATTGACATAGCACATCAATTTGTATTCTGAAATAATAAAGTGTATAAAATATGATTGCTAAACTTTTAAAATAATTGATTCTGTCACATTGCACAGGTATTAATTTAAGTCATCATAAGCATATTTTACCTACGTGTAAAAGTTAGCACAACAGCTGCTTTTTATTTTATAAGACTCAAACTTGGAATGCAAATGTATTCTTGCATCTTTTCTTGTAATTTGCTTGATAAAAATATTTCATGAAAGCCAAATTTAATTTGTTGACATTAATTGGAAGCCACAGTAGAATGTCATTACTGGATATCACATAAAATGCAGTATAGGGCTTTCAATAACATCCGAGGAAGATCTCAGGACAACTAAATTTGGAATTATATGCATCTAATTATGTCTAGATTTAATATGTTAACATTTAACAAAGAAGCTGAGTGAGATCAGTGTTTGAGATAATTATTTTGAAAGTTTCAGCTTTATATTGTATGCATTCAAAAATCTGTGAAATCTATGATAAAGATTTTCTGAATACAAAGTACAACAAGGTTACTACCAGACCTCCCAAGATTTAATTTTGTTAAATGCGATTAGGCAATGAATAATGTATATCATAAAGCATTTTATGAGTGAACAATAAAGACTAAACACACATATTGGCTGATATGTATTTTGTAGATGTGGATTACAACCCTGCATAATTTTTGTCAGAATTTTTTTAATCTAGATTATTGTTTTTATTTATATATTGAAGTGGTATCCAGAACACATTATTTTAAATTCATTTTTATTATACTTTTACCATGTTGTTTTTGGTATTCTTTATACTCAGAATGGAAAATGCTATAAATCTGTAGTAAGTGTAACTCCTGTAAGTGGTAAATATTATGCTTTCTCTATACTTATTGTACAGAGGCATCATCTATTGTGCTAAGTAAGTGGCAATATAATAGATGTTCGTGATGCTTTGTGGCTGTGCGAGATGACAAAAAATGTGAACTCATCAAGGCACAGTTGCAATTTGATTATTGCAACACATAATGGAAATGTAACAACAGATCATTGTGAGTGGATGCTAGTGAAGACTTGGATGTGGAGTGAAAACAAGGGAAAGAGAGATATTTCTCAAAGAAATAGATATACATACATGCATATCTGGGTGAATGAACTGGTGTAACTGATCCGGCAACAAAAGAAAAGTCACTTACTGTACTCAACATTTTTGTCCCGAGCTGTTCTTAGTATACACAGGTTTTGACATAAGACTAGACGGAAAGGTGGGATCCACAAAGGGACTTAGGCATTGCAATGCTGAGTGTCATGTTGTCTAACTTTTAGGTTCCTAGGGGAAAAAAAAATCACAGGAACAACACTGGAACCCAGAAAGCCGAGTCAGGTGCCTAGACCCCCGGTACAATCAAGGGGGAGTGGTAGGTAACTAAGAATGCAATCTACAAAAGCTGGCACATTAGACAGAGAGCCGTCTAAGCTAGCCAATGGGAGACACCAACAAGAGGCATGAGTGAAAGGGATGGGGCTTAACAGAGATAGGCACCTAAATCTGGTCTACAGGGAGGTGCCTATCGCTGCTAGAGATACACAAATGGAACCCATCTCCTCGACTCAGACATTTCTTGTGGGAATGAATTAAGTGCCTGCCTTGCTCCACACAAAGCAAGGGTATCGGTGCCCACCTTAGAACTTTTAACCCAACGGTTAGCACTTTCACTGGGGATAAGCGAGATTCAGGTTCAATTCCTCCTTCGCTGTCGGCAGAAGAGGATTTGAATGGGGGTTTGCTGCTTCACAGAAGACTGTTTAGACAACTGAGCTATGGAATAGTCTGCTCTAGGGCTTCCTCACTCTCTCCTGTTAAAGCTGTTCCACTGTGGATAATTAAGAGTGATTGGAACAGAGAGATTGGACCCTGGGTCTCCTGGCTCCCAGGTTGGTGCCCTAGTCCCTACCCCTGCACTGCAACGTCTCTCTCTCTCTCTGGCCCAATGACTGTTTATGTATTTACACCGATACTGAAAATGGCCAGTATTGTGTGGTGGCTTAAAAAGAACCACTTCTGGTATGGACCAGGGAATGTTATTTTAATTGGCCTATGTTCTGTTTTACATCTAAGTTTCCTGTGGTAAAAAATACAATTATAGCTAGTTCTAGTTTTTTTTTTACAATGTAATTAAAATAAAGCAAAGATCAAATGACCAAAAAATGCTTTAAAAACAAAACAAGCTCACAAGGTGAAATTATACCCAGGTGGGCTATACCAAAGGAGATGAGCCTCTGCTCCCTTTTTTATACTCTAAACCGAGTATTAACGGTGGTTCAAATAATTACAACTATAATAGTCTTAAAACTGTATTGCTAAATAATGAATTTAAGAAAAAAAGCACAAAGCACTTAATATAATGCAAAAGAAAACAATTGCTAATATAAAAAAGAAGAACAAAAGCAGGGTGAGGCCTCATTTCTTGGAGACAGGATTAGAGAGGTAAATGGATCAATAGGCTGGAAATAAAATGTCTATACATGCTAACAAAGGGGGAACACCCAGGGAACAATTTACAATGGACAAGATAACAATGGACAGGATGGAGCCTGGAACATAAGATGAGATAAAGAAGTTGTGCATGGACTGAGTGTTGACAGAGTATTCTGTACAGGATTTGTGACTGCAGAATAACCAAGCCAATCAACAAAGACAAGTGCAGGGTCCTGCCCTTAGGAAGGAAGAATCCCATGTACAGCTACAAGCTGGGGACCGACTGGCTACGCAAGAGTTCTGCAGAAAAGAACCTGGAGATTACAGTGGATGAGAAGCTGGATATGAGTCAACAGTATGCCCTTGTTGCCAAGAAGGCCAATGGCATAATGGGCTGTATTAGTAGGAGCATTGGCAGCAGATCAAGGGAAGTGATTATTTCCTTCTATTCAGCACTGGTGAGGCCACACCTGGAGTATTGCAGCCACTTTTGGTCTCCTCACTACAGAAGAGATGTGGACAAATTGGAGAGAGTCCAGCAGAGGGCAATGAAAATGATTAGGGGTAGAGGCACATGATTTACGAGGAAAGGCTGAGGGAACTGGGGTTTTTAGTCTGCAGAAAAGAAGAGTGAGGGGGGATTTGATAGCAGCCTTCAAGTACCTAAAGGGGGGTTCCAAAGAGGATGGAGCTAGGCTGTTCTCAGTGGTGGCAGATAACAGAACAAGAAGCAATGGTCTCAAGTTGCAGTGGGGGAGGTCTAGGTTGGATTTTAGGAAACACTATTTCACTTGGAGGATGGTGAAGCACTAGAATGGGTTACCTAGGGAGGTGGTGGAATCTCCTTCCTTAGAGGTTTTTAAGGCCCGGCTTGACAAAGCCCTGGCTGGGATGATTTAGTTAGGGTTGGCCCTGCTTTGAGCAGGGGATTAGACTAGATGACCTCCCGAGGTCTCTTCCAACCCTAATATTCTATTATTCTATTCTGGAAGCGTGTAATGCAATGTGTAATTAAGAATGCATGTGTTGGTAGAGTTTGATAAAAAGGAAGAGGTTTGCTGTGTGACTTTGGATATGTGCTATGCTCTACACCCGCCAGCTACACTTGAGTCTAATGAGTTCATGATAGCTTTGCTGTACAATAAAGAAATCTTAGTGACAGGACTGGAGATGAACTGAGTTTTGGGGGAAACAAGTGAAAAAGGTCACCACAGGAACTCCAATAATACAGAACTGCTTTCATATGTATACAGAGCAGAGTTGCAAGTGTTCATATATATAAACTAATAAATTGCTGAGTCTCTAATCTGTATTATTTTACTACACATTTAATAAACAATGTATAAAGTCAACAGTATATATCCAAGAGTACATTTCCATTACAGAACAAAATGAGGGGGTAAAGTTAAGGACAGCTGGCTATTATGCAGGAGTAAGGGGAATAGCAACAGATGGAGGATTATGGTAGTGAGAAACTGCCTGGATCTTTTAGGGGTTCATTTTTCAGACATTCTAATTAAACTTTTACTGTATACATTATACATTATATATAATTATACATTTACTTTTTTATAGCATGGAATTTCCATAAGGAAAATACTCTAAAAATAATTACTTTAACTGGACTCAAATAAAACACATGTTTAATCCTACCTTTTTTATGGACAAAAATATTGTTTGGAAATAATATGAGTGTTAGATGTGTCTTAAAATATTCTATACAATATAGACTTGAGCACATAAGCAAGTTAAGCTGAAAGGCTTTTACAGTTCCCCCTACTCAGGAAAGTCATGCTATTTGGTCAAAATCATAGAATTTTGACCCAATAGTATACTGTGTTACATTGCTGGGGGAGAAGGGCATTCTTGACAAATAGGTTGTATTACTCTGCCTCATGCAGTGCACATGGATGCTTTTCAGTCGGTTTCCTTTCCCCAGATTGAGAAAATAAGCATTTTCTCAGCAGTATCCAAGACCCTCAATGCAAGCAATCAGAATCTGAGAAAATGATGTTGGAAAAGCAAAGAGAGAAGGGGATATATTGGTCCCTCAAGACAAAGAAAGAATCTTAGACTAATAAAACAAACAAAGGGTATTCTGGTCTTAAACCATTTCAACAAGTGAGTGCAACATCCAGGACCCCAAACATCTTATGTATGAAATCTCTCACCTTGGTATGAAAGATCACCCTATCTCAAGCCAAATGTTATGCCACAATCTGCCCTGAGGAGTGGGCATTAAAAGGGAGGGGATTGTGACTCTTACATTTACAATTCCCTTTCTGTTTCTTCTGTTGCTTCAGGGATGCAAGTAATCTGTTACTTGACTACTTTCATAGCATATTATTTCCGCCTCTGCACCATCACAGCTGCATTTGCTGACACATGGAGAGAAGGGACAAAGCTAAGGGTCCATTCATTCTCCTTCCACCTACTTGGAAGGGAGTAAGTCCCCTGGATGCTGCTCTCAACCTAACTTTCCTAACATTGTGAATGGCTGGTAACTTCACTGCCCCGTATGCTGTCAAAAAGGTAGGTCACTGTTCTAACTGAATTGTCCAAAGTCTCACAGTGACTTTGAGACAGAGTTTAAAAAAAAAAAAAGTCCCACTTAGAGCTGGTCAAATTTGGAATTTCTGTTACACAGGAAGTTGCAACATTTTGAATTTCTTTTCATTCCAAATCAGAACAAAATGAAAAGTCAAAAATTTCAGCAAAATGAAATAATTTTCAGTCATTTGGATTGGAAAAAATAAAACTCTCCATTTCAATAAAAGAAAAATGAAACCTTTAGACACTGTCAAAATGTTTTTTTTTTCCAAAACAAAATTTTAATAGAAATCAGCACTGTCCTGACACTGTCCTGCAGAAAGTCTTGATTTCAAAATGTCATTCTGGTTGGGAAAATGTGTCAATCATCAATTTCTGTATTTTTTATTAACCAAAATTTCAATTTTACTGAATTTACTTGGTCCCTGAAGTTACTTGATGAATTGTGAAAAAATGAGTTCTTTGCATAGCCTCTGGGGTGGTCTTCCTTATTTGCGATTCAAAGTGAGACACCCTAATCTCATGGGACCATATTTTCTGCTGTGTAAATGGGCCAATTGAGAACCTTTTGTAGGAGTTTGCTAGTTCACAGTCACCAGTGCATCTGTGTGTTTTGGTAATACATAATTGTGTCTGTCAGTCACTATTTCTTGAAGGCCAGTGACAGGCGGTTGTCTAACTTTGTCTAACTTTGCTTTTCACCTGGGACTCTGTCCAACCAGTTTCATTCAATTAGATGTGTATGTTTGCTCATTCTGTCACTGTGTGACATGGTCTACACTACAAGGTTAGGTCCATGTAAACTGCCTCTCATTGACCTAGCTGTAGAAGTGTCTTCAGTTAAATTTGACTCCTGGTGACATAAGTACTTCTCTACACTGATTTAGTAATACGTTGCTCAGAGAGATGTCACAGTTGATGTAATTAGGTCAATTCAGTGTCAGCAGAGACACTGCCTTGCTTACGTCAACTGTTACTGGCTTTCAGGAGCTCTTCCACAATGGTCCACACTCACTATACAATCGATGCAAGTGCTCTTGGTGAGTACTCGCACAGCTGACTCAAGGAACCAAGTGTGATACACACAAGCAATTTAATAACTGCAGTGGCTATATGCCAATGGTCAACGTAATTCTGTAGCGTTGACATGACCTGTGTATATGAGACACAGACACTAAGCAACCACTGTAGTATCATCCTGTTAGCTTCATCCTACTTCCCCCCTGAGCTGTGGCAAGAGAGAAGGCCAGTACACACAGGCTCCAGGTAAGGTATGTATGCATACACTCTATACCTATGGGGGTTTTTCAGCTGAGACAGTTCACTTTTGAAGCCTCAGGACCAAGAGAATGCCAAAGGGCTCAAAAACGTATCAAAGCGCCTGGTATTCACAAAATGTGCAGTCAGAGGAAAGCAACAGTAACGTTGCTGAACCATATTATAGTGCCCACATCCTCCATTCTTGTCCATGATCAAACATTTTTAACACTAAGACTTGCCCCCTTAATATGTGAGAATTACTGTCAGAGAGTATTACTAATGATGGAACCAAGAGTTGTCGTGTCAGCTATACTCCCCACTGTGTCCTCTCTAGTCAAGTAGAAGGGTGCAGAATCTGACAGTGACTCGTGGGTTAGGAGAAATTAGTGGACATGTTCCCAGCATTGAGCTATCATAAAGGAAGGCATTATTTAAAAAGCTAGTTGACTGCTCTCTCCCCTTCCCCCCAGCTAATGTAAAAGTAACAAACTAACACCTGCATACCAGATATCACTGGAGAATAAATGTGGGTCACAGTTGCTTCCTCTGTAATACACACTAGTTTTTTTGAATGGGGGATAATATACAAAACACAGACACTAATTTGGGGTGTGGGAAGAGTAGTAGATTGCTCTCCCCAAGTGAGCACACTTTCATCTACCCTTAAATTTTTTCCAGGAGGGAAACTAACTCACTGGTGGCTGACAGGGGCCACAAATTACAACCCTTCTCTCTCATGTGCCACCCAGCTCAGCTCTGTTGGCATGTTCACTGGCTCCATTCACTCATTACCTACCTCTCCTCATCCCCTTCCCACCCAGCTGCTTTGGGAAGGGGAGATTAACAAATGCAGGGGCCCCATTTACTTCTACATGCATGGACCCATTGTTCAAATGACCCATTTGGGATGATAAGGGGATTTCTCACTCTCCTGCATGAGTGTGTAGTCCAAATCACAATGTAGTCCATCGCTTGCAGTGTTATAGCAGTGTTAGACCCAGGAAAGGGCTTGTCTACATCAGAAAGTTGCAGCGCTGGTGAGGGAGTTACAGCGCTGCAACTTTGAAGGTGTACACATCTGCAGGGCACCACCAGCGCTGCAACTCCCTGTTTGCAGCGCTGGCCGTACTCCCGTTTTGTCTCGGGTGTAGAGGATCCAGCGCTGGTGATCCAGCGCTGGTAATCCAATGTAGACAGTTACCAGCGCTTTTCTTGACCTCCGTGGAAGGAGGAAGCCTCTGGTAATCAAGCTGGTTTCCTTTCCCGGTTTGCTCTCTCGGTCCCGGAGCCACCCAGCAAACCGCAGGGAAGGAGACCTGCTTGCTCGGGGTTCCGGGACCGAGAGAGCAAACCGCGGCGAAGCTGGTTTCCTTTCCCGGTTTGCTCTCTCGGTCCCGGAGCCAGCCAGCAAACCGCAGGGAAGGAGACCTGCTTGCTCGGGGTTCCGGGACCGAGAGAGCAAACCGGGAAAGGAGACCAGCTTCGCCGCGGTTTGCTCTCTCGGTCCCGGAGCCAGCCAGCAAACCGCAGGGAAGGAGACCTGCTTGCTCGGGGTTCCGGGACCGAGAGAGCAAACCGCGGCGAAGCTGGTTTCCTTTCCCGGTTTGCTCTCTCGGTCCCGGAGCCAGCCAGCAAACCGCAGGGAAGGAGACCTGCTTGCTCGGGGTTCCGGGACCGAGAGAGCAAACCGGGAACGCCGCGGTTTGCTCTCTCGGTCCCGGAACCCCGAGCAAGCAGGTCTCCTTCCCTGCGGTTTGCTGGCTGGCTCCGGGACCGAGAGAGCAAACCGGGAAAGGAAACCAGCTTCGCCGCGGTTTGCTCTCTCGGTCCCGGAACCCCGAGCAAGCAGGTCTCCTTCCCTGCGGTTTGCTGGCTGGCTCCGGGACCGAGAGAGCAAACCGCGGCGTTCCCGGTTTGCTCTCTCGGTCCCGGAACTCCGAGCAAGCAGGTCTCCTTCCCTGCGGTTTGCTGGCTGGCTCCGGGACCGAGAGAGCAAACCGCGGCGTTCCCGGTTTGCTCTCTCGGTCCCGGAACCCCGAGCAAGCAGGTCTCCTTCCCTGCGGTTTGCTGGCTGGCTCCGGGACCGAGAGAGCAAACCGCGGCGAAGCTGGTTTCCTTTCCCGGTTTGCTCTCTCGTCCCGGAACCCCCCTTGAAGCCGCCCAACAGCGCTGCAGTGTGGCCACATCTAACACCACTTGCAGCGCTGGTTGCTGTAAGTGTGGCCACTCTGCAGCGCTGGCCCTATACAGCTGTACTAATACAGCTGTAACAACCAGCGCTGCAAAATTTTAGATGTAGACATGGCCTTCGAGAGACAAGGTGGGTGAGGTAATATCTTTTATTCAATCAAGTTCTGCTGGTGAGAGATGCGCTCTGTGTAGCTCAAACATTTTTCTTCAGGTCTTGGGCCTACCAGGAAAGGCCAGCAGAAAACAGAATGGCTTGAGATAAGCCATCTCTCATCAGTGCTTGATGGTTGTTAAGGGACAATACCAGGACTATTCATTTTGGAGATTTTGCCTTCTCCCCTGCTAACTTATAAAACTGGTTGAGTTAGGACAAGAAGGGGCCAGTGAACATGGAACAACAAAATTGCAATAGCAGGTTTAGAAAGGAACATTTATTCAAAGGGGTCAGGATGAGGGTCAGGGGACAGACTGAGACAAGGGAGCTGTGGAGGTGTCTGAAGAATTAGGCCAGACAAGGTCACTCTCACAGGAGGGGAGGGCTTTAGGTAAAATAAACATATGCAAACTATTTGTTGTTTTAAAAATCCTTTTTCTCTAATTCTTTGTATCTACCACAAAATTGTAGACAATACTCTAGTCTGAAGGCAGCTGTTTGGTCACTGACTCCGAAAGGGAAGTACTGTGAATGCGAAACCCAGTCAGACCTGCAGGGTGAGAATGGTGGA
This sequence comes from Gopherus evgoodei, assembly GCF_007399415.2. Taxonomy (NCBI): domain Eukaryota; kingdom Metazoa; phylum Chordata; order Testudines; family Testudinidae; genus Gopherus; species Gopherus evgoodei. The sequence continues at coordinate 326,019,481 of NC_044322.1, forward strand.
TACACAGGGTACTGTAGCCCATAGCCTAGTCTAAGAGTGAGAGGATTGTGGAATTGCACCCCAGGATAGGTAAAGTCCTGAGGCCTTTGAGGAATTGCACCCCAGGAAAGGTAAAGTCCTGACACTTAAGAGGATGCACTCAGAGACCAGCAAAGGAGTAAGGGAATGGTAACCCTGTAACCATAACAATTGATTCAGCCCAGTTCTAAATTACTAAGGCAGGTCCTTCGAAAAGAAGTGTAGAACTAACTTTACAGCACCCTTTGCACACACCTTCTGCAGAAACTAAACTTCAGAGAATCTAATTGTGTTACTTGTAGGTAGGATAGGTGAGGAGAAGAATGCAGAGCTTCTCTCTTTATTGAGGGTAAACTGTTGTGCTGGTGGAACAGTAGCTCCTTTGATCAGACAGGGCATTGCCCAGAGTTCACTTAATCTGGTGGGATGCGGGGGGTGGGGGATCAGTCATCTTATCTTGCTAGAATCTCTATGGGTATGTCTACCCTTCAATTAAAACCCCAAAGCTGGACTATGCCAGCTGACTCAGGCTCACAGGTTTGGGCTAAAGGGCTGTTTAATTGCAGTGTGGACATTCAGGCTTGAGCTGCAGTCCAAGCTATTGGACCCACACACCTCACAGGGTCCTAGAGCCAGGGCCGGTGCAACCATTTAGGCGACCACTGGGATTTGAGGGGCGCAATTTCCTCGGCAGCAACCGCTGCAGCTGGATCTTCAGCCGCCCCGGGTGCCTCCAGCATTTAGGCGGAGGGATCTGGGCCAGGGGATCGCAGGGAAGGCCGCCTACAGAAAGTAAATGGGGGGGAGGCATGCAGGGGAACTCCCCGCCCCAGCTCACCCCTGCCCCACCTCCTCCCTGAGCACACCGTGGCTGCTTCACTTCTCCCACCGCCCAGGCTTGCAGCGCCTAAGTTTATTGGCATCACAAACCTGGGAGGCGGGAGAAGTGAAGCAGCCATGGCATGCTTGGGGTGCTCGTGCAAGAAACAGGCATGAGCTGGGGTGGGGGGTGCCTCAGGAGCTGCTGCAAGGCGGGCGCCTTAGGGAGGGGGCACAAGGTGGAAGTTTCACCTAGGTCACGAAACATCCTTGCACCAGCCCTGCCTAGAGCCCAGCCTTCAGCCCAAACCTGATCATTTACACCACAGTTCAACAGCCCCTTAGCCTGAGCCAGAGTCAGCTGGCACAGGCTAGCCACTAGGTTTTAGTTGCAGCATAGACATACCCTGTGAAAGTCCCATTCTAGGCTATGAAATTGTTCATTTCAGCCATGCTGGGGAGTGTGGGTTTTCCCCTTGTACTTGGCAGAGTCAGTTAGTCCTAGTATTGAGGGGGTCTGGAGACCCCTTCAGTTCTTAAGTCTTGAAGGGATCAGTAGGGAAGCCAGGCTCACCTGCCCACCTGCTCTACTGGGTTCCAACTCAGGCCCTTAACTCACACAAGCAGAATCAGAGCACAGCTGAGCTGCCTCCTACCTCCCTTGGTTTCTGTCGGCTTCTTAAGCCTGTAGAGCTGATCATCCCTGTTCTGGGCAGTTTCTCAGCAGCTTGATGGCCATTGTTTCCTTCTCCAACCTGCTTGCTCCACTGGCAGCCAGCCCAGCCCAATGCTTCTCAGCTCTTTTATTCTCCCAGCTGCTGTGAGGCTGCTAATCAGCTCTAGTTGGCAGGTCCTGCATTAAACTCTAGGTTTCTAGGCCAGCATGAAGTATATACATCCCATGACCTTGAGCTTCAGGAGATCCATATAACTTGTATTACTGAAATGGAGAAAGAGGAAGCTCTTTGTGACAACGTGTGTTATCTCCTCATGTCATGACAGCCATATGGATCAGGGGACCAAACATTTGATTACATGGCCTCTGTAATATATTTTACAGTTTTGCAATCTGACATCTGTGTGCTATCCATTTGCACATCAAGTACCATCAGGAAACGTAACACTGAACACTGAGAAAAATACCACATGGCTGTCCACCTGCTTCAGGATTTGTATCGACCATTTGGAAACTGGCTTACTCCCAAATTTCTGTAAAAAGCAACAAAGAGTCCTGGGGCACCTTATAGACTAACAGATGTATTGGAGCATAAGCTTTCGTGGGTGAATACGCACTTCGTCAGATGCATGTCATGTCATGCGTCTGATGAAGTGGGTATTCACCCATGAAAACTTATGCTCCAATACGTCTGTTAGTCTATAAGATGCCACAGGTCTTTTTGTTGCTTTTTACAGATCCAGACTAACATGGCTACCCCTCTGACCCCAAATTTCTGAGATGAAGATTTATTACTTTAGATTATGGTGCCAACATTTTATGGACAGCAAAGGGAGATAACTGTACACACACCATGTTTTGAACACTGATATGTTTTTCCCTTGAAGACCTCAGAGTTCACATAAGATTAAGAAAATAGTAGCAGCAATGGAAGGAAAATCAGCTGCATTTCCTTCTGCACAAGCAGCGCCAGACCTCTCAAATGGTTTGGATTTAATGCACGGCTTAGATTCTAGCAGTTTTGATGCAGTATCTCACAATCCTATGCAACATTTCCTGGTCTTGCACTATTAGTTCTATCTCCTCAATAATCCATTCTGCAGATGTAGAAAGGAGGGGCGGGGGGAAGGGAGACTAGTAGTGAAGGATTAATGTGGTATGATGGGGTATGCAAACCCCATATTGGACTTGAAGGGCTTCAAAGGCATTATGGGGCCCAGGTAGCCCCACCCCTACAAACCTACTAAGGATGCTCCGACTGGAGGAATGGATTAAAAGGAGCTCAGAAGCCCAGACAAAGGATGGTGGACAGCTTTCATAAGAGAGGAATCCTTCCCCAGGAAGCCAGATAGAAGAGAGCATGAGAGGAGAAAATGGAATGGATAAGGTCCCCAGGTAGAGCCTTCTCTAGCTACCACCTTTTTTGAAAACTTGCAGAGCTTTGCTTTCTTCTTGTAAGTTAATTAGCTGTTTGGACTATAGGAGCCGTGTCCCAAACTGAAGGAATCTATAGGTAGGATGTAGCCCAGGGAAGGAATTTGGATGCACTGCAGGGCCAATATTGCTTTCCACAGGGTTCTAGGCTGGGACCTGATGAAGAGAGAAGGCCTATGTCCCCTTACCACATTCCCTTAAGCGCCTAGTCACTTATTGAGTGTAAAGCTGAAGATCCCTAGGTTAAGGTCAGGAAAAGGTACCTCTGCTGCCCTGACAGAGAGGCAGGGGGCTGGAAGTCAGGTGCACCTATGTTGCCTGGCCCTCTGAACTCCCTATCACACATGGGTATTGGTCTCAAATGGCAATGAGGAAAAGTGTGGAGGACTTTGGGGTGTGGGGGAGTCAAATCATGGGCTGTATGAAAAGATCTGGGTAAGAGACTGTGGAAGGACAAGAGGATGGAAGGAGAATTGACAATGTGAAGAGAGTAAGAGTATGTATGCAAGAGAAAAAATGTACATGTTAAGTGCTGAGTTTACCCTGTAGTAATTTGTAATACTGAAGTACTGCAGTAATTTCAAAGTGCTGTTTGAAATAGTGTATTGACAGAAATTAAAGATGAAAATGACCTCTTAGGTCTTCTAGCTTCAATGAGATTATTAGCATGAATAAATCCTCACCACCAGGAGTAAGGGTTACACAAGTGAGCTGTTAATTATTTCTTAACCCAGGTCTGATGTATTTGTCTTTGTTAATCTTTTTCTCTACTCAACATTCTGTAAATTGTTTTTCTCTTTGGAAATTGATACTACTATCTGGCAGTTTCCACTCACATCTGTGATAGCAAAGGAAAACACATAGAAAGGCTGAGGTGCAACTGAACACATGACCCATGCTTTAATCATTTGTTCCATAGTGACTGATTTGGAGACTGGGAAGTCTGAGTGGCAACAACAAAAAATAATATTAATGCGGCTGTTTTATTTCTGAGTGCAAATAAGTATTTGGATTAGTTTGGGTCTTTTGCCATCAGCTTAAATTGAAATCACATTATCCAGTCAATAAGCATCTGTCAGTACTTTCATGGTAAACAGTGACATGGAGTCAAGTGACTTATCACACCTCTGGAGTAGTTACCACGTACCATGTCAATCCATAGTGAGGAGAGGTTAATTAAGGGATCTTTGACTTGATCTATCACTTCAGTTTGTATCACTGAAAAATTAATGAGCAGATGTGTGATACAGCTAAATTTATTCCCTATGCAAATCCACTGAAGTCAGTGGAAATAAACCACGGACATTTTAGTCCTATTGTGATACTGTGTAGGATAGGGCCATTACCATTTCAGTACAGATAATACCTGCAATTTGTCCTTGAAAATATTATGAATAACGTTTATTGCATGTTGAGATGCAGCTGATTGGCTGTTATGTTTGTTTTAACATCTAAGACAGAGATGTGCCAATTTTAGGGGAATAGACACAAGGTTCTGTCCACTGGTGCATGAGTTAGATGTAGCAGTTCCACTGAGGATCCCATTCTTCTTATGCTGATGCAAGGGAGTAAATGGGGCTTTAAACCTCTTCACTCCCTTACACTCCTGGTTAAGTCAAGTCATTGTGTTGCCTAGTGGCTGAAGCTCTAGACTGGGCCTTAAGGGAGCTGAGTTCTTTCCTAGCTCTGCTACTAGCTTGCTGGTTGATCTTAGGCAAGTCAGTTCACCTCAGCATGCCTCAGTTTCCCTATTTATAAAATGGACATAAAATACTGACTTTCTTTGTAAAGCACTCTAAGATTTATGGATGAAAATTGCTATATAAGAGCTAGACATTCTTCTTCTTCACTGAAATAATTATTTCTCTTTTTCTGTTTCTTACTATGCGCTACTCTGTGCAGAGGCAATTTTACATGTTCTCCTCTATAGTCAACTAGTTTCATGCATGGTTTGGCTCTCATGCTGTATATGTCTCTCATACAGCAACAGGAGAGTGAAAAGTCTTTTTTTTAAATGGGAAAATATGACTGCACAACCACAAAAACTGGCAAGAGCAGATGTAATACCTGAAATTATGTTTAATTCACTTTTTGAAAGTGACTACACTTTGAATTGCTAGTATTCCTTTAACAAAATGGACTAACATATACAACTGATTTAAGTAAGTTCTTTCCTTAGCTGAAGTATTGCCATAATGACTAAGAGACTTAGTAAACCAGATTTAAAATTTTATTAAATCTAACAGAAAATGGGCAGGGGGAATTGAGAGCATCAAACATTCATAATTAATGTTTATTTATCTAATAACCATACAATTAAGATTTCTCAGGAGGGGTTAAGAAAATCTAATTATTCCCCAAAGAGCCAGGATCAGATGAGGTGGCAAATTGCAAGTTCTTATTCTAGATTCTATTGAATACATGGGTCATAGAAGCCAGGTCCTAAAATTTCCTGTCTGTGCAGGACTTAAGGTTTGGCTGCATACAAGATTGATGCAGCGACATCCTCATTGATAATTTTTTTTAACATTTAGTTCTTGCCTTTGATGTTGTGCAGCATGCTTATGTCAGGGAAAATTAGTAACTTATGCCCATCAATAATTAGATCAACTTTCTTGCAAGTTCACACAGCAGTTTCTTCCTTATCAGTAATATTCAGAAATATGGGATTTGCTATACAACTGGCATCTGGTACAAGGTTTCCTCTGTCTAACTTGATAACACCTTTCCATATACAAAAGATCCATTTTGCATCCAGATGCAGGAGTCCTGGGATTTCATCATCCACTAAATCAATTATTTGTTTTGGAATTTTGTCCCAGGAGCCTGATATATCTAATGCATTTAGTTATCAAGGACCTCAAGTATCCCATCTTCATAGGAGTTCTGCTTGGAACAGTTTTCTTTTTTTCCCCTCACATACTGAACTTAACAGTCTTTGTAGTGACCGGTGAATTAGCCTGTTTGCTCTAGTTCAGGGGTCAGCAACCTTCAGAAGTGGTGTGCCAAGTCTTCATTTATTCACTCTCATTTAGGGTTTCGTATGCCAGTAATATATTTTAATGTTTTTAGAAGGTCTCTTTCTATAAGTCTATAATATATAAATAAACTATTGTTGCATGTAAAGTAAATAAGGTTTTTAAAATGTTTCATTTAAAATTAAATTAAAATGCAGATCTCCCCAGACCGGTGGCCAGGACCCGGGCAGTGTGACTGCCACTGAAAATAAGCTTGCGTGCCGCCTTCGGCACACGTGCCATAGGTTGCCTACCCCTGCTCTAGTTGTTTAAGCATCATTCCCATAGTAACAATGTTATTGTTCTGCCCTGTTCAATGTGAATTCACCTATTCCAATTTAGATTGTAGAATCTGGAACTGTGTCCCCATGGACATTCATAAATATCAGGGCTTTTTTCAGGGAAGAATTTCCAGCATTCTTGAACGGAGGACTGGTTCCTGTTGAGACAAACTGGGAGAGCAGTGGGCAGGTGTGGAGTAGTCAGTAGGCCCCTGGACAGATCCATGCAGAATAAAGAAATATATATTTTTTACCTGGTTCTAGTTCTTCCTCATGTCCAGGACGTAGTTGTGGGTTGTACACTTGTTGAGCACAGGCAGACATATTTGGGGAGGGGGATGGAGATCAACAGGTTAATTCCAGTTGTATCAGTTGAACCTAAAAGAGAGGCCGATTTCCTCTACACTCGTTGGATTTTATATTTATATACAACATATTTGTGGGGAGGGATATCAAGGAATAATAATAAATGTGACACAAGCCCCTCTTTAAGAAAGTACAAAAAATAAAACTTCCTGTCAAAGCAGTATTACCAAAACACGATCAGTTCTGTGCAGCTTCTGCGTTACTTATCAAGCTGTGATAGAACAAGTTTTGGAGCTTCGTTATGTCCCTCTAAAACAAGGAGTTTGGGTCTGATCTTGCAGATCAAACTTCTATTGGGCCAGATTTTCTGGTACAATTCTAGCTGTAAAAAGCCAGATGATAAATTTTCCCTTGCTGAGGGGAAACACTGCACTGGCAGAAACCAAGCATAGGCAATGCCTGCACCAGCCACCTCCCACTACACCCCAGCAAAAATAAAAAACAGCAGCATTCAACAGAAAGATGGTCCCATGGTTAGCATATTAACCTGGGCATTTAGAAACTGGGGTTCAAGTAGAATCTCTCCTCACAGATTTTCCAGTGTGACTTTAAACAAGTCACTTATCTTTCTGGTCTCCATCCATAAAATTGGGACAATAGCACTTTCCTACTTCATAGAGGGCTTATGATAGGAAAATGTATATCAAAGCTTGTGAGATGCTCAGATACTGTACTGATGGAGCCATATAAGTACCTTGGACAAATAAGAAAGAGATGTAGTGGGTGTGTGACAGAGCTGAATATTAGAGTAGTCCATAAGCTGTTCAAACTTAGACTTGAACAAGATTATGCAGAATGAGGAAGCTATAGCTGTCATAAACAGATAGTTAAGGGTTAATGTCTCTTTTAGCTGTAAAGGGTTAACAAACAGGGAACCAAACACCTGACCAGGGGACCAATCAGGAGACAAGATACTTTCAAATCTCGGTGGAGGGAAGCCTTTGTTTGTGTTTTTTGGGCTCTGCTTTGTTCTCTCTGGGCTCTGAGAATGACCACACGTACCTACAGGCTCTCTAATCTTCTATTCCAATTTTGTGAATACAAAGGGAGAAAGGCGGTATAGTCTTTTTATTTGTTTTCCTTTATTTGCAAATGTGTAGTTTGCTGGAAGTATTTTAAATTGTATTTTGCTGGGGGGGAGGCTTCTTTCTAGTTTCTATAAGCGGACAGACCCTGTAACTTTTTACCATCTAAATTGCAGAATAAACTTTTACCTTTTTTCTTTCTTTTTATTAAAAGCTTTGCTTTAAGTCCTGTCTGATTTTTTTCTCCTAGTTAAGGCTCAAAGGAACTGAGTCTGTACACACTAGAGAATTGGTGGGGAGAAGGGAAAAGTGAATTTCCTCTTTGTTTTAGATTTATGGAGTTTGAATCTGGATTGCCTCTGGGTGAAGGGAAAAGAGGAGGGGAGAAGGTATCATTCCTCTCTGTGGTGATTCAAGGAGTTTGAATCACGGTGATCTCCTAGTGTAAAAGGGCAGAAAGGAGCTGGGAGGAAGAAAGGAGGGGGAAGGGAAATAGTTTATTCCCCTTTGTTGTGAGACTCAAGGATTTTGGGTCTTGGGGTCCCCAGGGAAGGTTTTGGGGAAGACCAGAGTTTATCAGGCACTCTACTCTAAGTCCTGATTGGTGGCAGCACTACAGAATCTAAGCTGGTAATTAAGCTTAGGGGAATTCATGCTAGTACCCATATTTTGGATGCTAAGGTTCAGAATTGGGAATTATATTATGACAATAGCTCACTAAGGGGGTGGGTTCTTCACCTCCCATCCCCTGACCACAACTCAGCTACAAGGGACAGTCAAGCCCACTGACTTAACTAACAATTTTTTCTGTTTAGGGTCATTGAACGGCACTTAGTTTTGCTGCTGGAGTGTTTTCCCACATATTAACTGATCTTTCTTACAGCGTGAATATTGCATTCAGTTTGTTAAACCTTAAAAGAGACTGATGAATATTGTCTTTGACTTTATCCTTTTCTAGCCATGTATTCACTTTAGTATGTGTCAGATAGCCTTAAGCCACTTGTTGCAATAAACCTGAACTTTATACGGCTTGGATCATACATACCCAGTCTGATTCCCTACCGGGTCCTCCTTTTCAGCATATGTCCTTGTTAATAATTTATGTGATATAGTGTCTTAGTGCAAAAGTAAGGAAGCAGCTATTTATAATATCTATTACAAGAACTTTGGAATGAACATAGTAATTTTGTTTAAAATATTATAAAAATCAGATGAAGTGTGGGGTTTGGACAGTTCATAGCTTTCACTGCAGCACTACTGATACCTTTATTGTAATTCATAGCTTTTATTTACCCACTCCACTTGCATTTTAAACAGACGAGATTAGCATGCAACAGAGTAGCATACAGTTGATTTGTTCCCTTTACTTCCATGCACCACATCCCATAAAAGTTAATGCACTATCAATTAGCATAGGGCTATGGTTCATTATTTAAATGAATCAAATCATTGTTTTAACATGATATAATTATGTCATTCCACATGTTCTTCATGTCATCAGGGTCCATCAGCAGGCCTGTTGCTTATTTGCAAGGCATCATAAAAGCTACTGTGCACCTGGGAGCTGTTTCCTTAGCTTCTGAAGTATAGTTTTCATTTCAACTCTTCAATGCTGGCATTAGTGCTCTCAGAGCAACAGCTCTTTCATGTAAATGGATGGAAATGAGCCTTGTAGATGGGTAAATATGCCACAGAATTGTTGATGCACAATTGTTGTTGTGATGCAAATTGAAGGAGAAAAATACAATACAAAAAAAATGGGCTTGTGTAAAGGCAGGTTAAGCAATTGATATGAAATCCATGTACCATCTATTTATTTTTTTCATAGAAAAGACAGTCTGGGTGCTGTTAAAATATGACAGCAGATAGAGTGAAACTACAGATTTTGCTTTCTTGATGTTAGACAATGTACTCCCCACCATATTAATACATAAAACACATCAAATTATTATACACATATGTGAATGTTGGCACAAAGTTACGGTCACTCGTGTTCACCCAATATATATTTCACAACCCCTTGCAACAGCAGAGCTCAGCCTTGGCACCAGTGACTATGAAACCTATCAAAGGCAAGATGCATGAATACTTTGTACTAGTACAGTTAGGGTTTGCTTTCATGGCTCATAAACACTTGGAATGTCATATTCAAAATGAGATATGGGAAAGTTACAGGGAGATACCAAAGACAAAGTTAGTACAAAATTGGTAGGTAAAACTTAAGTTGATGTTGCGACAGGTTGGATCATACAGACCCCCTTGGGAACTGCCAACTGATGTGCCAAGACTACTTCTGCCCCTGCTTTCCTTCCCTGGCAGCTTAGGACTTCAGTGCCCTGCCTGGTTTGGGCCAGACATGCCAGCCTGCTGAAAACCCAGACCCAGGTCTGAATCACATCCTCTAACAGTTGTAAACTTAACTGAAGGCAGCTTACAGAAGTGTTCCTGTCTTTAACACTCAGATGCACAACTCCCAATAGGGTCCAAACCCCAAATAAATCTGTTTTACCCTGCATAAAGCTTATACAGGGTAAACTCATAAATCGTTCACCCTCTGTAACACTGATAGAGAGATATAGACAGCTGTTTGCCACCCAGGTATTAATACATGCTCTGAGTTAATTAATAAGTAAAAAGTGATTTTATTAAATACAGGAAGTAGGATTTAAGTGGTTCCAAGTAGTGACAGACAGAACAAAGTTAATTACCAAGTAAAATAAAATAAAACATGCAAATCTAAGCCTAATACAGTAATACAACTAAGTACAGATAAAATTTCACCCTGAGAGATGTTTCAGTAAGTCTCTTTCACAGACTGGATGCCTTCCTAGTCTGGGCACAGCCTTTTCCCCTGGTACAGACCTTGTTCCAGCTCAGGTGGTAGCTAGGAGATTCCTCATGATGGCTTCCTCTTTGTTCTGTTCCATCCATTTATATATCTTTTGCATAAGGTGGGAAACCTTTGTCCCTCTCTGCTTTCCCACCCCCTTCTTCTCAATGGAAAAGCAGCAGGTTAAAGATGGATTCCAGTTCAGGTGAAATGATCACATGTTACTGTAAGACTTCATTACCCACTTCCCAGCACACATGTAAACAGGGAGACTTGCAAGTAAACCAGAGACATCTGCAGACAATTGTCCTGGTTAATGGGAGTCATCAAGATTCCAAACCACCATTAATGGCCCACACTTTGCATAATTATGCATAATTACAATAAGCCCTCAGAGTTATATTTCTAGTTTCAGATAAAAGAGTGATACATTTATACAAATAGGATGACCACACTCAGTAGATTATAAGCTTTGTAATGATACCTTACAAGAGACCTTTTGCATGAAGATATTCCAGCTACATTATATTTAAACTCATTAGCATATTTTCATAAAATCATATAGAGTGCAACGTCACAAATGTATAAAGCAGTTGTAGGTGGTTAATAACCATACATATAGAATAAATTTGAGGATGCATCTTTGAAGTAAACCCACAGTGTAAGGTGAATGCTATGAAAGTTTCCCACAAGGGTGGTTTGTATGACACCCTTCATGTACTGCTTTGTTTTCATCAATAAACTTGGCTAAGCTAGGTCATTTGGTCCTGACTACTTTAATAACAAACCACAAGTATTAGTTAAGCAATTGGCTATATATTTTAGCAATATTACTGTTACAGTACATAGACATTACTATTTTCAACCTTTTTTTTAGACCATACTCTTATTTTAATCTCACTTCCAGCAAATATAGTTTAAGGTTTTGTTTTCTCCTTTACAACATTTATGAATGTCATCTATCCATACATCACAATACAGTATGAACTTCATCTAACAACTCAATATATCAGTGATAGTTCTATTAAAATTAGTTCAGGCCTAGGCAGTGTTGTTTAGTTCTCATTACGGAATAAATCATAAGGAATTCCACTAGATTAGCTGCCTTTCCAGTGATGTAGCGGTTCTTGGATAAGCATTCTCAAGGTTTAGTAATATCAATATGCTTCTCTGCTCTTCTGTAAAGGCGGCATATGGAAGAAATTTAAAATGAATATAATAGGGGTATATCTATCTCCTAGAACTGGAAAAGACCTTGAAAGCTCATTGAGTCCAGCCCACTGCCTTCACTAGCAGGACCAAGTACTGATTTTTGCCCAAGATGCTAAATGGCCCTCAAGGGTTGAGCTCATAACCCTGGCTTTAGCAGGCCAATGCTCAAACCACTGAGCTATCCCTCCCTTACTTCATTCTTTGTGTAAAGTCCTGTGCAGAGAATAGACAGAGCCTTTTCTCAATGGGATCCAGAGCCCCCACCTCATCCTCATGTAAAAACTTATGAGAGGGGGCAGAGGGGCAGGAGAACTATTCATGCCTGGGAATTTGTGTAGCATTTACCTCAGTGAAAAAATGGGTGCAAAACGCTACAAAAGCAGAGTAATAGCTTTTTACAAAACATATGTAACTACACAAGTTGCACGACAGTGGAGAGATAGGCCTATGACCTTTCCTAACTCATGTGGGGATGAACTTCGGGAGGCCATGGAACGGGAAGAGAAAAATATCTCTTTTCCACAAGGATACTGAGAATAGCAGGGAATTACACTCCTTCCGCTAACAATGTGGCTCCTTAGAGGAGTCATGCTGGCACTGTCAGTTCAATAGGACTCATAGAGAATTAATAAAGCTCTTGAACTGCGTTAACCGTTAACAGGATTTCCAGATGGATTTGTGGTAGGTCTGCCGGGGAAGATGCCGAAATGCATGGCCAGTCTCCTGGTCTTACTCCTTCAAGTCTTGACACCAAATCTCTGCAGGATGGTACCAATGGGTAGACATTGTCATTGAGGTACACTTCACACACTATTGTGAAGAGCAATATGAGGGACAGCTCAAGGCCTTGGGTATTTGTTTAAATTTAACCCAGACAGAAGACATCAACATCATCCAGTTTCTCCAAGGGCTTATGTAAAATAAATTGGTGGTCTCAGTTTCCAGTGCAACAGTGTCTGAATAATCAAACAAATACTAGTGCAAATGGTAACCTCACTGGAATACTATATGAAGCAGAGAGACTGCTCCATAGTTACTCCTCATAGGGGCACATCACCACAAACACATTAGGAAGGATCTGAGGTCATGCCTCCCTGAACCTGCTGCATCCCATGAAGAGGGGTAGCAGTAGATGCATACTATTCATATACCAGGAGGCTCTAAGAGATTTCATGTGCCCTAGTGGTTCCCCTCAGGCAGAGCATCTTTTCCCATGTGCCTAATGGGAATAAGCTAATCCCAAGATTGTTAGTATCTTTGATTCCTTACTTTGGTGGCCAGATAATTTTTTTCTTGTTTCCTGGTTAGTCTTTAGCCTGTCACATGCAGATTTAAACACGATGGTCCTGAAGTTGATTATTTGAACGTTGCCTTCACACTGGTTATGGTGGGAATATGCTGCATGTGGGCTTCTTGAGATCATCTTGTCCACCCATCTTGATAAATCTGAGCAGTAGTCTCTCTAGTGAAGAATAAAGTATAAGGAAGAAAGTAAAGTGTTCAACTACACTCATGAAGTAAATGAAAAAATGTCTGGAGATCACAGTAACTGTCAGCATTAATCTGTCATCAGAGGGGTGTTTTTATATTAAGCCTGGAGGTACAAGTTATTCAGAAAAATTCCAGTTTTCCTTTCTAGGAGATGGCAATTGCCTCTTATTAGATAGCTATGACATTACAGGTCCTCCTGATGTACATTTACCACTTTTTTCGGCATCTATAATACTCTCCATGTGTGAGGGTCACTGAGTTTAGACTGGAATGATGTCTTCCCTTTACTTAACATATTAAAGCTGTGTAGCTAATGAATGTATGTTATGCCAAGCTGTGTAGGTAGCCAGTGCCTGGTACATCATAGCTCATGGAAGGAGCTGAACATCATGGAATTCCTGAATATGGCTAACAACCATTCCCCTTCTTCCTTATTTTCAGTGTTCAATTTAAATATAAAAGGCCCAGGATGGTGTACCTATTGGGTGTCTGGGAAGTGGGCGGGCAAAGCCCGCCCACTGCTAAAGGGTCCTCCCCCAGCCGAAGGGGAGGAACCACCCAGGATGGTGTAACAGGGCATTCTGCCCCTTGAAAAACTAGTGTGGGGCAGGGAGAAGGCAGCCATGTTCTGGAGAAGAATCCTGCAGACACATGCCTGGAATCAGTTAAGCAAGCTCAATAGCATCAAGTGATAACTCCCTGCTGGGGGATATAAATGGGTGTCCCATCTGCATGAAAGCGTGTGAAAGCTGTGAATTCTGTAGCTGCAGTGGAAGAAAATAGGCCCTGTGGGACCCCCTAGACCGGAGAAGATCCTGATCTGTAAACTGCCAAAGGCCCCACAAGATAGGTGAGGAACAGGACCTTTAATTACGTTGTTCAGTGTTTCCTTTCTCTTATGCTGGAGAATAAACAGAGCCCTGAAGTAATTCCTATAAACTGAATTGGAAGTGACCCAAGTTGGTGACTGAGCCTACCAGCATACAGAGGGTTGGGGTTCACACATCACTTGCTGAAGAAAATGGGAAATGTACACATATAGCTGAGGACAGAATTTAGCCATAAGCTGTAAGTGGCCTCCCTCTTCAAAAATCACTCTTTGCTTTCCTCTGCTGAAATATACTGAGGGACATCAACTGAGGTGTATTTTTAGATGGACACCTGTTCATTACTTAGAAACATTACCAACCAGCTGAGTACACACACAAACTACACCCCAAACATCAGATTAGCAAGAATTATATGAAATTAAATAACTTTTACATTCAGTGTTCCTTTTCCTCATGTCTGTAAATACTATCCACATCTACTACATAACACTATGCATTTGAATACATAACCATGTGCAACTGGGGAGGTCCCAGAAGACTGGCAAATAAACACAGGGGGTACCAGTTGAGGATTTAGTCTGTAAGTGTGTGTGAAACCTAAAGGCTGTGAGTAGTACTATTAACTTCAGTGAGACTGCTAAGATACATAAAGTTTCACATGTGTGGATTAGGACCTAAGAGAAAATCACTAAACAATTGATACTGAAGGCTCAATCCTACAAAGTGCTGAGCATCTTGAAATCAAGATGTGTCAAGCGTGCTTAACACTGGTTAGGATCAAGGCCCTTGAAAGTAGTGGACTCATTAATAATAGGAGGCAAGGAGCATGGATAAATCTTGCCCAGTATACTTTAATGCTTTTTAAAAAAAAATAAATAAAACTGATATTAATAAAGTACTGGACACACAGGGTCAGATTTCATTCCCTGCTGTATCAGTGTTAAAAATGCAAGTAATTCTGTTGAGTTCAGAAGAGCTCTGCTGAGTTTACACTGTTGTCATTGGAATGGAAATTTGGTTCATTACGTTTTACCTTAAGAAGTAATATAAATTGTCTTGAAATTATTGGAGTGTTTGATAGGATGTATAGACCGCTCACTGGCCAAGAAGGCCTGGAGGCAGGGTTTAAAAGTCAACCAGGCCATCCAATAAGGATATGACCATCCATAGAAGAAGTCATACCCTGGGAGCACCCAGGGAGGATCAGAATGTGGTCTGCCAGGGGCTGATGAGCAGGAGAGGCTCAGCACCTGGCAGCAGGAAGGAGGGCTGGCAGCCCTGAAGGCAATGTTCCCCAGAGCTGGGTGGTCACTAGGTGGGGCATGGACTGGAGTAGGAAGTGGCCCAGAGAAGCTGATGGGAAACTGAACACCCCAAGAGCCAGGTAAGCCTCCACGTCAGCCCACAGGGCCCTGGGTCAGAACCCAGGGGAGTAGGGTGGGTCTGGGTTCCCCTACTCCCACTCAAGTCATGACCACTAGGGGGGATTGTCACCATAGAAACTTTAAGCACCAGATGAAGCTACCACTCACTGAACTGGGGCCAGTAGGTGAGACCACCACCATCATGGACTATAACCATTAGGCAGGGTACCCCTGCACCACTCCCTCGATCAAATCAAAATTAGCAATGTATTGAGCAAGTGGGAGGTGTCTAAGGGCGCTGTAGGGATCAGAGCTGAGTCTGCTCTTTATTTAATATCTTCACTGATGAACTAGAAGAGCAATCATAATGTTAATAAAATTCAGATTATACTGAACTAGGAACAGCTTTGAACACCAGTCAAGACAAAGAAATACTAGAAATGCTCCTAGACAAGTGAGAAAGATGAAACCAAATGCTATATACTATGTGGCTTCTGCTGACTTCCTGCATGATCAATTTAGCCTACTTTGTATACATTCCTGCTCTTGCCTATTCTGTACGGAATCATCCACTGCCTAAACAACTTGTAGCCTATGCATTTCACTCATACCTTTTTGTACTGTAGCTGCTGTTCTGCACCTTCAGTGACCAGCCCCTGGAAGTACTACACAGTTGCTCTGTTTTCTATATTTGAAGGTATACTTTTCATTTTCTATTAGTTCTGTTCTGGATGTTTTAAAATTTCATGCAAACAGAATAGTCCAATGTATTTTTGACTGCATATGCGAACAGAATGGTAATTCTCTCTATCATTCTGGTGCACCAACACCCATGCCACTGCATTTAGTTGTCCACATCTCAATGCCAGAAATATATTGAACTCCATGCAGTTCAGAGAAGATTAATGACAAAGTGAGCAAAGGATTAAAAGTGTGTGAGTTTCTTAAGAAATGACTAATGGGTGAACATAAGTTTATAAATATCTGAAAGGTATAAACATAAGAATACAGAAGAATTATTTAGGCTAACAACTGGGAGCTAGAACTAAGAGTGATGAGATGAAACTAAGGAAGGAGAAGTTTCAGTAACTACTTCCTGAAAGTGAGATGTATTAAACTATGGAATAGTCTCCTAAAAGAAGTGGGGAAACCTGAATACTTGGGACATTAAGAACTGCTGTAGATTGGACAAAGTATAAGAAAAGTGTATGTTCTTATTGTATAGAAGGAAATCCAGAGTTGAAGGGCAGTGGACTGAATAAAAAATGGATTTTAGCTTTCACTACCTTATCTATTTGAGAAGTTTTAAGATTCTGTTGATAGGAATCCTAAATTCTATAGGGATATTACTGCAGGCAACAAAATAAAATGTCAATGTCCTAGAGCGACTAAGCTAGTTGAACTGAACCTGAACAAGGGAGCAACTGAAACTAATTGATTGATTCTTGTTTTGCTTCTCCTTCTTCCCCTCTGGGCAGAGTTTTGGCTATCCTACCACTTTTCCAACTGTGTCTTTTCCTCCTGATTCCCAGCTCACATTAGTGTAAATAAGGAGTGGTTCAATTAAATTACATTGCTATCATTGAGTAAAAAATTATTTCTGTTACTGGTACATAATGTCTTAAGGCCAAAGAAATGTGTTATGCACTTTGCTTGCAGGCCCAGAATTTGTCCCTTTGAGCACTGAGGCTTGGTCTATGCTACTAATTTATTTCAGTATAATCACATCGCTCAGGGTCATGGAATATTCATGTCTCTGAATGACTCCGTTATATCAACCTAACCTCTAGTGTACACATCACTATGTCAATGGTAGAGCTTCTCCCATCAACATAGCTATGATCTCTAGGGAAGGTGGCATACCTACACCAAAGTAAGAATCTCTGCTGTCAACTTAGGTAGCATCTTCAGTACGTGCTACAGCAGCACCATAAGTGTAGACAAGCTGTCATAACATTTCTTCCCAGATCTGGACCTTAGCGTCTAAAATATGGGTGTTAGCATGAAAATCTCCAAGCTTAGGTACTAGCTTGGACCTAGTATCGCTGCCACCAGCTAAGAATTATACAGTGCCTAGCTCACTGTGGTCTCCCCAAAACCTTCCCTGGGAGACCCCAAGACTCAGATTCCTTGAGTCTCACAACAAAGGGAAATAACCCCCTCCCCTTGTTACTTCCTCCCAGGCTCCCCTCCCTGGACGACCCTAGGAGATTCCCTGCTTCCAGTCCTGGAAACACAAGTACTGAGAGATCTAATCTCTCCCCCTCACCCAGAGGGTATGCAAAGTCAGGCTTAGTAAATCTAACACAAAGAGATTTTCCCCCTGACTTCTTCCTCCCACCAATTCCCTGGTGAGCTGCAGACTCAATTCCCTGGAGTCCCCACTAAAGAAAAACTCCAACAGGTCTTAAAAAGAAAGCTTTATATTAAAAAAAAAGAGTGAAAAAGGACATAATATATAGTTTCTGTATCAAGGTGGCAATATACAGGGTCAATTGCTTAAAGGGAAAAAATGAATAAACAGCCTTATCCAAAAAGAATACAATTCAAAACATTCCAGCAACTACATGCATGTAAATACAAAAGAAAACAATATAAACCTATTGTCTTACTATCCTTGTACTTACAACTTGGAAACAGAAGATTAGAAAGCCAGGAGATAGAAAAATCACTCTGAGCCAAGACAAAGAACTCACACCCAAAACTTCCCTCCACCCAGATTTGAAAAAGTCTTGTTTCCTGATTGGTGCTCTGGTCAAGGTGTTTCAGGTTCCCTGTGACATCTGACCCACCTGTTTATGACACAAGCCCCAAGTCTCTCCTTGTATTGTGCCCTCTGATAAGTGATACTTTAATTTAGTTCCCATTTTATACTTCAACCACATCAAATCTGTTCAAATGACAATTCAAATTATCAGAAATTAAAAACAAACAGGAATACAGAAATAGGAATTGTCAACCCATTGTCCATCTAATCCAGTATCATATCTCTGATAGTGGCCAGCACCACATGCTTCAGAGGAAGGTATAAAAACCCTGTAGTAGGCAGATGTGGGATAATCTACCCCCCACATCAGATCTCACCCTCATCTCTCATAGTGAGAAACTGGTGTAAGCCATGAAGCACAAGGTTTAATATTCCTCACAAAATATGTGTTATGATAATTTTGGATGTTTTTTAGAGGGAGGGATAGGTCAGTGGTTTGAGCATTAGCCTGCTAAACCTAGGGTTGCAAGTTCAATCCTTGAGGGGGCCATTTAGGGATCTACAGCAAAAACCTGTCTGGGGATTGGTCCTGCTTTGAACAGGGGATTCCTGAGGTCCATTCCATCTATGATACATATAAATGTCTAATCTATTTTTTTAATCATGTCAGATTTTTGGCCTCAAGAAGTTCCTCAGTTTAATCACATTGTGTAAATTTTTTTCTCCGTTTCACAGTTTTGAATTTCCCATGCAGTTCCTGGTTTTCACAATGAAGAAGATAGTTTAGATGTTGGATTTAGATTAAATTAATAAACCAGCTAACAAGGAATCTAAACCAGAACAAAAATCGATCATTAAGAGTAGTGAACATGTTCAAAAATATTATTTTAAAATAGAGATTTCTTATGTTCCCACGAGACTGTTTGTTTATTTTCTTGCCTTACAATAACTATCAGAAAAATAAACATAAAAGAGGTTTGTTTTATTTTTAGCTCTATCACATTTCAAGCCCCTGCTGTTTTTCAACAATGATTTGGACATTGGCTTGCTGCTCTACAGCTTGAGTGCTGTTGAATGTTGCTTATAATTTTGGTCAGTGGCCAAAGAAAATGATCTTCTTACCTTTCCCCAAGGGCAATACAATTTGTCATGCTTGTAAGTTTTATTTGTGCTGAAGCATTAAAACCTTATGTGTTTCTAACGGACTAAACTAATAGTTTATTTGGCTGGTTTAATTTGTTAAAACATATAGGATTGGGCCAGAGTACAGGGAGCAAACAGGTGAGCCTGCACTCTTATCATTCTGATGTTAATTAGTTCCCCTACAGAAAGCTAATAGTGGTAATTAGACAATCAGGCTAGCCCATTGGATGAGATGAGGAGTCAATTATCCATCAGCTCAAAGCTGATAAAGAGGCAGGAGGGAAGCCCCAAGGGGGGTGGGTGGAGGGGGGAAGGGGAGGTGCAACATGACTTTGACTCCTGTTACATGGACACCTGAAGGATCTCAGGACCTGGAGAGAGGGCCCAAAAAGTGCTGTTGGTGCTGTAATTAGTCCATTACCCAGGGACTGTTGTGGAAATGGTGGAGGGAACTTAAAATAAAAGGGTACCAAGAAGGCTCAACCACAGGAGTCCATGTACTTTCTGTAGCAAGAAGCCAGGTCCTTTGACACAGATAAACCAAATCAGTATATTTACTTGCAGTGAAAAATCTCTCAAGAGGTGGCAGTTACCTATGAAGGGTTGAAGTTTTAAAACATAGCAACAACTATTATAGGATTGCACTGAATGCCTCATATATTTAAAAAGCAGACTGGTTTGATATTGCACATGCACAAGCAGTGTTTCTATGAATTTGCTGCATTTATAGAGCAGAAAGTGTATCTAAAATTGAATTTATTCTCTTGGACTGCAGCCGTGATAAACTTGTGTATATCATCTTTTCATCAATGTCTAGCAGCTACATTTTGAAATACTGTGCTCAGTCTAGGAAGTGTTTCTTGTCCATCATTGAATATAAAACTGTTTGTTTGAGGGACAAGTGTGTCAGGAAATCCAGCTACATTCTGATAAATTATGAAACATCAGTTTAAAAATCTAGAACCAAGCCAGACAAAAGCAATTGTTCTTTGTTACTTCCTTTTTTATATTTCCTTCTACTGAAACAACTACTATGTGTATGTCATATTTTAAAAATATAATTTTTCTTCTGGTTTTCATTTTTCAATATATGACCAATAGAGCTGTCTGGAAAATGGAAATCTTTCTCCAAAAGATTTTGTGTTCTGTTGTCCAGGAAACCAGAAATTAGCCAGTATTTTAATTTTCCTGACAGAAAACTCCAGTTTTGTGAAAAGGGCATATTCCATTGACAAATCATTCCAACAGAAAATTCCCAACCAGCTCTAGTGGTTAGTATGTGCAGATAATGACTATCTGCATCTCTTTGGTGAGGTTTTCTGTTAGTCTTCTGTGTCCATTCCTTCACATTACACCAGTTTGTTTTGGAAGGATGCTTGTAAAATGCTTCAAACACACTCTGTGGTTTGTGCTGACTTTTTTTTTTTAACTGACGAACTAGACATTAGCCAGGATTCTTATGGGTGCATGTTAAACCACACACAACAGGCATACTGTGAAATTTGCTGTTCAGGAACCATGTGATTGATTATGATTAAGGACTAGAATATATCTTTGAAAGCCTGGACCACATTAAGGGCTGTGAGCTACATTGTTTGAGTAGTGGTGCTGGTGGCCAGAGGCTTTCTTTGGGTTTTAAGGAGCAGTTGGTTCAACCCCTTTGGAGGTATGGCGTTCACTGCCATTACTACCTTCCCCAGACTGCCAGTCTGTGTGAGAAAAGGTGTGACCTTTGTCATACTCCCTACTCGGTCATGGCCCCTTGGTATGTTCCCCCCTCTCACTGCACTGTCATTCCCCTGCACTTTGCACTCAAAGATCACGAGCACCAAATGCACTGGACTTCTTGTATTCTGTTGGTACAATTAGTATTTAATTTGCTGGAATTATATTGTTTCAATAAAACAAGTGGAGATTGCCAAGAAGACCTCAGTTGGGAATAAGGAATCGAAGTAATTAAAATCTAACAGTGAGTAATGTATATTATTCTAGGATTTTATTTTTTACAGTAATATTATCTTTGGTTACATTATACAGATACTGCAAATACGAGAGCTGCTTATATGAAAGGGAATGTAGCGTAGAAATGCTTATTGCCAACTCACTGTTCTCCTCCAACTCACTGTAATGATCCCTGCTCTCTGCCTCACCAGATATATAGTATGGCCAAGAGTGGGGAAGTGAACAGAGTAGTACACCTCTGGTTGGGGGACACCCTTCTCACCCTAGAGTATCAGACAGAGGACTCCTGCTGATCAGTTGTCTCTTATCCTTCATTCTTGTCTTCCTAGACTGTTTCCTTCTTGCCCTTTACTGCCTCTCTTCCTGTAACCCCCTCCACCGAGCCTCTGTTGCCTCTTCATCTTCCATGTAGCTTACCATAGCCTTTGCAGCCTATTCCCCCACTAGCCTGCAGCCTGACTGCCTTGGAATTTCAGTAAGTTTCACTTTAAGTTTTGTTTTGCCTCTGAGCTAGTGGAATTCGCAACACACGAGAGAGGCACCCAGCCCCGCTGTAGTATCTCTACATTTCTTTGTATGTTTTTCTCTCTCCTTGTTGATATTCAGAACTCCTCCCAATTCAGTATTATCTGTGAATTTCACTAGCATGCCATTTAGTCCCTCTTCTCGATCATTAATAGAGATGTCAAACAAGACTGGAGATAAAAAGTCTATGACTATGGCCACGTCTACACTACAGCATAAAATCGAAATTATTAAAACCGGTTTTATAAAACTGGTTTTATAAAATCGATTTTATGCATCTACACTAGGGCACATTACTTCGGTGGTGTGCGTCCATGGTCCTAGGCTACCATCGATTTCTGGAGCGGTGCACTCTGGGTAGCTCAGTAAAAGAATGAGACCAATAACTTCAATTTCCGTCCACACTAACCCTAAATCGATATATAATATCGATTTTAGGGTTACTCCTCTCGTTGGGGAGGAGTACAGAAATCGATTTTAAGAGCCCTTAAAATCGATTTAAAGTGCCTTGTAGTGTGGACGGGTACAGCTTTAAATCGATTTAATGCTGTTTAAATCGATTTAACGCTGTAGTGTGGACCAGGCCTCAATGTCTTTAGGATATGTCTTAAGTCCAGAAGGAACCATCAGATGACCTAATATGACCTCTTACATCTCAGAGGCGACCAGCACCTGCATACTAAACCCAACAACTGAAATTAAACCAAAATATTAGAGCCCAGAAGCAAAGAATAGAAGAGACTGAGGTTCACCGGTGCCCAAGACCCCCGCAATGGCAGGGAAATGATTCAGTGAAATATACCCAGATAATCCTGGCAAGTGAGCACCACCCACAGACTGCAGAGGAAGGCAAAACAACAACAACCCCACAAGGTCACTGCCAATCTGACCTGGGGGAATATTCCTTCCAGCCCCCACATATGGTGATCAGTTAGAGCAAGAACCAGCCAGCCGAGCATGTGAGCTAGGTACTACCTTGAAGCCAAGGCCCCCTCATCCAATACCCCATCTCCAGTTGTGGCCACCCCAATGCTTCAGAGGAAGGAGAAATAACAAAACAGAATACATGAAGGAGGAAGAGGAAATCCCTTCCCAACACCTGAAATCCTGAAGCATGAGCTCTTAGGAACGTAGGACAAACTGAAAGTGAGCCCCCTACCATTACAAGCAACCCCATCATACAATTGCACTCATAACTCACTTAGTTTCAAGAGAGAACTGGACAGATTTGTCTGACTACACAACTCCTTTTGGAAGACTGTTCCAGAAACCACCTTCTAGTTTCTAGCCTGAATTTGGTCTTAGCAAGTTTATAAACATTTGTTCTTGTGCCAGCATTGTCCTTTAGCTTAAGTAGTTTATCTTCCCTGGTTTTTACTCGCCTCCCCCCCCATTCATTTGTAGAGAGCAATCATATCTCCTCTCAGTTATCCTTTTGCTAGACTAAGCCAGCCAAGCTCTTCCAGTCTCCTCTTATAAGACATGCCTTCCATTCCCCTGATCATTCAGTGGCTCTTCTCTGCACCTGTTCCAATTTAAATTAATCTTTCTTGAACATGGGTGACCAGAACTGTACACAGTATTCCAAATGATGTCTTACCAGTGCTTTGTAAAATGGCGTTAATACTTCTCCGTCTCTACTGGAAATGCCATGCCTGATACCTCCTAGGATCACATTTTTGTCTTTTTCTCAGCTGCATCACATTGATAGCTTAGAGTCATCCTGTGATCCACCACACTCACAAGTCTCTCTTGTCCTCTGTCACTTCCAACTGATGGGCCCTCAGCTTGTAACAGATCTTATTATTAGACCTGAAGTCTGTGACTTTGTACTATTGAATTTCATCCCATTTTTATCACTTCAGTCTTCAAGGTCAGACCTAATCTTCAAATATAATACTCCAATCCTTCACTATATGGACTTTGTATCATTGGAAAATTTCATTAGCACACTCCTACTTATTGTGCCAAGGTTATGAATAAAAATATTGAATAAGTTTTGGTCTCAAGATGGATCCTTGAACTACTCTAGTAACCTTCCTCCAGTCCATTAATTCACCCTTAGGCACAACCCGTTGCCTTCTGTCTTTTAGCTAGTTCCTTATCCAGCTTACAATGCTTGTAATGATCTCCATCTTCTTTAATTTAAGTAATAACTTCCCATGTCAAATGTTTTATTGAAGTATATTGCATCTCCTGCACTTCCCTTATCTAAAAAAATCAGTTATTTTCTCAAAGAAGGAAATCAGGTTAGTCTGGCTTGATCTACCTTTGGTAAACTCATGTTGCATTACATACCCATTACCTTTTACTTCCATGAATTTAAATATTCCTTACTTCACAATTTGTTCTAAAATCTTGCATATTACCCAGGTCAGACTAACAGGTCTATAACTGTCTGCATCAATTTTTTGCCCCCTTTTCTTAAATATAGATACAACATTTGCAGTTTTCCAGTCACATGGTGCTACCCCTGTCAAGGCTAATGCCCCACTCAGGCCCTTTCAGCATTTTCTGAGAAGGTCTCTGTATCATCACCTACCTTGTATGTGGGGAATTTCTTGGAATAGGGTGCGATACCTGGAGGAGGACTGTTAGGGCTGCCTGGCTGACCCAGATTAGCCCTTTCCAGTTCTAAGCGCTTCAGCTCTTTCTCTGTAAGCGCATTGCCTTCATTTCCGCCTCCAAGCACTTTGCCTCTCTCCTCTCCTCTGCCTCCAAGTGCTTTTCCTCTGCTTCAGCCTCCAAGCACTTCATCTGTATGAAGAAATTCCTGTCTTCTGCAATTAGAACCCAGTCTGGGTTAAGGGCATTTCTCCATCTTGGAACCTGGATCTTGGGTTGGGGGTAGGGGAGGGGAAGGCTGACCATTCCCTCCAGGGAAATCTCATGTCCCTCATCCCCTCCCTGCATTTCTGTCATGGAGCTGGATGTATGGACTTGATCTGGGTCTATCTTCTCCGTGGCATACTGCTTTGGGAAGACTGGCTGCTCTACAGTTTCATTGCCCGACCACAACCTCATGCACAGGGCTGCCCTACTCTAGCCTAGCTATTTCGTTGCCACGAAGCTAGGAAAAAAATAAATAAACTGCTTGTTGGACACCCTGGCTTTGGAGGCTGAACACTTTGCATGCCTGTCATCGCCTCCCTCCCCCCTAGCAGCATAGAAAAGAAAAGGGGGGGGAAAACTCCCTGGCTTTGCAGGCTGCCAAAAGGAAAAATGTATCCTTTTAAAATCCTGAGGTCTGTGCCTCTGGTTCAGAATGATCCCATTGCTTTGCCACCATGTCAAGGCTGATTCCCCACTCTGGCACTTTGAGCGCAGAAGGTGGGAGTCTGCAAGGATTCTAAAAATTAGTACTGGCTACTCCAGGCTAGTATTAAACACCCAAGCTCACAGCTTCTCTCTGACCTTGGATTGGTAGACGCTTCCACCACCCAAGTGCAGAACCCCTTTGAGAGCCCAGGAAGGCGCACTTGGGAATTCCTTCCTTTGGGGTACCCTCAAGCCCTTTCACCCCCCCACTCCGGGGAAGAGCTGAGAAAGGAAAGGAAAAAAAAAAAAGAAAAATCAGCTGTTACCACTAGCTAATTAAACAACATGTGCACAAATCTCCTAATCCAATTCTGTCCTTAAAAAAGGTAAATTTTATTAATAAGAAAAAGAAAGGAAATCTATCTGGATGAAGAGTGTTTAAAATGGTTAATAGATCACATATATACAATATATTTTATATGTATATATATATACACACACACACACACACACATACACACACACACAATATTGCAAAATTATTTTATCGGGTTTGTAGCTGTGATGTTACAGACTGCTGGTTTATAAAGTCTCGAGTAATTTCCAAAAGATTGGAAGTCCTCTGTCCACAGTTAAATATGCTCCGTTTAATTGTAAATCCACAGTCCGGAGAATCAGGGTAGGAAAGAGGCAAAATGGTGTTGCCCCAGGTGTTGCCATGTGCCTGGAAATTTTGTTTCAAACATAAGAACGGCCGTACCGGGTCAGACCAAAGGTCCATCTAGCCCAGTTTCTGTCTACCGACTGTGGCCAATGCCAGGTGCCCCAGAGGGAGTGAAGCTAACAGGCAATGATCAAGTGATCTCTCTCCTGCCATCCATCTCCATCCTCTGGTGAACAGAGGCTAGGGATACCATTCTTTACCCTTCCTGGCTAATAGCCATTTAAGGACTTAGCCACCGTGAATTTATCCAGTTCCCTTTTAAACATTGTTCTAGTTCCAGCCTTCACAACCTCCTCAAGTAAGGAGTTCCACAAGTTGACTGTGTGCTGCTTGAAGAAGAACTTCCTTTTATTTGTTTTAAACCTGCAACCTATTAATTTCATTTGGTGACCCCTAGTTCTTGTATTACGGGAATAAGTAAATAACTTTTCCTTATCCACTTTCTCCACATCACTCATGATTTTATAGACCTCTATCATATCCCCCCTTAGTCTGCTCTTTTCCAAGCTGAAGACGCCTAGCCTCTTTAATCTTTCCTCGTATGGGACCCTGTCCAAACCTCTAATCATTTTAGTTGCCCTTTTCTGAACCTTTTCTAGTGCTAGAATATATTTTATGAGGTGAGGAGACCACATCTGTACACAGTATTCGAGATGTGGGCATACCATGGATTTATATAAGGGCAATAATATATTCTCAGTCTTATTCTCTGTCCCCTTTTTAATGATTCCTAACATCCTGTTTGCTTTTTTGACTGCCTCTGTGCACTGCGTGAACATCTTCAGAGAACTATCCACGATGACTCCAAGATCTTTTTCCTGACTCGTTGTAGCTAAATTAGCCCCCATCATATTGTATGTATAGTTGGGGTTATTTTTTCCAGTGTGCATTACTTTACATTTATCCACATTAAATTTCATTTGTCATTTTGTTGCCCAATCACTTAGTTTTGTGTAAAGCTCGCAGCTCAGTTTGTGTAAAGTTACTGGCACAAGATGGAGTCCCAGGTCACATGAGCATATCACATGTCCTTACATGGCTTGATGACACACAGCGGGTAGCAATATTCTTGCTGAGGCATCCCCAGGAAGATCTATCTGAGCAGAATGAGTTTCTTCTATGGATCATTAAGAATAAAATAACAGCCATGCTGGGTCAGACCAAAGGTCCTACTATCCCTTCAGACAGTGGTCAATGCCAAGTGCTTCAGAGGAAATTAACAGAATAGGTAGTTATCAAGTGAAGTGTTGCTGTGAAGTGTCCTAAATGGGCCATCAAACTTTAATAATCCATTCACAATGTGCTGGCTAGACTGGATGTAAACTACTTTGTGGGTGGTTACCCAGGAACAAACCCATTTCAGATATACATACGTAGCCAATATTCATAACTTCAGATACAAGGATAATACATGGATTTAAACAGGATAATCTTATTTAGCAAATCTTAACTTTCCCATGGACACTTTATGTGATCTACTTTATATAAGATTTGTTGTAATTGTCTAACATTGCCAATATCATTGATATAAATGGTCATATTTCAATCATACAGCATCACAACTGAGGTAAAGTATTCATTTAGTTATTGGGCTATACCTAGAATATGATTAATCTCCTTCCAAACCACACTGCATAGCAGCCTGACTTATCCTTCCTTATTCTTTTTATTTATATAACTAAAAACCCCCCACTTATTTTAATTTCCGTGGCAAGAGCTAATTCAGTGTGACTTTTAGCAATTCTCACTTTATTTCTATATTTTCTAAACACCACTATGTAGCTGCTTTTTTTGCTGATCAACCACTTTTCCCATTCCCTATAGGCTGTCTGCTTACTCCTAATAACTTTTGGGGTGTGGTTATTCATTCAGCTGGGTCTGGAGCCTCTCTATAAGTTTTTTTTCCTTTTGCTTGGGTGCATATTTATAGCTGATTTGAAGAAATTCCAAGCCTCCTCTGTATTTAAGTCCTTGGGATCTTCAATCCAGCTGACTTCTTTAACTAATTCCCCAAAGTCTGGCCCTTTGAAATAAAAAATCATTGCTGATGCCCTGCTTTTCATTTCCTTCTGTTTAATTTAAACGGAATCAACTCATGATCTTTCTATCCAAGTTTGTTTCCTATGACCAGCTCTTCTATGATGTCCTTACTGTTTAGTAAAACCAAGTCTAAAATTGGATCACTTTTTTTGGCTTGATCACAATTTGCTGAAGAAAATTGTTGTGTATCACATCCAGCAATAACTGGGTCCTACTGGAATTAGTAGCATTTATTCTCCAATTCATATTCGGGAGGTTAAAGTCTCCCATTAGGACACAATTCTCCAAGGTATTTATCTTTCTAAAGAGATCTCTATCCACATCTGAGTCTGACCCTAGAGATCTATAGCAGCCCCTAATACAAGCCCAATAGAACCTCTTTTACAATCCTTCCACAAACTGATTTTGAACCAGATTCTGTTTTGCCCATATTATCATTTCATATTTCTTTACTGTTTACCACTTTGTTGATATACAACACTACCCCACCACTTTTACCTTTTTTCCTATGTCTCCTAATCAGCACATACTTCTCTGTACTGTTTCACTACACAATATCATCCAACTAGATTAATTCCAATTTACTAATGCCCTTACGTTACAATCTTGCAGACAGTTTTCAGTCCACAGGACAACAGTCTTAGGGTAGCAAAGCCATTATGCATGTATTATTTAAGTAACATGGCATGAGACAGCTTATCACTATGCTTTGCTGAAATCCATACATAATTCATGTCCTGCTTTCAATACATGCATTAAAATATTTTAAAAAATTAAAAACAGTTAAGTGCGTAGTATACTGAAGATATTTGTAAAGGTGCCCATCTACCGTGCACATTCTAAATGTGTGAAAACCTGCACGGGATGTAACACTTGTACACACATTCAACAGATTTACTCTCTGCATGTGTCTAAGTATTGCTTTACATTGTCACCATTTTTTTTGCTGGTCTGAGTATGCAGTTTCTTGGAAAGTGCATGTATTTCAAACCAAGCACACAGATATGTGTTCACTTTCCAAATATAATATATTTTTTAAGGCCAGAAGGGTCCATTATGATGATCTTGTCTGACACATATGTGCTTTAAATTTTGAACGTTCAAAACTGGAGGCATAATGATGGAGCTTTTCCAAAGGCTTAGAGACCAATCTAACTAGTATGGAATCCAGCATACTTTGTGAGTACTCAGCACTTTTCTCCTCCAGACAAATAATAAACACACACAGTGGCAAACTAGAACATTATTTGAAATCACTTCTGTTAAATTCTAGCTAGTTAGGAATACAGCAACTCATCTGGATTCAAGTTTAGTCCAAGTCCATCCATTGTGAGTTAATTATCCATTTAGTTATTATTGGTGTAAAATACAGCAATACAGAAAGCACATGCTGTATCCAAAAATGTGTTTATAATAAACCCTGGTATGTTATTCAGGGTTTCTTGAGTACTGCATGAATGCTGAATGCCTGTCAATATAAAAATGTTATTCCTTTAAAGCTGTTCTCTGGTTTTGACCTTGCAATTCAGTTGAAATTTCTTTCTTTCCTGGACAGATGCACAGAAGTGTATGTAAACAAGGTCTGGATTAGCAGGTCCTTGAGCTAACACCCTGCTCTAAAACTTTTCAGTTCAAAGCACATAGCTCTGCAGTGTGATAGCTGAGTGTCTCTGGGGCCAGCCCTGAGCAGACTGTGGGTTTTGAGGGACTTCCTGACAAATGTCATGAACTGGATGGGGCTTTTAGGGGGATGGGTTTTGACAAACTGTCTGATCGTTTTCAGATCACTAAGGGAATTGCTTGCTTGTGTGTGAGATTAGAAAATAGTGGGGAATGACAGCCTATAGCAGTGGTTCTCAAACTTTTGTACTGGTGACCCCTTCCACATAGCAAACCTATGAGTGCGACCCCCCCCACCCGCTTTTTAAATTTAAAAATACTTTTAAAATATATTTAACACTATTATAAATGCTGGAGGCAAAGCAGGGGTTTGGTGGAGGTTGACAGCTCACAACCCCCCCCATGTAATAACCTTGTGACCCCCTGAGGGAACCCGACCCCCAGTTTGAGAACCCCTGGCATATAGGAAATGTCTAACATTTTCTTCACAGCCTGTGGATGGCTTTACGTTATAGCTGAAATGAAAGCATAGCTGTCAATGCACTAGTTTGGCTGGACCAGTCTCCAATTTTGAAACCCATTCTGGATGTTACAACCAGCTAATGTGCCAGAACTGTATGCCACTAGTAGGCAGCTTTTCTAAACTAAGATATTCTTTTTCCCAGTGGCTCATTGGCCTTGGTCCCATTCCCTGGAAATGTCTCCTGCCAGCAGCAGCTGGATGCAACTTCTACCTACGGTGGCTTCCTCTCAGCTATTCAGGGGATAGAGTTGGAAGTTGGCTGCTGCAGAGAGAGATGGACAGCCTTCAAGTAGCTGAGGAAAGGAGACTGCATGAAAGTCATTCCCTGGAGGACAGAAGCAGCCATAGGGGTAAGGGAAAGTAGAGGGGAAGAAAACACAGCCAGTGGGAAGGGAAAATAAGAGGAAAGAGAATGTAGTCATGGGGCATCTCCAGGGCCCCAACTTATTCAGAAAAATGTTCCTGGCAAACATTTATGTAAAAGTTGAGGGTCATATAATTCCCTTTGCTCTTGGGCATGAAAAGGATGAGACATATAAGTATGTATATAGAGAGAGTATGTGTATAGAGAGTTAAGGAGAAATTATGCATATATATATATAAGCATAATTTCTCCTTAACTCTCCATACTCCAAACCCATAGAAGCCCCTTTGTGTAGACATCATTTGTGTGGAGTGCAGAGGTTTCCAGTGATTATGGTTTCTTCCTGAGTTTATGATGCTGGGGCAGAAATGAGAGAGAACCACTCTCCATGGCCTCACCCCACAGAAAATTCAGGGGAAAATACATATGGGAACTAAGGCTGAGCCTGTCAACCATTACTTCAACATATTTCTAGTAAACTTCAAACCTACCTGAGAAGAGGATGGGATTGCACAAGTGTGGCTGGGGAGGAGAAAGCAGCCTGTTTTCTGAGGACACCATGTTGTCACCAGAGAGGGGAAGCCTGTAAAACAGCAGCTTTCAGGGTATCTGTGTGTGTGTTGACTGCATCCCTTGCCTCCCTATTGCCTACTTACCTGCTTATCCCAGATCAGATAATGTGCTGGGAATTCCACAGGTGGAAACTCAGAGCTTCCCATGTGTCGCTTTCCTGTCAGGAAAACGTTCAGAATTTTTCAGCAATGATTCATGAGTTCGTAAAATTGGTGACCATCTATAAACTTCTCTTGAACATCCTGAACCAGAACCTTAGCTAGTGTAAATTTCTGGTGCTAAACTGAAGTCAATGGAGCTATGCTAATTTATCACAGCTGAATATCTGGTACATTGTATATTTATTTACTTTGTGTAAAAATAGGTCTCAACTTAGCAATGTAATATATTGTAGAGTAGGACCCAGCAACTTAAAAGAAAATTGCATGGCATTTAATGATTAAAACTTTTCTAATCCAAGGGCAAATTTTGATTCTTTCTGGGTTTTGATCAGTAGCTGAAACCTTAAACAATGAGATTATCAGCATTTTTCAGGCATTGAAGTAATCACCTCTCTCTTGTACTTGGCAAAAAGTTTAGTGTCAAGCGGTGGAGTGGGATAAAGCAAATAGTGAAAAATGTCACAAGAGCATAAAAATAACAACCTCAAGTGGAAGCTGAGAAAAGTTGATAAGATGCTGTAATTTGTCGCATTGAATTCCACCTGAAGGAAGATTGATCTTTTTTCCCACTGCATTTGAGTTTTAAAAAAAAGAGATTTTTTTGAAATAAAAGATGAAATTCTCAGGCTAGCAGTATAATAGATTTCATTGATCCTAGAATGGGATAACAATTTATTCATGAGCTTACCTTGTTCTGTATTAGCATACTTTTCTTTTTGTACCAAACAGCCATACTAAAGTTGAAATAGTCCTGTTATGAGACTGTGACACTTGGTAACCCCCACCCTGCCACTGACAAAAAATAAGATAAAATAATGAATTACTAGAGAACATGCTTTTAGAGCAGGGCTGTAATTCAGTTTTATAATTTATACCTTGAATTTCCTTTGTGATTGACATTATTCAACTGTTTTTCATGCATGGGGAAACTAAATGATCTAAAACACTAAAGGTATTTCAATTTTTTTTCCTAATTTCATTTTTATGAGGGCATTTCTTTTGCTTTTCCAAGCACAAAAAATGAGAGAAGCTATTTAAACCAGTAAAATATTTTGAAATGGGCCAAATAGTTTCTTCAAATTTGATTTTATTTAATGGTTACAAGAACAGACAACTCTAAGCCCATTTGGCTGTTAGCAGTGTCTGCCAGGTACTTCTATCAGCATCTCTTCATTCTCCCATTGATTTTTCCCTTGTCAATGGTTACTCGTTTCTGCCACATATCTAGATATCCCTTGCTGCAAATCTACTGAGTTGAATTATTAGAGGGCATCAAGGCTAAAACTGAAATGGTGGGATTTAGCCCTGAGAGAGGGGAGAGTTGCTCCATCTCCTCCTGCTTGCTACATGTGGGGTGATTTTCCCTCCCCAAGGTCATATAAGGGAATAGTTCCTGTGTGGATAATTTTATTGTTCCTGGCTCTACTGAGCAGGGGAGAAGGCTTCTTGCTCTGTCCAATCCCCATGCAAGGTTTTACAGCAATACCTAAGAAAATACCTGACCACTCCTTTTAAAATACTCTTTTGTGTGTGTGTGCATCATTCTTTAAATCCTGCACGTTAAAACTAACCTCTCTGAATTAAGTAAAAAAAAAAATCTGTTCTGCTAACTGAATAAAATAGTGTACAATAAACAGCAAGATGAGTGGAGAAGCTAAATAATTTAAACCTGGTAAACAGCCTGCTGAGGACCTATTTATGTCAATACTGTATACCATGCAATGACAGTCTTGTTCAAAGCAATGCCTGTGTCAGGGAGAAACCGGTTATAGAAAGAGATTCCTTCATGCCAGAGCTACACACTGAGGAAATTTCCACTGCTTTAGTGCTTTTCATCTCTGATTCTGCTTCCCCTCTGTCGCTTGTTTATGTAGCAATTAGCAATATAAGTGCACAGCTAACTCCCAGCATCCCTTAAAGTTGTTTGCTTAAATTTAAACACCATTTGTGCTTAATTTAGATAAAATCAATTGTTTTGTAAAAGCCAGTTGGCCAGTTCATCCCCAGCGTAACTGCTGAAGGCAACACAGGTACACCAGGGATGAAGTTGGCTCACTAACCTAAACTTTACTCCTATATGGCAGCTAACAAGGATGTCAAATTTGCATCATAGCCAGATCCTTCCTTTCGGCTGTTTTATTTAGAGCATTGTGCAAAGCTATAAATGGCGGAAGCATTAGTACTAAATAACTTATTAACTAGTTTGCATTTTGTCTTTCCATTGCTATAGACATTTTGATGTTTTATTCCACTGCTAAGGTTTGGAAACATATTTACACCCTGGAGGCACACTGAGGTCTTTCACTTTGGGCATTGTCACATTAAGTTAATTTGCAACCAGCTGCATGTTTACTCCAGCTGGGAGGCGATGCCTTCCTTTCTTCATATTCACTTTTCCAGCTACAACTCTGAGAGCATGCAAGGAATACAAAAATATGAGCCATGCTAATGTTTAACTCCCTGTTGTTCGGCACCAGAACAACATGGTAATAGAAAACAATCAAGAAGTGGGAGTGCCAACTACTAAACTATAAACTTAATTGTAGAGAGAAAAGATATTCTGATTGCGTTGCATGTGAAAATGATGCTGTTTAGGCGTTCAAGTGACACATTATTACTACATATGCAGCTAGACATTTCAGCAGAATAGCAGAGTAAAGAAAACGTAATTGGAATCATTAAAATGTGCATGTGGATATGATGTTTTTTGTTTGCTTGCTGTTCATATCAATAACAAAATTGAGAGGTTTATTTGTTGGGTATATAATTCCCTTTTATGTCCTACAATGGCAGTTCTTCAGAGTCCTAGCCCATTTCACCAGCACAAGTGGCTTTTTTCCCCTGCATGTCCCTGTGTTTCACCTATAATCTGGTAATAAAAGACAACAGCAAAAATGAAGTAATATAGATCTAAAGCTTTTATTTTTGATTTTTTTTTCTATTCCCTCTGTTTCGCTCCCTGTCATTTAGGTGACTGCACAAGTGGGATGCTAACAAATTCTTTACATTAGAACCATGCCAGCACCAAGCTCTGCTCCTTTGTGTTCTGGCTAAATATATACTAAGCAGCTTGTACCCTCCTGTCATCCTTGTAGATTTTTTTATGCCTCTTTAGCTGCTTGATTTATCTCCACACCCAGAGATCCCCTTTATAAGAATTTCCATTGAATGAAATGATACTTATTCATGTGAGCAGAGCTGATAAACTGTAGGCCTCACCATTGCTGAACACAGTATTGTGCCGATTATGCCTCTACAGATGTGTTTCTAAACCTATTTTGCCTACTAATAAAAAATGACATTTTCCCTTTTTCCATCCAAGGAAACCAGAGCAGAAAGGCTGAGATCCAACAACTGGCTCTTCAGTTGATGGTAAATCACTCTGAACAGTACCTAAAACACTTGACCTGTCTTGGTCTAGAAAGTCTCTGCCACTGTAATTGAGATTCTCAACCCTTCCATGGAGATTCATGCATTAAACTTTGGTCAATGTCATGAGACATGCACTACACATCCCACACTTTGCCCTTCCTGTGGCCTGATAAAGGAAAAATCATATATTATACAATTTTTATGGCATCTCACATTAAGGAAAACTTCACAAACCACAGCTGATTAGAATCCTATAGAAACAAAGAGCTTGATTCAGCAATCCCCCCAATCCTACTCCTGCCCCCTTCCTGAAAAGACTGCTGGCTGTCATGCTGCAAAACCAGTTTTTACACAGAAACTAAATCTGTGTTTTGGTTTGATTGAGTCATTAGTCCAGTAAAATGGAAGGTGCATGTTACATTGTGAACTCTGGAACACAGACTAATAACATCTTCTGCACATTAACTGTTCTGTCAGAGAAGCTGAAATAAAAATAAATGTTGATCTGCATCTAGTTCTTTGTTTAACCCGAGAATAGGGAAAAAGAACAAATAAATGATTTATAAATAAATAGTGTCAAGAATATGCTTAATATTCAGTGGGATCCTAGTCTATGATTAAGGCAGCTAAGCACTATGGTGGTGATAATGGTATAATCTTTGTATGATGTGCACAATATAACCATACTTTTCCTGAGATGAATTCATTAAAACTGGATTGACATCACAGGTACTTCCACGGCCAATAATCTCTTGCCTAAAATAATTAAAGAACCTATTTTGCGGTTTTAAACCAGTTGGCAGAATCACATTTTGACTTTGGGCTCCAATATGAGATGAGGAATGTGGGTGAATTTGTAAACAGAATCAGATGAAATATAATTCAGGGACTGAGATCCAGTTTCTGGGCCTCCACTCTGGCAGCCCCAAACAGCTATCAAAATGGCATGGACCACCTGGAGAGTATCCTTTTCTAAGGGAAACACCTGGGTTGTGTAGAGCTAATATTGTGGGAGAAGAAGCCCCATTGGCCTGCTGGTAAAGCCCCACTGGCCTGCTGCCTGCAAGATGTAAGTTAGACAGCTGTTGGAGACCTGACTAACCATCTATTAGCTTTAGAATTTGGGGCTATATGGGGGACACAGATACATTTGCCTCCTCTCCTCATCATAGCTTGGGTACAGCTTAGGATCTAGTACAGTGTTTTTATTGCTACTTAACAGGCAAATCACGGTGCTGCTTATTTCAAAACATAAACTCCCAGATTGCAGAGCACATTGCAACCCTAGTGTTGAAGTTACCAAAGATAGACAGTATTTTAAAAGATACGTATCAATATTACAATCTGATGCATACTGAATTTTAAAGCTGTGTCTATAAATATAGTGTAACACATGTTGATCTTTTAATTATGGCTTTTTAATTTACAGTTTAAAAATACTTTCCCTCTCTGGTATCGATAAAAAACTATTCCTCTTGCATCTCTCATATTTAGGTCTAGCATGGTTGTCTATTTTCAGTACACTACCTGCTTATTCTGAATCAGTGCTTTTAATAAATAATCTGCTTGTCTTAAGTTTTGTGTTTTTCAGAAGGGTATCATATTTGATAAATCAGTGACCTCATTTACAGAAAGGTAAAACAGTATGGTGAAAGAGTAGCCTGTAAAATGTGCTTCATTGTTGTTTACTATGTGCCAGTGTCTTTTATGCATAATTAGGGAAAAGTGATTATAAAGTAGGAAAAAGCTTCCTGATAAAAATCAAGGCTGCAGTATTTTCAGGGATGCTGTAACTAGGGGTAAGGTAGCACCCCATGGATTGAAGTGGTTCCATTAAATATATAGGGTTTACAGTTTTGTTCAATGGCTTTCAGCACCCCCGCTATAAAAATCATACAACACCACTAGATATCTTAAGATTTTTTTTCTGCCTTATCTTACCTTTCAGTTCTGTTCCCTTCAAGTCCCTTCTCTGTAATCTCAGAACAGCAAGTGGCTGATAGATCCCAAGCTACTAATCAACTCTTAGAAATTCTCTGCATGTCAGAAATATAAAATATATGTATATATGTTTATATTTACTGGCATCATTATGAGAGTTCTGTGATTACAACTGTTCCAGATAAGGATTTAATGAAAAGAACTTCATTTAGACAACATTTCATTCCTATGGTAAACATCTCCTATGGCTACATTTTAATACTGACAGTGTTACCACTGGGGAAATGTAAAAAAACAGAGTGAAGATAAGTGAATGCTGTACAAAAATTGCCACCACAAGCTTCCTGTCAATCTTAACTTGACAAGCCAGACATATTGATCTGCAAGTACTCTGCAGAAGATTAAGCAGACTCAGGATACAGAGTAGGTGCTGGTGGCATACTTTTCAGAAATTATGCACCAAACTAAAATGAGTACTGCTTGAGAATCTGAGATTCACTCACAGTGACTGTAAAATATCAATTGCCTCCAAGTCCCCAGCAAAAGAACAATAAAGATACATTCAGCCTAAACTGTTATTGGGTAAATTGCTGTAATTTGCAATAGCATTTACAGGCACTGTTGCTATTGCAGGTGAATTAATGTTTTATGCTGTGTAGCCATTGGAACATATACATTAAGCTTTATGACTATGGTCATGCTTTTTATGTTAAGTAACAATATTCAGGCCTGACTTCTCACCAGGCCTTTTTCTTCATGAGAAAAACAATTCATATGTTGTCTCTAAAGTTTTTACAATTAATTGGATATTATAGTAAAGCCATTTTGATTTATGAAGATTTCAGTGATCTAGAAATGTATGGCTAGGCTTCGTGCTATGTGTTGGAGTGCTTTGATTTTATTGTTGTTGCTAATGCATTAGATGTGGACCCTTGCTGATAAAAGACATGAAAGGCATTTGCTTTATGTACCATGTTTCTGAAGAATGTCAGAAGAAAAAAACCGGTTGAACAGTTTGGCAACAGTTCAAGTGCTCTGCTGGTAAAACATTTACTTATTTTAATTCACTTAAGGGATATGTGGGGACTTGCTTCTTAAATCCACTGGGAAAAAGGAAACAGACACTATGAAGTGTTTGCATATCAATCTCTAGAAAAGTAATCCTAAATTACTCCTTGGCCTGCTGATTAAAATCAAATCCAGTATCTGTTCAATATATATGATATGTCCTTGATCAGGGGTTATGGGTCTGATCTTATTCACAAGTGCAGACATTCAAATATGGGACAACTTTATCTATTTTTTTTTTGGTTGTTGTTGTTGCAAGAATGACCATTATATCCAATGCTTCCACTTGGTCTATTAGCTCTCAGAATATCACTTCCTCTTTTCATCCATCAGCCATTCAGCAGCAAGGACTCAGCATGGTTAATAATCCCAATTAAATGCTCTTAAAATAATTAGCCTACTTCTACTAGACACATGAAATTTTATAGAGGAGTTGAAGATATTTTTGTCCTGATTTCTGTCCCCTCCAGTTTAGAGAAAAAAAAAAAAGGGGGGGGGATAGGGGGGATCTTACATGACCACACAAACTGTTATCTGTTTTTCTTATTGAAATGAACAGTATGTTGCCTGCTTTCAGGTTATTCTGACCCTGGCTTTAGGACAACAGTAGTTTTAAATGAACAGCTTGCTAACCATTACAAATGTCATCTCTTCTGCTGATACTCCATCATCTGTGACAGGGTTGAAGCATTTCTGCCACATATCTCTGTATACTTGGTAATACTGTTCGCTTTTTAAAATATAATGTGTCCAAACAGCCCCTGAACTGAAGAGGAAAAGAAGACAAAGTTCCTGGGCACCTTTTGGATTGATGGTTATAGAAACATTTAAAATTATACGTATTAGTTTCCCCTTGGTTAAAATTTGTGAATTTGGTCCAGGGATGAAATTTTACCAGTAAAAATAGCAAAATTTCAAACATCTTCAGGAAAATCTGAAGCAGGCCAAAGCAGCTGCATTTGAGTTTGCCAAATCTATCCTTAATAATGTTAATTCTCTTTCGCTGACACAGTGGTAAAGCCATGGGGTAAAATATAATCACTTCATGGTATTGTGACATTTACATCAAGATATCATGGTCATGGTGCTATTGAAAATAACTAGTTAAGGAAAGTCATACACTCTGGTAGCCTCTCTCTAGACTGTACAAAGAGAAGATAGGGCTTCACTTCTCTGCAGCTCATCCAAAGAACTCTGGATTAGTTTGGGCTGTAAAATTACACTAGCATCATTAAAATTAGCATCAGATTAGTTTGGGTTGTAAAATTACACAAGCCATGAATAATAGGTGCTATTACTCCGCAGCTACATACAAAAAAAAATTGTTGAGTTGGAGATTGGTGGAGCACACACAGAGACATTATGAGCTTTGGTTAGTACAGACAAGTATAATTGAAATCATAGAAAAACAAGACTGAGTACAGAAAGTATAGCATGATATACAGGATCATGCATATTTACATCTGTAGGCTGTTACAAGATAAAGCAGTCCCCCAGTGTAGATATACATACAATCTTATGTAGGCCATTAAACGCAAAGATGGAAGAAACAGTCAGTGGAGCGCACCAGAAGAGGGCTTGTTCATATTCAGGCTTCTGCCATTTGGTTATCCCTGGTATCCCAATTAGTGGTTGATCTGACCATCTTTCTATATACCTTTTTCCTCACATCCCTCACAAATCTAGGACTATATTTGATTTAGGTCTGAGCCCCCTGCCCAAGTTTGTCATTCTACAGGACCATAGTTAAGCTGCTGATGCTTGCACCTTATTTGTGCCATACATTTCATAATGGCTTTGATGCATAAATGTGTGTTTTCCATAGTTACATGTTCCCCCAAAACCCCTAGAAATCCATTTTGTCAAGGTTCTGTGGTGTACTTGTTTATAACAAGTTACTTATTGCAAAATATTATTAAATTATATAAATTCAGGTTAAGCAGTCATGCTAACTCCTCCGCTACTTTGGCTAAATATCAAAATTTCTAACAGGCCTACTAGGCCTCAGCTGATTGCCAACCTTTAATTATTATACAGATTCTTATGTTTCCCTATTTTTGTTACAACTCTAATAGTGTTACTATCTTAGAGCATTTTAATATGTCAAAACAAATTATATACAATTTAATCTTCACCCTAAAATTAGGTGGGGTTACAGGTCAATGGCACCCTGAGGGTGAAAGCCTGGTCCCACTGAAGTCTATGGTAAACTCCCATTGACATCTTTGGGGCCAGGATTTCAGATTGTGAGCCCATACCCAGAATGTAGGTAGCAGGAAAGTAATGAACACTTCTCTTACTATCTAATTCAAAACAGAATACTTGGCGGGCTTATCATCACAGTAAGGGCAAAATAAGAAGGCAGGCCACTTCCAAAGACACATCTCAGGAGAGTTTTCCACTTTAAGAACCTCCAGTAGTATGAATGTCTATTTTGGATCTAATCCTAAATGTATTTCTATGGCGGGACACCTCTTGAAATAGTTGCACATATAGAGGGCTTGTAGTAATAGGCTCATTATACCTTATATTCAAAGATGGGGTCTTTAACAGTAGCTTCAAATTCTTCAACTGGTTACCACAAAAAAGAGGCTAAGAAAATAAAAAAGCTATTTATGTGTCTGGAAATGCTGATTTGAGGATCTAGTTAAAGGATCTCCTGCTAAGGCACCCAGGTTTGAAAAATCAGACTCAAAGAGTGAAATTCACCCAGGTGCACTGGTCTTTGGTGTTGTGCAGCACTTATGTCCTGCAAAGTAGGATCATAACTGGTGTAGACGCCTTGTGCACATGGGTGGATTTTGCCAATAATGACAAAATTCTCATTTATTATTCCTCTCTCTCCTGTTGTTTTCAGTTCAGAGTACAGTAAATTAAAGTTTACTGACACACTTTTTACTCAGCCAACTTATGTCTTTCTAGAATGTTCCCAATAACTTCATCTTTTTGGATGATATTTATGAAATTACAGCATATAATTACATTAGGGTAAATATCCAGTGTAAATAATGAAACTACGAACATACTTCTGTTTGCTGTACCATAAGATTATCCCATTTACTTTCCTTTGTAGGCTAGTTTTTTTTAAGAGTCCTTTTGTGAATGTGTCACTTTGGCACTGCCGATATCTATTCTGCATGATGTTCTGCTCAATGTACAAATCAAAACACGTCTTTATAATTCTCTGTCAATGTCCCTTATGAGCATCAAGCTGCTTCTTTCTTCTTTATATACATCACTGTCAACAAGAATAAAAAGATAACTAAAAAAATTGGTTCTATAATGATTATTCTTGGTGATTCAAGATAATGAAGTATGCAGCGGCAAGATTACCATCTAATTTTCATAAAGTATCTATTGTGAAGGAGACTGAAAGTGGCAAACAAATGATTTTGATTAGAATATTGAGCCAGCATGACATCAAAATTACAAAAGAAAATTATTTGTCATAGACATTGATGTGAAATACCCAGATGTGAGACATCAGTGGCCAGGGGTTTATTTCCTCCAACATGCCCCAAGGGTGTAAATAAATGAATCTATTCTGAAACAGACTCATAGTGAAAAGAACATATAGTGAGAAGAAAGGTAACCTCATGTGGTTCTTTCTCTTTTTAGTATCTTCTCTATCCTCTAATGATCACTTTTCTGCTTAGATTTCACAATTT
Source organism: Gopherus evgoodei (assembly GCF_007399415.2). Taxonomy (NCBI): domain Eukaryota; kingdom Metazoa; phylum Chordata; order Testudines; family Testudinidae; genus Gopherus; species Gopherus evgoodei. Next base: position 326,060,493 of record NC_044322.1, read on the forward strand.
TTCCTGAGGAGTAGGCGTGAGTAAGCATCTTCCTCTGAGCCTTATGTTTCTCCAGTTCTGTGGTCAACTAACCCCAGGATATGTGCTAAAGAAACTGTTGACTTATTACTCTATAGAAACTCAGCTGTTAATCTCTGAGCTATAGTGCTCAGAGCAAGATGGTGATATCACCTACTTATTAATTAATATTTAGAAGAAATCCTTTTGGGCAGTCTTGTATTCTTCAAGCACTCTGTAGGAGAAAGGGGTTCAGTTCCTAGTCTATCACACCAAGGGTGTCAGTGCTGGTGGTCTGGGGAAATGTAGCTACCTTCTTAGTATGTTCTGGGCTGAGAATTGATTTTTGAAAAGATCATTGAACATCCATCAGACCATAATTATAATAATTTTTCACTACAATATAGGCTGGATATGAACCATTGACCTACAAGTGAAAAACTATCTAACCCATTACCAAATTCTCTAAGCAATTTAATCATCCTACAGAAAAGCTTTTAATTTTATTCCTAATATAATATTTTGACACATAATCTTAGTTTTCTGTAAGTAATCACTTTAATTAAACATTACAGTTAGCTTCTTTCAAACAGTTTTATTCCCCATCATCATTATTTTCTCTCTTCATATCTCAGCAAAACATCCTCAAGAGAACCTAAATTATTTTATCTGTTGGCAGGAGAAATATGCATTCTACCTGAACATGATGAATCATTTAAATAGTAATTCATTATCATGGCTATAGTTAATGATTTATCTAAGCCACATTATATATATATATATAACACAGGCCACAGAACTTACCCAAAATTCCTACAGTATATCTTTTAGAAAAACATCCAATCTCTACTTAAAAATGGTCAGTGATGCAGAATCAACCAAAACCCTTGATAAATTGTTCTGATGATTAATTACTCACTGCTATAAATGTATGTCTTTGTCAGGTCTCATTCCCACTTTGAACTTTAGAGTCCAGAAAGTGGGGACCTGCATGTACCCCTCTAAATTTAATTTCTAGCTTAGATCTGATAATGCTGCCACCAACCAAAATACAGTGTTTGGTGCACTTTCTGTCCCCCAAAACCCTTCCCTGGGGAACCCTGAGATATACACTGATCCAAACTCCTTGGATCCTAAAACAGAGATGGACTAATCTTTCCCCCCCCTCTTCCCCCCTCCCAGACTTTCCCTGAGAGGTACACTGATCCAAACTCCTTGGATCCTAACACAGAGAGGAATTACCCTTTTCCTCTCCCTTCTCTCCCTCCACCACTCCCTGGTGAGTTCAGACCCACTCCCCTTGGGTCTCACACAAGAATAAAAAAATCAATCAGGTTCTTGAAAAGAAAAGCTTTTAATTAAAGAAAGAAAAAGTAAAAATTATCTCTGTAAAATCAAGATGGAAAAATGTTTACAGGGTCTCAGCTTTACATAGACCAGAGGGACTCCCTCCCCCCTAGCCTAAGTATAAGTTACGGCAAACAGAGGTAACATATCCTTCCAGCAGAATACACATTTGCAAATCAAGGAAACAAACATAAAGACTAATTCGCCTCCTATCTAGTACTTAATATTTAGAACATGATAGACTGTTTCAGAAAGATTGGAGAAAACTGGTTGCATGTCTGGCTCTTCTTAATCCCCAGAGAGAAAAAAGAACAACCCAAAAAGCATGAATAAAGACTTCCCTCCACCAAGATTTGAAAGTATCTTGTCCCCCGATTGGTCCTCTGGTCAGGTGTCAGCCAGGTTCACTGAGCTTATTAATCCTTTACAGGTAAAAGAGACATTAACCCTTAACTATCTGTTTATGACACGCCCCCCAAATCTCAGACAGTTTGGAACCACACTGGTGGTGATTTCTTCCTAGAACTTTAGAATAAACAGATTAATAAAACATGCACCTTTACATATACTACTAATTATGTAAACTACAAGACTTTCCACATTTAAAGGACAACTTTTTAACCAGTTGATTCTTTCACGGGAGAGTGCATTAGCTACTTTGTTAGAAGCTCCTGAAATGTGTTGAATTTCAAAATTAAAACGCCATCTTAGAAGTTTTTTGCTGTTTCCCTTGGCAGTATGAAGCCATTTTAGCCCAGCATGGTCTGTTTGTAGCTGGAACCGCCGTCCCCAAACGTATGGGCGTAGCTTTTCCAGGGCATATTCAATGGTGTAGCATTCTTTTTCACTGATTGACCAGTGGCTTTCCCTCTCAGACAGTTTCTTGCTGAGAAACACAACAGGATGGAAGTTTTGATCCGGTCCTTCCTGCATTAAAACCACTCCCACAGCACACTCAGATGCATCCGTGGTTAATAGAAATGGTTTGTCAAAGTCTGGGGCCCTCAGCACAGGGTCAGACATGAGCGTCGCCTTAAGCTGGGTAAAGGCCTTCTGACACTTATTAGTCCACTTAACTGCATTCGACTGGATCTTTTTGGTCAGGTCTGTTAGTGGGGCAGCAATTTGGTTGTAGTGTGGTACAAATCGCCTGTAATACCCGGCCACGCCTAAGAAGGATTGGACCTGTTTCTTTGACCTTGGGACAGGCCACTTTCAGATAGCATCCACCTTGGCCTGTAGGGGGTTTATTGTTCCTCAACTCACCTGGTGTCCCAGGTAAGTCACTCTGTTTTGGCATATTTGACACTTTTTGGCCTTAACAGTTAGTCCTGCCTGCCTGATGCACTCAAAGACTTTTTCCAGGTGTTCTAGGTGTTCTGCCCATGAATCAGAAAAAATGGCCACATCATTGAGGTAGGCAACTGCAAATTCTCCCAGTCCAGCTAGTAGACCATCTACCAGCCTCTGGAAGGTGGCGGGTGCATTTCGAAGGCCGAAAGGAAGGACATTGAATTCATACACCCCTGCATGGGAGATGAATGCTGACCTTTCTTTGGCGGGTTCATCTAGCGGTACTTGCCAGTACCCCTTGGTTAAGTCTGTTGTAGATATGAACTGGGCACGTCCCAACTTCTCCAATAGCTCATCGGTGCATGGCATTGGATAGTTGTCGGGACGAGTTACCGCATTTAGCTTACGGTAGTCCATGCAAAAGAGTATTTCTCCATCTGGTTTGGGTACCAGAACCACTGAAGATGCCCATGCACTGGTAGATGAGCGGATTATACCAATCTGTAGCATGTTTTGGATCTACCATTCTATAGCAGCTTGGGCATGAGGAGACACCCGGTAGGGTGGGGTTCTAATTGGGTGAGCATTACCTGTGTCAATAGAGTGGTATGCCCGTTCAGTCCGTCCTGGGGTTGCTGAGAACAATGGGGCGAAGCTAGTGCACAGCTCCTTGATCTGTTGCCGCTGCAGACGTTCAAAGGTTGTAGAGAGGTTCACCTCTTTCATGCCACCATCACTTTTTCCTTAGTAGTAGGCACCTTCAGGCCACTCAGCATCATCTCCTCCCTGGGCTGTAAACTGACAAACCTGCAAGTCCCTGGAGTAAAAGGGCTTGAGAGAATTAACATGGTACACTTTAGGCTTTAGGGAGGAATTGGGAAATGCTATGAGTTAGTTAACAGCTCCCAGGTGCCCTTGGACCGTGAATGGCCCTTCCCATGATGCTTCCATCTTATAGGCCTGTTGCGCCTTTAAGACCATAACCTGGTCTCCTATCTTGAAGGAACGCTCTCTGGTATGTCTATCATACTAGGCCTTTTGCTCTCTTTGAACATCCTTTAGGTTTTCTTTAGCAAGGGCTAAAGAGTGTCGGAGGGTGTTTTGTAGGTTGCTTACAAAGTCTAGAATGTTAGTTCCTGGAGAAGGTGAAAACCCCTCCCATTGCTGCTTCACCAACTGTAATGGCCCTTTAACCTCATGGCCATACACAAGCTCAAACGGTGAAAACCCTAAACTGGGATGTGGTACAGCCCTGTAGGCAAAAAAACAACTGCTGCAACACTAGGTCCCAATCATTGGGCTGTTCATTGACGAATTTATGGCCCCCAGAGTTCCATTAAACCTCTCCACCAGGCCATTGGTTTGATGGTGGTAAGGGGTGACAACCAAGTGAATCACCCCATGAGCTTCCCACAGATCTTTCATGGTCCCTGAATCTGTAAGGATGTCGGAGGGCCAACCTACCCTGGAAAAAATGTCTGTTAGGGCCTGGCACACAGTTTTAGGCCTGGTGTTGCTTAGAGCTACTGCTTCCGGCCATCGGGTAGCAAAGTCCACAAAAGTCAGTATGTACTGCTTTCCTCTGGGGGTCTTTTTTGGGAAAGGACCCAGAATATTCACAGCTACTTGCTGAAATGGGACCTCAATTATGGGTAGTAGCTGGAGAGGGGCCTTGACCTGGTCTTGGGGCTTTTCCACTCTTTGGCACACCTCACAAGACCGGACATAATTGGCAACGTCCTTGCCCATTCCCTCCCAGTGGAAGGACTTCCCCAAGTCCTTCTGGTTCTGTTCACCCCAGCATGGCCACTGGGATGATCATGGGCTAAGCTTAAGAGCTTCCCTCGGTACTTAGTTGGAACCACCAACTGTTTTTGCGGATGCCAGTCTTTCTGGTGTCCACCAGAAAGAGTCTCCTTATATAAAAGCCCTTGTTCTATAACAAACTGGGATCAGTTAGAAGAGCTGAAAGGTGGTGGGGTGCTCTGTGCCGCTGCCCAAGCTTTCTGAAGGCTGTCATCTGCTTCCTGCTCAACCTGGAACTGTTCCCTTGGGGCTGGAGACACCAGTTCCTCCTTAGACTGTGGACTTGGGCTTGGTCCCTCTGGAAGTGATGTAGGTGACGGGTTGTTTTCGTTGCTGGTGAACCGCTCTCCGCTGGTGCATCTGAGGGTATTCCAGGCTCTGGCTGAGCCTCTTGGGTGTGGTTGTCTGCTGCTTCTGCCAGTTCAGGCCCGCTGGCGCCCTCTGGCGTTGGGGTTGAAGATGGGGTTGCAAGCACTGGCGTTAGTGCTGGCAACAGTTCTGGTGCTGGTTGCTTTTCCAGTTCCTGTTTTGGGCCTGGAGGCATTGTGGCTGTTACTGTCATTGGCAGAGGATCTGGGTCCACCACCTCTGTCTGGGTCTCTGGTAACACAGACGGGGCCCTTGCGGACGGCTCTGAACAGGAATGGATCTGGAAGCTTGCCAGACTTGGCTGCGTGTAACCATTCACACCCTCTTGGCCTGCTTTACCTGGTTGGCCAAGTCTTCCCCCAGTAGCATGGGGATGGGATAATTGTCAGACTGCAAAAGTCCACATTCCTGACCAGCCTTTGTACTGGACAGGCAGTTCAACTGTAGGCAAGTCTACAGATTTTGTCATGAAGGGGTAAATTGTCACTTGGGCCTCTGGTTTGATGAACTTGGGGTCCACTAAGGATTGGTGGATAGCTGACACTTGTGCCCCCATATCTCTCCATGCGATAACCTTCTTTCTGCCCACTCTCAAAATTTCCCTTCGCTCCGAGGGTATTTGAGAGGCATCTGGGCCTGGGGATCTTTGGAGTGATGGAGATATAATGAACTGCACTTGGTTGGGGTTCTTAGGGCAGTTGGCCTTTATATGTCCCAGTTCATTACACTTAAAGCATCGCCCAGCTGACTGGTCACTGGGCCGAGCTGGGTTGCTGGAGACTGGTGAGGTGGGAGAATAGGGAGTCTGGAGCTTTCCTTGGGTTATAGATGGGGTCTTGGGTTGCCCTCGGGGATAGAGTTTATTGTCTGTGGGCCTCCTATGATATTCGCTCCCCTTGCTAGTAGCCTTTTTCTTTTCTGCCACTTCCACCCATCTGGCGCCAATCTCCCCCGCCTCGGTTACAGTTTTGGGCTTCCCATCTAGGATGTACCTTTCTATTTCCTCAGAAACACCTTCTAAGAACTGCTCCAGTTGTATTAAGAGGGACAGCTCGTCCAAAGATTTAACATTTGCTCCTGATATCCAGGCATCATAATTCTTTCCAATCTGGTAGGCGTGTCATATGAATGACACATTTAGTTTCCACCTTAGGGCTCTGAACCTCCGACGGGCATGCTCAGGTGTTAGCCCCATTCTGATTCTGGCCTTGGTTTGAAAAAGTTTATAGTTGTTCATGTTTCCTTAGGCATTTCTGCCGCCACCTCTGCTAAGGGTCCACTGAGCTGTGGCCTCAGCTCTATCATGTACTGGTCTTTAGAGATGTTGTACCCATGGCAGGTCCTTTCAAAATTTTCTAAGAAGGCCTCAGTGTCATCCCCTGCCTTGTAGGTGGGAAATTTCCTGGGATGGGGAACAGTAACTGGAGAAGGGTTGTTAGGTTTGGCTGGAACATCTGGCTTAGTCTTAGCTAATTCCATGGCCTGCTGGTGGGCCTCCCTTTGGAGCTCCAGCTTTTTTTGTTGCCTCTCTATTTCTCTTCTGTGGGCCGTCTCTTTGGCTTGTTCTTCTTTTTCTCTTATCTCCATCTCTTTTTCTCTTATTTGTATCTCTTTTTGTTTTCTTTCCATGTCTCTCCTGTGGTCCGCTTCTTTGGCTTGTTCTTCTGCATCTCATCTTGCCTGTTTCTTGGAACTCATTGTTCCTGCTTTCTTGTGCTGGGTGCGCCCTCTGCAGCTTATTGCCTGGAATGCTGCAGCTCAGATTTGCTTGGTTACAGAAACTTCCTAACTGTCTATGCCCAGAGAGTTAGAAAGAAAAAAAACAATTCATTTGCAAATGTCTTTTGCTGGTTGTCTGCTGCTCATAGTTTGAGCCTCCTTTTTAACAAAGACCTTTGTTAAAGAACTTAATACCTGTGCCTCCAGGCTGTTTATCATAGCCAGAAAGGAGAGAAGAAAAAAAATTCCCTGGCTGTGGTTTTAGAATTCACTCCTCTCAGCCTGCTTCAAGCAGCTAGTAGGAGAGACAAAAGAATCCTACAGGCTTTTGCTTTGAAACCCAATCCTTTCAGGCTGCATCCAAGCAGTTAGAAAGGAGAGAAAAAAAATTCACTGGCTTTCGGGTCCTAGACTTCCCACTGCTGCCACCACGTCAAGGTCTCATTCCCACTTTGAACTTTTGCGTCCGGAAAGTGGGGACCTGCATGTACCCCTCTAAACTTAATTCCTAGCTTAGATCTGATAATGCTGCCACCAACCAAAATATAGCGTTTGGTGCACTTTCTGTCCCCCAAAACCCTGCCCTGGGGGACTCTGAGATATACACTGATCCAAAACCCTTGGATCCTAAAACAGAGAGGGACTAATTTTTCCCCCCCTTCTTTCCCCCTCCCAGACTTTCCCTGAGAGGTACACTGATCCAAACTCCTTGGATCCTAACACAGAGAGGAATTACCCTTTTCCTCTCCCTTCCCCCTCCCAGACTTTCTCTGAGAGGTACACTGATCCAAACTGCTTGGATCCTTACACAGAGGGGAATTACGCTTTTCCTCCCCCTTCTCTCCCTCTACCACTCCCTGGCGAGTTCAGACCCACTCCCCTTGGGTCTCACACAAGAATAAAAAAATCAATCAGGTTCTTGAAAAGAAAAGCTTTTAATTAAAGAAAGAAAAAGTAAAAATTATCTCTGTAAAATCAAGATGGAAAAATGTTTACAGGGTCTCAGCTTTACATAGATCAGAGGGACTCCCTCCCCCCAGCCTAAGTATAAGTTACAGCAAACAGAGGTAACATATCCTTCCAGCAAAATAAACATTTGCAAATCAAGGAAACAAATATAAAGACTAATTCACCTCCTATCTAGTACTTACTATTTAGAACATGATAGACTGTTTCAGAAAGATTGGAGAAAACTGGTTGCATGTCTGGCTCCTCTTAATCCCCAGAGAGAACAAAGAACAGCCCAAAAAGAACAAACAAAGACTTCCCTCCACCAAGATTTGAAAGTATCTTGTCCTCCGATTGGTCCTCTGGTCAAGTGTCAGCCAGGTTCACTGAGCTTGTTAACCTTTTACAGGTAAAAGAGACATTAACCCTTAACTATCTGTTTATGACAGCCTTATTTCCAGTTGAATTTGTCTAGCTACTACTTTCAGCCATCGGCTAGTGTTATATCAGGGGTAGGCAACCTATGGCACACGTGCCGAAGGCGGCACGCAAGCTGATTTTCAATGGCACTCATACTGCCTGGGTCCTGGCCACATGTCTAGGGGTTCTGCGTTTTAATTTAATTTTAAATGAGGCTTCTTAAACATTTTAAAAATCTTATTTACTTTACATACAGCAATAGTTTAGTTATAATTTATAGACTTAGAGAGAGAGAGACCTTCTAAAAACTGTTAAAATGTATTACTGGCACTGTCAAGGTATGAACCCCCACTCTGAATCTTAGTGTCCAAAAGATGGGGTACCTGCATGAACCTCCCTAAGCTTAATTACTAGCTTAGAAATGGTAGAGCTGCCACCACCCAAAAATATAGTGTTTTGGGGCACTTTCTGGCCCCCAAAACCTTCCCTGGGGACCCCAAGACCCAAAACCCCTTGGGTGTCAAAACAAAGGGAAATAAACCATTCCCCTCCTTTCTTCCTCCCAGATCCTCCCGTCCCTGGGTACACTAGGAGATCGCTGTGATTCAACTCCTTGAATCTTTAAACAGAGAGGAAATCCACCTTCCCCCCCCTTCTCTCCCCCTCCCAGACTCTCCCTGAGAGAGACACAGTGACTCTAACACAGAGAGAAATCAGGCTTTTCCTCCCCCCTTCTCTCTTTTCTCCCACCAATTCCATGGTGAGTCCAGACCCTGTCCCCTGGGGTCTCACACAAGAATAAAAAAAACAATCAGGTTTTTAAAAAGAAAAGCTTTTAATAAAAGAAAAAAAAAGTAAAAATTGTCTCTGTAAAATCAAGATAGAAAATGTTAAAGGGTCTTTCAGCTTAGAGCCCCAGGGAGAATCCTCCCACCAGCACAAATACAGGTTGCCACAACAGATACAATCCTTCCAGCAAAATACACATTTGCAAAATAAGAAAACAATTAAAAGACTAAACCGCGTTTCTAACTGGTACTTACTAAATTGAACAGAAGACGCTGTTTCAGGAACTTGGAGATATCTGCTTACATGTCTGGTCCCTCTCAGAACCCAGAGAGAACAACGAACAAACCCAGAAAGCACAAACAAAGGCTTCCCTCCACCGAGATTTGAAAGTATCTTGTCTCCTGATTGGTCCTCTGGTCAGGTGTTCCAGGTTTACTGCTAGTTAACCCTTTACAGGAAAAAGAGACATTAACCCTTAACCATCTGTGTATGACAGGCACATGAAACCTTAAATTAGAGTGAATAAATGAAGACTCGGCACACCGCTTCTGAAAGGTTGCTGACCCCTGTGTTATACCTTTCTCTGCTAGACTGATGAGCCCACTATTAGCTTATTAGCTACCTATGTAAGTAGCTATTGATTGTAATCAAATCACCACTTAACCTCTTTGTTAAGCAAAATAGATTCAGTTCCTTGAGTCTATCACTTTAATGCAGGTTTTCTAATGCTTTAAGTCATTCTCATGGCTCTCCTCTGAACTCTCTTCAATTTATTAACATCCTTTTTGAATTCTGGGCCCCAGAACTGGACACAGTATTCCAGCACTGGTTGCCCTAGTGCCAAATATTGAAGTAAAATATGTTCACTACTCCTACTCGAGATTCCCCTGTTTATGCATCACGGGATCACATTAGCTCATTTGGCAACACATCACAATGGGAGCTCATGGTTAGCTGATTATTTGCTATGACCCCCAAATCTTTTCCAGAGTCCCTGCTTCCCAGAATAGAGTCCACCGGGTATGGCCTCAATCCATGAATTCTTTCACAGATTTAGGGGCTTTTTTATGGAAGTTTTCTTGGTACCCAGTCTACTTTGCTTATATAGTTAAAATATAATTTTGAAGTGAACAATGAACTGTTTGGAAATGTTTTCAAGGTTATGGTTTAACAGCACATGATAGAAAACATAATAAAGCATGTGAGTAAGGATCCATGTTTGTCATGGAGGTTGCGGAAGTCACAGATTCTATGACTTCCTGCGAGCTCCATGACTTCTACAGCAACTGGTGTGGCTGATCCCAGGGTCACCCGAGCAGATGATCCTGGAGCCAGCTGCATGGGCAGTCTTGGGGCCAGCCGCACTGGTTGCTGCTGGAGCAGCTTTGCAGCCAACCACTTATGACGGCCTCGCAGCCAGCTGCAGCAGCTGCTGCTCTGGCGGCCTTGGGAAGAGGCTAATTCGGCTGGCCCCAGGGACCACCTGAGGAGCAGTCCCGAGGGCGGCGAAAGCAGTCACAGCTCCGGGGTTCCCGGCAGCGATCCTGGGGGGAAAGGGGAAGCTGAAGCAGTAGCTGGCCCCAGCCCTTCCCCTCCCCCCCAAACACTGCAGCTGGAGTGGCAGTGGATCCCCTCTGAGGGCTTCCCATTTCCCTACGATTCAATCAAGGATATTTATGGTATAAGTCATGGACAGGTCACAGGCTGTGCTTTTTTGTTTTTTTGCCTATGACTTTTTTTTTACTAAAAATACGTGATTAAATTTTAGACTCACTCATGAGACATTTAAACTTGAAAAATATCTGAATTTTTTTTCCTTAAGATTGACTCATTAGTAATTATCTTCATAAATAGTTTTCTTCCCAGCAGAGTCATTTATGCACTAATTAACTGATAGCATGTGTTTTAAATATTGTGTTAATGACACAAATATGCATTTAACCAAGCTGGTTCTGTTGGCCCATCCTAACCGTCAGCTTGATTGAATGTGTAGCTGTGTCATTAATGCAATTTAAAAAATGCATGTTACCTGTTAGAGTGGTGCATATTGTTCAATACTAGAGTAAGAATGCGCAATTCCAATTAAATTAATGCAATTCCATCAGGGCTGAATCTGGCCCATAGCTTTAATCATCCTCAAATATCCTGAAAAGTTTTTTTTCTGGTTTTATTTAGAGATATTACAAATGTCGCAGTTATTTGCTAAATTAAAAATGAGGAACATAGCTAATATGAGTAATATGTCTACAATTGGAATTAACTTTAAGTATACTCATTGCATTTTTATTTATTTATTTTTAATTAACACTGTGGGCTGATCTTCACTATGGGGAGATCGACACTGCTGCAATCGATGCAGCAGGGATCGATTTAGCGGGTCTAGTGAAGACCCACTAACTCCACAGCAGAGCACTCTCCGTTCAACCCTGGTACTCCTTCTCTCTCTCGGAAGAGTAAGTTAGGTCAACCAGAGAGTTGGTACCTGTAGTGGTTCCTGCTACTGGCCCCTCCACAGAATGCAGTCAGAGACCAACTGAAGTGCAGCACCCATGTCCTTTTATTATTTGTGTCTGTTCCCACCACCTGTTATTTACAGATATTTATAGAGACCAACACTCTGGGAGACTACTAACTTTCCAGCCAGCAGGGATCTAGAGCCCACACTCCTCCCTTTTCTGGCTCTCTTTGCTTCCTGTCTCTTAGCCAGCTTTATAGGGCAGGCTGGCTACCCAGGCCTGCAGGTGGATCCACTCTGGTAATTAGGGCATGGCCCCTCAGCCACCCCAACTAATACCCTTCTTCCTCTGGAACAGAGCTAACAGGGCCCTGGCTTGTTTCTCCTAGCCAGCGCCCTGTTACAGTACCACACAATATTTTGATTAAAAATCTGGAATGATATATATTACCATGGCATACATTAAATGGCTTAAAAACTGTTTAACTGATAGGTCTCAAAATGTAACTGTAAAGAGGGAATCATCATCGAGTGAGTGTGTTTACAACGGTGTCCTGCAAGGATCGGTTCTTGGCTCTATCCTATTTAACATTTTAATCAGTTACCTGGAAGAAAACAAAATCATCACTGATAATGTTTGCAGATGACACAAACATTGGAGGAGTGATAAATAAAAAAGATGATAGGTCACTGATTCAAACTGATCTGGATCACTTTTTAAATTGGGCACAAACAAATAATAAGCATTTTAATATGGCTATTGAAGCAATGATACTGAAAAGATGTGGGGGTCATGGTAGATAATCAGCTGAACATGAGCTCCCAGTGTGATGCTGTGGCCAAAAGAGATCATGCCATTCAGGGATGCATAAACAGGGGAATCTAGAATAGGAATAGAGAGGTTATTTCAACCACTTCTAGAATATTGTGGCCAGGTCTGCTGCCCACAGTTCAGGAAAGATGTTGATAAGTTGGAGAGGGTTCAGAGAAGAGACACAAGAATGATTAAAGGATTAGAAAATATATCATATAGTGATAGACTCAAGGAACTCAATCTATTTGGCTTAATAGGGGGAAGGTTAAGAGGTGAACTGAGAATCTCTAAGTACCTATATTTGCAAACACTTCATCATGGGCTGTCATAAATATAGAGAAAAGGTTAGCATAAAATCCCTCCTTGGCAGCTGTACTGAATCCCTTTACCTGTAAGGGGTTAAGAAGCTCAAATAATCTAGTTGGCACCTGACGAGAAGGACCAATGAGGAAAGAAGATACTTTCAAATCTGGCAGGGGTGGGGGCGGTGGGAGGTTTTGTTTGTGCTCTCTCTTTGTTGTTCCCTCTCCGGACGGATGGAGGGAGAGACCAAGCAGGTACAACATCTCCTGAAAATATACCTGGAATGATCCCTCTAAAATTACAAAAATTGTAAGTAGGGCAAGGAAATTCATTAGGTTATCTTTTGTTTTGCCTTGTGAAGTTTCCTATGCTACAGAGGTAGATTTATTCCTGTTTTTGTAACTGTGAAGCTGAACCCAGGGTGGGAAACCTCTGTGTTTTAAAGCTTTTTATTACCCTGTAAAGTTACCTTCCATCCTGATTTTGCAGGTGTGATTATTTTACTTTTTTTCTTTATTATAAAGTTCTTCTTTTAAGAACCTGATTGATTTTCAGTGTCCTGAGACAAAGGGTCCGGTCTGTGCTCACATTGCTAACCAATTGATTGGTATATTATTCTCAAGCCTCCCCAGGAAAGGGAATGAAGGGTCTTTGGGGGGATATTTTGGAGGGACAGGGATTCCAAGTGACCTTTCCCTGAATTATTCTGTAAATCATTTGGTGGTGGCAGCAATACTGTCCAAGGACAAGGAAAGGAATTTGTGCCTTGGGGAAGTTTTAACCTAAACTGGTAGTATATAAGTTTAGGGGGTCTTCCATGCGGGTCCTCACATATACACCCTGGAGTGAGGAGGGAACTCTGACATGGGGTCAACAATCTAGTGGAGGTATAACATGGTCCAATGGCTGAAAGCTGAAGTTAGACAAATTCAGGCTGGAAATAAGGCATACATTTTTGACAATTAGGTAATTAACCATTGGAACAATTTACCAAGAATTGTGGTGGATTCTCCGTCACTGACAATTTTTAAATCAAGATTGGATGTTTTTCTAATAGATATATTCTAGGAATTACTTCAGGGAAGTTCTATGGCCTGTGCTATACAGGAGGTCAGATGAAATTATCAAAATGGTCCCTTTTGCCTTGGAATCTATTAATCTATGTATGTAAGTATGCAGGTATATATATATATAAAATGATATTTCTAACTATTTTACTGAATAACAATCTACCTTTTGACATTTCTGTACCAAATTTAAAAGCCTACAAAAATTAAAAATGGTATATATTTTTGAAACTGTGTGTGTGGATTGGTGGAGAGGAGTTGTTTGTTTTTTAACAGTTTGATTCCCATTTAAATCCTTGGGAAACACAGCTTAAACAAACATTTGCAAGTGTGGAAGTTATGACAATAGCAAAGGAAGTCAAACTCAAGGTTCAGGTGCCTTCATTTGGGCAAAACTCTGCTTTCCTGACTCACATAAAACTATTAATTTCACTGGGAGTTTTTCATGAGTAAGCCAAATAGGATTTGAGCCTTTTCTGTTCCATTGTCTATTCGTTTCAGTATATGTAGCCTTGTCAAGATATAGTAAGGCTCAGTGATAGTAGAATTAAATGATGACATTCTGAGATGAGCCAAAGGTCCCTATTAAATGTAAGATAAAAATAAATCCAAGATGAATTGCAAAATATGTGCCAGAATAAAAGGGAATTTAGCAAGTTTAAGCCACAATTTGCTAAAACAGGACAAAAATATACAGTACTTATAGATCACGTGATGATAATGTAGAGATGAAATTTTTTGTTTAGTCAAAACCTCAATTTTCAGTCAAAAAATATTTTGGTGGAAAATTTTGAACCAGCCCCACTGAATACTCACAAATAATTAATAGTATGGGTTCCCATGCAACAGTGAACAGAACTCAGTGCTCTTATTCAGGAAAATAGTCTTGGAATCTTTTTTCTTTTTTTTAAATATTAACCAGCTACAGAATTACTAGAAGCAGCGGAGTATGCTCATTACCTACACACACAGGCTAATCTAAACTCTGGCCACAAATATATTTTGAGAGAAACGTCAGTTTCATGTGCTATATACTAACAGAGTATTAATATGTAATGTAAAAATAGCTCTTTTCCTGTGGTTTCTCTTCCCCTACACTGCATTATGAAATGTCAGATAATTTACCATATTGATTATTTTTTCTGGAGGTTAAACCTTAATTCAAGTTGAAGTAGTATTTTATTCCAGTAAGTACATAGAAAGTAGCCTAGTGCTTTGTGTGTATGTAGTAGGAAATGCTTCTTGTTTCTAATCAGATTAAAATTGGAACCGTTAGTCTTGTTATCAAGTCTTGCAAGCTTCATTTAAAAAAAAAAAAAAAAGGAAATCTCTGTGTTTTTCACTACCTGGTACTTGCTCATAAAAACTCTCAGGTGACAGAAAGTAAACCTCCAAGCTGCTTAGCCATGCAGTAACTTGATTGTAAAAACAATCTTCATATTAAATCCTTTCAAGAAGCATTTAAGAGAAAAGACAATGTGAGGATTTAGGACATCTATTTTTTTGTTTTGTTTTGTTGAAACAATAAATGGAATACAAAAAATCTCTTAATACTGGGATGACACAGTTTTAATCCTCTTCATGATTTTACAGAAAACAGGATTTTGAGAGATAACGAACCATAATTAAATATGATTAGTAAATAAATAGAAATCACAAAGTTATCTTCATCTCCACACACAGAAATTCACAGATTTTAATTAGAAGATATTAGGAGTTTAATTACACTTTTCATCTTCTGTAATATAAGCATGTTCTCCAGGCTCACTTGAGCAAACATAAAATCATTGGTTTGTTTTATAGTTGAACAGAGACATAGTTCTTAATAGCAAAGAGTCCTGTGGCACCTTATAGACTAACAGACTTTTTGGAGCATGAGCTTTTGTGGGTGAATACCCTCTTCGTCAGATGCATGTAGTGGAAATTTCCAGGGGCAGGTATATATATGCAGGCAAGCTAGAGATAATGAGGTAGTTCAATCAGGGAGGATGAGGCCCTGTTCTAGCAGTTGAGGTGTGAAAACCAAGGGAGGAGAAACTGGTTCTCTAATTGGCAAGCCATTCACAGTCTTTGTTTAATCCTGAGCTGATGGTGTCAAATTTGCAGATGAACTGAAGCTCAGCTGTTTCTCTTTGAAGTCTGGTCCTGAAGTTTTTTTCCTGCAGGATGGCCACCTTAAGGTCTGCTATAGTGTGGCCAGGGAGGTTGAAGTGTTCTCCTACAGGTTTTTGTATATTGCCATTCCTAATATCTGATTTGTGTCCTTTTATCCTTTTCTGTAGCGACTGTCCAGTTTGGCCGATGTACATAGCAGAGGGGCATTGCTGGCATATGATGGCTTATATTACATTGGTGGATGTGCAGGTGAATGAACCGGTGATGGTGTGGCTGATCTGGTTAGGTCCTGTGATGGTATCGCTGGTGTAGATATGTGGGCAGAGTTGGCATCGAGCAGGCCAGTCCTTGCCCACAGGCAACCTGCCAACCTGAATCATATTCTCACCAGTAACTGCACACCGCACTATAGTAACTCTAGCTCAGGAACCAATCCATGCAACAAACCTCGATCCAGACTAACATGGCTACACCTCTGATAGTTCTTAATGCAATTATATATTTGCAGCTGAGGAATTAGGTACTCTCCACCCTCATTCAGTCTGTTCTGCAGGAAAAGGCAATGTTTGAAATAAAATACTACCAATCTCTTGCCACTTTTGTTCTCTGGACAATTGACTCTTGAGTCTCTACTTTGGTTACCTGATAATTTCTCGTAAGTGACAAGCTGACAATAACAGCTATTGTTAGGGGCGGTTCTAGCTTTTTGCCGCCCCAAGCTTTTTGCCTTCGGTGACATGCCTGCGGGACGTCCGCCAGTCCCGCAGATTCGGTGTACCCGCCGCCGAATTGCTGCTGAATCCGCGGGAGCAGTGGACCTCCCACAGGCAAGCCACCGAAGGCGGCCTGACCGCCGCCCTCGCAGGAACCGGCAGGGCGCCCTCCGCGGCTTGCCACCCCAGGCACACGCTTGGAGCGCTGGTGCCTGGAGCCGCCACTGGCTGTTGTTCTGAGTCCATATATTGCCCCTCTAAATGTAGGGAAAGCAGCAAAGAATCCTGTGGCACCTTATAGACTAACAGACGTTTTGGAGCATGAGCTTTCGTGGGTGAATACCCACTTCCTCAGATGCATGTAGGAAGTGGGTATTCACCCACGAAAGCTCATGCTCCAAAACGTCTGTTAGTCTATAAGGTGCCACAGGATTCTTTGCTGCTTTTACAGATCCAGACTAACACGGCTACCCTCTGATACTTAAATGTAGGGAGTGTCCCTTGACCTCTAAAGATTTTCAGGACTTTCAGGTAGGCCTTTCATGCCAGTTTCAAACATGCCTTATTGATTTTTTTTCTTTCCGTGATATTGCATGTTACCCACTATGGGTATCTAAAAACATTAGAGGAAGAGCAATCAGACAACTTCATACATACACTATCTATGCTATATTTTCTTTAAGAATGTTTTAGCTGCAGTTTTCAGTGTTTTATCTTTGCACTGTATTAGTGCATATTATGAAAATGAAAATCAGCATTAAATTCCCTTTAATCGCTAGATGCTTATATGCAGATTGCATAATAGCAAACAGTCTTTTTTTTTTTCTTATTTGTTATTAGTTTAATGGCTGCAGTGATAACTATGTATAGACACTGAATTCAGTTTATCTGAAAATTTCTGTGAGTCATCATAAATGTCACAGGGAGGCAATTCACAGTTCATTGTAAATTCAGCTTCAGTCTTTTATTTTGTTTTTATATCTTTTTTGTATTACGTTAGTGCCTAAGAGCCCCAGTCATGGACCAAAGCCCCCTGGTGCTAGGTACTAAACAAACACATAAGAAAAAGACAGTCCCTGTGCCAAAGAGTTTATAATCTATGCTCTAGATGAGTTAGAGGCATTCTCACAATTTCTGACTCTACTTGGACTCACTAACTAGATCTTACAGGTTTGCAAGTGCTCTTATTTTGCTAGTGTGCTATCTCTCTTGTTTTGCACCACTCATGAAAACTACCTGACTAACTGTTATGCAGAAGAAGAGCCAAATTCAGGTTTGGCATAAACCATGAACTCCATGGAGTTGGCCCTGATTTATATTGGTTATGATTTTGGTCCATGATATTTATGACTGATGACCTCTCTTTTGGTACTGTATCTTATCAATAAATGCTGCCACACTATTAATCCATTCTTAAAAAAATGTATTGTGTTACCTAACTAATGTGACTGTAATAAAGAAAAAAAAGTAATTATATCCAAATTTTATAATTTAGAAACCAGTTTGAATCTGGTGTACATTGTGTCCATTTACATCTTACACAAACTCCTAGAAATATCAGTGATAAATTAGATTTAAGGTCCTCAGGGCTTAACCACAGAAACCCTGTATTTGTACAATGCCTAGGAGAATGGGGACCTGATCCATGACTGAGGACCATCATAATAATATGCCTGATTCACCATTTTATTACTCCAATTTTACACTGGTGTAACGTCATCAATTTCCAGAGAATGATATTGATATAAAACTGAACTAGTGCACTGGAGAATCAAATCCATTGACCTTATCTGCCAAAAGAATGGTAATTATATGTGTATACATCAGAAATGCCCTGTATTACTAGCTCTTCCCTTTATTTTGGACCCAACTTACCTTTCTACACAAATTTGGTATCACTTCAGGTTGATCCAAAGCACATTAAGCTTAATGGAATGACTCCAATGGATTTCAATGGGCTTGAAACAAATCATTAATGTCTTTGTGAATTATACTTTTTTATAAAGGGAAATTAAGTAAACAAAATCCAACATCAGGTTTACTAGGACAGCATTTAAATGACTTGGTTTCTGGCACTAAAATACATCGGTTGTCTCTATTGTTCTAGTTCAGATCACATGTAACTAAAAATAGCTGCCATCAGATCAATGTTTGGTTAGTTACATGAAGAGTTAATCACCATAGCTCACTTCCCAGGAGACAACATTCCTATATCACAGAAATCACCTGCCCAATTGCTAATCCTTGTAAGTCTCACAGGGCCTGATCCAAAATTCTTTGAAATCAGTGGTAGTCTTTCCATTGACTTTAATGAACTTTGGACCAGGCAAGCCAAGCATCAACTCAATAGAACTATCCCATAACCTCTTTCATCTGGAGGTGGTTCGTCAAGACCATCATATGGAAATTTTCACTGATGCTACCCATATCATAGCTCTTTTATAGAAAGAGACTTGCAGCCTCCATGGTTTTAATTTTAACACTTTTCATAAGCATTACATTCAATAAATAATAATAATAGTAATCATGAAAAATGATTAAGTGCTGGGATTCTCTTAGAATGCTTCTATTAAGACTCCTTTATTGGTTTCATTTAAAACAAATTAAAAACAAAAGTCCTGGCTTAATAATATAGGAATTATGTCAAGTATACAAGCTGATTATTATCTGTTACAGGCATCATAGCAAACGAGAATTAGAACAAAATGGATCAATCACTTGTGATGCTATAACAATGTATATTTTCTCTGGCCAAATGAAATGTCATTTTATTCCATTTTTAACTGTACCATGGTCTCACTATGAGGCATGAGTTGAGATTCCATAGTTAAAGTTGAGTACTGGTTGCACCTAAAGCAGAAATACAACTTTTTTGCTATAGATAAATAATGCAGCCCATCCTCCCCAAATTTATAGACCTTACTCTTTGAGTAAATAATAAATCTTATCAGAATTTATCAGTAAATCCGCTAATTACTTTGAATTCAAATTAAGAAATTAGTTAATGAATTTAACAGCTTTCTCAATCTTTTCATTGTCCATAATGATCTCAATAACAGAATGACATGGACTCTTTGAATGTTCCATTAGCTCTGGTTGAAAATTTTTCAGTAGAATGTTTTTTGCATCAGAAGATGCAATTGTGTCAAAATGTAAATGTTTCATGGGAACACATCAATTCTGACAAAAATTTTGTTTTGGAAAAAATGGGCAAAATAAAATATTTTGAAAAGGTCTGAAAAGTTTTAGTTTTTCATTTTGATACAACTTTTCATTTTGAAATTACAAAAATAAAAAGTCAAAATCAGAATAAAATGCTTTGATTTTATCAAAAATGAAACAAAATATTTGAAATAAATATGTATCGAAACCAAATTTTGAAATGTCAGAATTTCCTGCAGAAGAGAAATTCTGAGTTTGACAATCACCGTCCTTCTTTCCTATTTAGATATTTCAGATACTCGTATGGCCACTATCACCATAGTATGAGACAGTCTCACAGTCTTTAGTGTATTTATCGACATAATACTCTTCTAAGGTTGGGAAGCTATCCTTGTCTTGCAGTTGGGCTATGAGGCATAGAGAGACTAAATTACTTGCTCAGGATGTCTGTATCTGAGGAGGAATTCAATGTGGGTCTCCCATGTCCCAGGCTAGCTCTATAAGCATCCAATCATCTTTCCTCTGTAACTAATGTACATACAACAATTGCTTGTAATTAATCAGTTGTATGAGGGAGACTGAACACATTTTAAGAGTTCTAGATTAATTGGCCAAATTATTACTGCTCTATATGGCCAAACAATATTAACTCTGCTCTGCAGTGGCAACATGGAGGGAAAAATATGAAAAAAAATCTTGCAAAAACAATTTTAATCTAATCTGGGACCATAAACATGGAATCATATTAGGAGCTGAAAGCCCATGCTGTCAAACAGGCCTAACTTGGCAGTGAGGCCAAATAATCCATCATCTGTGCAGTCTCCCTCACACAACCAATGAGATTGTGGAATGCAAAGTTAGCTATAGATTAAAGGTGGTGATTGGCCAAGTTACAATCGATATCATAATACTCTTGTCAAGTATCAGAGGGGTAGCCGTGTTAGTCTGGATCTGTAAAAGCAGCAAAGAATCCTGTGGCACCTTATAGACTAACAGGCGTTTTGGAGCATGAGCTTTCGTGGGTGAATACCCTCTTTGTCAGATGCATGTAGTGGAAATTTCCAGGGGTAGGTATATATATGCAAGCAAGCTAGAGATAATGAGGTTAGTTCAATCAGGGAGGATGAGGCCATGAGGTGTGAAAACCAAGGGAGGAGAAACTGGTTTTGTAGTTGGCAAACCATTCACAGTCTTTGTTTAATCCTGAGCTGCTGGTGTCAAATTGGCAGATGAACTGAAGCTCAGCAGTTTCTCTTTGAAGTCTGGTCCTGAAGTTTTTTTCTTGCGGGATGGCCACCTTAAGGTCTGCTATAGTGTGGCCAGGGAGGTTGAAGTGCAATATTTTTATGGCCGACCTGGATCAACGCTTCCTCAGCTCTCTTCCACTCATGCCCCTTCTCTACCTACACTACATTGATGACATCTTCATCATCTGGACCCATGGAAAGGAGACTCTGGAAAAATTCCACCACGATTTCAATAGCTTCCACCTCACCATCAGCCTCAGCCTGGACCAATCTACATGAGAGGTCCACTTCCTAGACACCACGGTGCAAAAAAGTGATGGTCACATTAACACCACTCTACACTGAAAACCTACCGACGCTATGCCTACCTTCATGCCTCCAGCTTCCATCCTGGGCACATCACAGGATCCATTGTCTACACCCAAGCACTGAGGTACAACCGCATCTGCTCTAACCCCTCAGACAGAGACCAACACCTACAAAATCTCCACCAAGCATTCTCAAAACTACAATACCCGCACGAGGAAATAAGGAAACAGATCAACAGAGCCTGACGTGTACCCAGAAGCCTCCTACTGCAAGACAAACCCAAGAAAGAAACCAACAGGACTCCACTGGCCATCACATACAGTCCCCAGCTAAAACCCCTCCAACGCATCATCAGGGATCTACAATCCATCCTGGACAATGATCCCACACTTTCACAGGCCTTGGGTGGCAGGCCAGTCCTCGCCCACAGACAACCTGCCAACCTGAAACATATTCTCACCAGTAACTGCACACCGCACCATAGTAACTTGAGCTCAGGAACCAATCCATGCAACAAACCTCAATGCCAACTCTGCCCACATATCTACACCAGCAACACCATCACAGGACCTAACCAGATCAGCCACACCATCACCGGTTCATTCACCTGCATGTCCACCAATGTAATATATGCCATCATATGCCAGCAATGCCCCTCTGCTATGTACATCGGCCAAACTGGACAGTCTCTACGGAAAAGGATAAATGGACACAAATCAGATATTAGGAATGGCAATATACAAAAACCTGTAGGAGAACACTTCAACCTCCCTGGCCACACTATAGCAGACCTTAAGGTGGCCATCCTGCAGGAAAAAAACTTCAGGACCAGACTTCAAAGAGAAACAGCTGAGCTTCAGTTCATCTGCAAATTTGACACCATCAGCTCAGTATTAAACAAAGACCGTGAATGGTTTGCCAACTACAAAACCAGTTTCTCCTCCCTTGGTTTTCACACCTCAACTGCTAGAACAGGGCCTCATCCTCCCTGATTGAACTAACCTCGTTATCTCTAGCTTGCTTGCATATATATACCTGCCCCTGGAAATTTCCACTACATGCATCCAACGAAGTGGGTATTCACCCACAAAAGCTCATGCTCCAAAACGTCTGTTAGTCTATAAGGTGCCACAGGATTCTTTGCTGATAATACTCTTGGACTCTTGGTAGAGCAAGATACAGGCATTACTATATCTTACACTGCATGGGTGTAATTCATAAAGTGAAAAATGATTGAGAACTTAAAAAAATATGCTGACAGACTGCAAATGCTAGTGATGACTGAATCTCATGATATTCTGTACAAAATAGCTCTCATCCATTCTTGTAACTGTTTCTATAACTTCACGCTGACTCAGACATTCTTGGCTTCAGAGTGACAATCCTAGAATCCTATTATATAGATGGTTATGGTATGACCTCACTTCAGGGCTGAAGTAAGCTTATTTGGGTGCTTTAACTGTGCACCTGCATACCTTAAAATGTCTTGATTTCTTTTATGTGCATGTAATCTTAATTCTGAATGTCTTGAGTTTGCAATGCTTGGTTTGGGGATAATTACATCCCTGTAATTTTTTTTTTACCTTTAAGTTACTCTTATTCTCAACCTTAACTCCATTTTAATATAGATTTTTGTCTACAAAAAACAGGTAAGAGTTGAGTAAAAGCTTCCAAAATGTATTCATGAACTGATGGAGTGAAAATACTAGTTTATTTTTGTGATATTTACTGTGAACTGGACTGAAACCACCATCATTTTGCATAGGTCACCAATCTGGGTCAGATTTGAATCAGTCACCTACAGATAAAGATAGGTTTCAAAATGGTAGCCTTGTTAGTCTGTATCAGCAAAAACAACAAGGATTCCTTGTGGCACCTTAGAGACCAACAAATTTATTTGGGCATAAGCTTTCGTGGCCTATAACCCACTTCATCAGATGCATGGACTGAAAAATACACTAGGCAAGTATAAATAGCACGTGAAAAGATGGGAGTTGCCTTACCAAGTGGGGGTCAGTGCTAATGAGGCCAATTCAATCAGGGTGGATGTGGAAAGTTTTCAAATTAATTCCAGTTCTGCAGTTTCTTGTTGAAGTCTGATTTTAAAGTTTTTTTGTTTAAGAATGGCCACTTTTAAGTCTGTTATTGAGTGTCCAGGGAGATTGAAGTGCTCTTCTACTGGTTTTTGAATGTTACAATTCTTGATGTCTGATTTGTGTCCATTTATTCTTTTGCACAGAGACTGTCCAGTTTGGCCAATGTACCTGGCAGAGGGGCATTGCTGGCACATATCACATTGGTAGATGTGCAGGTGAATGAGGCCCCTGATGGTGTGGCTGATGTGGTTAGGTCCTATGGTGGTTTCCCTGGAATAGATATGCAGACAGGACTCAGTAACAGACTTAAAAGTGGCCATTCTTTAACAAAAAAAAAACTTCACAAACAGACTTTAACGAGAAACTGCAGAACTGGAATTAATTTGAAAACTTGACAGCACCAAATTAGGCCTGAATAAAGACTGGGAGTGGCTGGGTCACTACAAAAAGTAATTTTCCCTCTGTTGATACTCATACCTTCTTGTCAACTGTTGGGAATGGGCCACATCCACCCTAACTGAATTGACCTCGTTAGCACTGACCCCCACTTGGTAAGGCAACTCTCATCTTTTCATGTGCTGACTATTTATACTTGCCTATTGTATTTTTCTCTCCATGCATTTGATGAAGTGGGTTATAGCTCATGAAAGCTTATGCCCAAATAAATTTGTTAGTCTCTAAGGTGCCACAAGGAATCCTTGTTGTTTTTACAGGCAAAGTTTTATATAGCATCTGAAATCTCATTTGCCATTTAGTCTGCCATCTTAGATTGTTAAGTGGTATTTCTCAATGGGAACATCTTACAATGGGGTTCTAATCTCAGTTGGGGTTTCTAGGTGCTTTTGTAATACACGTAATAATAATTAATAAAACACTATGTCACTAAACTATCATGCTTCCTTCCCTCTCCCCATTGCAGCCAATGTTGCCATTAGGAGACATTAACACTGGAAGTTTTAGACAGGTCTACAACTCTACAAGAGAAATATCTGTACAAAATTTAAAAAAAATAAAATTAATGGAGATATCTTATCTCCTAGAACTGGAAGGGACCCTGAAAGGTCATTGAGTCCAGCCCCCTGCCTTCACTAATAGAACCAAGTACTGATTTTACCCCAGAACTCTAAATAGCCCTCTCAAGGATTGAACTCACAGCCCTGGGTTTAGTAGGACAATTGCTCAAACCACTGAGCTATCCCTCCCCCTCAGTCTCAGCTCATCTGTTGAGCCCACCTATATTCATTAGTAAAACACAGAAAAGTTAAATAAAAAGATGCACACACTTGTTTTTGTCAAAAACATCTATTTTTGAAACAGTGCTGAATTAAAATGTGCTAGGGAAAAAACATACTAATTGCTAAACGAGAAAAAATCTGAAAAAAGTACCTGAAAAAATCTTGTTTCAGCATCAGAGAAGGAGCTCTGAAAATACCCAGGTTTTGGACCTCTACATAGAACCCAAAATGGTTAAACAAACCCCCCAAAACAGAAGCACTATGTAAAAATCATATGGCATTTGCTCATAAATGTTTGAGTTATGCAGGTCTAATTTTTTCAAAATGATGTTCCTGTCCTACATGTCATAAAAAGCAGGGATTAGTGCCCAAATATACAACTGCCCTTAGACAAGCTTTACAATTTTCAGACCTACTCCTGACAGTCATATTCATTCATTCTCACCTTTGCTCTGTCCCCTTCTTGCTGGACAAAGAGATTGGAGAGGTATAAATTCGCTTTAAAATCCTCAGTTCCAGGTAGGGGAGAATTCCCCTACACCATAGGCACTAGAGGGACAGCTATAAGGTTGCCTTTTAAGGACCTCTTGCAAGCCATGGGTACATATTCACACTGCTAACCCATGCCAGGGTCCATCCCACCGCATCTTTATTGCCATTTTTAGCCATGTTAGCTAGATTAAAACCAATGTCGGTTTGCCCACCCAGGCTACAATCACTCTTGCAGCTTAGATATACCCTTTGAAGTTACTTTACTCAGTAGTTCCGCTGATGTCATTGAGGTTGCTTGCACCATATAGTACTACTTCATGTAAGTAAGATTAGCAGACCCTGATCTTTCAACAGCTGCTACTTAATAGCAAAGAAATTAATATGCATTTAAAGTACAGCACACTAACAGTAGGGTGGGCCTACAGGGTGAATTGTCCATTTAAGCATGCAATTGGATTTTCAGTGTTATTAGTCGCTTAATTATGCATTCAAATTGAATGTATTTGCATATATAAGTGATTATGATTTATTGCAAGACATTACCAACTATATTTTGTTCTGACTTGTATTCCAAGCAAATTGACAAATATAGTTGATTCCTACAGATTATGATATTTCATTTAGAAAATGTATTGCTTCTTATTGAGGCGATTTGGGGAGGGAGGGAGGAATACTCCCA